>NC_057935.1:22298775-23726900 GCF_018555375.3 Anguilla rostrata | reverse complement strand
ACGGAAGCAGTTTATGAACACTTCAGCAGCAGAATCCCTCTTTTTACATGAAAAAAAAAAATTTGGATCCCAGTCCAAGTTCAAAGGCTAACTCGGAGTGATACTTCAGAAGCACCATTCAATCCAACAAACAGCTGTTAAAACAGCCTTCCGTTAGTTTGTATTTCAAAAAAATGGACCTTCACCCAAATCCATAAGTGAAGGGCGGAAAAAGCCGATTAAGCAAGGACCATCAATTCAGCTGCTGTGACCTTGCTACGAAATACACGCTATTTTGCAACAATTAAAAAGAAGCAATAACTCAGAATCAATGGCGTTCATCCTGCAGCAGGAAAGGCACTTTATCAGGCCCTTGACATGCAGTGCAGTACAATGTGAAAACAGAGAGCCGACAGTATAGTCCAGTGATGGTCACAGCACACATCCATGCAGGGTATGCAAAATGTACTAAATCTGTGCTGTGTTCTTGAATGAGTCTAGAAGACGGATGCTTTTTGTAGAGGCATGCACACATCATAATGTAATTAGCTGTTTTCTGGAGCATAGCACACTTAACATTTGTTTTCCCATTCAAATTTCATAAGCATGCTGAAGCCACCTACGATGTTATGTCGTAAACTGTATTTTATATGCTTGAAATGAACTCTTACTGAGCAACACAGAAATTCTAATGCTGTTAAAGGAAACAGAAGCAAAACCCAAACTTAATTTATTTATACATGCTGGCACTTTGCAGTAAGTACTTATGGTCTCATCGTGCTCTTAAAGCAGGTAGTTATTTTTTGAATATAACTCTAAAATAAAGAGGGCATTATTATGCAATGCCTTGGATGCTGGATGGGTCCCTTTAGCTGAAAATACCTAGGCTGAGACACACTTAGGAGGAAATTTCCCCTTGGCAAAGCAATGGCCTCCTTCACAGAGTAATAGAGCTTGAAACCCCAGGCATCGGCAGAGAGGGAAACCATTACTTAGCCTGTTACTGGGAGGGAAAAAATGCAATTAAGGCTCTCACCAGGGAACGGGAGTGCAAAACAAAGCTGAACATCTATACACAAGAGCTTTTTCATACCTTTACTCCAACACACAGTGCAAGGGACCAGGTCTTATTGCTTAAGGTCTCACTTGAAAGACAGGAGCTTTAAAAAAAAAAATCTCTTTGTCTCTCGCACAGAGGAGAACTAAGTGGGTGGGTATTCGCAGAAATAAACTTGAATTTGGGACAGTGGATCAGGAGGGATCTTGGAGAACAGACAACTTGTACATAATCCTAATATATCTGGTGAGGGCTGTGTGAAAGTAGGGGAAATTAAAGCAACAACGCATGCACTGAAATCCACAACTGAGCTAAAATCGAACAAATGAAAGCGTATCAGGTTGAATATGTATGAAATGCACGCCTCACAACAGTGAATACTGTGAGTTAGTTTATTTGACATAGGGGAGGAGTACCAGAGGAGTACATGCTCAGAGCTCCCAAAGGGCACCCGCTTTAGCACAGTAGGATTACAGTGGAATTGCCGTTCTCTTCAACACACGTGCTCGAACGCACGGACATACAAGTACAGGCACACACTCACATGCACATACACACACACACACATATGGCTTGAGATACAACAGAATCATCATGAGCATCTCCTTTAAACAGACCCCAAATTTGCACTACATCACTATGCCTTCCAGACTTTATTATACTTGTCTTGATATGAAACAATTTCATTGTGCTTTTTTGCTGAGAATAGTTATTATATAATTTACATGCGCTACCTACATGCAACAAAATTCAATGGACACATTAAAATAATTTGAGAATAATTTCAATTTACATGTAGATGAACATATAGCAAAACTAATGTAAATAATTCTAAAAAGCCAGACAGAAAGGAGAGAGAGAAAGACTACTCTATCAGTACAACAATATTGTAACCACTAGCAAATCCAATTGAAAAAACCCCAGGACTTATAGAGCCAGCGTTGTCAATTTGGGTGACAGTAATGAAAAGATCTGAGCGGGGCTAAATTAGCTCCAGGAATCTGTCAATCGGAAGATCCCAGCACACATGAACTCCCATACAACAGACAGGCCGAACCTGCTGAAGGATATCAAATGACTTAATCGCAAAACAACCACTGAAATGCTTTCAGAACATAACACTAAACTCGACTGAACAAATACAGATAAGCAGGATTTTAGACTGATTGTACTAGTAGAAGACGCCAATGAAACTAGAACACATTAATGTGGCTGCAAAGCATCAACAAATCATAGCTATAAAAATATGAAATAAAAATAAAATGATCAAATGTGAGAAGATTCCCAACTAAATTTTGGGTTTATATGACTGCTTACAAGCTGTTGACTGTTGAGTTAAATGAATTTCATAATGAAAAACATTGCTAAACTGTATTTAAAAGGTCATTCTGCCAATTTTACAACCCTGACCATAAAAAGGCCAGGGCAATCTTGAGGATTTTTAAGATTTCAGTTCATCGTGAAAAACACTTCTGCAATGAAATATTTAAAGAACTCTGTGTGCCAACAGTAAATGAGGAAGGTGGAAACATTGACCAGGGTTAAAAAGCAATCCATGCATTATAGAGTGTTTCCAATGATAGTTTTTCAGTGAGTTTGACTATTCATTTACCACTGTTTTCATTTCATTGCATGCTGCTAAAGTGATTTCTTAATGTTCTGTGTATATATATATATATACGGTCATTGAAACGAATTCTAAGGGACTGAACTGTGGTTCATTGTGCATTTCATCTTAGAAACATGAGTACATTGTGTACAGGCAAGCATAAACCTTTTTTCAGTGGACAATGTGATGTCAAGAACACTCAGTGTGTTTAAACATGCAGCCCCCATTCATTATTGCAACTCAATGAAGTCTTATATGGTTAATTTCACTGGTGCTTTTAGGCTAGACTGTTTTGTAACCACCCCTCAGTGTTTATGGAAAATGTGTAGTGTTTCCTGTTGAATGGAAATTTACAACAAAGTACCAAACACAGTAATTAACTTCATGTTTAAAATGGTACAATTGTTGTGTGGCCTAGTTTGGACAATGAGAGGCCAGGGAGAGTGGAGCGCTTTATTCCCTTGAAAACACTTGATACAGGAATGGAATGATTCGGTTTTATGATTTAGAACGCTGACTGGTAACCGCGATTACAAGCCTTTTGCGCAATCAAAGAACTTATCAAAGTCCTTTTAATCACTCAATTAATTAATAAAAATAAAAAAGAAATATTCAAAGAAGCAGTCTTCCACTTGGGAACACAAACTGGACTGGACACAGTTTCTTTTAGACTGAACTGTCGATTTGCCAACGTTTTACAATGAGGTCGTTGAGCAACTTTTTTTTTTTCCCGGATTTATAAATGCTATCACAAAGCAACAGGCTTTTCAGTAGCTGAGCTCTCAGGTGTGAATTTATTAACAGCCCTGCCCAACAATCACGTGTTAAACAGAACAAAAAGCCCTAGCTGGTAAGCTTTGACTGTATTAGTGTGCTGATATTGTTTACAGGTCTCTGGGGAGGCCCTGGTTCGGCCTCACAGGAGCGAGAATAGGTGGGCGGTGTTTTGGAGGAAGGAGGCTCATGTGGCAGAAGTATTTATTGTGTCAGGTTGATTTATTGAGTGAGCTTCATTCCACTGAATGTGCTCAGATATTTATTTCCCTAAAGGCTGCTGAACAAGCCTCATTCCAGAGATCATCGCTGGCCATTTCAGGGAGTCAGGAGATTTTTATTTTTTTGTTTGTTTCCTTTTTCCTGGCTCAAAAAAAGAATGATCAAGCAGCTAAGTAGGGCCCCTTAATGTTTGTAACTTGCCTCACTGTCAGCATAAGTGAATATATCTATTTATGAGATGACTGCTTGTAGATAAACTGTGAGCCTAGATAGGCTGAATGGCCTGTTCCCATCATTATGCATTCTTTTGTTGTTTATATAATTCAGTATCACCTAACGTGTTCTATTTCACGTGATTCAACAATATTATATAACCATCTCTATTTTTTCGGCACTCACTGTTCAGCCCAAAACAGCCTGACATTAGCAGACTATATTCATAAACTGTCTCAGAGCAGGATTACCAATTTAGGATCATGTTTCCCCTGTCCATGCCCAAACATTATTCATTGTGAGCTGAATGCCAAGAATGATCCTGATCAGCACTCCGGCTCTGGACTGTTTTATGAATACAAGACCAGATCACACAGATGAATACACCACAAATAACAAAACAGTTTGATGAATGAAATGAATCAACACTAGATCTCATACATCTTTTCAATGTGAAATATGCCAATGCTACTTTAGTCTCTCAGGATCACACAACCGCACATTTAACAAACTGGCATATAAAAATGATATGCACTTTTGTATGATATGCACTTTTGTATGTTGCTTTGGATAAAAGCGTCTGCTAAATAAATGTAATGTAATGGCATATTTGCCAGGCCGTCATTATAAATAAGATTCAAATCGTAACTGACCTGTCCGGCAAAATAAAGGTTAAATTTAAAATAAACTAAGTTCCCAAACAAACAAAATAAAAAATAAAGGTTATACCCATCATGCTCTTACATGATTGTTTATGATAATTTTGGTTATGTACAAAACCAGCTTACCAGACCTTGTCAGGTATCAGTCCCAAAAAGTGATTTCTTAATGTTTCAAATTTGCACAGCTCTGGCCCCAAACTGACAAGTGGTTAACGCTGTAGTATCAGCATTTTCTTTGTATTTACAGTCGTGAATTCTGTTGAAATACAGTACATTACAGTACAAGTCATCCTACATAACACATGGGGTAAAATGACTTCCGGCCAATTAGAACACCAAGAATATATACAGAGGAAATGCATTCCAGGAAGTGATGGATGTGAACGTGCAAACACAGAAACATTTAAAATATTTATGTAGTGGAGTTCTAGAACATACAAATGAGACTTCACTACATACAGCAATGCTATCATATAACAACAGGGCAGGAGTGTATGGCTAAGGTTAGGGTTAAGGTCAGGGTTATGACTTGGCTGGACCAGCTCAGCAAAAGTATCTTGCTGCTTCTGCTATGAGCACAAAACTACAATGTAAATTGTAGCTATGCATTTATCTTAGGAACTCTTCACTGAGACACAATGTGTTAGCTCATTAGGGCTGTATTACACATATTCCAGTTAGCTGGCAAGAAATTTTACCATTTCTTCTTATGAATAATGTAAACTAAGTAAGTAACCCTTCCATCACATGTCAGCTATGATTTATAGTTACATACCACAAGCTAGCTGCCATAAAGTTACTGTAATATAATGGCTGAATAGCCAGATAGTGATAACAACAAGCTACCAATGCTGTATGTGGATAAAGCGTACCTACCTAATAGTCTGCTCAACAATGTTGGATAATATAATGGAATAACCAGCATGAACATGTGTTCAGAGTGATTTATTTTTGTGTTTTCATATCTCCTCCTACTTGGTAAATGTGGTACTGTATCCATGCCAATGATCAAAGATTAAACACAGTTTTTTAGATCAATATTGTGGAAAAAAAACATATGGTATGTTTCATTGATTTTTCAGATAACAGTCTTGACATGGTTAACAGAATGACACTAGGCAATCTCACTTATGTTCTTCCATTGCAATGTCACTCACATTCCTTGTGCTCATGCGGGTGTGTGTGTGTGTGTGTGTGTGTGCATGTGTGTGAGAGAGAGAGTATGCGTGAAGTGTGAATTTGTTTATGTTAGGGACAATGTTCTCAGCAGTGTGAGCCTTTATTCACTCCTTAATTCTATAATAAAGTGCCACTTTTTGGCTACTTAGACATTTGTTTGACTTTCACCAATGGAAAAACACAAAATAAAACGCAAAACATTAATAATCCCTATCCGGCATTTGTATGAAGAACATAATGCTTAGTTTCATGACCTTAAAACCATTTCTCTCTTGGGCCATGTGTCACATGATCATTAACATATTCCAAGCACAAAGTTTATTCTTAGTTAATGTGTATTTATGAAAGGACCCAGCATTGCAGCTAAACTTGATTAAATATCGCTCTGTGTTCTTGGACCAAGAATACAAAATTCCTCTTTTGAAATGTTTATCTCTGTTTTTGTTTATCACTGTTTATGTATACCCAGTTCATTATATTCAGTTTCCCAAAAACACACTTTTTATCTCAAGCCTTTTTTTTTTTGTTGTTGTTGCTTTCAGATGTTCTCTCCTTGTATCACCAGTGTTGCTAGTCTTTAATGGGTGCTACTACATGTGCAGCAGTTTCACAACAATACAGAACAAAACGATTGTCCAAGTCTATAAGCACAACTAACATAGAAGGAAGCTAAATTGCAATATTTAGCTTGCAATATATATATGCACTTATGAACGACACATCATAACTTATCTGTGCAGCAATTCATTCAGGGAGTTTGAGTGAACGCAGTTATTAATGGCGTTAAGTAAAATCTTCTATTTAATGTATTTCCAGTAATGGTCACATAAACTACATTTTTAAATAAAACCAAAAGGTGCCCAAATAATGACCAAAAAGGCAAGCAAAAAATGAAAAGCAACCCTGGAATTTGCGAAAATAAATAAATAAAAATTATATCGAGATTTGATGTATTTGGACAGTGACACAATTGCTGTTGTTTTGGCTCTGCACACCAGCACATTGGATTTGAAATGAAACAATGAATATGAGGTCAAAGTGCTAACTGTCAGCTTTTATTTAAGGGCATTTACATCTAATTCCAGTGACTCATGCTGGAAACACAGCCTTATTTATACATAGTTCCATCATTTTTGGGGACCCATGGTAATTAGACAAATTAACCTCATTTTAAAGTCACCATATTTCGTACTTGGTTTAAAATCCTTTGCATTCAATAATCACTTGAAGTCTGTGACCCATAAACATCACCAGATGCTGGGTATATATCCTGGTGATGCTCTGCCAGGCCTGCGCTGCAGCCATCTTTCGTTCCTGTTTGTTTTGGGGGATTTTTGCCTTCTGTCTTGTCTTCAGCAAGTGAAATGCTTGTTTAATTGGATTCAGGTCACGTGATTGACTTGGCCAGTCAAGAACATTTGGCCCTGAAAAATTCCTTGGTTACTTTAGCATTATGTTTGGAGTGACAAATTTTGATCCATTTGGTGGGATCCACATCATTTCCATACTCATCCATTCAGTAACCCCTCGTGCCCTGTCGATGAGGGCACTGTCATCCTGGAAGAGACCACTCCCATCAGGATAGAAATGTTTCATCATAGGACAAAGGTGATCCCTCAGAAAAAACTTTGTACTGATTTGCAGTGACCCTTCCCTCCAAGGGGACAAGTGGACCCAAACCATGATGGGAAAATGCTCCCCACAGCATAACTGAGCCACCGCACCCCCTCCCTGTAGAGGTCAAGCCATTCTGTTATTGAGGCTTACCAGTGGTTTCACCTTGCAGTGAACCCTTTGCTGGTATAGCTTGTTTTTATTTTAGTCTTTCACACATCTACGCCTACATCCTGGAGAGAGATCTGTTCAACAGTCTTTTCTTTTCACAATTGAAAGTAATCTTCTGTGATACACTACAGTGGTCTTCTGTAATCTACTAGGTTTGCTATTATTTATTTTGTAATCAGTTGTACTAAAAGTAGTTGTGCACAGTTATGGAGAGACTATTGCCTGGAAATACTGCCATGGCTTTTCTACAGTCTTTCAACAGAAAAAGCATTATTTAGAGTGGCTGAAATGGTAAAAATGCACTGCTTCTACTTCATAGAAAGATATTTCTATTGGGCTGGTTTCATTTTGGAAGAAGAGATAAACATAAATATAGACCCCAGGGACTAAAAATGGGAAATAATAATTTTCAGTTTCATTACACATGTCAAAAAATAAATAAGTAAATGAATAATAATAAAAAATAAAAATGGGTTGCAGTAAAGTGCTGAAGAAAAACAGCTTTTGTAGACTGTTAAGGACACAAATTTGTGGCCCACACAATTTCAAATAAAATATGTTTATCCCTTCAAAAAGTAATGCATCAACCGAGTTCAGGAGTACACAAGTTTATATTAATAATGTAAAACTTGGCCACAGTATATGAGTAACTCTTCCAGTAATTATATCTCAGTAATTTAACTCCAGGGGTCATAAAAATGGCCCCCTGTTCAGAGCCACAACGCTATCGGGGTCCTGCAAATGGAGTATGATTTATCCATTTTTACGTACACTTCTAGTGTAATGGCTGAGTTGGCTTGAATCACCACCTCCAAGTGGATCCCTGCATACACAAGATCATAACTCATCAGAAGTAACTACCCACATCCCCAGAAGTTTGGTGCACTTATCTGACATCAGATGATCCACTTGCCCAGGTATAATACCATTCATTTTAAAAGCCTAAAACAACTCACTCATGTGGTAAAAAGAAAACAAAAAAGCATAAACTGCACAGGGAGATAAGCATGCTTTCAAGCCAAAATCCATGCTCTGTTCATAAACAAACTCTTCCCTATACTAATCCTGGCCTTACCGTGGACTTTCTATTGACTTTTGTACTTTAGATATGTGTACTTAGCTAGGATTGTTGTTCTGGGAGATCTTATTCGGACACATGAGACATACAGAAGATAGCATGGTGGCAGCATGTTCAGAGGAATGCTATTCAAGAGTCAGTTCAAGGTGGGAAATTCATAAACTACGCATGTTCCCAATATGCTAATACATAACACTGAGAGATAACATAGACAGTGTATTATACTGAGATTAACATATCCAGATCTAATTTTCATCAATGAAATGTGAAAAAAAAAACACTTGTATTTTAAGTAAAATGTTACATTTACATTTTAGGCATTTAGCAGACACTCTCATCCAAAATGACTTTTATTGTTTTTATGTGCAATCCATCTATGCACCTGGATACTATCATAGGCAATTTAGAACGAGTCCCTTACTCAAGGGTACAATGGCAGGGCCTCCACTTGGGAATCAAACCTACAACCATGTAGCCCAATATGCAACACTGCATAAATCAGACAGCTTGTTCATCCTATGTATCAATCTCTGGTTTGTGAAACTGAGCCATTGGGATTTGTGGTTTATGTATGTTTATCAATACAATTATTCTATTAATATTATATTAATATTAGATAAATGTAAAAACATTTGTTAAACTAATTTTAACAACATTAACTAACCTAGCAGAAAAACCTTGAATTTTTCATGAGCGTTTGATTTCAATTTCAATTTAGCGTTAGTCAGTTATAAGATCAGGTTGGGTTGTTTTAGTTTAGTTTCAGTTTTTATTTCAGTTTTTGATGGTGTTTTTTTCCCCCTCATGCACTTTTCATCTCAGTTTTATTTCATGATAATAACCTTGTCGGGAACATGTGAAATTAATTTTGCTTACTGATAAAAGTGATTGATGATGATATATAAAATGAAGTGCACAGCCAAACCCAGCACTTAGCAGTGGCGCGTTTGTTGCTGTTGGACTACTTGGCTTATCATGCCTTGGGGAGAGAGCGCGAGTTGCAGATACGTTTGCAAAGAACTATAAATGGCTACTGTTTGTACACTACCGTCAAGGTGACACGCCTTTTATGGGATTGGTAGGGTGCTTCATTTTGCAAATTAACATGAATAGACAAGTGCAGACAATTAACATACAACTGGCACTCATCCGGAGGATGCACAAATAAAATCAAAGGTTGGTGCGTTTCATGAATCCCACGCTGGTTTTTCATTAGAACATTTATTAAGAACAAAAGTAAGAGGAAATTAAGAAAGTTTTGTGAATGAGGACCATTGTCCTTAACTTTGATCAAAAAATAAGCATTTCTTTCTATGAATTCAGTTATGTGAGGTAAACTTGGTGATCACTGCACTCTCCTAACTGTATTTCTGAAAGGGAAAAACTAAATATTAATTGTAAATCAACGTTAAGGCCAGACTTGAATCCAAACATTAGAGCACATCTTGCAGTGGAAGATCAAGAAAGAAATTAATAAATGTAATCTCACAGACATCCCATAAACTTTTTAAGCAAAAATCTTAAACTTAATCTTCAAAAAATCCTCAATGAAAGCAGAATTTGGGGTCACAGCACGGATCTTTCAGAGTAAAAAACTGAGCTACTTCTCTTCATTTCCTCACTGAGAGATTTCATTTTCTGTTAAGTTCTCAAATTTAGCAGTAAGAACACTCTGCCAGGATCTATCTGGATTTGATCTGCAGGAACAACAAATAATGTTGAAAATCAGCACATATCAAGTGAGCAGAGATATTTGATTGTGTCTGATAAGAGATTTAATAAGAATTACAAATGTTCACTTTCTCTTGTCGATAACATTTTGTGCAACTAGTGATGCATGCCAGCTGAAAGTAAGGAGTAAATGAAGAATTCAATAACTTGAGTCAACTTTTTCATTTGCATCAGCTCTTTCAATTGTTTGTTTATGTACGACGCTGGATAAACTATGTAGGATGATAAATGACACGTTAGACTGTTTTGAAGTATAGCTTTTTATCTCATGAAATATTTATGTTGTTGACTTTTGAAATACATATTTAGAATGTGCTAGCTACCATGGAATTGTTTTGTGACTATGGGCTCTATTTTCCAGAATCAATATCACATGGTGCAGTCTGCATAGGTGCACTGGGTGTGGCTACTGAATTTAGGCATTTTGTTGACCACAGGCAAGGAGCATACAGCAGTGCAGGTGGAAATGGGCTGGATAAGGCTGAATATATTATCAGTGGGTATGCTGCAGCTGGATTCAATCATAGCCAATCAAATGATCAATGTTCATTCCCTTTAAGAGCAGTGCACATTGTGCAGGTCATACTGCCAATTTCTGTAATTTTCTGCAACTGCAATGGAAGATGAGGATATACTCATCGGAAGGATTTTCTCTCAATACGTTCTTGTGCAGGAGGTGAAGAGTAGAGCTGTTGCTTTTTACAAAAATTGGGTTAGAACAAAATTAATTACATTTTTTTCCATCAAAATTTCAATAAAACTTAAATGTATAATTTAAAATGGCCAGTTTCATGTCCAATTAAACCTGTAGCTAAATAGCCTAAAAGGCATACTAAGCACTATTTTTTCACCTGTGTTTACAATCAAAAATATCCTCCACTGCCTTCATCCCCGCCCACTCACACCTGAGTACTCAACCAAGTCAGACATTCATTAGAAACTTCCTGTACATGTCTCCCATCAATTGCTCAGACCAGAGATTAGGCTATATTGTCCGGTTGGGTCCACAAACCAGACATGTAAGGTGGAAATTGCAACTGGCTGGATTTAACAATTGTTTGTCAACAAATGTCACCTCTGTTGTTCGAAACAGAGGTAAAAGTCCATGTTTTTGAGAGGTATTCCATAGCTAAGCGGGATGACTGTACCTCCTAACATATTCATGTTCGGCCTCTTTATAAAGGGACTAAAACCATGAATCTTTTTTAGAATAATGTAATTAGCTTAGCCCTGCTTCCAACAACACAAGACAATCCTTGTGTTGAACAAGGTTGTTAGCTGTTATAACAGCAGGATTCGTAACTTAAACACATTTTACTCAATCCTCACTGTCCTGACATTATCTTACAAAAAAACTAAACTACCAGTCACTACTACAAGCTATTACACAACTAGGTTATAAATGTCAGGTCGTAATTTTTATTTTTGGACTTATTGGCCACAGGCTAGTGGTCAGAGGTTTTAAGATAATGGTGCTGGCTAAACAGAAAGCAAATAAACTTGCAAAATATTGTTCAGTTTCCTCCATTATTGGCAGTCACTGTATATGGAGATGTTTTTGTATCCAAAACTCCCCTAATGCTAATTGCTGAGATGCAAATGTCTATCCTGCATTTTCTGAATGGCTATGTCTTTATTGGTATATCTATTACATCTATTGTGCTGCTACACAAGTGAATGACATCAGATAGCAACTGAAATATATTTGCATATAATGTATTTTATAAATGTGGACCTAAATAAATCATTCAAATGTGTGTGTGTGTGTGTGTGTGTGTGTGTGTGCACTTGAGTGCGTATCCATGTCTGTCTAGTTTTCATGCTGCAGACTACATTTCAAGGACGGTTCATTGGTCATTTGAACTGACCCATAAACTCCAGACAACGTGTAGATGTATCCCCAAAGTTACATACTGTACCTGCTATGTAAGAAGGGATAGACACACAAAAAAAAGTAAACAGATGTACAAGTGATGCAAAAACAAAATTTTGTTCACTGGAAACAGAACACCCAGATCATTCAACTGCAACACACATTTCTTTCAAGGCTGCACCATTTCTTCAGACCACAAAAGTAACATATTGCAAAACAAACTTCAATGACTCACCATCTCAAATTAATTGCAGTAATAGTACCTCATATACTGGACTTGTACTTTACACATCTACAGATAATTCTGTTATTAGTATGTATCGCACATTCATTGCATTATTTTATACACAATTCTTGCAAAATCTGAGATGAAACATTGCAATATTTTTGGTCATACACAGTTGAAAAAGAGCTCTCAATAATTCTGTTTGTCCACTTGAGGTTCATAGCTAAAAATCTATATTACATCGGGGGCTTTCAAGGGATTGAATTTAAATGCTTTAAGCAGGAAATGCTATAATCTTCAAAGGTGAACGGGGTATATCAATTCAATATCAGGAATATATTGTGCATCTTCACACTCATCAAAATACAATACGTGTAAACTGATCAAAGTACATCAAAGACTCATCATTCGTTCCCTTGAGCAGAAAGGGCTCATTTTAATTGCAAAATGTAAATGCTCACAATTAAAGCTTTGTGGCACTTAGAGCCCCCCTAAAAAGAAATCTTAAGACTGGCATACAAATGTGCAGCCTTCGAGAGTTGGTCCAGCCGACCAGTAGAAACAGCGGTATTAAAATAACTTATTAAAATAAGCCGTACACCACTATTCATGTCTCCCTCGTACATCTATTGTTGTAAGATTTGTGGTAGACTTACAGTGCCCTCCAAAATTATTCACAACCTGGACAAATACAACCAATGAAGGCTGTCTAGAAGAAACAATACCAGCAATGGGCTATATCTGTACCCTCAAAAATGAGAACATGATATTATTTTATACTAATGAAAATGCAAAAGGAAAATATCTTTTTTTTTTTTCCTTTTTCCAAAAAGATATCCACCACAATCACTCATGACCCTAATAATTACTTTCAATAAAATCCAACAAAAAATAATTGGCTGATATAGCATGCAACTTTATTTAGTTCATCCATGTCACTATGGGGCAAGACAGCTCTCAGAAGAAACAAGACAAATGTTTATTGTCGTTCACATGTTAGGAGATGGTAACAAACAAAGAGAAAATAAGAGACAATAAGGTCAATAATTAAGAAGTTTAAAAACCACTGTGGAACAGTGGTAAACCTGCCAGACAGGGGATGCAAGTGCATGTTGTTCCCACAGTCACTGAGGCAGACGGTTTTGGGGGCAAAAATAATATAAAAATCTAAGGGCCACAATCGGATCTACAAAATCTACAAAACTAGGTTGCATCTTGTAGTCACAAAGTCTCCAAATCTATCATCAGATACCATCTCCATGCCAATAGGCATTTTGGATAGATTGCCAAAAAAGCTGGTTTTCAGACAAATCAACAAAATAAGAGCCAGTTGTACATACATAAAGTTTGCACAGCAAAATGCGTCCTGACAAGGGTACATTAGTGCATATACAGTCTGTGTGAAATTAATGTCTTATTAACTCAGGCTACAGCTAATTACCCAATCAGTCAATGGGACTGCCTTCTAATCACATTTTGCAAAGAAAGAGAGCTGAAAATGTACATTTAATAAAACCCCTGTTCAGTGCATTGAATACCTTCATTGGACATGGGAAAATTGATGAAGAACATATCCAGCACTACTGTCAGTGTGGGACAAAATGAGTGTGATATTCCAGCGGTGGAAAATATGGTGTGGATAAACACGGTTTTAAGTAATATTTTATTTCTTCCACGAGAGTAATTATTTCCATGGATAGGTGTTTGTCACAGAGGTCACAGGTGTCACTGCTTCCATGATTGTAGATGCTGGATATGCTCGTATGTGGCACCAGAAGATACATCAATTTCCCCACCTCTAATGAAGATACACAGTATAAGGTTCAGTGTTAAATCAACTCTTACAACAGAGTATATTTGAGTCCACTATGGCCAGAGTTAAATGAACACTGGACATTTTACTGCGTATTCAATGCAAACAGGAGTTTTTTGGGATTTTTTGTATTTAGCTGTAGCCTTAGTAAATAAGATGTTCATTTCAGGCGGACCCTCAATTTGCGTCATACGTTTTATGTACAAAATCTGGGCCATTTACTATCCCATATGTAAAGTGTTTTAAGTTATACAAATTTAGCTTTTTGTCCATGTGCACCAGCAGTAGCTGTGACGTTCGATGATGATGGATGCTTATGTTCAAAAGAATACTACACTTTTGCTGAAATATGATGGTGGACATTTGATGTTATAGGGTTGTTTGCAAAAAGAGTTGTTCTGGTTGACTGCACATTTTGTGCATCATTATCTCACTCTTCCCTCTTTAAAAAAAGATAAAACTCTAGCACAGACACTGATGCTTTGTGGGTGAATGTGGCACATCCTCCTGTATTCAATTTTAAAAGTGACATGTTTGCTACTTACAGCGAGTGGCATATTGCTTTTACTTTAGAAAAAGAGGGTGCTGAAATAATCATTTGCCCATCCCTCCACTCTATCATTCCACTTCACAGATTTATTTTGAGAATAGGCATTTTGTTAAGCACTGACATGACTGTAAAAAGCAGACACATCATTTAATAAATATCACTAGCGTGCTGCACAATTGAGCAGAACTAGTCATAACTGCTACAGTGTATGACTACAGTTCTGGACATTAAATTGATCACAAGCTTGTATAAGCAAGCAAGACTCATCAATCAATCAATCTTAAACTATTACAATATTTCTAGTCAGATTATTTCAAATACACGTTTCCTGAAGATTATAATGTTCTTTAAATAATCATTTCCCACATAAACTTTCAGCAGTATAAGAAAACAACCACTAATGAATGTTGGCTGACTGATTCGTAATATGAAAACGATTAATCACTATAAAATTTGATTGGAAGGCACATTACTGCAACAGTTCCATTAGCTATTCACAGTTACAAATGTCATAAATGCAGTCTGTTTACACAAATGAAATACCCAATGACCTTACCACACATCCACCATACATCAGAAATGACATTGGTTTGCAGTACCGAAAGAGGAATATAGTCATCTGTGAGGGGGGAATGAAGAACAATTTCTTGGAGGAGAGCAGGGAGGAAAGAAAGGCAGCAATTGGGATGTCAGAGACAGGAACATCAGACCTCCAATTTTATTCTTAATAGTGTCTCACCCAGGTGTCCTTAATGTCTCACTGTCTCCTGGGGTAGCGATGGGACAGTGAGGCAATGGGTAGACATACACAGAGCTGTCAATCACAAATTTACAAATGATAATTCACAATTTACTCATTAAGCATTTGATTGGCCTTTATGAACCAATGAAAAGTTTTTGCTCTCCACAGAAATGAACAATTATTGGTTCAGATTAGTCTGCCACCGACAACATCTGGAAGCCCCCTGATCCATTGTTTTGGTTTCATGTAGCCTCCATCTTCCATCAGTACCTTGGGGGCTCTTCAAAATCATTCTCAACGCAATCAAGAACAACCGATGGCATTTCCTTTAGTGTTTATTTGCTTATTAACTATATTCTCTTTATACTTTCAAGTCTAAAGTGGCCAACCCATCTTTCTATACAAAATATGGAACATTCACATAGTTACGTTTCATGTACTGTACAATGTTTATTTTGTTCACTGAAATGAACACCATCATTGGTACAATTAGATGTAACAGTAGAAATATGCATTCATGAAATAATTTTAAAAAACACTGTACGATGAACTAAATATTGAGATATAACATGTGCATGCTATGCGTTAATGCTGTATATAAGTGCCTTTACAAGCAGGCATGTATGACAGCAAAATTCTGGGTACTGATATCAATAACCAATTGATATCTGGTAAATGAAAAAAGGTGAGATGAAAAACAATGATGAGAAATCATAAGTGGCTAGCATTTTAACAGTTACGAACATAATTTGAGTGAACTGAAATACATAGGCATTGAAGCTATTAGGATTTTTTATTTTATTTTTATTTTACCTTTATTTCACCAGGCAAGTCATTAAGAACAAATTCTTATTTACAGTGGCGTATCTTATTTAGGGTGCCGTATATTGGTAGCAATTGAGAGAAGAGAGAAGCTTCAGAGAGTAGCCTTTTAGATCCCTTATTTGGATACATCACTGCCAAAAGGCCTTGATGAGAGTTGTCACTGGCTTGTTTTATTTGAGTTTTGTTTGTTGCTGGTTTCTTGCATATGATTGGCACTATTATGTACTACGTCATTAACCAGGTGAACGATATTTCATTGATGACATGCAATTCAGTTTGCTTTTGACATGCTGAAGAAGGGCGTTTTGCCCAAAAATAAACAAACGTACATAAAATATTTTATGGAAGTGCAGTCCTTATCTCATTTTTGCGAATGAAAAAAGTCTGCAACCCAAGGAGACCTGACAAAATATCTGATTTCGAGCCGGGTTCTGGTTTTTTTCCACATACAATTTCAGGCACAGTTTGGGTTCGGGTTTGTTTTCCATTAAATTAAAATTAATTATTATTTTACGTGTTAAATGCATTTTTACTTGAATAAATAAACTGATTTTAAATTGTTTTGCACATGCGCACTCTCCATGTCTAACTTCCAGAGGATGAAATGAAATTAAAATTTGAAAAGAGAGAACTTTAACTTCTTAAAATTCCAAATGAGTCAGAAATGGCTTTGTTGTGGAAATATGATGACCTCCTTGTGGCAACAGAAAAAAAGCCCAGGGATTGCAATGCTGTTTTGACCTATGACAGCAAGACCCCACTGAACTTAGACATACTGTCCTAGAAATAGCATAAACTTCGCTGGCAGCTGGTAAGTCAGCTGACAAAAACTGGATGTATAAAGTACATGATCACTACTATCCGGTAAGACAAGTGGTTTATTAGCTACACACACTGCTCTGATGATGGGCTGATGTGCCTTGGTAAGCTGTGCTGCTACCATTTACTATTCCATATGTAAATAAAATATAGCCAATTGTAGTATGATAATTATTGATATGTCACATGCATAGGAGCTGAGCATAGAATTGTAAAACCATGTCTGTAAGCGATTTCGGTTTCGGGTTTGGTTTGGTTATAAAATTTGTTAGTACTGGTCAGGTCGTGTCTCAAGGCCTTGGGTACGGGCCGGGTTTGAGATTAAATTTCAAGCCTGTGCAGACTTTTAGTCCAGCCAATACTGTTATTATTGTGAATTCTGATTAATGGGTCATTTTGTGCACCTTAAGATCTCCCATTTTAAGGCCAAATAGAACAGAGTTCTTATGCATGGTTTTCCACAGTTGCACAATATTGTATTTTTACATTTTAAAAGTGCTAATTACTTAACATGACCATACCATACTGCCACCCCTTGCATTCAAGACAATCTCTGTTGAATGTCTGAAACACTATTGTGTAATGGGTACACAGTAATAGTTTCATCAGTTCCTGCACAAAGAGAACAAAGTGTCTCAACAGTGAGCCATCAGTTCAACTGGAGTTACTCTTTAGGCCAACATTGCCTTATCACAAACATTTGAGAGACTGTTCCTTAATTAGTTTTAAAGTTTCTTATTTAGATAACGTCAGTAAACTGACAATTTAGTCCTGCAAATAGAAAGAAGGAAGTTAAACACACCCTCCGTCTGTGCTTGTGATAACAGACTTTGAGCTGTTCTCCTGATAAAAGAAAAATATACACTGATATAATAAAAGACCCAAAGTTTGTAGCTTCAGACATCTTAACTATTTAAGACTTAAGACATATACTGTACATTCATTTATATAAAGAATCTAAGATTTCTGAAAACTTACAATTAGAAAACAGTCCCAGAAAATACTTTCACTTAATCCTCAACTCACATCTAAAAGAGTGTTATATGTTTTGAGGTCATCTTCATTTCTGCATCTTGGAAGATAAAGATGTTTGTATTGTTGCTGGCAGGAAATATTGCACAATAATTGCAGAGAGAGAGAGAGAGCGAGAGAGAGAGAGAGAGAATGTATTCCAGAAACACAGACATGTATGCATTCACAAAACTTTGAAGGTTGCACAAGTAGGCCATTTCCTGTAAGATGCAAATGACAGGAATGACACTAAAAAGCAAAACAGGTATAGAGTGTAGTCCAAAGGCATTACCAAAAAAGGTTTCATGTGCTTACAAAGATAACTATGGACTCAAAACTATTTTTTATACCGTTTAAATCCTATGGACTGCACCAAAAAGCTTCAGTGTGAATATGTATTTTTAGATAATGGACGGACTATGTGGCTTAATATGACAACTATTAAGTAATGTAGCACTGGACAGTGTAACCGGTTTCAACATTCATGTTCCATTGGGCTGATTATCTAAGATTAAATTCTGCCAAAATGCCAGTGTAGTGGGGTCACACAGTCTTTTTTTTTAACACCGTCACACTGAAATAACCAGATGCGGGAAAGCAGAGACAGCACAAAAGCTTCACCAGCCCGTATCTAGAGCGCACTCACTCACAATACACACCTGTCTGCCGCAGAATGCGCACCTATTCTCCCACAGGGAAGCAGGTGGCGTGTGGAGATGTTTCCGGAAAGGCTTCAAAAATGACAGCTGGCAAGAGGAGACTGAGACAGCTGCAGCCCCGCACAAGAAGGAAAAAAGCAGAAAGCAAACAGTGCTAATACCCTCAGGGTTGTTGACTCCAATTCCTCGAACCCACAGAGCTTTTAACCAGGCAAACAGAGAGAGAAACTGTTGCAGGGAAATGAAATTATTGCCCTGCACTGCTGAACTGTTTTCCTTTTCAAATACAGCAGGCAAAAACCAGATCATACTGTGTGAGAACTGTAGCAGCTGTAAGAACTGTGCCAGTTGAAGTAGATACTGCAGGTAATTCTTGTTGATATTTAAGATTATTTGAATGATAACTGAAAATGCCAGTCATGGGCCTGTATTCAGTCAACATCTGTGCATAGCTCTGTGTCACCAATAGATACCAATCAACAATCAAAATGTACTTGAATAACACAAGGAGACATTTTTTTTTTCTTCACAAACAATAGTTCAAGTACATTTTGATAGTCAATGAACAAACCCAACTGTTTGTTCAGGAAAAAAAATCCAACGCTGAGAGTCTAAATTTATGAGGAATGTTGATTAAAACTTGGCCTAGGTCCTCTGGTTTTAGTTATTTTTGCTGAGGACAGAGACAAGTAGATACGGACATCCAGGTTTTACTGGCTTCGGCAAGGTTACTGGAAACTGTCTCCAAAGTTCCAGCAGGGGACACACGTGAGAAAACTGGGTCCATGCAGATAAATCACTGGCACGAATCAAAGCCGAATCTGAGGCGGAGGCAAAGGAAGCTGACAAGCGGGGAGCGATGAAGAATGTGAGGCGATGGAGCGTCAGGAGGGGACGCTCACGAGATCCTTCTCAGAAGGGAACAGTCCTGGTTACACGCTTCCCCTGGAGAATGAGAAAGGTGACACTCAACACCTCAACCAGACTGATTCGGCAGATAGATGATCCCGTCCCTCTCTCTCACCACGTCCTCTCGCGAGTAGGCTAACCCATAACCGCCATCCTCAAGCCGGTCGCGCACCACAGCTCCAAGTGTGTTTGATTAAGCGCTTCGATGAAAGCAATAAGTAAATATGGGAATTAATAACTCTTTATCATCCATTTGGGAAGCTTTGGAGAAAAGATCCCTTTCGGGGGGAAAAGCGTCCTTTGGGATATAGGGCAGAATGAAGCAGCAGACTCTGGAACCGCCTCTCTGGACATTAGCATACAATCACGTTGCTCTTCACAGATAAACTATAAACCAACCAAACCGTTTCTTTTACGAGTCGTAATCTCGATCTATTTATGACTTCTGCAAAAGAAATGCTTATACGAGCCTGAGTACATAACATAAAGCTTAGCATGCTTAATTATCTTGGTTTAATTATCTATGACGTTAAATGATGTGTGCACTTCTGAAGAAGAACAGTTCAGATTTTTCTTCTTTTTTTCCAGACGCTTGATAACTTGACAGATCTTTAAAGAGTAAATTGAAATGTGCAGAAAAGCCCTGAGGATCTCTGTCTGTGTATTAATCTAAAGCATTAAAAGAGCTTGAGAAGACTTGAGAAGAATGTGGAGAATGTGGGAAACAACTCCATTGTCATTATTAATTTGCTTCTCAGCTTTTGCTCAATGAGATCAAATATATGTAGTTGCTGTGGTGAGAGCAATAGGCAGTCCTTACTTTCTGTATCACACCAATTCAAATGTGCATGTTCACTGGCAGAAACCACGCTCATCTTTGATGTAACATTTCAAAGCCAAATGTGCATTAAAACCTGTTGGAGTGAACATCACAAAAATCAGCTGTTCTCCAACAGAAACAGCTGGCTGGGTGAGTTGCTGAAAAATGACGTAACCAGCAGCAACCCTGAGAAGAGTTTAATCAAACTGAATTATGACAACAGTGTCGATAAGGTCACTCCATTTCTCTCATGGACATGGCCATTTACGAGAATATAAGGTCATGACTATTTATGAGTATTTATGTAGATATTCACTTATGCAGTAACACTGAATTGAGTCACCGCGTTTTTTAAACAGCATCGCCGCAACTGCTCAGGCTGGTTTACGGGAATAGAAAGCGATAAAAAAACTCAATTTCCACAACAAAGACAGGAAATCCCACACAGATTTGTACGGTTCTCTTTTTTTAGCGTTTACCTTTAGAAACTGGAACGGAGAACAAATACTGCCTGGAGCTGGCAGACACCTGCGATGTATTTTCTTTCCCCCTGACATTAAAGTCCTTCACAGAAATCAGATTTTAATAAATCATCTTGGAGTCTGACAGAGTTTATCTCTGGGGGTCGCTTTGACTCCGGAGCAACTCGCAGACAGACAAAGCTGGGGCTGATACAATGTGAAATTAAATACCGTCAGCGCGCTGAAACAAAGGAGCAAATCTGTCACACCAAACCCTTTACTGCAATAGAGGGAGAAAAAAAAATGCCACCGCAATTTGAAGTACCGCAAAGATCGGACCGATCCATTTACCCCTGTCCAATTTACTCTCTTTTCTACAAACCGCCTCCCACCCTCGACGCGGATATCTAAAGGGCTTTGAAGAACGTCACTGAATGACCGCAATATCCTTTTTTCCCTTGGTTAATCATAGGACACAACTAAACCAAAAATATCCCACAAATTTCCTTTTATGTTTACAGCATGACGCTATAGATAGATATTTTCTCCGAAGTGAAGAGGAGCAGTCACACTTATCGCTTACTGCTTGTCAAATTTCATTCAGTTTAGCACACTTTGTTTACCACATTCATTTTCATTTTGTCTCCACATCATTTTGTTTTTAGGACAGCACACAGAAATGATGTATATCGACAAACAGTTTTTTCTTGGTTTAATAGTTCATGTACATTTTCCCATTTTTCACCATAAAACTTTTTGCCTGCTACACACAAGCAACTTGCACTGAATCACTCAGAGTGGTCTCAAATGGGCCAGAGCAAAAGTAGAATTTAATGAGAAAGTGGAACTGTTTGTTTGAGAAGATTTGATCTCCTCAAGTAAATGTTATTAATTACAGCAACAAAGCCGCCCAACCCATACCCCCCTCCACCCCCCCCCCCATCCTGTGTAAATGGTGGGAACTCTGTGACCCCGGTGGCACTTAATCTAGTGAAACTGTCCCCACTGCAGAGTGGATTCTCGGTATGCTTGCTATCCATGCTAACTGACATGTTCCTGCTGTGACTCTTAGACCACTGTTCGTATGCAGCTATTTGCTCCTGGATCCATGCTGTTGAAAGAGGCTGCCATTTTTTACAAGCCCTTTGACATTCTTGTTAGCTTGTTTCTGACACAATACATCATACCTTTTGACTAAAAACATCAAGACCTGAAGCTAAATTGGTCCACACGTACATGTATGATTCAAGCAATCATACACTTCAGGACCCCAAACCAGAGACTGGAATCACTTCGCAGAATACATTTCAAGACAGCATTGCTGAGAACAGCAACTTATGTGGCAAGAAAAAAAGAGCTTTCTTAAACACAAACTGACTAAATCAAGGACAAGTCGACCAGGAGTTGATACTCAGATGGAGCAGCAACATTAAAATATTGCAACAAAAGATGCACCATAAATATGAATTTATGGAAATAGAAATTATTACTGCATTCAGATACTTCAACATATGTTGTTGGTGTGAAATTTATTCAACAGTATATTTTCCAAAAAGTATATTGCGGTATATTCTATTTCCGTAAGAGAATATAAGATATTATTGCTTACTGTAACTGTAACCCATGTATAATGCATGCAAACATTTCCCCTGCCTGCTACCACCTCATATTCACATTTGACTTCAAAAAGATCACAAGTAAAAATATATTTGAAAACTACAAAGCTCTTATTCTGCAACCTGGAGATCTCAGTTCCAGGAAACCATTTTTTTTTTCTTTGAGGGGGACAAAACCATTCTTCAGTAACTCAAATTCTTGGTTGAATCATTTGTGGCTGCACCAAGTACATAGTCCCACAAGTGTGTGAGCTCCACTGTGTCCTAATTACTAAGTAAATTACTAAGTCATTTGTCATTAACAGAAAGAATGTATAAAAATTTTCTAAATCATTTACTAAGCATTTCTGAAGGCATACAGGCCTAGTCACTAAGCAAACATTCTGTATATCATGGTCACCAGCTATTTGCATTTTAAACGATTAATTAATGATTAATGAATAATCATTTATATTAAATGATACATGATCAGACTGCTTTTAGGAACCGCTCTTATTTAAGAAGGATGCACAAACACACATATCAAAACAAATGTTCAGCAAAGCAATAATATATCAAATATTTTTTCCATTACTGAAATTACAGTTCTGCACAACACTGCAATAAAAAGAAACAAGAATTTTGTGCAAGGTACAGATATGTAAAAATGTTTTAACAAAGCATTTCCTAATCATATTTCCAAAGGCACATTTCAAATCTTGCAATCTATATCTAGGGCAATAAATGTGTTATATTTCTTGACAAGGGCTTAGTCAATACAAAGGAAGGTAAATCCACGCCTTGAAAACTATTCTTCTTCCATTAGAAAGAACTAGGTCATCCGCTCATAATTGTCAATCATGCAATAAATCTACCTCTGCCACAACTGACTACTGCATTAGGGCAGAGACAAAGCTTATTGGCATGGAATGTCTGCCTGACTGAATGCATTCTCCTTTCCAGAAAAGCCAATTCACAAGTGAAGCTAAAGGATGGATGTCCAAGATGAATCACTGGCCTAAGTGGATGTCAGATGTGCAGTGTCTCCAGCTGCCCTATTTTAACAGGTGCCGTTACATTTTTACAGAGAAGGCACTTTGCATTCTGTTCGCGGCGTACGGCTGAAATCGTCACGAGAAGATCTTAGCATGCCACGCGTGTGGGATTGGGGAAACATGAAGTAAATCTCAATGACCGGGCTCTGAGTCGAGGGGTATGTGGGCTGCGTCTGCGCTGCCCACGGGAAGACAGCCGCCTGACTGCATAAGCGCTGCTGCCTCAGCAACATACACAAGATTGTTCTATGATTATTTTTTTTCCCCGCTAAACATACGTGCGTGTGCACACGCATGACTGTACATCGCACGTCCTACAAAAGGACTAGTGTCAGGACTGGCTTCGGTAAACATTTTTTCCTTGACTTTGACTCTGAATTTAAATTTGGGCGAGCAGCCCGCTGCCTACTCTGAAACCCCCTGTTGTCAGCTGCCGTTTCCTCTCCGTAGTCCCCAGTCCGCCAGCAGAACTGCGCAGCCACAGCGCCGGAGCAGTGCCGTCCCTGCGCAGCTGGTGTAGGCAGCCAGCAGGCACCAAACCGCCAGAGGAGGCGCTGTCTAGCCACGGGTAAAGCGCATTTCCGCCAACTGATCCTGTTTCCACGATAGCTACAGGTACTGGCAGAGTCAGGGTTAGAGATACCAGGGGTCTCGTTTATAAAATGGTCCTGAATTCAACGGATTTGATCTTTGAACAAATTGAGATTTATTAAACTGGAAACTGATGTGAAAATGTTCTTAAGGGTAGGTAAACTCCAGAGTATGCTTTAAAACATTTCCTTGTGGCTATGCAGCTGTAATGCAGGCCGAAGACGTTTTTTTCACCTAGTTGTGATAACATTTTGCCAATCACTTACCATATGGACAAGTATAGGCTATTAACCCGTAGCAGCACACGCATAAGATTTATTTCTGTGATAAGCACTTTGAGACACAACATTTCGGGCCATTAACTAGGTTATTGCAGACATACGCATATGATTGCAGGAGTGACAGGAAGACATGTTGCCCCCAATATTGTTAAATAGTTCTTAGACTACATAGTATGCGTGCAAGACTATGCAAGACTCAGAGGTCCAGCATTGCGTCTCCCCCAAAGTTGAAATAAAACCTATACTTTTGATTGCAGAACTTGCTGGTAACATTATCAAGAGTGCGAACCGTTACAAAAATAGAAAAGCTTAATAATAATAATAATAATAATAATAATAATAATAATTATCATCATCATCATCATCATCATCATCATCATCATCATCAAAACCTTTATAGCAACGTACAGCGAAAGGGTGTTCACTGGATGGAGTTGTTAAGCTAGTTCAGTTGTGCACTTGCGGATGATATCTAGTTTGTAAATGGATCATGCATATAGACATTTTGTAAATGGAACATATGGAACACTTTCGAACATACATTCACATTTAGGATGAATTCCAAGATGATTTTATAAATGAGGCTCCAAGACTCTGGATTGTGGGGTGCATCAAATACTGACACTCTGAGTTTTAGTAGGGTGAGGCCCCTGGAAGAGCTGCAAAACCAAGTTAAAATCTGCACCAGGATCTAGAACAAAAATGAATGGACCTCTGGTGTTGTCCATCATACAGGTGCAAAACCAATCGGTGCAGTGTTAGGAGAGTGTGGTTTTGTGAAACAAAATTTACCAAAGATACCATAAGCTATCACTGATTTTCAACCAATTTTTTATCTACTGTGATTGGTTCAAACAATACACTGATTATTACAGCTTGTAGCTCTACCCATTGCTGGGTTTTGAAACCTCACTCTCCCATCGCTACTGTGTAGCAGAGAAAAACGGGTTCTTTGCATACACTCATAGCAATTCAAGTCACAATGCATGTCCTCAAATCTGCTCTTTCCTGGATCCAGAGGGACTAACTCTTTTCAGCTTTCACCATCCCCAGGAAGCAAGTAAAAATGCAGCTGCCGTTCCTAAAAGTTTTATAAAAACAGAAACAGCTAATAAGCCTATTTCTGCTCTGGGGTGAACTTTGAAGGTGACTTCAGTGTCCCAGCATTCATTTTCCCCCCATGAAATGGTCTCTCCAGAGTCTTTTGCTTTCTTTAAATGGCAATGTTATTGTCCTTCTTCTAAATACTTTCTTCCTCTGACCCAATGGAAAATGTATAGCTCCGGGTGCAGTCAAACCTTCTGAAACATCATCTGTATTTCCATGACAATACAACAAAGGATATTTCTGATAAAACAAACACACTTCCACCTGTTTGTTCTGTATAATGCATACCTTGTTTGTTTCCTCTATGCACTTCATCGCTTACCGACAAAAACAAGTATTAATCAAACTAAGCTACATAGTGAAATGACATTCAGACTGTACTTTCACGTTGGCATATCAAGTGACTACATCTACAAAACGTTGTCAACACTGTCAATTTTTACAAGAAAATGACCTAAATTACAGAATGTAAAAAAAGAATGAATTACAGCAACCTCACAATAATAAATAATTAACTAAATACCTGTATTAAAAATCATATTTTGTTTTGCTTTGAGATTTATTTATTTCAACAAGCTCAGCTCTGAAGATCCCAGATCAAAACTGCCAGAACTCCCCACCCAACTGCTGGGGTATCCTTACAGTTTTCTCATTACAGCTTTCATATCACATTTCACATACAGCTTCATTGTTATTCCCGTTAAACCTTTTATAGCCAGCATGAGAATTAAAAAGGACAGAAAATGAACAGAGGAAATTTCTGGAATCCCATCAGAAATTGGTTCTCCTAGGTATTCTTTTTTTTTCTGCCAGATCCAATGAAGCATGGGGAAAATAATCCTTGATACAGTAACACTGCATTATAGAGGGAAAAATGGAAATGAAGGATTCCATACTTTAAATTTCAATTTTCTGCATTTTGGACATATATGTATTCAAATTTCAGAGCATGTATTTGGCATATGAATCCTAATTAGAAAATATGAAGCTGCAAACAATGGAGGTTGTGATTGCACAATTTAATAATAACCACTCCACGACAGATTTCCAAGTTTACTGATACATTTATCTACTTGTACAATAATTATTTAAAAGGGCAAAAAGAGGAAACTTCCAAGTGCACACTTTTAAAACTGCACCTTTGGGCTATTTGAGAAATTAATTAATTTCTGAAGAAAATCAATTTCCCAGCGTGACCGTATTAGATAGTGCCACGGAAAGGTCGATTACTTTTTACAATCGGGATATCACACTCTATTCCCACCACGGTTTCACTCCCTAAATATACCCAAATGCAGAGCTGGCATGTCAGCAAATGCAGAAACAAAACACCCCAAAACAGAGGAACCAAAATATACTGCCTTAACTATCTATGAAAGCTTACATGACATTACAGCTCCATTTTTGCAGACATGGCCATATCTATTTGATATTTTAGATATACAGCATATAGTGCCATAGTTTTAAAGTAGCACCAGTGCTATGTAAATCACACAGAAAAATAATGTATTCTTCTTTTAATAAAGTAACACATGGAAATAAACCTTGATAAATCTACCAGTTGTCAGTCACACTATTGAGCTCTAAAATTGAACATCAACATGACAGACTCTGCTTTCAGCTGTATGTCATCCAGTTGATGAAATATGAAAATAAGATTTGGACTTCAATTGGTGTATGGAGTATGTCACTCTGTTTTTCAGTTCCAATAAACATAAATCTAGGGTGTAAAACAAAGATGTTTTAAACAGTCAAGCTGGTCTTTCCTTAACAAATGGGAGACGTGCAATTGTCTATTTTAATGCCACATCTCAGAATCCATTATTGCTTTCAATCAATTACTTTCTGTCCACACAGAAGATTTCCTGGCATGTTGTAAATGATCTGCTGCTCTGATCGCAGGTGGCTAATTTCATTCCAAAATGGCGCTCCACTGACTTGTTAATTAGTGTAAAAGTCACATTTATGGTTTTTAACAAATCCCATTCTCAGCCAATCAATGGGAATACCACAGATCATGAGATACAAGATGAGACTGTTTATTTGATACGTGTGAAGGTACTTGAATCAAATTTTAACAAACTTAATTTTCCATACATACTTCCTCTCTTTCATCCAAATCAGGCATCTGTCACTCTTTTTTTAAGTCATTATCACCGTAGGATGTTATTATCCCACTTGGATGCGGTTGCCGGGTGACGGGTATCTTAGCACCCACTCTGACTGGGAATGATTTGAAACCCATCCAAAGATTTCCCATGAGCACCTGTGAATACATTTATCCCTTGATGAAAACAAACAAACCGTGAAAAAACAGAAAAAAGAAAAAATCATTCATTTGACATTGGTTGTACAATTACTTTCTGAACACAAAACAACATTTTGTATATGCTTGTAAATAAATTAATAAATAAATAAATAAATAATGTTTATATCAATCAGAAAAGTGAAAAAGTTTCAAAGAATTTTAACATTTTAGTAAATATTTCAAAAATGTAGGGCATTAAATTAGAAATTGCATGGCTGGCTAACATACTGTAACAAAAAAGTCACTGCGACACTGCGTGTCATTGGCCTATACCACCAACAATTATTTTAAATTTGAGTAATTTCAGACAGGATGGCACTCGCTGAAAGAGACCTATGGCAATGGCTAAACCTTAAAAGGCAATGCAGCCAATGAGAGAACATTTACAGCTCCATCCCTGTTCAGATGCATTTATTCTGCCTCACCTGAGTTTTAATATTGTTTTCACAGAGGTCAAATGCCAATAAGCAATGAAAAAAAATCTCTGTCCCACAAGAATAAAGCCAAAAGGAAAACAAATAAAATAGCAGAGGTGCTGCCGTTCAAGGACTGGGTTCATATCTCCTATGAGAGCAAAGAGATTAGGCCTGCTACCGCATAACCCTGGCCCACTAATGGGTTATTAGTCTGAAGTCAGTCCCACAGAATGTGAGGCACAAGCCGAAAAGCTCATTTTAAAACAGAAAAAGCAATTTTCACCTGTGTGGGTGTTGGAGGAAATTATTTTATGTGGGAGGAGGAAATGTGCAGAGCATATCCCAACAGGGCAATATCCTCAATAAATTAAAACAGTGACACCGTTTCATTAAAAAATGCTATGGTTAACAACAATGCACCACAGAATTGTGAAACAGTGAGATCAGTGTCTTGAACTACAGGCGGGAAAAAACACACTGTAACTATGTCTCAACAACCATCCTGAAAATGTTTCAGTGCATCTGTGTTTCACAAATCTGTTCTGAGCTGCATACTGACAAATAAGATACTGATAAAGAAATAAGGCACTGATAAACAAAATGTACATGTAAAAGATCCATTCAACTACACAGAAGAGTTCAGATATAGAAACATTGTTCTGATCTTCAAGGGTAATTCAATTAGTGGCCTAGGGGCCAAACATGACCTGTCATGGTCCAATTGCTGTCCCTTTATCAAATGTAAAACAACAAATATATACACTTAATATACATCAAAAATCTTATGATTCATGTCGATGTCCTGGACAGCAGCAGGAAATTTCACTGGAAATGTTATAAAGGATTGACATACATATTTTAAGAGTGTACATTCAAACACTTACACGTATATGATTACATATACGAGAAGCGGAAAATGTGTGGTCCACCCGCTCCATTAAAAAAAAAATCAATTTGACCCCCCAACCCCCCCCCCCCCCCAAACGAAAAATGAGTTGAAGAGCCCTGTCTTAAAGTGTACACAAATAAAGCACACACAATTATTCAGCAGCCTCGGCTGAAACCCCTTTTACTATATTAGCGTCATCTTAAATACACTTAAATAAAGATGCATGCATGATTGAGGGTTCAATACTGTAGAAATTGTAGCCATTGCCTCTCCGCTTGGCTTTGGGTAATAAAAGTGATGGATTGTGGGTAATGGCACTGCTGCAGGCCGGTGTCCTATCTGAGAGGTGGTGTACTGCACTTTCCATCCTTTCCAATCTGGATAAGCTCTGACCCACTGAGCCACTCAGCTTGGACACGGATCCTTCCTTACCACTTACCTTGTACAATCAATGGCTTCATGCTAATGCCAATGATGTAATCCTGTATATGGACAGCAGCCATTGTGAAAGTGATTGATTTCACCACGATGGCACGACGGGCAGGTGCTTTCAAAGATTATTACAGGCCTCCCTGAGCAGCGGTAATAGCCAAGTAACTTTGCCGCCATTACCCGTGACACGCAGCGCCACGTTACGCTCCGACAATGTCCTACCCCGCATCGTAGAAATCAAAGCCTGGTGCCTACTTGGATGCCTCGTAAAAATGTGACTTCTGCATGGTCTAATCTTCATGCTTGCTTGATGCATAATTCTGACATTCCTTCACAGATCACAATATACTAGGGAAATGTGAAAGGTACCTGCGTAAACTATACAATGGCAGTAGCTCCCAAACAACTGGTCATCCAATATTAAACTGTTTCCAATATGTTTATTTCTGTTCTGTGACAGGAAATGCAATAATAGGTAAAAACAAATCAAGGGCTAAGGGGAAAAACTAGTGGTAAGTGGTAACTCAGTTAAACACGTCCCAGTAATGCTGACATATAGCATTTGTTTCATGTTTCTTTATCTTGTTTGAAAAACTGCCATTACACCTGTCACAGGACTTACGGTTTGTTCCCTGTTTGCTTGGCTAATCCCACTGAACCCTTGACAAACGTCTGCAAACAACATGGAGAGAACCTCCTAAATCACACCTATAGTCTGCATTTGCAGACAGCAGTAATCTCAGTTTGCCCATTTGCAAGGACAACATGCTCAGTGAATCTGCTGTATCATGACAGTGGCCCGTTCAGAACACAAAGTTCACAGCATGAGAAATTGCAAAATTCTATCATTCAACTAACAAAGGCATACATCCTATGGCTTTATTTGGCTTTGTCATAAATATTAAATTGATGTTTTGCAGCTTTGAATAAAATCCACGAGTGAGGATTTTGAATATTCTTCTTGCACATTGTTCTGTTTAAAGCTATCTTGAATTACACAAAGCCAAAGAAACAATGTTTGCATTCTAGATTATTAATGCAAATATTAACTAGAGCAACAACGTAGAGCTGTTTGCCTGTAATATTTTAACTGCAATAAGTTTATTTTATTTATTTTTTTTTTTTTTAAGTAAACATTGATCGAGGGCGTGTATGATGATTCATATGTGTGAATGTAAACAAAGTGACTAGGAGATCAGTTCATGGCCTGAGCAAATCAAGATAAAAAAACAGGCGTCTTTCCTTCTACATAAAATATGTTAAATGCGTCCATCTGCCAAAAGTCCACATTTTATGCATTTGAGATTTGTGGTATAATTTATGAAAGATTAAAAACTGTATAGGCTACTCTAATACTAAATTATTTACAACTAACAGAGTACGTTATGATTCAGTATTTCTGCGAACATAGCTTTCAGCTGCTACCACTGCAAAACCCACCAACACATAAAAATACACTTGTAAAGATTTATTTTCATAGTTCTTATAAATGAACTTATAGTTATAGTTAAAACTAACGATGGTCTACCACTTGTTGAATCGTAGATGTTTACATTGTAGATTAATATCTCATGAAAAACCGTACTAAATATAAATTAAGTGTTTACGTATAATTTTGGAAAAGCAAAATTGTACAATGAACTTTTGACGCGAGGCCTTCATGTAGGCTGATATATAGTCATCAACAAGCAGGCACGTCCGGTCAGTCATGCAATGCGATAGGATACATTATCTTTCCTTGATTCCGTTGCAAAATTGCTTGTATTTTAAATATTATCAAAACAATTAAACTTAATAATAATCTTTAAACAGATCATAAAGGCGTAAGACAAGGTAAAATAAATATGAATCGCAATTTAAAAATAACGTAAAGAATATGCTGCATTACAAATGTATCAGCATTTGTACAAATTGCTTTTACTGCACTGTAGCCTACTTCTTGCTTTACTTAGACACCCATGTGGAACTTCAACAATTGCATCTTTCATAGAACACTTTGCGGGTCCGCCCGCACTAAATAACCAACTGAAAGGGACTTGGACAATATTGTTATACCGACGCACTCACCTCGCGTTTGTGCAGTCATTGTACAGAACCTCGAAGTCCTTCCTGGAGATGAGCTTGCATCTATTGACTCCCGGTTGGATAGCCCCGAGTCCCCGCAAGATGCGGACCTGTTCCACATTGCACACGACCGGCGTGATTTCCAACCTCTTCAGCTTGGTGTAAACAGTGTGCAGCCCTCCGACAAAGTGTTTCAAAAAGAGGTCGAACGCCTGGGGAAGACAGATGAGCTCGCGACCGTCCACGGTAAAAGAAGCCACCTTCACTCCCCGCAGCTCTACCATTTTACACTCATTATTCTGTGGAGTGTTTTCCACCGGAGACGGGGTCGAGTACACGGGTTTACCGGGCAGGGTGCCGACTGGGATGCCCGGACTGGTGGTGGCAGTAAGCTCCGATCGGTACAGACTCTGTCCGGAAGGCGCAGATGAAGGCGAGGGAGAAGCGCTTGTCGAGGGCGAGGTGGTTGTCGCTGAAGTTGAGATCGGAGGTGGCTGAACCAGAGCGGTCGGGGGGATCAAAGCAGCTGGTACGGCCATGGTCAGAAGTGAGAATAAGTTAAAAGTACAAAAAACAGTACATAAAGAGTGCCCCGAAACATACAAAAACTAAAAAGTCAAGTAGGAGAGTTATTTTGAAATATGTGTTGTAGAAATAAATGAGCGGCGAGAAAGATTCAATTTATCCTCAGCTCGGCAAGTACATTGATCACTGGATGAGTGAGACTGACAGGGGGGGAAGTGGGCTGAGACTTCTCTCTGTGAAGCCCAGTTGTTGTTGTCACAAGGTACAGAGAAGGAGGAGCCAGAAAGCTGCTTGAGGGACGTGGAACATCACCGCGGACAGTGCAGAATGCTTTTCAGTTATATACATAAATAATTACAACAAAGTTGGAAAGTAAACGCAGTCATTTTTAACTGTTTTAATAACATAATATATAATAATGTCCTTTCTGAGATTAGCCTACATCATTACGCTTGTTTAAATGAACATGCAAATGAAATGTGTCGGCTAATTCTGTTCAGGGAGGTTAGGTAACATTCCAAGCTAATATCTCCCTCACAAAAAGTCCCGTGTAAAAACGTGATAGGTCGCTACATGTCAAAAGGAACGTTATGCATTTATAAATGCGTATGTGTGGCTATATAAATGTCGGCTGTGATTAATTGAAATTTAGAATCTCCCCTTTTAGACATAATGCAACATTTGCAATTTCACATTTAGCATTAGTTAAACACTTGTGAACTCTTGCAATGTACGTAGTTACAAGTTGTTGGACGTTTTGGAGAAATTCATTCATACACTGTACAATCTTATAGAGTACATATGGGTCATATTGGCTTTTGGACTCTGTTATAGTTGAATTAACATTGGACAGTTTAATGTGTACAGTAAGGAATAAGCTTGAAGATTGTAAGTATGCATACAAACCTACTCTTAATTGTGTACAGGGGGTTCACAAATCTCAGTTAATTCACTGAGGGAATGATAATAATAACAAAAACAACAATAATAATAACAATAATGGCAGCAGCAAGTGGGTGAATGCTCACATTTTACATATACGTGTTTAGAAGTAATATTTAAATACAGCCATCAGCCATTCATGTTTTTTTTTTTTTTTTTCTGTGTGGAGCTGGGATCTCACAAGAGATTGAACAGAATGTATGGATACAGTACATAAGACAGGGAAATCAAGTTAAGGCCCCATCTGTTGGTTAGTGGAACTAATAGAGTTGATTAATAAAGCATGTTGTAAAACTGTGTTTAATCCAATGTGACTGCTCAGCTATCTGCCTCCGAAGGCTGTGCACAGCTTGAAAGCAGGAGCCGCATTTGAATAGCAATTTAATGAACGGGGCCCGCAAGTCTTAACATACGCAACACCTGACGTGAGTGGTATGTTCAACTTACAGTGTGCAGGGGGTACAGTAATGAAGCAGCTGCTGTAACAGGATCAGACTGAATGGGCACCGCGCAGGTACATGGGAAACAATTAGCGGCACTGAAGCTGTATTGCTTGCATCTGGATTTAATGCTGTTGTGGAGACATGAGACTAAAAACATAAGCCTTTCTTCCCCATATCAGAGGAGAAAGGGGGGAAAAAAGCTTATTTTCCATACTCCTGGGAAAGGTGGCTTGTATGGCTTGCAGAGGCTCTATGATCTAAGTATGTGGTTCCCAAACCGTCTGAGCTCACAGCCCAGTTATTGAGAAAATACATTTCCCGTGCCCCATTAGTGACTGTGGAGAGGGGTCACCATGGGGCTGTTGACCCCCCCCCCCCCCCCCTCAAAAAAAAAACTTAATATAATATGCATTTATTCTGGTCACTGAACCTTTTAAAGAACATGCACTGGACTAGTTAGAGTGCACATGCAGTCAACATGCCTCTTGCCGTCCCCACTCCAGACTCTCCAATGGGCACCATCCTGCATTTTAGGAATCATTGCTCTTGATGTAATTTTTCATTGAGATCACTGCCTTTTGGGACAAGGACATATTGTTTTTTGATTTGGCTCTGTACTCCTCAGTTTTAGCTTTGGTAATCAAACAATTTACATGTGGTTGAAGTGTGCATTCTCAGCTTTTATTTACTGTATGGGTATTTTTATACATTTTGGTTTCACTATGAAGGAATTAAGGCACTTTTTATACATAGTCCCCATTTCAGGACGCCATAATGTTTGGGACACTTTAATGTTATGTAAATGAAAGTAGTCATGTTTAGTGCTCTGCTGCATATCCGTGGCATGCAATGTCTGTTTGTCTGTGACCCATAGACATCACCAGGTGCTGAGTATCTTCTCTGGTGATTCCCTGCCAGGCCTGTACTGCAGCCACCTTCAGCTCCTGCTTGTTTCGGGTGCAAGTTGCCTTAAATATTTTCTTAAGCAAATGAAACACACATTCAATTGGATTCAGATCTGGTGAATGACTTTGTCAGTCTAGAATTTTTCAGTTTTTGGCTTTGAAAGACTCGCAGTATAACTTTAGCAGTATGTTTGGGAGGAGTGCCTTGCTGTAGGAGGAAGCACTGTCCAATGGGTTTGGAGGCATTTGGTTGAACTTGAGTAGATAAGCTGCTCCTGTACATTTTAGAATTAATTCTGATGCTGCTATCAACAGTTACACCATAGATGCCTAAACCATAACACCCCTACCACTATGTTCACAGATTGGGGGAGTGGGGGATTTTAATCTTGGACAGTACCTTTTTGCCTCCACAGTTTACTCTTGCCAATAAGGCTTTTAGGTACTTCTTAGCAAACTATAACCTGGCCATCCTGTTTTCCCGCCTAGCACGTGGTTTGCATCTTGCAGTCTGAAGAGTGCTTTTGATCTGTCAGACAGGTGTTTGAGGGTTATTCTTTCTTATGGTGAGACTTATTTGGTCATAAACTGCAGAGGTCTTCTTTGGCCTACCAGGCCCTTTACAATTACTGAGCTCACCAGCACACTCTTTCTTCTTAATGGTGTTCCAAACAGTTGATTTTGCTTTGCCTAAGGTTTGGCATATTTGTCAGATCAGTTTTTTTATTTAAATTCTCAGCCTCATAATGCCTTCCTTGATTTTCATTGGCATAGCTCGGTTGCCCATGTTGACAAACGTCAATAACAGAATCCAAAGGCAATCAAACACCTAGAATCAATACTACACTGTAGATACTGAAAGCTCTCTTATACCTGCACTAAGGAAGCAATTGAGCACACCTGACTTATCAGAAACACCTGCGAAGCCATTTGCTATAGATATAGGGCTATATATAAAACATGCTGTAATTTCTACAAATCGCTTTGTCCCTAACATTATGGTGATCGCCATAAAACGGGTAGCTCAAATCAAGCAATCTAATTGGTTCATAGCCGTGGTATATTACCCATATACCACGGCTATGACGTCTAATTCCTTTGCACAATTCAGTATCGCTCCGCGTCTGAGGAAAAAAAAAACGTTTTAAAACTATTTAAATTGGAGTGTGTCTATTACTTTCATATTGCCATACATGGTGACCGTTTTATAAAAGCAATAGCTCACTTCAGGCCGCGATTAATTAATTATAAAGGGACACCTTTTGTTACCCTCCCCTTTTCAATGTCCAATTTCGCAACTGATGGCAGCATTGAATCACGGTTCTAGTTACTGGCTTCATTTAGGAATGCCAACCATATCGCTAAATACGGAATCGTCCCTTTTTTTGACAGTAGAATATAGGCGTTCCGTATTTAAGTCGTGGCTACGGGACGCATTTTCATCCGTATCTTTGTAAACGATTGCGTTTACATTAACTGCTGTTTTGAATACAATTCAATAGTTAGCTAGCTAGCTAACTAGCTGACCTAAAACTCAGAATTTTAATATTGGCTAGGTGACAAGTGACGGCGAACTTATCATAAAGCTAGCTGACTTTCAAACCCGGTTTCAGAGGGTCTTGGAGAAACGCTATGTCCACACTACCTTACCGCAACATTTTAAAAAGCAAGACAGAGCTAGGGAGATTAATATGATTGAGTTATGGTTTCATGCAGTTTTCTTAAATAATGTAATGCAAAAAATGACAAAAATTGGTGCTAATTGTATGGTAAAAAACGAGAAGGAACTATTTTTCTCGATGGAATCGTTGTTTTCATAGAATTAACAACCAAAATATATATATATATATAAATATATATATATAGCTGCATTAATTCCTGATTAAATGTTGTTGTAAACATTCACAGTTCAGGCTGGGAAAAAAAAATGTGAACCATTGTATCTAGTGACTGGTAGGACCTTTTTTATCAGCAATAAGCTCCAACAAATGTTTCCTATAGCTGCTGATTAGACTTTGTTAGGAGGAATGTTATACCATTTCTCCTTACAGAACTGCTTCAGTTCATTGATATTTATCTGATTTCTTACAGGAACAGCCCTCTTCAGGTCATGCCACAACATCTCAATTGGATTAAGGTCTGGACTCAGACTTGGCCATTCCAATACATGGATTTTCTTCTGTTTAAACCGTTTTATTGTTGATTTACTTATGTGTTGTGGGTCATTGTCTTGTGGCATCACTGAACTTCTGTTAAGCTTCAGGTGACGGCCCGCTATCCTGATATTCTCCTGTAAAATTTCTTGATAGAATTTATAATTCCCCAAACCATGATGCTCCCTCCACTTTGCTTCACAGTTGGAATGAGATTTTGGTGAGCAGTGCTTTTTCCCTCCAAACAAAGTGTTGTGCATTTCTGCCAAAAAGATCAAGTTTTGTTCCCTCCATATAACATAGTGCAAAGATGGTCTTCGGCTAACTTGAGATGTGCAGCAATGTTTTCTTGGAGAGCTGTGGTTTCCTTTGTGGTGTCCTCCCATGAATACCACACACACACACACACACGTACACACAAACCAGGTCTGTTATTGTATAACAATTCAAAGACATTTGTTTAATGCTGATGCAGATACGGAGCACGCTGGGGACATACACATTTTTGAAGATAAATATATTGAGATCGTTCTGATTATAATCATGATAATTGTTCTTTATTATGAAAATAAATTCATAATTGTTGGACACACAAAGAATCATGAATACATTTAAGTATTTACTCTAACTGAGTGTCATTGCAAGAAGAAAAAAATATGGCATATTTTGTCATCAACATACTTAACATTACCCAAAAAGTTGTGAAGCTAATAAAATGTTACACTTGAAAACCACGCAGAACATTCCACATTTATTACGATAACCATGGCCCACTAGAAATTTGTGAGTTGCCATTGTATTCTAAATAATCTTATAGATATTAGCCATTTTTGATATGACATACAGTAGTAGACAGTATTCTGCCCATAAAATAAAAATAAAAGATTTGTAGATACAGATACCGAATAAACATCCGTAATGGCTGCTCCTTTGACGGACTCTGCTTATTCTGCAAAATCTGTGATGATTAAAATAAATCTCCATCAGGTCGTCCATTAAATTGCTTGCAGAAGCTAACCCTTGACCTTTATCATTGATCGGACATAACAATGGCCATTCAGCTGCTAAGCAAAGAGCACATTTGTTATGATCTGCAAAATCCCATTCCACTGCTCTGGGTGATCAATGAGTTTACCTCAAAACATTCAAACTGCCTACACCTTACCGAAGATTTACATTTATTTTCTCCCAATAGTCTGGCACCAGATGTGCACCGCTGACCCTACATGGTTCAAATATAATGTCAGACCTTTACTTTGGCTGTGTAATGATGGTGATATTTTTAAACTTTGAGTATTGATAAGCCATTTGAAAGGCAACCTCACGATCCAAAGGTTATTACCTCAGCAGAAAAGGGATTGAATGAATCTCCTGATATTGTAAAACATTGTACTAGACACACACATGCACTCACACACACACAAACACACAGGCGTGCACTCGCATGTATGCACATGTTCACGCACACACACATGCACACATGCACACACTTAGTCTCTCCCCCTGCACAGTTTTTATTGCATCTGGTAACAACTATAATTAGTTGATTTTTCAGTTTATAAGATTGGTTTCTGTAAAAGAAAAATAATTGAAAAAATAATAAATGAAGAGGTGTTCATTACGTGTTTGTAGTGTTTATAAAAAAAAAAGTTATATTACAGTCAGAATCCACACGTTTAATTTAGCTGAATACTGAAGTAAGTCCATGCCTTGTACACCGAGAGGTCGCTATTTTTTTTGCGATTTGCGTTTTTGTGAAACACGCTTTAACAAGATTTTGCGATCTGTGAGTGAAAATATTCTCAAATGGTTTTCATGAAACAAGCCCCAGGCTTGCTCAACATGTGCTTCCATACAAAGGTATTCATGGGTTTGGAAACAATGCTGGTTGTGGGAAAGCCCTGACATTCATTCTGAGGCAAAACAAAAAAAAAAATACAAATTTAGAGAAAATATGCCTGCAATAAATCTAGTTTCCTGTAAAATGTGTCCATTAAACTCCATTTTCTCTCATTAAAATATCCAGGGACAAGTCATAAATCACAGACATAAAAAAAGAACTAAATAATAAAATGCAAATGTGTTTGTGTGGAACAGAAATTATTCAAACACTCCTTATTTTTTCCTCACAAAACACCATTTCATAATCTATAAATGGTTATTGAACCAAAAAGTAATGAATGTCAAAATTTGCATTAAAAAATAAATCCATGCTACATTTGAGTGCAGATCAATCTATAGACCTTTCAAAATTTGTCAAACAAAATGTTAATTGTACCTTAAACAAGTTAGCATGTGTTGAGAAATTAGATGTGTTTCCCCTTAAAATAACAGCATTTTCATAGGCAGCATGCATAAACATAAACATGTAATGAGTGTAAGGGCACATTTGGTGAAGAAAGCTATTTTTCTGCTGGCCTGTCTCAGGTCTCTGAGGTTCTCAGAGTGTGTTTTTCTAACCCAGTACTCCTGAGAGGCTGAGTATCGATCTTTTACTATCTGATGGTAAAAAGCTGTAAATAGAAAATATCACTGACAAAGCAATCAATTAAAATGAGTACAGTTCCTTTGTGGCTTCAAAAGTGGTTTACCTTAAATTGGAAAAGATTTATCAACTGCAGAAACCACATGCTTATGTAATTGCATGTCTTGTTCTAGTCCTTGTTCCTTTTTTGGTGTTGTTATTGGTGTTGTTATTCTTCTTCTTCATCATCTTCTTCTTTATGTGCTTCTTTCTTTTCTTCGAATGGTGCTAATATACAGTAATGCTAATACTACTGTTACTACTACTACTACTAGTAATAATAATAATAATAATAATAATAACAATAATAACCACCGTTATCCTTATCATCATTCAATATTTACATTATTTATTTTATTCATTATATTACTTAGGGGAAAAAACAAGAGATTTTTAAATTCAGAGATAAACACAAGTACCATAAATACATAAAAATAAATATCCCTTGAAATGACTTGTTAATAGATATGTTTATGCGTAAACAGATGCCCTGATGTTCTATAAATGGACGTAGAAGCTATCTGCAAATCACCTGAATCACGTTTGACATATGCCTGGTCCTTCTGTTGTCAGTTCTGCAGAAAGCAGAAACCCCTGCAAACACAGATAATGGTGTGTTTAGGCCATCTCATTCAGAAGAGGCCATGTTCCAGTGCCACCCACGGGTCTGCCAAGGGTACTGAGGGCCAGGGCGCCAACGCCAACAGCGGTGCCAGTGACATTGATGTTTGTTTGTTTTGTTTCTCTTGCCCCTGAATGGGTCGGAAGAGAAAAAGAATACTGTCTTTCATGGGTATGGAGGGGAATTTGGGATCGTGCCAAAACCACAAATCAGAGAGCCGAAGCAGTGCATCATGGTCGAGGATGATACTGCTTGAAGAAAGGAAATAGACTGCTGGGAGTCTGCCGGATGGTTGAAGTAGAGAGGGAGTGAGGGGGGAGTTTGACATTTATATGTTGTGTGATGTGTGCTATGCTATGCTATCATCGATAGAAAGAGCTGTCTGTTCATGCATTTGTATATTAAGGATCCAAAAGTGTTACTGGATGATATTATGTCATACCATGATCTTCAGGATTTAGGATTCTGTCAACATTCCAAATAGTCATTCATACTAAGTACTAATTGTGTTGTGTGTGTGTGTGTGTGTTGTGCAAGTGTGCATGTTTGTGTATCTGTGTGAGAGAGTGATATTTTCTAGAACAGCTTTAACAATGAGAAATAAACTATGTGGTATATCTGGTGCTAAATAGATATCCCGGTGGGAAAAAAAAAATGCGCTTGAAAAGCAAAGTAGCCAACCGTAGTGTCTGTTAAATAGGGTTTTCTTCAGCAATGAAGTATGACCAAAAACACACAGTCAACAGTGTGTTATAAAAGTCTACAGTTTATTGTGCTTTCTTAAAGGACGCATTGTGTGCTCTGTGCCCTTTCGCGCCGTCGCTGAGTTCTTTATGTATTCAGATTTAGTTCAGGGGCATAAAACCCTCCCTGGAGGCATTGTTGTCCTTGTGATTCTCTTCTAAATGCAGCATCACATACTGTAGCTGTGGCTCTCCATTCTCAATCACGGTACCCCGAAGACAGGCCGTAGAACAAATGGGAACGTACAGTACGATTCATTCCAACCCCCACCCACCCCCACCTCTCACAGATTATGTATGTTTTCAGGATGTGCAAATTATTTAGGTTTTTCGATGCATGGAACAAATGGCTATTTGCTTCTTTCAGAATTGTAACATTTGGAATGATCAACTTCTGTCACATAATTGTCCCCAGAAATAAAGGGAAACGTGTGTATCTGCTTGGTTTCATAGTATAATAATAATAATAATAATACTGGGGGGACATTTTACACTGACTTATTTACAATTATGATGCCAGCACAGAAGTGCTATATAATGATGCATTGAAGAAGGACAAGAATACCAATTAATCAATACACATTATTTTAAGTGACCATTGTCAAGTAAACTGTATAGGGGCATTGAAAACCTGCAGTTTTAGTTTTTTTTTTTTTTTTGTTTTGAAGTTTGAAAAGAACCTGTAAACCAATTTCAATTTCAAATTTAAAAAGAAAAAAATCTGTACCATTACCAAAATATAGCATATTCTTACAGAAGACAAATGAGAAGACTTACAGAAGACTTGAACATGCTGAAAAAAATAATGGGCTATTAATGATTAACTGTGTTTTATTTTTTCCTCAGTTTGTGTTTTAATATATTTCTTAGACAAGATAATGAGGAAGCCAAAAAATGTGCTTAATACTTGCTTATTAGGTGCTAATACATAATGAGTATAGGGTCTTATACATGTTCTCTTAATTAGAATTAGAATCAGTGTTAACTCAAGCATACCAATGGATATGGCTCCAAATATGTGACCCCCTGTCATTTTCAGAGAGGGTTGAAAACAGGACTTCCAGGTGTCATTAATGTGACCAGAGAATGAATGAATGAATGAATGGATTGATTGATTGATTGATTGATTAATTAATTAATTAACCAATCAATTAATAATAATAATGATAATAACAATAATAATAATAATCTGTTTATATGTAAAATTAAGCTGTTCACTATTTTCAACTTCTCATGTTCCAATAGATCTCAGTACAGAAATGTAACCACTGTTTCTAGGGCATTTTAACAAGGTCTATAATTTGAAGAGTAGGGTAAAAGGTTATAAAGTCATTGTTTTCCCAATTATTTTATTGCATCTACCAAGTGTATTCACTACTTACAAGACTATGCAAATTAGCCATCTGCTCTGTTGTCAGTCCCCCCCCTGGAATATTCTAAGCAAATAAATATTCTTTTCAATTGGGTTTAATCTCGTTATTTTTAATTTGTGAAGACCGCCTGGGCAATAACGGAGAGATTCTGCATAGTAGCAGTTTATAATCACAGACCTGTGCATTGAACGAGCATCAGGAATGAGACAGCTTTTGCACCTTTTCAGTCTCTTTTTCTTTGTCTTTCTAATTAATAAGTAAATTAGAATGATTCTAATATTGTGTTTTTAGTCATCCAGTGAATTTCTATTTTTTTGTTTATTCTTTCAGAACGATACAAAAAATGTCTGGCCAGCATATACTAAATTTGTTGAGATCACTAAGTCCACTTTTTGGATACTTTCCCCAATACATTTTACAGATTACAAGAGCAGATGCTGTTATCCAGAATGAGTTACAATACAATCCACAACTACACAGTTGAATATTTACTGAAACTATTTAGCTCAAGTGGAGGGTGAAACAGCAGTGCCTTGCTTGGGAATTTCACTTAAGACCTCAGGGTTGCTGGATCAGTTCCTCAACTATTAAGGCACACTGCTGAACCATACAATAACATAATGGGAATAGTCTCAGTAGATGAGTACGACATAAACTTACTCCAGGAACAAGAGTGTGAAAATTTTCAACTTTGAAAGTAACCAATGCCAGTGTTACATGTGCACCAGCATTATTTAGTCATGCACTTAATGCTCTTGATTAAAAAATGGTTGTCAGAAGAGTTTTCAAGTCTTTGCTGTTTATGCAGTGACTATGAAGTTGTTATGGACAACATTAATAAATAATTATGTCACTTCATACACTTCATGGAAAATTGCCTTCACTAATATGCCTAAAACCAGTAATCTTGTAAACCGCTTGTCATAATGAAAGTGATGACTTGAACCAATGGTGAAAAGATACTTATTTGAGCATTTGCACTAATAGGAATAGATTATGCGGGGATATTTTTATGTGACCTTTATTGCGCTAATTGAAACAGCATTCAGAGTCGCTGGTGGAGTAATCAAGTTGAGCAGGGAGTCATACATCATCGTGAGCAGCGCTGTCACTCGGCAGCCATTAGAGCCCTGTTTTGCTTCTAGATGGATTTGCGAAAATATCTCGAACACCAATCTTCAGGTTAATGAGAACCGAAAAAGCATAAAGTCTTTCTGGATCAAACGGACTACAGGGCTGGAACGGTCGCTTTGTTGCAGTAATTTACAGGTAATGGGAAGTGATGCAGTTATGTTTGAGAAACTCCAGATGACAGCACAACAAAACTGTGGCCTATTATTGGTCAAAATTATTGTCACCCCTGTTTTCAGTTAGATACCATTGGCAAGGATAATACTACTGTGTCTACTTCTATAATACCATTCAAGATATTTGAGATATACAGAGAATATGTCAGGGTGGGTCTTTTGTCATTCTCCATATATTATCCTTGGCCGTGCACACAGCACGTGCGTACAAAAATAGCCTTTTCACATGTGATTTTTTCGTAAGGAAAGAAGGAAGGAAGGAAAGAAATCTCAAAAACCTCCAGAGATCTAAATCTCCAGGATTGAACCTGATCAAAAAATGTGTGTGAATTCTACAAGTGTAGACTAATGGATTTGCATCTTGAAAAATTTTGTAATGGTCAGAGATTTCCAATATATGTCTCTTGAAACACTGTAGTGGGTGACTCAGATGTGTTATCTTTGCCAAGGGAGAGTGCACAAAGTATTGAAAAAGGAATGTTTTAATAATTTGACACATTCCACATATTTTGGAGCATAACACAGAGCTAATTACTGCTTATTTCATACAGTCTTTTTTGCTCATCTGTATCAAGGGTGGCAATAATTGGGACTGAGCTTAAACACTGGGTACTGTTACTTGATCCATAATGATCCATTACTCACAATCATGAAGCATTGCTGCAGGCAAATTTAGAACGGCGATGCTTAAAAAAATGTATTTGTTGTTTTCATGAAACAATGGTTCATTCAACACAGAGAAATGTCTAATTTTACCATGAATGTTGATCTGTACTCTGGTTTCTTTCTACTGTTCAAAGACATGCAAGTTAGGTGAATTGCAGAGTCATGGTATGAGTGTGTGAGTCAATGGCTTTTTTGCCCTGACCAGTACGAATAAACCTTGGTCATAGTAAACGCTGAGACAATAGCATAGGCTGTCCTTGTACTTCAACTAAAATCTGACATAATATACATTTCCAAACAAGTGAGTATAAATGCAATGTTCAAAAAAAGAAAGATCTATAACATGGTCACAACACATGGCCATTCACAAGTACTGTAAACAGTCACAAAACTCAGGAAGTTTGTCAGCTGCAACAAAAGTATATTAATAAATATACATTGTTAACATTGTGTCTTTTGACTTGAGTGATGTGTAGCAATGGAGCACATTGCAACATCGGTCAAATGTCATCCTTTCACTGAACAATGGTGAATGTGTATACAAGCTTAGGAATTATTAAAAAATTGCAGGCCATCTCAAGCACTATGTACCAGCTCACCGCAAAATGCCAATGGCACTGTCATTCTGATACTGGGCAATTTGGGAAGTCGACAACATTGACAGCAACTTCATTAACTTCAGTAATTACTCCCATCACAAATTGTGTTTTTTTTTCTTCTTTAAATTCTAGCTTGTTTAAATAACTTGAATAATTAGACACTAACAGTCAGCTGGCATCAATAAAATGTCTATCATCCTTCACTGGCACAAAACTGTATTGTCTGAGCCCTGGTAACAGGTTCTTCCTGAATTGTTTGTGTGGCATTAATCAAATGCCACATCTAATTAAAATAGCTGTACACAAAGCTTTTATTTATTTATTATAAAAGATGTTCAGGTATTCTCTGCAATGCAAATTCTTAGAATGGCTGCAAAATTCTGTGGAGTGATGTCCTGTCAATCAGGGACCTTCTCTTTGCTAATTTGTTTTATTATTTATTTTTATTTTTGTCTCAAGAAAAGAACAGCTGACTTAGTAATTGCACAGTGTTAACTGAGTTGATGCGTCAAATTTTAACAGGATGGTCGTCCGCACTAAGTCAGGGTTGTTCTGAAAAGTTTTCTTGAGCACCCTGAAGACTGCTCATCAGCATTCATTGTTTTCCATTGCTGCACAATGAGAACATGAGCAGATCCTGACACCACCTCCTTCCATCTCATTAGCAGACCAAACACGTCTTGTTTAACAGTCTGTGAAAGGGATATTTCTGTCTTTTGAATAGTGACCCCCATCCTGTTGGCGAAAGCATCAAAATCCACCCAAACAGCTGCCCTGCTGTCCTCATTGTTTAAACTTCCTCCTCCAAAGGACATATCTGAGGGCATTTTTATCTTTATTCTTCAGCGTGAAGCTTGCCATGATGACTTCTTCTTAAAACTCCTCAAAGAAATTATTTTGAGCCATGACTCATTTGATGATTACCCCCAGTGTAGATTTCCTGGAGTTTGCACCGTGGGTGAGCAAATTAAAGCTCTTACAAATATACAAGATGACATACTTAATCAAATAGAGGAAAAATGAAGCCTAACAGCTGATGCTGGTGGTGTCATAAGCAGTCTGCCCATAATGGAATCAAAGCATGAAGAATATGTTTGCTTGTCGGTCTCATGTCCCCTCCCACCCAGCTTTGGTCCTGCTGAGCTATCACTAGGCAGCATCATTAAGTTGCATTTAATATTCGGAGGGTATTCACAGCTTTCCAAGTGGCATAGCATTGCTTAGAGCACTCAGGTTGCCACACATCTGGGGAAGATTTTACACATCCAATACAGAGTATATGGCCATTTTTGCCACCAGTTTGTCTCCACCATGTGACCTGCTGGGATCTAAACTTGTATTTCAATGGTTGTCCTCCTGCAGTCCCTGTAGGCACTCCAACAGCACAGTCAGGTGACTAAAGCTACAATTGAGTATCTAACAGAGATATTTATAAAACAAATAATTGGTGGATCTAATATGGGGAGAGTCAGGAGGGAAAGTGAACATGGATGGAAGTTTAATGCTATGAAAAGCATGCCTCTGAGACAGTGGACCTTACTCCTGGTCCTGGAGAGCAATATGGTCTGCTGGCTTTCATTGTTACTCTGCACTTGAGTAGCACAGCAGCTGATCAGTTAAACCAGTTGATTACATGGTTCTCAGGTCACCTGGTTTCTTGGGACTAAATTGGTCGCTGATCTTAAGGAAAAAATAAAAAACCGGCAGACTCTGTGGCTCTCCAGGACCAGGACTGAGTATCACTGCAGTAAAAAGAATAATGTACTCTTATAAAGCAGGGGTGTCCAGTCTTATCTGAAAAGGGCTGGTGTGGGTGCCGGTTCTTGTTTTAGCCCAGAACTAATATACCTGATTCTATGTAAAGTCTTGATTGATGCCAATAATTAGTGAATTATCTGAATCATATTTGAATTATTTTATGCAAGTTAAATGTTATACAACTGCTCTCATTTTTAATGAGGGAATTTCCCACTGCTTCTAACAAAACCAAGCATGACCCTGCACAACACTTTAAATTACTGCAGTATGCCCATGGTAGTAAGTAATCCAACTGAATTTAGCACTTGTAAACATTGCTGTCAATTTTAGTTTGTGTTTAATCAGTACAATTACTTAACAAACTTAGATTAGATTCATTTAGATTAGAGGTGGTGCAAATGGAATAATTGTTTGAGAAGGAGCTTGACAAAGACGCTATGGGGACCTCTAGCTGGTGGAGGACTGAAGTACCTTGCAAGAAAACAAGGGGAGACAAACTGGTGACCCTAATGATGATACCTTTTTATCATACCCTAATGAGGGCTGGTAAGCTGGAACACTTTCCTAAGGATCTTCTCAGTGGGTATGCTATATTAAGAAACCCATTTTAAACTTCTTGATCCAATGAGAGATGTTATTAAAGGTTGTATGCAGGCTTTTATAGTATCATATAGTATCATCAGAGTTCTTAGATTTTCAGACCAGGTGGAAAGATTAAGCTGCTAAGCTGGGGAACTGTAAGGCCTACAAAGTGATTTGGTTGGTAAAGGTGCCGCTTGGTAGCCCTGTCTACCAGTAGCAACTAGACAGGTTCAAGTCTAGATCTGGGCAATGGCGTCTGCAGGGTGGGGTTAGGTCAGCCAGTGTTTCTCTGATAACCTTTACATTAGTTCCTATGACAAACCAGGCACCCAAAGGCTATTTGCTCTCAACAAATGTCCTCTGTTCGGATGTGCCCTATAGTGCCATGCACTGTAGACTGATAAATGGCAGTTGCTTGCAGGTATTGTCAAAGTACACACATCAGCTGTGGACCTGTAGGGGTGTGGTCAACATAGCAATAACGGGAGATGGATAACTGCTGATTCCTCTTTGGAACTGGAACTTCTTATCTGGTGAATAATAAATGGATTTACATGTGTTTGAATGAGAGCAATTGCTGTCTGCTTGTAAATACAATTACATTTGCATTACCCGTGCATCTAGCACAATATCCACAAGCTGTTTTGTACTTGAGGCATCTTTTCCCTGAGTCAACGTGCTTTTCATTCTTTTTCTCTAGTAACTAAAGTGTCACAAACATTACAACGAGCCAGATGTTACATCACATGCTGCAACATTAATTACCGTCATAAACCCATCTGTGGAATTGCTTTTTATGCAAATTTGTACTGCATCTGTATACATTAAGTTGTAATTGATGCCCTTGAGCAAACCTCCAGTCTTTTTGTTACCAAAGTGTTCTTAATTATTCTTATCAGGTAAAAAGTACAAATTGTCAAAGATGCAGAAATGTTAGCCCTTTCATGAATGTAATTGAATTATTTAAATAATTTCATGACATTCATGCCCTCTCTGCCTGCAATGCAATTCAATTTTAAAATAATTTCAATAATAAAAGTGTCATGTTTGTTTTATAAAACAAAAACAGTTCAGGAGATATGCAGCACTAATTTTATTATTCATTTGCGGCCGCAAAATAATTTTAACTACATTTCCCTTTTGTTCTGGGTCTTATGATATTGGCCATTGTGTTTTGCTATTTGCTTACAAAGCTTCATATGGTTGGTTGTCATTCATATTTGTAAAATTCAAAAATTAAAAACAGGAATCAGTGTTGACAATGAAATCCAATCCCCTAAATAATTACTATGAAGGCATTATTTGCATCCAACATTCTGATGTGGAATACTGGGCTATAGATTCAATCAAAGCTGCCAATTTACAGCATCCCCAGGCAAAGTGAAATTACATTACATTACATTATAGGCATTTAGCAGACGCTCTTATCCAGAGCGACTTACACAACTTTTACATAGCACTTTACATTGTATCCATTTATACAGCAGGATATATACTGAAGCAATGCAGGTTAAGTACCTTGCTCAAGGGTACAACGGCAGTGTCCTTACCCGGGATTCGAACCTGCAACCTTTCGGTTACAAGCGCAGTTCCTTACCCACTGTGCCACACTCCGTCCTAAATTCAGCTTTCAGAAATCTGAATAAATGAGGCGTGTCCATATTCTGTCAGCTTGCCCATATGTTCATAGTGTAAGCCTTACAGTATGTTTGAAGCTCATACGGGCTCAAAATTGAGTGAATGGGAGAAAGTATGGCCTACAATTATTTTTTGACGACACTTTCATCAGCTATAAAATTTCTGTCACAAGAATGGTTTTCCATAGTTATCCAAACCAAATCGTGGGGATCGTTGGGATCTGTTAGTAATATAGTACCTGTCATGTGACCAAAGGCTTGCAGCTTTATGATTCTGAGATGCTGCCTGAGTCAGATATACATATCCCAATATTGGGATGTCAAGTAGAATGTTGCTCATGACATGAATCAAATTTCAGTGCAAATCAAAACACAGTCTGTGTGTATTATATACAATGCTATGAAAATACTACACCACACAACAGATTAAGAAACACAGCAATGCGTTTGAAAATCTCCACATGTACATAAATATTTCCAATATGATTTCCCACAGTAGTAAAAATAGAATTTGCACCAGAACTTAAATTCGACTACAAATTCGCCAAACAGGTAAAGAATGCAAATGCATGCAATAAATTGTGTTCTGTTTGATGATGCTCATAAAAAATATATAAGTAGGACATAGACATGCAAACTATGTGGGATAAAATAAAAAGTTCCATTGCAAAGGCTAATGAAACTGTGGAACAGGTTGTGGCCAAGTTTATCATTTCAATTATGCACACCGTTATGAAACTGAAAACAACTTTAATGCCCTAAATGCTACTTCCAACATTATAAAATTATCATTTAAATAAGAAAATAATGAAAATATAAATAAAATTACTTTCTATAAAATTTTGATCCAGATAATTAAGAAAACTAAAAATCACAAAACCAAAACTCTAGAATTTCATAGTTTTGCTTATTATAGCTCCTTTGCTTTCCAACCTGAAACACAAAACACAGGCACTTGTTGCCCTCTACAGGAGAAAATGTGTACCTTTAAGAGCATCTTTGCAATGGAAACTCAATCATACAATAGATTTTAGAAATGAAATATGCTAAAATATATTGGAAAACAATACATAGGTTTTACACTATATACATTTCATAATACATGGGCAAATTAATGCTACTTTCAGATATTACAATGTATTTCATATTGGCTGTAAAATATATTTAGCATTATACTTTCAAAAAGCCCACATTTCTACAATATACTGCAGTATATTCAATTACCATAAGCGATACCTTTTAGCAAATATAACCAGATTCAATCAACCAATAATGATTTAAATACCTCTGTATAGATAATGAATCATTGAAAAGATTAGAGCTAAACTGAATCTATTACTGCATATGTGTACCATTTCTCTCTTCCGTGTTAATATCTAAGTTAATATACATACAAGATATTTATACAAGATATTTAATTGAACTGCCTACATAATACTGAGTATGATACAGTGTGTTTATGAAGTCCATTATATTTGTTTCCTTATTCCCTTCTGTATTGACTCAGAAGATGTGATGTATTGGAATAACTTAATCTGGCTGTGAACCCCCCCCCCCCCCCCCCAACATGTGATTTATATTATAGATTATAGTTCCTGTCAGCTACCTCCCAATGTATTTTCTTGGCAAATAGCCTGAGAGATCTAATTCTATACTGTTTGTGTATACAGCTTGATGATTTCAGGAGAAAGCCATCGCTTGAGCAAACATGGCCAGCCAGGGAAACCTATGGCCCTCTGATTACATAAACATACAAACACAATGTGATCAGACCGCTCAGCCGATCTAGACTTGTCATATACCTACAGTCTAGAGACTATCCAGGACTGTGTCAAGCCCGTACTTGAATAGCCTAAGTGTATCTGTCTCTGGTACTTGAATTGGCAAGATATTCCACACATTGACAAGATAAGCAATGTTAAGGATAAATTACTTGAACAAAGTTGACACCTCAAAAACACAGATGTCTTTTGGACAAGCTCTCCCAACCCCCCGTCTCCAAGGGTTGAACAATGACGGCTGAGAATTCATAGACCTGAAACCTGTTGCCGGTTGTCTCCTTTAATTCTTCTGATGAAATCCTAGTGCATCTTAATCTCCACAAATGGGAAAAGGATCTTTTTATTAAAAACAAAATTCAACTTTATTTACCGTCATGCCTCCATTCAGATTATAATACATGTTTATGATTAAACTCAATTTCAATTCACAGGTCAATTCATTTGGAAAATAAAATAATGCTTGAAAAAGCAAGGTACTGACAAAATGTTTTGACGCTATTGTAAAAAGAAGAAAACAAATTCTTTTGAATCTCTTCAAAGACACTGGGGCATTTAATTTTCTGAAAATCGAATCTGGGACTCCCTTTTAATCATCGCATATAATATTTTTTACTGAAATAATGAAAAGCTCTGAATTATATTTACATTACATACACTGTACATAAATACAAGAACAACACTTAAGATAATATCAGTACACTTACATAGGTATCAGCTCAGCTACTTAGTTTACAATGAAGATAAAATAAACATCATTGATATTAACTGGAAAAAATGCACTAATACATTTACAAAACAAAAAAAATAAAAATAAAATAATAAAAGTCCAAAAGTTGGGGTCCCAGTCGTTGCACATTCAATATATGTTTTTGAAGTTTCCCAGTGAAATACCATACAACTTCCTTTGAAATCACATGGTACAAATGAAAAGCCATTATTCTAGTTATCTCGGCTTTGCAAATGGGTACATGAAGTAAATCTGTGCAAAAAACCTGAAAGGGTTAAAAAACTGTTCATTATCAATTCATTTCAGAGGTGATTTGAGGTTAAGTTGTTAATATGTCCTTACAAAGCATATGCGACTACCATAGGAGACACATACAATGTTATAAAAAAGGGGATGGGGAGGGGGAGGACCCCCCTTTTAGATGGTCACTGCTGGCTGTTAAGATGTCTTATTTTATGTCTAAAATTGTTACATCATAAAACAAAAATTCAAATGTAAAGGCTGGGATGTTTGCAAAATGTAACTTTTGCATATTGGTTAATCTGCTGTTAAAAATATTTTGATTGATTCATTATCAATTTTTGCAGCTAACTGTGGTAATTCTCGTCTGTGTAATGCTTGTACAGGTCCACACTACAGTACAGTTATTAGGAGGCACTACTGATTATTGCATAACTTTGACCCTGGCTGCCGTTACAAAATTATGCCACAAAAATGAATCCTCGCTTATGGGTAAGAATTCAGATAAAGGAAATATATTGAGTGTGCATAAACTGCAAGCTATATCCAAAATTGATTACATGATTAATTTTCATTATAATAACTTAAAGAGGGAAAAACATGTTCATTAACAAATGTGACACTGTCAAGTTTGTCAAATTCCATTATATTATATAATGCATGTATTATATAATGCATATATAAATATAATGCATTTGTGTAACAAAGAAGTGAAACACGTCACGTTTTATGGCATGGTTGCATTGAAAGCTCTGATGGAGTATTTTTGAAAAATAAAATATGCACAGGTTTAGATTTCCCCCCTTATTCGTTGTGGAAAAACAGAACTAGAACCAGTCAGTTAAACTGAAATTAAATATTTTTTTTGTGTGTAATTAGGACAATGCTTTAAGCATCCTGAATATACCAAATTCTATAATTTACTACCTGTAAAAATGTATTCAAAGTATTTATCTGTGTTAAAAAGTCCATCCACACAATAGTATATACATTCTATATAAAACTGGGTTTTGAAATACTCACATATATTACATTATTTTAAAACACCTCTTGTACAGAAACTGAATATAAAATAAAAACAAAACAAAGAAGAAGTGCCCTTCATTTCAGAAAATCACAAAGTGAAAAATGATATGAAATGATAATGTGTTGATGAGAATTACTGAACTATATATCACTTAAACAAGGTGCTGGTGCTATTTGCTTCCTAAAAGGCAATCAAACATTTTTGACTTGAAGAACTGGTGTAATCATGTGTCCACACAAAATATATGTAACCTAGCATCAAAATTCAAAACATATTGGTCTCATTTCATATTGAACATAACACACAGCATAATCCTTTTTGTTTTGTTTGCAGCATTTTTCAGACATATTTTCCATACTTCATAGTAACATAACTGCATTACTTCACTAACGGTATACTGCTTGAGAAACACTGTTATTTACTGTCTCAGTTCTGAGGTTCTCCTCCATTGCAGTGGTCCCCAACCATGGTCCTGGGGACCCCCTGTGTATGCTGGTTTTTGTTCCAGACAAAATTAAAATCACAGAATTTTAAAGAGCTGCTATTTTTTCTTAATTAGGTACTTTTCATATTTTGAAGGATTATTTACCCTCTTAAGCTACATTATGTCAAAAATAGCTATACATGCCATGAAGAATAAAAATATCATGTTTACATTATTCTAATTGTTCTTTATTGCAAAAATTAATATAAAGAGGTAAACATGTTACTGATCAAATTACATGATCAGCAGCCTCATAATTAGACTACTGAATATGTGATCGCTCAATTCTTTTTTTTAACCTTTAACTTAACACCATGCAGTTTGGGCTTATTACCATTTTCTTTGTCTACCTCATGGTTAGTTTTAGTGGCCATGTGTCCACACTTTTGCCAATTAGGAGTCTATCGATCCATTTAGGTCATTAATTTGATTAGTTAAAAAAAAATTTCTTCCTCTTTTTACGAAGTTCTTTGAAATATAGCACAATTTCAACATGAGAGGTTAATTCTACATGACATGCATAGCTGAACATGAAAAGCACCAACTGTAATTAAAACTTGTTACAATTTTGGGATTGCAATTGTGGCTGGAACAAAAACCACCATACACAGGGGGGTCCCCAGGACAGAGGTTTGGGGTTGGGTACCACTGCTCTATTGGACATTGGTACCATATCAAAGTACAAGCTGGAATTTTTGCTCAGAAAGAATCCATTGGCAACTTGTGTTTATGCTACCAAACCAATGTAATGGAGTATCTGTAACAAACCACATAATTTCTACCTTGGCCTCTAATTGAAGTGACATGCCAGATAACCCAAAGCATGATAATGGTAGCAGGCCCCTTTAAGAGTTCATGCTGAAGAGAGAAACAGGCTGGTTGGTTGTTATGCAGAATCTAAGTGATCCAGGTGGCCTTTGCTTATAAAGCCTTTTCCGGTGTATGGGCATATAACTTCAAAATATACAATGTGCACTGAAATGCTGTTTAGATCATGCATTGTGTTCTTAGATAAGGATTTCTGAAAATCTCAAACAAGACCCGAACAAGAACCCATTTTTCCATAAACACAGGGTCTTTTGTGACATTTTGTCAAAGACGTTGTCTGTATGACATGTGCAAAAGTTACAGTCTTATTATATCACTTACTTCTACTAGTAGAACCAGTAAACATGTTTGCTGAGAGTAAATGATGTTTGACATTCCATTATAAGTAGCTCGGAGCCTTGCATTCAGTGTTTCAGAGTAGGAGTTTGGATCTCGGATCAGCTTTTTCCCAACCCGTATCCTAACCTTATTCATTATGAGCTAAAAGACAAAACTGATCCCAGGTCAGCACTCCTACTCTGATACCCTTTCTGAGTGCAAGACCTGGGCAATGCAACAGTACATCTCAGCTATGACAGGCAATATTTTAGATGATGAAACATCAACATGAACATGAAGCATGCAATATGCTTTTACAAACCGTGAGGTGAATGAGTCTCCCTTTAGCATCCAGCTAAAGCACTAGCCCTTGATGCAGACCAACCCAAAGTCTAAAATTGAACACTGACTGAACCAGTGACCAAGTCAGCCTCAGCTGCATTTTAAGTGTAGTCATCTGACACAGCGACTGCCCAGCTCAGCTGGAGGTGCACACTGAAAAGAAGCAAAGGCTGAGGCTGGCCAATATGGCTGAGAGGAAACATTAGCGTGGGATCGCCAGATTCGACAGAGGACACTGTAGCCATGGGCTGGGCCTACACATTCGTCAGGGAATTCCAATTTGGGAGAAAAAGTCAAATTTGGAACGTGAGGGAAATGATTCCAACGAGCTAGCACTCAGAAAAAAATGTCCACATTCTCAGAAAAGAAGGCTCTTTGGCTTGTCTCCACAGAGAAACCTCATTAGTTTCTCTATGTAACCCTCTATGGTAGGTGTGAAAAGTGTTAAAGCTCTGAGATTGAACCATTTTGCCTGACAAAGAACCATTCTTTGATCTAGATAGAGTTCCCCAATGGAGATACAGAGGAGCGTTTTGAAACCCTTTCTTTTGAGAGTGCAGCCGCTGGTCTGGAACCGTTTGGCAAATTGGCCCTGCAGAGGTCTTTTAGCGGCAGGGCCAATCTGTTTTGCATTGTCTAGCCTGCTCATCCTGATCTCAAGACAACTGTCTGCTTGCGAATCACTGTAGTGAGACAGTGGGCCACTAGGGGGCAGCTGGGAAATGCTGTATGTTTGCTGGTAGAAATTGTTGTATCATAAATCCACATGCCCTTTTTTGGATCTGTCCAAATCTGTCCAATGTTCCGATTAAAAATCTAGCAATACAATGTGAAAGTATTGCAGGGGGTAAATGCATTATTATATATATATTATATATTATATATATATATATATATATATATATAAATATATATAAAATAATGCAAAGCATATATGCCCAGATGCCTTCCATGTTCGAAGAGATCCTGTAACAGACAGCCGCTGGTAATGGGACCCAGAGACGAAGCTTCCCTTAACACCATTTCCCAATTGGGGGTTATATTCGGTCCTATTTAACTTTCACAAGAACAAAAATATCCCCCATCCCTTTCACTTCATATAATATACTACTTTTTCAGGAACTAACTGAATTCTTATTTTTTAGTGTAAGGTGCTTAAAGCGTTGTAAATTATACATACTGATATTACAATTCTGCAGTTTTCAAAATACTGTTTTTTTTTTGTTTGTTTTTTATCAAAGCAGACAGATAAAGATAATAATTAACATAAAATGACAGAAAGTATTTTGTACATTTTTTTTTCTTTTACACAAAACTATATTCACTTGTTCAGATTGCACTTTATGGATTGCTAATCACAGCACAGAATGCACCACCAATGATTTTCTAGACTAGAGAAAAAAAAAAAAAAACTAAAATGGGCATTCAGAAAGATATTGCCGTGTGGAGATTCAAGGATGACTGGAAAAGTTTACTATTACACATCCAACTATACAAAGGCTGTTAGGGATGTACATGGTGTAACTTTCTCAAAAATCCACTTTATGAAAAAAAAAAAAAAACAATTACATAAAGGTTTGCAAAACTGCTTAATAACATACATGTATATATACATATGCAGCGTGTGTGTGTGTGTGTGCGTGTGAAAACAATTACGTCCTTGATCATCTTGCCATTGGTTTGTTGGACGACTTTAGGCTATCAAAAATCCGCTGTGTCCTATGTATTTAGGCTTGTGGAGTATTGTCTTTTAAAAATTCCAAAGAGGCAATCAAATATCCTGGAGATGTCCTGTAAACTGCTTAGAGCACAGAGCAGGGGAAAGATGCAAGGATTTGTGCAATAATACTGTTCTTTAAGAAACCTGTCTGTGTTGCGGCACTAGTAGCACAGTCATTCTGTCTGTATTGTTTCACATTATAGATGCAGAAAAGCAGCCTTTTATACAAAACAACAATATATACTAAAACTGAAAAATATATATATAGTTGACAATGATACTGACCGTAATACCTGTTTGTCCAAACAAGGAACATATATGCCTTTTGAATGTAAGAGAAACGTATCAAACAGTGCTCAGTAAAGGACAGATTCTTTGACTTCGCGCCAGTATCCTATTGGCTTCCGGGCCCTACCTCTGCCGATCCGAGGAGCCAGACCCTGTTTTCTCCCTCGACGTCTGCGTAACAGTCCGTCTGTCCGTTGCCTTCCTCTCTGTATGGAGGAGGGGGGGGAGGGGGGGGGGTCCTGGGCATGCAGGGGAAAGGCCCAGCTCTCCTGCGTGTGCAAGGAAAGGCCCAGCTCTCCTGCGTTGTCTGTGCGTGCTCCCGTTAGCCCCGCCCCCTTTCCCCGCCCCTCACCGCTCCCCCCCTCCCCCCCGGCTCACACGAGCATGTGCCTGCGCCGGTGCAGCGCCAGGTGGTCGGAGCGAGAGAAGCTGCGGTCGCAGTCCGCGCACTTGAACGGCTTCACCCCCGTGTGCTTCCTGTAGTGGCGCGTCAGCTCGTCAGAGCGGGCAAACTTCCAGGTGCAGCCGTCCCAGGTGCACTTGTACGGCTTCTCGCCTGCGCAGTGGAGAGGGGGAAACACCCGGGTGAATGTCGAACGAGAAGGTACGTGAATTAATTAAGACGTCTGTTTCTGTCAGTCTAACTGTCTATCCGCCTGTCTATTTAACAGGGTAGCTCTGCTTCAGGTTTTGAACTGTGACCCCTAGCTGCACAAAAAGAGATATGATTAGCCAACTGAGCTAAAGACCAAGGCCCTCAGCTTAGGGAGCTAATCACACTCTTACTGATGTCACAGTATGTGCCAACATATTTTTGCTGCACTAATCCACCTTTCTTTATATCTGTCTCTATCTGTCATTCAGCTCTTGTCCCTGTCTCTTTGTCTGTCTGTTAGACATCAGCTAACCAACCTTTAAAAAAATAAAGCAAAATAATAATAAAGCAAAGTTAAGTCTGTTTGCTTATAGTACAATAGGAATATGTGATGTAATATTATCCGTGTAACCACTATATTAGGTTTCAGGCTCAAATACGTCACAGAAGTTAGTCTGCTTTGACATATTTACAATGTAATATATTTAAATTCTATTTTTTACATTTAGCTCCTTGACTCCCTGCATACCACCATTTCAAATAACAGTTTTTTTTTATGAATGCAATGTCAAAGAAAATTAAAAACCAATAAATACATGTTATTATCATACACATATACACATTAATACAAACAAAAAACTTTTATTTAGGTTTATATATCGTAAAACATTTTAGATCAACTGTTGGCAGTAAAAACGCAATGCAGAAAAAAAAGTTATATTTGCAATGTTGTGATTTGATGTTTCAGCGCATAAAAATATGAAGTAAAAAAAAAAAAAAAGTATGGTTGTATGGCCGTAGAGGAACTCACCTGTGTGTGTTCGTCGATGTGCTTTCAAATGGGAGCTTTTTGTGTACACCTTATTGCAGCCCTCAAAGTCACACCTGTGGATGCGTCTCTTCTTGGAGTCTGGGGACTCAGATCTTCGAGGACGTCTCAGGCTCTCAATACTGAACGGTGACATGGAACTGCAGAACACCGGGGGGAGAGACAGCAGAATGGGTTATTAATAATGCGAATATTACAAATGTTCACAAGTACTCATTACAGACTAGGCAGTCTTATGAAAGGAAAGTATGAACAAGACTTTGTATAAGTAGTAGGGGAGAATCGCTGTAAATGTAACACTTTTTGGATTTTTCTCATTTACCCCGAAGCTATTTTCCCTAGCACTATGAAATTTTACTTCAAGCAACTTTGACACGTTAGTAGTCATTAACCGTTTCAATTACATTCATAACTTCATCAAGTCGGATACAATCAAAACCAAATTACAAGCAGTCCTAGTCAGACTGTAACAGAGGTGCTGAATAATTGTAACAATATATAAAAATACCCTATGATGTGCTCATGCAGTTTTTTTGTTTTGCAAACATCACGTTAATTAAGGAATCGCATTTCCAGTGGTTACATCATACCAGCCACATCATCAGCTTACAGTATAATATGTTGAGACTTTACTGATGAAAAAAAAACGACACACAAGCAACTTCATAACTTGCCGTGAAGTGAGTTGTGCCATTTGCATGCCATAAATGGATGGTCAGAATTTTGATCAGAATTAGACAATAACAATAATGACAATAATGCCTTGTCTACTGCAAATGCAAACCAAATCTACCTACGGGCACAAATAAAGTAACCTGAACCTGAAATGTCACCATATGTCATATGTCATATTGAGTGATTGATTCGTGTTGGAATTACAGCCCTTTTAATACACTGTTCCCCTATTTCATAAACAGCCATATCTAAATCATATCAAAATTAATTTTGACAGCGACATATTTATTCACTTATATCACTGACTAGTATTGTCTTCTTTTCAAAGCACACAATTTTAATCTATTCTGTAACATTTTATCCTTACACGAATTAACTTTTCCACAAGATCCACTGCCTGCTTTGCATATTATGGTGCTGAAATAAAATTCTCAAACACAAATTTTCTCTCTGCAAATATGTATCTAATTTAAATAATCAGTTCACCCACTCTGATCAGCAATCTGATGCAGCCTGCTTCAAGAGCTCATCAGTCTTTTGTGCAGCTCTCCAAAGCCTAACACTTAAGAGTGACACTCTGGTTTTTACAATATCCATCGCTGATAAAAAAATAAAAAATAAAAACGTACATTGTTTTGTCTGTCTCTGACCACTAGAGGGGGGTCACTCCATCCCTTTTTGAGAAAGGCATGGCAGACAACTTTCAGTGATAAAATCTGCAATGAATCATGAAAGATTGACAAAGAGAAAAATAGTACTCTTTTAGCCAAATATTTTAATAGTCTTGTTTTTTCTTTTTTTAAAGAATGCTTTCTTTTTTTTTTGAATGAATGTTTTCATGATGCTGAAACAACACAAGGTGAGGTCATTTCTGAGTTTTAGTAACACAAAAAGAATGACACATATGTTTGTTACAGACTGACATTGATGTGAGCTAGTCATACAGATGCAGTGCATATAATCTGTAGGTAGACTGGCAGGTCTGCATAGACATCTCAGTGATATTTTAATCTCACAGGGGGCACATTAACCATATTAGTGTGGACCCAAAATCCCACTGAGACAAAAAGGACAATGCTCCACACCCCTCTACGCACCTAAAGGTCCACTCAGCTTCTACTAAAGAAATGCCTTAAGATCCACCAGACACACATACAAACACACATGCACACAATGCATACACACACATACATGCACAAACATACGCACACAAATATGTGTAAGCATACACACATGTGCACACACACACCCGCAAACACACGCACACACACACACACACACACACACACAGAACTACAGAAAACACATGAACACACCTATATGCTAAAGCTAAACTAAAAATGCTATTAATGCTCTCCAATAGGAATAGACAGAAATGTAACAGGCCTCCTGAATGTCTGCTGTGCGTTTGTAACACTGCCACATAACGGGCTGCCCACGCTTCTGTTTTCCTACATCAGGAAGACTTTCCCTCGCCCTGCTCTCGTCTGACTGGCACAGAGAGGCGGAGGCAGGGGAGGAGGAGGAGGAGGAGGAGGAGGAGTGTGAGGAACGGGGGTGGTTTCGCAGGGGGCCAGACGGCCCTTCTGGTGAACTGTCTCAACCACACAGCCCACTTCCTGCTTCTCCCTGGCTGCAGGCATCACCTGTTGCTCTTGGCCGTCTGCCACCCTGGGGCCCAGCGGAAATGAGCAAATCCAGCAGAAATGAGGCTGAACTGCGGCTCCCCTCTCCCACAGAGCAAAGGCGAGCGGAGTGGAGGGGCTCAGACTCAGGCAAATGGAAAACGCACACAGAGCTTCGACGATAAGACGGCTAACTCGTATGCTAACTCAATGCCTAATTCACATGAAACTTATTTATGAATTTTAACTGGTGTGTGGAGTCCAGTTCACCGTGCCGAGTCAAACTCACCTCACACACCAAGCCGAGTCAAACTCACTCACCGAGCCGAGTCAAACTCACCTCACACACCAAGCCAAGTCAAACTCACTCACCGAGCCGAGTCAAACTCCTCTCACACACCAAGCCAAGTCAAACTCACTCACCGAGTCGAGTCAAACTCACACACCGAGTCGAGTCAAACTCACACACCGAGCCGAATCAAACTCACACACCGAGCCGAATCAAACTCACACACCGAGCCGAGTCAGAGCTCCTACACTAAAAACAGCCAAGCAGGGAAAGTTGCCTGGTGCACACTCTAAGGCTCAAAGAGGGTCAGGGTCAGCAAGTGATTGACAACACTAGTGTTTTTTTTAAATTATAATTATTTCTTATTTTAATTTGAATAATAGGAGAGTGTATACTGTAGGACAGGTTTAAAAAAAAAATCTGCACACGCCTGTCCAAACAGCCTGGCTCTCCCCACTAATCCATACAGATAATGATAACCATAATGTTAACACCACTACTAGTAATGATATCACTGATTCATTGCTAAAACAAACCCCAAATATAATTAAATAAATAAATATTTAATACAGTGTGGGGTGAGTCTTCCATTGAGGCCACTCCTCTTTTACTCTGTCACTTACTTCTGAGGACTGGAATAGGAGGTAGACAGCTGTTACTTTGGACAGCATAAAGAGAGCACGGCTGCTTACACAACCGATACACACTGCAGACTCTTCCTACAGTATACACACTTATGGTGGGGGATTCATTTTAATATGCAATTTTATAAATTTATATTTATACCATTAGCCGCAGTAAGAGAATCAATATCCAATTACTGCTCACAAGCAGATGAAAATATCTCGCAAAAAACAAATCAAATTAACCTCATCAAATCAATTTTGTCTTGCCATGTGGGTTTGCATTCCTTCGATATGGACTCTTTGAAGAAAATTGAAGAAAATTATCATAGGCAGCCAAAAAAGAGAGATCATAGGTGTAAATATGGAATTTCACAAAAATTAGCGTATTTATTGTAAGCAACAACCTTGTTTGACACGCCTACTCACATACTTCAGCCAATGAGTGCAATACCAACAGCCACAAAGGGGAGAAAAACATTTGCGTATCACATACGTTACGTGGAAGCAGGCAACTTCCTGGACCCTACTCAAATGAATGGGACTCACCCTAAAAAGCCTGGTTTACGGATAATGTCAAATAGCCTACAATTAAATCACAATCACTCAAACATGTAATCGTTATAATTGAGAGCTGTAACGTTGCCATTCATCAGCATGGAAACAACAGTTGTATAAGTCATCAGTGTAGAATTATAATGTTATCCTGTGTCAATGTATTTGATATGCTGTATCAATATTTGTTTGTTCTTGTGAAAGCATGTCTATTTTCAAAACGTCCAAAAAGTCTCTCAGTGCATAGCCTCGCGAGCCAGTCTCTTTTTTCACTTCATTCAACAGAGCCTGGCCGATGCCTTGGCTTTCTAGGCATAAACGAAGGAGGCAACCTTCCCGGCATAGTTGTATTTACCCAACCAATCAGAGTGTTTTGGCCGGGCGTGGTCTGAAACATGCACCAGAAAACATTACCGGAGTCAAACTTTTCCACAGACCCGTGTCAGTTCGCCACTATTTGGGGAAAATGATTGTATTGATTGTAACGGGCAAACAATCAAAACCATTGCTTCTTCAGGCCATTTTTCTGGCATCATGATTGGCTGGAATGATTGGCTGGAAAGACCTGTGTTTTTAAACGACTTTGCCTCTAAATACAGATCTAGGATCAGATTTCATTATCTCAATTCAGGTCCAGTATATTATTTAATATTGGTTATTTAGATATTTTATTAGGGTAATGGTTGGAAAAAATTCCCTGCATGAAAATAGCTTTTGTCACGTGATTTACTATCACGGTATTACGTTATGTTTATGATAGTACTATTTCATATTTGAATTTTACGGTATACCGTCATACCGGTATACCGTCACATCCCTAATATATATATATCATTTTTTATATTTTGCATTTTAAAGTTAAATGATGTGCATTAAAGACACAAACAAAACTGAGAGAAAAGGTAGCACCATAAAAGCAAAATGGGAAAAAAAGTAATGAAGCACTGAGTAATGTTTTCAGACGTCAGAGCTCTCTGTTAACCAGTCCATTGAAACTCCGGATCATTGACCGAATCCCGCCGTGACCTCTGGCATCCAGGTTCAGTCACTTTCCTTCCTCAGCGGCTAAGCAGGACACAGAGGAAGTGTAACATAGGTTAGGCTCAAATGAGGTTCCTGCCATTCTGGTCTTCTGATTCTTTTTATTGCTGTGCATCATCTGCCATGGAGTTCTGCATGGTTCACCCTGCTCTGTGGATCAGTGGCGACACACTGGAATTACAAGCTCTTCTCTTTCTCTAGACTACCTCACAAATATGGTTTATAAATACATATTTAAAATATACACAAATCATTAGATCACATATAGATAGCCAACCATACAGTAGCTGGTGGTGCGTGTGTTTCTGAGATGCTTCCTTTCCAAACATTCACAAGAAATTAACCTGTGATCCCTTATTAATTTGTGCTACACGCATGTGCATGCACACACACACTCACACACACACACCCATGCACACGCACACACCCATGCACACGCACACACACGCGCACACACTCACCTATGTTACGGTCAGATAAACAGACTAAGGCTGGTTAGCCGAGCAGGCCATCGGTGCATTGGGGTCATAAATAATCAACGAGAGATGAAGTGACAGACTGCCCTGGCTAACTTTCATTCCCCGAGCGTCCATTCTTTCACAAGTCTGCAACCCCTACACTCACCGGTTCTCCCCCTGAACCCGCTCTACCGAGTGGCCCCGGGTCCCTGGGGGCCAGCCAGAAAAAAAAGCTGGAGTCTTCTCTAACAACGGTTCAGCCAGCCATCCCCAAGGGATTCATGAATATGGAGTACATGGGGGGGAGGAGGAGGGGGAACCGGTGTCAAACGCATGCTCCCGGGAGGGGCCCTGACTTATTCATGGGCTTACCTCAGACTGCCCCCTACAAGCTTGCTTTACAACCCCTGCCTCTGCATCAGCTAGATTCTCTTTCTGAATAAACACACGGGTCGGCACCGGTCTGTAGAATGAACAATTCACAACACCGCCATTCAGGTAACAACAAAGAGAAGGGGAGACATCAGCTATTTCAACAATGTAAAAACAGGCCGATAAAGCATAAACAAACAGAATTACGTTTATGAGATGCTCTTAGTGGCCTGCACAGCTTAATTTTTTAAATTTTATTTATACACCCCAATATTTACCATTAAGTATCCTTCAAGAGTACAATGGCATTGCCCAACCTGAGAATCAAATTTTCAATATCTAAGCCAAGAGCAGTTCAAGGTCAAGCAGCTCCAGTTCCCTAACTGGTATACCCTACAGTCACTCCTGAGGAATAGGATATGAGGATACAACAGCAAAAGACGATGAGCAAACATTGAGGGCTTATGAATTGGTTAACCATAAGACAAAGTTGCACACATCACAGCAGGGGCACGGTGGTCATTGTTTTTAAATGCAACCAAGTCACACAACATTTATACATGATTAGGAATTTTGTCTTAGTAGAGACAGACTTCCGACATAGCTAATAATAGGGGCAACATAGCTCAGGAGGTAAGACCGATTGTCTGGCAGTCGGAGGGTTGCCGGTTCAAACCCCGCCCTGGGCATGTCGAAGTGTCCTTGAGCAAGACACCTAACCCCTAACTGCTCTGGCGAATGAGAGGCATCAATTGTAAAGCGCTTTGGATAAAAGCGCTATATAAATGCAGTCCATTTACCATTTACCATATAATATCAAAGTCACATTCATAAATCTATGAACGGAATATAGCAAAGTAAAATGTGATACTAGTGTATCACAATGTTTAAAAAGGCAGAGCAAAAACTCAAAGGCGGAGCAATGTCATTTGCAACATTCATTGAAGAAAAGGACATCCACAGCAAAGTCATTGGATATTGATACGGCTAGCAGTGCTCATAGATGTGAGAACATAAGAATGTCTAATGAGGAGAACATTGCTATTTTGCCTAGCCTTAAGAGAGTATCAGTGTGAAGTGTGTCATGTCTGGCCAAGACACCCACCTGTACTGACTTTCGGAGGAAATTCCTTATGTAACGAACATATATTAGAAAATCTACACACTTACAGAGACAGAGAACAGCAGATAGAGTCTGTATCATATGTGTATGTTTGTCTGCGCGCGTGTGTGTGAGAGAGAGCGAGACAGTGAAAAGGAAAGGTTAAGAAGTGAAAACTCAGTTAACATTCTATCACTGTACAAATAAATATAAACCAATCTAATTTTCTCAAGCAGCTTGAACATTTCCAATAATGCTCTGCACCCTGCTGTCGCTTGCTGGACATATTGAGCCGAGAAACCCGGCTGGTGTCAGTTCCCAGTTTCAAATTCAAACATGCGCAATATGGACATGCGCTGGACCCGGCCCATCGTCTCCGGTCGCCCTGACAGGGGCCGTCGCCATGGAGAGCAGAGCCCGCGCCAGGGCCGGTCGCCTGCGGGAACAGGGGTGCCCACACGGGGCACACGCAGGCACCCCCGGCCGCTTTTGGAAGCCTGAGTGAAATCAGAGTCCGCGGGCCAGGGAGGGTCCGCTTAGGCTGAGCGCTAAGCCAGGCCGCCCGCGCGCTCTCAGCGCTCAACACCGCCATCTGCCCCCCAGCCGCAAACCCAGCCCACTCCCCCGACGCTCGGCCTCCAGCGATAACACACAGAGTAAAAGACTGTCCAGTGAGGATTTGCCTTAAGCACACAAACAAAGATATGCACACATCAGTGCGCACACACACGCGCACACGCAGGCACACACACACACACGCACACACAAACCACGGAATAATCATCGCTCGCACTAATGCTATTTTAGATGCGGGCATCTATTGGAACTTTTTTTTTTTCTGTGTTGGAGGCCTTATTAAGACAGATTGAGACAGGTCATATGCTAAAAAAACGACCAACAAACTTTTGCAACCCAGCTTAATGAGACTGAAATATTGTGCAGTAACTTAAAGCTCCTATTCTTACACAAAAGCAGCTCATACCGATGCCATAATCCCTTGAAAAAAAAAAACCCCATAGAAACAGGAAAAGCTATTCGAGTCTGAATATCAAAAAAAGGAAAAAGCCCAACGGGGAAAAAGAGAGTGGCACTCACTCTTGCACGGCCCTGGCTATGGAGAGAGCAGTGGAACCTGTTTCATTAACACTGTCCAAGGTCACATTTGGCAGGTCGTCATCATCACTGTCGCTTTTGATTTGTCTCGGCGACAAGCCATTAGGGTCCATTTTCCCTGCCGCAGAAGAGACAACAAAAGGAGAAATTAGTCAAACAGCGTGAGGGCTAAACCTGAACGGGGCAATGAGTCACACATTAAGGTCTCAAGACAAAGGATGAAAGCTTCTCTGAACTCCATTACAGGATGTATTCCTGTGGAATCACAGGTAGAGTACAAAACCACAGAAATGAACTCTGGCCAGTCAGGAACGTAATAACATAGGATACCTCCCAGATGTGCTTAAAGTGTATCTTAGTTTAAGTGTCCCTCATATCCTCCAAGCAATTCTCTTAATTCCAATGACCATATATTCTACTATGCTGAAACCTACCATACGAGGGACATTCAATAATACTATAAAATTGTATTTCTTTTTCATTTTCATAGCAACTGTTTTTTGTCATCCAAGACTTTTGTATTATGTAATACTTTTTCCAGGTCTTAGGAGGATATAATATAGGCTACACCCATATTACATGAAATGGACATACAGTCTAAAAGTTACTTTTTCCAACACACTCTAGGAAAATTGTGCTGATGGATCCAAATATAAAAAATACTTTACAAAATACATATAAAAAATAAAGCTTTTTGCAGCAGTTCTGGAGCTGGAGCAAATAACTATTTGTGCCACTTCAGATCATAAATTCAATGATCAATATTCAAAACAAAATTTTTGATCATCACATTTGAAAACTCTCAAAGAGATCTGCAGGGGTGCTTTAAAATTTTACTGCGATCTTATGACTCAAATTAAATTCAAATGAAATTCAACTTCCTTTTTATATTGCGCTGTTCAGGCCAAAGTGTTCCAAGGCACGCAACAGTAAAAAATAAAAAATACAAGCAAAACAAATTTCAGTCAGCCATATACAGATTACATTTGGGATTTATTTCAGAATGATTTGAGCCAAGTCTCCTGTGCAGTAGGTCGATCCTCGCAGCAGATATAAATGATCTTCGCAGACCAGGCCTGTGAGGGAGGAACAGCCAGTAGACTGTCACACACTGAGCCACCAGACTACTCCTCCCCCATGCTGTCGAAGGCCTGTCAGCCCCCACCCTTGGTTATCAGCCCGAGGAGGGGGTGGCATGTCCTGAGGCTGTGCCAAAGTATAGAGCCGTTTCCTACAGCCGGGGGCGTACTTCGGCACAATCACCAGCTTCCTCCGCCCGCGCACCACCCAAAGAAAACAACGCCCAAGAATCGCGTAACTTCCATGTGTGTTGGGTAAGGACGGTACCTGACCATTGATTTAGATACCAGCAGAGTTCGGCATATCCGGCTAAGCCAGACATCCTATATTCTACACCCTATGCTCTACAGAATATGCCCTATGCCCTTGCGTCCCAGAGAGACTAATTCTTTATGAGATACTCAGTCCAGAGAGCTAGCTTTTTCTATCTCTGATTTCTTTTCAATGCATTGGCTTCTTCAGCTCTGTCTTCCCTTAAGCATCAAAAGCTTCCATGTAAATGAGAGTGTGTCACAGTGCCCATTCAGAAGGTACTATCAGAGAATGCATCCATGAGAATATATGTGAGGTCAATCATATAACTGCTGCAGGAATTCTGTTACAAGAATAGAAAATTACATAAGTAACATGCTGTTTGTAGTCATTTTTTATCTGGAAAACAGCATAAAGAATGGATATATGCTTCCAGTTGTATGCATACATATTTTACTACTATTAAAAAATAAACATTGAATTGATACAGCATTTTTCAATAAAAGGCCAACTAAGAAACCCAAAGAACGATGCTAGCATAGATCATACTAACATACACATAGCATCTGCGTTTGGTGACACTATACAGAAAGCTACATTTCTTTTAATATTTAGTTCTCTTTCACAAATGAAATTAGCTGTTTTTCTTGAATAGAATGTTCAGCAGCATACCTTTCAGTGATTCACTGTCCTTCAGTAAGTCCTTGATCTGCTTATAGCTGTATTCTAAGCCTGTATTCTGATTCACTGTTTCTTGCTTTGCTAATTGCTAATATCAATGGATTGCAATTTCGTACCTTCCCTACCTGTCAGCTCACCTTCCACACTGAGATGTGGATCGTCTCCCTATGGGCCCTGATTACTTTTCTGAGGAAGGGGGTAGGAGCTGGCAGCCATGTCACCAGGATTCTTCCTGGCAGTCTCACCTGGTTCCTGCTCGCCTGTCAGCATGTCTGTCTGACCTAGTCATTGGCTTTCGATGAATTTCGCAAGCAACCCCATCGATTCAGAAGCACTCATCTCGACAGTTGTCAGTGCTATAATTTCCGTGTCAATGTAGACAAGCCGAAGTGTACCAGCAGCACACTGTGTTCTCATAGCTCACTCATTGTTCCATCCTAATTACAGATTACCAGTTTTCATGGAGTCAGAAATATCAGATGTCACCACATAAACTGAATTTAAACTGAAAATCATTCATAAATTCTCGAACCCTACCAACTACGGTTAGATCCAAAAGCATTGTTTCAAGAATTATATTAGCTAATTTAATCAATTTTGTTCATGGAATATTGAAGCATGTGAGGACAAAAATTGAGTTATTTCTTAAAAGTTGACTGCACATAATGCAATACAATATGAATGTCTTTATCAACAAAAACACATTTTGGCTCTATTGAAGTAGTGAAAAAAAATAAGAAATTGTTTCAATTATTCCCTGTAGAAGATTCTAGATGGATTTCTCAGTAGGGAAGAAGAGTAGAGTGTGGTCAGAGATCTTAAACTCAGTTTGAAAGATAGAGGCTTTCTGTATCATAGTGTTGGAGGGCTTGAGCTTTTGTGCGCTGGAGAGAAAAGTCCTGTTGGTCAGACTGAATACGATATCCTACTGCAGTCTTTATCCAACTGCAGCACAACTGTGACCCATTCCCTGCCACTGAAGTACATTGTATGGACTGATAGTCCACACCATTCGACAACTCCTCCAGATAGAGATTAATCAGTTGCATAAAAAAACCTCCAGCTATTCTGTAGCACTGAGATCCCTGAAAACTGAAGAAAAAAAAAAAAAAAAAACTCACTAAAACAGAATAGAATAAGGTTCAGACTGAAATGTACATTTGAAATGATTACACCTCTCTATATAATGACAGCACTTACAGAGACCATTATACTTGAAATGTTGTCCTAACCGTTTTTTTTAAATAAAATTTCCAGCATTAAATAACGCAAGCCCATAATTTAATTTGCCATATCTTCTTGTGTGAAAACCACATTCTAATGTCATGATTATATAAACTGGAAACCAGTGACAGTTTGATGTGAGTAGGATTACATACAGTACATTGGATATCATTACCTCATCGCGCAGGGGCATTCACACCTAATTACCATGAACCCAGCTGGTATATGCAAAGTTTTTGCCAGTCACACATATAACATCTTTTAATACACATAAAGTTTTATATACAGAACAAGCAATGAATACAAAATATGTATTAAAAAAGGTATATACTGTAAACCTTTTTGATTTTTTCCCCCCTGTACTTTCATGTCTTTGCTTGTATCCATGGTAACTGTACCAGAGATAGAGCACTGAGGAGCCAAAGCCCCCTGGAACAGGACGATCAGGCTTTGTGTGTGTGTGTATGTGTGTATGTGTATATACGTGTGTTTATATGTGTGCGTGTGCATGTGTTTGTGCGTGTGTGCATGTGTGTGTGTGTGTGTAGGTGTGTTTGTCTGTGTGTGCGTGCGTGCATGTGTGTGTTTGTGCGTGTGTGTGTGTGTGGACAAAGTCTTTCAAGGGTGGCTACAGGAAGCCCTGGGGGAGGGGGGAGGGGGGGGGGGGTGAGACTGAGCTGTGGTTATCCCGCTGAGTGGGAACCCTCACCCTATTCTGATGCAGTCCAGAAACGAACAAAGCCTCAGGAAGTACTCCAATTTTTTTTTCCAAACAAAAGTTTGAAGTTAGCAGCAGGTCACATTTATATTTTTGGAGCTAGTCACCCATCCAATATTCAGTAGACTTATATAAGACATTACAAGGACCCTGTTTGGTAGAACAGAACTTAAATTGGTACATGCAAATAGCATGAAACTTTAAAGCAAGGGAAACATGTTGCATCCTGTCTTCTCTCTTTTTGTCTGCCTGTTTGGGTAGCAGGCCAGCAGCTTTTCCATTTAAAACAACATGGGTTCTAAAAAAGGAGAAACAAAACTTGTGCTTAGCTAAAGCTAGCTACTTAAGCTTGCCAACAATTTCTATGCACTCTCTTCTTCAACATGGAAAACCACCAGCTTTCAGTCAGCCCTAGCAGGACTAAAAATATTAGGCACTGCCCTGTGCTAGTGTGCATCATACCTTTCAGATTGCTGTTGGCAAATCACCTTGAGAGGCACTCTCCCAACAGGAGTTCCTCAGGGATCAGTGCTTGGCCCCCATCTGCTCTTTCTTTGTACTAAATCACTTAGCTCTGTTATTTCTGTCTGTGGTTTTTTCTACTACTGCTATGCTTATGACACCCAACTGTTTTTTCTTGCTCCCTCTCTGATACTCAAGGCTCCATATGTGCATTGCCACATACCTGGCTGAAATCTCTGTGGTACCTAGATTTCAAACTACAAATTCAAACCAAACTTTCAAGGAAAATATATTCTGTTTACCCAACAAACACCCACCACTCTAAGATCTCCCAGTGTATCTGGGCCTAAAAACAACCTATGTTAATACTGAGTCAGCACTCATAGACTGCCTTGCTTCTGTGAGTCATTCCAGAAGGTTCATAGTCAAAACAAATAGGAACAGGGGTGCACAACAAATTGTTTTCAGCAATGGTTGATCCATCTCAGTATTTTTGTTTAATTCTGGTATTTTTTAAATTATTTTAGCCCAATATTCAGTAGACACATACACAATGACCCTATGCAGAAGCATAGACCTAAACATGCTATATCAAGATAGCATGAATTTCAACAATTTATAGCAAGATTAAATGTTTAAAAGAAAAAAATTGCAGCACTTATACCCCTTGTCAACACTTTTTACTTTGTAATCAATAATCAGGATACACACACTCTCCAGGAATGGAGCTGGTATGGTTAATGATACTTCGACACTACATAGGCTATCAATGCAGAGTTTCATTTTGGCATACATAATTTCAGCATAATGTCCTGTGTAAAGTTTATGAAAAGTTATGGTGCAAACTATAACTTATAAAATGAGGGAGAAATTAAAGTAGCAGCAGAAAATTACAATTTTTGTAATGAGAAAATTGCCCTACCTAGTAATATAAAATGAATTTAAACAATGATTTTCAGTTGTCATTTGCGAATGCATCAACAAATGTGGGTAAATGCAGATCACATAAATGTTTGGGTTAATTATATAACCTCTTAATTAGATCAACACTGCTTTACATTCATAAAAACATATGTAATATACACATACCCATGTAATATATACATATCCACTTATCTTACCTCCCAGATTTGATGGACAATCTGATACTGCAAACTAAACTGCAGTGGCATCTATAACATTGGTTCCACCCTATCACACAATCCCTCTTTTTTGTGGAAAAGGTGAAAAACCAAAACCATGCAAGAGGGACAGGCAGCAGTTCTGGACAAGAAACAACTTTCTAACAGAGAGCTCCCTCGTGTAACAGTTTGAGCCTGGACAAGCTTGGACAGCAACACCCAGCATCGTTTGCAGTCGCTCAGAGATGCAGCAAATAAAAACCACACCCTCCAGGAAATCAGTTCTGAACCAGAAGTTCACAAACTCAACTTGTGAGGTCCGATGGTACTCATGGAGAAATTTGGAACAGCACATTCAGTTCTGATTGAAATCGTGGTGCAATCCAAGTGGAATAGGCTTCCTGGACCAGAGACAAAACGGTGCAATAATCTTATACTTTCAATTTCAAACCCTCCTTCCAATGACCAGGAAAGCAATGCTGCCTCTGGCTATCCCCTGCCAGGGTATGAAATTAGCACACACAATAGGACAAATGCTGGTCAAAATGTAATTGTGGCTGGTAAGATTTTCGACTCTGGAAGGCAGGTAACTAAACAGGTTATGTTATATCGTAAAAGATAATGTGGCTTGTAAAATGTTGAAAGCCACTCTGGCCACTGGATTAAAAAGTTAATTTCATTTCTTGCCCCCTGCCCACACACACCCACAGAAGGCAAGCACATACAGACACATTCACACATACACACACGCACACACACCTAGTCTATGTAGAATAATAATTTCAAGGATTTGTAGATTTTCTTTTATGTGCAACCCAAAGTGTAGGTAAGCAAACACAAACCAGTCTGAATCTAACAAAGCTCCACTCTGTATTCAAGACAGAATGACTGTATTCAGCTAAGAGTGAATAGCCGGGCCAGTTAAATGAAGCAGAGCATTGCCTGTATTATTAAAGTGAAGGGATTTAGGGAAAAGTGTTTACGAGTTAGCTATTCTGGAGAAAGTACAATTAAATTGGTGGAGGCGTGGGCTGCTCAACAAATGGCACAAAGACACACACCACATGGAAAGGAGGCTCTTAACTACCGAATAATAATGTTGCTGCTTGTTCCAGAGATACACACATAGCTGCTGAAATGAGGAGATGGTACGCCACTGTTATCCTGTTATAGTACTAATGATACCATGGGCCTAAATGAAACTGAATGTTCTCTTCATCTCCTCCACTCCGTAATCATTTCAAAGGTGTTTCTGTTGCACATCCAGAGGTATGGGCTAAATGGCCAAAACAGGGACATCAACCGATTTAATTAAATATCATAATACATGGAACAAAATAACAAAAGGACGAGTTGGGGACGCTTAAAGACTTGGTTAATCTTAAGAGTGATGTGAAGAAGAAAAAAATCACTAAAATTCAGGAAAACTCTGTTAGGAATCAAAAAATGGGTTTATATTTAAATAGGCTATCAGATCCTAACAAATAAACAGAATTAATTACTAATGTATTATAAATTGAATGTATTAACATGGTAGATTGGTGTGTGTGTGTGTGTGTGTGTGTTGGTTGGTTGGTTAGCTCTCCAATGTAAAACAGAAATTTTGAACGTTGACATCTCTGCCATTTCAAAACTAATCCCAATGCCATTTCACAGGTGGACTGCAATCGCCATGGGCTTGCCAAATATTGATTTCCTGAGACCTCAATTAATTGTCCATAGACACAGGAAGGAACGATGCTCACTTATAAATCAGGTTAGCTTGCTTTGTTAGCACAGTGCTCTTCCAGCTGAACCATAGGACTACTATTATGATGTATTTATGTTGTAACTACATGACCTGGAGTTATGAGTTGAAAATTAGATTCATATCCTTAAGAGGTCATAGCAACTGCACGGTATAATATGTACACTCTAATGCAGGATCAATCAATTAATCACACTAGTTTAAAAACATACCGACAGTTTGTGGACAAGCTCTGCTGAAGGAGTCATAGGAGATACGTGATCCTAAATAGGACATATGGGAGCTTAAGCATGCTTTATAAAAGTGAAAAAATCTTATATAAATATATTGCCTCTGGCTTTAATATGCTAAATGTCAATTATACTGCTCTGAGCAGTACTCTAAGAGTATGAATCAGGCTCTTTGAGTGAAAGTTTGAATCTTAAGCAATTAGCCCAGTGGTAAGAACAAGTTGTTTAGAGTACAGTAGACATATACAGGGCTGTAGCAGTTGTTAAATCTTCATTACACTTTGATGAAGAGCAGGCTGATGTTAGCGTTTGGGCACATCAATCTAATGTCATGTCTTTTGTGGCTTTCGGCAAATGTAAACATTTCACTTAAAATGTTGTTTTTGTGATTGACTATCTCTTACACCAGCACCACAGTATAATTTATCATCATGTTCATAAGTTTAGTAGACTATGCGAGGCCATACTATACAGGGTAGAGAAAAGCCTTAGCTTAAAGTCTGCAATTTGGCTTGCAGGCCATTGCAGACTTGGATTGGCCTATTAAGATGAGAACTTTGGGCATGCTTGCGATAATCTAGTGCTTTCCTACCTTTGCCTTGATTCCGGATCTCCTCAAGCAGAGGTAGAATGATGGGGGAGTTGGCATTTGTTGGTGGGCGGATGGATCTGTACATCAGGGGCACGGGCTGCACCACCACAGGGATGCGCCGGACCTGTCCGGGCAGCTTGCTGGTCTGGAGGCTGACAGGGCTGGAGGGAGCTGGGGAGGGGTGGACGATGTGCAAAAACTGCTGGTTCCTGACTCTGGAGGGCGAGGCCACCAGCGGCCTCGGTACGGAGGAGACGGAGGTGATAACGGTGGGGGAGGAGGAGGAGTTCAGGGACATCACTGGCGAGGAACGGGACGAGAAGATTCCGGAAGGGGGCGAGGTGCGGGCTTTGTTAATGGACAGGTCCACGGGCTCAGTCTGTGTGTGGAACTGCTCGGGGGAGAGGAGGTCCTCGGGAGGCTCTGGTTTGACTTTACTCAATAGGAGTGGGACTGCTTCCATATCCGGGTAACTGCGCACTTTGGGGGACTGTGGAAATGAAAGCAAAAATCAGCTAGCCTTTAAAAGTCAACACTGTACAGCATGCCACATGCAGGGCAAGAAACAGCAGTACCACATAGGTTATGCTCACAGGCAATCTGGAAAAACAAGATTTTTTGTCACCACTTTCAGAAATGCACACGCACACACACACACATACAATGAAGATGACTAAATTGAATTAAAATACCTCAATTTGATTAAAAAAAGTGCTGACACAGTACATGTAAATATTATTAAAGGAACGTAATAGAAGTGTACGCAGCATGTTTAATGAACTCTTAACAGTTTTAAGTCAACTCTAACAGTGTTAAACGCATCAGTTAAAATATACTCTATAAGTGCTGCTTTTACACTGAACATTTTTGTATATATCTTTCGAGTGAATTGTGAGTGAAAGTCAATGAAAAAATTCCCAAAAACGCTACCAGGAAACGCAACACAAGAATCACCCTTCTCCCCTGTAATAGGCTGAACCAGTTCAGCTTTTCCGTGAACCCTTTAGGAATATGAGGATTGAATGGCACTGAAGATGTTAATGAAAATAAAGGATGCAAAGGCAGGAGAGGAGTTTCAGGCAGACACCAGTCATCTCTCCCTTCTGCTTTTCATCACCCCTGCAGAAACACATCCCTCCTGGCTCCACAAATATCTCCAGTCAATCCTGCTCCCGAGTTTGGAAAAACATCATGTGGGTCCAATTTCCCAACCCCATGCCTCCTAAAAAGATATTCCCATCTGATACTGTAGCTTTACTACTGCTATTACTGTAACGGATACGGATCCACACCTTTGGCTCTCTCTGTGGTAACGTGTGTCCAAACAAAAACTGTCTTTGTTGACATTGCATTTACACTACAGTGTTATTGTAACTTGCTTGTCTCTATTTCGAACTTGCTAGCAACACATAAGTGAATTCAGGCATGGAAACAATCTGTCTATAACCAAAAAATAAATAAATAAATAAAGTCATAAAGGCATGAATGGGTAAGTGGCTTGTGTGCGTCATTCAATATTAGAAACACGAAAACAATAATAAATTCATTGCAGCAGCAGAGGAGATACTTAGTAAGGCATAATCAATGCTATTTTCAAGCACATTACTGATGTTGGGAGGGTGCCTTGTTGAAGAAGTTGAAGAAAAAGTTCTCAAGTTACAAAAAAACAGATGTGAAAAATTTCCTTGTGGTGTATTTTGACATTACTTTGTTTAAAGACCAACATTTCTTTCTGCGCGTGTAATGCTGGCTGAACATCAGGCTGTGGTGAATTAGCGCACTTTTTCGCGTGCTATTTTTAAACCAGACTGCTACAGTCGATTCTAACAAACAGTAAAAAAGGAACTTTCACAATCTCATGAATCAGCAACTTGACTACTCAGTTCACAAGGCTGAATTTCATTTTCCATGAAAGATAGCTAGATTCTCCGAGTCAAGGGTAGGGCAAAGTTCATTATGTGGGTCCATGCCCAATGACTCACACACAGTCACGCACTGCCTAACTGACAAAAAACAAACCCATAAACAAAAGAAAATGCCCTGAAGGATATTGTGAGAAGTGAAAAAATACTTTTTTTAGCTTATGAGAGGCTTTGCTCTTAATCTAGTACATACAGAGAATAAATACCTTGTTTTTTTCTTGACATAGTACAGTATAGTGTAGTGGAGTGGCATGTAGTATAGTATGTATTAATGCTACAAATGTCAGACCAGATTCATTTTTTAACTGAACTTGGTTTCACAGTGGGTTTGTTTTGATTTCAGGATTCCCATAGTTGTCTGTTATAGATTTTCTTGAATTTCCTGGCAAGTAGTGAACTGATTATGAATGTCCAATTCAATTGAATTCAGTTTTATTTGTACAGTACTTTTTAGAAGTGGCATTGTCACAAATAAACTATATAGAGATCCAGGGCTGAAAGTGCTGCATCTTCCATAAAAACATGAATGTTAGCAGATAAAGCGAATAGACTCATGGCCACACATTTACTTGCATCACAGCCTGAGGGAATTCAGACAGACAGGGAAGTCTCATTGCACATTTCTTCACAGAATATGCATTGCGCTGTATGGGGCAGCAGTGTAGTATAATGCTTCAGGAAGTGGGCTTATAACCCAGAAGTCAGGGGCGCCAGAAAGCGGGGGCCATTGGCCCACCATTTTTGAACCTACTCACTTTTGTCAGCAAGTCAAGTCTGAGTTTAATGCTGAAAAATTCCATGTTATAAATAAAATGGTACAGTACATTTCTGGACATATTATGTCGTCTCAGTAGCATTGATTACATTGCCATCTGTGTGTGAATTTCTCCTTAGAGGGGTCTATATTGTGGGGAACGTACCAACATACTGTCAAAAAAGGAAAAGGGAAAAAATAAAACTATTCTTGAGATAAATGTACTCTGTATACCCTAAGGCATAATGACACAAAGTCCTTCTAGTGTCACAGCGAGTTTGTTGACCAGACAGTCCACTGAAGTTTGAATCCGGGGTTTGTATCACTGAGGTTTTTAGGTATATGCTATATTAAAATCTGAATGGGCTTTTTTGTAGCTATTTGATGGTTTAATATGCCTTGTTTTTATTGTGACTCTAATCAACTTTTATGTTCTTTGGAACAAATTATGCCGTTTTGATTAATGTCCTCTCGACAAGATCATTAACTGGAAACAATGACTGCAAAAGAGCAGCAGGTTGGCTGGATTTGCCTGGACTTATTTCATGCGATATTAAGGCAGCTGCAGTTACTCACACTGTACTTTAAGTTATCTTCTATGGTGTCTGAAAATGTCATTGAGATATGATCTAGAGAATTCAGCTGAAGGCAGTCAAACAGTTCTGTATTTACCATTTTTAACTTTAAATCAAAGGCCTTGCAGAGTGAGATTTGGCCCCCGGGACATAGTTTGGACATCTATGGGGATAGAGTTTGCTTTAGTTTGGCCTGCGAAAGATGGTCATTTAAAAATAAAAAGTAAGGGGAATGAGAAAAAAGATGACTCAGATGCAGAGTAATGCCTGATTCAAAATGAAGTACTATATATAAGTAAAGTGTATAAATACACCATATGCTGTCACATCACCTTTTAAATACACTCACAATGCTGTATGATGTAAAGATGTGCCCACATAAACATAATTGGCTATGCAAGGCCATGATATGACGGTACATATGAATCATAAATGTTGCTAAATTATTTCCAACTGGCCTACAGTTGGAAATAATCACAGAGTTCAAAACTTTGGTCATGTCTGCCATATACCTCCACGCTCTGGATCTAATGTGACTGGTATGGATTCAATTTTTAAAGTTTTATTTATTTATTTATTTATTTTTTACACATTTTATAAATTTCTATAAATGTACATCTTTGTGCTTTTTTAAAGGAAAGATTCTGTCAATATGATTCACTGAAGAAACAAACCCTTACATTGACCATGAAAAGCACACAAGCAGAAATTGGAGTAAATTTACATTTCAGAATTCCTCATGAAATATAATAATGAATATTAAAGTATTGCTGTATGTACTAAACTAAAAGAAAAAAAGAATATTGCACCTTCAAGTAAGATAAATACAAGGAGAATACTCTTGATCAATAAAAAATGGCTTTCAATATGGAAAAAAAAATGTTGAAAATATGCAAAAATGCCAAGTTACTCAGGCATACAAAGCACTGTCTATACGTCATTAGTTAAAACTTGCAAAATCTAGGCTTACAGTTAAAAGTACTGATATCAAAATGAGGCCAAATTACAAGCTACATCGGTTATCTCAGTCCACACAAATCAAACAAGCTCAATTTCAAAGCAATGCACCCCAGTATTTCCTGAATTATGTCATGCAACATGGCCCTGCATTCTTCATCTTATCATCTGAAGAGAAAGTGGTCATGCTGAAAATGACATTTATTTGCATAATTGATAACAGGAATATGGTGAGGAGAGAAGAAAAATATATTTCATACAGTAAGTTGTTTTCTTCAGGAACGATAGTCATGTCATTGTGTGGTTGTCACCCAACAGGCTATATTTTTAAAGTTAAAGCCTCCCACCTCAAGAATAAAACAGTACTCCCTTTGCAATCCATCCTCGCTGATGTGCAACTCATTGGGAGTTAATGATCTGTAAATAAAAGATAACTATAAGGGGTCCCTATCAGCATGTCCTGAGATACCATAAGCACCACCCATTGATGAATGGGAGATATTAGGAGAAAGGCTCTATTTTGGAAATTCATGAGATAGGTTAGCCTAGTACATCTGACTTGCAGTGTGCTGCTCCAGTGTTAAACACAAAATCAATCTGATAGAGTATATTGCACTCTGATATTGTCATGCGATGTCTGCTGAGCTCATATAGCCAGTGTTGGAGCAAAATTAGCATTGGATATATCATTGTGCATTGTCCTTGTTATGTGTCACAATAAAGTTTTGAAAGGCCTTGCATAGTTTATTTGGGAAATTTCAATTGAATACTTTCTTATTTATTTTCACTTTTGAAATGTAAATATGCAATCAGCATTTGTAGCTAAGATCAGGGAAAATGATCCTAATGCTTCACCAGAGCCTTCATCAGTGATAGGGTGTTATGTGCTGAGGGCAGTCACTGTATACACAAAACTCTGAATCACAGGTGTACAAACTAATAAGAGAGACTTGCCCAGGCAGTTTTTAATTAAAGTTTGGATTCACAGGGAGAATCCAATCTAATAAACAACCCATGTGAGAATGCTGCTAATTTATGATAGTGTGGACTTATATGCAGTGGTGGATTGATCAAATTTGGGCAAGCAAAGCAATGTTCAGTTTTGGGGTCGCCAAAACTCCTGACAAGGTGCTGACAAAGCAGTTTGCTTGAAAAGCTCTAGGTTACATAAATTCTTCCATATTGGTCAAACTGTTGTGTTTTCTAAACAAACCAGCCTGCGGTTAGTGGCACCCCATCACTCACTAGTTGAAAGGCTCCTTAGCTTGTGCAAATCCACCTATGGCCAGATTTTGACAACTAACAACAAGAGAGAATCAGAATCAGAATCAGAATCAGGTTTTATTGCCAAGTAGGTTTACACATACGAGGAATTTGTTTTGGTCAGGTGGTGCATAACAGTGAACATAAAATAAGATAAATAAAATGAAATAAAATAAGATAAAATAAAATAAACACATGCAATAAAAACATAACAAACATAACATAACATAAACATAAGTGAAAACGGTAAACAGTAAACAATAAAGGATCTAGCTGGCCTGCATATGTGTATTGGTAGCATTATGTTCATATACATAGTACTATTTTAATACCTATTTTATCTTTCGGTTAAATAATTCAAGAATCGTACTGCAGGCCTATATATTTATCCAGAGGTAGCACGTTTAATGGTGAAGTCACTGTGTGTAGCCTAACATAATGCACAGCCTAGGCAAGACGAGAGGTTTTACATGTAAATATCACTAGTGATTTTTTTTAAAGATAAATGAAGCAATGACTGTATCATATGGGAATAACATCTGATAAGGCCTATACAATGTGTATATTATTATTTATTTTTTTTACATATTTCTTGAGTCAATCAATGGGCTAGAAGAGATTGCTAGCTGGCTAGCTCTATAACAAGTATTGCTACAGCCACAAATCACTACAAGTATAACCAAACTAGCTAGCTCACAGCCTAATCATCTTATAATACAATCCATCTTGACTTTCTCTGCCCTCCAATGCTCAAAAGCTATACCGGAAGCATAGTGCAGATGCCTTATAATCCACGACACCATGATGACGAGAAACGCACAATCCACAAGATTTCTATAATTTGGGGATCATTAAAAATGTAACCACAGTATACCCATTTCTTATCCATAGTAAGACATGTGCTTTCACTATTAGAAACAGTGCTTGTGGATTACAATTATCCTTTACTGAAATTTTTTGATCAGGGCTTACTGTTAACATGACATCTTTACTCACACAAAAAATCTAAAACATAATATAACAGTTTTGTATTGCGGCTGAACAGAAACCCCACACCATTCTTCTTGAAAGGCACTTTGTCTGCTCACTCATTTGAAAGGCATCCTTGCATTGACAAATCAATTTTGCCAATTTTGTTGGCAAAACTGTCAACAATCTCCAGATAAATACATGGAAAGTACCCTTGATCAATAAAAAATCACTTCCAATCTGGAAAAAACTCAACAAAAACATTTTCAACGTACAATAATGGCAAGTCACTCTAGGCCTGCCATTAAAAGTAGGCTATTGATATCAGAATGCGGCCAAATTACAACAAATAATATAAATGATCTTAGTCCGCACAAATTAAACAAGCTCTATTCCAAAGCAATGCTACCCAATGTTTCCTAAATTATTTCATGCAACCAGGCCCTGTATTGCGTTATGCAAAATTAATCTCCTTCAAATTCAGCTCACAGGTTGTGATGCTCTCAGTAGAAAGCGAAGCCCATCCATTCAATCTCTCCTGCCCTATACTGCCCCACACATAGTTCTAGAATCATTTTAATTTAGAAAATGAGTGCTCCATTGTCACGACTGTGACAGCCGAAGTCATAAATAATAGCAGTGCAGTAACATTAGCCACACACCTCACCAAAGGTAGCAGGTCTGGAATAACAGCAGCTGAGCAGGGAAGGTTATTGAGATATCCCTACTAACAGTAGTAGGCTAACTGTAGATAGTGATCACAAATGCTTTGCCATGGTTGAGTCGTGGGTTGGACACTGTCTTTGAAAAAATGAATGCAATCTACCTTTTCTGCTGGTTTGTTTTCTCTACTGAGATCCACATTTGTGTTTATGAGGCTATCTTCCTCGCTAGCCAACTAGCTGACGTTCAAATTTCACAGCCAAATTAGGCTACCTATTGCATCATTCTGCATCATCATATTATTAAAAATAGACAGTTGACATTAAACAAATGCATACACAGGATTATTTCCCAGCAATCTTTAATTATCAGAAAAGAAGACACCCGCTGCTAAAGGAAGTATCACGGATAATTTAATTGTTGGTTTAAAAAAAAAAAAAAAAAAATTCTGTTTGATATGTTCTATTGTAAACATATCAGCTTCAGAGTAACCATGAAGCTGATATGTTTGTTGAATCGATATATAACACACATGCTAGCAATGGTTCAGATATTGAGTCCAAACCTTTTTGCGCCATGTATATGTTTGGTTGAGAATGTCATATACCCTGTGAAAATGACTTATATGCATTCACCAACATTCAAGGTTAACATATAGGCTACTCCTTGTAGCCAGCAGGGTGGCCCTTTGTGTGGTTTGCATGGTGGCAAAACACACCTCTGCCTCTATGACAGGAAGGCATTAGTTTAACAATATGTGGCTTACATTGAATTATGCTTTAGTGCAACATCATTACAGCTTTCCAGAATCTTCAACACATACTGTACAATAAAGCTCAGTTTGAGATTTTCTTTTGATTATTATATGTACTGTCATATATTGATCAGCTTCCACTCGTATTTGGCCTTCGACCTCTTAGATTAAACAGATGCATCTGATATGCATCTTAGTTACATGAAAGATATTCATTTATATCTATTTATTTACTGCACAATAATGGAATCTTTAAGCAGAATTGTGACGTGGCTATGGCCAAAACCCTTCCTCTGACCTTCTCCTCCAGCTGGCCTACCTCTCATGACTGCTGGCATTCCAGCATCAGAGCTACTGGTTAGCCCTGGCTAATCTTCCAAATGGTTTGCAGTCAAACATTTAACGAGACAGAACGTTTCCAGCAAGCCCTTGGCAGTGAGCCACGCAAACAAGGACCATGTTTTTCTGCTGTCTTCGCTGGCCTGTTGTTTTTAAGAGGCTCTGAGATAACCCTGATGGCACTTTGAAGGCAGGGGCCTGTGGGTTGCTCACATCCTGTAGCAAGGCAACAGCAGCTGTGCTCCAAAGTGTTCAGCGAGGAAAACTTGCTAAGTCACTGAACATTCAATGCACAGTGTACCACAAATACATTCAGCGCTAGTTCAACTCTAGCAGAGTACGGAAGGTTCCAGTTGGGATGAAATTCACACAGCGTATGAAATATGTGTGAACGTATGAAGCATTTTGAAAATGCTTTGACATTTGCTGAATATTTTAAACATAAAAAAAAAACATTTAAAGAATGTTTCAGACACTGACTGAACTTTATCGGAAATCGATAAATAATAACATATTTCACTTAAATGTATAGTTTAGTCTTAAATATATAATTGTTTTGGGATAGAATATTTCATCTGTCATTTCAAACATGAAAGTAATTGTGAAAACAGGTGAGATATTATTCTATAGGCAAAATAGGGTTCTGCCTTTAAACTATTGGACCATTATTCAGAGAAAAAAATATCATTAGGTCTGGTGTTCCTCTATTTACCTAATTCTATAGACTGTATGGGTGCAACCACTTTATAGTTTATTAATAACATACGTTAATATATTAAGATGACTAACATGCTGTACATCAATGCTGTACTGTACCATGCAGAATTTCTTTGAAAGCTATATTAATGCTAACACTCTAATTCCAACAGTGCTGTGTGTAACTGTTCAGAGCTTATGACACAGGCTGTCTGTCATGTCATGATGTGTGAATGAGCTCCTGGGGGTACCTGCCTGAAAAAACATTCTGTTCAGCCAGGAATCCCCATGAGCTCATTCACTTGTCAAGACTGTAATGCAGTAGAGGGGGGGTGGGGAACAAACATTCAAATGAACACTAATGTAATTAGAAGTGCTTAACTATACTTTACATTACTTTCAGAGCATAAACCAGTTGCTTTCTGCAGGGGGCTGAGTTCTAGCATGAACTTCTCTTATATTGCCAGTACTAAAAGGTGGCATTCCAAGATTGCAGTTTGAAGATCCAGATGATAAATTCAGTCACAGCAAAGCCACGAGTCTACTCAAGTTGCATTACCGCTGATAGTTCGTTAGAAATACAATTTCATGAATATCACTAAAAGCAGGATGCATATTTAAGCCCAAATTGACAACAAGCATGGAAACTGCACTTCTAATCCTAATATTGCAGGATTGCAGATTACTTCTGGAAATATACATTTTTGTACATTTATATTTAGGAATTAGACTTATCGTGTTGGGCTGTGCAAATAAACAAAGAATATTAATGTACTGTAAATACAAAATTCAACCCAAAAACGAGCTTCGGCATCAGAGCACTATGAGCAGCATACACCCGCAAAGCATTTATTGCTCAATTTCACATTATCTTCACACATTAAAACGGACAAAGAGAACTGAATTCTGCCACGGTATCATTAAGGGAAAGCCTTAACTGTTGCCTAGCAACAGTGCAAGCCTATCGCTTAATTTAAAATATATACGGTATCTATATAAATAAACCTATCCGAACATTTCCAGTGAAGCAGGGAATTTTCTTAACAATGCCAAATGTAAACCAGAAAGAATTCCTCCCTATTCAAAACTGACATTCTGTAAATGCAACACCAAGATCCCATTACAATGACGTCAAAAGACTTTTTTCCACAGACATAGAAGGGAGGGTAGGGTGAGTTGAGCAACACCATAAAAAAAGCATTTCTTCCTTTTTTAAACAGACATCTTGTAGAACAAACGTTAAAAAATAAATAAATAAAACTTCAGAATTCTTGATAATGCTGTCCTGTCACGGTTGTTTTATATTGTCTTGAGAAAAGAAAAGGACGTAAATACAATAAATTACGTGTAGTAATTTTACATTTGCCTGGTAAACCTGTATTGTTCAGGGAGACAAATGTGTATTCACTTTGTGTTTACGGTGGTAACTGTCAAGTGTTGGTTGGCATTTTTATTTATTTCTATTTTCATTTTTTGAGCCGCACTTTAAAAAAACAAACACAAAAAAAAAACAGGTAGCAGCAGGTGGTGGAGATCATGTGACAGGAAGTGAGTCTGGGGCAACATAAACATGGAAAGAGTGACTGCCAGTTCCAAGGAGCCCTGGTCTGTGTGCCTATCAGTCTTTGTTCTTCTAAAATGTGTGTGTGTGTGTGTGTGTGCGTGTGTGTGTGTGTGTGTCTGTGTGTGTGTGTGTGTGTGTGTGTGTGTGTGTTGGGGGGGAGTGGGGGGCAGCAAGATTTTCCTGGACCAGCTGTGTTTCTCCACTGTGTTCAGCTCTGTAATGACTGGTATTAGCCTTCACGGACAGGGTCTGGGAATAATTAGAAGGTTTCACGGAGAGGAGAGAAGGGGGAATTGCCTGGAAAACAAGCATTTGCTTACCCCTCGCTCAGATTCCAGAGGTTCTGCTTTGACTCTGACTGCCGGCATCCCGTCAAGCATTAACATCCTGTTATTAATGGTGTCTGTGAGCGAGAAAGAGAGAGGTGTAAGAAACCAGGACATACAGTACAGTAAGACTGTCTGCACTGTCAACACTTCCTGTCTTGTATCTGTTAAAAGCAAGAAATTACACCAGTAAATGCAGCACTGTGATGGACAGGAAGGGGTTTTGGTCAAAGTTGTACATTTTTTTTGTATTATCGTCAAAAAACAGTAACACACCAAAGTGTATTGAAACACCTTATTGAAACATGTGTAATGGATGGAGAGTGGTCATGCTATGATTATATACATGCATCATATCTGTGCATTCGCTATTCACGATGCATTCAAGAGGCAATATGTAGGTTTGGGGGCGTCCCATTCCACATTTCATTGTGTTCTCAGAAGTGTAGTTACACAAACTTGGAAATGGGCTTATGACATATAAACAAATATTATACTGCTCAATACTGACAATGCAGTAAGCTTTGTGGTGTGCATATTCAAGGAAGTCCTGGGTCTCCCACGGACAATTTACAGCTGATCTCACAGCGGTTTTATCTGATTTGGTTCCAGTTTGGTTCCAGTCGTCGTCTGCATGCAGTGGTCTGAGGACAGGGTGGAAGTAGGAGCTGAGGAGAGTGGGGGTGGGGGTCGGGGGCGTTGCGCTCAGCACAGTTCCTGCCCATATCCAGGGAAGAGCCAGCTCATGCCATTACTCTCCCTGGATACCCCAGGAGGGAACTGTTTTCACAGCAGAGATACTGCCTGAGAAATACCCCTCAGGGTCCTTTGTGCACGGACAAAGAGGAAACCGAGAGCACAGAGAGAGAGAGAGCGAGAGCGAGAGAGGGAGCGAGAGAGGGAGAGAAAGTGTGAGAGAAAGAGAGGGGGAGAGAGAGAGAAAGTGTGTGTGTGCATGTGTGGGGGTGGGTGGGGGTTAGAGACAGGGCTCAGAGGAGACAGGTTTAATGAACTGTTAGAATCTGATTACAAGCTAATATAGTTCTTGGAGCACTGCAACAATATTCGACAGATGAAATGCCTTAGCAGTCCAAGCCAACAAACCACTTCTCTGTTTCTTCAGTTTTATATGTGTGAGCTATTTAAAGACCCTGGTTATTTCAGCTGCCTTAGAAAAAAGAAACTGACAAATGTAAATTTCCAACAAGACCTATGAAACTAATACCAAAACAGAAGGAATCATGTCTCCTTTGGCCTGAGAAATATAAAATCCAAATAATTTATATGGTTGATTTATACTTTCTTTTGTGTTGAAAAAATAGTTTTTTCTTTTGTGCTGAAGTATAGTATACAATAAGAACAACATTACTTTGATATGGTGTCCGCAGAACATCAAAATTCACAAAGGGTCAGAGCAGAGAACCTCCCCATGTGCTTCTCTGAGGCAGCAGTACTGTACCTTTTAGAGAGAGAACCCGCGAGAGAGCCAAATGCAACAAGACAAGCCTCCCTCAACCGGCGATGTCCTGAGGTAACCCGGGCTGTTGTCAGAGCGGCCCTCCATGAAAGAATGCTAGCAAAGCGAACGCGCTCTAAACATTTCTGTTCGACATCGTGCTCGGCATTGTGGACCGTGCGCATCTATTTTAGTTCAGCATTTGATCCAAGGCTTTCTGGTGCAAGTGCAGATATCACACATTGCCGGAGTGGGAAATAAAAAATCCACCATGTAGATTTTCAAAAGCAGGTGGCAAACTATATACTGAACAAGAACAGTTTTGGGTGTTTCTCTGTATTTTGTCCGTTCTAATTTCCTCGTACACACTTTCCACACTGCTCCTGCAAAACCATGTAGCATTTTTGCTTTGTGCTGGAATCAGTGCGTTATTATGTGATTCGCAGTGGTTTTAGTAATCCTTTGGCATTGATCCACCATTGAAGTCCACAGCTTCCCTTTGAGGCTGCAGAAGTGGTGCTCTGCTCCCCTCTTAGCATTACATTATATTACATTCATTAGGCAGGTGCTGTTATCCAGAGCAACTTAACTGCATCCACATGAGTTATCTGAGAAACAGAAATATATGCCAGGGTAACATCTGTCTTAGACCAATAATACTGTATGGATAACTTAAAGTACTTTCATGGCTATGGAAAACTGTTACATAATGTGTATGTTACCTTATCGGGCCTGTGTTTTGTAGTAATAAAAGTGCCTGCCAAATAAATGTAATGTAATGTAATACTAATGTAGGTTAACTATGCTAAGCAAAAGAAAATAACTGGAAAAAGAATGCAATAACATAAGTAGAGTACAGGGACTTCTGTACCGTTTAGGTCAATTCCTGCAGAATGCAGACTACTGGGGAATAGACTGCATGGAGAGGGAAAGAGGCAGTATGTTCAGAGCCATACAGATATAAGTGAGCTCTACAATTTTCTGTTACAGAAAGTAATGTATGACCGCATGTATCCATAGAACATAGAAAGAGAAGTCCCTTCACTGGACTGAACCCTTGTCTGCATTAACACAAAGATGTTGGTTCTAATTGCAATATAACGTCTGCACAAACTTCACCCTGAGTCAGACAAATGACTCATAAATCTTGAGCTTTATGTAAATGCAACTGACTTTTATATGTCATCGCCTCCATTAAAATTACATAATCATACTCTCAGTTTATAGAGCTAAAGTAAGAAAACACTGGGTTTGAATCATCTGGCACCTCTGGTGTATAAACCATTACCTGGCTAAATACAAACTGAAAACTAGGGGGTCTAATTTTAGTTATGAAGAAAATATCATGAATATGTAGAAAAATATGTAGTCTGATTGAAGACGATCGGGAAAACAAAAGAAAATAATGATATTATAGGAAATATTCAACCACCCTGCAATAAGTCTGTGCCCAGGAAAACCTGGGTTAACAGCCTTGGAATTTCAGTGTGACCGACTTGTCCTTTGGCTTCAGGTCTGTGCAGATCGAGATGGTGTTACCATGGAAACTAAAGGTGGAGCCTCAAACTGATGCAGGTCTGGGCAGAACACAAAGAGACCAGTTTTTCCTGGGAAGACCAGGCGGACGTCCTCATAAGACTGTCAGACAGAGCAGACCAGGATTGGAACATGGAGCAACCCTGGTGCACAGTGGCTCGGGTTGCCCCAGAATAGTTTCCTATCAATGGCCTGAAATCTGACCATTTTCGCCAAAGAAGTGATCTGTAATTATACAATCTGCAACATTCTACTGTTTCTTAACAATTAAGTTTTTCAAAATTGTATTTTTTCAGATGTATTTTTTCAAATAATTCCCAATTGTCTGATAGTTACATAACAAAAATGAACAGAAATAAATTCTTGAACTTCTTAATTTGGTAGTTTTGTTGTGATAACTGGTATTGGTACAAGATAGGCGTCCTACTCCAGGCAAGGCTATTTCAAACAATAGTTATGCCATGTTTTTATGGCAGTTCATATGACAGTCGCTCCAATCACTTCCTCCGCCTGCAGTGATTCTCTTTCTCCCTCCCTCTCCCTCTCTCTTGCTCTGTCTCTCTCACTTCCTACTGTGGCAACACTGGCTCCTTCTCAGGTGTACCCTTAGCTTTTTGCGCCACTCGGACACCACCACTGCATCTTTCTTGGCATTGTGCCACTTGTTCTTTGATGGTGTTAGTGCTGCTAACATATTCTTTTTTCTGTGATTAAATTCTACACACAGTTATTTCTTATGCATACAATTTTATATCTATTTAAACATAGATTCACATGACTTGTACCTCCATTGCTTACACTTCTCACAGTTCTCACTGATTTGCATACATGTGCTGTCTTTGTTGTGTTCAGTCATGCCCATTATTTATTTTAAGTACATTACACTGGTAGCTGAATATCTTGCTAATGTTTCATGTTAGCATGCATGTGCTGTGTTTACACAGGTTGTTTGATACAGATTTTTTTCTCAGTATCTAGCAAGAAGTTATTTTATCTTTTCAGTTCTGATTTATACCACACACCACATTTCTATGGTGTTTCTTTATTTCAGCTTGCAAGTGACTTGTGTGTATACACCTGGATTCAATTTTAGGCACACTATTAAAATTTTCAAAACTGCTTATCTTTGCCAAGAATATCACTGGTTAATGACATCATCAGTAGCCTAGAAATGTAAGAAAACAACAGCCAGCACAGTCATGCCATAATAACCAGTTTAATTTCATTGTGGGGGATGCTTCTGTTCAAGAGAAACAGAAAGGAAGTTACCAAAACAAATTAATCTTTAAGGAGATCTTCACTGGTATGATGAAGTTACCAAGGGCTTTTCATTTTAGTGAGAGGGACAAAAATAAAAGGCCAAATTTAAATGTATATAGTTTACTTAAAGCCAACTACATAAATAGGAAACTAAATTGATAAATAGCTCAGGTAATTTATAACATCTCAGAATGCAACGATAGTGTAAACACACAAATTTTATATGGATCACAGATGAAACTGTATAGAAAGCTAGCCAAATGAATGAATGAATAAATAAATAAAATATAACCCAGATGTTAATGGTATTCCAGCTGCAATGTAATCAGAGCCTTCGTGATTTGGAGAATTTTTGCATTATAATACAACTCGTTATGCTACCTAGACACCAACATGCAACAGATCTATTAGAAGTCCATTGGAAGAGGAGGTGCATGACTCAATAGTAACAAATTCACAAATCAATGAGTAGAACACATAAGAGTGCATAAGAAATATGTATTAGCTCTATGTACAATGAAAAGCTTGCATTGTTAAATGAGTTGCATGATTTTGCTTTTATGTACAGCTAATAGCTGTAAAAAACAATATTCTATCCTATATTTCTATATTCAAGTATATGCTCTCTTCAACCAAACTGCCACCAGGGAGGCATGTATAAGATCTCTGGTATCTCTTTAATCCCTATGATTAACTGCTGATAGAGAACTGTCTGTAGATCATCTAAAAAAGCAACTGACAGTTTGTGAGATTGATTAGCATTACTTTATTGGTTAGAGGTTTGGTTTACAGGAATTGTAGTTCCATGATTTGTAGGAGTGGAAGGAGTAACTACCTAACCATTAGTTTATTAACAAAGCATACCAGGCTCACAATTGGGGAAAGATGACAATTTATCAATTAATAATCATGTATTTAAATATACATTTTTGCTTAATTTAACACCCATTCTTCAGCCTTTTTGCCTACATAAGGATGAAAAGATTATTAAAGATATACATGCCTACTTGCATACTGTAAATGGTGGGGTTTAAGCCGTGATGGCAAATGACTTTCTTGAGGTTGGCCAATGACCTCTGCTGCTTGGAGACAGTCCATCAGCAGGACTGACAGCTGAGTAAGAGAGACTGAGGAAATGAAAGTGAGGTCTGCGTGTGTGTGAGTGTGTGTGTGTGTGTGTGCGTGTGTCCTCGTATGTATGTGTGTGCAGTTGGCTTCCTGAGTAGCATGTGGAAACCTTCCTGAGGGCTATTGCTGCTGACTGAATCAATCCCTGCTGCAGCAGGTTAACACCATGGCAAGCCGGACGCATGACGAGCAGATCAATATGAGGTGACAGGCCTCTGAAGAAAATCTGACCTTCTGTGACCCACCTGCGACCTTAGCACATGCTCATTTTAAGAACATGCATAGGTTTTTCTTAGCTGTAGCCTTCAATTCATAGAACAAACTCATGCATTCCCCCAGCCAGAGTTAGGTTCAAAAACTTCTCTCTCTCTCGCTCTCTCTCTCTCTCTTCTCTCTCTCTCTCTCTCTCTCTCTCTCTCTCTCTATATATATATATATATATATAGAGAGAGAGAGAGATAATTCCCACCATATTGAAGAAAAAACACCTGCCCTATTCATTCTGCTGTGGCTATCAGCAGTTACTGTACATCACAAGTGACGAAAAGTGAGCCAGTACATCTAGCAGCCATACATGCCCAAATGGCAACACCCCCACCACCACTTTGGGTCTTGGGCAGTTCCATTTGACCTCTACACTTTGCTCTTGCCATCACTCTGATACAAGTGAATCTTGGTCTTATCTGTCCATAAGACCTTTTTCCAGAACTCTGCAGACTCTATTGCAACCTGGCCATCCTGTTTTTACAGCTAACTAGTTGTTTGCATCTTGCAGTGTAGCCTCTATAGTTCTGTTTGTCTTCTGCACACAATAGTCACTGACTAATGGGCCTATGTGTAAGTTCCTTGTATTAGCCCAACAGATGGTACAAAAAAATCTTTATTCAGTAAGAGATGATTCCTCTTAATTCCAAAATAATGTTACAATAAACAACTAATAATGCAAGATCATCATAGCTTCTTTTGTTGAGTAAAGGTTTATACGCACACTGAATGCATACAAGATGCAGATAGCATTTTTAAAACAATTAATCTTATTGAGCAAAAATAAATCTGTACTTGTATATTTCATGATTCTGATAATCTTGTCTTTGTTTTCAAAAAAAAGTCCAAAGATGAGGGATTAAGATTATATTGTTAAACAAACCTTCCTATCGTGTATACATTACTCACAGATACGGCAAGAATTTTAACCACTTGTCCCACAAATTTTAATCCTTCTTGTCACATTATCTGATCAAATATACTGTGATATAAGGTTTTCTCTTATCAGGTTAGATTTACTGTACATTATAGTGTGTCTTTGGTTACACTGAAAACATTTCTGTCAAACAGCTGGAAAACAATAAATTAACACTTCACAATGCTTACATAATGGACTCAGGGGAAGACAACCAAATGTGAGAATCAAAAATATTTTTAAAGACATTTTTTTTAAGATAAGAAATGTTATTTCATGATATATCGTATAATGTTTTGGCACTGAAACCCGATTTTCTTTTTCTGGAGAAGAGGGTGGGCACAAGTGGTTTCTTTAGAAACACTCTGTTCCCACAATGCCGTGTTCCTGTGTCCAGTGCCCTCAGCCAGTCTGTGCATCTGTGACACAGAGAGCAGACCTCCTGCCACGGGCACTGTGGGAAACAAAGGGAGCAGTCACAGGGAAAGTGGACTGCAGCCAAGCAGAGATGTGTACAGAAGATTCTTACTCTCCTTTTCAAAAAGGAAGAAGAAAACATACACATAAAAATGGAAACATTATTATTATTATTATTATTATTATTATTATTATTATTATGGTTGTTGGTGTTCTTGGTTCAAATCCAAATCTTTTATATTGTTAAAGCAGTATAATTTATTGAAAAAGATTAGTACTCCACAGATCTGTAAACAACATTTTAAAAAAGACTCTGAAATCTACAGTAATCATACTCTGAAATGTACAATAAGAATACGATAGTAACACTCTGATCTCTTCTGGGGAGAGCAGTTGTTATGTCATTGTGGAATTTAAAAGCAGGAATGTTCATTTGTGAATCACGGTTGTAGCTAGACCCTGAACTCAGACTGCTGTAGCGAGAACAGCGTCCTCTGACCTGCTCTCTGCCTCTCTGCTGGCTGGGTCTTCACTTCCCCTTCGCGGTGCCTCCAACACCTCAAAATGTGACGAGTCAGCCAGAAACAACCCCCAGCAAAGTCACCGAGAGGCTGCTGCTTGATCCTGTGTTCTTCTCACATCTTGCATTGTGCAGTCATTTTGTTTCCTCTAATGAGTGATTATGAAAGCCATTTTGCAATCTTTTGAACTTCTCTGCTGTTGTGTGATCATATGTAGCTTTTAGGTCAACTGAGAACTAAATTCTCTTTTGTAGTGAAGAACTGGGAAATCGCTGAAAATTGAAAATAGAAAACCAGTTGAAGAATTTAAATGTACCGTACAAGGTAAGCTACCAAATAAATTCAACATTTTAGTTTGTTTCACGAATGGTTTCACAGCGGTGGGCATTTCAGAGTTAATCATCTCATTTACCTCGCAAAACTCTGAGGATTTGATTGACTAATGCTGTTGTGCCGTTCAGATATGTAAATTGTTTTCACCACAGCAGTGCTGCCCACACATCCACTGTAGCGCTAACCCTGTCACATCCCCCTTAGACAGCTCATTGGCAGCCTGTTTCCTACATCCCTCTGAACAGGGCTGCCGAAAGAACTCGCCGCAAATGGCCGCTCTAAAGAAGAGACCGCACATGCAACCGAACCGTGTCCTGACGGCATACGAAATGAATTCCTAAAAGGACCTCCGGTCATTCAAATTTCCAAACACGCTCAGTGCTGCGGCACTTTGTGGAGTGTTTCAGCCCTAGATGTACTTTGGACTCAGTTTTATTATTATTTTTTAAATCTTTTCTGGCACACTGTGAATGACTTCAGATTTTCCGTCTCATAAGGTGCATTTTCTTTGGCGGACGAGTCAGCCAAAGGCTTTGGGTGCCATTGGGACATTTCTGAATCAGGCTCAAGAGCAGGATGGCTTTTCTATTTTTTTCCTATCAGTACATATGCACTCTGGCAATCACTGACTTGTGAAGAGAAGCTCTTTACCCTAAACGAGGAGTTCTCAACATTTTCCGAACCAAGGATTCCCATCACAGACTCAAAGGCATCCAGGGGACCCCATCATAAGTTAAAGGGGTTATATTTAAGATAAGGTATTTTAAAATATTTTGTCAATGCTATATATAGACAGTGTATATCAAGTCTGGCCAGAGACCCACTAGAGTACCCCCTTAAAGGACTTCCGGGGGTCTTGTTCAAAACTCGAGCCCTAGATCCTAGTTCAATAGTCTGTTGAAGACCTCACAGGCCGTGCTTGTGTTTTCTTTGAATGCTATGTTTTTCATTCCATTGTATTCAATTGTATTTTGAATATTCTTCCTATTTCAATCACTGCACAAATAAAAAATATATGAACAATTTAAATACAGTAAACTACTCAAACCATGAATTTAATGAACAAACACCACATATTTGTTTGTTGGGAGGTAGTAGCATGCTGACTTTGAGTCCTCGTTGCCTTCTTCATGGTCTTCAATATTTGCAAAGGAACTGTCCATTTACAGGAAGGTGACCCCCCCCCCCCCCTTATAAACATCAAGCTTGCTCTCCAAAAACAAGCTGGTGAGCATAAACTGAATTTTTCAGACAGAGTGGCCAGTAGTTTTGGCTACTCCTGCTCAGGAGAGACTGTGTCAGTATTCCCCCAAGAAGCAGGGCTGGGTCGGTTCAAGGTCCCATAGTTGTCATAGCTGTCTAATCCAAGGACAGGAACTTGTTTAGGTAAATAAATGCAGAATTGAGTCATTCTAACCAACAGATTTCACTGTAACACCAAATGAAATGAGATGGACAGTGAAACTGTCAGCTCTGTCTGTGACAATTGCCATTGTGATGTCAAAGAATAATTTACCATGTGCCCCTCAGAAATAAATGACTGATACTGACATACACATTAGACAGAAGTCCCCTAGCAGGACCACTATCAAACCAGTTCTAATTTCATGATAATCTGGTTTTGGAAAAGCAAATGGTTAGGTCACACAGGGCATGTCATGGAACTTTGAATCAATGATCAGGACATGTACACTTTCTGATTTGCCTTATTAGTAATTGCAAAGTTTAATACAGTGGTCTTTTGAAGGCCTTGTCTTTCATCCCTTTCTGTCTCTTTCAGTTTGTTCCATTTTTTCCCTTTCCCCTTCCCTCATGTTTGCTACTCTGAAAGTGAAAATACCACTGCAGCTGTTGACCAATAGCACAGTTATATGGCCTGTGCCAAGGTTTATGAAAAGAAAATAGTGTTCAGGGAATGCTGCTTAAAATACAATTATTGCATCAATCTATGTCCTTAAATATGTTTTCATGTCACACTGTCGTCAGAACCAGGCCCTACCACACCCATGTTTTCCTGAATCTTTTGTATCGACATAACCACAAACACTTTTCGCTTCTGTCTAAAATGACTGAACAAACATCTGTTTGAACTTAGTAGTAGCTACCACTAAAAAAGACAAACGTGTCAAGCCACATTTTCCTGCCTAACCACTCACAGCAATTGTCGCCTATTACATCATGGCATTGTTCAAAACAAAACTAGACAGTAGAACTTGCAGATTGCATGGGTGTCTGAGGGATATCCGCTTATCAAAAACAAGCCTAGCTTCCAGTGCCATAGTAACATGGCTATACCAGTATGCAGTGTGGCACTGTGACCTTTGGTTGCACTCACCCACCACTAACGTCTCTCTACAAAAGAAACCCCCCCTCCCCCATTATCAACTTCTCACCACGCACTGAACACACATACACAGGTTTTCTCTCAAGATAAGCTTTCAGTTGCACATTGTCTTTGCCTTTTCAGCTTGAACAAAGAGAATATGAGGAGGAAGACAGATTATGGACATAAAGTGCGATTAGTAAATATCGTCAGTGTATTATCATTATGCATTCAGTGTTCATTCTCTGATAGTTGCACATTTTGGTCATATGCAAATGCATGCATATTTACAGTATATTGAATATAACCTAGATGTTGTTAACGTTGCTTGCTACTGCGAAACGGTAGATCCATAAACACCACAATGCTCCTCCCCCTGTCAAAAAACATAATATATAATAAGTATTGTACGAATAGCAGAGCTGTAAAATAGACATATATAAAATAAGCATATTGACCTCAGTGATCAAATATTCACGCCATCCACAGGATATTGTATTTGGTAATAAAACTTTTAAACGTTTATAACGAAGTTATTCCTTCTGTGGCAAAAACATGCATACATGTCCATACACATACCATAAAAACAAAACAATATATTTCCAGAAATGGCACAATTTATGGCTTTTCCTCCCTTTTTCTCACAAGTATTGTTGCTGTTGTTGTTGTTGTTGTTGTTGTGTGTGTGTGTGCTTGTGTGTGTGTATGTCTGTCTGTGTGTGCATCTTGAATGAGAATATGAAATTTAGTCTTCAACAAAACCCCCATTGATATTATCTGCATAACTAAGAAATATAATAAACTGAATAAGTAATTACTCAGATATCCTGATCCAGAAGCACCTTTCCATGAACCTTATTATCTTTTCTCTGTCTATCGTTGCTCCTTCATTGCCAATAGCACTTGTCAAAACTTAGTTTGCCATGACGGATGAAGTAACAGATTCTGGTGTGTTCAGCATTAGGGTGAAAATCCAGTTTCCTCATTAAGGTGCTTTTGATTGCTGTGATCTCTACACTGGCTGAGCTGAGCCTTCATTAAATGCCAGCCCAACTATTTATGAAAACTTGACACCTGGACAGAACATTTCATAATGGAGACTAATGACCAGAGGTAATTAGGTGAAGTTGTACATAAATTCAAGGTGAAAAAAAAAAAGAAAAAAACGTACAAATGGATATCATATTGTCATATTTTGACCAGGAAATGCCTGCAAGCCTTAACATATATTCATTTCACTCTGTACATAGAACACTATTTCTAGGGAGTTATTAATTCAATAAAAAACACAAGCGAAGAGCAGACAATTTTAACAATTACATGCGCATTGTCCATCACGTCGTATAAGTTGAGACCATTATTTCACAGTGGCGACACCAGGATTGTTTCCCTGGAGGTGTTAAGGAGGAGGTGCTATGTCGATACATGGAGGTGCTGATTATTTATTTCTATTGTAAAATTGAGAGAAAATGCTCGGGGGAAGCTTTGCCGGTGCTATGTAGACTCGTGAGCGAATTGGCGACCCTTAGCACTGCCACTGACTATGCTCGTTAAGATTAAGTACTGTATACGTCGTACTGGAGCGGGAGGTAGAAGAATAAAATATCGACTGCTGCGATGCAATGTGAAGCACAACAAGAAGGGATTTGATTGCTAACCCTGAAAACGCACTGCACAGTTTGATAACTCAGCTGTAATGAGCTTTTTAGGACACTCAGTTAAGTTTAATGTGATGCCAAAAGCTAAGTGGTAAGAACATGCTGTATGTGGGCTTTAAAGCACACTGAGCATGGCAGCGAATGGAAGCACAATGTATCTCTTATACACGTGTATTTTTTGTAAGTCCACTTTAAATTACTGGGACAACCGACAGTGACAATGGCGGTATTGAACAACAGCTGATGTGAAAATGAGAAGATCATGTTATTGTTCCCGCTTTCCCTACAAGAGCTTTCAGACATCTGGGTCAAAATTAGAGGATGACTCTTTTATTGTAAAATGCTTGCTTTAGTATTTCTGTTCTTGATTGTACACATTTCCCTCAATCCATTCAAATATAACTAATCTAAAATATAACTAATGTTTTAACAAATTCATATTGTGAATATAAATATGCATGTCCCCAAATTTAGATATGTTTTAGACAAAGAACATTTTTTTTTTAGCTGTAAAGGAATGATTCTAAAATGCCACACTTAAGTAAAAAAATAAATACATAGGTAGGCTAATGGCATAAAATCAAACCTTGATGAAAAAATCTAAATATTCAACACTGGGGAACAAGATATGCCACATGTCATAATATTTTTCCTCTGAAACACGCAGTGTATCAGAACTATTGTATTTGGAATTATTATTATTATTATTATTATTATTATTATTATTATTATTATTATTTTAGTGAAATGCTGAACCATTCTCCCCAGTTTAAATTATCCACAGCATGCATGCTTTCATAATATGCTCAGCAGCTGTGTTTACTTTTATGCTCCAAATAAGCCCATGGTTTTGCGCAAAGTATTGTTGTTCTCATTCTCGGTTACTATCCAACAGGAAATACCCTGGCAGTGACTGCTAATTGAGGAGAGTTATGGCCCGTAACAGCAATATACATTAACACGGGCCTGCCAGTGTTAAATGCAGTCATGGGCTGGAATGCTGCTGGCTTGAAATTGATCCCACATGTTGTTTGAATAATTTCTCCTCAGGGTCAACCTACAACTGTAAACAAAGTCCACACTGATTCATGCAAAGCTGAAGCACACAAAGGGTGTACAAACTGCACGGTGCCCTGGACCTCATCAAGAATGAGACTGCCCTATTTCCCGAAAAAATGTTTTGGAGGACAAGACAGTCAACCCTCCATTCCAGAAGTCACATAACAGAGCAGCACAATGCCCCCCAGCATACACTTCATTATTATGAACACAAGTTTGACTGCTGTGAGTTTTCATATTTGAGTAATACGATATTGAAGAAGTTGGTCCAGTAGAATATGGTTGTGTTTCGTTTTCTAGTGTTTTTATTTTCCAGATAGAAAACTGCTCAATGAAATATGTGTAATGAGATGAAAGCTCTGCTATTAGGGCTCAATTACTTCAAAATGACCAGATCTCAGTGCCAGAATCATCAGTGTAAGGTAGTTGGAAATGGATGGGAGAGTTATCATGCCATGTAGAATCTTGAAAGATTAGCCAATTCGATGATTGAATGAGAATGATTTAGGGACACGTGGACACTATGATGTGTATAATTTGATGCATCATAGTGTCATGTCCAACTTCTATAGAGTGAATGCAATAGATGTAGAACACAACAGTACAAGTCGGTCAAATGGCTGCATGATAAGGAAGACAAATACTGGGAAAGAGACTGAAGAATCTTGGAATTAGTGTTAATCATATTCGTCTGTCTTCGTCTCAAAAATTAGCCCAGGAACACAAAACCCGATTCAACTGATTGACTACTCATGGTCTTCAATCAAAACCTTGAAAAGCAGAATCAGGTATCATAGTGCTGTGTTAAAACAAAAACCTGCACCCACACCAGCCTTTTTCAGACAAGATTAAACACTCCTGGTCTGGTATTCTCAAAAAAGGAAGGTACATACTGTACAACCATGTATTACCTGTAATTAGAAAACTAAAAGCTTCCCTTTGCCAATTTTTTTTTTTCTTATTGTACCGACTCAGTTGAGAGAACAGAACAGGAAGTTGTAATGTGATGCAGTAACCCAAGTGACAGTAAAATGTTAATCCTGTCAAACCAGCAGTTTTCACTTGTCAGGTTGACGTTGAAGAGCCTTTCTGTGGGATGCAAAAATTACACCGGCAGTCTTTGCTAAAAATTGCACCTGCAGCCTCAGCCATTTCCAGTCCATGCCCACAGCTGCATGGTAGAATATTCAGTGTTCATTTACCTTGATATGAATACAAAAGGGTACACATCAGATATGTTAAATGTATGAGATCAGAGTTGATTTAGCTCTAACCATTTTTGTGTATGAAATTAGTTTTTAAACGACTGCGATATGCTGTGAACTCCGATAAACTGAAATTAAAAATGGTATTTCTGATTTTTTATATTGTTTTTCTGCACATGTGTAGGTGGGTAATCAGGCATTCAGTAGTGAGTGATCCAGTCCTGGTGAGTTGTAATTATTATTATTTTTTCATCTATCCCAGTTTGTTTTCTCTTCCTTCTCACCGTGAGCACAGTGTGTCCTAAATGGCACTTTAGTAAACACAGCTAGGCTGAACAAGCAGGACAGGGGTTAAGTGTACCAGGGGATAGGCAGAGGGGCATTTGGGAACTTTACAAATGTCACAATATAAAAAAGACCAGGCAGAACACAAAAACACTGAACATTCCAATTTTGTGCTGCCTCTGCCCCGGACCTGCTTGTCTGAGAGTATGTATCTGTGTCTGTACTCATAATTACCAAACAGTGTTTTAGAATATTGCCATTTTTCTCATGAATCAGTCCAATGAATCAGTCCAGCTCTTTCTTTTCTGATGATTATATTTCTACTGAAAATCGAAATATTTTGGAGAACACGATTATGTAGTTGTCCAAGGCACCAAGTACCATTAAATTACGCCTTACCCATCAAATGATCAAACTATACCTGCAGATAGGCCTATTGGCTTGTTTTTTATCATCTGTGATCATGTGTGACCTGTGATCTGTTGGTGACTTTTGTACATTTGAAAATCATGGCATGACAGTACTGGAGTCATCCCTCCCACCCCCCTTGTGCATTCAGAGGTCACTGAGTGCACAGGTGCTGACAGTTCATAGCAGCAGTGACACTATAACTCCAATCATGGGTATTTGTGCCAGAGAAATTTTGAGGACAAGCCAGGGGGGGCAGAGGTGGGGGGTGTGCGTCAATTGTTCAAGATGAACACAGATTTTGTAGTGAGAAATCATGAACAAGAGTCACACACACCAGAAGTCAGAACTCATGTAGAGTTTGGGGGGGGGGGGGTGGTATCAGAGATTGTAATCACACACTTGGGGAGGAGGAGGGGGGGTGTACTAATCAAAAACTCGGTGTGGCTAGGAAACCCAGGACACAGCTTGCCACTGACATTGGCCCACAGATATCCCACAATTCCCTGCCAACATAATGTGGCTCAGTTTCTGAACATACTCTGTTTTGGATGAGAACCCAACCCATGTTGTAGAGGTAGTGAACAACATTTTAAATGCCAACATAAAGTCACTATATAGTCAATATGGCCTGTATGCTCCATGGAATAGTCTACTGAAGCCTATAACTCTGCAGGAGTACGACAGCACTCCTACACAAGAAAGCTGATGGAAATGCAATACGCTGTCTCTGGTGTTCCAGAATGTCCCATGAATTATCCACTGGGTTCAGAGCTGGAGACTGAAAAAGCCATGATCTCTAGATAATGTCAGTATCATGCTCTACAAACCAGTGAGTGATTACTCGTGGTCTGAGGATGAGGTTATTGTCATCTTTCTTTCAGAGGCATCCATCTCTGCAGGAAACCACAGTTTTAACATGTGAAGTGAACGTCATTGCTCAGTATGATTAAGTAATAAATGACATTGACCTTGCCTGAGATGTACCCAAACCATATCAGGAAAATGTACCCCCACACCACTACAAAACTAACTGAACCTTTCACTGCTGAGAAACTCATTTCTAGTTTTTGGAGGTTCCTTGTATGTTGTTAGCAGATGTTTTTGTCTTGGGAAAATCACTTTTTTTTTTTACTGCAGAGTCCATTTATACAACTGGATATGTATACAAGCAAAAAGTGACTCAAATACTCAGTGGCACAGTAGCAATGTTCCACTTGGGATGCAAACCTACAACCCTCTAGTCACATGCATAATTCCTAAGCAAATATTCTCTGATCACGGACATAGCATAGGCCTGCATTGTAGAATAGTGTAGAAATCCAAATACAGTCCAAATTGAGTTACGATTGATCCAAAGCTCAGCATATATATGTAATTATGCTGTGTGTGTGCTCAAAATCATTACCATGATCATAAGTATAGGTTTGGGGGGTGACAGGAAGATATGTCACTCACAATATTTCCATATGAATTGGTCCTTAGACTTGCTAGTATGCTTGTGAATCTTGATGTTTGACTATGTGGGACTAGGTGGTCCAGCAGGATGTCTCCCCCCAAAGTTGAAAAGAAACCTATGACTGTGGCCATTATGAATTCTTATGTGCCTACTGGACAGGATAAAAAAGTTCCACTTTTTGTGCATAAACCCTCAGATCTAAAGCAGGGGCTAGCTCAGCTACCTCCTTGAGCTCCAGTGCTAACATGGTCAAACCTCAGGGGAAGCTTTCTGAGATATAGCTATGCTTTCCTCAAGTCCCGAGAGTTATCTTCTTGAGCTTGGCCCAAAGCTGGAAATCCAAACAATGTGCTGCTAATTGTTATCTGGGACTCTCGGGCTGCATTGCCCAGAAAACATCTTCTGGAGGCCATGGAAGAAATCAGCAACACTATAATAGACAATCGATAGAAACAGGAGAATGCCCATCTCTGTACAGTACATGTGCCCCTTCCCCTCTCTTTTAACAGGCCATCAGCATTGGATAAATTGATAGATACTGGTTGTGGCCTGATTGATTGGTTGTTGGATATATGTTCGAAAAAAGTCAAATATTGAAAACAGTGAAATACTGATGGTAGAATAGGCCCTACTGAAGCACACATAATGCAAAAACACACAAGCCATTTTGTTGCACTCACTTTATGACTCACCCTGATTGTAATGTGATGAGCACATTATTCAGTGTTGTTTAAAACCCTGATAGCATTTATGAGTCTAAACACTGTACTCTGTCAGAATAAAATCTACTCTTCCAGAGGTGATTTAACAGTGAACATGTATTGTGTGCTGCTGACACAGAGTAAGATAACCCCTGTGAGGAATCTAATTTTCAACACAATCTACAGTTTTTGGAGTCACAACACCATTTCCCTTCCTGCACCTTTTCTCTCAAACCCCCTACCACACATACCAATATCACTTTCCTCTAGCTCGGTCCTGGTCCTCTTTCATTGAAAATAGAAACCATGGGGGGCCAGCCCTCTACAACTCTACACACAAAGCTTGCCCAGTTACATGTGACAGCTACCCATCAATTCCACTGACTACTGCCGTGGAAGTGAAAGTGCAAAATATGACATCTGAGACACCACCCCTGTAAACACCCAGAAAACACCCGCCTCCTCCTCCGCCCACCCAAACCCTAACCCCCGCCCGCACCCCCCAGCACCCACCCCCCCCCCCCCATCTCCCCCCCAGTGTCCTTCCGCCGCCTTCCGAGCCTCAGAGTATTTAACCCGTTGCTAACGGCTACCTCGGCACCTCTCCTCTCTCCCAAAGCAGCCTCCAGTGTTGTCAGCCACCAAACAGCTCACACGCACGGCACCTTTGGAAATTATCTGGGGTTTTTTAAGGGCATGGGGATCCACAGTCTTCCGCTACAGCCTCCCACACAAGTGCCCAGTGCACCTTTACAAAAGCATGCCAAACTCTTAATGAGAAAAGGTGTGAACACACACGCAATCTGCACAGTCTTACAGGAATTATGAGGCAGTCCCAACTATTTCAGTTAACAGCTCTGCAGTTTACTTGATGTATGCTATCATAATACTAATTTAACATTTGTTTACAGCACTATGCAGTATTACGGAAACAACAATATAGCCATGGTCAAAATGAAATCTTTTTAAGTACAACTGTTCTACTGACAATAATGCCAGCACTCTATTTGTTCTACAGATGACAGTTTAGGTTGCACGTTGTCTCGTACAGCACAGAAAAGGGATGCTAATTTAGTTTTTGCTGACTTCTTGCTTGCTTATTTTCCGGGTACAATACAATGAACAAACAACAATGTACAGTATGGTAAGAGATATGGCTTGGTATTTTTTTTTGACACTGCAGTGACAGCTGATCGGGTTGCACAAAAGCAGAGACAAAATCCAACAAAAAGGAAAGAAAAAAGGAAGAGAGGAAAGAAAGCAGGAGAAAGAAAGCACAGACCTTATCAGAGGCTGCTGAGCAGTGGAAAGTGTTTTCCTCGCGTTCTCCGTTGCTCTCTCTCTCTCGCTCTCCCTCTCGCACGCTCTTGCTTGCTCTTACTCTCTCGCTCTCTCTCTCTCTCTGACTCCCCTCCTTTCAGCCCCTCAGCTGCTCAGCGCAGCTCTCAGGAAATGAATGGGGGCTCACAGAGAACTGTTGTACTTGCAAATGACTTACCATGGTCACATGATCCGCTCAAATGTAGGGTGGGCCAGTGGGTGGAGGCTTCGTAGGCAAGCAAGGACAATATACTCTAAGCTTTAACAGCATGCATCAAATTACACAGGGCCCCTAGTGGGAGGTTTCCAACAAGAATGGTTAGCTCTCGCCGAGCTTGCCTGTGGTAATGAGAGTCCCTCCCCCAAGGGGAGAGGAAGAGGGAGAGAGAGAGAGAGAGAGAGAGAGAGAGAGAGAGAGAGAGAGAGAGAGAGAGAGAGAGAGAGAGAGAGAGAGAGAGGTCACAGACTCTGTTCAAAAATGTAAGCTGCCCATTGTGAAAAAGTGAGATAAACTGAGCCAAGCAAGAAGAACAGTTGGATGCAGCTGTAGAAGATTCACTTAAAGTAGGATTCCTTAAGGTAGGAATACATTCCTATCAGGGATCCCTACATTCATAGTAGCTTCAATATTGTCCAATATCCCTCTCTTCATACAAAACATACATGTCTCATCACACAAGCATGATGATTACCTTCAGTGACAGTGATGACATTAAGGCCTCAGAGGAGATGTTCCGGGTATCCTAATTAATGTAAAGGAAATCAGGTCATAATTAATCTAACAGGAAACGAAGAACATTTGCATCCCTTTAAGACCCTTCAGGGCCAAGAAGGAGAAGCTACTGTTCAGCATTGCATAGAAACTGACGATCACAGGGTGAAACTGACTAGCATGCATTAACATGCTTGTGTTCAGCTGCCTCTTACCTAACTGGAATATACTGCAATATATTGCTAAAAGTCATCAATAAAAGCTTTGCAATGTATGTGAACGTATTCAAGTTTATTTTCCTACTATTCAAATATTGCAATCTAGACATGTATTTAAATATATGTACCATATTTTCCTAAATATACACAAAATATGGCAGTATATTCCATTTCCATAAGAAGCCTCCTGCTCATTGACTGTCAAGTGATGGGGGTATTGACTATTGTACAAAAATAGGTAATAGTCAGCAAAATCAAAACATATCATACACAAACAAACCATAAAATGCACCTTTGAGAGTAATTGATTTCAGCTATGAATAATAAATATGCCTATTGGCATGACACCCCTGAGCATGATGCAATACTTTTATTGTTTATGAAATACTGTGGGCATCCAGAATACACTTTTCTTTTAGTGAAGCGTCCCTTGATGATACATCTTAAGAGCAAGTGTGTTTTAATCATCTAGAGATGATGGCACTTGTAAAAGTCATGCTCTGAGGGTCACACATGCTTACTGGTGCTACTGCTACTACTACTGCTACCACTACTAATACTTCTACTGCTACTGCTACTACTGCCACTACTGCTGCTACTACTACTACTACTACAATAGTAATAATAATAATAATAATAATAATACTTTTTTTATGATGCTTTCTTTATAAAATGATGATGCAGTAACACAAATTAAAGCAATCAAACAAAGGAAGCTCTTGAAAAAGCTATTACTACTGCTGAAACTGCAACTACTGCTACATGTTAATTTTCCTTACATTAACATATTTATTTTTTATAATCACAGTACATGTTTCTGTAGAACAAATTAAAAGTAATATGTCTCATTCCACATGTTCTTGTTAACATACAAAGTGCTTATGAAAATGGTGTTGGTGATTCATTTCAGCTTTTATAAGTGTAATAAACTTTGCAATGTATAATGGATCAGTAATAGGTAAAGCTGAATACCAGCCTGTCTTGCTAATTTGTGTAGCTAAGGAGCTAAAGCTGCTCAGATAAGTAGAAACATGCACACATTCAAAATTCAACACCTGTACAGGTCTCCTTTTTGAAGAAATGGTAACATTGAATAATATGTCATAAGGCAGAGGGGGGCAACAAGGGCCATATCTGTTTCTGGTTTTCATGCCAACTTCTGGCCTTAATTATGCAATTAGCCCTAACATTTACGCCATCTGACATTTTTGCTTCATTCCTTGATAAGCATGTGAATGACACCCGAAGACTGTTCTTATGTCCCTGTATGAATTTTTTTTTTCTGTAATCTAATCTACGAGTGAACCAGTGTTGGTTTATACAATCAGTCAGCTCATTTACCCAGGGCAATAGGTGGAAACAAAAGCCTGCGTACACACCGGCCCTCCAGGACCGGAATTGCCCACCCCTGGCCTACATAAGGCTGTCATAAGCAGGATATAACATGTTGTAACCAGCTTATGACAACATATTACAACTTGTAAAAGTGCAATAACAGCACCATAATGTATCCCATGATAATTTTGATTGTGTCATTGTTCATCTGTTTTTGTAAAATACAGAACATACATCATTACACTGCTATGACACATTCGCTGTAAAACTGCCATGTCTGGTTAGGATAGGAGTTGTAATATGTTGTGCTGGCTTTTTGACATATTTTTCCAGTAAAGTCTTACCAAACTAACAGCTTTATATCGACCCAGGTTCACTTTTCAAGTGACTTGCTGATCAAAGCCAAATCAGGTTTCAGTTAACAGATCAATAAACCGTAATTAAAACTTTAATTAACTGAGAGCCCAGCTTGCTCACCCAATGGGTCTGTGCTTGGGAACCTTGGTTTATGTATTTTAATAGTTTTTTATAAAAGTGTTTAAAAACATTGGTAAATTGTTGATGGGGGTGATGGTTGTCTGGTGAAAACTGCTGGCAATATGGAACCTTAGCCATGGAGACCCCCTGGTGTCTACTATTACTCTTTCACGTCCCTGTGCCCTGAATGCTAGATCCAGTCCATTAGGACATGCCGGTGTCAGTTAATGTAGAATAGGTACATAATGAGGCAGAGAAATAATTGCAATGTATGTGTATATGAAAAAGTAGAATCTATAGATTTGAGTTGACCATGCATAAAGAAAAATAAAGGCATGGTATATCATGAGTTCCACCTGACAGCCGTTAGAGGCCGCCTGTTTCCTTGTGTTCCCTGTTTCATGTGTCATCTGAGTTGATTGTTTGTGATTATTTAATTATTGATCCTCATTTAGTCTCTTTTGTCTGCATGCTCTGGTGATTGTCTTCAGGTGCGCCCCTGTGTATTTCCTTCCCTGTTTCTCCTATGTTCCCTGCTGAGTCTTAGCATTCCTGCCCAGTTTCGTGTTAGCCCTTTGCACTCTAGCTTCTTGTGCCTTTCCAGTGTTTTTGCCTCTTGTGTTTTTTGATGGTTTCGTCCCATAGTTCCAGTGTTTTTATTTCTATTTTTCCAGTGTTCTTAGCTTTCTCCTGTGTTCTTGCCTGCAGCATCTTGGTATTGAGTCTTTGAGTCTTCTCTGCACTTGAGTCCAAGCCCCAGAACATGCTTGCATTGTGACATGACAAAGCTATACACAGTAAAATGTCCACTACTAATTCAACTCCAATGCCCAATTCACACTATCAACTTGCCACAGCAACACAGCGACAAGATTCCATTCAAAGTCTATGAAGAGCAGCAACATACAGTGAGTAGAAAGTATTCAAAAAAAGTATTCCTACAATCCATGCTCTTTTCTGTTGTGGCATCATGGAAGAACAGCTTATAAAACTACACAATTCTGTATGATTAGAGTCCACCCTTTCCAGAGTCCCCCTCCCAATTCGTGAGTCAAACGCTGCGCTTCTCACTTGAACGCAGATCAAGATACTTGTGAACATGGTTTGTCATATATGATTTGAATGCACAACGCGGATACAAAGGACCACCAGACATGAAGCTAGCTTGTTTGTCTACTCCATTTGTCTCAAAACCGCAGCTATCGTTTAATTTGTAGCAAAGCTGTCTTCTTTCATTTGAGTTCCTATATGAAGAGACAATATACTTGTCGACACTTGCTAAATTGAATAAATATTGCACACATTAACACCTTGCTGCTTAGCTAACTCAGTGTTGATGCAACTAAGATATTCAATGTAAAACAAGTGTTCTTTATCATACAATTTAGCTTTGGCATTCACAAGTGGATATTGTACATACAGTAGCCAGCCTGAATTTATAACAGTCATCATCCCACCCCAAAATTTCACCTTGCCACCCTTCCGCCACTGCATGTATAATTTTCTAGAATTACCACCATATAGGATATGTCTATGGGATGAATATAACTAAATAGATTTTTCATCATCAACAATGCATAATTAACGTGCAAATTCAAGAAATCATTAAAATTATTTTTACAATCGGTAACTTATTGGTGTTGCACCAGAGAGGCAGAAAACGCCGCATTTTCCGCCATACGCGACCAAGTCGATTGATAGTGTGAATTGGGCGTAACAGAGTACATATGAGTCCAGTAGGGACCATATATACTCTGTAAGAGTTGATTTAACACTGAAAATTTTACTGTGCAGGTTGTTTTTAAAGCTATTAATTTGTTACTGATTAAATATACTGACTACAAAGTGTGATTATTTATTTATTTATTTATTCTTTTAGTATTTGGATCTGAAAAATCAATAGATTATGGCACTGAATTCCAATGGTGAGAGAGTTCCAGATGTGTCATCATTCATGACTATTGAGACGTCCACAGTGCAGCCAGTGAGGGAGATTAAGTCGCCTCAGGAGAGAAGCAGCACTAGCGGGCTCAAATGATTTAAACAACACAAGAAAACATTCAGCCACCAAAACCAGTAAATATGGATCTAAGAAAAGATGCCATTGTTCAAAATAGCTTACGAGAACAGTGAATCTCTGAGAGTATGGTCTTTGGGTGTCTTTTAAATATGTATAGTGGCAGTTTAGAACAGCTAAATATTAAACTCATTACATTAGAATCATTACTAATGAAGAGCCAACAATATGGAGTAAAGTTTTGACTTCTTGAGAGTACAGACATAAACGAGCTGCAATATGAAATCAGAAATGGCTGTGCACTCTTGCAAACACAGGGAAATATACATATTTTGTTTTGTTTAATAATTAATTTTCTAGCATACACTGATCCAGAGGGACTTGCGAGGTCACCATGGTAATGAATTAAAAACATTCAAATCACAGGAGTAACAAGAACAACAGCATAATGTTGGAACATAAAAAACAAATGGAGGAACCACCATACTGCTACAGTATAATGCCTCACAATTACCAGTAAGGGGCTACATTAAATCCATCTTTTTCTTGGGGGTTGCAGTAACCACATACTAGTTCATGGACACATGATTTGGCCTTTTAAGGAAACCAATTAAAATATCAGGTAAGGAAAATGACTTGTCCTGGAGGTGTGGCCACACAATGGATAAAGGGGCGACATAGCTCAGGAGGTAAGAGCGATTGTCTGGCAGTCGGAGGGTTGCCGGTTCAAACCCCGCCCTGGGCATGTCGAAGTGTCCTTGAGCAAGACACCTAACCCCTAACTGCTCTGGCGAATGAGAGGCATCAATTGTAAAGCGCTTTGGATAAAAGCGTTATATAAATGCAGTCCATTTTACCATTTACCAATAACCATAGGTTGTGGAGCAATCTGTTTGGCTGCTTGTGTAGGGGCATACGTTTAGAATTCAATTCATGAACTGAGAATTCCCATAATGGTCTATAGTTTTGTTTTCCAGTGAATGAATTGAATTTCAAATTGTTTCCTGAAGTGACTGAATTGAAATGTACTCCGACTCTTTGATATCTGTTACTGTACAAGCCTATTACTGTTCTGCAGGTATGAAGGACTCTTGAAAATCTATTAGGGATGCTCCAGGCCTTGAAGTTTGTGCAAACAAAGAAGCTAAAGGTTTTAGGAAATAGATGTCTTGCAATGGTGTTATGGGGTTAGTTCATGTGATGGAAAAGCAAGATAATATAGGGCCCTGGACCAAGAGATGGGAATTGCGGTGGTGAAAAACTGAGAGAACAAGCCTTTTTGAGAAACAATCTGCTGTGCTCAATGATCCCAACCAAGCTCTCTCAGTTTACAGTGCTAGCTATGGACACAAACAACATTTTAAGTGATTCAGAATAAAACAGATGAGAGCCAAGCTCTAATCCCTGTGGAACTCCTGCAAGGTGAGGGAGAGGTTGAGAAAGGGGTCTCTCCACATGACTTGGTAAGAGCAATCAAAGAAGTGCTGCAGGAAGCAAACCATTTCAGAGCAGTGCCTCATGCTCCGACCCCCAATAGGACTCACATGTTTCAGTTTTGCTGAAATACATCAACATTGAATTCATGCCTGCACTGTTTTTGCAATCCCTGTTTATATTACTTTTGTATTCTGAAATTTGACTATTTGCTAGCCTTCTAGTGTTTTCTTTCTTCTTTTTTTAAGTGCAAAGTGTCATATAAGTTGTTGTTGATTTTATTGTTGTTTTTGTTGTTTTCTTCTTCTTCTTCATTGGTAATACTATGCAAATTCACAGACATTCCATGAAAATGTTTTCAAAGAGAGAGAGGACATATATTCAGCAGCAATATACAGTACAGTACATCTGCCATTTGAGTGAAGAGAGAGATGAGACATCTGTCCTCTCCAGCTCTCCATTTTCAGATGTCTGTTCATGCCTGCACAAGCAAAAGCCCCCACTCCCCCCCATGAGGAACTCAAGCACTACAACTGTAAACTAAAAGTCTCACCAGCTGTACCAAGGTCAGTCAGGCACTGCAGGGTGGCAGCTGAAACCTGACCAGTGCCTCAGTGTCCAATAGCAACCATGTACTCTTCCCCATATCACTCACTCACACACGCACACATGCACACACACACACAGAGTACAGTTATACAGCTATTTCTTACAAAATGGCTGTCTTTATGCAAAACATTTCTGAAAAAAAGTGTTTAACAGGTGCTTTTTCCCCATTTTCACCCCAATTTGGAATGCCCAATCATAAACAGCTGCAATACAGAAATCGTCTTAGCCAATGCAGGGGAGTGTACACAAGCATGCACTCACTTCCAAAGCAAGTGATGATGCCTGCTGCATCTTTTCACCCCACAACTCAAAAACCAAGCTTGTACAGACCTGAGTTGGAGGAGGATGTTGAAGGAGGACACCTGTAACATTTAGCTTTAGCAAGCAGACCGCAGGCGCACGATCATCCAGCAGGGGTCACTACAAAGCAATGAGGCATGGATCCCGCCCAAGTGTGGGCGTGAGGGTCAACCAGCCACAGTTAGCACTGAATTCTATCTTGAAGATTTGGGGTATATTTTGTGTCTCATGAAAAATATCCTGAAAGTAACAGTTCATATAAGCTTTCAGCTACCTAGAGAAAAGCAGTTTGAATTGCCTGGATCATCTTACTTTCTAGGCCTCTTCTCAACAAAAGGGAGCCTGTCATTAACCTGATTTGCTTAAGTACCTGTCTGGAATACAATGGAACTCTGTGCAAGTGAAGTGGCAAGCATTATGTAACATTATAAGCATGTGCACACTGATGAGCACAACAAGCACAACCATAAATTTCCACATTTTTAAAACTCAGATAATGACTACTTGCACTATATCAGTGAACTGTGTCAGAGATCAAAATTCGACATGGAAGCAAATCGTTTGGGACTACAGTCTTTAATATTATTCACTTTTGAGAAAACAGAGGGCATCAAGTGCACTTGGATTACACATTAACACTGATCGTGTTGACATGGGAATAAATCCTAAATCACAAAAAAAGAAACTTTTGAGGCAGGGGAAATAACATAGAGGTCCTGTTTTGCTCCTTGTTGGTCTTTTTCTGGCCAACCCCAGCTTAGTGTCTCTTGTAGCTGAGAGACCTTTCCTTGTTTCCTAGCAGCTCCGCCCCCCCCTCCCCCACCCCTCCCGCCCACCCCTCCCACATGGGCTTGGGTAGGGAACAGCCAGTGCTGTTTATTGTAGGGGGCTCTCCACGCATAGCAGCGGCTGCCAGCAGGTAGCCATGGCAACAGCATTGCTTTTGCTAGCTACTTTTCTGCTTTAAAAGGGGCTGTGGAGAAGTGGAGGGCCCCCTCTTCACAGGCCAGATTAAAGAGGTCACAGCAATTTGCTGGCACCAGTTAAAATAATCGCAGCAACGGGACATGTGTGGCACAGGAAAGAAGAGACCGGGGGACTGAAATGAGCATTTCATTAAGTGCTTGTGCACTACTGCCAGACACGCTGCTTTGTCAAGATTTAAATGAGTAAAGGCTCAGAGAAAATTACATATAACCAAGGATTACCATAACTTTTTGCAGATATCTGTCTGCATTAACTTCCACAGCTATATGTTAGTTTAATCAAAGAGACAAGTTTTGACTGACGTGTGTACAGGACCAGGGACATGCCGTATTCACTGAATGTACGTATTTTCTATATCCAATGTATAGCTGTGATACCACGGTATATTTCAGCTGAAGGTCTATTGTAGATGATGCTCTTGTGCAGTATATTAAAAAAAATTTTGGAAACTCTGGAAATCTGTTGTGCCATGAATTACTACCTGGGCAACTGAGCTAATTAGATAAATGATGTTTCCAGATCTGGATACCTGATTGATTGATTGAAGAGTAGGATTATGCTCTCATCTTTCAGTCAGTCAGTGTGTAGACCAGGCCTTCCTTCTCTTTGCCTTCTTCAAGAGCTGTCCTCTCAGTTCTCCACATGCTACTCTTTAAAATGCATTAGTATAGTTGCCAAGCAGCTGTAGATACAGCAGCTGCAGATTCTGTAGATATAAAATGTAATCCTTTGTATCTACAGCCTGGGTGATCGTCTCTCCCATACCCCTAATAGTTCTACATCTCAACTGTCTGTATTATGTAGTTCTAACCAAGAAAACATCTGTATTGTGATGTACACACACTGCGTTTATTTAATTTTTGGTGTTATTTTTGCATAAGTGTGTGTGTATATATATATACACACACACACACACACAAATATGTATGTAACATATATACAACTGAGGATACATCAAGAAATATAATTAATAATTTCATAACTGTAATTCAAACATCTATAGACACAATTGGCTTAGAATAACACTTTCAGCCAGCACTTGCGACATAGCTCAGGAGGTAAGACTGATTGTCTGGCAGTCGGAGGGTTGCCGGTTCAAACCCCGCCCTGGGCATGTCGAAGTGTCCTTGAGCAAGACACCTAACCCCTAACCCCTAACTGCTCTGGCGAATGAGAGGCATCAATTGTAAAGCGCTTTGGATAAAAGCGCTATATAAATGCAGTCCATTTACCACTTGGGGATGAAATATTTTTTTTTTTTGCAAATGGAGAACTTACAGTATGTACACCTTAACAAATTACACCCTAACTGTAATGTAGGTGCAGTAGAAGAGAAGTACAAAGTATTTCAAATACCCAGATACAGTATTTCACTCACAATAAACAAAGATCTTCCCAGCACGAAAATTATTAGTCAGTGTCACACCATGACAATAAATGAGCGTACTTATTGTGAAAAATGTGAATCATTTTTGTGTCATACAGCATTTGATTCCTCTCCTATATGAACACGTTTAATTACAAATAACAGCAATACAGACTATTATTACTACTATTATTATTATTCACACTACATTTATGAGAATAAACATTCAATAAGCATACAGGAGAATCATGGTTAGATTTACAGAGGCAATCAAGTAGACTGCCTCAATCACAAGCAGGCTGTATCACCCAGTCTGTAATGTGAGTCAAGGTTGTCTGCCAAATGTAAATGAATGGACAGTCCATAAAAATGTTTTATTTTATGACTGTCAGTATATATGCAAATTACAAAGATTGTCCACACATTGGACAGGGATAAAGATGTGGGTAATTGTGCATATTCACTTGCAGGATCTGTTATGTAAGATAACACCACATTGACCTACACTCACATTTACTCTGTCCTCAGTAATTGCAGCAATATGATTAATCTCGATTCAGATATGAGACATAACGGTGCATGTCCAATGCATCCAAATAATTATGTGACAGGAATATGGTATTATAAAGGCAAACTGAATAATAAAAAATCAATACAGAGCAGCAGTGAAAAAAAAAAAACATAAGAGCATAGCATAATGTTTGTCTCTGGCATTGCATATAAAAGCTGTAAATACCACTGTGTCTCATCTTATGACTGAACCCCATTGCACTTATAAGGAATCAGTGGTGTGAAATACAATTAGATCATGGGGCAGAATGTTTGTCATTGAGGTACAAGATATCACAGTAGGTGCAGACAGGGCATACAGTCCCAAAGAAAGAGTGATCCAGCTGCATTTTACTGGCTTTACCACAGATTCTATATAACCACCAGATACTCAACTCTCTATTTTAACATTGTCCTCAGACGAAGCCCAAAAAAAAAATTCCAGTTTGACAAATTTGAAAATTCGCCAAGAGACATAGCCAACTACAATACTGTGGCAGTGGACATTCTATAATATAATATGGCATTGCTAATTCTGGGGGCCAATCAAAATCTCATGCAGTTAAAAAAGCAGAGATGGTGGAAAGAACACAGGGGCTCAGTATCTGGTGAGTCTGAAGAATCTGTGGTTTTTTTACAGGCTCACGTCAGCTCCCCAGGTACCTCCCCAGACATCACGTCTGACGTTCCCACATTTACACCAGATGGCCATCGATATCGAGAGCGACAGAGGAATTCATCTGGCAGAGGCTCACGCCCGGGCTGCCCCGCCTTTACAATGCTGACCTATTTGTATTCTCTGCACAACAGATGAGGCACCATCTCCTCTCAGCTCCAGCATCCTCTTTGCCATTCGAGATTCAGGCACCGCGAGCTGTCAGTTGTGGGTACTTCACTTTCCACAGTTGTGTGAATCTGTATTTGTCAAGTTACCTGTTCTACCTATGGAATGGATATCCAGTCTGAGAGACAACAGTATGTTTTTAGGCATGTATGTACAGTATGTATGTATGTATGTATGTATGCATGCATGCATCTGGCATCTATCTATCTATCTATCTATTTATATTTTGCCATTTCACTCAGGGCACAAACTGAGAGCACTTCAGCCACTGGCAGAAAGACATTGACAGTCCTGTTCCAGTGCTATAATTCCCCTCATTTCTCTGGAAATATCCCCCAGCCACCTGGGTGTCTACGAGAAATTAGCATAGAAATTTCACTCTGTTACTGAGTTTCGCAAGACATTGATCTGTGATGTAAGCACTCTAGGTAAACTCTGTTGTGATACATGCAAAATGCAGGTGTCTGGCCTTTTGAAACTAAAAGAAACATTTCAATAGCTGTAAAAATAAAATTACAATCCGTTCTACTACCATTGACATATTCTTGGCATACTGTCAATGGAGATAAGAAAGACTGACAACATTTCTCCAACAAAAAAAAAGATTAACATTTGAATGCAGTCCAAAATATTTTTTGTCAGTTAATTTCTCTGTACAACTACTACCCCTCCAGCAGCTTCTTGAGTGGGAGATCTTTGCCAGAGTCAGTGGGCTTTGATAAACCTGTTTTTCTCTGTCCCTTCTCCACCTTTCAGTGTCCAGCCCCTCCTTTGCTCCTACCCTCCCCCCTCAGGCAGTCGTTAGAGCGGGACATGTCAGAGGGGACACGGAGGAATGCAGGGCTGCATAATCGCTACCTTATCAGCATCTCAGCTCTCAGAGGTGGCCACCCAATAATGCACCTTTAATTGAATAACTTATCTGCACCCGGTCTCCCGGGGGACAGCCACCGCGGAGAGCCAGATAGTGGAGCAGCGTTTCCAAATGGCACGCGGCGAGAAGCATCGTCCCTCACAACATCCGTTCGGGCGCGGCCAGCTCCCAGCGTGCCTCGGGTCGACGTTCGTTCTCCCCGGGCTCGAGTCAGTCCTTTAGCCGCAGCTACAGTCTATTGCTAATCGCCCTGTTCCTCCGTTTCCCACCTCTCTTTCATACGGAGAAGCCCTCTTCCTTTGTGATTCTGGAACAATCTGGGAGTAGTGGCCTGGAGGGGGGAGGCCTATTAATTAATTCATTCCCATTAAGCCCCTTCCTCCAGCACTGTGCTCAGCCACCCATGGAGCGGTGATGTGGGGAAATGATAAATCCAGCTCTGTTCCTCCATGGGTGAAAATACCTCCACCCCCCACAACCGCCCCTATAGGGACCCATAGTCACGCCCGCAGTGATGGCGAGAACACAATGCAGGATTGAGCGGATTCAGTTCTTACTACAACGCAGTGTGAAAAAGCTGTGGGAAAGCTATGGCAATATTTATCGTCCAGTAATTCTTACGCATATTTTCTATTTGAAGAGGTGCAGTATCACCTACACCGTAGGATAATAAAATGCATTCTACCTGTCTCTACATTATCACCTTTTCTATCTCAGCTCTCTTCTAGTAACATGCCATGGATTGAACCCCTCAATTAGCTGGAGAACAGAGAACAGCACAGTTGGAATATGGGGAATATCACATGCTCTATCATCCCCACTGATGACAATAGTCATATGTATCCAGCCTACTAATATTTTTAAATGTATTATTTTAAGAATACATAATGCATAGTTCATAAAACATAACAATTAAAACGCACAAATGTTATTGTTTTCTTCACAAAAAGATCTCAGGACTGACCATACGTACCCTCATTATGTTAATAAATTTGAAGGTATGTGACTGCAGAGGGAGTGAACTGAGTTTCTCTTCACAGTTCATTGCTCTACCATAGTGCCCTCCAGCTTTTTCCCAATTAGAAACAAATGAAACAAAGAGTTAGGCAAGTAGGTTATTTGTAACTGTATTTAAACAGCCTCTTATGACTTAAGTGAAAATACTTTATGCATGCACCTGTTTTTTCCAGTCATGAATGAGCAATGATGGAAATGATTGAGAAGATGATTGGGGTGCACTGCTAACACTGTTAGCAACAGATTAAAACCCCTTAGATCCGAATAATATTCCTGCAGATGTGTTTTTTTTTTCTTCTTTTTTTTCATGATTGCACGTTTAACATGTTTTGTTGAACATCTCAACATATGTTTTAACTACTTAAATATCAGAAAAAGTTGACAATGCTCCTGCAGATTCCTGACAATTCTTTTCTGACCAAAACCCCACACAAATGTATTACCTCATTCCATAACATTTTCAAGTCTGAGCATGAGCTCCAAACTTGAGCATCAAACTCAATTAGACCATAGGCATTGCGTAGATAACCTTTCATATTGTAGTGTTCTCTGGAGGAGGCGGGGTTTTACATATGTTAATTAAATGCTTTCAGGGTTTCCCTCTCAATCTTCTCCATAGTCTTCCACACCCCCAGTCTTCCGCTCTGGGCAGCATCCACTGACAGTCTCACAAAGAGGCGGCTGCCAGTTTGTGAGCAGTGCATCCTGGGAGATTTGGACCGGCGCCAGAACCTCCCCATCCTGCGGAGCCAGGTGTACCTGGGAGAGCCAGGCCCCTGCTGGGGCCGAGACTAAATCGCCTCAGCCTTAAAGAGACAGCATCCTTCTGCCAAGAGCTGCTGAGGTGCAAACCAAATCCTTCTCTTCTTGGCTGAAAAGATCACCCAGTTCTTTCCAGTTAATCAGCGGGCAATTTTTACCACGGTATCGGCTTCCCCTGAGCCCTGACCAATCCACCTCCACCCTACTCATCTACCTTTAATGGTATTGCAGCAGGACATGACTGATTCTCAGCCCCTATCTCCCATTCTCCCTTCTAAAACAGACATATATTTTCTCAATATATGTAGACCAGTATATTGGCATCTGTGGTGTACCGTTGGATGTAAAGCCAGTGGTGTACCGTTGACAGGATGTAAAACCAGGCCCTCTGTAATCTCATCTTTAAATGGACTATTACTCTGTCTTTTTCCTTGTACTTTGCTTGATTAACAAACAATGGATTCACACAATATGATTACCAATTTGTTTTTTGAGATTATTGTTTTTTGCATAATAAATGTGTGCAAAATTGTCCTATATCCACATTTATCATGCTATAAGATGTCTTCATATGTTATGCGAAGATTCTGCCGTTTAATTTCTCAAGGAACAGCAGATTTTTGTCAATTTGTTTTTCTAGCCTGAATTAGGTGTTGCACTCAATGGTGGTTCAAAACAATTAACAAGAGGTTTTCCTCTTTAAATTTATACTTCCTATTGTTTAAAATGTTTTAACGAAGTCAAGTGCTGTCTTTAATTAAATTCTTCACCTATGGTGAGAAGAAAATGCTACATTAACGTGACATACAATTCAGAGAAACCATGGGATTTTTTGCTAATTAATTATTCAGATCATTGCCACCCTAGTTAACAATCACATGTTGTAGTTATCTCTTTGTCATTATCATTTCTTAATCATTATAGGTTACACATTGGTCTTGATTGTTCAATGTAGTAATTGTTTGATTGTTAATCGAGCAAAGTAAATGGAAACAGGCTGAGTACTGATCAGTTTAATGGTAATGCTTCATGCTCCCTTTCTTCTGCACCCCAGCTGTCACAATATATATTGAAATGCTTCACAATTTTATGACATAAAAAAGTGCTAGCACACACACATTCGTGATATTTATTGATATTTGTTATTGAGTTGATTAATTGCATGATTGATATATCAAGAAATGTAAATGGAAACAGGTTCTGAGCAGGCTAATCATCCATCTAAAGGTAAGGTTCCCGAAGGCCTAGTTTGACATCCCATGCTATGCAACTGATTAAAGCTTTATGCAGCAGTAAGTCTATCTCCCAAGGGAAACTTGCGAGTACAGATGGGGAGAAGTGGGTCTCAATTCCTTGTTCCCTCCCACTCGCTAAACGTAAGTGTATACTCCTGTTCTGTTGGTGTGTGCGTCACATCCTCTCAAGTGAAATTTGCAATTGAAGTGTGTGTGGGTTGAGCAAAAACTGGATTGGGATGTAGCCTATCATTGCTAGATTGTGCAAGTGCACACAAGTGTGTAAAGTTGCCAGCCAGACAGTTCAAGAGGTGGTCTTACTCCATTTATTCTGTATTTTCTCTTCAGATATAACTTCACATTTATCAGAGAGCAGGTTAGAAAATGTGAAATATTTCCAGCCCTTCAGCTGCTTTTAACTGAAGAGATTGTTTGGGACACAAAAAAGCAGATGAGCAAACAAAAAACATGCAGCCAATATGGTGTAACTGTAGACGATTATCTGTGAAACCAAGAGAATGATTAATGTTAAACAGATTCACACCCGAAAACAAAACCTGATTTTTTATAAAGGATCCAGATTTTGCTTATAGGTCATTTCCTGCTTCGTGGATTTTCTTTCCCAGCTCACCTCAAAAAACAAAGGGGAAAAAAAGTCTGTGTCTTTGTTCCTGGGAGCACATCTCTGCTCACTTTCAGTCCGACAGTAAGTGTTGGCCTGTTCACTTTGTTCTCATTCTCTCTGGTTAATGATGCAATATATCTCTTTCCAATGGTCTGCCACAGTATTGCTGTTGTGGCTCTCACTGCTGCCCTGGGCCTGTGAAGAGGAGCCAGAATGCACGTTCATGTGATGCGTGCGTTGGGGTAGGGTCACCCTCTCACTAACTTCAGTTAGCTGAACAGAGAGGAACCTTTGCCTGTGGTCCAGCCTGGTCCGTACTGTAAACAGACCTCGGTCAACTACAGATTTGAAATACTTCTTCAGATCACACATGTCAAACTCGCAGTCCTGAAGGGTCACAGTGTCTGCTGGTTTTTGGGGTGCTCTCAGCAACTCAAGGTCCTAACTGGCTTCTGACTGAAAGGAAACCAGTAAAACCCGCAGACACTGCGGCCCCCTGTGAATTCAGTTTGACACCCCTGCTTTAGATGCTGTGAAAATTTGAAAACATCTTTGTCAACCCCCTGAGAAGGGGCAACAATATAATGTTTGTGATATGATGGAACTTTTTTTTTTCTCCAATGTCATTTGGTTAATGTAGTATTAGATTAATGCATTGAAGTATTATTAGACATGCAGCATATTGAATAAGGACCTCATGCTTCTCCTGCAATGCCCTATGTAAATGAACAAACTGATATTTGTCAAGTGGCAAATGCGTGAAATGAATAATGCTAATAGTGTGGAACAGTGCTGCCTGTATTTGAGAGTCGAGGGTTTGAATCCAGCCATGGCACTGGACTGGTGTTACATCCTTAAGAATTGGCCAAGTGTTCCACTTAGTCCCACCAGCGTAGGTCCAGCTTTATAAATGGGCTCTGTAATGTACAAATTGATGGTCGTCCATTTTCCAGGGAGAATAATCAAGGAAATCATGCAAAAACCAACAACAAATAAAATGAGTATACAGAGGGATAATCAAATCCACAGAATGGTAATTGAATTGAACGGTAAGACATTGAAATGCTAATGTAACAGATTTTCATGCAAGGCCTTGCTGATTCATTCCTCTGTGCAGTGGTGAATTTATTCACTTGTTTCTTCCTGAGCAGAAATACAGCGCCACTCTCAAAAGCGAGTCTTCTCGTCTTGCGTTTCCTGCACTCCTACATTGTTTGCGGTTCTCTATCTGCGTGAGAGCAGCTGGAACAGGGAATCTGCCCTCAGAACATGACTGCTCCTCAGTAGGCGGAGTGTGGGTGAAGGTGCACGGCATCTGCTTTAGACCACGGCCTGAGGCAGAGCAACCGTGGTTTGCATTTAAAGATGCTAGCATTCTTTAGCATCATTACTTCCATGTTGCAGAAGTGAACGACAAAATAAAAAAAGGCTTTGACTAATTTGTTCGCAAGCGATGGTGTTAAAAATGTTTCACCCTATTTCTAAAAATAAAATGATTCGTAAATAGATGCTATTTAAAACGGAATATATTGATTCAATGAGTGCTCAGTGGTTGTGTTTGCAATGCATATTTTATTTTAATTTTATATTGTTAATCACAAAATTTTAGTGCTGCTTATCTTACATGAGAAAAGTTGGTTTGGGTAGAGGCGGTTACAAAAAAAAAAAAAAACACCTGATTCAACTAATCTCAGCCTTGATTGATGACTATGATTGGTTAATTAGTTGAATCGGGTGTAGTCGTGCTCTGCTACAACAAAACCCCGCACACATGCTGGTCCTTCTCAGATAAGACTGGGGACCTCTGGCTTGAGAATGAGAAAACGACTCAAATTAAATTAATATTATTATTTAAAAAATATGGTTTTGAAATGATTCATTGTGGCGCATAGTAGCCTCACCTCTCTGTGGCATGGATTCATTCTGCAAATCTGTGTCTATTTTATCTGTATATCTATCGGGTCTAGAGTTCAAGCTGCCTCATCACAGTCACAAAAGATCTATTTCTACAATGACAGCATCGGATGACTTTGTGTAGCATTTTGAAATGTCTGCCCTTAAGAATAAAACTGAATACTTTTTTTTTCATTCCCTGCTGTAAACAATCTACAGTTATTTTATTCTGGTCCAGGTTACTATCCCTGCAAAAAAATAAAAAAATACTATGAACATATTAATTGCAGAGGTCTGTAGGGGTCACTCTATAAGTCTTAGGCCTCTCACGACTCTCTCCCACTTCAGATTCCTCCATACCCCTCTCACAGAAGTCTTACTGTATTCCACATTCATCACACACACACACATGCAAGACACACCAGGAATATATTTGACCACAACATCACACTACATGTATAAACATAAACCTTTAAATAAATTGTTTTGGGGAAAAAAATTAAATCACAATCCTGATTATTTTGAGCCTCAACTTCATTGCTCCTATAATAAATGCACCCCTACAGTATCACTGGTCGATACTGGCATGTGGCCTTCTCCTTGAACTGTTTGTTCCCTGTGTCACCTGTCACTCAAAGTGACAGGATCCGAAGGCATGCAGTTCATTGATCTATTTATTTTCTATTTGATTATTGTACATCATCTGTAAAGCTTTATATATATATAGGCTAGAAATTATACCTACCCATAGCTTACATTGTACTTTCCATGTAAAGGGCATGAAGGTTATAAATTAAATTATATAATAAAGTGTTATTACTGTAAGACTACATACATTCAGAGTAATGATAATTCAGTTTAGATGATTGATAGATAGATGGATACTGTAGATAGATCTTCATTGCCTGTTGTACAGAGAAATTTGCTGCATCACAGCTGCATCTCTATAATAGTCAAAATAAAAAATCCAAAAAACACATTTTAAACAATATTATTAAAGACAAGGTGGTACATGAGTTTTAAACCCACAATGTGAACATCTGCCATCAAGTCAGATGGGTGTGGTCTGTGGAGGGCCAGCTCACATACACTTCTAATCACTATCCTGGAAGCCCTTCTCTATAGGTAAGTCAAATAACTTTGATGCTAGTCATGGGTGACACCAAATTCTTGACCTTGCCTGGATCGGAACCTTATTATACCAGGCAGTCATGCAATATTGGATGACACTTTGAATTGTGAAGCAGTAGAACAGGTACTGAATTTGACAGTTAGCACGAGAGAGCCTTAGTCACGATATGATGGCACTGCAAGGACAAATTGTCATAACCCATCAATTGTGCACTGTAGCACACAAATAATGTGCAACTGTAGATGGTAGACGGTGCATTTCATATGATGACGGCAACCGCTGAATTGTATAATCGAAACGGGTGGGTCTGCAGTGAGTCGTGAACTATGATGCTTATCTACCAATCTGTTCAAAAAGAGATACGGCTAGCCTGCCGAGCAGTTCATTTGCAGCTGTTAATTTGCTAACTCGTGTTTTGAACAACGCTACATGATTATGGAGTCACACATGTTAGTATTGATTCTATTCTATGCTAAATTAGCTTCATTCTATTACACATTTACACTGCATTAGCAACAGCTGACTTACTATCACAGTATCATCCCTTCCTAATTCATTTGAAAGTTGGCAGCACAACACATGTTAAAAAAAAACAGTGTCAGTGAAGCTAAATAATTTAGTTCTGTGTTATGGTTTTAGATTTTGATGATGTCATGAATTACTAGCTAATTAGTGAAATTGCTTCAATAAACACCGTATCATATCCATCTGAAATGAAAAGAAAATGTGAAACATAGCTTTTAACCAATTCTCTAGCATTTCCTAGCTCAACCAACCAATATCATAATGAATCACCTGAATCAATACATAGATATATTAGGTATAACCAATTTTATGCTTTTGAATCTGAGTGGGGGTCCCTGGATCAGAAAAGGTTGAAAACACCCTCCATATACTAATTTTACTGACCTTCATGCAACCTTTATAGTGCATAAATGCATGGATACAAAATATGAATTATAATGTAATAGAAACATACTGCTACCACAGCCATTTACTGCAAACTATTTACTTGCCCACCTTCTAGAGTTCAGTGGGGCAATGAGTTATTGAAAACATTATTGAAAAAGATATCATGGTATTTTATTTTTAAAGATCTGTACTACTTATATGTGCTGTGGTAAAAAAAAAAGAACCCGTGCTGAATCACAGTGTAAGTATTTCCTTTGAACACTGTATACCAATTATCCTATATGTAACCCACAAGACAGAAAACAGTACACTCACCCATTTATTTTTTATTTTTCTTCTTTTTTTTTTTTTTACAGGATGTGGTCGACCCAAAGTTGAATGTGAGACTGTCTGCTTGTCGGTTTCCTGTGTGACAGACTACCGCGGCAGTGAGGAATGCTAATTAGGTCTCCTAATGAACCTGTGCTCGTTAGGCTAAAACATGAATTTCTCTCTGCATGGGTGTGATCCCGTTAGCATTTTTGCTCTTTGCATCATTGGCGGGGTAACTGCCCTTTGGAGGAGCACAGGCATTTTATTGCTTTAGCAAAGGTACTGGGGACCTTTATTATTAACCCCTTTTTGTCTGATCAACACACTAAATGTTTCTAGAGCATTTGGAAGAGAAGGTACACAGGAAGTGATTAAGTGTGATGGCCTGTTCTTCCTATTTGGCCAGTGGGGAGACCACAGAACTGCATAAGAACCAGAAAGGAAACATGGTCACATGGTTCCATTCAACCCTATTCAATCAGGTACTTTCACAAGTGGCACCTCTGCAAGATGGCTGCCACGGTCCAGAAACAATATTACCGATGAGGTCTGCCATGTATGTCCATTATTTTTTCATGTATGAGTGTTGTCCAAATTAATCAAACTCGCTCTAGTGCAAATTAAGCCCCCAAAGCTCACACTGTGGGAATCAATAGAAGTAGGCATTAGCATTTTATGTTTTTCTTGGATCAAAAAATATTCTAAGCAGAGCAAAAAACATTACCAAAAATCACTAAACCAATTGCATTGACTAGGCACACTGATCTCTACTTAAGGGTAAAACCGATGAGATTTGGAACAGGGTCACGTGGCGGCCATAGTAGCATCAATGCTTTATTATGTGACGAGACCTAGCCCCATCATGTAATGAGGCCTTCCCCCATCACGGAGTGTGGCACAGTGGGTAAGGAACTGCGCTTGTAACCGAAAGGTCGCAGGTTCGATTCCCGGGTAAGGACACTGCCGTTACCCTTGAGCAAGGTACTTAACCCATTTGCTCAGTATATATCTGCTGTATAAATGGATACAATGTAAATGCTATGTAAAAGTGTGTAAGTCGCTCTGGATAAAGCGTTGCTAAATCTGTAATGTAATCATAGCTTCAGTTTTGTCTCATGCAGCCTTTTCCCCCAGTGGCTAAAAAGTGAACTGCAACGCCTGGTTGCAAAAGAAACTTGAAGCCCCGCCCACTCCATTGTAACACTTGAAAGGCCAGAGGCCATGCCATCAGATGTTTAGACTTTAAAATTTAAATTATTACAACATCGTAAGTGCATTACACTCCTTCTTACACAACTTTTCTTAAATATAGTGGCTTAAAATCAGTGTTTTTTTTAATTCTAAAGAATCAATTATAAAAAATCACTAAAGATAGACAGACATTTTCTTAACAAAAATCCCCGCCACACAATAGGCAGAAGGTGTTGGTCCAAATTTGTCGCTCTCTCCTCCGGCACATTATTCAGCAACTGAATGACAGACGCTTTAATATGAGTTGCTTGATTAAGTGCTGTCAAAACTAATTTCACACATATAATCGTTAAAAATTCAATCATTACAATGAATGAATGGTGAATTAAAGAAGTTGAAGAAGACTTTAGTGTGGGGATGAATAATTGAGGGCATTTTAGTTACATAAATGATTATAACTCCGCCTCAGACATACGCTCAGTTTTTCACTGAAACTGAGAATTTGAATAAATTCTGAAAACATGATATCAGATTGATAAATACTTAGTAAAATAGTTTAAAATTCTTTGATGTATGTAATATTTCCGAGGACAGACTTAACATCTCAAGTTCAGTATTGTTAGACTATGTAGCATGACAATGAAAAGTATCGTATCAATTTCATAGCCTATTTAATTTAGGGGTCCAGCATCTAGCTTGTTGGCTAAATAGGTTAAAGGCTACTTTATTCACACAGCCTTAAACCTAATGGAGAGCAAATGTAGACACATTTTAAATGATTAACAGCTTGTTACTGGGGCTAGTTCACCAAATATCTCACTAAACATTTTTAGTAAGTATTTGCAGCTCATTTCTCCGGTTTGAAATAAAAGCTGCATTGAAAAATAACTGCCAGAATGTACGAGTCTGGGACACTCTCTCTGTGGTTAAAAATCATCCCTCGGGCAATTTATATAGGCTATTACCAAGTTCACAAAGTTGTATGTCTGTCAAAATTGCATTAAGGTAGACAGTGACTGAGGCAAATTTGAAGAGGCTATAGCCATGGATAGCCTATAATGAAGAATCAATACACTATCATTACAAGATCATAGTTCACTCTGTCAATAAATTAAGAGTGACATTCCGGGGTGGCTGCACATGCAAAATAGATTGCCTTTCCTGCTGAAAATTCCATCTAAGACCAGCTGGAATTGTATGCTGGTTTACAATGGTTTAAGATGTGTTTCTGACACTTCCTGCTGGTTGTAGCTGGTCTCTGGAAGCTAAAAGTCTGGTCCCCCATTTCTTGTCCGCTAACTCAAACAAATGGACACAAACACAAACCCAAGGAAGCTTCTTGCTATCATTATTTTGCAGCGTAGACTGCCAGCCAGATGCAGACTTCAAAGCTGGGTACACAAATAACTGAGGGGACAAGCTGGGAGAGTACACGTTGGCCCATGATCTCAATAGTGTAGGTACAAAACTAGCATGCAAGAACTGCTAAATAGCGATCTGTTTTACAGCTTAATTCCGACGTTCGGAATGATATTTAACTAGTAACTATTGTAACTATTTGTATCATCCCATTACCCAGCACTGTCAAATCCTGACGATCATAAATCAAATTTAGAAATTAATTCTGTCATAATTATCTGACAGTTGCCGAGTAAACAGCGGAATGTTACTGGTAATTTAAACAACTTAGTGATTGGCACAGCAGCAGGGACTTCGGGTTGCGTTACGGCAAAGTGATTCTGGTTCTACTTCTTCCGCAGGTCGCTGCGTTTGTTTTTGCACCTGCGGTCCACTCCGCAGCTAAGCACAACCCATTCAAATGAATGGGAAGACTGCGTTTCCCGCTTTGCTGATCTGGTGGAACCAGCCAAGTCTTAAATCTATAGCAACAACAAAAATTCAGCCCTTTAGCGTTATGTATGTTTTGGTATTATCACAACAGCTTAACAGCAGATGTGGCTGTGATAAGACCAGGAAGGCCTTGTTTGGTTGAAAACACTATGTGATGCGGAATGGCTATCTTTTTAAAGCACAAACACACAGTATCTATTTCTCACCATTGCATCCTCTCTATGCACACCAAATATGTGAAGTCAGCATTATGGTGATTTTTTACTCTCATTGGGATGGCAGGTGACTTGAAAGAATTGAGGAAATATTGGGTAGCATTGCTTTGGAATACATCTTATTTAATTTCGGTGAGGCAAGATAGCCTATAGTGTTTGTAGTACCGTAACTTGGGGTCATTTGGATATCAATACTTTTAATGGCAGGCCTGGATTTCGGCAGTCTGAATGAATGAGTTATAGAAGGTGTATGTCTTGTATGTATGAGTAACTTGGCATTTTTGTACGTTGAAAACGTGTTTTTTATGAGATAGAATATACATGGTCCCTATTGCACTCTGTGAAACGTGATTTCAAACTTTACGTTGTATTCAGTTTGCTAAATGTTTTACCATGTTTGAATGAAATTTCTGGATTTCAACAACAATCACAGTGTATACTGTTTGATTTAATATTCCCTGTCTCAAATAAAATAATGATCACATGGTAAATCATATTAGAGATGAGGAGCACTTGAAGTCTAAATAGTCTAATATATGAAATGCAATTATTAGCAGATTTTCAAATACAAAAGCTTAGGCTATAATCCATCCATTCTGAACAAAAGGATATGATGCATTGTGTGTATTTACACACCCACAACCTCAATCTCCAACAGACATATTTGTTTGTTGGCTTTTTAACAGGATGATTCCTCTCTTCGTACTATAAATTGTTATTGGATTCTCTTATTAATGCAATAACTCAGCCTAATTGCTAATGCTGTCATTAACAGATTGCAAGCAATATATAATGAATTGGAGGAAAGACTACAGCAGTTGAAATAAAACTGAGAGACAGAGGAAATTAGATAAAATAGCACCAGGGTTTTTGGCAGTGTCACACTTTTCCTGCCAAATAAGAGAACAAGAGGTGATAGCGTGTCATATACAGTACATAAAACTGTCTCTGTCTCCGCTAATGATGGCCTGAAAGCTTCAGAACCCAGGATTGCACCCCACAAAAAGTTGGGATGAGGTCCCAGGGTCAAAATTAAAAGACAGTTTTGATCAAACACTCCTTTCCTCGAGGGATTAACTAAAAAGCTGACAGTAATCTCCTGCAGGCCAGTCTTCATTATTATACATTGTGCTCAGTCTGGTGATTGACTCTAATGATGAACTCCCTGCTCCAATCACTGTCACTCACACAGCTCTGCTGCATTTCATTTGCTGTGGTGAAGTCTTGCTCTTGCCATTCTTGGCTTTTCACCTAACTTTGGCGCTTGTATCTCTGCTGAACTTTTATCCCTAAACCACAATTTCGCATGTGAAGTCAACATTTCCACAAAATAATTCAAATATTCACATGTGAAAAGAGGATGTTACAAGGGAATTGGACATATGGTTGGCTTTTTTCACAAGTGAATGAAAACAATGGGAAAACAAAATATGTTCCACATTTTCACATTTGACTGACTATTTCAAATGTGAACTACAATTTTCACATGTGAAGACAAAACATGTGACTTGAAGTAGACTAGGCTACTTTTTTCTGCTCTCATCTTATACTGTAAGTGGGATTATTTTTATAGTTCACATGTATACTCTTCACATTTTGGCTGTTCACATGTGATTTTTGGACACATGGGCTTTTTTTCATAAGAGATCACTGTTTTTCTTGCAAATTTTGCGAGCTAATTCTACAACAAAATACTGGCAATTAAATGGTATCTGTGCACATATTAGTTGATATTTGTTCAGTTTTGTAGTGTAATAATTTCAATTACTGTGTTGTTTTGGTTCTGTAAAATGCAATTTAAAATACAAACAATGAATATGAGAATAAAGTGCAGAGTGGCAGCTTTGATTTGATGGTTTTTACATCCATATCAGGTGGTCCATGAACTGCTCCCCCCCCTCCCCAATTTTAGGGGAGAAAATGTAATTGGACAATTGGCTGCTCAGCTGATTCCTGGCCAGCTGTGTGTTTTTGAATCATAAGGTTCATGCACATGCTAACGAAAGGTCAAGAGTGGAATTTTCATTTGGGGTCTGATTTTGTCTCTGAATATGAGGACCAAATACATGTCAATGCCAGTAAGCAGGCCATCACGAGGCTAGAATTAGAATAAATTGATCAGAAACATAACCAAAACATTGGGTGTTTCAAAATCAGTGAAACATTGTTAGGAAGGAAGAATGCACTGGTGAGCACAGCAATAGCAAACAACCTCGGGTGCATTTCCTAAAAGCATCGTCTAACTATGGTCGCTAGTTTTGTTGGAAGAACCATCATTAGACGATTTAGTGTTCCTGAAACAAACTCCATCGCAAAGTTGTGTGGTTGGAACTACAGCTATTGAGCTGTAGAACCAGAGGTTCCGCCTGATCATGTGATTAATTCCTGCAGTTCGATTACATAGACATTGAAGCAAGGGTTGTCATTGTTGTGAATAAAGGTGCTTTAAAAATATATTTTCAGCAAATCTGTTAGTTACGACAACATATGATTGCTGAAGCAGTTTTGTGTGCGCTGACCATAGAACTGTAGTGGATGACTGAAGAATACTTTCACATAAATGCACGCAAACACACATTCTAGCTGAAAGAAACACATAGGCATTCAGTATTTTTTTTCCTTGACCATGAATGAAATGAAAGTGTAAGTCATATTTTTAAATGTACATATTTTTAATGGGCTATTGTACACAACAAACCTACTAATTGTCTATTGTCAGTAGAGGATATGCAGGACTAGCTAACATGCACTTAGAAATGTGGCGTTGCAGGGTATAGCTACGGTAGCCTAGTTACAAAGTAGTTACCAATACAGGCACAATGTGACCGTTTTGACTTAAAGAAAATTGATATACTTGCCTTGAAGGTGTCATTATCTCGCACCATTTTTTATACGACCGGTAACGTTACCTCCTGGACCAAAGTGCAATACTGATTTTAGTATTTAATTTCAGAGCCGTCTGTAATAACGTTATATACACTCAGTTTGTCGTCTCTTTAGCAGGGTAGGTAACATTAAACTTGGTCAAAATGGCAAAAGTGGAGTATATTTGTTTGGGTAAGAGAGTATAAAGATGTATGTGAGTGCGGGAGTACAGTGTTGTGTGTAAGAGAGTACGATGGTGTACTGTATGTGAAAGAGTATAATAGTGTATGTGAGAGAGTACAGTAGTGCGTGTGAGAGAGTATGATGGTGTGTCTGAAAGGAATTATGATTTATGGCCTAAACGGCCTCATACTTTTTTCTCTCACTCACATGCACACACTCTCTCCCTCTCTCATGCGCACACACACATGCATATGCACGCAAGTGCACACACACACACACACACACAAGCACACGCACAATTTGTACAGCCTTTTACTGAAGCAGACATTTGTTTCATAAAAATGGAGTTGCTCCTAGTGTACAGTTCCTGTCGAGCCTTTTGCCCACAGGCAGTGTACAAGCAGCAGTTCCACTCGCATCCCCCTGCTGCTGAGCAGGCTGAAAATCTCCAGAGACCAGCTGCATATCCCCTCGAAAATCGCTGGGCTTACCTGATCCAGTGCTGAATTAATCACAGCCTTGGGGTGGAGTGGGGTGGGGGCGGGAGGGGAAGGGTGGGGGGTCCACACTGCCCACAGGATTTTCTAAAACCCCTACTCTCCCCTGCCACTGCCAGCTCTTATTTCATTTCAGGTGCTGGACTGTGACCTTCCCAAATCACTCTACTCAAAATGGCTCTCCTCCAATTTTTTTTTGTTTGTTTTTTTGCTTTATTTATTATTATGGTTTAAATCGGTGTGATATACACCAGTGATTTCATCAATTAATTGCATTTGAAACAGGCAGTGTTAAAATCCTGTTATTAAATCAATGGCCTGTGAATATAATTAAGACTTTGTTAATTCTGATTAACAATAATAATATAAAAAACATGAAAAAAATCATTTAAGCTGTTTCCTCTCTTAAATCACAGACATTGATGTTAGATATCCTTTGGTCATTTATATTGATGATTATGTAATAATGTGTCGTGGCACATAATCAATGCATTATCCTCCGCATCATTATTCACTCTTTGATCAATGGCAATGTCATTAAACAAAGAAGTCCTAAAGCCTTACTTTCTTGCTATCTTAGTACAGTAAACCAGACAATGACATTTTATTGACTAATTTTTCTTTGATTCCACCTGACCTCTTTCAGTGACCTTTCTGATTTTATGGGAGGTTAATCAGGGACTAGATTGTTAGAAGCTCATAGCTAGTAGAAGCTAGTAGAAGCAATGCTCATTTTATTTTATTGTTTTTTTTTTTTTTTTACCTTAAATGTTTAACCTTAAATTACTTACTTGGCCCATGGAATTCACCTAGAAATGTTGATGACTAATTACTAATTAGTATTTTCTAAATATAGAATCAGGGCTCATTGTGGCAGTCACTCAGAGCAGTTGATGTGCCTCTTTGCAAAAGGATCCATACCAAGAGATAATGGTTGAACATTTGAAGAAAAGGTATTTATGCTCTGATGCATTCAAGTGATTAAATACTAATCTACAGTATATACCTTTGTTCTTTCAATTACCTTTTTCAGTTAAGGATAAACATACACATAACAAATGTGTATTGGCAATCCTTTGTGAACCTGAGTTTTTTTGTTTTTTTTGTTTTGTTTTTCGGGATTTCTAAGTATACAGCTATTTGAGTATTATACAAGTGACTCAGATTAAAAAGGAAAGGACTGTCAAGCAGTGAAGATAGTACATAAAGGGCAGCCTGTAATATTGTCATCTGCACATTGGTGCATTTCCGAAAGTTGTGCATTCACTGTTGGGGAGTGGCTGGAGACTGATTGAATAAAATAAAATGCTGACATCAGAAATGATCTGTGTACGTGTGTGTGTGTGTGTGTGTGTGTGTGTGTGTGTCTCTATGTGTGTGTCTGTGTGCGTGTGTATGTGTGTGTTTGTGCGTGTGCTGGCGCATGCCTTTGTGTGTGTGTGCGTGCGCGTATGTGTGCATGGGTGTTTGTGCGTGCGCTGGTGCATGCCTTTGTGTATGTGTGTGTGTGTGCGTGAGTGAGTGCGAGTGTGTGGATTTGATGCCAGAGGGGAAAATGTTCACCAAGGCCAGCTGAAGCTGTTCTCCCGTGTCATTTAAAGAAACGAAGCCTGCTTGCGCTTTAATGTATTTCAAAGCCTGTGGATACTCTCAGTGATAAATTGAACCGCTCTGAACAGCAAGCCAGACATGCCGTACATTGCTTGCACAAATGTAAGCCTCTTCCTGTTCAAAATGTAGCTGAACGGAAAGCTGAACTGTAGTTGGGTTTGTTCAGGGTTCTGCGCAGCCTCCGTTCAGACCAGCTGTTTGGCAGAAGGGGTTCTGCCTGCATTTTGCCCGGCGTTCCCTCTCTGGGCGAGCCAGCTGCTCCGACAGTGAGAAGCACAGTGCCTCACAGTGCTGATCCGACATTACTGAGAAACGGGAGGGGGGGGAGCCAGCTGCGCTGGCTTAGCCCTGGGCACACCCTTCATTAATGGCAGGGGGGCCTGCCGCCAAGCCGCACAGCACCACGCCCAGAGTTAACGGGAAGTAACTCCCTGTGAAATAATAATTATTCTTTTTATTGCAGATTTTCACACATTGAATGGCAACGCCTCTCCAACCCGTAATAGCGCCACATGTGTCATGCTTCTCCCCTATGTGTGGCATGTTTTTCTTTGTTTGTGTGTTGTGTGAGAGTTGGTTTGTTTTGGCGTTACTATTGCAACCGGTCAGTTATGAGCACTGCAAAACACAGAGCCACAAACAAAGGAATGTGTGCTTGAACAAGATGATGATGATTTTTGTTTGTTATATTATTATTATTATTATTATTACTATTATTATTATTATTACAACAACAGGAGACACCTTTATCCAGATCAATCCCAGTTTGCAACTGAATACTTACTGAAGGAATTTAGTTAAGTTACTTTCCCCAAGGGTCAACAGCAGTGCCCCATCCATGACATCCTCTTTTTTTTTTTGGAGTCCCAGGGTCTTCAAAGGGTTAATGACACATGGCATTTCCTCAAATTCCATCCATGGGCTACCCAATTTCTAACTGCACTGTGCACACAACTGTTTCTGTCTGCTGCACCAAATGCACATAGGGTGGCAGGCTAAGCATTTGGTTAGCAATGAAGACTTGATCTTTCAATGAAGTAAGAGCTTTAATATGACTTAAATTAAGCAATGTTCATAATTCTTAACTTCTGTGGGGTTTCAATAACCCTTTATTGTTGTGAAGGATAAGAAGAATATGTTAAACCATTTGATAGTATGATAAAATAACTAGTGAATTAATGACCTTATAACAGTTACAGTTACAAAATGATTGATGATTTCTAATACTTAAATTATCTGGATTGTCAGTGTTGACATATTGTCACATTGCCTATTTCAAATATAAATAATGTAACACTTAATGTTACCGTGTCCTTTTGAATATGTACAGTACCAGTCAAAAGTTTGGACACACCTGCTTAAACCAGTTTTTTCATGATTAAAAAATCTTTAAACTGTATAAACTTGTCTATAAACACTTAATATTTCATTATATGATATATGTACTTATATAAGCAGATAATCTTAATTGAATTGCATTCAAAAGTTTGATTTTTAAATGAAAATAGAAATCTTGTAAGCTCATTGGGAGGAGGGGGGGTGCATAGTTTTGTTATTTAAATATCTTGGTACATATTGGTGTTCATAATCACATCTATCTTAACAGGTGATCCAGGACCTGTAGAATTTTTCATATTTAAAAAAAAAAAGACCACCTGCCATATTTCAAAATGCATGGGGTATATTGCTACATCATTTTCACCACATGCAGTATCATATGTTTCCAATGGAGGGTGGAAGGGTGAAACCAATGTAGCAATAAATCCCATGCATTTTGAAATATGGCGGGTGGTTTTTATGATTATTTTTTAAATAAAGACCCCCCCCCCCCCGCCCATGAGCTTCCAAGACTTCCATTTTCATTTAAAAATTTTACTTCTGAATGCAATTCACTTATGATTATCTGCTTATATAAGTACAGATATCATATAATGAAATATTAAGTGTTCATAGACAAGTTTATACAGTTTAAAGTATTTTTAATCATGAAAAACTGGTTTAAGCAGGTGTGTCCAAACTTTTGACTGGTACTGTATTTACCTGTAATGTAATGTAATGTACCATCCAACTATAAAATGGCAGGTATGTAATGTTGAAAGGCTAGAACTGAGTACCACATGTCAATTACATGGATTTATCTTGTTAGTACCAAATATGGGCAAAATTTACATTGCTTTAGTTTGCTTGACAGTTTCAGGTACAGCCATTCCTTTGTTAAAGTCATTAATGGCAGCTCCTCATTTGCAATATCCATAATTAATATCAGCCGCCACTTTTATCGATTTTTCCGGCAAAGTAGAAGTGATACTGTGACATGCAAGGTCACTCTATGAACAGAATAACAGACAGCGAATGAAGAAAAGCACATAGACTGCATAAAAAATGTATTTTTGGATGAACGTAACTTTGTCGTGTCCAGTGGAAATTGTTCTTCGTACAGACAGCTCATGTGAATTGCCTGTGCATATTGATGTGGCCTAATGTTAATTCTTGCAAGCCAGAAGAAGAAGAAGAAGAAGAATGGTGAACCTAATCTGGAGTGCTGCATTAGCTTTATTTATTTATTTATTTATTTATGTAATTATTTATTTATTTATTGTTTTAATGAACACACTCGAGCCCTCTGGAACGGGAGTGACTGAGAGAGTGTCAGCTCGTTGGGCTGAGGATGTGGAAATTGAATAGAGCCTTTCAGTTCTGCTGCTCATCTCCCCCGGGGGCCGAGAGACTGGTTGCCATGGTTATCTTGGAATCCTGCGGCTAATGGGTGGGAGTTGTGTAGCTCTGGCAACCTGGCCAGTCTAGGGCGGAATATGAACAGAGCGGCGGGGGTGTGGCGGCGGTGTCCTGGGACACGGGAGGTCACACACATCGCTCGGCCGCACGTTCCTTTTTGTTATGTTTTTCCCCCTTTGAGCACTCCCTGTCCTTTCTTATAGACCAGTGGCTGCAAATATGATGAACTGTAATCAAGTTACATGGTGAGGATTCAGCTATAATTTTAAGCTAAATTGGTACAATATACATCCCTTGGCCTCTCTTGGTCACCAATTCATCAAATATAATGTGGGCGCAAGGACACAAACCACCCCCCCTTTGTTTTTAAATACGATTGTTATCCATAATTTCAGGATGTATTTGTGTACATTGTTCCTATCCAGTATAGATTTAAATATGGTGTAACTATAATTTTTGTTTGACAGCAAACTTTCCATTTGCTTTGTATGCATACGGGATGTACAGAGATGATTTTTGGTGCTTTTATATTTTGACATTGAACCTAGAGTTTGTTTGCTTCAGCAAAAAGCAGTGCCTGCACATCTACTATGCAATAAAAAATGCTTTAGCAAATTTATGACCAAAGATTTGTTTTGACAACAGGAAGACTACACAGAAGAGTTTTACTTATGTAAAAGAGTTCTGAGGGAAAAAAAGGAATATTATTGGTCCAGTGATATGACCAATAGAGAGAAGCCGGGACCCATGTTTTTACACTCTGTTTGGAAAAAAAGGAGAGAATGATCATAGCAGTGCTTCTCAGTTTCAACTGAGAAATACACTTCTTGCACAGGAGAGGGTTTATTATTATTATTATTATTATTATTATTATTATTATTTATTTTTATTTTTTATTATTTTTTATTTTTTTTAAGCATTTTAACTGGCTAAGTAAGTTAATCTAAATTCAGTTTACTATTATGTGCAGTAGTTCACATTGCCGATAGACTGAGCTTAATTTAGCTAGCTAGCTAGCTTTTCCAATAGGGAGCAGTAATGTTAGCTAGCTCTGCTAAGGTTAGCCATCTAATTATTGAAGGATTCCACTTTTTTAACTTAACAATTTGAATTGTATCTGCATGCTAACATAATTTACTGAGTCATCTGACAAGAATAAGTGGGGAATCAACAATTGAAGCTTGTTAAATATGGTAAGTTAAGAAAAATGCTTGTCCAACGTATCTTACGATATCAAGCTAAAATTCAAGCTTGCCAAATGATATCTTAGTTTTAGCCATTTTCTAGTTTGGGAACTAAGAGTTCCCAGATGCCAATATTCCAAGACAGCCATTCGGTGTGTCAGTGGAAAGTTCATAAATAGGTTATGTACAAGGTTTTTGTGTTGCTCCATTGGACCATAGAAAATGAAAACAAGGGTCCATACTCTGCAAAAAGACAGCCTTTCCTGTGGTGTTTTCACAGCAGAGGTAAAGAGTTCCCTTTTGTTTTTATGCAAGAGGCACAAATATTGGAAAGCATTGTAACTTATAGAATATCTTTATTGTTTTGGCATGAGGGAATTATGTATTATGTTCTGACCAATGATTTGGATAGATCTTAGATGATCTTTTCTTTCTACCGCATCATTTAGTTAACTCTGTGGCATTATTAGTGATTTACTCTTTCATTGCATAGAGATGGAAATGCTCACTGCACTTCCAGAAGGGAGTAAACTCCATATTGCTAATGCTACAGGTTGAAATGATCACCTTTTTGACACCCCTGCTTGCTGAGGTTTTTCTGGGAGGGGGAAAGGGCTATCTTACATGCCCCCTATTAAAGGAGAGAGGGAAATGACTGCTCCTTTTCAATTCTTTTTGTAAATACAATACACATGGATATTTTTACAGGTAATGACTGGTTTATGTAACACAAAGTATAACAGAGCAAAAATGTTTCCTATATTCTTCAGATAGGTCAGGTATCTGCGGGTAATTGCCTCAAGAAGGTGCATGCAAAGGACAAGGTAGGTGTTTATAAACTGTCATTTAAATCCAACATTTTTTTGTGATTTGGGGTTCCATGAAATAAGTCTCAGGATAGCACATATGGAACCATTTTTTTTTTACTTTTTCTGGTTATTCTCTTTATACACAGTTAAATATTGAGTGTTATGTGAACCATTATAGAGTACTGATATAGGGTATGTGATTCATATTGAACTCACATTAACTCTATTAGAGTCAAATTAACCCCTTTGCGCAGATGCCAAATCTGGCTGATCCTCACCTATTTATGTAGTGTTCCATTTAAGGGGTTATAACCCCAGATGTGAGCATCACAGAGACTTGTAAAATGGCTTAAATTAAGCAAGACACTTCTACCATTTACAATACGAACTTAGTGTAGTTTTTTTATTTTCCAAGAAATTCCAAGAGTCACAAATGTAACCTATAATTAAATATAACCTATAATTGTCCTGGATCGTAACCTCCTTGACCACAAGGGTGCAAACTCTGAGGGTGATAAGCAGAACTACTAAAGATCTATCAAGAAAAATGTAAGCAGTGTACCCTGGTGCCCGTTAGGGTCTCCAAATCTATCCAAAATTACTGTAAATCACAAAATAATCACATATTTCACTCCAAATCAACTATTCTAACTCATGAAACTCACTTTTGCATGTTTTTCAAGTTTGACTTTCTATCTTTTCCTCATTATATGGTGATGGATATCTACGGGTCCAAAAACCTCTCCAAAAAGGTATACTTTTTTTTTTGTGCATAAGGCATTTCATTTTGTTAATTTTTCACCGGAGAACCATTAGACATGTTAGAATAAGAGCAAATGACATAATGCAAAAGCATTATAACACACTTTGGTACATACACCTAAATATGTAATCATACACCCCTGCATGGACATTTCTCTGTGCATTTCACAAATGTTGCTATTTATAATGTGTCAAAGAGAAATTTTACATTCATCTACCACATATCAGCACACAGTAAATGTGAATATGTACTTTCCATGCCCTAAGTGACAAGTATAACTCATGGAGACACTAATACTGTATACCATAGTCTACTTCATTTACAATAAAAAGATAATATTCCACCATCAGGAAAATGCTGCCAATGTTCTAGGTTCAAGAAAAATTGGTGCATCAAACATTACACGACTGAGCTACTCCATCTACAATCACGTACGCTATAGTATCTGAAATGTCCTCATTAGTAAATAACCTCCTAACCTCCTGAAATACATTCAATTTCTTTGTGAGTGGTATGGATTCTGGCAAAGCTGGTCCCAACAAGCCACTATGCTAACGATGCCTCTATGATAACAGCCATTACCTAGCCCCCAATAGAAATATGTCTGGCATTAAGGCTAACAGTTTTTGATTATGACCAATGCCAAAATAACAATATCAAAAATATGGTAAAGGCAAAGGTAGAGTGGAAAAACAATAACGTATATAATTGAAATATTGCGAACAGTAATATAGCAAGGCCATCTTCGCCATATTCGTATGTATCCTCCCAAGAGAACTGAAAGCTGTTAGGCTCAGAGGAGCCTCCCTTTCTCTCCTCTTCTGACTCCAAATCCATATCAGCTAGGTGATGATATGCCTCAACCATGCTGAGAAGAATGAAGGAAAACAACAGTTATGCCTCACCAGGTGTGTGTCTTTTTCTGCTAATGCTATGGCTGATTGCATGAAGCTGCAATGGCATGACCAAACTTGCTTGTGCTCGACCCTAAACCGTTATTCCAAATGTCCAATGTGATATATCATACATAGGTGGAAAGCTTATACTGTCCTCAACTGGGTTGAATAATTGTCAATCAAACCAGAATGAACTGGAAAGGGCAACAATGGCACAGAGAGCACATGCGGATTTATGCATAGCTGCCTGAGAAAGTATACAGGTATTGCAAACGAGCGTGTATTTCAAAAATGGGTTGTCCAAGATGATAAATGACCTCTGAATCTTGTAAGGGACATCTCTACATGAAAAATGAATGGTAGTATTGTATATATTTTTCTAAAAGTAGATTTTTGTAGTATAATTATACAAGAATTTCACTTGTTTATTTAGCTATTTAGTGAGCAGCGTTTTTCACCAATGTTTTGCCATACTTTTGGTTTATTGTTGGCTTTGTCTTGTTTCTGTGATGGAATATACATTTTTGGTGGTGAAATAATATTTTTATGAACTCCCAGGTAGACACCATTGTCCAGTTTGTCACGCCCGGTTGGTATAGTAACAGTTGAGTCTGGGTGGGGATGCTTGTTAAATGGACAAACTATGCGGCAGTGGTGGCATAATCGTAGTTGTTGATAGTTGGTCGGATAGTTGTAGATAGGTTCAGTGTATAGTATACTAATAAAACTAGAACACAGAGTTTGTATCCACACACTGGATGGTTGCAGGAGCAATGAATGTCTGCATTGAGCAATATCAGGACACTGGCATCTTGGCCACTGGCTTGTGTGAAGGGGTAAAGGATAATTCACGATGAGGTTGTGCGCTCAAAAACTGAATACCTCTGCGAAGGTCATTATTTTTCAATAGCAGACCACCTTGGAATGGATTATCCTGATTATTGTACGACTAATTTCCTTGCAAAAGAAATCGATCAATAGTTTAATTAGTCAAAATAAGTTTAAATTAATATTAAACAAATTTTCCGTTGTGTTCTCATAGATAATATTGGCCTATGTGGGAGTATTGACTAACAGGAGCAGTCATTATTTGGAAATAGACTGGAGAATGTCTGAAACTACCAATCAGAATCAAGCATTCAATAAAGCCGTGTAATGAAACTAAACATTTCACTGTGCACTATTCCTATGATTATCCTACTAATTTTAATATGGAAATATGGAAGCAATCAGGCGCATATTTGTTTCACCCAATTTAGCTCAGATTGTTTATTGATGAGGACAAATAATCCCCCCTCTGGTCCAGCAGTAATTTTGCAATGGGCTGAACACATGAGCAAGGTCTTTGATCATTCTGAGATTTAAGAGACCTACTCTCTCCCTGGTACTATATATTCCTCCATACCTCCAGAATTGTTTTGCTTTTCAAGCTTTTGAAATTCCTTGAAAAAGGTCCCTTAGATCTCTCTTCTTTTTACAACACGTGTTCTCGTTTCTACCCATTATAACAAATGTGTCAAGTGTCTTTATCTGCACACCTTCTGTTTGGGACAAGGAGCTTCATGATTTTATTCCAACTAACTATTAAATGTTCAAATGTAGCTCTGTATCTAGTGTGTGTTTATGTATGTACGTATGTGTGTGTGAGTGTATATATACATGGCCAGAAGTATATGGACAACGGCCATCCAACATCTCATCCAAAATGGGAAATAATATGTCCACCCTTTTGCTGCTATTATAACCTCCACTCTTCTGGAGAGGCTTTATATGAGATGTTGGAGCATTACTGCAGGGATTTTTTTTCTAGTCAGCCAGAAGAGCATTAGTGAGGCTGGGCACTGATTGATTGATTAGGCCTGGCTCATAGTTGGCTTCACAATTGATCCTAAAGATGTTGGATGGGGTGGGGATCAAGGCTCTGTGCAGGCCAGTAAAGTTCTTCCACACCGTTCTCAACAAAACCATTTATATGTGGACCTTGCTGTGTGCCCAAGTGAATTTGCATGTTGAAACAGGAAAGGGCCTTCCCCAAACTGTTGGGGAAGCACAGAATTGTCTAGAATGTGATTGTACTGTATTCTGTAGCATTAATATTTTGCTTTCACCAGAACAAAGGGACCTAGCCCAAACCATAAAAAACAGCCTCAGACCAAGGGGTGTCCAGATACTTTTGGTCATATAGTGTACATATATATTATATTCATATTGGTTCTATTTGATTATTTTATTGTCAAAAAAAAATTAATATCTCCTGTGATTAAACGTATGGTTGGTGTTCCCATCTGATTTTTGTTGAATGTTTAGAGATGAAATTGGATTTTTAAAAACTAATTTATTATTATTATTATTATTATTATTATTATTATTATTATTATTATTATCCATCCATTATCTGTACCTGCCTATCCTGACAGGGTCACGGGGGTGCTGGAGCCTGTCCCACCATGCATTAGGCGAGAGGCAAGAATGCACTGTGAACAGGGAGGAAATTAATTGCAGGGCACAGACCATTCACTCACCATACACTCACACATTCATACCTATGGACAATTTAGTGTCTCCAATTAGCCTACATGCATGTCTTTGATTATCATTATTATTATTATTATTATTATTATTATGAACAGATGTGGTTTTTCTAATTTTTAAGCTAGAGCAGCCAATGTGTCATTCAGTTTGTAAGGTTATCCTAAGTACCAGTGATGTTTGTATGGCTTATCCTTGGATGGAAATGGTTATATCCATTTTTACAATGGGTCTATTGTAGCTCTGTTTCTTTTTTTCTTTGTGCTTCTGAATGAGCTTCCTCCCTGCTTTTCATCTTTTGTTGACTTTCCTAAGTTTCTCTCTTGCCTTGCCCTTGTTACTAAGCAACAGTCCAGCTGAGTCATTGACAGTATGACATAACTTTGCAATAGTGCAGTTGTGACTGTAATCTTAACCAGCATTTACAAAATAGTGTTGACAAATCAGAATAATAAAGGAGATAAAAGTAGTTTAAAAACCATTTAGCTTCAAGCTCAGCTCATTAAAAGCAAACTTGCCAGCTAATTAGGCATAATGTGTCACCTGATCAAGGGATCATGCTTGCTTGACCTTGCACTGAGGTTGCATGTTGATACATTGACCAAAGTTTGTAACTTTGATCAATAGCTTGTGGATAATCTTTTTTGTGTTGAGAACAGGTACTTAAAGTGTTTTTACGGTTGATATACATTTAAAGGTAAAGCCACACATCCTCAGACAAGTCACCGGGCATCACTCTCTCCTCCCACAATAAGCCACTTGTGGGCATGTTTCCTTTTTTAAATAATGTTTTTTAAATGGATATTGATTGTGTATGAAGGAAATCCCTACACAACAATAATTAAGGAGTCTTTCTTAACAGAACTAAGTAGAATGGGAAAATAAAATTTGAAATTGGAGACAGTTTACACGTTGGATCTTTAATCTGATTGGTTTTCACACCGGATTGCCGATCCTTCTGGTCACTCCACCCAGTGTTGCCAACTATTTTCTATGGAAAGAAGCTAAGTCCTCCTCTAAAAGTCGCTAGAAGTCGCTAGATGATGTCATACGTTAATTTGCATATGCCTGACGTCCCCACATAATCATTTGTATATTTTTAAAAAATGTATGTTTAACCATGCACGGCGATAGGCATAGTGTAGGTTTTGTGTCCGCCTGCCCTCCAATGACGTTGGCCAAGCTGCATAGTATCTGTTAGATCTTTAGAACCTACTTCCGTGTGATTACAGCGGCTGATTCTACATAGGTCAATCACTTTTATAAATGTGGGCAACACTAGAGCACTAGGAAAGGCAGACAATGACGTCATTCACAAATCAGTGAAAGGTGATTTTTGCTGTTGCTTGACAATGGAGAATGGAGGTTGCCAAAATTGCGAGGAGTCACCAAATTTGTCGCTAGTCGCTAGATAAGATGTTTAGTCGCTAGGGATGGTCAAAAGTCGCTAAATCTAGCGACGAAATCGCTAAATTGGCAACACTGACTCCACCAGCTTGACTCGGATCTCCAGCTATCCCAGCATGCCTTGTAGATGCAAAACATCGGCTCCCATTGAAATTACTGGAAGCAATTATGAAGTCACTTCTCGTTGGAAGATTTGTGGCTTCACTCCTGGGGAGAAAAAGTTATTTAAAAATCTTATTGCTCTCATTAACCATGAGGTAAAGTAATGTCTTGTAATATGTAATACTGATCTAAGCAAACAGTATAATGATGAGTTGTTTTAAGGAAACCCCCCAACTTAATTGAGTGTTTGATAGATTTTAAACCAGTAAACCTGTTCAACTGCTAATATTTTTGCCTTTTTAAAACCCGTTTCTGCAAGGAGTAGAGTGGTTTATTTTAATGTTGATTCTGTGTCCAAAACGCAGATGCCTTTGCTCGTGCTTCTTTTGGAAAACTGAGTTTCAGCATTGCTGGCCCCCCATGGACTTAGAGAAACTTGAACTTGGAAATGAAAAAGAAAATACAATCCCTTCTCACTTGTAACCCCAAAACTTTGATGTTATTGTGGCCTTTTCTGGAATTGCTGACAGCTGCTAAAAGTGTGTTTCACTAAAAGGCGTGGTAATATCTTTGACCGACCTGAACGTCCACTGTTAAAAAACAACAATGGAAACCAATAACGGCAAAATGAGGAGCACATGCTTTCCAGTAACCGCTAATGAACAAAACAATAAACTGGTCTTACACTAACAACTCCATAGAGTGGTAAGAACGTATGAATGAGCTCATACATTAACCAGCCATGAAAAACATACTGCTCAAAATGGAATCATTGACTACCTCAGAATCTGGGCTGTGCTGAAGTAATATACTGACAATTCAGAGAAGGACTGAGCTGATTCTATTAAGATTCAAACCCTCATTCTGACAGTGATATACAAAGGAAAGTATGCTTGACCAAAATTGGATGTTTTGGTCGAAGGTCTGGATTCAAATTCAACCTCAACTCTGGTTCACAATGGTTCCACTTGTTCTCACAGACACAGTTTTGCAAGTTCAGAAACTGACTGTTTAAATGTGTTTGTACTGCAAACTAATAATAACAATGGGTGGAGTAAATTGCATTTCAGTTCAGTCTTCAGAAAATTAATGTTATTGAATGGCATTAATATGGAGATATCTAAACCCTGATTTGTATTTATTTGTAGGTCAAAGTTAAAATCAACTGTTGATTGAATACGGACCATAATGTGGTAGATGGTTTGTCTGTCCGGCAATATCACAAAGTTTTATGATGCACCATTAAAATTTAATCTAACAGGTAAGTAAAACATCATCAGAGAATGCATGCACTCCAAAAAAAGAACAGCCATCTTGATTTTGAACACGTACATAAGTAATTGATTTACATTTAGTTTAATTGAGGAATTTGATGAGGTTCCCATAGATGGTTTAAATATGTAATCACACTATAAACCAATGAACCATGGTATTATCCCCTTTATTTTATATTACCCACCCAGGTTCAGAACATACAACCACTGTTTTTTCTTCACAGTACAAACAACTGGCTTATTGACATTCATATTCCCTTTGTCTATTTACACACAGTGACACCAGGGACCTTCATAACATTGACAGATTCTATGGCAGGAAATGTAAAAGTAGTGGTAAAAATGATGTTTAAAATTAATTTAAATGGAAATTTAATGGGTCCCATATTGTGCTCTGTGGTTGTGGAAAGTACTCTTGCAAAGTTGCAGAGATCTTGTGGGCAGCCCGTTAAATTTAAACCAGGTGGCAGTGTATTTTCTCTGATTTGTTATTTAGCCATTCACCACCTTTTTCAATGGCCCTACATTACTGCAAGCTGCCCAGGCTCATTTGATTGTTTGCCACCCCACTGATCTCACTGGCCAAGAATTTGATTAACTGCAATGGAGCAGTTTTAATTTCATGATCATATGCAGCTCCACTTTGGGTCTGAAAGCGTCTGGGTGTAAAGCAACACAGCAGGGATGAACATTTTAAAGACATGACCTGTTCTACAGTAAAACCACCCCTGGGACAGGCCCCTTTCTTGGACTGAATGCCTTGGATTGATTTGTTTAATCATAACATTTTATGAGCAGCTGTTTCTTTTGATCTGTATACTGCGATATATATATATATATATATATATACACACACATACACACTGACAGGTGACAAATTAAAGAAATAACCAACGTGAAATGTCTTACTAAGGTGTTGGGCCACTACGAGCTGCCAGACCAGCTTCAATGAGCTTAGACATAGAAGTCTCTGGAACTCTACTGGAGGGATGGAACACCATTCTTCCAAAAGGTATTCCCTCATTTGGTGAATCAATGATGGTGATGCAGAGTGTCGTCTAACACACTGGTCCAAAATCTCCCATGGGTGTTCAGTTGGGTTGAGGTCTGGTGACAGCAAAGGCCATAGCATATGATTCATATCATTTTCATAATCATCAAACCATTCAGTGACCCCGTGGATGCATGGTCATCCTGGAAAAAACCACTCCCATCAGGATATAAATGTTTCATAGGATAAAGGTGATCACTCAGATTAACTTAGCATTGATTTGCAGTGACTCAAGGGGACATTGACTAAGGGGACAAGTGGACCCAAAGCATGCTAGGAAAATGCCTCCCACAGCATAACAGAGCCACCGGACCCCCTCACTGTAGGGGTCAAGCATTCAGGCCTGTACCATTCTCTTGGTGTATACTGCACGTGCTGTTCTTGCTGACACAGTTTCATCATGTTCTGCATTGACATTTTCAGTCACCTGAGGAAGAGCTGCTCTTCTGTTTTTTTTCTATATTGCACTAATGCACAAGCATCACAGTCACGGAATGTGTGCTTTCGACCACAATTTCCCCTATTTACTGATGTCTTTCCCATAGATCTAAATGCAGATGACTGTTCCTATCGAAACACTGGCCAGTAGAGCAGCTCCTGCCATCCGTGCCCCAATAATGAACCCTCTTTCAAAGTTATTTAGATCTTTTCTTCTAGCCATTTTGATCCAAAATCGAGGTCAACTGGGCCAGAACAGCATTTTTATACATGCTACAGAGCATGATAGGATGTTAACTGCTTAATGAGAACCGTAGTGAGAACTGTAGTGGATGACTCAAGAATACTTTCAGTTGTGAAGAAAAACTCCTTTTCATCTGTTGAACAGATCAAGAACACTCTTCAGGATGCAGGCATACAGTAGATGTGTCAAAGAATACCATAAAGTGAAGACTACACCAGCATACAGCAACCTCAAAACGTTCACTGCGAGATGTAAACCATTGGTAAGCCTCAAGAACAGAACAGCCAGACTTTAGAATTTGCTAAAGAGTACATTAAAATGGGGGGACTATGCATCGAAAGGACTGTAATTCCTACTTGGGTGACCCGATGTAGGTGTAAATACACTCTAATTAAAGCGGACACCTCATATTCATTGTCCCAATGCTTTTGAATTTAACTATATTTATATTATTACAATTTATGAAAAGAATTGCATGTAGCACTGGGATTATCTGTTTGTTTTTAATATAACAAGGTGAATTGTGTCAGAATATAATATAGGATTATTGCTATTTAGAAAATGGTTTTCCATAATGAAATGGAATTGATTAAATTGAAATGGATAATTTGATGATAATAATGAAAATGATGATGCTGATTATTATTATTATTATAAAAGAAAAATTAAAAGGAGAAAAAGAGGGAGGAGGATGACCAAACTCAGTATGGTACCAGAAACAGGCTCCACTATAGCTCAGTGAATGCACAGACATTCCTGGAAGAAAGGCTTTCTCAGTTAAGATCAGTCATAAATCACATGCCACACCCCCACAGTGGAGCTCAGGCCCCTCCCCCTCCTCCTCTGGGGTCCCAGGAGCCACACACATTCATATCGACAGAACAGAGGCTCCACGCCTCCCATGGCCCATAACGCTCAGGGCGATTCCTCCCACGCCTCACAACTGTGTGTGTTTTCACCTCCTTTGGGTGTAACAGAGCTAGGTTCCATCTTGGGTCAGCTACAGGGCCACTGCTGCCACAAATATTATGGACTTGCCAGATATTTAATTCCAAGGCTCATTCTGTCCTCTCTGCTTCAAAACATACTGGTTGTTCCAGTACAGATTATCTAAACTCACTAGATACTCAACTCCTACATTCCTTCTGTCCTCTGTTTCTTAGCTGCGGGTGGTTCCAGTTGGAAACAATGCTATATTACAGAACAGAACATCAACTGGCATATTATTGTATTTGGTCACATGCTGCTTCATGAATTTTCAGACAAAAATATTTGATTGGAATGATTCAGGCTTCAATATTAAGGACACAGAATTGCCAGGGTATGTATCTAATGGGTTATAGTGTCTGTGCATTCACTAGATGGAGACCAGCTGCTCCCAGCGGGAATGAGCACGTAAACATGCTTCTCTGCTTTTGTCCAGATTCAAATTCGCATTAACCAAACACGCTACAAACGTGAACAGTCTGTCACAGACCACCTGAATCATGCTTTATTGCTACACGTGTATGCATCTGTGTTATGAAAATGCAGTTCTTGAAAGGTGTGTTGTAAGGGTGTTTTCAGTCACCACAATGATATGAACTGTAATTTCACCACTGTACCAGAGAACCCTCTTCTGAGCAGGAATGATACGCTATTGCATCACGATTGCATCAGGAGAGCTATTGTGGGCAATCCTTTTTCCCATACCCACTGTAACCGTTTACCTCAGGGGACTGAGATGGCAGACAGCATCAATCCCTCAATACTTCACTTTCAATCCTCACCATTTGGTCGCCTGTACAGTATGTGTGAGGCTAGGAAGGACCCGAGCTATAATGAGGTAATAACCCAGACCATATTGTTATTTTTTTACAATTTGTTTATTTATTTACTTATGTTTTAACATTATATGGGGCTTAATCGCATTGTTTATATTCATTGCTTTGTAGAAAAAGAGCCAAGTATTTTGGTTCTTTGTGTGTTTGGTCCCACATTTGGAACTGTGCTCTGGTGCCACCTATTGGGGAGGCCTTAGCCACAGAAAACTTGAATTTTTTGAGAAGTGACAGACATATCATCACATTGCTTTGTGGCTTAATGTTAATCACTAAGCTACTCAGGCTCACCTTGTACACATGCTTATCTTTGATATTGGGAGCCACTTCGTTGCAGAAGACAGTGATAAATTAAAAATTTGAAACACATGCTGAAACACATGACTTTTGGACACAGATGTGAGTTTAATCATGAAAAAAAAAATACAATCAAATGGAAGCTTTTGTAAAAACGAGAGGCATTCCAAGCATTCACTGTGAAATGTCACTGTCCTCACCTTAAAGCTGAAGAATATTTGAAAAAAAAAGACTTCATAACAAAACAGTGGAAAATAAAACTCACTCTTGAATAAGTGAGTCAGTATTTTGGATAGTTTTCCATAGGCCCATTTGAAACAGTGGCCTATTAAACAAGAATTAGCTCCTCCCTGAGTTAAAAATATGCTGTTTATTTCCTGATTTTCAGGGCTTCTTTTAGTTCTGTTTGACCAAAACAATGAGAGTCCATTCTTCTGGCTCTGCCCATAGAAGGCAAGTAACGACAAACAGATCATTTCAAGCCACCGCAGGAACATGTTTGTCTCCCTGCACTTAACTACTTTTACAATGCACAAATAGGGAATATAGGCACCAAATTACAGTCAGATTAGCTTTAATTATGTGTAAAAAATAACATTCAAGTCCAATAATTTGACAGGTCATGATAATGGCCTAAGAAACTTACATTACTACCTGCACTAGGAGCAGATACCAGTTCAAATGTAAAGAGAACAAAGATAACAGAGGCAAAAAAGAGAGCATTATGCGTTGTCTCCCCAGCTAACACAAAACGTTCCCACAATTTTGTTGGCATGTATTGACAATGTTATAACATTGACAGACCATTCCAGTCACATTGTGAGGACGTTTCTTGTGGCTGGGTGCAGGCCTTTTGGGTAATGCAAGTGGGGTTGCTGACAACTTGCAGCATGAAAGGACAGACCTGTGAACTACCGTTAAAAATAAGTTGACCAGCCACTAGACATTGCTGACCTGAAAGGGTAATGGACCCGTACATTGCATTAAAAATACGCACATCTCCAATCGGGGTTCCTAATTTTGGGTGCATAGGGTATTTTAGTGGTAAAGCATTATTCATCGATTGAAAGAAAACTTGTGTAGTCCTTAATTACACAGGTACCAGGTCAAATTTATAGAACAATTTTGCTTAATTCCTGTTAATAATTGATGGAAATAATATTGGAATTGAACAATAAAATAACAATGTAAATTCTAACTCGAATATAGAAATATATTGACTACCACTCATTTAGTATTCTGCCTGAAATAAAATAACTCTTTAAAAGAACCCACTTGTACTTTGGCAACATTGTCTTATGGAGTTTACCAGTTGTCCCACTTTTTTAGAGGTTAAAATGCAGAGGATTGGGGGAAAATGAGCTGAAATTAGCCTGAATTAATATATCTCAGTCTAACATGAGACATACTCTCAGACTCCTCATACCCCATGAGAATATCTTGCTTCCCCTTAACTAACGCACGGTATAAGCACTAAAGTGAATTCACTTAAACTGCTGAGGTGTGCAAGTTTTGGACTTAAGGTCATTTTGCACACACACACCTTGAGTTTGAATAGGCCCCTAACCTAGTTGTCCGGTCCTCCCTTCACAGGAAAAACATTAGCACATATGTTCTCTGTGATACCCCTGCCAAGATCTTCTACAGCTGCCACAATATCCCAGCATGCAAAGTTTGAAGGCCTGGTGATGTCACAATAAAAACATTCCAATTTGGTTTTCCTGAAATAAGAAAAAGATTTGTTTAGTCGCAGCAAAATGTTTTGGCAATTGGTCTACAGGGGATATATCATTAATGACCAGTTTACTGTGATGTAATGTAAACATTAAAGTAAAAAAAAAATTGTTCCAGTAAATGTTGATGAACTGTTGCCAGACCACATGAAAATAATACTTGTTTAAAAAATAAATAATAAATATTTACCAGGTTTAACTCCTTTGGCCTCATTCAAAAGAAAGTAGTCTTGTTATTGTGCTTTTATTGGCATATATTCAGTGATGGCATTTTCTTGTGGCAGTTTATGTTATAGAAGAATGTGGTTACAAGATTTATTGTAGGAATAGATTGTGTGCGTGTACTTTGCATCTGGATGGGTTATGTTCAGTGTCTCACATACAATAAATCTATCTACAATTTTGACATGTGTTGGTAAAATTACTATTTTTCATGCATGCTTATTTCTACTCCTTGCACTGTGGGAGATAATTATGTAAGATTGCATAATTTCAAACAATGGATAGATTAGTAACTCCAAAAAAAGCAAATAAAAAGAATCAAAATAATTTATCCAAAACACAAGAGGGTGTTACATAATTTCCAGTCTGCTTCCTTCATTTACTGAAGAAGAACCTCCAGGTTATTCTCTGTCTGTCTTTGGCGCAATGATCACCAGTTATGCAACACTACAGAGAAGCACATACTGTGCATCAGCATGAAAAGGCTGACAGAATCAACAAGGTCATTTACCCTTGCACTAAACATGCAAAAAAAGATCTCTGCAAAACAAGTGCAATTGCATTTGCACTAGTTGAAAAATCATCCCATACTCTTAAAGGGTTTTAAGAGGAACAGGAAGAGAGAAGGGATCTGAAGAGAGCAGGAAGAGAGAAGGGATCTGATTTGTTAAACCATGCCGCTGTTTTTCCAAAGCAATGCAATATTGAATATTTGGTGTGTGAAATTACTCGGTAGCCCTCTAGAGGGCTCTAGTCTCCAGTTTTGTGTGGCCACATTGCATGTCAGCTGTACATTGCTCAATCACTGCCCACTGACCAAGTCCTCCCACTCTGCCCAGCGATGTTGGAAGAGCCTGCCATTGCAGTCACACTTATTGCCTAGATGTGACATTGTGTCACTGTTTATATTACATATGCCACAGTCTCTGCTCCAATCTGTTTTCTGAAGATCTAGAATTAGGATTCGGTTTTTGGGCTGTGTCTGCTGACGATCCCCCATGTGATTCTATAAGTGGGAATGTGGGAGCCCCACCTGCCTTCTGGGTCTGCCCGAAGCTAATGCGTTCCTGGAGGCTTGCGGGCAGAGGGCTGGCTGCAGCTGTCTTGTCCAGATGATCTGCCGGACCTTTCCGCGGTGCGAACTGTAAGGTAAATCTGGATTGTTTTGAACGATAGAGCCTAAAGTTCTGAGGGCACGACGCAACCTGTCAAAGTTTGAAAACTGTGACTGTGAAGTTCTACACCCCAGTGTCAACACGCTCGGCATTCGTATGGTGCTCAGATGTAAGTCTTATCTGAGCTTGTTCCGAAAGAGTTGGGGTTTGAATCTAACTACATTAAATGAGCTTGATTCTAATGAGTCAGAGTTTGGCTTTTAATGAGTTAGTTAAGCTTCATTATATAATGAATTTGGATTTGAATGTAACTTTGTTGGATGAGACTGATTCTAATGATTGGATTTGAGTTTAACCGAGTGAGTTCTTTGGGATCTGCTGAAGGCCAGATGTGAGAAACAGTTGTGACGCTGAAGAAAAGTATTTTGAGTGATGTCTGTGTGTTCGGGAAGGATATGGAAATGATCTTTTTTTTCATCCAGGAATATATGAATGGTGACATTAGGTCTGGTGACTGCCTCTATCAGCGTGGCAAACTTCAGCTCAAGAGAGTCACAAGGTCTGCTGAATCTTGTTGCTAACTAGAACTTAACTGATATATGAAAGTAGTACGCAGTCATATCACCCCGTGTAGGTTTTGTGAGTTGGTGCAGATACTGTGGGTCTCCAGGACCAGCACTGTTCACCCTTGCTCCGCATTGTAAACACAAAGAAATTAAATCATTGTAAATATATTTTAGAATGGGACCCCTACTCGGATTCACTATTTGATTTTTACATCACCACAGTAATGCATAACAAGTCAGTGGCATTAAAAAAAGTTTTAATAAGTGGAAATGCATTCCATTTGCCCACATGTTTATGAGAGGACAAAGTCTGGTGCTTTTGTTTACTAAGCACAAAATGTATTTTATATATATTATTGCAGCTGTGCAATACGTTGCATGGTCAGTCTGTTTTCTTCAGGTTACTGTTAAACATTTCCTATTTACTTCATGTTGGTTCCTGCACCGTTCTCCAATCACCTGCTCCACCGGCACAGAGATCTATTAATCAAACAACTCTTTTAATGGACAGTAAGTTAGCTGTCACTTGAAAACACTCTTGACACCGTACCTTGGTACAAGTAGGAGGGGTGAAGGGCAGGGAGATTTGCTGAATCTAATTTTAGAGGCTACAATCTGACACGAGTCACTGGAATGGTGAAATAATTCCAGAATCTTTTTATAGAACGTTTCCCGCTGTATTTATCACCATCCTTACTTTCTCATGAAGGCATGCTGCTGTCAACTCAGACAGGTTGCATCCGTTACACTGTAATAAAAGCTATTGAGTTATAGCCGTATTTTAAATAGATAAAATGTATTGCATTTTTATATCAGCTCTTTTGTTTAAAAATAGAGATGCAAATACTTAAGGAATTTAGTAACTACAATCAGGAAAGATCCACACTCAATTTTTCTAGTTACGATTATGCATTAAGCATTGCATCATGTTCATGGCAGACTTATGTACCCAACTCTTATAAAGCTAGCATCACCTGTGGTGATGCTATTGGTACAGTAGGTTCTCTTGAATTAGCTTATACACATGTGATGATAAAATAAAACCAGAAGTGTTTAAACCACTGACCACCTGAAAAGGCTTTTTGTCTTTTTTTCTGTTGAATGTACTGCTGTATTGCAGTATGGAAGGGGTTGGACATATAATGTACAGTAAACGCAAAACAATATATGAGTATTAAGTAACTAATCAGGAGTGGGGCCACCCTCTACCTTCAGAACAGCTGTAGGACTGCTTGGAATGCTGAATTACAGATCCATCACCCTGTTTGGAAACCGACAGCAGTTGGCAACTGACATCATAAGTTGGAGGCAACCTTTGGCATTCTCCAAACCTAAAGAATTCCAGATGTAGGGAAAATGGTAAACACAACTCACTAGACCATGTTATAATAGCTGAGGGGTCCAGATTGTGTGCTCCTTATGCCAGGTCATGTGCTTTTGTACACTGGCCTTAAATACACCTGGTTTCCAATTTTTTCTCACCACAGATACCAGCATTTAGGAAGCTCACAATGTAGATTTTTTGTTGAGACTGGATCAGAGAAGTGATTAGTTTCTATGGTAATGTTTGTGGTGGCAGTTTTGGGTGTTCAACAACTAAGAGTCCATCTGTCCTTGTTTCAGCTTGTGATCACTGTTCCTCTTTGCTGATACATTTTATTCATGTTTGGCATGTGATATTATAATTTTTGGCAGATACACCTACAATTCGGGCTCTGACTATTTGAACTTTTTTAAACTCTGTTAGGTGCCTCATGTTGCTGTGAACTCACATATGAAAGTAATGATTGTCAGTCCTTTTTCAAAGCTAACACATACTGCTTGGCATTCACCTTAACATGGCTCCCTTGTATAGCTGCATTCGTAATTGTGATTTAGTTACTTCAAGGTTAAAATAAAAATTTTCTAGTGTTTTCATTATTTTGTCCGACCCCTGTAGCTTGACTTTGCATTGGGCATAACTGAAAAGGACTGGACTTGGCAGCCTAGTGCTTTAAAACTTTGCCACTCAACTTTTAAGTAAAACTCGATGTCTGGACACCTAAGTGTATTTTGAATAGATGTTCTCTGCAACATGTATTACATAGACCAGCAAAGAGCATCCCCATTCATGGAAATAATGAAAAAAAATATCTAATAAAATATTTAATAAACTTTTTTTTTTTTTAATTGTTTATGAAGCAATATAAAATAGGATAAACTAATGCATCTTGTACAGATTTTATGTACCAATGTGGTTTGCAATTTCACCACAGACAAACTGAGTAACTGACTTGCCAGTACACTAGCGGCTATAGCAAAACATTCTATAGACCCATCAGACAGTAGTGCCAAGTTCTTAACGTTGAGCATTCATCCTCCCTGCCATTTATCTCAAACATTCCAATCTGATGATTTTGTGAATTGGCGTAACAAGTTACAATACCGTGGCAATGAATGTTCCTCCGTACGGTCATATAACACCAGAAACTCCTGTTCCCACTCGTAACCTTCCCACTGCTTGAACTCAAGGAAACAGAGGCTGACATTTAATTGCAACTTCATTTTTGTTTATTGAAGCACTGCATGAACTTGAAATATGGACCACAGAGAGTGCTAGATTGAGTATGTGATTCCTGTTTTTTTTTTTTTTTTAATATATATATACCATGTGTCATAGAATATTACTGGTAACCAATAAGCTCATTTATAGTATGAATTCCCATTTGGACAAAATATACATGTGTGTTTTACTAAAACTTCACAAGTACTAATACAAATCCAATAATGGTATATGTTTTTTGTGTAGCATGTACGTTGTTTTATATAGAAGGCCAAATGCAGAAATACAAACAGGACAATGTCCTTTAAAGGGCAAAGAGAAGGACAGAGGGAAAAACACCAAATAATTGCACAGCAAAACCAAAATTGAGTAAAACACAGACTAAAATAGCAAACACTGAATAAAAGGCAAGGTTGTGAAGTTGAGGTTTTACAAAGACTTGAAAAAAGACACAGATTGTGGTAGTTGGTAAGTATAGCAAATTAAGGAATGGGTATCTGGTTAGTCTGTAGAGTCTGTGGTTGCAGTGAGGGGACTCATCTGTACTGAATGAAAGAGGGGACAGAGCACCACTGTGGTGTGCGTGTAGCATTGTGGTCCTGAAAGCACAACCTTTTGACCTTTTGTGCTAAGGGGAGGAGCCTAGTAAACAGTAGTGACTGTGCTGTCCCTTTCCAGTGCTTTCAGCTTTGAAACTATATCGCATGGATCTGTACATGCCTGCTATCCTTTTATTGTCATTTTCCCAGGCTGTGATTGATTAACTACACAAACAGACTCTCTGTCACACACATAACCACACAGCTCCTTCCTTTTAGGCATGAAGAGACCACAAGGCAGATGTGAGTAGAAGGTGAAATTTCACTAGTGTGTGTGTGTGTGTGTATGCCTGTGTGAACAACAGTCCACCGTCAAGACCCATAGGACGTGCTGCAATAACCTGCTTGGCACCTTGGTTCTGCACAAAATGTTTTCGAAAGACCCTGGAGACAAAGTCATATGCTTTGTCTTTTGGTTAAGCATATGCCAAGTGTAATAAGAGATATCCTGTTTTGGATATCAGCTGAACACTCTCACTGGCTTCAGCTTACAGTGCTTTAGTGTCGACAGTTGAATCACACAGAAATGGTAAATGGTAAATGGACTGCATTTATATAGCGCTTTTATCCAAAGCGCTTTACAATTGATGCCTCTCGAAACATACAGAGCGAGGCTTCTGCTTGCCACCATAACCTACTGAGTTGCGTCAGCGTCCAGTGCCAGTCAATAGCCTACCTGGTCAGCACACTGTGCGCTGTCAGGGGCAGGAGCATTCTGGATGAGCGCAGGCAACAAAAGCCTCTCTGTGTTACCGCTGGACTGAAAGACACCACGGCCGCTTTGGTGCCCTCCTGCCTACGACGCGCTCGGAGTTTCCAGAGCCGCGCGGAATGAAAGCGGCTAAACAGAAACGGCATTGTGCGTAAACTTTTTCCAAAAGTACCTATCCTTTTTAAAAACAGACAGATACATCCCAGTTGGTCTTCAGACCGCTTAAAGTTTCAATGCGTAATGGCAGTGGCAAATGGGTTAGATCCTAGTGATTGAAAAGGGGAAACGTTCTGGTCAATAGAATTTTGTTCCGCTGTTGTTCCTCTGCTTTAATGGACATAGATAGCACCAGACAACAGCAAGGCACTCATTAACTGCAGAAAAATATCCCCACATTATGGATATTTTACGTGAGTAGTTTTATTGTTTTGACATAATACAAGTGTCTTGGATGGCAAAAAAAAAATACAATTCTTTAAATGATTTTTTATTATTTTTATTGAATGTTCCTTGTTGAACTGGGATTGACTGGCAACCTGTCCAGGTGTATTCCTGCCTTTTGCCCAATGCATGCTGGGATAGCCACGACCCTGACCAGGAATAAGCAAGAATAAATAATGGATGGATGGATGAATGTTCCTTGTAGTGTTGGTTTCAGCATAGTTGAATGGTACACTTTTTGTATTTAAATGGTAAAAAAGAATGTGGTTTGGAAAATGACTACAACAGCAGCGTATTATTATTATTATTATTATTATTATTATTATTATTATTATTATTATTAATGGTAAAAATAATGCGAATAATAGTACTGTGCACATTGTATATAAATTGCACCATTGGTATTACATTCCTGATCATGGAATGCTTTTAATTTTTGACTCTTGAAGGTAGATTTCTGAAGTTAACAGAAATTTCTGCTAACCCTTTTGATGGGCATGCACCTGAAGGTTATATTACCAGTATTCACAAAAAGAAAGCCCACAGTTTCTGTAGAATCTAGGATTTAAATTGAAAAGCGTCAAGCACGTTTAAAATTCACAGTAACATTGTGTAATTGCTTTTATTATTCATCTGCATGCATGTATAAGACCATCATTTTCATCATTTGCATAATACTATTTAGCTGAACTTCATCTAACCTTCACGAACAGTTTGATAATTAACTTCCAAATGTACGTGAGAACATCTGAGCATCGACTGGCCTTGTTTTTTGCTTCTCTGGAATTATGATTCAAATGGAAAAAGAGAAAAGTCAGCGTGCAGTTGAGCTATGCTCACAGCTGTTGGTATGATTGGGTTTCATCATAAAAGAAATGACCAGCTCCAGTGTGAAACGGCAGTCACACAGGGCTGTTATGAACCGCAGATAGCTCAACACAGGGGTGTCAGGTTCCTTTATGTGTGAAACACCGTGCCTGACGCTGGCTTCGCCCCCTTCTCCAGGCGCCGGAAAGGCTCTCCCGGTCCAGAGAGCAGGGACAGCGGTTTCAGTGAGGGCATAAAGAAGATCCTCTTCCGGCAGTCTGGGCACAGGAGAGCGGATTCTCTGGGAAAACCTGGACCTGAGGGAGTCTGCAAACCCTGAGAGTTTCTGCAGATTAAAGGGAGCAGCAACGGTAGGGGCTTCTGCTGAAAGAAAACTTTTTCATCGCATCCTCACTGAGGGTTACCACCACACTGACCAGATTATAGTGACACACTTCTGCTTTTTGTATTTAAATGTTAAAAAAGAATCTGGTTTGGACAATAACTACAACAACAGCTGATTATTATTATTATTATTATTATTATTATGATTGTTGTTGTTATTATTATTACTATTATTATTATTATTATTATTGTTGTTGTTGTTGTTGTTGTTGTTGTTGTTGTTAATGATGATGATGATGATGATAATAATAATAATAATAATAATAATAATATAATACTATTGTTGTATTTATTGTATTTAACAGCAAATGTATAATATCAATAATAAATACAAATAAAAAACGTGATAGTATTCCATATCCCAATATATTAGTTCTATTCTATTCCTTCCTTCTATTATTTAATATGGAATATCATTTATTAGAAGTATTTGCAATGCATTAATACTGCCCTCTGGTGGTTGTTTAATTACTTTATTTTGCTTATACATAAAAAGAACAGTTTGGATTTGAACTTGTAATAAGCTTTCAGCTGTTGAACATAGTTCATTCCATATTCCAGTCCACAGTTTGAACCCTTTGACACAGGAGCAAATGGATCTGTGATTGTGTAAATGCCCTGAAATTGCCTGTACACACATGGTGTGAGATTCCTGAGCATTCCTCACTGGTCCGCCAATGAGCAGCCTTCATTTTGACATTTGTCTAGTCAGACCTTTGCTGGGCTTTAGACTCTGTAGATGTGAGGAAAGTGTTTCCCCTCTTACATTAAATCATTAAAAATAGACTGTCTCCCAGGCTGTAGCAGCGACGGTGAATTGGCTGAGCCAGAGGACCTGCTCCACTACCGCCCCCCACAAGCAGTAGAGCCCAGAGTCGCTAAGCAGTTCAGCCAGAACCACCCCAGCATGGACAGTCCAACCGACCACTGCCCAGAGCACCCGCACAAACAACAGACTGGCCAGAACAGGGGCCGTCGGATCACACAAGACAACATGGGCTACAGCAGGTAAAAGCAGTGGACCTGCTGGCTATTTTTATTTTTATTTATTTATTTTGCATTATTATATTATTTTAACATTTCATTCTGTCTCACAGAGCAGTTTTTTTCCTGAAAAGTAGCTTTTCCTCTACTTTTTCTCTTCTACTCAAACAAAAAAACTGCTGTTTAGAACATTTACGGACAAATGCATCCTATTATAGTTGTGAATAAGTTATCAGTGCTTCCTGTTTGTTCAGTAAAATATCTGGTAAGGAATTGCTGAACTCTTAAACCGAGATTATGCAGCACATCCGTATGAGTTGACATAATAATGAACTCTGCATACGAAAAAAGCTACAATTAATTGGAGTGAGACAATAATATTTGTTCTATATAGCAAACAAATATTTATTTTTTTCTGCTACGCTGTTTGGAGGTGCTGTGAGTCAAGCCACTTCACCCCTGATGTTTACTGGTTTTCTGTGGTGCTGTCATGGCTGGTGTTGGTTTGCTGGGCCCTAGTGGAGGCTGGGCCACCACAGACCCCGCCCACTGGGGTGGGTTCAGCCCCTGGATGCACGAGTACGAGAGCCAGAGCGACTCGGACGTGGACCGCCCGGAGCCCGACGTGGTGCTGGACGACCTGGCCAGCCGCAGGTTCCGCAGCCCCTCCCCCGCAACCCCAGCCAATTACGCCATTCCCATGAGTCCCGTGGGCACCAGGGCAGGGGGCGGGTTGTCCCTACAACAGGCGGCCGCCCGTCAGGCCCCCTCGCGGCAAAACCTGGCCTACCTCAGGTCAGACGCTTGCAGGAGGAGCGTTTGCTTGTGTTCGCTTTAACGTAACAGAGAGAGCTCACCCAGCCTCTCTAAGGCCTAACTCCTGAAACTGCTCCTGTGGCTCCTTTGGTTCGAGAAGGTTGCAGTGCCTACAGGTCTTAGTGCTTTCCTTTCAACGAGCCGCTAATTTATGTCTTGGGAACTTAAGATACAATGGATGACATGTATGGACTCTTCAGCCAATTGATGACATAAATACAATGCTTTATTGTTGAAACAGCGATAACCAGCAGACACTGCACCTTTCTAGAACTGGCAATGAAATGGATTTTGATTTTTCAAATTTCAGCTGATGCTCTTGCTTGTTCAATCAGTGGTTGTTCTATGTTTCACTAACCCTGAGTGCCTCCTAACCCACGTCCACAGGCCCTGTGAAGATCGGGCCGTCTTGCAGTGTTTATCAGGCGTGTGTGCATGTGTGAATGTGCGTGTGTGTGTGTGTGTGTGTGTTTGTGTCTTTGCGCGAGAGAGAAAGACTGTCAGAAGTTTGGATGGACAGTCAAACAGAGAAGAAAGAAAGAGAGTATGTGTGTGTGTGTAGACCTGGATAGTCTAACATGACAGAATGTTCTTAAGGCTTAGTTGGTCATGTTTCTTTCTCCAGATTTTTATCATCTTATCACTACAGAACTCCTGAAGGTGACAGGGGGGATTTTTTTCTTTCCCTCACAGAAGAGCAAAAGCACTGCATTCCCTTGCAAAAATGCAAAAAAATGTTTTTTAAGCATTGCCTGCTGCTTGCTTAGAATGCATTTCTGGGTTGGACACTTTCAAGTGTGTATTTCTGAGACATTTTCTCCCAAATTCACTAGAGCTTGAGTGCACACTTCTACTTTTTTCCATGATATGACAGATTTTATAGCCAGATGCATGGCATTATCATCCATGTATCTGGCTCTATATGGTTCCTGTGTCACTATCGTCAAAGCTGAGAAATTTGAGCCATAGAGCATGTTCAACTTTGAAAATTCATCCATCCATTATCTATACCCGCTTATCCTGAGCAGGGTCGCGGGGGGTGCTGGAGCCTATCCCAGTGTGCATTGGGTGAGAGGAATACACCCTGGACGGGCCACCGATCTATTTGAGGGCACACACACCATTCACTCACACACTCATACCTATGGGCAATTTAGAGTCTCCTAGTACCCGGAGGAAACCCACGCGGAGATTCGAACCCACAACCTTCTTGCTGTGAGGCACAGTGCTACCCACTGCACCATTGTATTGTCTGCAAAACATTATTAATAAATGAGATATGGGATGAGGTTGATCAAATAATTAAATACGCACTTTTAGGAACGCCAATATAAGACAATACAAAAATATTTTTAAAATAACAGATTGTTGCTCAATGAAAAAATTCAAATTCAAACATTAGTGATACATCACTATTAAGTGCAGTTTCTGATATGGAAAAACACATAGCCTAATAGTGGCTAGTGGTAAACAAGTATCTTTTAATACAAAACATGCATTGGCATAATGTTTTACTCAGTATATTTCACAAAACATTTTACAAACTGACTAGCTTTAAATGCGGATTTTGTTGGCAAGCTAGCTGGCATATCCTACCATAGTAATGTTAGGTGTGCAACATTGTGGGAGCCTATATGTTTGATAGTTGAAAAAAAGAAAAGCTGGTTTGCTTGCTAAGTATTCTATAATATAATAGCTATTGTGGTAGGTAACTCTCATACTGGTATTCTTTGCATGAAATCGCAAATTAAGCTTCTACCTGGTACTGACCAAATTTCCAGCTTCCATCTGATTGACAAGCTTCTGTTGTTTACATGCTCACAGTCAAAACTGAAGTGTAAAACTTAATTAACTTGCCCCTGCCAGTCAACATTAATGCTGTTTTTTTTTCAGTTGTTCACCCAAACATCAGATATGTTTTTCATCATCATATTAGTAGTGTAAATGAAAAATTTACATATGTATAAAACAACTCCATGACACATACTGACAAAACTGTAAGTCCATTCTGCTTGGAACCTCTGATGGCAGTGCATTGGTTTTCATGGTAACCATGTTCATCATGTGACCTGTGCTTCTGAGGAACTCAGTAAAAATAGCTTCTGGTTACCGCCCTATAACTTAGGGGCTTTGTATATCAGAGTTATTAAAGATGACGGTAAAGTAAAACAAATGTGAGGAAAATCTCATAAATAGGACCGAACTTACACAATACTGGGAACTATTTAAAGAACATATACCAAAAAATATTGCTTACAATCACAGGTTTGTAACTACAGGTTATTCCTCCCCTGTACTTTTCCACAAGGAAGTAAATGTAAGTATAAAATATAGCGTATATGTTTTTGTGAGTTTGTGTGATTGATCTGGACCGTGGTTGGTTGTATCCCACAGTAGCTCCTCACCGTCGCCCACACCTGGCAGACTGAGGCCCTCTTTGGAGGATGTCCCACTGACAGAGGAGTTGTACAAGGATTCGGAGGATGAGGAGGGTGAAGGGGAGGAGGGGTATGCTGACCCCATTCAGGATGACCTCTATACCCGTAGGGTGGGCCTTAGCCACCAGCCCTCCAAAAACGTGGCCTATGACAAGTTCCTGCCCAAGTATTGGACGCCAGAGGAGGATGCTCATGTTCGCAAGATCAAACTGGGGTCCCAGCGTCGTCCATGGTACAGGAAGATGCAAGGGCTCAGGTTTGTTTGTACAGAGCACAGTTACCATGTAACATAAAATTCTAATATTCTTATTAGCATGGCTGTCTTACTAGCAGGAAAACAATGGTGCCTAAACTAAACATAGAGACTGCTGCATAAAGAACAATACAGAGCAAAAAACTATGACTACCAAATAAGAGGGGTAGCAACAATAAGGATAACCATAAGTTGTAATGACATAATGTGAATTACAGAAAATCGATTTGCTATTGCTTCAATCAACATCTAAAAATGTTATTGCTGTGCCTGGTTGTAATTTGTGGGGTTTTATTTAATCTTGCTATTTCTGTGAATACAGCATGCAATTTTGTTTTCTTGTCATGCTATGAACATTCATTTGCTGCAATGGGGACCCTACTTGCTACTAATCTGTTCTGTCTATCCATCTGAAATTTCTTTCTCTCTCTCTCTGATTTTACTGTCATATTCTCTCTCTCTCTCTCCTGGTGGCTGCAGCCCAAAGAAATCCGGTTCATCGTCAGATGACTCTGACTGTGACGTCAGTCCTTGGCTTGGAAGGCCTTCACCTGCACGTCCTTAAACTGGCAGGCCTCCTAATTACCTTAAAGCACTTAGAGGCTCTGCCCACCCTTTCCTCCTCACAGCTGTTTGGTTGATTCTGCAGTTTGATTCCATATGGACAGAAGCAACTTTCCAAAGGATAATCATGCTATATCCAATCTTGGCATACTAATGTGGTCTAATAATTAATCATGGATTTTAACTAATATTCTCCATGTGTTTTCAATTCTGTGTCTATAATTACAATATTCTGATCTGGTTCCTTACCATCATAATTTATACACAGCTATGTCATAAAGGGATACTGCTCCTGACTTATTTTTACATGCCTACATATTGTATGTACATTTGTTCAGAAGATAGGTCATTTATTTTCTTTAAGAAAATTTGCTTTGCACATTTAGTTAGAGTAGCAATACAATCGCATACTGTAAAACATGTTTTGTATGACTACAGTATCAATAGCAATACAGTTCCAAATATTTACTAATGTACAATTTCAAGTGAGTATTTGAGAGGTAATATAACATCTAACAAACATGAAAGTTTCATTTAAAAAAAATGTTTTGAAGGTACATTTTAATCCTGGAGTCTAGAGGTGGCATCATCATGTGTGAAAGTGAGAATCTCAGCTTTTGGCTCTGTTGTGGATCTGGTATTATTTCTTTTGCATTTACAGTCTTGCAAATGCGTCTTTGCTCTTCTGTCTTTTTTCCAACCTCCTGCTCACACACACCCACACACCATTTCACAGCCTTCACGGAGACCTCTGTGGCTTACATCACACCTGTGAGGGCATGACCGAGTGTTGCACCTCACCTGCAGTGAAACTGCCATTACACTGTTACACTGTTAAAGTGTAATGAAGCCTCCTTTCCAGGACCAGGTACCGCCACATCTTTGACAACCGTTCCGGAACTTTCCTTTCTGACAGTGATGACATTCACCAGATGGGCCCGTTGCTTCAACAGTACTGCGATTCAGTTTTGCAGCCCAGATAGGCAGAGGTATGAAGATATGAGATATCAAGTGGACATATTTTGTACAAAGCAATATGAACTTTATATTGTGTATATATACATATATTCATTTATGTTTATTTGTTTGTTTTGTTTTTTTCTTGCTTGAATTGAAATTGGACAAATTCAATTCTGGTGCACATCAGATATGAAATAAACAAGAGGTAACTGGAAAGTCTTTGGTGACAATAATGATGATGGGTGCATTTTGGGAGACTGGCTTTGAGACTAACACCTACGTTCGAGTTTGACGGTTTGATTATCACTCCTCCACAAGCAGTGGGGAGTTCACACGGACGTATAAATGCAGGAATGCAATGAACAAAGTGGTGAGCGAAGGTTTATTCCAGGTTGTCATTATTTATATACCGCTTTATATTGTTCCTCATTTTTTCTCTGTGGAAGGATTGGGAGTTGTATCAGGTCTGACAGAATCAAATAAATATATTTGAGCAGAATGTGCCAGTGTACTTCATGTTATGTTGTGCTTTGGGAGTAGTCTGTATGAAATATATCATTTGTTTGTAGTTCTTTATTGCAACATATAAGGCCACACAAGCCAATCCAGACTCTGTTACACTACAAGAAGCAGGGGCCATTCAGAAGTAAAACTATTTTTGGATGCATTGTCCTGATCTTATAAAAAATCTTGAACAGGATGTAAGTAGTTCTGTGACTTTTTATTTTGATGATAAATCCAATTTTTTTGCAGATAACCACATGTAGACAAAAACATAATCCAATAGCTCAATATCCTTTATGTATAGAAATCTGTTCCAGATTTACTTTTTTTCTCCCCACTGTCATTTTGGCAGAAGAAATGATTTATAGCAGAGCCATAATATGTGCTTATACCATTCCCTGACTACACAGCAGGCCTTTGGAATGTAATTTATGCCAAAATGCCTCTCTTTTATTAATAAAAGTGAAATCTACCAATAATAACTTTTAGCCAGTGGAGTGATGCTCAGCTCTATGTTAAATGCTCACAGTAATGAAACTCAATTAATCATGGCACACAATCCAGGACCAGAGAGGATATGCATATGCATTTTTTTTTTTTATTCACAGATGGCCTTATGAAGACAAAGGCAGAGTAACATGGGTAAATCCATTTTATTAGTGAGGTAACAGACCCTGAATCTCCATACCATCTCCAATCATCCATAGGCAGAGGACGTGTCAAGAGGACAATTAATTTATTTGGAATGTGTGCACTCTTGTACAGCTGTCAGCAGCAGATAATTTTCAGCATCAATGTCCAAATACTTGTGGTAGTGGCCCTAGAGATGTTTAAAAAATATGGAATTAATCTGGAAGAATATCATGCATGATGCCTGCCTGTCCTAAACTGACTGGTTATCATCATTGATCCCATTTTGCAGTAAGTGCTTTAAATCCTTGAGTGTTGGCACCGTCTAAGTGCTGTCTATGTTCAGATGTCTTACATTGAACTTATTAAAACAGCCACAGTCAAGTGACAAACCACAAGTAATAAACCACAGTCACAGTCACACACTAATTCACTCTCATTTTTCCCACAATCATGATCTACAGACCTTCTATGATCAACGTTCAAATGTTGAAATCAACTTTTTATAACTACGTATTTTGTAACAATGTGTATGTACAAGGTAGATTACGGTGTCATTTGTAATAACAGTGTAATTTTAAAAATATTTGGGAAATTTTAATTTGGGCCTCACTCACAATATGTACTTAGTAAACAAATTTGTACATGCTTAAAAGATTCCCTCATTTTAACAGATAGCCCTGTGAGTGATAAAGCCATCCTGACCTTTGGTCCTCTAGATCGGTGGTTCTCTGGGGCCCGTTAAAAATTATAGGCTACATTGTTCTGATAGAATTTTTTTTTTTTTAAATGATTAAATATAAATCATATACATTAATTAAAATCATATAAAATATTAATGACAAAATCATAGCCTATACAGGAGCGTGAGAAAAAGGCCTAATATGAAATAATTTGTTCAATACGTATGTGAGAGGGTCCTGGAAAACTTTTCTCCGACAAAAGGGGTCCTCGGTGAAAAAAGGCTTGAGAACCCGTCCTCCGCATCGCCCACAATGTGCCCCAGTGGTGACTGGGTGAGTTTGTTTTCCAGCACAGGAATGTTCGTCGTTAGCGTTAGCGCGGTCGCGCCTCGCTGCCTGTCCCATTGTGTTCCTGCGCTCGCCGGTTCGCTACTGAAAGCTGACGCATTCGCTGGCCTGGATTCTTTCGCGGGGAGCCAGACCTAAACTGAGGGAGGGGGTAGGAGGGCGTATTGTTGTTGTGATAGCAAAGCAAAACTTTGGTTAGCTAACAGGTGGACAGAATGCATAAGTATTTTGTAATGGTTGAAATTAGTCATGTTGCAGCTTTGGTAAGCCAGGAAAGAATGTCGTGTTAGAACCAAGGCCAAAATCACACTGGAACCATTTAGGTACCAGTCTGAGGTTTGGGAAGGTGTCGATCAGTAATGATGGCCCACAAACAGAGGTAAACCAAAAATTTTTATTTCATCATATGGGTGTAAAACTTTTTATTGCTCTTGTTGTTCACTCAAAAATGTTGGTGGCACCGTGTTTTTGGCTAATACGCTTATGAATCACTGCATTGGCAAGCAATAGCTGATTCTAATCCATGTTTTTCTAGGTGTTTTGTAGCTATTGTGTGCAGTGAAATGCTTGTGCATACATAATTTCTAATAATTTGAAGTGGAGTGAAGATGTGCTTCCATTTACATGTTTACACATTAAAATGTTCAGTGTTAAATCAACTATTACAAAGTATATATAATCCCCTTTGGACTCATACATATTCTATTAGAGTTTAAGTAACACTGGACATTTTACTGTGTATAGACTCTTCATTTCAAAAGAAAAGTGTGGGTTGCCATCTTTTTTACACCATTTCTAGCCTGGATGTTCAGTGCCATTTCTCACTGATTTGAAATGGGGCACTGTTGTCAAGAAAAGATTTGGAAGCTATACTCTCCACATAACCTTGCAGGTGATGAAAAAAGCCTTTTTTACTTTAAGCCATTTTCACTTACGGGACAATGTAACTCATGGGAAATTTGTCTTCAGTCCACTAGGTAAATATCAAACCAAGTTCAGTTTCATTTTTTTTTTTTTTAGTTTACCATGTTGTCAAACAGAGTTTGAACAGTAGATGTCTCCATCTTGCTGAACAAACTGGTTGAGAAGTTAAGAGTGCTGTGCACTGATGTTTGTTTTTTATTCCTGGTAAAAGAGAATGCACTGAATTGGAATGGATTAAATACATGTGTATATAATGTAAAGGCTGCATGTAATTTGTAAAAGGATATGTTGTATGCAACTTATCTTTGTATGTATGTCTTTTCTAAAATATCATGAAAAGATAAATAATGAAGGTATTTAAAAAACCAAACAACATGTAGAGGAAACTGAGAGCTTTCTTCTTGCCTACTTCCATGCACTCTTTCTAGGAGGGTCTGCGTCTGTGCCTGTTTTGTCTAAAAAACAGGAGTTCTCAAACTTGGTCCTGTGGATCCCCTGTTTATGGCAGTTTCTGTAGCAGCTAATCTCAACTGTGATTTATTAAAATGCATTATTTCTTAAACTAAATATATAATATATATATATATATATATATATATATTTACAGTTGGCAATATTTAGCATGTGCTTGGTCTTTCCATAAATGGTTGATGTTTATGAAAGAACTCACACATTTTAAAGTTTCAGTTTATCAATATGATTAAAAGTAATTGGGTGATATAAAAATGGGACATGTATTACTTGTGGTATGAGCAAAGCTATTTCTGACTTAATGTGGCTTGTGTCATCCCTCATTGACGTGTGTTAACGGCTCAGTGTAATTCAGGGGTTGTGGTTGTGGTTCAGAGGAAAACTAACATGCACGGGGGCCTGAGACACCTGACCTAACACCTGCGCACCGTTATTACAATCTACCAGGAGCAAGTCGACCAGCAGCATCCCAACAGAACAGGATGTACAGCAGGAAATCCGTAACCAGGCAAAGGAGATTGAAGAGCAATGGAGAGATGTAAGTAGAGCCTGCTAAATGTCTGCTCCCAAGACTGGCTGCAGGAGAGGTTGTGTACAGAAAAAATGTAACAGTAATTATGTGTGAGAGTAACTGCCAAAGAATCACACAATTAGTATTTATTATTATTATTATTATTATTAGTAGTAGTAGTAGTAGTAGTAGTAGTAGTAGTCCTATTAATGTTAATATGAACACATATGATTTATATATTAGCAATGAAATGCTAATGTATAAATGATTAACTGACCTCAATCACGACCAGTGAGTAGCATCCATCTTAACAATAAACAGCAGCCATTTTGTGCCGAAATGGGGCCACACACTTGTAGGCAAAAGGACATAAACCATCCTATGCGATCATCGCGCTACCAAGTCAGACCGTTAACTTTGAGTCTCCCTGCGTAGGTGCGGCTGCGTTGTGCAGCAGTCAGGGGCTTCATCTTCACAGAACATTTAGGTCACTTTCATGCCCCCGAATTCCCAGGGGAAAGGAGCATGGGAGGAGTCGGGCAGCTAGAAGTGGGGCATCTACAGACGCAGTCCTTCCTTCCCCTGCCACCGCGTCGCGCCGACTCCCCTCTCTCAGTCGTAGGGAAGATTCAGCTGGGCTCTGGGCATGGAGAGTCATCTCTCTTCCCGTTCGCCCTCAGGACCTGGCCAGGTGGAAGAGCCATCGGCGGAGCGTCCACTGTAACATGGTGAGGGAGAGAGAGGAGCACGAGCGCGCAGAGCTAGCCGGCGGGGGTAGCGCCAGGAAACCGGACACCCGCGTAGCGATGCAGGGGGGAGAAAGGTAAAGACACGCCCGTGCGGTGCGACGCACCTGGAGTCCTTTCGTTTGTCCTTGGCTCTCTGTCGCTTTTAAGCATCAGAGCGGCCGTTGCATCTACTGCCGCTGTAGTCTTCTTGAACCATGTTTCGTGGCTGCGAATGTGAATTTGGACAATGAATTTATTTTTAAATGTTTCGTGATGAGCCATGATGACTGGTAATGGTGACTGGAGGATGTGAGAGAGCAGAGGTGCGTCTCCCCTCTGCTGACAGAGTATGTTTGCATCTGTGGGTGTGTGTGTGTGTGTGTGTGAGCTGTATCTGTGTTTAAACTAGTAACACAGAGAAAATGAGAAAGTTGTATCTCTGCATGATAATTCCATTGTGAGTCCAAGGGTCTGCTGTAAAGGTGTAATCTAATAGTGCATCATACTCTCTTCACTGGTCTTCTCCGTTTCACCTATAGAGAAGCAGGCACTCCAGCTAGCCATAGGGCTGCCTCCTTTCACACGCCGCAGGCTATTGGCTTCAAGCTCCAGCCTCGTTCCATATCCCTGCCGCCCCGGAGCTACATCGCGAACAGCCCCTACGCACCAGCAGAGAGAGCGGTCACACCTCCCGCGATACCTCACTCCACCCAGGCGAGAACCAGCCAGGAGGCCTCCCTCAGCACCAGCAGCAGCAGCAGGTCCAGCATCGCTCACACCGACCGAACCAGAACCGACCTCAAAGGACGGACCGGCACCGGTCCCGACATCCCGATCGGCGCCACCGCCGCGGACCGAACCGGCGCCCGGCCCGCCAGCCGAACCAGCACCGCCGTCGCCAACGTCACCGCGCTCTCGGGCCGAACCGGCGCCTCTCTCCCCGACCTGCCGGGCCGGTTTCCAGCAGACCCGAGCAGCGGCGGCGCGGCTGAGGGAAGCGGCGCCGGCTCGGCTTACAAAGCCCCCGATCCGGGGTGCCCCATTGGCAGGCCGGCGCGAGAAAAGAGCCCCGGCCCTTCACAGAGTCTCCATTCAATGGATACAAAACCCGCGGCTGCTCAGGTTACCGCCGCCTCTCTCCCCGGGAGCAGCCGGAGATCGGGTAGCTCGCGTCTCGCCTCCGTGGTCTCGCCCAGGCCTTTCGGGACCCAGTCCACCAAGATCTCCCCGGTTTCCCGAGCCTTCACCGTAAGTACCCCTCGATTCGGTCAGCGGGTTTTTTTTGGGTTTGCCGCTTCTCCGAGAACTTTCTAGAACTGCTTTTTCAAAATATCCAAAAGCCCAGGACTGAAATATAACTGTGTGCCATGTTCAGTTTGTCAGCCTCAGGTTACCTGTTTCTGCCCGATCCATTTACAGCTCATGTATAATGAAATGAACTGACTCTACATTCTACCTACCATCCACTTAGTAAAACTGCAACTTCCATCCAACTTGCCCATTTTTTCTCATGTTTAATCTTGGTTTGCTTATGTTTAATACACTACAAAAAATGTGTCATATTTTGTTCTGTGTGTGTTCTCTATGCTAAAATTACAGGAGAGTTTTTTAAACATCACTCCAGGACAGTAATAAAATAGCTATTTGAACGAGCATTGGGATCACTTGATCGGTTTGGTATTTAAATGATACTGAATTTTAATGCACCTGGGGATTAGAATTCATGGCAAATGTCTCCCCCAGCACCTTGTGCAGTGAACAATGTGATTGACGACAGGATTTAGAAAAACACAGGGTTTGTTTTCTGTAGATGGACGATTCGTGCAGACGCTTCAACGGTGAGACAAACCTCTCGCAGAATTCCGAAATCGCCGACCACCAGCATCCGTTCCTGACCCCAGAGGACGAGGCGCGATCCCAGCCCGGCTCCATGCTGATAAACAATGAGGCAGAGCCAGGATCCGCCCCTTTTCACAGTCCGTCTGTTTCATCCCGGCCCAGCTGTGACTCCTCTCATTCCAAAATGGCGTCCGCAGTCCCCTCTGCCTCAGAGGCCAGTTTTCCACAGGTGCGTGCCTGGAGGATCTTCCAGCTGTCACCTGTATTGCTCTCAATCCTACTGAGTCATGGCCCCTGAAGGGCTACAGTGTAGTAAAATAGTAAAACCTGCTGTTCACAGGTCATAGGTTCAAATCTCAGGTGGGACACTGAAGTGCAAGGTACTTGACCTTTATTCCTCTGTATGAATTGAAAGCACATAAAAATGCAAGTTGTGCAATAACAGCATCTGATAAGAAAACAAATACGCAATTAACTGGCAACTCAACTGAGCAATTGCACTTCTTTTTACATCAAAATTTTGTTTATTTATATATTTATTCAACTAGAAATATGTACAAAATACAACAAATCAAATAAGGAAGAAATATATACGCACAAATAAATAATCTACATTTACATGTGAAAAGTAGCTCAAACACTTGGTTGAGCTCCCAGTCAAAGGTCAATTAATCAACAAATTTTTGTTGAAGAAAAATGCAATTAAAATAATGAGAACCAGTGCACAGGACACCATCTTTCACTGGAATCAGTCTGCACTGTAAGCAATGATGTGGAATAAGAATGTGTTTCATCCTAATAGAATTTTTGTTTAAACACTACCATTCTAAGGAGTTAGAAGCTCTCATAGCCTAATAGTTAATTTAGTCACAGAATTATTGCCTTTAACTTTTCCTAGCTCTTCAGCTGCCATAATGTAGCATGGAAGGCGCAACTGCTAAAGGTCTTCAATTTCCTTAGAAGACAACAGCAGCCCTCTCCAGGACATGTGTGTCATTTTGAGCTGAGCATTTGTGTAGTACCATTCACACGTGTAATCTGTCAGTAATGTTACCTGTCCCTAATGCTTGGGGCATTGTGGGGAGATGTTCTCTGTGCGCACTCTAGCATGGTCTGTTGGTATGATCGCGGCATCGGATTCCCACAGGAAACAGTGACACCGTATCCTTAGGTGTCACCTTCTGTTTTTTTTTTTCAGACTCGTTACGAGGACATCAGAATCAGACTCAGCCAGAGAACAGACAGCACCCAGGACTTCGGCTTTCAGACCAGCTGGCAATCTACTGGGATTTTAATCAAATCCATTCAGCAAGGTAACGTTCTTTATTTCATTCTTTAAAGCTCGGAATTGGTTTAAACACGGTAGACAAATTAAATAGTGTTCTGCTCATATGATTTATATAAAAACATTTGGCGGGTATTCTTTTTTTTAGAACGACAAAAGGGGTGCTTAATTCTAAGAAAGTGATGAAGTCAAACAGACAAAGGTATATAGTTTCCAGAACATTTGGATTGGAACAGTTGAACAATTTGCCATTGAAATATTAAAATAGCATTAAAACATGATCAAACGCCGCCGTGCTCTCGCTTCGACCCCCCCCGCCCTGTTACCCTTTCTTGATAATCAATGGGAATTATTGACAGGACGGAGTAATTATTCTGAGTTCGGAACGAGGAATCCGCAGGGCGAAGGACAGTCCTTTGTGCGGGCGAGAGGCAGGCATCAGGTGTTTGCCGCTTCGCGAGAGGCCATGAATGATTAATTACCGCGGGGATAGGAACGTTCTCTTGCCCTGCTGGAAGTTGATAAGCTGAAACCCCCCTGAGCTCGCCCGGGCCTCCAGCCTGCGCGGCTTCGGTTCGGGGCCGACGTGTCATTACGTGTCGGAGGCCTCGTGTTTTTTACCGCTCCTGCTTTTCGTCTCCACTTATAAACAGATACTGCGGCAGAATTAAGTGGCTGGAACCACTAGAAGCTACTCGCTGAGCGTTGCTGCTCTCTCCTTTGCTAACCGGGGGCTATTTCACAGCGGACGCCAAGCCTCTATCTAGGCCACATCCCTTTCTAGGTCATATTCTGATGATGAGCTTGTTACTCTTGCGCTGTGTTGAGCAGGAGAATTGGCTACTGGTATGTACAGTAATTTTGTATAGTGCACTTACTATATGAGCTGTAATGGAGTGTTTTACCATAACCATATTTGGAGAAGTAACATGAAAGGTCGTGTAAAAGGAAGACCAATCATACGAATAGAGTAGGTGGCATCTCTGGTGGCAGTGTTACAGAGGCGGAATTCATTTTGTCAGTAAATGTCCTTTGATGAGTTGTTTTCCAGTGATAACAAACATAGTAACAAGATAAAAATTATTTTCATTCGGCTGACTAATTAATTTAAAGAATATAATTCCCTTGTTGGGTGTTACTGTATCTTTATCTCTTTAGTTGTCGTCATCAAAAAAAGCTAATCAGTGTGTTCTTGGTTTTTGTTATCTCTCTACCAATTTTCTGAACCCATGCCCATTCCACATGTATCCCACAAAGGACATCAACAAGCTCTCAAAATCCACCAATACATCTTAACCCATAGTTTGGGAAACATCTCAGTACTACAGTATACAGTATGGCACAATACACTATGCCATGTCTGCAGACTGAGAGAGTCATGATGGAGCACTGTAGGGTTAAAAGTCCATTCTTCGCACCGTTAAAAATTTCCCATCAGTCCCCTAACCGGCAAGGAAAGACACTGTGATGTCACATGCCCTGGTTTGTTTTGTGGGCGCATAGGTAGCCCAGCGGAGCTCTGCCATCTGCAGGTGGGTGATGCGATCGTGGCAGTGGACGGCTGCAGGGTGTCTGAGATGAGCTGCGAGCAGTGGAAGGCCAGCCTGGACTCCGCCCTGCAGCAGGGAAGCCTGGTGCTGGATGTGCGGCGCAACGGAGAGAGCGGTAAGTCTCTGGACCTGGGCCTGGGGCTCTACAGTGACAGTCTCCCATTCAAAAGAAACGACCAGGTGACCTCTGACGAAGGGTTGAGACTGAGATGTCAATCTCAACGGGATGAATAAAGGAGAATTTTATATCTTTTTTTATCCAGCGCATGCTCTGATGAAACAGTCAAGGGAGGAGTCAGGAGCTGTGTGACAAAATGTCATGCACCCAAATACATTCATTGATTTCCTACATGAAATCAATTTGCTCAGTGTTTATCAGCACACATTAAGTATTAACCATGCCAGCTGTAGTTTCCTTCAGAACAGCTGGTACTGCCGAGTGGCCCAACCTGCTGGGACCCTGGGTTCCAGTGTGGTGATATGTGCCCCGTGGTCTGGTATTGAATCCTAACGGTGTTGGTATATTGAAATAGACTATACTGTAGCATTGCCCAGGGCAAGAGGGTTTGAATCAATGGGATTGTTCTCGTCTCATTGACTATCACTGGGATTGTCCTGAAGTGGTGAACTCCCATCCAGTGACGGTGTAGCTCAGAGTGAAAGGAAGTGGGTGGAAGAACTGAGAGTGCGTACATCTCTGCGTTTTAGGACTTTGCAGCAGCAGTGAGATGGATGTATGGAGGCCACTGGGCAATTCAAATAGACTTTTTGAATATAAGTCCAAAACCAGCCAGAGTCAATTGTACCACTGTTTTGACTCTATTGATCATATCCTTGTATCGGAGAGTTACAGAACACTTTATTTGAGTTTAAAAATGGTTTCCTAATTTAGATTTTAGATCCTTGTAATAGTGCACTTGCAACACTTGTTTAGTAAACTTGTGAAACTGACTTTAAGTTCTCCAACTTTTTCACTTGTGCATGGCTATCCAGCTGAGCTGATCACAAGCATGTCTAATCTGGGTGGAATATCACATATAAAGCCAGTTTCCAGGCACATTGTCCATTACAGTTTACATTGTATTAATGCTAGCATGTGATGGTGTCCGTATCTAGTATGCATACTGTAAATTTGCCTTTGTAATGGCTACTCTTCAGTACTGCAGCATCACAGTAAATTTGAAGCCAGCTCTGTAAGTCTGAGCTATTCTAACCTGTAAGTGATCAGAAGTGATCAAGTGGGAGGTGTATTTGCGAATTATTTCAATCCTTGCACGACATCTGATTCTTCTGCCCGTGCCGATAGTATTGATCCAACACTTTCAGGTTCCCCAGAACAGTACACAAATGCGAGCAATGAGGTCATCTCCTGTCCACCCTTGGAAGATGTTGTGAAATCATCTCACACATTCAATAGCCAGGCTATCACTGTGAGTATCACTGTCAGTGTGTATCAGAATCTCCATAGAGTTTGTGTTAGCATGGTTTCAGGTTATGTGGTCATGGTACACTACATTGACTGAATGGAAAAATGCATTTTCGTTCCTTTACTAAATGTATTTACATTGCTTGTTCAATACACAATATATAAAGCGCTTTACAAATATAATAACAATAAGAATGAAATTGAATTATATAAAAAAGATGCATTTTGATATGGAAATACATAGATAATAAAAATAAATAAACAAATACAAATTGAACACACTTTAATGTGTTATATAGGTCAGTGAATCAGTGGAATATATTAGAATAGCTTGCTTTTTAAGTATTTGCACACACATAAAATGTATGCATATAGTCTATAGTCTTTCAGAAGAGAATAGCATGCAGTGTTGCTTTTTACAGGATGTGGATTCTAAAGACATGAATGGAAGATTCCATCCTGAATCTATGGAAAGCAAAGGTAATGAGCCATGTGTCTGGGTGTAATGAACGTCATTCTTGTCTGTAGAACCCAAATATTGTCTTTTTGGGTCTGTCCTTAATTTATTGTCTGGCAGTTTAATTATATAAACTTGTCCAGCATTAATTATTATCTTTATGGAAATATATCTGCTTCCTAATCTATCTAACATTTTCATACTCCTGTCTTTGGATTCAACCTGTGTATTTCACTCTTTTTCTCATATTCTCTTTTCTTCCCTGTTTTAATTTCCTGTGTAGAATCACAACCCCTTTCTTTGAAAAACTTAAAAAGGAGATCTGAGTTTTTTGAACAGCCAGGTAAAACTAGACCATCATACCACTGTTTCCAATGACATGTACTGGTCTTCGGTCACGTCTGAGACTCTAAAGTCAGGTCTTTCCTACCTTCACCTGATATAAAGAGCATGCACAGATGAAAGCAATATATCACAGAAACCTAATCCAATAAATCAGTAGTCCGTTAAATGGTGAAAGATACAAAGGAGGATACTACTTCAGAGTGTTCAGATGTTACCTTAGCCAGGAATTGTAGATGAAGTACTTGGTTCAAGAATTTGAGCTTTGCTGTCTATACAAGTGGCATGTCACCATAATGCATCTGTTTTTCCATCAGGCTCTGGGTTTGCAGTCAGTTCATTGGTCTACCTTTGTGGTAAACGAAGCCATGTGTGCAGTGTGTTTTCCTGCGATTTGACATCATTTTTTCTTGAAGATGATATTTAGACCATTGATAGTTTGACAAAGAGAAACAAAAGTATGATTCTGTTTCTGTGCACCCTGTTTTCTCATCTTCACTTCAGGCTTGGAGTAAAAAAAATAATTTGTATGAAGTGCGATGCTAGGTCTGTAGGTTATGTACAGTGCATCTGTTCCTGTCTGCATGGTGTGCAAGTGATGATAATGGTGTTATTGTGTATACTAATGGTCTGCACTTCTGAATGACCCATTACCATTCAGTTACTTTCACCCCTTCTGGTATATATTAATGATAGCACCTATTCAGTCTTCAATTTTTGCTGCGATGTAGCATGCTAAGAATTACATAAATTGCATAAACGGTGTTTGTTAGTATTTCTGCTGAATGGAATAATGCTTTAGGTGGCTAAAGAATAAAAATAAAAAAAGTAACTAGATGAATTTTTTTTTTCTGAACAAAGCTGGTCGTACCATAAAGACTTAACACATTAGTCTTGGTCTAAAATAGAGCCTTCTCCCATTGTACTTCCCCAAATTTTGATATTTTAATAACAAAAGGAATGACACCCTTTAATAGGACTGCAATTATCAGTTTCATCTAGGAACAATCAGTAAAATAAATTTGCCTGCAAGACATTACTTTCAAAGTAATCTGTCAGCTGCCAGGTCAAGGAACAGATAACTACAGTTTTCATTTTATTATTTTTTGAATGATATAGACCCATCACCCCCACCAATCAACACCCCCCCCCCCCCCCCAAACTTTAGTTGCACCGTTCAGCCCATTAGTGAATGATACTCCTTCACAGAGCAAGGTTAATGATGTTAAATAATTAAATCCCGTCACTTCCATTACTTAAGTGCTGAACTTCATCAGTCATTGCATGATATGTCCACTGGAGAAGTCAACTGCCCAACCAGCTTACAGTCCTAGATTCATTAGCAGAGCAAGCTACAAATGATTTGGATTTAAACTGGCAGAACCCTATCTGCTGTTGTTTCTAATTGTTTGATCTCAAGCTCTACTTGACTGATTAATTACTTAATTTGTATTTTTATGTGCTTCTGTTGCTGGTGTAACCTGCATGGACTCATCTCTGCTGTGTTCCGACTCATCCAAAACTTAAGCAAACAGTGGGTGGATGAGTGCTACCATGTAAAAACTGGACTGATAACTCTTTCTTTTGTAGGCGGCTCCGAGTCTGCAATATCAGATGTAAGTACGTTCTTCTGTCATGTAACAGATAGACCAAGTCTAGTTCAAATCAAAACAGTGAGAACGGGCATGATAAGACAGCTGAGTTTAAGAAAGTAAAGATCACATGGTTCACATAAAAATGATGGTTATCCAGTGGTGTACTGCACAATACTGTGCCATATCTGGAAACCATGAGATACTCTTAGTGTTTCCATTACCAACAAAACCAGTTCTGGAATACAGTTCTGAAAAGTGAGAAATGTGCATAAAATACACAAAGCAAGTTTGGACAGGAAACTCTTGCTGCAGCTAATGGTTCTCATCAGCACATCACCACAATCAACCAATCACATACACACAACACAATTTTTCATACCCATCCAATCACATGCACACATTACCAATGGAGTGCCTTTAAAAAAAAAACAAACAAACAGACAGATATCTCCAGTGCTGCAGATTTCCTGCACAGTTTTTGCATGCTTCGCTAGCTACTGCACATAAATTAACTAATCCTCCTCCATCCCAGCTACCACCTGTTGTTTGAATCTGATTTAAGGGGGATTCTGGTATTGCCATTGTTTAGATTGGAAGATGTACTGTATCAGGCTTCTTGTTAGATAGTAGTGACACTGGTGCATCCACTGTAGTACCTGAAGCAGATCCATTCAGTGCCAAACCAAAAATGTACTTACATATTCATTACAATTTTAAATCTAAATGCGTGAGTTCTCCTGACTGAACTATATATAGTCCCTGCTCTCAGTTATGATGTGACTCAACGGGGAGCCAAGTGGTCGTACCACACATAATGTCGATCATTAACTAGCCAAATACAATCATAGAATATCAAGCCACTTAGGTGGAAAATATATTAATGACTCATTTCAGGAGCCACCAGAGTTCCTGATTTGGAGTTCCTATACTTTGTGCAATAGAACAATGCTAAAATTAAATTTCTGTTTCCATAACAATGAGTTGGAAGCATCTAGTCTTTAACTCTGGATTCAAAATGTGGTATGCTGTATCTTAGCGACAACAATAGTTATTGGCAGACATTCTAAAACTCAATAGCTCACTCTGAACAAAATATCTAATGAAAGTGTTTCAAAATAATTTTGAGTTGATAACGTTTTGATCTTAGCTGACCATTATACTGTATACACGTTTCTCTATCAATTATATGCATTTTTATACATAAAGCGCATGTAGTACTGATGCTAATTAGTATAATACAAGTCAACACTGCAAAGAAAGACCAGAGCAACATTAAACGTTTGGAAAGCCAGTGTGGAAAAAAAAAAAGTTGTAAATACAACCCGCTTACTGCTTTTATAGTTGTGGGTTAGTGATAAACTAACCAATTGTTGTACCTACAAAATGAGACCTGACTTCAGAAAAAAAGAAGTAATGTAAGCAACAGTTCCAGTGGATAAATGAGCAATTAAAATCCTTAAACTTTGTGCATTTCCACATCACATTAAAACATTACCAAATGACCTACTGCACATTCCTGATACATTTGCATTTAGGAGGTTCTTTAATATTTAATGCTATTTGTCAAACTATAAAGCTGGTGTGGTGCACCATTGGCATACCTGCATTATCTGAAGACCCGTATGAAATAAGACATTTTTTCCCCCTCCTTCAGATACGCATCCCCTCTATCAGCACCTCCTCTACCCGCCACTCCTGGGACCCACAGGAGGAGCGCAAGCGTCAGGAGAAATGGCAGCAGGAGCAGGAGCGTCTGCTGCAGGTATCTTGGAGATATCACCAGAGGCGGTCATGCTAGACTGGTCACTATCCTGTTTGTTTGAACAGGTTGATTGGTCTGCTTCAGCAGTCATCTGTAAACTCTGGTGGTCTATTTATAATGCTGGAGTTCTCAAGCAGAGTTTCCTCAGGCCAAGTATGCATACTCATTAGCTCTCTAGTGAATTCCCCATTGGCTTAAATGGCCTAATTATCTAACTTGCTGGGCACATTTAACATTTAGTTTTCCTAGCATTAGCAAATCTTGAGAGACATTGTAAAAATAATGAAAAAATGCTAGCATGAATGTCAAGGATAAAACCCGAAGGTTTAATGTTTGATTCCTAGGAGGGATGCAGCTGTTGAATCCATTAGCAAGCTTCTTAAACTAAAAATTCACACAAAACATGAAAAATGTACTTTTCATTTCAAATACTCCAGCTGCAAGAGGTTGTAAGAGCTCCTGTTTAATGCAAACGATACCCGTACATCAGCATTCATATACTTGGCTACTTGGCATAACATTTATGATTTCAAAATGAGTCATTTAAACACATGCAATTAGCAGTTGTCTGTCAGTTGAGCAGTTTGGTATGTAAATACAATGTTCCTACCTTTCAAACCATTTTCATGCTTCGCTCGATTGAAGCTCCCCTCATTCATTGCAGAATCATTACATATCTGCGAGATGTTAATGAAATTCCTGATAATACATGTATTAACCAAATTGGATAATGAATAATATTCATAGAGTACTACAACAACGATAAGTAACAACTTATGCATTTAGCAATGTGTGATGCATTTTTCCAGTAACCTAAATGGCTACTATAAATATTCCACTAAGTAAATAGACTCTGAATATGACTCTGAATATGAAATATGAATTTGTCTTATGGAGAAGTCTTTCTTACATCTTCAGTACAAACAAATTCCTGCATAACAGCCACTAAAAGTCTATCTTATTCATCTTTTTTACAGAGAAAGAGAGAATAAGGTTTTTTTCTACTTCTACTGTTAATCACATTCTGTAGTCTTGGATGGGAAAGGCCATTTCAGGAAAGTGAGTTGCTGTGCAACTATCGGCAGCATGTAACCAAGTTCCCACTCCAGTACAGTGTCTGACTGCAGTCCTCGCTGTTCTCTAGTTAGACTTGGCTGTTCTCAGCTCAGTACTAACTGACCCACATTCTCTCTAGTGAGACCATAACAGTTTCTTCTGCACACAGGAAAAATACAAACGTGACCAGCAGAAGCTGGAGGAGGAGTGGCGTCGAGCGCAACAGGATGCTGTGAGAGAAAATTCTGGAAACCATGCGGAGGTAATGCTTCCGTCACCCCAGAGCCCCTACCACCAGCTCAAGAAAGGCGAGCGTTTTGAGAGCTTAGAATAATAGGTAGTCATTTTGAAGTACCCAACAGAACTTTAAAACATGTTTTATGTTGTAGCATGAATGGATTAACATTTATGTCACAAACATGTCATGTTTAGCTTTTTCATGTTTAGCTTTGTACAATTGAGAGGCTGGTTAATCTTTTGTTCATCTGGTAATGCTTTATGACATATACAAGGGGAGGTCAGACATTTGCAAACAACTGTACACTTGTTAGTGGCAGTGTAGTATAATGTAAGGAACTGGTCTTGTAACCTAAATGTCACAGGATTGATTCCCAGGAAGGACACTGCTGTTGTACCTTTGAGCAAAGTACTTAACCTGAATTGTGTCCGTATACATCCTGCTGTATAAATGGATGCAATGTAAATGTTGTGTAAGTCGTCCTGGATCAGAGCATCTGCTAAATGCCTGTAATGTAATGTAGTCTGTTAGCCAAATTGGCCACTGCTGCTCATATAACTCAGGAAAATACAAGACTAGATGAGATCAAATAATGTACATTATCTGTTTTTATCTTAACAATTTGATCTGATTCAATATTAATTCAATCCCAGAAACACTTGGAGGTAGACACCAGAAGCCTCAGCCCCCTCTCCCCAGCATCTCCCCTGAGCCAAGCCACACCCCCTCCTTCTGAGGAACCCAGTCAACTGGAGGATGGCGATGAGCTGGAAGAGACCCTACCCCAAGGGGCGGAGCCATGCAAAGAAGAGTTGGAGAGAATGGGACAGGGAGAGGAGTTGGGATTGCAGAGAAATTGTGAAGAGGTAGGGCAGCAGCCCAGACCAGAGGAAGAGGAGGAGAGAAAGATGTGCCAGCAAGTTACAGACACATGTCCCAGAGAGCAAGAAGGCAACCAGGAACAGGACCACTGGTGAGGAAGACTGACTGTCCATGCTAAAAGTGGCGAGTCCTTAACTCACTCAGTAAGCGCCGTGCATAGTTAGTGGGCCTGTCTGAAGATAGTGGGATAGTTAGTCCCACTATCCACTAGAGGGCAACTTCTTGAGTTAGAATGAGGTTAAATGTATATGAACAGCTAATATACGTCCCTGGTATTTATTTTAAATCTTTGAAATTCATAGTGTACAATTCTTCACAAAGTCACAAGGTCATGTTATAAGACACCAACTGCAGTTCCTTGCTGCAGTTACATCACTATGATTAAAACATCTAAGCAGCTTCCCTCCCTTCATGTTAACTCATTCTCTGCTATTATTTGCCATTCCCTGCTGCTTTGATTCAGGGAGGGGGACGGGTTTGCCAAAATCCACCCTGAGATTTCTCTCTCAGACAGGTGAGTATGGTAATACCATTCTGAATATGCTAATAATAGTAGTATTAATTTCCAAACATCACTAAACAGAGATCTAGCAGAGGGAACTTGTGCACAGCCCTTCTTTCCAGCCACTGATATTTTGGAAGTAACGTTTTAAAATGCTCCATTCTCTGGTCTTTCAGTTTAATAATTTAGACCAAATAAATCCATTGTTTTTAACTGGTGATTGTGTTCATTTTAACTTATACCAACCCAACTGAGAGAAACACTCATTTTAAAACCTTGTTTCATAGTTAAATCACTATTTTAGACAGTTTCACCACTGTCCACATATCTGTTTGTGAATGTGTAATTTACGTTCATTCAGTTCTGTTTTTGATTTTCAGGGCAAAATCTAAATCTACTCCTGAGCTTGATGAAGTAGACAATCCAGAGGTTAAAGGTTAGTTTGTTGATTTATTTTATCAATTCTAACTGGCTTCCACAGGTACATATTTTTAATTCCATTGGTATCTAAAGCCCCAGTCCTGGAGTATCACAATGTCTGCTGGCATTTGTCGTGTTTTAGCATGTGTGTAAATGTTTTCATTGTTTGGCTGATGAGTCTACATACCACACACCTTATTTCCAAGGTCTTAAGAAACCTACTGACACCGCAGTGCTACAGATCTCCTCATCTAGGTGTCTTGACTCTCTCATCCCAGTGGTGGCAGTAGCGGGCAGCAGCAGTGCGAGTAAGCCAACCACCCCTCCAAACCAGGAGGCCCAGAAGAAGAAGAAGAAGAAGAACAGGCCTCTCTCCCAGGTGGAGATGGATCGGCTGCAGATCCTGGAGGAGATGAAGAAGAAGACTCAGCTCCTGACCGACTCCAGCTGGATACGCCAGCGTACCACAAACATCTACAAAGAGCCCATCCACCTGGGTGGGGGTATGAGGAGGTCAGCACCTGGAGTAGGAGTTGGACTAAGAGTAGCTGTAGTTGTAATGCTAGTAGAAGTGCTAGTATTATTATTATTAGTAGTAGTAGTAGTAGCAGTAGTAGTAGCAATAATAATGGTCATAGTTATAGTAGTAATAAACTAAGATCAAATACTTATTTTAATACTTCATATGCTGGTTAAATTTAGAATTTAGATTCATGAAGAACCCTGGGACAATGAAACATGTCAATTACCAAAATGTATTATTTAATGAAAAAAAATGTGTTTTGAGTATTGGCTCAAAAAAAGTATACAGTATGCTATTTTAAAATCCTCAGCAATCTACTGGAAATGAACTCGGGTCTGATTTGTGGGGAAGTGGGAAAGGTTGTTATGTAATGAAAATGGAGGATTTGGTCTATAGATCAACTGAGTTGGGCTTGTGAGTATTTTGGTTTCTGTTTTGTAAGTATGAGTCAGGTTTTAATGTGCGGGTCTCAGTATTCATGTCCTGTGAAACTGGAGTGTGAAAACACCGGCTTCCTTGAATTATTTTTCACAAAGATGCAATCTCTCACACAGGTACGAGTCTCTGGATAACCTGAACACTGCTCGCTCCTGGAGACAGTCTCCATGGCCGCCGAGCCCCGCCCCCTCCACCTCCAGCAGTGACCGTCCTCAATCCGCAGCCTCCAATTCTGCCTCCCCCCACAGCTACACCCGCTCTATCTCCTCCACTCTGCCCAGCTCCTTTTCCATGGGTTCTCTGAGGCAGAGCCCATGGTCCCAGCCCTCCCCCACGTCCCCGACCCCGCCTACCGCCCTTAACGAGGAATCTTCCCCTGAGCCTGAGCCCCGCCCCTCCTCTCAGCGCCCCAGCAGGTAATGCCCAATCAGATCCTGGTTTGGATGTGCCCTGTACACTTTCAAAAATTCTATTTAGAAATCCCACACAGTGTGTCTTATTATGTTTTCAATGTGACAATGAAGTAAACTACAGCATGCAGCAGACACTCTTATCCACAGCAACACACACAAATTACTTACAATCAGTTTATCCAGCTCAGTATTTTTATTGAAACAGATTACAGATTAAGCATTGTTCCTAAGGGTTCCTAACTGCAGTGCCCCAGCAGAGAATCAAACACAACTTTGGAGTTACAAGCCCAGGTCTTTAGTCGTTATACTATACTCCCAGCTCTATAAATAAGTGAAGCTTGCTTAGACACACAGTGTGTGGGAGTTTCTTTCATTTTCATTTACATATAATCCTCCAAGAACCTGTGGGTGGACTTACTCGGTGACAAAACACCCTCAGAATGAAAATACATGTGCTGCAATTTCACTTATTAATCATTGTGATTATGTAGTTAATCTTGATTAAAGAATACATAGTACAGTATCTGTTATCTGTGTACTTTGGGGTTCAGAATAGTGTTTGTGTGGGATGGGGCAGAAGGACAATTATAGAACATTATGGTTTTTTTTTTCTTCAGTTAACAAATAGAAATTCTGTAGAATTGACTGAACTTGAAATTGATTTTTTTTTTCCCATCCTGGAACTTTGTTGTTTATTATTCCATAGTTTTTTTCTCTCTCTCTGATAAATATATTGCAAATGTTTATTGCGCTTTTCTACTTTTATACCCATTGGTCCATTCCTGAGCGAGCCGTCTTTCCTCTGAGCTGCTCGACGGCTTGACCTCTTCTCTCCCATGTAGTTTGTAATGGGTGAGCGGAGCCGTTGAATGACCCCGCCTCCCCCAGTCACTAGCGTTCCGTTCTATAATCCAGGTCAGTCAGCGGCAGGAGGACGTGCAACCTCTGCGGAGCCCCTCTGGGGAGGGGCACGGCCATGCTCATCGAGTCCCTGGGGCTTTGTTTTCATTTGGGTTGTTTTAAGGTGAGGGGCGGGGCCAGGAGATGGAGCTTGACTCATCTAGGGAAGGCCAGACCGCCTGTGCTTCCTTACTAACCCCCTCCCGGGAATGCCTCGGGCAGAGCCGATGCAACACATGAGGACTCTCACACTGCTCTCACTCATTTCAGTTCAGTTCATTTTGAAGCACATAGAAACTGGGACACAGGTTCTTAATCAGTACAAGTGCTAATGCTAAGCTGGTTCTCATCATGTTAGAATTAAAAGGAAGAGTTGTTGTTTTTTTTCCGCATTTTAACACCTTGGAAGGCAGTGCGAAAAATGTCTGTTCCAACATATCTGAGTCTTGTCACCAGATAATATTACAGACAGGCTTCACAACTCTTTGGACAATGAGGGTCACATTTCCCAACCAGAATGTGTCGTGTGGGCCTCAATGAGAAAAAGCATTTACACATAGAAATGCATGTGTCGATTGCAATATGGAAATATACAAATGTACTTTCCACATAATGTCATTTGAGTTGCACACTTATGTGAATTTGGCTGCAGGTTGAGAATCACTGGCTTAAAGACAGAAACGGGGGAAGGAGTGAAAACTGCAGATGGTGCTTTAGACGAAATGAAAAGGCACTCATCGGAGGGAGGAAGTGGAAAAATGTCATTTAAAAAATTGCTATATTCAATAGAAAATATCGGGTTAGAGCAGTTCAGGCAGGCTTCTTGGTCTTCATGTGTTGCGTTCAATCTGTACCGCTCAGTCCCAGCCTTCTTCAGTGCCAAGGTGTCGTCCTTCATCAAAGACTCCTCCCTCTACAAACGTTCCATCTTCATCACTGGCTCAAGTGTAATCAAGTCCTCGGTTAGTGGGTTCTACTAGCTGGTGTCAACTCAAGTTGAATCTAACTCTTTAACTCTGCAAATTCGTCCTCTCTCAGGCAAATGGGTCCTTGCTTGTTTTGGTGTCGATCGTGGGCTTTGAATGGCCCCAGTGGCTGATGGGTAATCTCTCTGTCTCACTGCGTTGTCACTGTGGCTGGTGTGGTGGCTTGGGGCTCGCTGGGTCTTTTCCTGCTTCTAACAGAGGTGGCGAGGGCTTGTAGGGGAAGCCTGCTCAGTTGTTTCCCTCTGCCTCACTGTTCCAGTGCTTCGACTGCAAGTCTGACCTCCGGGGAACAGAGCCTGGAGCTGGAACCGGAGCCGAAGTCAGACTGCGAAACCGGCAGCTCTACTGCCACTCCTGTTACGCCCGATTCTCTGGTGAGCAAATCTACATAACTGATAACAATGATAATAAAAATATAATAATAATAATAATAATAATAATAATAATAGTAGTAGTAGTTGTAGTAGCGGTGGTGGTATTAGTACATTTAGTAGTTGTAGCATTAAAACAGGAAGGCATTCCAAGATTTTTGCCAATAAATTGTGGTCGTTTAAAGTAACCACACATAAAATAAATTAAAAATGACCAAGTAAAGTGTAAGACAGTAAAAATATCCGGAAACGTAATTTTAATGAAAAAAATAAGGGTTTTAAAAAGGATTTGGTACTGTCTGTGATGCCCTAAATTTCCGGTAGAGAATTCCATAATTTGGGGGCCTGCACAGAGAATGCTTAGTCACCGTTGGTTTTTAAGTGGGTTTTAGGGACTGAAATAAAACCTTTTTCTGAAGATCTGAAGATCATTACATTTATTTAGTAGACACTGTCTATCCAAAGTGACTTATAACCAGAAGTAGGCCTATAGGCCAGTGAGTAACAGTGAAACAGACCAGGCCAGCAACACTAAAGACAGTGTGTGTTCGCACATTGCTAAAGCACTAAACTATAGAACCCAAAATCACATCTCATTATCATAAATACATAAGCTACCGTAACATAAGTGATACTACCCACACCATGCCAACCACCAAATTAATTAGATAGCAAGTGTCAAGACAGGGATGGGAGAGGAGCCAATATGTAATCTTAAGACATGTTCAGTCAGTGGAAAGACAGGAACAGTCCATTTAAATTATGTAAAGCCCTTATCCACTGTGTATGCTAAAAGAAAACATAGCTATGACATATAATCATTCTTTGTTAAGAGCATGTTTTCTCAAGACCAGTCACAACCTTTCATTAGTGATCATATTTTGTGATTAGGGGACATGGTAAATCAGTATGTGTATTTGTCATGCAGCTTCAATGTATGTCTTAGCTGTATACATAAGAGGTTCAATCTGCTAAGAGTAATAGGCTGAGCGATTCATATTTTATGCTCAAGCACTTGACATATAGTAAAGGGTTTAAGTTTTTTTTTTTTCTCCTTCTTTCAGATGGATTGCCCATCTCCATGTGATCTGACTACATTACTACAAGCTGAGGAAGAAGCTACAGATAGCAAAAATGACTAATATGCTAAAGATACTGGCCACTGATTGTGTAAATCTGGTTAATGTGCAGGTCATAACACCGCAGGTGCAGATTGTATGGTACATTTTTTTTATGGATGTGATGAATAAGGAGGTTTGTATCGGTATGTAGCGAATATATTGCCTGTACAGAATAAAGTGGTCCCTCGTGTATATGTAATGGAATTATATTAGACACAGTTACACAGTATATGCTTCATGCTTGTCTTACTGAAGAATAATTCTGGTGACTTCTATAGGTTGTATGATAGATTTTTGATTTGTGATGTTAAATTATTCCTATCAATTTATTTGAAAAAGAATATTTTGTTTCCCATTATTTACTCTCCACCCTTGTCTATTTTCTTGTAGAACTTATTGTCTTGAAATATTTCTTTGTAATTGTATAGATGATAAAATTGTGCCTTTTTGTGATGTGACATATAATTACTACAACCGAATAGAAATTTAAAATATACATATGAAGAACTCATGCATGATTAGGCAGCACTATTGTGGGCTGTTTTTTCATTGAGTTATTGCCTTTGATGTATTTTCAGAACAAGTATTTTAGCAGAGAATTGAGCAACATCATATATAGGACTGTTCAGTTAAGTAAGTGAATAAAATTACAAGATCTCCATGTTTTTGAAGGGTCTAATTTGAGACTTTGCAGATGCATCCAGCTCCCATAAAATGCTTCCGTAATTAATTGTTCTGCATTATCTAAAGGTGGGACCAGCTTGCATTGCTGTAGGTCATATCGGATGACTATAGCAAATGAAAATGGTTATAGGAATGGCCATTCCAAAGGCATGTGGTGCTGTGGCATTAATGGAAGGAATTTCAGTGAGGTATAAATAGAACAGCTTCACAGGACTTGATTGCTGTGCTTCACATGCATATCTCATTACCACAATATTTTTTTACTGATACCTTTTTACTGATATCTTCACATCATGTGTTCTTCGTGTCAGATATTAATGTATGTCCGGTTACATACTGTACATGAGAATAGGTTAACATCAAACCCACCTACAGCTGCAATTGCAGACGTTTTTAGTTCAAAAACAGCGTGTGCAATATCTTTAAAGAAATGTCTGCTTTCCAAATGTTCATTTCCAGATCCCTTTCCACAGAATACATGTAGCCATTTTAAACAATGGCATATTTTGACTAAAGCAGTTCAGAATAAGCAGTGGTGTTCAACAACACAACAGAAATGATCCCATGCTGAACTCGAAGTAACCTGTGATTTGCACAGCTCTGTTCCACATTGTGTAGCTTTAATACACACTGATCCCACTTGTATACAGCATGTATTTTCAGAGTGTACACAAATAGCTGGTGGTTTTCTGTACCACTAAAGAGAGCTGAAACCCATCCAGGTTTTTGCGGTTCGTATGGTCTGAATGTCGCCTTCCTGAACCCACTTGCCAAAACTGTAAGACCACAAAATAATTATTGCATCTCCATTTCAAAATTGCTAAGGCATGGTTTTGCATAATGTCTGAGTTATTGCGTTGTGAAATCTTAGCTCTATCAAAACCTTATGTTTAGCAGATCACTGAACTTCTGGGAAACCAAATGATGGAACACAGACCTTTGTCTCACATATATATTTTTCCTTGTAAACACTCCTACTCCCTGGAGATTACTATTCGGTTTGTAGATTCTAAAATGGCAGACACAATTGTTTCTTTGCCAGATCTACACATAAATATTTACTTTTAGGATTTACTGTACTGACTCCCAGTCCATCATTTTGTTTTGTAGCAAAATGAAGAATGTTACAAAAGCACAGCCAGCGTGCCATAGGCTACATTAACATGGACATATATTTTATATATAACTACCTATAAACAACTTTATCAGTTAGTTTTTTAATTTTTTAATTTTTTGGCTGTGGATGGACAGTATCAAAACATGACAGCAGGGGGCACTGTAACAATTTGTTGTGTGAGTGCAAGAGTGCTTAAACGTGTTAAACTAATCTTGCATGTAAAATGATCAATGGCCAAAACACCTCTCACCGTTCAGATCGTACTCAGCCACCCATATTTTTTTTTTACAAAGATGGCAAACTAAAAATATAGAATTTGTTGCAGTCATTATAAAAAAACATAAGTTCTGGGTGACATGTTTTTTACAGTAGGATATGTTTATATTAGTGCGCCAGATTTCTCAGGCAAAGGGAAGCATTAAAACTCAATCTATCACATTGCAATTCTATTCCAATCGCATATATAATTGTGATGGTTTGAATCTGACTGTGATTTCTTGTTAATTATCTGTCCCAGACTACGTTTCCATGGTAACCCCGTGGTATATTTTGAACGCAATGTCGCCGATAAAAGCTTTATTCAGGTTTATTACAAGATGAGGCAGCACAGGGTGTCCAGGCAGAGCTTTGCCACGTGTCACATGACAAATGTCAAAGTCATTTGAATGAATCCGTGAAAGTAAAGGGACGGAGACCTGGGGCCTGTATCACAAAGCAAGGCCCTGTTTCACACACGTCACCTGAACAATCTAGGGTAGTTTGATGCATGTCTGATAAAATTATCTCATTAAATTAAGTTAATTAAATGAAATAACGCTCTTCACATCATACATGTGAATCACGATTTGATTAGTCAATCTAGGATGGAATCATCTCCAGTAACGGTAATAAAGGGAAGATGAATCGCTCGCCAAAAACAGGATCACACCCCTAATACGGACATAAAGGAAGCTGGCGCTGCCCTTTGTGGGATCGCGTAACACGTCAAAATTGATGACGGTAATATTTTTCCAACTCCCATAATGTAACCTATGTTGTCGTTTTTAAAAGATTTTGTTCTGAGTAGATCAAAAATTTATGGCAACTCTGGAAAGGCCATATTTTTTCTCACCTCTAAAGACCAAGAACGCATCGAGGAAAAGCAATCCCAATTAGAAAATCAAACATACCTGAGGCAGTCAAAGTGGGAGAGGAGACCTGGGAGATAATTGCAGATAAATTAAATAGGTCTTGCCTATGTAAGAGAGCTTTCATTTAATTGCTTTCTGATAATGTCCCCTCGCTGAAACATTAAATTATATCATTTTTCAGCACATGTCTGAAGCAGCTACAAAACGAGCTTTCAATTAATTTAATAGACATTTTTAACTAGGTAATGCACAAGTTAGTGGTTAACCTCAGGACATTTGTAAATGCTATGAAAACATTTATTTATTAGTGATTATTTAAATATTAGCATTGTGAAACCCTATTGCAATAGAAAGTGTCCTTGTATGGCCAGGAAATCTGATGAACACAATGATATGAGTGCGATGTAAACATTCCTGATTACTCAGTATAACCATGGCCTTAGGCCACTTATAGTTTCATTTCATTGGCTTTTCTCATTTTATTTCTTTATTTTTTTTTCTCTGCCTTGTTTTAATTTCCTCATTCACTACTGTATTTATTGTGTAAACTTGTATCCTGCTTATTGGTTCTATTTTGCTTTTATTCTTGTCCTCAAACATAAAGCACTGTGTTGTATTTTATGCATGCAGCAAATTAACAAATAAAGTTTATTATTAGGCCTATATTTTCAGGGTCTCAAACGACATATAAAAATGCACCAGTGCAAAGAAGCGAAGCTCAATGCATATATAGTATATCACTTTTAGGGCTCGCTTTGCTCTGAGTTGGCAATGTGCACCCCTATTAATTGCTGAAAGCAAATAATTGCCTTAAAAGAGTCCGTGCCTAAAAACATGTTGCCTTATAAATGCTCTTCTTACAATGGTGGCTAGTCCATCGACAAGAACCTAGCGTTCATTTCTGCTGTTGGTGTGTGTGTGTGTGTGTGTGAGTGGGTGTGTGTGTGTGTGTGTGTTTTTTCCAGCTAGCTTAAGCATAAGGGCTTGGGCTTAAGACTCTGTTGCCCTGGTAACCAGTCTGGCAAAATTGTGAACTTGCTTTGTGAAACTGAATTTATCCCAAAATGTGAATCGGGTTAACAAAGTTAAATGACAATCCTGAGAGTAAAAAGAGAAGATGGGAGACTGTTTCTGGGAATGGATGGGATCCTGTGGCAGTTGGTGGGTGTGGAAACAAGGGAGGACAGAAATATTATTGTCCAATAATTGCATGGGGGTGATAAAAATGAAGCTCAGAATGTTTGTCTTGGTGATGTCTTAGATGAAAAAAAAACAATGAAAGATATAGCTGATTGTAATTTAAATCAAACAGAATTGAACTCCAAAGCTGTCAAATTGTCCCATTATTAAACATTTGATCTTTATTTGCATACCAGCAAAGTTTCAAGATGACTAATGTACATAATTACAAAACTGACTATGTGTATACTAATGAATTAATCTCTGTAGATTCAAGAAATGAAAATATTTTAATAGCAGCGCATTTTTCAGAAGACATTGTAAAGCGGATATTAAGATCTTAATCTAAAAATATTTGAAAATAAAAGCCAATATATACAGCATGGTAAACCTCTGTAAACTATTATTGAATTCTTCACTAATGGCCTATAAAACTCTCATTTTAATTTTCCTGTTTCTTCAGGTCATGATCAAATGGTCTCCGTCTCTCAATGGGTGCCTTCCATCACCTCCCTTCACTCCCCCACTACCACTTCTCCTACCTCAAAGTATGTGGAGGAAAGGAGTGGAGAAGACGAGTGGAGGAAATAAGAGAACGAGGAGGCGTGAAGAAAATTGGGACAGCTTATCTGCTTTTCTGTCATTAAAGCCGACAGCGACTATTGATGAAATATCCCTCTCATAAGCGTCTTCTTTTTTTTTTTTTTTTAAAGCCCACAAACAGTCCCATAGCCAGTCACAGATCGTACAGCCCTCTTAAAGCTGCAAAATAGTTTCAGGTACAAGTAGTTACATGTACAGTAGTCTGTACAAATGTGAACCTGGCATTGTGGTTTGTGTCGAGACACTAGTTAACATACAATCAGCAACAATACATCAAACTAAACGTCTTGCGGTATATGCAAACAACAATTTACTGTAATTCCAAAAATCCCGATTGGCCTGACATCTGAACATAAAGAGCACTAATTTACCTCACATACTATAGTTATACTGTGACAGCCTACATTCTATTGCCAGTTCATTGCATTTCACATAGGCCAATACAGAAACATTTCCACAGATTAGTGAAACGAATGTTCACTTAAGCAACATGTCATATTCATTTAAGCACCATGCATTCAAGCAAATATAAAAACCTGCTACCCTGTCTTAAATAGCTGAATTTGTTGCATTAGAGCCACAAAATTAACTGACATTTTGTTATCTGTTGTAGACAATCTAGCCTTTGGGCAGGATGCTATGTGTGATAAGAACCAACTGATAATACTACCCTCAATTTCAAAAACTGAAATTTAAAAAATCTATAAATTTGCAGAGCTATATTTTATCACAAGCTTTTCTCTCTCTGTGTATCATTCATGGAAACATCCTATGAGTGAGCATAATGGCTTGAACGCATCATGACACATGATTAACCCCTCCCATATACTTTAATTGAATGCATCGTTTGTCATTTTTTATTTTGATGGCTATTTAGTCTAATGGCAGTAGGGAAGATATCCTCCGTAAGTGGATTTTTTTTTAAATGCAAGAGGCGGAGAAGAGAAGCCATTGTGAAGAGGTTATATTTGAATGGTTATAACAGACAATTCCTGGTGGGGCCACTTTTTAATTCCCAATTCATACCACTGTTACTTTACCCCCTGTTGTTCCACTGCACATTCCCTAATGGCCATTTAAATTTTCTTCCCCACGATGCCAGAAGAGCTTTTGCCTTAAATTTCAAGAGTGCTGTCGTCTGGACTCCCCCATCACTGTGATCCAGACCCTCTTTCGTCGCCGCCTCCACCCGGCCCACTTTCGTCGCCACCTGCTGCTCCCCACCACCACCACCTGGCCACGCCCATCATCTGAGCCACTACCTCAGGACTGTCATTTAGTTGCCACCAATTCGATCGTCGTAAACATTGACTGACCATAATTGTAACGAATCTACACCCAGAGTCGACCAGAGGAGCATGGATTTCCCCCTTGAGCCTGGTTCCTTCTGAGGTTTCTTCCCATCCGCCACAGGAAGTCTTTCCCTTGCCACTGTTGCTTTAGGCTTGCTCCTGTGGGAGTTTCGGCCAGGGTTGTCTGCTGTGAAGCGTACTGTTAAGTGCGCTATATAAATACATTTTGATTGATCGATTGAGTGTTTATTGAGGCTTAGGGAGGACGAGACAACATCCTCCCTTTCTACATGTTTCCATTTTCATTGCACTAGAGGCCGCTGTCGAGATTTTAACATTGGCAATAGGGGTTGTGTGTATCCTAAATGCTTAGAAATGAATATGAAAATGAGTTGTTGACGTTGCTATTTTTACAGAATTTTCTCCCTTCAAATTCTTGAGGAGGTTGGTCCTCTGTGGACGGACCTCCTATGATGAGATCCCTGTCTGTTCTGCTACACTGTTAAAGAATGTGACAAAATGGCACCAGGGCACTAGCCTGTGAAGACATCACTTTCCAGGGTATTCCACTGTGGTTCTGACAAATCCATAATCCACAACATTTTCTTTTTATTTGTTCTTAGGGCTGGTCATTCTGAACATTGTAATATACATTATACTTTGGCCATATGGGGGTATCGTTCCCGACGGAATCCAAAAGTAAAACCCTGAACAGAAATAAAGAACATATGAACAAGGTGAATACATTTTAACTGATCATTACATGATGCAATACTTGCATTCTTTAAACTTTACACTGAAGCAATAGATCAACAAACCCATTACACAGTTACCTTTTAAACTCTGAAGTTTCCATTCTCGAAGGAGGCTGGTTAAGATGTCATGGTGTCATCATATCTGACCTGTCAAATAAAGAAATCCTTTCATAATAATTCATAAATGATGAGAACGCCAGTGACATAAATGTTTGAATGGAGTCATTGATAAGAGCATAGAGTAATATAAATTCCATTTTCAATGCATATCTATACGAAATAGGAATCGAAGTCTTGCATAAACGTTAACTGGAGTCAAGGCTAAGAACACAGATTTATGTAAATCGTGTTCAGTTCATATCAATGTTCAGTTCATATAGTACTACAGTAGACAACTTCAATTATAAAATGGTCCAAGTATATGCTAAATTTCGAAATATTTAGAATACCTTGAATTTCCTCATGTCCTCTGCCTTGTTTCCTCTCAGCTTACATTGCATAAGAAATCAACAGACAAATCAACAGACAAATGGACAAAGATGGGCAGTTAAAGTGATTTTTGAGTTATCTCCAATCTGAGGCCATCTATAGGACAGTATATTTGATTGCTTTTCCTATCTGACAGGATAACAGCACATTTCACAACTAATGTTCACAACTTTCACTTTGGTCTGATAAACAGGGAGCGTAAAAAGGAAACAACTGTAACAATTTCAGTTGTTCTTTCAAGTTTGACAGCTCCAAGTAACAGCTGATAAGAAAACCTTGGGCGTTCTCTGTAATATATATATTTTTGATTTCCTTTGTTGTTGTTGTTATTATTATTATTATTATTATTATTATTATTATTATTATCGTTGTTGTTGTTATTAATAATCATAATAATCATAATAATAATAGTAGCTATGGCAACTTCGTAAATATTATTCCATGTGGTCTTCAGTTTAAGCTCTATTTGATTGTCCTTTACTATGAGAAACAACTACTGATCTGTATAAGTACTTGGTGAAAAGCTAAGCCATCCATAAATGTGTCTCAATGTAAAAGCTTAGGCATAGAACAGTGCCCTCAAAGTGTTTTGTGCTTTTACCCAGGGAATATGAATGTGTGTGCATATGTGTGTGTGCGTTTGTGTAGCATGTGCATGTGTCTTTGTGTGTGTGTGTGTGTCTGTGTCTGTGTGTGTATGCGTGTGTGTAGCATGTGCGTGTGTGTGTGTGTTTGTGTGTATGGGTGTGTGCGAGTGTGTGTGCGTGTATATGTGTATGTATGTGTCTGTCTGAGTGTGTGTGTGTGCGTGTGTGTGCATGTGTGTAGCATGTGTGTGCATGTGTGCGTTTGTATATAAATAGTCTTGGCATGGCTTACTTGCTTGTGATGAATGCACACTTAGCCAGCTTGATCTTGCTCTTGCAATGTAAATAATTTATCATTTATTGCAGAAGCCAAATCAAATGGGCAGAAATTTTATGTTTACAGAAGTTGTACATATTAACATACTTTTACAGCATCTATAGCATTATTCTCAATCCTGAACATAAACATCAGGTTTTTTAAATATCATACTTTCTTTCCATATGAGCAGTGGTCTCAAGTTGCAGGGACTATAGGAAATAGGAAATGGACCAACAGAAAATAATAGTAAACCTAATTTAAAAAATAATAGTCAGGTGGGCCTAATAAACATAGGCCCAACCTCAAGAGGCATAACATCGCTGTGCAAGTTGCTTTTGAGTTACTTGAAGTTATAATTCCTTGCTTAGACCGCACACACCCAAATTCCCATTACCTGCCCTTGAAAAGCTAGCAACACTGGTAACCAACCCTGTTCCTGGAGATCTAATATCCTGTAGGTTTTAATTGCAACCCTAATTTAGCACACCTGACTCTACTCATTAGTAGCTCAATGCTGATTTCTAGCTGTTGAATGTGCTTTTTTAGTATTTGTGTGAAGACCAACAGGACACATGGTCTAAGGGTTGATTACCACTGATTTAGAAGAAATAAATATCTCAAATATTTCACACTGCACACATAAACTGTCTGGCCAATTGAAAACATACATTGAAACAGAAATATATATATATATATATGTATTTTTTAAACAGAAAGTTGACTATCCCTTTCTGGTTCAAAAAAATTAAATAAAATGATTTCTGTTTCAGTGTATGTTTTAAATTGGCCCAGACAGTTTTGTGTGTGTGTGTGTAATGTGAAATATTTGAGATATTTAGGGATTCTTCAAAAATAAGTGGTAATCAAGTTATCCCTTTAAGAATTATAGATTGAACATTATAACATAAAACTGCTGTTTGACACCTCAGTATGTCACTGCAAATATCACAGAGAGAGCAATTACATAACTTAATGTCATTTCAATTTAAGATGCTTTTATTCAGTACTGCGCCAAATGGTGCTTTATCTGTCTTTTTGGCTCCACACTTGGCAGCAGCAAACTGAAAGACACAGCTGTGTGCCTATTCTTTATTCGCCCCGCACCTCCCCAATGTTCAAATGTGGAAATGAAGGGGCTTCCAGCTTGTCCAAATAAAAGGAATAATTCATCAAAAACATGAGACATCATGGTGTGAGTGTCAAACTGTAAACAACTTTACAGTTGAGATGAAGAATCTTTTGGCAAATGTAAAATTAAATTGACACATTTAAGAAAACCTAATCATGCATTACTTTGGACATGATAACATGCGTAGAATAAAAATGTATCCCTTTTAATTTTAAATTGTACACAAAACATCATGTGATGTTTTGTAGAGCATTGTCTTCATTCAAAACACACTGAGCTGCTATTTAGGCATGAAAGCTTATCTATGCAAAATTTGGCCAAGGCCAGAAATCCAATGCTATCACATCTGAAGAGATCCTTGAAATATAATTACACTAGAGACGACAAGCTAGTCTTATTTTACTGAAAATAGCTAGAGGAGCCACTTATTCTCTCCCCTGTGTGGAGGTCCGTGCATCTGACTGAAGCAGTTCTGAGGCCCTTTTGAACCTCCCTGCATCTTAGACAACCGCAGAAACACATGTGGACAAACCCTTATTTAATTATTTCATTTAAATATGCATTCTGAAGAAATACACCTAGGTTTTTCTTTCCTTTTCCTTTGGCTAAAAATTATTTTATCGATATTGTATACTGTATATAATCAATGGATGTTCATCAAATTGTCCACCAAAAATGGAACGTAGCACGCTAGGTCCTGAAAATGAATGCAAAGTAAAGTTGTGTTTCCTCTATAAGGTTTAGATGGATTCATGTGAAGTGAATGAGAACAGCTTCATAATGTGTGTTTTTTTTTTTTTTGGAACCTTGCAATTGCATTCTTGTGTGTAATGTGCATGTGAAACTGTGAGATATGAAACATGGTTATGAGACATGAAATGCAGACCAGCATAGCCATTTTCCCCAGTGGGTTAAACCTTGTCAAGAGATGTATTACGTATACTATATATAGACTGTTAATGGCTTTTGATGTTGGAATAGATGGCGGCATGAGTGTAATGTAGCATGAAAACTGCATGTTTGTTTTGTTACAGAAGGGAACGGAAACTCTTTTGTCACTTCACTAGATTCGACTCATTGGCTTCATCTTATCTTAATGACACTCTGCAAAATTAATGGATGCATGAATAAAGGAAAACTAGATTAGAACAAGATATGTCTTAAACATTGCAACAAAGACCTGTGTGAGCCCTTTCTCTGAGCTATTTAAGATAGAGGTTTGAGGAAATTAATCTAGCATGCGGTCAGTGAAACCTTTGTAGTCACTGAACAAGTTATTTGTTGTCAAATAAAGCAGTGATACGGTAGAGGGAGATAGTAAGCCACTGTAAGTATCTTGTTTCACGTTATGAGGAGTAAGAGTTCATAACCCACCTTTTAAACAGTTATTAACAGTGATGTATGTCAATATCCGTGGAGATTTTATGAGCATTAAGAGTCTGATAGGTGATAGATGGATAGATGATTGCCTTTAGAAATTGATGGTGCAGACATTAAGAGGAAGTTAAACTAAGTAAATGGGATACATTTTCTGACTTTGAAAAATTTGAGAAAGCAGTTGGCCTGCCTCTAGATTTGATTAGTACAATTACAGCTAGGCCACAGATGGAGAGCGGCACAAATAAAAGAGTTTCTCGAGGACTCTTTGTTTGTTTTGTAGGATCGTAATTGGAACTAATTGCACTCTCCCAGGAAAAAGAACATAGTATACCAAAAAATATGATTTTGGATGTGTTGCTGGGTGTCTCATTCTACTAAAGCAGAGATTTCCATGCCATATATGGTCTGTTCTTATCCTGATGATGATGCCAGTGGCTGGCAGTGAAAGACTCATCAGGTAGATTGGTACATTACTAGCTGTTGTGTTCCCCAAAGTGGGGAGGGAGGATGGTACTGGTCACATGACCGAATTGTGACTCCTCTGGATGATCAGGTGCCTGCATGTGATCTTTCTAAGAACTGGCAAAAACTGAAAAAATTAATACATTTTAAGACAATAAAAAGAATAAGGGAGAAACAAGTAGTGAATGACGTATTGTGTTGGTTGTGCATTTGAATGCTGGGAACTGTAGTTCAATATGCAAAAAAGTTCACACAGCTTTTTTTCATATGGGTAGCAAGTTTGTTTGTTGGTAGATGGTATTGTGCTTTCAAGTGCATATTTGCTATTAGTTTTTTCAACCCATATTATAAACAAGGTACGACAGTTTTGCATCGAAAATGAAAACCTTATTGTTGCCGTTAGGGGACAGAGAGAGAATTTTCCACTTTTTTCCTGCATTAAGCACTCGGCTAGAATCTGGTTAACTAATCTTACGCAATCTTAGATAATTTGCCTCCATTGTTAAGCTGCTTACATCAACTGTAGGTTACTATAATCTGATTTCCACATTTTGGTTGTATCTTGTCCTGAGATACAAATAAAACATTACCTAGTTGGTATAAGGGTTGTGTTTTCTTCCAGTTATTGCCTCTTAGTAATAGCTAGCTAAGATGTAAGCACAGAAAAGGGCATGCATATCACACGGTAGTGTGATCTCCAGAGGTTGGGGTGTCCAATCGATTTCAGCCCTTGCAGGAATTGGACCTGGCCCTTGACCCTGTGAATGGGAGGACTGATGAGTCTCAGGGCACCCAGATGGATACATTTTCCAGGAAACAGGAGTTGTTGATAGTAGGGGACTCAATTATTAGAGGGGTAGATAGCATAGTCTGTTCGCGTGACAAGGAATATTGTACGACGTGTTGCCTGCCTGGAGCCCAGGTAGGAGGTCTCCTGGAGTGTGCAGACAAGCTCCTTGCTAGAGCAGGGAAGGAACCAGTGGTTATGGGTTATGACATAAGTAAGGATAGGTTTGGGGTTCTATTGGACAAATTTGTGGAGTTAGCCGAAAAGATTAGGTGGAGAGCCTCCATGGGGCAGGTTTAAAGGGCTTATTCTTGATGCACAATGTAAATTAATTCGAAGGGTTAGCAGAAGTCAGTTGAAAACGCAGTCTCCCCAGTGGATAAACAAAGCTATATAGGAGGGCTTGAGAAAAAAAGAATACATTTTTATAAGATATGTAAAAGAGACAGTACTGAAGGGGTTTTCAAAACCAGGCTTAAAACAGCACTAGATATAGTACTATCTAACCATGGTAGGAAAATGGCGAGCATGTTGGGCTGAATGGTCTGTTCTCGTCATTTTGCTATGTTATGTCAGTTTATGTATTATGTAAAAGAAAATGAACTACTCAATACTTTTTTATTTTTTTTCTGCCGGAGCTCAGCAGGACATTGATAGAGTGATTCATTAGTTAGGCAAAGGAGTCAAGCGTTGGGGCTTGTCTCCTTTCCCCCAGTGTCTGAAGCTATGCCAAACCAGCAGCTGTCTGCTACATACAATAGTTGACTACAGAAGGGGTGAGAGATAACGAAAAACAGAGCAGGCTACCGTTCAGTCTCAAACTCTTTTACAGGTTTTTACCTTGTCTGTTCTTACTGAGCTAATTTTCTGTTTCCAACATGGATTTTCCAACAGTTTTAAGAGTCTTCGCTGTTGATTCTTAGTACTAATTCCTCTTCTTGCTTTTTCTGTCTGTTCATTTTCTGGTTTGTGGAATTGAACAGCGATCTTACGTGGCAGTGATTTGATGCATCACAACCTCATCGTACTGAGGTCAAGCTTTCCTAAATTTGTTTGAATGAAAAGCAAAGTGGTGAAAAAAGTGTCACTATACTTTTCCCAAAGCCATTCTATGCATTTTTTTAAAATCTTTTTTTTTATTCAAATCATTACCATGTAACAGTTTCTCAAACCTAAATCTAGCTATTATTTTATTGTTAACTCACTTTGTATTAGAGAGGACGTCCATACACTCACAAACTTGCTGGAGGCAAAACGGCAGCAGTTCAATTGTGTGGAAGTTGTCCTTCTTTTTGAACTCCTGTAAAAAAAAGCTAATTTAATTCAGCCTCTGAAATGGTTCCCTTGGGAAGCATCATAGATATTTTCCGGCATCCGGCTGTTAAGTTTCCTCCTGTCCTATTGTCTTGAAGTGATTCATTTATTTATTCATTTTCCTGTGGGCAGGTGGGATTCATAGGTCTCTAATCCCCAATTAAACTGATCTCAACTGACTCAGCAGCTTCATCCTATTCCTCCCAGTTACAAATCAATCCTATTTCGAACTAATACCACCCCCTATTTCTTCAAACACGCACACACACAACCACACACACACACACACACACACACACAGATGTCTGATCGATAGCTGTGTTTCTGTGCTAGTGTTTGGCTGGTGCAGCACAGACTCGATTGAGGCCAGATGCTGCTGTGGAGGGAGGTAAGCGGTCACCGTGGGAGATGTGACGTGGCAGCTGTCATCCTGAGAGAATAAGGGCCCTGGGGAAACAACAGCATCCTCTCTGTCTCCCCGGGAGCTCTCGAGAGTATCCCGCAGGGGATTAACTGAAAACTTCAGCCTGGCCTCATTACATCTCAACCCCAGATTCCTAATTGTGTTACAATGGGTAATAGTGTGTTTATAGCAAATATAGTGTGTGTGTGTGTGTGTGTGTGTGTGTGTGTGTGTGTGTGTGTGCGCGTCCAAAAATGTTGTTCAGCAGATATTTATAGAATGTTAGCAAAGGTTGGTAAATGTAAATGGGATTGTTTCAAGCGAAGGCATGGTTTATGTCACTTTGGAAAAATATAAATTACAGAACACATTAAAAGTGCTGGATGCATTCTCTATAAAATGCAATTGTTTAACATTAAGTGGTCCATGTTATATGGACCATTTCACGTCGTCATCAATTTTAAAGATGGGGATGCAATTCTTTCTTTAAATTCTACATAATGTCTGTGGTAACAGAGAATCAGATCTATTGAATAAATTGGTAATTTAATCATAGAACACGTGATCCAGTCTGGTTTTATCACAAGTACTCAGTGAGTGGATCCAAGTGCAGAGAAACTCAGAGATGCCAGATGTAAAATATCCAAAAGACGTTACTGGGGAATTTAGGCAAAGATACAAAGAGATTCAGAAAGTGCAAAAACAAAGGATATGCACAATAAACAAGAGAACTCGAGAAAGCACTAGGAAAAATACTCAGGGGGCAAGAAACACAAAGGGTTGTTATAGAACAGGGGAAGTTCACACAAAGACTCAGCAGAGGCACTAGGAAAGCAGGGAACATAAATACACAGGACCACACATATAGGCAATTACCTAAACAAACTAACAAGAACCAAAGGTCTAATAATAACAAGCAATTAACACAGACAAGCAATGGAAACACCAGGAAAGGCAAACAACTTATGACGTTCCGTTGAGGCCAGCTTTGCTGGTGGTGGCGGAACTCTTGAATGAGCCCAGGGTCCATAAAAAACCCAGGCAACGAGGTATTGGACTGACCATCCAACCCAGTGACTTGAGAGGATACAGTGAACGGTGAAGGCTGGTTGACCAGCTATAATCCTAGGAGGAGGCTGAGGCTTAGGGGGGGGGGGGGGGGCAGGGACCTGGGGCCTAGTGACTGGTCAAAGTCTGGACACATGGAATGTTGGGTGAATGCGCATGGATCTGGGCAACTGGAGATGGTAGGTGATTTGTTGATAGGTTGATGCCAAATCTTGAATGGGCTGATGAATCTGGGGCCAGCTTCCTGGACTCGACATGTAAGGGAATGTCTTCCATGGACAACCACACCTGACCTGGGTGAAACAGAGGAACAGGATATCAGTGGTGGTTAGCATCATGCTGGTGTTTAAGGGAGACCTTCAGGACTGTGGCTCTGTGAACACCTCCAGGTCCAGGTCAATGGGCAGATGGAGAGAATTAACCAGGACCTCAAGACCATTTTAAGAAGCTTCATCTCTGAAAATCGCCTCCTCCTGAAACTAATACCTCCCCTCGGCAGAATATGCCCATAACTCTCTCATTAACTCCTCTACTGTTTTTCCCTGATTCAGTGCCAGTTTGGGTACCAACCCACTCAGTTTGCTGAACTGGAGAAGGCGGTGGAGGAGCTGTCGTTCTAAGTATTTGTATCACATTGCCGCAAGACCTGGAGGAAGGCACGGGCCGTGCTCCTAAGGACCTCCCCTGAGCACCACCACTACATAAACCGCCACTGGTGCCCTGTCCCTCTGTTGCACCCAGGTCAGAAAGTGCGGCTGTCCATGCAGGACATTCCCCTGCATGTTGATTCATTGGCTCATTCAAGATTCTACATCTAGTCGCCTACCGCAACCTACCGTCTCCAGCTGCCCGGATCGGTGCTTTTTTACCCTATGTTCTATGTGTCCAGACTCGGTATTCACTAGCCTCCTGGTCCCTGCCCCCCTCCTCCCCCTCTGCCTCCGTCTCCTAGGATTGTGGCTGGTCAACCAACCTTCACCGTTCGCTGTACCCTCTCAAGTCGCCAGGTTGGACGGTCAGGCCAATGCCTGGTGTACTGGGAAGGCTTTGGGCCAGAATATCCCAAGCCTGGGTCCAGGCTTGGGATATTTTGGACGCCAGGCTCATTTAGCAGTTTCGGCACCACCAGCAAAGCCAGCCTCAAGCGAAGGTTGGGGGCCATTGGTAGAGGGGGGTCCTTTCACAAGTTTCTCCTGTTGAGCCCCAGAGGCCTCCTGTTTCCTTTCCTTGTGTTTCCGTATCTCGTCTGTGTTAACTGCTTGTTATTATTAGATCATTGGTTCTTGATAGTCTGCGTGTGTCTGTTTGTTTAGGTTATTATCTGCAGGTGCGGTCTTGTGTATATGTTCCCCGTTTCCCTTGTGACTCTGCTGAGTCTTTTTGTATGAACCAGTTCTTTGCCAGCCGTTTGTGTTTCTAGCCTCCGGAGTATTTTTCCTATTTTTCTCCGGAGTGTTTTCTCGTGTTCTCCTGTTTGTTGTGTTTTCTCCAGTATTTTTTAGCCTTGTGATTTCCTTTGTATTTTTGCCTGAAAATCTTAAGTAAAGTCTTTTGGATTTTTACACCTAGTGTATCTGTGATCTCTGCACTCTGAATACTTGGCATAGTAGTTAAGATGTATAGAGGATGGAAGGAACAAATCAGGTTATCTGATGAGTGTAAAGAATTTGTGCTGATACTATTCTTATGAAAATACCAAAGTGCTATCACCCTCCATGCTATGCCAATTTACCAGTGTTCTGGGGTCCAGATCTATTCACATGCACCTGTGTTTCGCAGGAAGTGATTGTAGCCATGAAAGACCACATGCATTAATCAGCACAAAAGAACAAAGAACTGCTACTTGACATAGATAGTGCATCCTGACAACCAACTGGGATAAACATCAATTCATTTCAAAAGCCACCTCCAGTTTAAAGGACAGAAAACCACAGGACCACAGAAACATTAGGGGAAAAAGTCAAATCATTGGTACCTTGCCACAAACTGTTGGCAAATACCAAACTCCAGGATCAAACAAGAATTAAGAAATGTTTATTTCAGGATAGATTTGAGGTATTTATTCAGTAAATATATTGTAGACCTCAAATTTTGTGAAGGAAAAGTAACCCAGAATGTATATCCCATTATCTTCATATAGTTGTCAGGATACTAATTTGTACATGAAAGCTTTCAAGTGGCCCTTTTTAATTTCTCATCGACCGCAATTTCACTACAGAAAAGACCAGTGATGATTCTGCAGTTCCAAAGCAGAGGACCAGGAGAATATTATGTAATGTCACATGATATCCAGATAGAAAATACTGCAATGTATTAAAGGCACAATCATTCCCCCATATCTTGTGGATTGTTACAACATATTGATAATATAGTTTATTTAAACATTTTTAAAATGTTTTTTCCATAACTGTGACTTCAGCTATTTCCAAGTTGAAGCATATCTTTTAGTTATTAAGAATAACTTTTGATTTAATTCACAATGGAGGGATTTTAATGTTTATATGTATACCTGTACATCACATTTATGTAACAATCAACCAGATCTGTCTTTGGGCTTTGGCCTGAGCTGTCTCCGTGTGCTAAACCTTTAAAATCTCCTTACTGTGTCCCTCGATCAAGCTGAGCTTTCAGATGCAATCTCTGTCCCAGGTGTCAGCTGTCCAACGGTGGTTAAGCCTTGGCATGTGTTGTATTCCCTGGTGCTGTGGTACTTAGCTGCTTTTCCATCAGTGGAAAGGCACTCTCAAGATGTCTGCCCTGGCAGCGTTATAGAGCTGTTAGTTTAGGATTAGATCCCATTTCCTGCATGCTGAGAGAAAAAAAGAAAAAGATTTCCTCTCATTATCACGACCCAAAGACTTTTAATTTGAAATGGGAAGAAAATTTCCACTGCTGTTTTTTTTATATGTTGTTACTGCCTCCTGGTAAATTGACTGGGGGTGTTCTCATCTGTCTTGCTTAACATTGAATATATGTTACTTTGGATAAATTTGTCTGTTAAACTCAATTTAATTTGCTTGAGAGTTATTGGCTCTCCTTGTATCCTAGTTCTGAGCTGCATTTTTATTTGCAGTCAGATAGGATTGCCCAGCTGCATGCTGTCGTCATTTTAACCCTGTACATATGTTTTCAAGCATTAACCCAAAACTGTCGTCCATGGATTCACATGCATGTACTTCTTTTAACTCACACATTAATAAATGACTGGGGGCACATAAAGGTTTACAGATCTGTACTGTAATCTGTGGTTATGATACGTCATAAGTATGCTTTTAATTGCAACGGTGAATTCTTGAATACTGGAACTAATTATCCACAGAATATGAACAGCGCCCTTTAGGGATGATCACCACATCTGTCAAGAAATGTAATTTATTTATTTATTTATTATCTCCGCCAGGCGGAGCCTGGAAGGGATCATGCGTTTGGTGGCATGTGTTTGTGCATGTGTGTGTTTGTGTCTCTGTCCAGAGCTAATCTCGCATACTACTGGGCCGATCAGCCTAATATTTGTTGTGCGTGCTGACAGCAGGCCAACAACCTGAATTATTGAATATTTTGCAAATCGGTCAATGACAAGTATTTTATTTTAATTAATTTCAATAAGTGTTGTCCATTGAAATAGATTGAGTGCTAACTCCTAACAGCCACTAGGGGGCCGCAAGTGATCAACAACTGCTTCCGTTTGGAATGCCTGGCGGAGATCTGCACTCTACTGAGTGCACTCTTCTAGTTTATTTATTCATTCATTAATTCATTTTAAACACATACCTTCCAATGACATGAGAACCACACTATGAGTAGGCAAATAATTTGGGGAAACTGCTGTTACACGTACACATTGGCAGCAAAAACTACACAGTAAAATTATACTCTTAACAGATAACATTCCCGAGTGGGACAAATGTTATCTGTTTAGAGTTAAATTAACACTATTAGAGTTGAACTGATACAAGATATTTTACTGTGTACCCTAAAACTATTTTAAAATGTAGCTTCTCTTTTATATGCTTTGTAGAAAGTATAAAATGAATGGCAGTGTGTGACATTATTGTGTAGAAAGCACAAATATGGTTATTTTATAATGAACATGCATTGAAATCTCACAACCTTAGCAGCCATAAATTTGCCATGTTAATACAATTCATGTAATCATAGTGACCAATATTGCTCTTTATTTTCCTCACTCTCCAATTATGCTGAAGAATTTCCTTTGAATATTGACCTGATTGCAGTTTGTGGAGCGACCTCGCAGTTGATTCATGTCTCGTTATTCACTTGCATAATTGAGTACACCTTCAGCAATGCTAATTCTGTGTGTCTAGAGGAATGATTCCTCCCATGAATAAAACATAAAATCAGTTTTTATAATCACCAATTGAGCAGCATTCTCATTTTTGGCTACCCAAGAAAACCCTCAGAGCCATGGTTGGAAATGTGTCCGTAGAAGCTGTGCTGGCTGGCTGAGCAGAGGTGGGCTGTTTCACTACCATTGGAGAGACCGGGGACTATGACAGCAGGAGAGTGATTGCCTGGATATCAGAACCATAGTTAAATGACCCCAGTGTATGACTGGGAATGGAGGCCAATATGTTAATTAATCAATCAATTTATTTATTTATTTATTTATTTATTTATTTATTTATTTATTTATTGCTCACACTGCATAATTGCTAATGGGGTGTAAAGCTGAGTATGAATTATTAACCATTAATATGCCATTCGCTGTATTTTCAAAATCTCTCGTAATGTTGACCTACTACTTATCTGATGAGATGCATACTAATGTACCTAATATCAGTGGCTCTATAATTCATGATCTTTTAGATGTTTAAAATGAAAAACATAGGTTGTCTGTAAATTAGTCATATCAGATGTTCATATTCTCCCCTAGCTACAAATCGAGGCAGAACCCAAATTGTATAAACAAAGATTTTTTTTTTTTTTGACTCACCAGATAATCAGCTAACAGGTTCCTTACATCCTTTACTTCCCACAAGACATTTCAATGAGTAACTAGAGTAATGACTAATTAGTTTTTGGTACTATATTACAGAATAGAGCATATATTGATGCAGTATTATTCTTGGTCACCTCACTTCATCAGTGTATAATGCTTTGGCCAAACATTGTAATGTTAAAAATACAAAGATGAATATCAAGTGGGGCTAAATAATTGCACTAAAAAGGGTCAGAGAGGCCATGATGCAGTCTGAAGAGGTGATACTTGAGTCTGCTTCAGAAGATGGGCAGGGTTTTGCTGTACTGCTGTTTGCTGTTTGCTGTCAGAACAGAAAGGAGGGATTGGTGCCAATCAGAGAGTTGGTGTGTAGGGTCTGATGATATTTTAAAGAGATAATGGAATGGTCCCTTTGGTTGTCTAATAAGCTAGCACCAAGGTTCCAAGCAAATTAAGAGTTTGGCACTCTGATGCTATCTGGGGTGAGAGCAAGGTCAATCAGGGGGAACGACTTGGCTGGGAACCATAGAATCTCAGTTTTCAGCATCACGGATGAATTAACAACAAAGATGAGCATCACTTAAAGGTAGGTCAGCATTTAGTTTGGCTGGCTGTTCAGACAGAAACACTGGATTTTACCAGCAAAAAAAAACATTTTAAGTTCAAGCATACACTTCTTCAGAAATAGTCATAAACCTAGACTGCATTTTCACTGAAAGTTATAAAGCATGCTTATGAGAAAATCCTATTTGATTTTACACGTGCAATGTCATTTAAAAAATATATATTTAACCCATTTCAGGACCAAGCTACTACATCTGTACTTTTATAAGGCAAATTGTATAATTAATCTCTGGGAAAGCCTTAAATTCTTACATGCTAAGGGCTAGCAGTGTAAAGCATTGAGCTTTGAACAGTAGCAGTCCACATGTTGAGCTAGTACAGATATATGTACACTTCATGAGCAGCTTGTGCAAGCGAAGTATAGGCACCACAGTGGACCACTGGGGGACGTTGGTTAGCACTGAGTCATAGTCGTCCCTGGATGACGCTACCACCAATTATACGTAGGCACTGGCACAGTCCTAATTGGATACCAGACAGTGGGGCATCTCCCTTTCATGGTTTTTAAAGGTTTGTTTGTGATCGTATATCCGCAAAAAGTTCTATACCAAATAAATACATGAATAAATAGAAATGAATTTAATTGAATCCATACAATGGCACAGTGCCTTAACAGGATGAGCCACCCAGCATCCCCCTGCGTATCTTTTTATTTTTCTATAAGTGTCTAGATAGATTATAAAACCACCAAGCAATGCAAATCATCTACAAGGGCTATTAATTGTATTACTTTGCACTGGGCCTAAAGGAGTCTGTTGTCTTCAATCGTAATTGCATCTGTGAGGCCTTCATCGGCAAAGAGCATTTTGTTTTCTTTCATCTCTTCATCTTCATCTTTGGAGACAGGTTCGTGCCTCCGAATTCTGATTTGCTGCAATGTAAGAATTTCTATGGTGCATTTAGTTTTCATGAACCAGACTTCAGGAATCACTTTGATGCAAGCTGGGAACCTTTTGTAGAATTTATTGGGTTGTAGGCTCTTGCACAGCATATTTCATCCATGAAGAACCTTCAAGCCATCTGCCTTCATTAACTCATGGTCACTGAACTCCATTCCCCATCTGATCCCTCTGTTGATTTAATTATTTATCTTTTTATTTCTTTTTTTAACTCTTTCATTTTTTTCTCATTAGCATGGATTCCAACTGGGCTCAGACATTCTGTTTTAGAGAGACATGTACGTATATTGGACACATTTATTTTAAAACCTGTCCTGCAATGTTTATGAAGCCTTGAAACCTTGCCAGCATATATATATATATATATATATATACAGTACTGTGCAAAAGTCTTAGGCACCTGTAAAAAAAATGCTGTACAGCTAAGATGGTTTCAAAAATAATGAAATGAAAGATTATAAATATCGAAAAAATAATATAAAGAGCGTAAATAGTTAAAAACTAAATAAAATCAATGTTTGGTGTGACTACCCTTCGCCTTTAAAACTACATCAATTCTCTTAGGTACACTGTCCAGCAGTTGCATAAAAAAATCGGCTGGTAGGCTGTTCCAAGCATTTTGGAGAACTTGCCACAGTTCTTCTGGAGATTTTGGCTGTTTCGCTTGCTTCTGGCTCTCCAGGTAATCCCAGAGACCCTTGATCAAGTTTTTATCTGAAAAGTAGTCTATTACTTAAAATATTACTTTATTTAACAAAGTACAAAAATGTATCTGTAAAATTTCATTTTTTGGAAAATTCATGTTTCGAAATCTCAAATTTGCTCTTTTCTACTGACACACTAATGCAGAAAATCAAAAATAAACATCTAAGACCAAATATATACTATATATTATATTTAAAAATCTAGTGCCTAAGACTTTTGCACAGTACTGTATACACTCACCGGGCACTTCATTAGGTCCACCTGTTCAACTGCAAACTGTACCCGTTAATGCAAATATCTAATCAGCCAATCACGTGGCAGCAACTAAATGCATTTAGGCATGTAGACATGGTCAAGACGATCTGCTGAAGTTCAAACCAAGCATCAGAATGGGGAAGAAAGGTGATTTAAGTGACTTTGAACGTGGCATGGTTGTTGGTGCCAGACTGGCTGGTTTGAGTATTTCAGAAACTGTTGATCTACTGGGATTTTCACACACAACCATCTCTAGGGTTTACAGAGAATGGTCCAAAAAAGAGAAAATATCCAGTGAGCGGCAGTTCTCTGTGCGAAAATGCGTTGTTGATGGCAGAGGTCAGAGGTGAATGGCCAGACTGGTTCGAGCTGATAGAAAGGCAACAGTAACTCAAGTAACCACTCATTACAACCAAGGTATGCAGAAGAGCATCTCGGAATGCACACCACGTCAAACCTTGAAGCAGATGGGCTACAGCAGCAGAAGACCACACCGGGTGCCACTCCTGTCACCTAATGAAGTGGCCGGTGAGTGTATATATTATTTGTATTTTTAAAACTTAATCACATAATTTTACATAAAATGATTTTTACAAAGACAATTTTCAATGTTACAGGAAGGAAAGTGAATTTCATTGTCTTTTCTTGCTTCCTGGTTCACAGACCTGCTGAAGCCCAATGAGATAATGAAATGACATGAAAATGAGATAAAGAACCCCTGCTCTGTAGGATCATTTACTGTGACTACCTGATCTACCTGCCCTTTATTAGTGGCTCCATGAAAAGGATACAGCCCTACACAGAGTTGTATTCCTTTCAGCTGATAAAGCGTTAAATGAAGAGGTCCCACACATCTGACTAAAAAAAAATCTCAAGGTTGCTGCAGGACCGGCCAAAACATCAGTCAGCTACACAGTTAAATGTTCCATATTAATTAAATTCTTTCAGGGCTTATGAGTCCAATAGGGATAAAGTTCATAGTATTACAATGAAATGTACTGTGCATTGCACAAGGTAGAATTTTTAAGTTGCATATAGTTTTATCAACCTTGACAGGCTTTGTATATTTGAGGCAAAATGCTGCAGGTTTGACAATCTGTTCCATCAATGCCTTTTGAGGACTAGCTTGGCTCAGGATATAGCAGACATGTTGCAGATTGTGAATAAAGCATAGATACTGTTCAAGAGATAAATTATTTATATCCTGTTTTTATTGACTACAACAATTGACTGCATCATCCTTATCTGTGCCACTGCCTTGGACAGCTAATGCTGGTCTTTGTGACAGGGTACATTTTGAGTGGTATTTGAAAAGGAAATTAGTCATACGCCTGTTTGGGGAGTATTAAGGCTTAGTCATCCATCATTGGTCAAGAAAATAGTCATCAGTCATTTTAAAGACATTTAACAATGTTGAGTGCTGTATGAGAAACATTAAATGATAGCTTTTAATGTTACTCTTCAGACAGCCACATTATGAGTGCCAGTTCTCTTTCGTGTGTTCAGCACATCAGAGTAGATTTGTCTCTGCTTCCTTAAAAGAAGAACATGGCAAGATTGCTGGAAATATTTTAGTTGGATCTTTTAACATTGATGAAAAGCCAACATCGTTATACAGCCAGTGCATTTTATGCTCATCGTTCACTGCGAAAGTGTGGGCCAACCAAGTAGAAATTTCTCTGAAGATACACTGACACAAGGAGTGTTTCCCTCCTCAAGGATGGCATGAGACCATCTGTTGTACAATTTGTACAAATAGTCTCAGTGCAGTCTAGTGATTTTGTATTTATTTATGTCTTAATTTATTTATTTATTCATGTAAAAAAGTGTCCCATGGAGCAAATGTTCATCCTCGCACATGCAATTGGAACAATTAGCCAAGCAAACATAAAGGAAAGGAAATGCTTTCATGTGTATTTGGAATACATTTCTCACAACTGAAAGAAAAATGACAAGGCAGGCAAAAGCAGGGAGGAATTTGGTTGCTTGCTTTATGGTGAATAGAACACCAGGCATTCTGCCACACAGAGTTATTACAACAAGGAAAGAAAATGAACAGGGACGGCCAGTTGAAGCCTTGGAGAGCTTGGAGCAGATGAGGCGTACCCACCCTTATTGGGTTTTCAGTCCTATTCAGTATGTGAAGATCACAATCTGTGTAAAAAAAAATGCAGCAGTGAATCTTTTCACCAAACACGCTCCCAAGAGGGACTGTCGAAAAATGAAAGGCCAACCGTGCATGATGGCACTGACTTTTACTCCATGAATGATGAAAGATCAATGAAAATGGCATACGATAGAGGATTCTCCAGATGAAAACACCAGTTGTTGTCGGGCGTGTCCCCCATCAGGAATCATTTTGTCCCTACTTACAGCACGACATTCAGTCAAACCCCAAATCGTTTTCCGCACTCACAAAGACGAGTCTAGTGGCTGCTTTAATGCTTCAATGCAAAATATATCGCTGGGATCAGTCAGGTCCGGAGATAGGGTAAAGAGAATTAGAGAGAGAGAGAGAGAGAGAGAGAGAGAGAGAGAGAAGGAGGGAGAGAGTGTGTTTATTGAAGAGTGAGAGACAGAGAGAAAGAGAGAGAGAAGGAGGGAGAGAGAGTGTGTTTATTGTAATATGGAATGGAATTTTATGCTTAACACAAAGCGTTAGGGCTGATTCATTAGAGAGCTAATAATACACATCTGATACTCTTTAACTCTTTAGATGCTCGTGAAAATTGAGAACACGGGCAGATCCCTGAGAATGTAAGCACATATATCCCTGTAAGCTAATTGTACCCTCAGATGAATGATTATTTATTTTATTTATTTTTTCTGACAGTTGTAAAAATTGTATTTCTCTTTTCAAATCTGTTACAAATCAAAATGATTTTTTCTGGTGCTTAAGGGCTCAACATACCATGCTCTCCATAATGTTTGGAACAAAGACATATTATTTTCTCGATTTGGCTCTGTACTCCACAATTTTAGATTTGCAATCAAACAATTCACATGTGGTTAAAGTGTCTCAGTTTTTATTAAAGGTCATTTTTCTACATTTTTCATCATTAGAAATTAGAGCATATGTATCCTTATTTCAGGGCACTATAATGTTTGGGACAAAGTCAAGGCTGAGAAAATGATTTATATATTTTTTATAATAATTAAAAAAAAAAAACATTGGCTAAACCTTAGGCTTTCAAAATCAACTGTTTGGAACATCATTTAAAAGAAAGAGAGCACCAGTGAGCTCAGTTATCACAAAGGGCCTGGTAGGCCAAGGAAGACCTCTACAGTTAATGACCGAAGAATAATTCTCACTATAGTGAAGAAAAAACCCCAAACACACCAGAAACACTCTTCAAGAAGTGTTGCTGTGCCAGTGACTACTGTTTTCAGAACTACAGAGGCTCCACTGAAAGATACAGACCACTAGTTAGGCACAAAAAAGAGGTAACAGTTCACTAAAAATTATCTGAAAGAGCCAGCAGAGCTCTGGAAAAAGATCTTGTAGACAGATAAGACCAAGTATCAGAGTGATGGAAAAAGCAAAGTATGGGGGCTAAAAGTAATTGTCCAAGATCAAAAACATACCAACTCATCTGTGAAACATGGTGGTGGGGGTGTTATGTTTTGGACATGTATGGCTGATACAGACACTGGCTCACTTGTCATCACTGATAATGTCACTGCTGGTAGCACCAGCAGAATGAATTCTGCAGAAATATCTTATCAGCTCAAGTTCAACCAAATGCCTGCAATTTCATTGGGCTTCATGCCACAGCCAGACAATGATCCCAAACATTCTGCTAAAGCAATAAAGAGTTTAGCAAGCCAAAAACCTTTTGACTGGCTGAATCACCTGATCTGAATCCAATTGAACTTGTGTTTCAAATGCTGAAGAGAAAACTTAAGGCAACTAGCCTGTGATATAAGCAGGAGCCGAAGATGGTTGCAGTACTGACTTGACAGAGCATCGCAAGAGAAAATACTCATCACATGGTGGTGTCTATGGGTCACAAACTTCAAATAGTCATTGCATGAAAATGATATGCAACAAAGTACTAAGCACGGCTACTTTCATTTACATAACAATAATATGTCCCAAACATTATGAAGAGGGGTGGCTAAGTATAAAAAGTGCAGTAATTTCTACATGGTGAAACCAAAGTGCATAAAAAAATTGCCTTTAATAAAAGATGGAGAATCTGCCAATTACCAAATGTGAATTGCTTGATTACAAATCTAAAATTGCGGAATACAGAGCCAAATCAAGAAAAAAATGTAATCATCCCAAACTTTATTGGGCTCGCTGTATTTCAAATACTTTGATTCCGGACTGGAGCAGATTCGTTCTGTGTCCTCTAGCATTCTGTTCTGTCGTTCTGTGTCCTCCACAATCCTGGATATCTAATACAGGCTAGCTAAACAGTCAGAACAAAGATGACAACCACATCAATGGTGTACACGTCCACCATTTTAGCTCATCCAAATGGCTTAATGTTGCCTTTGTTAAATGTTTATTGGATCAATATAATCACGGAAAGAAAGAGAATGCTTTTTTGCCTTTAATTAAACATAACGTTGTTAGAAACAGATCATGCTCAAATTGAATTATAAAAAAACATGGTTACTTTGTGTCTGTTTTTATTTCTTGAGTTTGATTTGGTACAATATGTTGTACTCTGCAAGGTCTGAGTCTTTGAGTGCCTGCTGTCAATGATTTTACAGTATATAATAATAATAATAATAATACATTTATTTTATATAGCACTTTTCATGGTCTCAAAGATGGAGGGAGGGAGGGCTGGGCATCAACACTGTTGACAGGGGCCATCAAACATCTGAGTGCAACAACTGGCAAGGACAAGAATCTTGATCCTAGCACATTCTAGAAATTGTAAAGCATACATTGTTGCACTTTGTTTACCCCGGAATTAAGGCTATTGCTAAAAAGTGCATGCCCATATAAATAACACTGTAGGCTGCATTAAGGCTGAAAGTTACCATCTAAAACTCCCAGAAAAGAAGAAAAAAATCCCAGAAAGAACTAAAAATGGAGGAAATCGCAGAAATGGCAAAAATGATGGAAAGTTACAGAATCCATAGGACCTGAGCCTTCTGTGACAAACACCCAGCCTGATGATCAGTAATTATATCCCAATAACATCCTGAAGTCCCCATTTTTATTACATCAAACAATTATTTTTTCTCATCATTGTGTTATATATTATTGAGTGGATGTGGGGGGAGGGGGTGGGGGTATTTTGCCTGTAATCCCACACCCCACCACCCCAAATGAAGCCCTTGATGGTCTCAGATAAAAATATATTAATGAAAAAGTGGTTTATTCAGGAACAGGTTTTCCTTGACTCAAGAAACACATTTATGCATTTTGGTGTGCGTAATTTAATAGCTAAAAAGTGGGGATGGTGCTAGTTCTAATATTGTGAAGTTGTGCTCAAAAGAACATGTGTCACCTGTTTCTAAATGTCACACTAAATTAAACGTGAACTTTCAGTTTGCTTTAAAAGCTATGTCATAAATTTACGTAAGAAATAAGGATGCTGTATTTGTACAATGGTGTATGAAAAGGTTGTCTGCTGATTACTGATGTGACTATCTGTCTGACAGATGAAGATGATTCTATTCCAATTCCTGTCTTGCTGACAGTGTTCGCGCTGTTCACTGTCATGGAGGAAATTAAATCTGTCCACAAGGCTGCCTATGATATTATAACACAAAAATGCAGCTTCTGTAAGACTGTTGCAACCTCATGCACCGTAATGGTTGATAAATGGCAGATTTTAAAAAAAGGATTTGACTAATCTGTTCGGTCCCACTCCCAAAGAAATTGCTGCCAGCGCCTGTTTCAGCCCTGTTGCAATGCCAAAAGAACAGATTGCCCAGATCTGTTCTCCCAGTTACAGAAATATCCTACAAAAAGATTACCTTTATATCCTATTTGTCAACCTTATCTGACTTTTGGTATAAAAATAAGCGCATAGACTCATCTCGAGATTAATGATGAAAGCATGTACATAATTGCATCTTTTTAAATTGCGCAGTGACATGAAGGTGAAAGTATATTTATTAGTAAATATACTGAACCCAAATTATGTGAGCTGTTAGATTAGTCATCCTGTTAAGGCACCATGTGTGGATGGGCCTAATGGTTGGGTATTAAGTCTGCCTTGTGCCAGTGCCCACTGTTTTCGCTGCCATGAGGGGCAATACATAATTGTCTGTAGTGACGCTCTGGGAGGGAGGGGCTTACTCGGCTGGAAGGACCGTGTTTCATTACTCACCAGCGATTAGTCAATTAGGTGATTGGTAAATTTGTTTTCTCATTCTGCACAATAATTGTCTTCCTGCAGCTTATGTCTGCAAGCTAAACTTGCATACTACATTATGAGAAGAAGTAGCTGCTAGACACTGCATGTTTCAGAGATGGGTTTGGGCTTCTCTGCACTGTCCCACAGTGATAGTGGAGGTTGCACCAATAAGCATGAATTGTGAAATATATAAATGGGAACTACATATAAAATGTACTGTATACATAGTGAATTTAAGTATCCTGCACCAGGCTCGATCTTGTAAATGAAGGTGAGGTTTCAGATTCAGACAACTTTATTGATCCTAAGAAGGGCAATTCATTTGGGTCAGTTAGTTGACAGTATAGTACCTCCTGTTCAAAGACCAATGTGTGTTGTCTATAAAGACCATAAGTGTAGATTTCATTTCAACTTTTGGGAGACATACTAGTCAATCCTCACAAGCATATGAGCTAGCCAAACAATGAATTCACATGAAAATATTGGATGTGACATGTCTCCCTTACCCCAAAACCTATGCCTATGATTAGGACCAACTGTTCCTGAATTTGTCTACAATTACATCTGTGCCTGAATGTGTGTCTACACGTGTATGACCAGTCATGCTGTATGACCAAGACACCCAGCCCATACAGTGTCTTTATCTAAGCTTTCCATGATACATTTAATTTTAGAATACAACACGGAAAAAAGCTCAAGTGATGTTGTGCTCATACTGTCAATTTCATCAAATGTACAAAGGCACTTTAAGGCAAATCCTTTTCGAAAGGAATTGTCTGTCAGAATTCAAGCTCACAGAGCAAAAAGCCACAGTCGTGTTGCATTCTAGCAGGCAGATGTTGTGGATGAGCAGAACTAGAGAGTAACCTAAGACTCTGGATCATTTCTGTGGTCTGGGCCATATATGGGTCTGTGCATACCCAACAACTGCTACTGATTATGGGAAAGAGGATCTGGAAAAAGCTTTGGCAATGCAGAAAATTGGCAGCAGTTTAAAATGAGAATCATATATGAGTCACGAGTCTGTCTCATTGTGTACTGCATTACATTTTTACTCAAAACCCAGATAAGCCTCTGCCTTATCAGGGTTGAAAGATTGCCACTCTCCTCTGGACCTTGCTGTGATACTCCACAATCCTTTATGGTGACCAGGTTAATGATGCTACACTTTAAAACACAGAGTGTGCCACTACGTAGCTGATATGACATTTCACTGGGGGAGCAATAGTCTGCACATGTATTAGGTTGATACTTTATTGCAGTATGACGCACATAAAAGGCAAGCATATGTTGTATGTATTCTTAATGATCAAACCTTCATCTTAACAAAGGCTAGTTTTGAAAGCTGCAGGTATCTTGCCTGTGCGATAATCTTCTGTTGTTGGACATAGTTGTTCTTGTGCACAGCATCTTAACTTGGTTATCCCATTCAACAGAGAACTTAAGTGAGTGAAAATTCGAAGAAGCTGGTGCTCCAGGCATAAACAAAGACCTTTTTATAAGAGGCTGATTCTCAGCTACCTTCCAAATGTATACAGTGATATCTAAGGAAATCCAACCCCTGCTTTGAGGTGAAGCAAAATTACTGTTGCATGGCTTTTTTTGTCAGGTGCTTTCATTTTGCTTACATAAACTTGTTATAGCATTAGAGCACAGTGCATTAGGCTCAGAGCTCCTTGGACTGCCGCATTGATAGTTAATAACATGCACAACTGCTTCAGATTAAACATGCACACAGTTGGAGTCACTGAAGCAAGCCCAAGCAAATTATTTTGGTACAGTGAATGGCAATAAACACAAAATAAAAAACTGAAATATTCAACTTGTACAGCTAAAAATATACATTAAATGGCACCTAGTCCATTTTTTTTTTTAATGCAGCTATGGTTGGCATCATGCTTTTGCCTTTTATATGGTTTAAAGGGGGAAAATAATGCACTAAAAAAACATATAATGTATAATAAATTTGTTCTCTGCATAATGTGTTTTCCCAGGCTCAGGTTTTTGTATATTATGTGTTTTTTTGTAATAAGAGACGAGATAATGAAATGATGGAGGAAATGAAATGACTAAACCACTAAAAATAGTTTTACATTCTCTGCAGAAATGTGTCCTGTCCTGCTTAAATTGTTTGATTGTTCTATATTCTCTGTGTCTTTGTAAAAAAAGAAGATGAGACCAGGAGCTCATATTTCACTACCACAGCTGCTTTTCCCATTAATTCCTCTGAACACAGGCATTATGTCAGGACACATCCTTGATTCTTAACCCCGCCCCCCACCACCACCAAACTCAAACAAAAAGCAGTTTTATAAAATGAATTAAAATAAAATAAACTAATATCCTGTTGGTCTGCGTACATTTCTTTTATCAATGCTGCATATGAAGTCACTCAAACATCAGCACTAGAGCAATGTATTGCAAACAAAGCTGAATTTGCGTGTTACACCCAATATGTCTGTTGTACATTGAAAAATAAATTATGCTGTGACAGAAAACCTTTCCCGACACAAAATTTCCCTTTCATTCACATTTTTTTCCAATTCCTTCACATTTTTACAAGTGTGCTGACATGGAAAGTGTACGATGCACCAGAACATACAGTGCAATGCCTGGACAGTGTCTGGACAGTGACACAATTATTTGGAATGAAACAATGAACATGAGGTTAAAGGACAGAGCGTCAGCTTTAATTTGAGGGTATTTTGAGACTTTAATTTGAGGGTCATTTCTGACTTCCATAATTAAGTGATCCATGCAGAAATTACAACCCATCTCATACACAGATTCCCATTTTAACAAAGCAAAAGTCATGGGACAAATTAAAATACTCTTGAATAAAGTCATATTTAGTACCTGGCTGCAAATAATTTGCATTTGATGACTGCCTGACTGATAGATATCACCAGATGCTAGTATCTTCCCTGGTGATGCTCTGCCAGTCCTGTGCTGCAGCCATATTCAGCTCCTGCTGGTCTCTGGGATATTGTTTCTTCAGTCTAGTCTTCAGCAAGTGAACCGCATGTTTGGTTGACTTGGTCAATCTAGAACTTTCTATCTTTAGGCCTAAAAAAAGTACTTTTTTGCAAACTCTAACCTGACCATTCTGTTCTTAAGGATTACCAGTGGTTTGCACCCTGCAGTGAATCCACTATGGTTAAGCTGATGTGGTCCTCTCTTTATGGTAGTCTTTGGTGCATTTTCTTGATTTGTTTGACAAGTAAAAGGGAGATTTTCTTCACAAGTGAAAGTATTCTTCGGTTATCTACAACTGTGGTCTTTCGTGGTCTACCAGGTTGTTTGCTATTTCTGAGCTCACTAGTTCATTCTTGTTTCCTGATAATGTATCAAATGGTTGATATTGATACTTCCAATGTTTTTGATATGTCTGATTTATTCTGATTTTTCAGCCTCGTGATGGCCTACTTTATTGGCATTAACAGCAACAGACTCCAAATGCAAATGATACACCTAGAATCAAACCTTTTGTTAGCTTTCTTGTGCATTAACTAATGATGCAAAAACACACACCTGACCAGCTCCCCTAAAATGGGGTACTATGTATAAATATGGCTATATTTCCTACATGGATCACCCCATATCGATTTAATTACCCGCACATTAAGGCGGATGGTCTGCAGCACTTTAACCTCATATTCCTTGTTTTAAATCCAATGTGTTATACAGCACAATGTCATGACAACAAAAGTTGCATCCCTGTCCAAATACTTATGGACTGCACTGCATCCCTAACTGGGAAAGTAAGTTGAAGATTATTTTTGGCCCAAAGTGTATTAGGAAATAATTACTATTATTTATTTATTTATTTATTGAAGTGGCAGTTATTACTCTGGTTTGAAACAATATGTGCTACTTCAAGTTTTTGTTCTTTAATAACTGAAACTAGATTCTGAATATATCCCTGAAATCTAAAGTTGGATCTGAAGATGAGGTTGACATCACGTCTATGAAAAATGCAAAAACAAGGAAAGGGCACAGTGAGTCATAAAAGGGAAGAGCAAAATTATTTTGCAGATATACTTACTCCATACATTTCTTTTCCACTATTAGTGAAGGCCAGTTGATTCGCACATTATATATCAGATTCAGTAGAGGGTCATTTTTTTCATTGGGTACATTGTGTTATTTTTGGTTTATGTTAGCCAGTACTCAGCTGTACTTTAAAGTTTCTGGGGTTTTGGTTATTTTTTGTCTTACTGCCAGATATATATCAGTCAGGCCATGACAAGTCTCTTTCAGCTCTGTTTCCACAGAGACACTCCACTGTATGCCAAGTTAGCATGTTTTGTTAAATTATGCATTGGTGAAACAGAATGGCTTCCTTCTGCAAACTGTATGTACATTGTGAAATTACGTGAAGACAAATCATGGTGCTTTGCAGACCACAGCAAACATCTTCCATAAATAAATACTGTAGCAAAAGAAGGTTTTGTGTTCTGTTATATATTGTGCAGTTTTTAGAATCACAACAAAATAAGGGGAAATCTTCGAAAATTAGTTTGTCAACTGCTACTATTATCTTCCATAATCATATAGTCAGGACCTATCATTTTACAAATGGTTTAGAATGCATCTTGATGCATTACATGAACATATAATTGTTAAATGGCACTCAGATGTTAATTGTGTATAATTTGATTGCTGTCAACTTTGCTGCTACAGCAGTAGACAACAGAATAAGAATGTGTCAGCTGTAATGGATAAAGACAAAATCCATTTAAATAAATTGAGGACAAGACAAGCATGATAATTTGACCTCATTGAGTTGCTGTGGCACCATTCTCACAAACCTCATTTTGCTTGACAGTCATAACAGCAGCCTTCCCTCTGCACGGTTGTATTTTCTTACGCACGTGTATGAGAAGCAGGAATGCACCCCACATTTAGAAGGAACATAACTCATTGCCATTTCAGACAATTACAACAGCTGCACTACTACAGCTGCACAAATGCAACTGAAATCAATTTCTGTGAACCTGCATTTTGCATTAATTAGGGTAGCACATTAATTAAAAAGGATTTCTGAAATAATTGTAATTTGCAACTTGAGCTCTTTGTAGATCACTTCAAACACTAAGGTTTCTGGCACAGACTTCAGACTGAAAGCCTTTTTCCAAGTTGTAGTCCAAGTAAATTAAAATATTTGGGAGGTGGTTTGTGAAAAAGCTAGGCTTTCGTTATTACTTGCATTGTTCCCTACGGAGCAGTAATTGTACTTCCAAGTCACAAATACACAATAGTTTACATTAGTGTACAAAGCAGTACAACCATTGTTGCTATCTACTTCTACCACAAATGTAGCTGCCACTTCTCTAAGTATGTGCTGTGTGAGCTAGACCATACTAAGAGCTGAAACTAAGTGAAAATATTGTTCAGGCACATCGGAAAATTAGTTTGCATTTACTTTTTTTGCAACTTCCTTTCCACAATGACAACTGTAAAGGACATTACTCATATTTGAAAATGTACCATTGCTTCCATTTCTTTTTTTCTGTATTAACAGTTGGCGCACATGGAGGTGGGATGGAATGTGGGAGAGCTGAACTTCAGAAAATGCTGGACTGGATCCACAGTCAGGTTTACCCAAGAAAAAGCTTGGGAATAACAAACCATCACACTTACACGATGAGCCACTACAGTGAATGTTTGCAGTGCAGCCTTCCCAAGAGCTGTCCCATGCATTGATTTTACAAGATGTTTACTCAACATCTCTAAGTAAGATTCACACTTGCAGGTCTTTCAGACGTGACAGAGTCTCTGTACAAAAACTTATTAACACTGTCTGTGAGGTGTTTGGGCATGTGGGACATTCCATTCACAGAGGGCTGGAGTGCAGAGTATGTAGGTTCCACCCACCCCTTTTCTCCATTAGCTGTATACACACAAACCAGGTCATAGATTAGATCACAAGTAAATGTTTCATGGTGGAATTACTGGGGTTTCATTCATGGGCCCAATAGGAAAATATCAGATACATGCTTGGGCTAATTAGGTTATTAAGAGCAGAAGCTGGGGTGAAACCCAGAAACAAATGCAGCCATTCTTACCCAGTGCTGGTTTAGGGGGTATAGCAGGTCACCAGTACTGGATTTAAAGCACATCTTTAATACATCTGTATCACAAACTGCCAAGTTTAGCCATGTTAGAATAAATATTTGACCACACATACACAAACGGTACTGGCAACACCCATAGAAATAAAATATGTCATTTAATATTACTGATACTGTTACAAAAACTTTAATAATTTTCACAAAGAAAACAAAAAAAAGACTTTATTTCATATATTGTTCGAATGCATACAATGTTGAACAACTGCATTCCAACACATAAATGAATAAATTGTTATACATACAGTAGTAACCTAAAATGTTAAATGGTTAATATGGTCGAACAACATTTCATTTTTAAAAGGAGAAAATAGCATGCGTGTGGGTTCCACACAGAGCTGCCTGTAAACTATAGCTACTACTTTAGGTGTACCTGTCTATGGCTTGTTCACGTCACACTCTAATCAGCCAAACCATACAATATGAGTGGCTATCGCTGCTTATTTTGGGCAGGGATACCCAGTCTTATCCGACAAAGGCCCGTGAGGGTGTAGGCTTTTTTTCTCAAACCCCAAAATAAAATACCATCTAATCGCCTGGAGACGCCTAATTTAGATCACATATGAATGTTTTTGTACGCTTACAAGTAAAGTAGGCCTACTCCTTATGTTACAACATTTAAAATACAAACTGTTGTAGAGGGAGACATACTAAATCGTCAAATGTTAGCAATAAAGCTCATATGAAATTGGTGTGAATATGACCCTCACTCGCTTTATTTCTCATGTCAATTTAAAACAATGAAAGTTAATGCAAAGCACAGAACTTAAACCATTCTGATATTTATGATATGCCTAAACTCGGATGTGCGAACCTTACATTGGTTTCAAGCGCAACAAAAAAAAACGGTTTTCGAATGTTTAAAAAAGTTTTGAAACTATTTATGAAACTAGCTATTTTTGATAATATTCCCGGTATGCTAGATGTATGCTCACGCGATAATGGTGCCACACAGTGTACGCTAATCATATACAGCTATTCAAGAAGACAATAAACAAGTTTTCCGGCTGGGTTTCTTTGCAACCAACAGCTGTGATTCGGCTTCCAATAAATTACTCTCGACAGAACACATACTCAGTATAGCTGGTCCAGACTTTGTCCTCACTGGGATCATTGTTGGCGAAAGCGCAAGTACCCGTGGAGCTGCAAGCTACCATGTGGAAACCGACCTCGGTCAGTTTATCGAAAGCTTGCTCCAGGAAATTGAACTTTAAGTAATATCTGGACGTGTACCTCTCCGGGGGTCTGTCCGGGTCCCTGCTCTCGTTCAGGGTATCTCCAAAAACTTCCTTTGCAAGGGACGTCTTCCCACACACAGTAATCCTGGCTACCCTCCTGAATTTAGCATCGGTCTGAATGTCTCTTCCAATTGTATATGAGCCCCTGTATCCAATGGTGATGTAGCCTGATCTTCGAGACTCCAGGGACGGAGAGCGAAGGTTTGCGCTTCGGATCGACGGCGCCAGGCGTAACGTTTCCATGCTTGTGATGGATCCCCCAGCTGAGCTCAGAAACGCAGGCTCCTCCGGGTCGCCCTGAGAAATGTCCTCACCGATGGAGTCTTCCTTGCACACTTTCGGGCACAGGTGCTTGGAGAGATCATGAAGCTGGAAAAACTCCGCTTCCCTCTGCAGCCTGCTTTTTTCCGGAAAGTAATCCGGCAAAACAAGGTTAAGGTCCCGCAGGTAATCTAAAATGTAACGGAACAGAAAGCCATCTCTGTCCAGAAAGTATCGCCCTTTGCTGTCTCGAGCAAGATCCTTGGGTGTTTTCTGGCTAAACATGTTCCAAAGCAGCGTGTCTGGAACTGCGGTTAAAGTCGTGTGTCGAGTAACGTAAACCTGCCCTCCTACATTTAGCTCAATTATTTCAGAGAAATTGGAATCGGAGTCTTTGCATTTCGTTACACATGCCTTATCTACCAAAGCCATTTCTGCACAACTCAAGAGCTTCTGTTGAGTGTGAGAGAGAAATAACCAGTGAGATGCAGGTGTAACGGTTTGTTTAAGTAGGCTGAACGGGGTGGCGCACAGGAGGAAGAGAACACTGAGCGATCGCCGTTAACTCTTTGGCTACAACAGGGCAACACTGTCACTACAATCTCGAATACGACTGGGATTTGGGAACGTTACATCCGCATGTTAAATCACAATACATCTGAATGCGTTTTATTGCAACAAAAAAGTGCAATGTCAATACCCTCTTTGTGCAACGAGCGTTTATTTTGAACTACGTCAAAAAAATCTTAAAAGAAAATGAAAATGAAGAGTTTTAAAGCAGATGTTGTTCCTACACCCAGCTCAAAGACTGCAACATGATTTCAGTTCTGTAATGCTTACATCACATTGATACCAAATTATTGCATCCGATTTGTTTCCGTATTAAAAGGCGTATATTTCTTTAAATAATAAGGCTCTTAGAATCTGGTATTACTGACGAGTAAAAATTTTTGACGGGGAAAAGCAAAGAGCGACACCTGGTGGACTCACGGGGCAGATGACCATTTGTAACCAGTGCATTTTACATCAAAAACTATTCTTTGAGATAATTTATAGCTTTTAATTTGGCTCTGAACTTCCATCTCCATTTGCGTAAATTTGAGGAGCATTTTTTTAATGCGTAAAATCGTAATGAGCATGTATTTCCTTGCACGGTTAAAATAAAATCAAAACGTAACCATAGTGCGTGTTGTTCGTAAAAGAAAATTCAGCCATTTACATTGACAAAAATTTATTCCAAAAAAGCATTTCCACAATATATGATTTCTGTTCAAGAACAAACACTATTTAGTAAAATACATGAAGTGGGTGTCATATTGAGGCCAAACAAGAAAAGCCCTAAAAAACATACCAGCTTCACCACCAAGCCTTTTTTTACAGCAAGAAAACCAAAGAACCAATAAATGATTTATCTGAAGTACTATATACAGTGCTGAAATACAAATTTAAATAAAGTGCAAAGACTAAAGGGAATAATTGCCAAAAAACTGCAAATCCATGCATTCCCCACTTTTGATTTTAATATTATGAGTACTTAAATATAAATTGACTGATGGTAAATCTGTTGGGTAAAAATATACAGATACACATAAAAAAAATAAGATCAAAGACCTACATACCAGCCTGCTTTTCTGTTTAAGCTCAAGACAAAATCAAGAGTTGTGGATTTTCCAGCATATAGCTGAAGCCATTATTCTCTAACATGTACAGAATGTAGTTGTTAACTCTGAGGGGCAAAACTCCATGAAGGATTTGTGGAAAGCACAATTCCTTAACCACTAACACAGCGGCAGGCATCAGCCTAGCTATAGTTACAGCTGAATCATGATTACGAGCCACAGAGGTTAGAAGCCTATAATAACACAGCTCAAAGCTCTACTCACATGTGCATCTCTAACTGAATCTTTAATCACTACAATACCTTTTTGTTAGGCCTAGATGTCAGAAGTCGCATCTGCCCCAAGACTCACACTTTAATATGCGGTAACTTAAAATGACAGAAAACCCATCGAGAGCAAACCACCAATACAAAAAGCATCTTCATCTCGTGTCAATGACGTACAAGGATAATCAAATCTGGTCATAATAAATGGGGGTTGGGTGTAAGAAGGGTGATGAAGTGAACATCCAAAAGAAAAAAAAAAAAAAAGGATTAATCACATCTTCAGGTTATAAAGGACTTTAAACCATCATCAGACACTTCAAATCCTGTGTAGGGCTGAGAAATATGTACATTTCCACTCACGCAGCATTTTATATATAAACACAAAGAGGGCTTCCTTCATAGAAGTAGAAGTAAAAATAAAAACAAATTTATTCACTCGTTACAAGTCGTGGAGGTTCGGTGCCAAGCTTTGAAAATAATGCATGTCCTAGAATGATGTACACATTCATGTGCAGAGAATCCCTCTTCTGCTCCTTTTCATGTTGTTTGCATGGCAGGTATTATGTAATGGGTAGTAAAATGAAAAGAAAGTGGGGCTGCCGTCCAGACCACACAAAGCGAAGAACAGACAGAAACGCACGTGCCTAGACTTCCAGCGGATGCTTTTGTGAGACCCCGTCTACAAACACGCGCTCCGTTTTCCCAGGAGGTCTCCCTCCTCTCCCTCAAACTTTGCCCTAGTCAACCCTCCTGATTACCGAGCCTCTCAGACCATTCTTAATTAGAAACAAAAATGTTTTCAGGTTATTGCTCTATCCCAAGGGTGCAAACCTTCAAACTCCACTCCTGGAGAGCCAGAATGTCTGAAGGTTTTTGTGTGTGTGGTGTGTGTGTGTGTGTGTGTGTGTGGTTTTCTTTCAATTGCCAGCCAATTCAGGCCATGCAAATCACTTATGTAAATTATTCACTGATGTGCCACAACTTCACAAACACCACTGCAGCCCTCCAGGACTAGTTTTAGAGTTCCTACTTATTTTAAAGTTTTAAAGAGTTTAAGAACAGCATTAGATTCAATTAATAATGGCAATTAAGGCTGTCAACATTTCAACAGCAGAACCTGTGTAAATTGACACAACAATGTAAGAAGTTGGCGCTACAAGACAGGAGTCACGGATCACCCCTAGCAAAAGTAATTTATACACAAAAGTAAATTATAATACAAATATAAATTATTATTCCCTTAAGGGCATTCAAATGGAACTTATTGCAACATCACTATCCTGAAAAAAATTCTGGGTAGTTATTGTCAAGGTAAAATGTTGTAATACATCTTTTCAGGATGGCTGAATGTTGAAAGCGCCAACCTTCACCACTGAAAGGGTCATACCGCTAACTGTTAGCCAGCTACCTCAAAAGCTATTTTTTGGTCTAGTCCAGCAAAAAAAACCTTCTTAATGTAAACTAAGAGATTCTTGCCGAATTGCTGCCTTAACAGCATAATTTGAAATTATTTTATTCTGAATGAATTTTCAATATTCTACTTCAGGTTCAGACAAATTCTTTTTTTTTTTTTTGTATTCTCAGCTTAATTTGAGCCACACAGTATATATGCATGTTTTTTCTATTGTAATCAAACACACGACAAATATTCAGCACTCGTGTGTTTTGATGGTGAAATGCTATGGTTTTGCCTTCAAATCCATAACAGGTTACCTAAATGTCCAACTTCTTCAATAATAATAATTATTATAATTGTGAAATAGATAAGAGCAGCAAATCTTTCCCATGTCTCTAGGTTAAAATGGGATATAATTTGGTAAAGATAAGGTGCATCATTTTAATGCTGAAAAGCACATTTTTACATTTATACAGAGACACATACACACAATTACATATATTACAACCGTAAGCTTCAAAAACCCACCTGCAGTATATGCTGAACAAGGAAAAAAAAAAAAAAAAACGTGAATATACAAGCAGTACAGTACTGAGAGAAACTGGGCAAGAGAGACGTGCTTGAAACAAGCGAAACACACCTGTGCCCAACTCGCCTTCACTTCCGTCCTCGGGGAGAGGACTAGCAGGGCCACCGCGCGCCCGCACAGAGCTCTCCTCTACACCAGTGTAGTGTAATGCTCAGAGGTTGCGGGTTTGATTCCCGGGTGGGACCCTGCCACTGTACCCTCGAACAAGGTACATATCTTGTCGAATTACTTCAGGAAATACCCATCCGTATAAATTGATTACATGTACAAATCGCGAGGAAGTCGCTTAGGATACGACGAGGATAAAAAAATACAATGTAGTTTACAGGGCAGTGAAGCATGCCGTATCCCGAACGGTTCTGTCTGTACAGACAGACGCCACGGCGTACTACAATATGTCCAGTTCCCCTCCTGGACAGCTTAGCCAGGCCCAAACGAATCCTGAGAGATGGCTAGTGAATCAGTGAAAGAACGAGAAGCCAATCGTCTGTGGCACAGTGAAACCACACTGGATTTATCAGCAAAAGTCACCAGGTTTGATTGGATATGATTCACTTGTTGTTGTATTTTTTTGTTGTTTTTTTTACATCTATATATTGTAACATACCAAGCTACATCACTAGAATATTACACATATATAGTGGTGCAATTATTTTAGTATTTTTGTTCATTTTATTTTTATTTTATTTTATTTTTTGTTTTTACTATTCCTTTTTGAATATCCGTCCCCGCGCCGTCCACACCCTCCGCCCTCACCTACACCCCAAAAATACGACCCCCACACACGCCACACACGCCACACCCTCACATCATTTCTCAGGAGAGGGCAAAGCATTTACCAGGACTACATTTTCGAGGGAATAAATACACTCCTTGACTGGTCCATGCAGTCACTGTTAGTTAATAGAGCTGAAGAGCCTCTCTTCAATTCCGGGGGGGGGGGGGCAGTCCCAGGGGGATGAGTGACAGTCAGGGAAGGAAAGGGGGGTGGGGGCAGGTGATCCGCAGGGCGGTTTCACCAGGTGGGCATCATGTCGGGGAACCAGACCCGGCCCAGGTGCTTGGACACCTCCCAGTGGATGTCGTCCAGGCTGTACCTGTGGTCGGGCACCAGCACCTCCTCCATGATGGACAGCTGCGAGAGCCGGCCCCCGCACATCTTGACGAACTCCACGAAGGCGCCGCACGACACCTCGCACTCGCCCAGCCCGATGGCCGACAGCTGCTGGCAGCGCTCGGCGATGCGGATCAGCTCCTCGTCCAGCGGCCGGAGACCGTTGGCGCACACCACCAGCTCCACCAGGCGCGGGCACGTCAGCCCCACCCGGCCCAGCACCTCCTTGCTGACCGAGCGCCCGAAGTAGAGGTGCGTGACGGGGATCTCGTAGCGGAAGAAGGGCCCGAACTCGTCCTCGTACAGGAAGAAGTACATGACCAGGTTGAACTTGGGCGAGTGGCGCACCATGGCGTCCCAGCTGCTCTTCTTGATGGCGTGGAAGTGCGTCTGCCCGGGGTTCTCGCTCACCACGTCGATGCGCAGGTGCTCCAGGTGCACGTGCTTCTCCGAGGACAGCGCCAGCAGCAGCTCGTCGCTCAGCAGGTGGTAGTTGAGCGCCAGCTCGCGCAGGCCGTGGCACTGGTCCGCCACGCACAGGATGCCTGCGGGGGAGGGGGGGGGGGCACAGAGTCAGGGCAAGCGTTTAGAGGATGCTCCCTCCCAGAGCAGCACAGGATGCAGCAGAACACAAGTGCATTCGTCTTCACATCCATGGCTATAGAGATACAAATGCTACGCATGCTAACTGACAGGTCAATCAAACGCTGGATGAACTCAGAAGCGCACAATATCCTAGCTTATTAAGCTCCAATCACAGGTACACAATAAGGTGAGCACAAAACAAAAAGAGCAACACTTCTCTGATACAAAAACTCTATAAAACTACTATCAAAATTAGACAAAGGGATAGTAAATATAAAAAAACGGCAGAAAAAAATCAATCTGCTTGATTAGCAATTAATAAATGATTAATTATTCTTCATAACATATTCACATTGATCAAGCTCAACGGTGAAAAAGGTTATTTTTTTATTTTGGAGAAAACATAATACCCTGTCCACTGTCCACCAGATGAAGCTGTATATTTTAATCTACTGGCTTGGACAACTACATCCGGGTACTGGCACCAATTTCAAGCGCGGCCTAGGCAAGATGTTTACCACCATGCTCCATTTGCTTTGCGTATGCCCTGTTGGAGAGTTTAAATAATGATCTGTCATTGGGATTAAGTTACAATAAAATTGTATAACTAATAAAATGTCTTCATTACATTATTATAATATACATGAAGACTATATCCTTGGGCTACATCTGCACTGTTTTAATAAACAACTGAAGCGTAGCAGGCAGAAGGAAGAGTTCAATACTCTGAGCCATGTTGATTACGTTGCCTTTTTATCTAAATTTAATGTCCATCTAAACTAATTTTGTTCTTTGTCTAATGCATTTGAATGCATCATAATGAATGCGGATGAAAGGAAACCTATTCAGGAAGCCCAGAGTCAGAAAAAGTATTTCCTCGTGAATTACTTGCATTGTTATTGCTATATAGCTCTATTGTTAATGGAATTTAACTTAACAACTATCAAGGATTAATTTGTTAGCATTAAAGACCAATTATACTCTAGATCACGTTTTTAGCTGTAAAGGTGTTTGTATGCCTACTTTTTAATGAAACATTTGAATCCATGCCATTATTTCAACATTTCTGAAATAATAAAAGTTGGTAGAAAAAAACAGGTAGAGAAGTGTCTTTTCACTGTCCTCAAACATTTTCAAACTGGAGAAGCATGGTGGTATGTTCATAAATTCTCATATTCCACCTAAACAGTCCACTAAAATATGTTTCTGAAAACATTTGAGGTGATAAATAGACCATGTATTTGAATATTGATTCATATTTACTCTGAAATGCCTAATTTGACAGTATAACCCGAGTTTCATGAGCCTGGCGCAGCTCCGCTGTACAAATTCATGTGCATAGAGAATACTTCATGCAAATGAGATGGGCACACCTACTCCACCCACCCCAGGAAGGAGTAGTTGGAGTAGCTGGGGCCAGGCTGAAACAGTGAGCGCAATCACTCTTTGAAGATCATCGATCAAAGGAATTATTTTAAATGTGCATTCCTATTATGGTTCCTTTTTTATTGTATTGTTACTTACATATATAAACATGAACTCGTCATTTCCATCATCATTACATTGTTCATCGTGCTAAAACGGCACCTGTTCTTCCGTTGGCTACAGATATCCTGTTTTAAACAGCCTTAGGTATAACTTAAGAACAGTATTGAATTTTCAGAATGCTTGTTGCAAATGGCAAGGGTGTGGTGCACAGGGGTCTCAAACTTCAGTTCTGGAGGGCAGCAGTATCTTTTGGTTATTATAAGTACTTAAGCTCTCAACTCCCAAGGGCGAGATCAACCGATGACTGAAAGGAAACAACAAAACTCTGGAGGTACCGCGGCCCTCCGGGAATGGATTTGAGAAACCCAGCACGACTCTTCGGTGGCCACTGTTAAAGAGCGGTGCAGAACATGGGAGTAGTGGAGATGTGGTGCATGAGGGGATTGCCCCTGGCGCAGTCAGCCCTTCTCACCAGCGGGGGAAACGTGAGGGCAGCTGCTCATCTTCAGCAGCTTGAGCGTGTCGCTGTTGTTGGCCACCAGGACCTTCAGCGACGGGTCGTCCACCGGGGTGTCGTCGATCTTCAGAGACGACAACGACTTGGAGTTGACGAACACCACCGTCAGGGCGGAGATGAAATGAGACTGGGGAGGGGGAATGGTACAAAGTTGGAATTTCTGTTAATAGTATAGTATGCAAGTTTTCAGCCCCGGTGGCAACAGATGCAAACTGCATCCTGTTTCTGATTGGTAGCTAAATGAAACAAACTGCTACCTAGCTTGCAGGCTGCCTAGCCTTCCTCCTGCCCTTTGGCTCGGATGCAAACGATGCTGGCGGCTCTATGGGAGGTCATTTGCTCACACTTTTAGCCTTGTGATTGTACTGAAAGTTAGCGCCAGTGAGATTTCAGAGGCTTCAGGCACGCCCCTAAATTTACTACTCACAGAAATGACATTGCGTTTATATAAGAATAATTCAAAAGATAACGAGTTAGTAAATGTAAAAACAATCAGAGATGCTGAATTTCTCCTACCGAATCTTGTTCTCCGTTAGCTGCAGATTTATCACTGCCATTTCATGATATTTGATTTTAAAAAGTTATACACCTCAAGGTCCTTTAACTTTGCATGCCAGCTGTGGTACAAGCTTAAGTATCGAGTGACCAATGACTTTGGCATCTGATATGGAACCACAGATCTAGCTGGTGAGCTAGTGATGGATGGTGGATGAATAGATGGATGTAGGATCTCCAAACATACTTTATTCATTATTATAACAGTTCATACAAAGAACTACAGCCCAATATTGTATACATATAAAAAAACAAGGAAATAAAATGAAGCCATAACTGCACACGAAGAGATAAAGCATTGGACTTGTATGTGTGTAATAACAAAAAACAGATGAAAATTAACAATAAAAGCTACACGGGTGTGGCCATAGGCCATATATGATGTGCATTGAATTGGTCATGTATGGTACCTTTGGTAATTCCATGAAGCTGGGCCTTGCCGTGGAGATGAGGCCGAGGGTCTTAAGAGAGCAGTTCACCAGCTGTGACAGGATATCGCAGGCTGCCTCTGCGGACTCAGTGCTGCTGTCCACCTTGGAGAGTTTGAGCACACAGGACTCACATGTTACACACAAACATAATCTCTTTCCCTCACTGTATCTGTGTGTGTACAATATACTAGAATATAAAAGTGGAAAATACTGCCATAAAAAAAATAAAGACTCTGATTAAATAATGGCTAGACCTCTTTTACTTAAGGTTCAACTGTCTAGCAGAGCAAATGATAAATCAGCAAAGAATATGTTCACCTGTTAGCTGGGGGTACATGAGAGCTTTGCATAAAAAATATACACAAAATATGGAAAGTGTAGCCTTTTCTAAAACAGATCACAACACCACCTGTCACTTTTGATGCAGTCATGTAAACCCAGTGCATTTGGCTGATACACATAGCCTATGCAGACCCAGAAATAACAAGTTCAAGGCTGCGGTTACACTAGTCATTTCAATGCAACTTCTGTGTGACTTATAAAATCAGATGTTGCTAGGCTGCCATTAAGTGACAGGTCTGGACGCGCACAAATCGGATTTTGTTCTCTCTGGGTTTGGATCCGAAAAACCACTTGGTAACATGCCTTAGCTTATTTTGTGACCGGGCACTTAATAAAATAATTTCATTTGGAAGAATCTTGTAAGAAGTTTAAATTTCAAACCTTTTCTGCCACACTCAACAGCAGACCAAATAATGCAACTGCTGAAATGTCTGTGTGTATTATTTTTATACAACATATAATTTAACCACTTCACATATTTTTGAGAGTAATGCTCATTTTTCCAGTGAAGACATAATCACACATGTTTCATCCCTGCTGCAATTGCTCATGGAATGAATTAAGTACAGTATTGATGCAAGCAGACAAAGTAAGAAAAGCATAGCAAAATAGCTATGCTTTTAAAAGGTGTGACTGTCACATGACAGTTTCATTTAAATGTACTATTTTGTTTCCCATTGAATTAACATTTTGTTTAACATACACCTTTGTTTTTTTCCTTCAACACCTGCATTTAATAACATACTTTGTTACAGAAAACTAAAATTTTAACCAGTAAATAGTTCAGACCCTTAACTAATCATTTCAAGAAGCACTTTACTTGGTAATGTTCCGCATTCTTAAGACAAGGCAAGTTATACAATTGGTAAAAATGCATTGAAAACATGACATGGGGACTCTGATACCTAGATTAAAGCTGTGAGTTCGCACTAGAGTGATGCAAATAGTACAGCTGGTTAAAATATGACAGGTCTGAAAAACATTCATCTGTTTCTGCTATCACATGCAGTAACCGCAGTCTGGAGTGTCTTGAATATAAGTAAGTATTCAAGTTTGAAACATGCTGCCATGATCTAGAACATACTGGTAAGCTATACTGTGCATGACCAACTCAACTGTACCACTACAAAAATATATAATTACCCTTAGTACAGATTACACAAACGAACAAAAGAATCACCCATGAAACCCTCACCTTGAAGCTGACATACTGCAGGTGGTTTGAGTGTCTCTTGATGATTTGTTTGATCAGATCCGGATGGGTGGCCTTCAGGTAAGAGCTGGCGGGTTGGTTGAGCTCGAACTCAAAGCACCGCCACAGCTCGGGCATATGGAAGGCCTGGTTCCAGCCACGGCACACCTGGGACGCGTAGGCGCGGTCGAGCAGAGGCAGGTACTGGAAAATGTGCATCAGAATCTCCTGGGGTAGGCACCCCCAGTCGGAGACCCCCTCGTCAGGCTCTGCGTCCAGCTGCCGCATCCTCTTGCCGGTCTCTGCTGGTCCCTCCATGGATGTACTGCCGTCGTCCTCATCACCTTTTAGACCTCTCTTCATTCTGTGTTAAAAGAACACAACTATTTTGTTACAGATCGTCTATTTTTTTGTCACTGTACGATAATCCTTATCGTAATAGTCAGCAACACAACGTTGTATTTAGTATTAGTTAAACGGACGTCAGCTATCTTACTGTACACTATATCTAGTTTATCAGCAGACACTACTACTAGACTACTAAAGAAATTTCCAGATAAATCTTGTATGCCTGCAATCCAAATGCTAGATAGCTAGAATTGTTAATGCTAAATTTTCAAAACATTGATATAAACGCTCATTGTTGACGCCTGCGTTGTAATCCTAGATAAACCGGGTGCTCTCATCTACCTTACCTATCGCGACATACAGTAACCGGGTCACGGCTAATTGGCTCATGAACTTAGCTAGTTAAAGCCAAGGTGGAGAGACAACTTGATCACTACCTAGTTTGCAAGCCACCTAGTCACTTTCGGCCTTACTAGCTAGACAGACCATAGCCAGGTTAGCAAGCTATCATTTCGTTCATAGCTAGTTATCGATATACAGATAGAAGTTACTGCTTTGGATAACATAGAAGTCCTTACATAGCACTATAGTTAGCTAACTAACAAAACAAACTATTACACAAAAAACCTAACTGAACGTTAATTAGCCAGCAAAACTGGCACAGATTGCTATTCCAGACTCAAACAGGTGGATCATGACGTTTCCTTCCCTTCAACGTACCTGGTTAGCTAGCTGGTTCGTTGTGTTTACAATCAGCCTCAGTGGAAAAGAACGAACACTTTCACATCAACCTGGACTAGCACAACTTGAAAACCTCATTCGCGCAGGCCAGCTGATCGGGCGCATTAGGATCTAGTCTATATTGATGCGAGATTTGGCCAACGATATTTTATTGATCCAAATTTCTCGTTTTGCAGAAGATGAGTTCGCGTATTTTCACTATCCGTCTCGTGACCTAGTTCTGTCAGCCTTCCGCGCGTTTCAGTGATAGCACTCCGAGCGCTGGAAATGGCGATCTGGTTTGTTTTTCTATCACGGGAGCGCGGTGCATTGTGGGTCGTCGGACACTGATAGCAGTGAGCTTCTCTGGGACACCGACAGGGGGACTGCGGGCGATCGTGTGAAAATCAACACATTTTTTACAGCAGGAAATTGACCTTATACGTACAGTATGAAGATAAATTTTGGAGTCTTGGTATATGTATGTCTTTCACAGAATAAATGTTCATTTCTAGTATTATGGGAATTGTGTATCTGTCTGTTTCATAGGTAAAATAACAATACACAAAGTTAAATTAACAAATTAACCTCATAATAATGACAATAATTGGGAAATTTTCATATTAGATCTTTTATTTATGTATTTATGTGAACATTTCTGGGTGAAAGGAATGTTGATATATGGAATACTTTCATTAGCATTAGCATAGCTAACTTGTATAAACTAGTGTTTTACTTGCAAATTTGCTTGCTGGTCTGGGAATGTTATCCGCCATGTCTTGTGCTATTACTCATATTATTCAGATGAATGCACTTATGTTTACTATTGTTGAACTTACTATACTATAAGTTGCTGTCTGCTAAATTAATGGCATGTAATGTATTTATAAATAAGATTAGATCAAATTATTTATCAAGGCCTTTAAATATCTGTTGCGAATGGTGTCATATAATTGCCCCATCCAATTATTTTTGATGCATCAATGAAACAGTCTGTGGAGAACAGGCCTGAAGGAGCAAGAAAGACAACTGTGATTTTGGAAAGTTTAGGACAGTGAATTGTGGACATGGCAAACATACATGGATTTGGCTGACACACAACCTATTAGCCACATCTGTGAAAGCAGAAACAAAATTACAGTAAAAGAGGAACAGTCCTTAAAAAAAATGTTGACTGAAGATACAATATCACTTTTGACTCAAATTACTTGAAATAACATGGTGCCTGATTAAATTGCGAGGAACAAATTACTGTTTGCACAGAAAGTAGTTAATTTTTATTACAGTACATTAATTCACAACATGGCCACCGTATATTGGGTAACATACTTTGCAAATGGGACATGAAATGAATCTGATTTTTATCTGGGGCCATAACCCACAGCTCCCCAGACCTCAGCACAAGCCCTGGATGAAACGTGACTGCTATCCAGGTGCAGATGGAAAAAAAGAAGAAAAAACATCACTCTACAAGCACTCTGTCTTGAAGTCTAGCTGGAAATGGGGCTCAATATGCAACACAGGAGATGTCATTCAGACTACGACCCTAACTATTATGCATAGGTGATAGTGTTACACTGAGCAAAGCACTTCATACTGTATGTATGGATGCTATTGGTAACATGACACATTTTCCTTTGCAATTTTATAAGCAATGAAAATTTGCAAAGTGATCCATATTGAGTTTCCTTCTGCCTTCTTCTTCCCCTGCATAGATGCATTAATGTATTCACTTCAATGCCATTTAAATGCCAGTTGGGTGCCCAGCTCATGTGTTCATCCTGGATATTTGGACACCATCTCTCTCTCTCTCTCTCTCTCTCTCCCACTGTTTTGAATTTTAATGGTGACTAGATATTCTGCCAATTTATATTTTCTGTTTAGGGCTGGGTAGCATTTCCAGTTTGTTTTGGGTTTTAAAATAGTATGCCAATGGTCCAAATAAGAGTTTTTGAGGTGACTGATAATCTGGTTTACTCTAAGGTGTGCTTCAGGTGTTGTCCTGAAGCTGACTGATGGTGGTGTTCGTCTGATCAGTAAGCTTCAGGAGTAGTTGGCTGAGGTGTCTCTTTTCTGTTTTCTGCTCTTGGCATTATGAAGGAGAGAATTTGGATGACTTTGTTTTAAATGAGTCCAGAATTTTAATGAATGTTTTTTTTTTTTTTAAATACTGATAATTAATGGATAAAAGCCCAATTCTGCCCTGCATGCATTGTTTGGGATTTTTCTTTGTAATTTTAAAATGTTTTTGCAAAATTCCACATGCAGGGATTCTGTTTGGTGTTTTTCCCATTTGGTGTAATCCTTGTTGGCAACTGGACCCCATACTTCACTACCATAAAGAGCAATTGGTTTAATTACGCTGTTGAATATTTTAATCCAAATTATAATTGGTGGGTTTAAATTATAGCCTCTTCTTTATGGTGTAAAAAGCATTGTGTGCCTTCTCCTTGAATGCCAGGTCAAATTTCTCTCTCCAAGAAAATGGTCTTTTGAGTGCAGCTGTGCTGACTGATATGGAGCCTCAGGTGTCATGCAGAACTGCAATAACAGCATGAGCTGAAATGAGATGAGAAACCACATGTGTGTTTTGTTAGTTTACCATGCACGCCACGGCCCACAGAATCCTTGGAGTTCACTTTTATTGAATATTTATTGGGAAGTCACAGGATGCATTTGCAGTTTTTTTTGGTGTCCCAGTTGTGTGATGATTTTATGCCTATATTGCAATGTCAAAAACAAATACTGTATAACAAGATGATAATGTTGATGACGATGTCAGAGCATAATAAAGTGTAAAATGTACTGTAGCGGCGGTGGGTTAATCAGCTAGCCGCAACATTTTGTGTATAGATATGTGTTTGACAGGTTTGAATTTGGGCTGCAGGGCAGGGTATAAAAAGAGCAGATAGCCCACACTCCTGCCACAGAGAATCCTGTGCTAGTTTGCAGTTGTATGCGACATTGTCTGCAAATGAGGGCGGAGTGTAGCACAGTGGTCGCAGGTTCGATTCACGGGTAGGACACTGCCGTTGTACCCTTGAGCAAGGTACTTAACCGGAATTGCTTCAGTATATATCCAGCTGTATAAATGGATACAATGTAAAATGCTATGTGAAAGTTGTGTAAGTCGCTCTGGATAAGAGCGTCTGCTAAATGCCTGCAATGTAATGTAATGCAAATGAATGAGCACAATGGCTCAGAGAGTTGATCCACCTGGTCTGTCCCTGGCTGAAATCACAACATTGGTGTCAGAAGTAGGCCTTCAAATCGAAGTGTAGCCTTCACCAAAGACAGCCCAAGGGGATGAATGAGCAGAAGAGACTCATGCCATGTCGAGAAAGGTCTACTGGTGGGGTGGGAATGACGGGTTTGCAGCAAGGTGAAAAGAGAGAGAAAAAACTTTCTACCAGCTGCAAAGCACCTAGCTGTCAGTGTTACAAAAAAGGGAGCTGCCAAGCTTTACTTCAGGTTTCATTTCATTTCATTGCGGGGCTGGCTGGTTGGATTAGGGCAGGAAAGGGGCGGCATCCCTGGAAGGCAAGGTGCTGCAGGCACTCCGAGACATCAGCGGCGATGAGCCCCCATCTTCTGATAGTCTCAGTTCGGCACTGACCAGGCGGTTCGGGCAGGCAACGTCAATCATCGCTGTGCACGAAAAAAAGTCTGCAGCCAAAGACAGTGAGTGTACATGGACTAATGTCACCAAACATGACATTGACACAGGCACAGTGACTCCAGCACATCCTGTTAGCACAGAGAGGAGAAGTGGTGGTGAAAATGAAGGAAATAGACAACTCTCTCAAGTTTTATGTAGACTACAGGCAGCTACAGAGAATTGTACCCGCTGCCCTGTATTGGCGATGCTTTAAATAGCATTGGGGGTTTGACTTGGTCCAGTTCACTCTGCCTACATAGACACTCTGCCTCACTGCACGCCCCAAGACGGCCTTTACTGTGGGAAGGGGACTGTGGGAATTTAATGTGATGCCGTTCAAGCTAATTAATAGCCCAGCCACATTTGAGCGGCTAATGGAACGAGTGTTGCAAAGCATGTCTGATACAGCATGTGTAGTCGTCTACTTAGATGATATACTGGTGCTTGCCCCTAGTTTTGACACAGCGCTAGCTAATCTAATTTCACCCTCAAGCACTGCCCAGCCAATAAGGCTGGGCAATAAGGCTGATAGCCCGAGCCCAAAGCAGCTCCCTGATACTGCCCCCAAGTGAGTAGCTGCGGGCAGCACCGCCTTCACTCTGGAAGAGAGGCAACTTGCTCAGCTTCTGCAGGTTCAGAGAGAGAGAGGACCCAGAAGTCGGCCAGGTGCTGCAGTGGATGTGGGAGAGGCGTTGACCTGTCGTGTCTTGTCTATCTGCTTTCTCTGCAGGAGTGAAGCCATTGGTGAGCCAGTGAGACTGCCTGATGCCGCACCAGGGCCTGCTGTACTGGAAGTGGTGGCATCCTAGGGTGTGCACCGACCGGCTGCAGGTTGTAATGCTACAGATCCTCCGGTCCAGGGTGCTACAGGGTCTTGTTTACCACAATGTGTCCGACCCTGAGCAGACTCACAACACCCTGCTTCACCCCCATAGCTACGGGCTGGTAGAATGGTTTAACCGCATGCTAGGTACTCAGTTGGCGCTGCTCACTGCTCACCATCAGAGCAACTGAGACCTGCACCTGCCCCTGATCCTGATGTCCTACCAGACAGTGCTGCAGGAGTCCATTGGCAGCACACCAGCACCGTTGTAGTTTGGGCTGGAGCTGCAGCTGCCAGTTGACCTGGTGTTTGGCAGGCCCCCCGACGCTGACCTACCCACCATACAGTGACCAGAGTACGTCCATATGTAGCAGGACCACCCGGACTGCATCCATCAGCAGGCCAGAGAGCATCTGAGCAGTTCAGGGGTGTGCCAAAGATAGAAACTATAGCCTGCACTGGTCCAGAATGGTGTTGCAGCCAGTGGACGTAGTCTGGGTGTACAATCCCCACCAAAAGATGAGCCAGTCATCGAAACTGGAGAAGGACTGGGAGGTCCCCTGCACTGTCCTCCAGTGGCTGTCCAACATGGTGTACCAGGTTCACCTGGAAGTTTCACTAGAAGGAGCTGGTCCTGCATGTCCAGAGCCTGGCGCTGTACAGCGGAGTGCTTTTTCCCAGACCCACAGTCACCACCCACCAGCAGCAGTCTGCAACTCTCACACCCTAGCAGCAGCGGTGTAGTTGCCCCATCTCAGTAACTGCCCATGGCTGTCAGCGCTTACCTACAGCAGCTGTGACCACCAGCCCCCCCCCAGCGGCAGCCTGCAGTGACCAGCGCCCCCTAGCAGCAGCGACCACAGCGTGCCGCACCCCAGCACCGGTTTGCAGCCATCGGCCCCCAGCATCAGCCAGCAGTTGCCGCAAGTAGGGAGGGGCCCATGGGCACCCAGGTGGGACTTTGTGTGAGTGGAGTCTGCAGTGAACGGGCTTCCATGAGGCTGTTACCAATTTTTTTTTTTTGGGGGGGGGGGCAGGACAGGGTATAAAAGATTAGATTAGAGCAGACAGACAGTGTGGAGAATCCTGTGCTGGTTTGCAGTTGTATGCTACGTTGCCTGCAAATAAATGAGCGCAATGCCTCAGAAAGCTGATCCTCCTAGCCTGTCCATTTCTGAAATTGATGCAGTATGTTAAGTGTATCTCTTGTGTGTATATCTGAACAAAGTATCCGTGGTATCTATTCCATGTTCTAGAAGGGTCGTTTTCTATCCAGTAATGCATACATTCTTTTATGTCATATTCTATTTTTATTTGATCATAACTAATGCAGTTATGAAGGCATTTACTTACTTACATTCAGTTGAAATGAGTAAACTGAAAACGTTTTCTCACATGTGGTGAAACATCTAGTTAATTGACAGTATGAGGCTATTGTGTGGCCAGTTGTGTAGCCTCCACTAGCCAGATATAGCATGCATCAATGCATATTTGAGGCATTGGAAGTGACTCTTGTCATTTTTGATGAAAATGATCAAACCACCTTCAAGTGTATACAAATTGGCTCAAACTAACCTGTAACTAACTGGCAAATAACAACTGAAACTTATACTACAATCATTCAGTGGCAGTGAGGAATTCAAATATGGAACTGTTAGTTCATAATGCCAGGGAAGTCTCATATGATCTTCGTTTTGTGATTTGTGATTCCAATACATTTTGGTGAACGTTACTAAATTGTTACATTCATAATATCATTATTTACGTCTGCACCGTTTGTCTGGGTCTGTTACGGTACCAAGCTGTGCACCGAGGGAGGAGGCAGAGGGGTTTAATCTCTCGCAGTGACATGCGCTGCATCTCAATAGAACACTCAGTTTGTTCCGGAGCATTTGGACTTGGGCGTAATGGTGTAATCACAGTGAAAGCGGCGGAGAAAGCGACCTACAATAATCCTGTCCACCATTTTATGACTGTTTTTGTTCCATTAATGTTTCATTTGTGCATATTTATTTCACTTGATGGAAGCAACAGTGCTACATCATCAAATGATGGCGGATGTAAACTGCAACAAAAATATCGCCAACGCGGAGCTAGAGGTGAAAAAGCTACAAGAACTGGTCCGTAAATTGGAGAAGCAAAACGAACAACTAAGGACCCGGGCAAATGCCGTAGGCAATTGCCCAGCCACCTCTCACATTCTACAGTCTTCGCCGGCCTGTCTTCACGGCAGTTCCGTTAGAGCTGTAGCAAGCCCAGTTTTCCCTGGGAGTTACTATATTACGAGTCCGACATCTACTCTCTTGTGTCCGTCCGCCCTAAACCAGTACTGCGCTCCAGAAGAACCGTACGCTTATTTCAACCCGCATTCTTCTACTTATGGCGAGGCAGAAGATGTAAGCAGCGGCTTCGCGGAACCTACAGTCTTGGACGAAGTTGAAATGTTAGATCTAAATTCCATTCTCCCTTGCAATGAAGGTTCTGAAGACACCTGGTACTGTAGCCTTGATTCATATTTTTAGACTTCATCATAACACCTTCATCCCAGCTGCTCATCCATCTGTCTTAAAATATTGACAGGAAATCTAAATGAATTAATAAAATATTTCTTCAGTTTGTAGGATTCAAGAGTCAGATATTTTATTTAGCCTATACTTGTTACTTCTGTTGAGTAGTGGTTCGTTTTTTTTCCCCATCAGATGTAAATTGTTTTCGAAACTAAATCCATCCCCTACGTCAGTCTTGATCAATTGCTTTGAAAATGTAACAGTAACTACAGTATTTTGCATTTTCAGTGGAATAATATGCCTCCTGCATATCTGGACACCATTAGGGGCTGAGAACCAATGCTTCTCTTAACACATAGCCTAATTTATGAACTAAGCTGTTCACGGTACTCGAACATTTTTGGTCAACACACGTAGAATCCATTCGTTAAAATACTCTTTCTAATAAGTACTTTAATCGGTGAATGTTATTGAAGAAAGCACTAACCTTTACTTATTTTAGGCAGGTGATATTCAAACCATACTGCACCTTGCTCTGCCAGAACTTGATGGTTTGACATTTTCTGACTGGAGAAGTCATGGTTGACAGGCGGGGTGGCTGGTGTACCATTTCTGTTTTATGTGTTCAGCGATGTGGAAAATTTAGCATACTTTTTTGCTGCCATGCTGTGAGCTGCTCCTCAGTGCATGCAATACTCTCAGGTGACTATAGGTGATCTTTTTTCGCAATTTACTACCATTTCCTGTAATCACATCAGTAGTGATATCACCATAAAAAAACCTCCAACCAATGGCATGTAACATACATGTTGGATGAAACATCTTTGCAGTAGGCAAGGGATTAACTGTTCAGGTCCTTGATGGCTGGTGTGTCTGCTGCTTTATATTCAAATAAATTATTATGGCTAATGTTTTGAACAGTTGAGTGCACCGGTGCTGATTCACTTCTGTTTTGTACCACTGTGAAACACTTGTAACCCTGCATTAGATTGTCTTTCAATTTCTTTTTACGTGATCTTAGAGTAAATGTATTTATTTTCTGTTTCCATACGTCCTTTACAAAGACAAATGTATGGTATGTGTTCAGAATGTTTGAGCTTCTACCTGTTCTGTTTCATGACAAAGTACAGAAGGCTAGACCATCTAAATTTAGACAGTTGGCATTTATGTCTTCAGTGTTTTGATGTAGAGATAGGACATATTCTTCCTCTCATAAGAAGGATATGCAGGTATTTCCAAATCAGCTCAGGGAACTCATAGAAAATTATTAGCATTTTGTTTTTCAAATAATGAATAGAACTGACTTAATTGAATAAGAACTCAGCCTTGTAGTGCTCCGTTGTGTACTGCACATGCATGCACTGTAAACTTAAATAAATAAATAAAGTAACAGCAAATTATTGGCTACTAGTAGCAGTACTTTTACGATAAGCTTCCCAGTAATTTACTGTAACATATTCACAGTAAATTGCAATTAAATGACAAGTATATACTGTGATCTCACAGTAAACAAGATCATGGATTTCTGTGATATAGATGTAGCCTATGCTACTGTAGGATTACGGTAATCAGTTGATTATATAGTATAATCAGCTGTAGTTTCTCATATAAACCATATCATCTGAAAAAAGTAACTCATTAGCCTGTAATTTACTGTTAAATAACTCTCTGGTTGAAGTCTGCCCTCTTCTTTGATTTTGAACCCTTGTCTCAGTTGATGACTAAGAAACACCTGTAAACAAAAGGCCAAGACAAAAAAAGGTAATTTTTGGCATTGTTTCTTCAAGGTACATGCAATAATGCCTCTTTCCTTCAAACACTGAATACAAGTAAATTCCTGAATAGCTAGGCTAACGTGAAGTTAACGTTAACAGTTACAACTTACAACTAAAAGCACAACCACCTCAGTTACAAGGTTTTAAAATATAGCTGTAGCTATATATATTACAGTCATAAAGGAGAAGCTACTGTTAGTAAATCTATCTGAACACTGAAACCTAATACTGCTTAATACTGACCGTACCTGTCTAGTAGTTTACCCCGAGTTTGCCGTCGGTGCCGCATCACTAGGTTCAACTACAGCCGCCATATCCTATAATGCTGCGTGGTCCACTTCAATTCAAATTTCACTGCATTTTTCTATAATATTGCCTAGCCTATATTGATTTCACAGTAATATTCTGATTGTGAAATATTATGGTTAAACCTTGTAAAATCCAGGTAACCATTGATTTCACAGTAAACTGCTGATATATGAAGTTGGTAGTTTTCTTTCTGGATGGTCTGCACAGGAAAGCTCTTGTCTCCGTCAGGTTTTAAGCATGCTGGAGAGAACTTGAGTGTGAATTCATGCTTAGTTCTGTTCTTAACAATTTTTCACAAGTTGATGGACTGTCTAGCCTGTCCTTAGTTTATGTCCTCTTTTTTAAGTGAATGTGTGGCTTAAGGTAGTCTCTGATGCATCCTCTTACACTGTCTGTTTTGGTAACACATCCAGGGTAATTGGAACAGTGATGGAATATAGTTTAAGCCACAGAGTAAATCTTCAGTTTCAAGGCCACAAGGGGATTTGTCCTGGAAAAATGTAGGAATTAGTCATGAATTAGATTTGTACATCAGGTTTTCAGTTAATTTGTTGAAAGATAACTAACCCTTGCACTCCAAAAATATGTAAAAAGATTGTTGTGCTGGTTTCTCAAAACAAAAGGAAGATGGAGACTTGCACGCTAACTGAAAAAATTTGAATCATAAACAACTTGGCAACATTACAGCCAAAAGACAATCACATTTCAGCCAAAGCCTTCTTCTCTGTCTGAAAGTGCACTGAAAACAAAACAAGACCAGGTTCAAACCTAGTATATGGCTGGACCTAGCCGACCAATGGTGTAACTTCATAACTCAGTCAGTCAGTCAGTCAGTCACTTACTCACGGACATTCACGTTTGTAGGGCTGGTCCAGCCAAAAATACAACCCAACAGAAATCATAATTGTCAAAATGCAGATCATGCCAATTTAATTATTATGCATTTAAAATTGTCCTTTAATTGAAAATAGCCTTTGAACACTGTTGTCATTTTCAGTTCATGAAAATGTAATTTGAATTAATTTTTGGAATTACCTGAATTGCCCCAGCCCTGTTGTGTATGAAGCAGATATGAAACTTTAATTTCAATGTGCATGTCTTGCACGATTTGTTTGCATTATACATTTTTTTATTTATTTTTCTGCCAAAAGAACTGCTGACAGGCCATAAAATATCAATTGTGTGAAATTACACTTATTCTGCTTATTTCTCTCTATTTAATCTGTCTATCTAATAACACAGTCAGCAGGTCTACACCGTATCTCATTTCAGATTAATCAAATTACGTACATTTATATATTCATATTACATGTATTCATTAGATTGAAAATACAAAAAGAGCTATCGAATGCCTTTATACTTATTCTGAGAATGAAAAGGTCATAACAGCAGCTTTGTTTTGGATCACATGACCTCTGACGTACACGCAACCTCTCATACAGCACACAATCCGTCCTCTGAACTCCCCCAGGTTTTTCAGATGCATCAGACACTCAGCTCCTACATTCCCCTGATCCTCTCTGCTTCCTAACTGCAGGGATTTATTGTTGGTAGCAGGAGTTTCTGATGTTATTTTACAGTACAGTATGTCCATTGCCACAGTATTATACAGTACTTGGTCATGCCTGTTTCTGAATTTTTAGAAGAATAAGAAAATTACAATGTTTTTGCTGTGACAGTAAGGAGACAGAACTTTCAATGTTAAGTAGAGCATTTAGTGGGTCTAACAGAAATATAATATATTGCAATATATTGTAAGCGATGACCTTTTGAAAATATGATGCATATTCAATAGTAGTGTATTATACTGAAATATTAAGAAGCAGTGATAATTAGTCTATTTGTCCATATATTTTGAAATGTTTCAATATCTTCATTATACATTTTATGTCCACTAGCAGAGTTGACGGGGGTTATTTTTTCACCCCTTTCCATCTGTCCATTTGTCTGTCTGACTGTTAGCAGGATATCTCCAAAGGTTAAGAATGGATTTCCATGAAACTTTGTGGAAAGCTTGGTCATGGGGCTAATTAACTTTTCACAACTTTTCACCACAAAGGGATATGGCAGTCATAAAAAGACATATAACTTCTAAATTGATTCACGTAACACCACAGAACTTTGGGGAAACGTTTATCTGGGGCAACAAAAAACTGTTTAGCTTTTCACTGGCCAAAAGAGGGCGTGGTGATGGATGTGGCCAATCATAAATAGGCATGTAACTTCCAAATGTATTCACGTAATACCACAAAACTTTGTGGAAAGTTTGGTCATGGGGCAAGGATGAACTGGTTAACATTTTACACCAATTGCCCAAAGGGGGGCATGGCTGCTTCTCACAAAACATTATGTAACTTCTGAACAGATTCACACAACACCTTTGTGTGCCTATCAGTAGGGGGGGGGGGGGGGGGGGACAAAATATAGTGCCAAGTGGCCTCTTGGTGTTGCAGTAATCAACTAAAATGCTTTAAGAGTGGCTAGAATTTAAAAAGGCATATCTCATGCTCAATTTTAGATACAGTTATGAAATGCCTTTCCTTATGTGAAGGACATGCAGAAAATGATTAACTTTTGGTCAATACCTGACTAGCATATCTTGACATTTGCATAGTGTTGGTGGAGGTACTATGCACTCTACTGAGTGCCATGTTCTAGTTTTAATTTATTTTAAATGTATTCTATTTCCCGTTAGGGTAATGTACCTGACAGGCAGTGCATATTGAAAACACCATCCAAAACACCAAAAATGAGAAGTTGGCATTGCTGACTGTAGCTTTGATGACTCTACTTAGCCTATCCTCCTGTCTGTGCAGGTTGTACGTACCCCCAAGTGCCAGAATGTGGACAGAGTTCAGCCTCAGCCCACTGCAGTGGAGCAGGCAGGTGCTGGACAACCCCAGGGCCGAGGTGGAGGCCGCCAAACGCTCCCTGTGCCACAGACTGGCGCAAGGTAGCTAAGCGACCACAGCACACCTTCACTCACTCAGCTGTGGTCCACACAGCCGTCATTCGCACTGGAATCACGCGGAGGTGTGGCGGAGAAGCAGAGAGAATGAAAGTAAAAGAATGCAGGGTACCAACCAGCACTAAAGCGATGGAGCTGGTGCCAGTGTAGCATTGTCATGTGGCGACACTCAAAGCATACCGAATGGTTTAATGAATACTTCTGTGTCAAGTATATTTGTATTTGTATTGTGTGTGTGACATATATACATTTAGAATAAGCTGTAATTAAAAATGTGGAAATATTTATTTTCATTTTGGTTTATTTTGCATTTGGAATATATTATACAAAGTTATTGGCTGCCAGAACTCTCGGTCCTCTTATATTACTTTTTTCTTCTCTGGTTGCCCCCTGTGTATGCATATGCGTACCCTCATATTTAAAGCAAAAGCAGTCAGTTAGAGTGAAATGGTAAAACAGAAATGTTAAATTTAGAGAGGGGTCTTTGGAGGGCTTGAAGGATAGGTGAATAACAGCCTTAATCATAATAACTTCACAACCCTGTTGTATTTAGCCATATTACTATCCCTCTAGAATCACTTTTTGAGGGAAAAGTAGGTCTATAATTACACTTCTGAAAAGAGGGAAGAAAGCAGGCTGAGCTGACACATGCATACTGAAATGTGGGTCACAGTCTTGGAGGTTTACTGAAAAGGAGGTCCATCGCTGCCTTGGTGAACAGTGCAGTGCTTCTGTGGAGCTGACATACATTACAGATGGGAAAACATGCAAGCATGATAAAATTAATAGCATTGATAGCATTGTGTATGGTTATAAGTGGATACCAATATGTTCAGTCTCGATTGTATACTCTCCATAGCACGTAGTTTTACGTACACACAGATTTTAATGCACACCTTCACACAAGCATGCACAGACATGCATACATGCACACACACACACACACACACACACACACACCATCTTGGATTCTTTTCATTGTAATATCTCAAAACATACAGTGTAGTATGATATGTGCATTTAAATGATATGGTCATGTAGTACGTGTTTCGGTGCTCTAAACGTAAGTTAGATGTCATTTAGAGGCAGACGAAGGAGAAAGTGGATAGGGGGGTGTCTGTCCTTGATTCAGAAATCCTGACTACAAGTAATTATACTCAATTAATTGTGCGGTATTATTTAAAAATTCATCCCATGCAATTAAATCTGACACATTTGTCCATCTCTTATTTGATTTGATTCATTTCTCAATTTCAATGATGCTTAAAATTATCCTGTTAACTGTAGGTATAATTTATGTAGAACTGATATACATTTATATATATATACTAGGTGAAATACATAAGTATACAGTATAAATTGTGCTATGATAAATAGTAAAGAAAAAAAGACAGAAACAAAACTGCTGTTTGGTGTACTGTCAGTTAAGGTAATGTATGTAGGAGTTGAGCTCGTAAGGATGGTAACCATGGAAACCATATTTGCGCAGTACAGAGAGAACCTGCTTTGAGGCCAAGTGGCTTATATTCTTCCTGATAATATGAAGTGGTTTGTATTCTTACAGACATGTTGCATGATAACCATGTGTCTAGTCATACAGCTGATATAAACAAAATAAACATAATGCACCATGCAGCTTGAATTTTCAGCAAATTGCTTGCACTGATTTTCCCCTATGGAAAATATCTAGTGTGTGTGTGTGTTATTCCTTGTGGAAATGTGGAGGCTGCATTATCTTGTAAATATGCTGACAAATATAATAATAAGTGTATTTCACAGTTTATATGGTGAGCTCCATAACGTTTGGGACAAAGACATATTTTTTTCTTGATTTGGACCTGTACTCCACAATTTTAGATTGATAATCAAACAATTCAGATGTGGTTAAAGTGCACATTCTCAGCTTTGATTAAAGGATATTTATACATATTGGTTTCATCATGTATAAATTACAGCACCTTTTATGCATAGTCACCCCATTTCAGGAACCCATAATGTTTCAGACAAATGGCTTCACAAGTGTTTCTGATTAGTCAGGTGTGTTCAATTGCTTCCTTAGTGCAGGTATAAGAGAGCTTTCAGTATTTGGTCTTGACTATTAGTGTTTGTCAACATGAGGACCGGGGTTGTACCAATGAAAATTAAGCAAGGGTATGTATTTAAAGTACTATAATTCCTACATGGTGAAACCAAAATGTATAAAAGTACCCTTTAATAATAGGTGAGAATCTGCAATTTAACAACAAATGATTTGTTTCATTACAAATCAAGTACAGTCCCAAACATTTTTGAGCTCAGTACATATATTGGGAAGTGTTGCAATATATTGATAGTATATTTTATTTCAACATATTTTCAGTGTATTGCCTGGCTGTAAGGGATTACATATTAAAAGATAATTGAGTGGCTGTGAGTTCTGCTTTACTTTGAGCTACAGAAAGCTACATTCAGGATTGCTGCAGCTCAGAGCAGTGCTCTGAGTTAGGTCATGAGTTCTGCTTTGTACCAGGAGCTTAAGAAAAGGCTTGTTCTGTAGCAGCCCTTGAATGGACGCTCTGTTTAATTGTGTGATGACAGCCAATGTGTCGTGTCTACTCATTGTTGAGAACCACCATTGTTTTGCTCCAAAGACAAGTATCAAAAGAGCTCTTTCCACTCAGATGAGTGCACTGATGTGCACGTATTTTGAAGGGTATAGGTACAGCTGAGTAAAAAATTGTATACCTTACTGTACTGTTGAACTAATTCAAAGAAAAATCAGTGTTGAAGAATAGATGAGTTCAGTTCAACTCCTCTTTGCGATATGCTGTCACAATGGTCTTTTCACAGAATTTGTGTGTGTGCGTGTGTGCATGTGTGAGATAGTCACAAACTGTAACTTTTTCCCTACAGCATCTAACCTCCGCGTTCTGCTCCTCTTCTTTACCCAGCCAAGAAATGGAGGGGCGTGTTGTCTAGCCGTGTCTCTCCTGTTTGCCCACCTGTAGCTGGTGTTCCCCCGCTCTGCAGCTCTCCTAAGCCCTGCTCTAAAACTGCACTACCAGAGCGACCAGGTAACACCACCGCTCCTCTTCACTCGGGTCAGGACTACTGCCCTGGTCCTGGAGAGCCACAGAGCCTGCTCGCTTGCACACGGCACAAGGTTTCTTGAGTTGCTTGCTGATTTTTAGGCAAGCAGCTGCAGACCCTCCCCTGTGACTTAGACAATAACCCAGGAAAGTAAATTGCCTTCATTCATATTCTGAGGATATTCATGGGTTGCCTTTTTAAATAGTTGTGTAACCCTGTTGTAAAATCAGGAATTTAATATAATCTCTAAAGACTTTGCTATGTTAATTTCCATAAATATTTGCAGAAAGTAGTGCAAAAACTTTTGTTAAAGTTAATTGCACTGTTCATCCTAATGATATGTTTCATGCATTACCGTGAATTTGATTTTTTTTTTTATAAATTGGATTTCTGTATTTTAAATTGTAAATTATGTAAATCAGAATTATGTAAGGATTCAGGGAGTGAATATGTGAAGAATATTTGAAATCCTTGTAGCTTTAGAAACTGTGGAAAGCAGAAGACATTTTGTATGATCAGGAATAAGAACCTGTCTGTGTGCATGAACTGTTCTTCACCTCTGTCCATGTCTAGCTTCATTTTGCCCATCCAGCCATTTCCCACCCCTCCTGACTCCAAGAACCAATAGGAAGGACTACTCTGGTCTAGCCGAGAGGTCTCCCTCATTCCTGTATCACTCAGCCAATCAGAGTAAGCCTGCATTGCCATTCATAAGCTTTCATGGCTCCTCTAATCATTTCACATGTATGATATTGTACTGGAATAGAATTATTATCAATTTTGTGTCATTACACTATAAGACCACACATTTTATTGTGCTAGTGTTGTGTCCAAATGAAAATATTAAATACAAACATTTTGAGAGTTCTATTTCCAGCTGTTCTTAAATAATACTCTTCTTCTCAAATTAGCAAAGGCATTTAAAACTGCCTTAATTTGAGTGGTACAATTTGCATACCATGGAAAATTGAATTGTGTTAATACCTTTAATGAATCTATCAGATTATATTTGTAGATAACATTTTATAATTAAATGTGTCACTCGGACATCTAGAGGACGTGTTGTGACAAACTGGACTTTCATCTGATGTCTTACATAAACAAGCCATTGCATAATCTGCCATTATCCCTCCACTGACCGTCTGTGCAAGATTATCACTGTGCTAGAGCAGATATCACTTTATTTTTACCTTTAGATTTATAAATAAACATTTATGAAATAAACATATACTATAATTCACATACTAATAATTCATAGACATATACACATACTACTAATAACTAATACTACTACTACTACTACTAATAATAATAATAATAATAATAATAATAATAATTTCTTACATTTATATAGCACTTTTCTAAAAATTCAAAGGAATTGAGGGGGAAACTCACCTCAGCCATCACCAATGTGTAGTTCCCACCTGGGTGATGCACGGCAGCCCATTTGCACCGAAATGCTCACCACATCGGCTGAAGTGGAGAAGGAGAGAAAATTGCATTTTGCCTTGAAATACAATTGGTGGAAAAAAGTTAATGTCATGTATGACTAAGTAAACATACAGTACTAATTGGTATGACTAGAATCGAGAGCACTCATAATTAGTAGTGCTTTACATATTTTCTAGATTACAAAAGAAAAAGGTGTGGAGCACACAGATGTAATATGAGCCCTTTAATGGTACAAAATAAAATTGACATTTTTCGATGCTAGTGCATCTTCATCAGAGTCATATGAAACATGTCATATGACATATAACATGTTTTAGAATCAGAAATTTCTGGTGACCAATGGTTTACAATGACTGGTATTAAGGGTGTTCAGGGGGTTGGACATAAAGCAAGAACTGATTTTCACTGATTTATGGCATGCGGTCCAAACCCTCCCAGATAAGACAGACAGTTTAAGTCATGCTGAATGGAATGTATGGGCTAATAGATCATATCATAGATGAATAATAAATAAGTCCAATCGTGTTGCCTGAAGGTGCGGGCCGCAGACTGCTGCCTCTGAGCCGTCAGTCCTCCGTCGACAGCGAGCTCAGCACCTCAGAGCTGGAGGATAATTCAATCGCCATGGGATACAAGCTGCAGGACCTGACGGATGTGCAGATCATGGCGCGACTGCAGGAAGAGAGTAGGTTCTCTGGGATTTATTTTTCTGAGATGGTGGGAGAAACGGGACGCATGTGCACAAGCAGTGGTAACCAACCCTGTTCCTGGAGATCTACCATCCTGTAGGTTTTCATTCAAACCCTAATTTGGCACACCTGATTTTAATAATTAACAGCTGAATCTCTAGCTGTTGAATGAGGTCTGCTTTACTAGAATTGGAATTAAAACGTACGATCTCCAGGAACAGGGTGGGTTACCACTGTGCATGAGTGAAGAATCAATAAGAGGGAATGTGATGTGCTGCAGTCTGTATTTTGTATGCAATTTCCATGTATTCAGATCGATGAAGTTTCAATTGGATTTGTTTGGATCTGAAGTTTAAAAAGAAAATGCTCCGTGCTCTTGTGTGTGTGTGTGTGTGTGTGGTTTGTGTGCGTGAATGTGTGCACGCCTGTGTGTATGTGTGCATGCGTGTGCGCATGTGCTCGCCCCCTAAAGGCCTGCGCCAGGACTACGCCTCCACCTCCACCTCCGCCTCCGCCTCCGCCAACCGGCGCAGCTCCAGCTTCTCCTTCCGCCCGCGGCGGCCCATGTCCAGCCAGCCGAATCTGTCCAGCGAGGAGGAGTACGACCGCACGCCCCTCGCCGAGCCCCGCGTGGCCCGCGCCATGCCCCTGCAGCGGGGCCTGTCTCACTCCCTCTCCTTCTCCGGCGCCAGGGACCCCCGCCGCAGCCCCTCGGCCCCCCAGTACCTCAGCTGCCTCTCATTCCAGCAGAACTGCGGCCTCGCCCCGCCCGGCTACGTCCCCGGATACGTGCCGGACGCGCTCTCGCAGGGCCACAGGGCCAGCAGAGGTGAGCGGGGGGGAAGACACCCGGCCCAAACTTACTGGGGAGGTCATCTGACCCAAAGACCCAGGGGAGGTCACCTGACCCAAAGATCCAGGGGAGGTCACATGGCCCAAAGATACAGGAGAGGTCTACCCCCCCTAGGCTTACGGAAAGCTTAGGGGTGTCGCAGGGGACGGCTACTTCTAATAAACTTGGTACTAAGTGCTCAGTACTTCAGGAGGTGTTCATTCTAAAATTGACGTATGATTTAGGAAGAGTTCAGTACAGGTTTTTAAGAAATGATTGAAAGCATTCCTATAGACTGACATTCAAATGAACAATTTGTTGTTCTGTCAGGATTTATTTTATTTTTTTCTTGATTGGGGTCTGGTTTAAGTAATAATGTCTAAGTAATAACTCAATGTAGGTGTTAATGTTGAATTCCCACTCAATGTATACATGTAGCCGATAAGTCATCTACACTTAACGGATAATGCGTCTGCTTTGTGTTTTAAACATTATTGTCTTTGTATATGTGTTGTTTTCGGTTGGTGTCTGTTCTATTGAATTGTCTGTAAACTTTAGCAAAACTCTTAGGATCTCCCATCGGGAATCATGCAGTATATGAGAGTAAGTTTGAAAGTTCTTATTTGACTAACATAACTAATATGGAATGGATGAGGAACTTCAAGAAGTGCTTTCAGATCAGCTGATCATAAAATGTATTAAATGGGCTGGGTGGCTCACCCTGTTAAGGCACTGTTCTAGTGTGTGGACATGCCCCATTGTCTGGTATATCCAGACTATTGCCAATGTTGGCTCTGGCCAGCAGTCCTGCAGGATAAGGCATAATTGGATGTAGTGTCACCCAGGGAGGAAGGGATTCAGTTAGTCTCATCGTGCTCCAGAGATCTGCCATCTCATAAGTTTGGCAGCCAGAAACAGCCTGCGGAAATTACACATGAAGTGCCCTCCTCAGAATAAATGTCTGTGTGAAAATAACTCCATCTGCTTGACATCTCCCAAACTGAGAGAGGTTGCAGTGATGAGCACGCATACACAAAACTGTAGAGAAAATAGTGGTAAAAAAGACAATAATAATAATAATAATAAGAAGAAGAAGATGATGAAATAGATTGTTGATAAAAAATGGATGACAGATTCTAGAATATGTAAACCTTTTTTTGAATGGCTTTGGAATTCAAATGAGTGACTTTGACAGAGGCTTATGACACATTGAGCCAGCTGCTTGAATAAACCAATCATTCTGGTAGCGTTCTGACTAACTGATGCTACTGGCAGACTCGGTCTGCTGCAGCTTTGTGAGCATGTCTTCAGTGCTGTCTTTAATCTGGGACCTGAAGATGAGTTTGTGGCTGGGGATTATAAGAGCAGAAGGACTCAATGGCATTGATACAATGTGTCATTAATTCAAGTCCCAAAACTTGCTTTTAAATAGATTTTGTACAAAACTTAAAACAGACTTTTTCTATGATTTTCATATTAGAATAATATTAATTTTTCATGTATAATGACATTTTTATGTATGCTGTGAAATTTCCTGTACCATTGACAAGAATCCCAATAATTATAATAATAACAAAACTAAAAACCTTATGTGGCAATTACAGCCAAATTAGCATAACTTTGAACCTCAGGTTTAAACATCTCAACCAGAGTGTCAAAGGATTAGATGAATAGCTCTTCATCTGCGAAAAAAGGAGAGACTGTTCTAGGTGTAGTGCAATTCTGTGGTTTATGGGTTTATGATCTGAGGTTTAAATTCCTTCTTTGTTACAGTAGCACCTGTGTGTTTTATGCACTGGGGACTGCAGAATCTTTTGAACATTTGAATGAGACAGATTGAGCAAGTAATAACAAAAGTTTTTTAATTATTTTGCTTTTTATTTTTGTTTGCCAGATAATTATTAGTTAATCTGTTATTATTTAATGTGGTTTTAAGTGTACCTACATGTCATATGCTGGGTGTGGATAAGTGGTCATTACTGGTAGGCTCAGGATTAACTTGCATTTGGGATCTCATACTCTAATCCTGCTGTGTCTTCTGGTTTTTAATGACGTCTAAGTGCCTAATTTATATCACTGATTGGCTAAATATTCCACACACCTTTTTTCCTCAAAAGGCTTTAATTGGAAATTGGTTGTAAGGAAAATGCAGAAACGTTGAAACACTGCTGCCCTCCAGGAGTTTGAGACCCCTATATTATCACAAATGTACTTTTTGCATGATCACTGTATCTGACAGTATGCGCTGTAACATTACAGATCACCTGCAGAGAAGCATGCCCAACTTAGTGCGAGCACCCAGCATGCCCAGCGTCCCCAGTGTCCTCTCCATAACCACTGCCACCGGTCACAGCAGTGCTACTTCCTCAATACGCAACAGCCAGAGCTTTGACTCCTCCAATGGGCTGACCAGGATTCAGTCTTCAAGTGAGATCACTTCCTGCTGAGTTTCCTCAGTTTCCTCTGAAGTTCTTAACTTAGCTAATGTTTGTATACAGGGATGTCTGTGAAAAAGGACAAATGATATTCTTGCATTTCCAAAAAAACATTACTTAACCTGAAAACATTCATATAAATGGAGACTTTTGTAGCCATGATTACATTTATTTGTTAATGTTCCATACAACTGTATCAGAAAAATGAAAAAAAATCTCTGTTTAACCTCCTCAAGCCTATGACTGCAAGCTTGAGGAGATTAGATTAGACAGATGTAAATTGGTGGATTTTGTTTCAGTACAGGACATGGAATTAAAAAAAATATATGCCTGTACACAAATATATGCCAACACCTCATGACTGGTAAATTCATTCTTATTCTTATTTAGCCAGGCAGCCTGACTGAACTGTAGAATCTCTTTCACAAGGGAGACCTAGCCAAAAGAGCAGCTCAATGTACATGGAGCATTATGCAATAACAAACTTTAGTAACTGAGGGCGCATTAATGCCTTGCCTCTTTTTATAGTTCCCTCCCCAGGTCCACTCCAGCACCGGTTCCAGAGTGTGGGGAACTTCTCCGGGTCTTCGCGGCCGACTCTGAAGGCCATGGCCTATGTCAGCCCCACCATAAAGGGCTCCCCAAGCCTACCCACTGCCATGAGTGCTCAGTCCAGCACACCCCTGCCCAACAAACCTGGCGCCCCGCCCACAACGGGCCGCAGCGCCCTCCCCCGTCCCGCCTCCTTCATCGGGACAGGCGCCATCCCACGCAGCAAAATAGCCCAGCCTTTACGCAGGTAAACCGCTTGTGAACAGAAAACAGGAGTTAACAAGGGGTCCCAGTCAAATCAGATTCTGATTTTCCTGGTCTTTGCAATGACATTGTGAAAAGAGAAGTGAGAGACAGAACATGCAGCCTATTTCGGTTTGATGTTGTGCAGTCACAAGGAAAATATTTAATTACATTATTCATGCAATGTGTCTGTGTACTTCCCAACTCCTATTTCTAAACCTACAGTTGTCTTTTAGCTTTTATTGCTAACTCTGGTTCTTTGCATCAAGTTAATTTTCAGAATTTTACGTACATTTTTGACCATTTAAAATATACTAAATGAAGTCAAATAACATGTATCTAATCTATTCTAATCAAATGATATTTGTCCTCTCACAGTTTGCTCACGCCTCCAAAGAGCGTGTCTGCCCTCAGCACTCTACGGGATGTCAGTTGGAGAGACGGGTGTTACTGAACAAGGGGAAGTGGCACAGGAAGCTGCAGTGAAGGCCCAGCAGTGCTGGGTGCTCAGCTGGCCAGGCCCGATTACTGTCCCACTAAGTGTTCTTGAATGGGAGAATAACTGGATGACCTGGGGCTGCTGGGTGGCTCACTCTGTAAAGGCCCTGATCTAGCTTGTGAATGTACCCCACGGTCTGGTATTGGATCTAGACTGTACCAATGTCAGCTGAGTGAAGCAGTCGTACAGGGTGGGGCTCATTTGACAGCATCACCTGGTGAGGGTAGAGTTTCAGTTTGGCGGGATGTCCATGGCTGTGTAAGAAATGTCTCCCTATTTACTAAATAGTGTACTAGTCAGCCATATTGGTCGAGTGCCTGAATTCTCAAATCAAATATTGAATACATTTTAGGGCACTAAAAATATCCCACAGTGCACTGTAATATTTAGTAAGCAACCGTGGTCATTAGAAAGTTGGAAGTGAACTATGATTCTTTTCTAACTGCTTGCAAAGCGTTTTTTAACTTTATTATATGCAAACCTTTTTTCTCTTCCTGTGAAGCTGTGTAAGAGAGGCAATGGCAGAGTCCAGAAGCGGTTTGACTTAAAGAACAACTTTTCTGGGTTTTGCCACGTTGATGACAAATGAATTTCCCTTTTTGGGCATTAATAGGTACAACTAATATGATATAACATAGTATTCAAAAACCAAAACCCTACATCAGTTTGTCCATTATGTAGCACTGTTTGATAGATAGCTAAAATGGTCTCTTATACTAGTTAACATTACTTATGATTCACAGTCCACCAAGTCTATTGGCTAAAATTTCCAATAGCAATCTTATTCTTAAGTGAGCTGCAGCCCGACTTTGGGCATTGCATGATAATAAATGGGTTTAATATCAAAAGCAGGACCTCTGGAGTCATGTTTTAAAGACCGATGGTATGTTAATGGTTCTGTATGTATGCATCAGACATGTAGCCTAGGTGCTGATGCTGTACAATGCTGTCCATTTAGTACACTATTTAGCACCCTATAAAGACACTCACAAGGTGGGGATTAGGGATTATGGAGTAGTGAGCCATTTCTGATCCAGCCTTTGTCCCATTGTGCACTAGTGACCTCTTCTGGTCATTCAGGAGCCTGCAATGAATAGGCACAAACTGCACATGAAGCATGTCCTCTTCCTACTCACTGTCTGCGTGAGCTTAACTTGTGGACTGCACAGTGAAAGCTAGCAGTGGCTGCATATTCATGTGCTCTGATGAAAAACATTTGCATGTCTGTGCTTTCAAAAGGAGCTAGCGGGAATGTGCACATAATCACAATTTGGATTTAAAGGGGTTAAAATATGTATTAGCTGTGCAGAATGCCTATGAAGTGAGTCTGTGAGATACTGATGATACAGGTAGAACTGAGGTAAACTTTAATGTTGCGCACTGTTGATATGCTACTCCTACGGGTATAATATTCAGATTCTTTAAAAAAAGCGAAGTATACTAGCCAAAAATGATAAAGTCGATAACAAAATGGGATCAATTTTTTAAAACTTTTTAAAAAATAAGCGTTACTATTGAATTGCTTGCAGTTTTTCTATTTTTTTTTTTTCACACAGTAAATTTAATTGAACAGAAATTGTCTAATAACATGACATGAAAAGGAAGTCTTTGTTATATGGTGATATTTGCTTTAAAGGTGTTGTCTTCACTTGAAACAGGATAAAGATTTGTGTTTCTTTGGACTGAGCAAAGCTTTGTTTTGGTCACACATGTAGCAATATGCCTGTAATGTCACCGGTCCTTTTACTCTCACTAAAAAATAAAAAAAAATAGTTTGACATACTGTACTCTTTTCATGTTCCTCTTCAAGCACTACAATAATATTAAACTTGTACAGCTGAGAGTGTGTTATTTATTTGTATACCTATGTATTTAACAGCTGTATTGTTTGGGAATGTATTTTAAAAGTTAAATAAAGATTTAATATTATGGCACACAATGCAGCATATTAGTTGATCCTATGTGAGATTAGCCAATTTGGTCACACAGGTAGGCTAAAATGCAAAATGTGTGGTTGAAAACGCTAAGATTGGGAAAGGTGGCGTTGTTAGTATAAAGACCTACCATTTTAGATTAGATTTATTTATTAAACTGATTTGATTTTGTACATTGTTATAGAAGGGTAAGCCCATCTCAGATAACTTGGTTACTAAAAACTATATTCCAGATCCAATAACATCTAGAACAAATGTCTTGTGAATTCTGAAATATGATTGTCACCTCTATAAATACCTGCACCTTGGTAAATATGATCTGTTCGGTTATTATAACAGTTATGGTTATTTTATTTTTATTTTTTGCGTTCGAAGTTAAATCATTGAAGTCGATATTTAAAAAGAACTCACTTCCCATACCGGGAGTCGAACCCGGGCCGCCTGGGTGAAAACCAGGAATCCTAACCGCTAGACCATATGGGAGGCAAACATATATCTGTAATTTGCTTTTAAGAAACATGTTAAGCAGTGTGTTTGATTCGTTGCATAATTATGGAGATGAAAATAATAGGTGTTTACAAATTGCAGAAGGTCTGTGAACAAAAATCTCCCGGACGCAATTAGTAGGTGTAACTAGGTTTCTCTGTCCATTTAACTACAACTACTGGTGGTAGCGGATAGACACTGTTCAACGTAATCGAACACAGTCATCAAGCCTAGTTAAAATTTCCCGAGACAAATTATTTTTATTATTTTTTGTCACCTACTCCTTCCACTGTTTCGTTCATAAGAAAGGAAATCGTGCCTGTTAGCAGCTGCCTATTAATGTAGTTGCCTATTAGCGGTCGTTGATCGCAATGTTCAGCTTAACGTTAACACATACCTTAAAAATGCTCGCTGTCCGGTGTATACGCAAATATAACCTATAGATCAAAGGCCTGAATCAATTGCCTATTCATCAACTAACCTAAGGCCAACGTTAGCTAACTGTTAAGTTATTTAGTTATTACTTTACCTGTAACTTTTATGGACATTAATGTAGACCTACTTCAGCATTACACTAACCTACTGTAGAAGGACATTTTGTAAACTTTCTATTGTGACACGATAAAATAAAAGCAACCCACCTTCTAATAAAAATGTTTTATGTTGCTATCCTCAAACGGAAAACGTCGACTAGTGTGCAATAGCTAAACTTGATACTGAAGGTTATGTGTCGAACTGAAGTAGGCCTACATCATATGACTTCATTGCAACTATCACCGACATGGGACGCAACTGGAGGATGGCCAAGTTAATGGTAGAGATAAGAGATATAGACGTGAGAATACAGACATAAACACACCCCCGCTCTCCACGAATTGGTCACTCACTTTCGTGACTTGAATGTCATTAACACCCGGCCTCTCGAGATTAATAAGAGGAGCATTTGGCAAACCCAGTAGAGGTATTTCCATGTCCGAGGAGTTTACAACTATGGACAAGGAGGTGCTGGGATTGGAGGGTCTGGAAAGGCTAGTAGCAGAAACAGGTAATGACACCACTTACATGCTCATTGAAATTATGCATCTGATTATTTAAAAAAAATAATCATCCTATCCCTTCTGTGGGAGTAACCTATTCAAAAGAATTTGTATGTAGGCCTATATAGATATGATGAACATTGCAATACATAGAAAAAATGTAGTGGCTCTTCCCAGGCATTTTTTAAAGAACGGTTTGTTTATGACAACTCAGCTGAAGGTGAAATGACCATTTTCAGACTCATATTACATTTTTAGACTATCTGAAGCCACGCATCTCCGTGTTAGGACACAAGCAATGCCTTTGCTTTTACTTTGCTCTCAGCTTTTCTGTAGCTTTATAATGCTGTAATGTTCTGTATTTAACCCTACTTGGCCCTTTCCCAATTTGATCATTCCTCGCTTGATGTCAATGAATGTTAGTGTTACACAGTATGAGCATATTAATGTTTTCATAACATTATTTCTACTCCTAAGTAAATGTGTGAGGGTTAAATTTCAATGTATTCAAATTTTGATTCCATATTAATGACTGAACAAGTTATTCTTGTTACTCCAAATTTAACCTTTGCATTTCATTTTGCTTGTGTTTGCCATTTGAAATTTTAAATCATCTGGAACTTTTTGGACGTCTGTTTGTGACTTGCATCTGCGAAGGCAGTGAAGAAGCTCAAAGTGGAAAGACTGACATGGAGGTGCCTTCAGCCAGTGAAAATGAGTCAGACGTTTGGCTTCAGGGAGTCACTGATGACGGACAGACCTACTACTACAATGCACTGACAGGAGGTAGGCCTCACTTCACTTCAGTTTCACACCAGTCAAAGGTGAACGATACTGATTATTGTCTTGGACATAGATTATGTGAGAATTCTCATACATACCAAATGTTTTTGGGCAGTTTAAAGTGTTCACAAAGCCATATGATGAAGAAGGATATTTGTTAGTTCCACATTTATTCACTTATTTTTTCAGTCATAACATTGTCATATCTAAACACGAGAGCTGGAGGTGTGCTGATTGGTGGGCTGATTTTCGCCACGGATGCAACCTCAGTCTGGTTCTATCTTTAATTTCAGAAGCTCAGTGGGAGAAGCCAGAGGGATTCCAGGAGGAAAGGAAAACTTCTGGACAGACACAATCTAAAAATGAGGTAGATTTTATTACCTCATATTCACTACTGAAATTTTCCTTAGATTGACAAATGACTATTTAGTTAAATTATTTCTCTTTTGTCTTTGTGGTCATCTAAATTATAATTCGATATAACACAGAAGTAATAACTGTACTCAGAGAATATGGTTTCCATGTATATTGTTTTACTGTAATCTTTTTCTGCTTTCTAAAGAAACCATCAAGCAGTCCATGGATGGAAATGCTGAGTCCAGATGGGCATACCTACTACTATAACACAGAAACCGGGGGTGGGTTCCTCTACCAACAGCCATGACATTGAGGCTGTATGATTATTTAAATAAAATAAACATTTGCATGTTTGACCAAAAGGAAAGTGCCTACAGGTGACCATGTGAATTACTTCTATTTCACTCACCCAGAGTCTAGCTGGGAGAAGCCAGCAGAATTCTCTCCTCTGGAAGAGACCAGCAGCACTGAGGAGGGGGAAGGGCAGGATCCCTCTTCTCCTAAACCTGAGCCCCTGTCAGACGAAGAAGATAGCTTAACAGAAGTGGTGTCAGTTGCAAAGGAGCCAGTGGATTCCAGAGTGCTTCAGGTACCCAAGATTTCTTCCAGAGAGAGGGAGGCAGGGTGTTATTACTGGTAATTTATATCACATTGCTCTGTGTTCTTTTTTATTGTTAATTTGTTAATGATGTTTAATTGTCTGCAGCTGTATTGTATTGTAGTGCCTGCTAAACAACTTTAAAGCCAGAAAATGTGTAATAACTCATTATGATGAAAACAATGAGGATGCTGACTGTATCTGTTCTCAGAGAAGAAAAAACGAAGAAGACAAAGATAATGATGAGGATGAGGAGGAGGGCGATGATGATTATGATGACAAAACCACTCCTCCCGAGGATAAGGAACAAGAGGAAATTCCAGCAAAGAAGGCCCGGAAGACCAGCCCATGTGCAACGGGACAGCAGGCTGAGGAGGACCAAGATCCAAAGTAAGTTTACCCGTCCTCACAGCTGGTTATTTGTTTCCCTAGGAGCAATTCAGATTACCCCGATGCAACTGCTGAACCAGAATGGCTGCAGTCTGCACAGAAGTTTGAAACCTGTGTGCTATACAGCAGGGGCTAAAGGTGTTCAACTCCAGAACTGTTATTAATTCATGATTAGACACTTTAATGTCTTGGGGATGAATGATTTACCTTTTAAGCCACATTATGTCATAATAGCAATTCACAGCATGAAGAATAATTGACGGCTCTGACATTTAATCAGTGTGATCTACTAATGCTTTAATTTTCTTTTGAAGGACCAGGAGGAACCTGGGGAGAGATAGTTTAGGTCAGGGAAAACACCAGGCAGAGTCAGGAGTGCAGTTCTCTGCCCAATTTAGCATGCGTTCTGGAGAAGACAGCAATTGCACAGAGCTTCAGAGTTCTGCTCAGCATGTTAATCTTCTAAAAGATTACTTAAGTTACAGGGAGATTTTAATTCAGTTTGTAAACAGATGAGAATTATTTTCTATTACATGGTTGGTCAGGATTTCATCAGCTGATATTTGCAATGGTTAGTTACGTTAGGTGGCTATATAGTTAGTCATTTGTTTGCATTTTTACATTTAAAACATCTCGTTAGGATAGAAAATGAATCTTTGTCTTCTTCACTGGCCAGCTGCACCTGTTACCTTTAGTGCTCCCTTCTACTTCCTGCTCAAGGAAGGGTAGAAGATAAGATACAGAAACAACCTTGGCACAAATGATGCATTAACGAGCAATGGAAAACAATGAGAGGTGAAGGGATGGGAGAAGGGAAGGTGTTGCTGTACAATTGCAAGAACAGTCCATTGCTCCGTCATTTGAATGTCAGTCAATACCATGAGGTAGCAATCAGATGTAATATATTACCATACCTGGAATGCCAGATAGAGAAAACAGTCAGAGTCACTGTGCTAGAAATTATTTCAAGTCACTGGGAAAATCATGTCCCTACACCGCAATTAGCTTTATTGCCTTAAAATTGATAATACATTATAGTCACTGGTGAGACAAATTGGGTCCTAATTGGGTATAGCTGGTTGGATACACCTGGTGATTGAAACCAAATCAATGACCAAAACCTGCATTGTGTTAAGATTGAGGGAAAAAATGGGAAAGAACGTAAACACCTGTTTTAAACAACTTCAATTGCTCAAGATAAGTCCTGTTGGGAAAAACCAGCAAATGGGGGTTCCTGAGAACTGAGTTTGAGAGCCCCTGCTATAAAATATGTGTATCAATATGAAGTTATGGTGCTCTGTACAGTGTATTTTCTAGATGTATTTATCATAGTGTAAATATTTAGAAAAAAAAAACATTCATAATTATTGAAGTATTTGGGATGTAGCATTGCTGTCTCCATACTATTTTCATAGAATGGAACTGGTTACTTTGGAGAAAATGCAATGAACAGCTTTATACACTTCACTGTCATAGCTCTTCACTGCATCCCAATAGAGATCAGTTTCCGTTCATAACACCAAGGGGCAAAGGGACTCTTATGGACAGTGCTGCAGGTTTTAGTTCACACAACTAACTGCTTTCCAATGTGTCGCTCTGTTGTGATTTGTTCTCATTGTCACCACAGTGAGCGTGGTGATGTGGAGGAGCGTGAGGTTGAGACTAAGGAGCGCAGCATCTCCCCAACTGTGGAAAGGGGAGCCACATGGGAGGTCAGCAGGAAGAGGAAGCTGGAGAATGGGAAATCCAGGAGTGTACAGCAGAGGGGCAAGGATGATAATGTGGAAACTCTGATTCAAACTGAAGACTTATAAAGAACAACCTTCTGACAGGCTGGGAATAGCTTTAGAGATTATCTCCATTGCTGGTCTGACAAGAAAATTCTACATTTTGTGCATATTATACCATCTCTAATAATTACATTGAATTAGAATTAAATTAGATGGAATTCATTTAGCATAATAAGGACCAGATTTACTAAAATTCTGAGCACTTGCAAAAGGCTTTTTCAAGTCACGCCATCATCTTGATGAATTGGTAGAAATGTTGGTTTTGCAGGAGCTCATACCTTTCCACATGCTGGAATCTTTACTAAATCTAGCCTTATGTGTACTAATTTTCTCAGGTACAATGACCTTGTTAGTCCTGTGTGTGCCCCATTTTTGTCTCCTTCATGGACATGGAAACATGGACTATTTTAAAAGTGTCCAAAACAACAGCACATCCATTAACTGTATTGGATGAAACTTTATATCCTTGTTTGAAAACCAGTCCACATATATTTCACAGGATGGTGTCACCTTGCTTTTTATTCTTTTTTTGACATGTTCCTCTGTGTCTGTCCTTGGGGTCGAAGTGGGCATGTCACAAATGTCACCCGGCTATAAAATCAGACAGCAGAACCCAAACAGCTAAGACAACAGAAGGATTCTTTTTGTGTGTGACTGCAAAGAACATCTATATTGTGCTGCCACTCATTATTTTATCATGAACCAAACACATATTTAATTACATTTTATTTACGCCTGTAAAACAGCATATGTTTCATGATGTGCCTATTTAATTACACATCAATGCTTCAGGGTTCAAGAAAATACTTTGGTAATTACACGTTCTGCCAGATGGATCATCCAGACTCAGAGGTTGTGATGATGCTGGTTGAGGAAGATATAAATGTCACCACAGCACTTTTAAATATGAAAGCAGTCTGCTTGTGAGAGATAGGCTGTGGATGTGTGTGTGATGGCTGATATCCTTAACCACACCCAATGCCAATGACATGTGGCAACAAATTTTTATTGGACTCATTAAAAAGTTAAAGTTTTCTATTACTAGACTGTTAGAGACGTTGAAGTTTTTAGTGCAATGTGAAGGTCTCTGCATCTTGACAGTGAGGTGTGGACTCGGCCTCTTGGCACAATACAAGACTGTGTACATGAACATGTGAATAAAAGTATGAGTGTCTCTAACAAACTCTTGAGGTGGTTACCTTTATCCGCTGCAGGTTCAAAGGGGACAGAGAAGATACTTCTCCAGATAAGAACATCGGTACAAAATATCTTTCTTTTTTTTTTTTTAAATTAAAATAAAAATTTTTAAAGACTATGACATGCTGTACAATTTGTGGTTGGCTTTTGGGCTTCTTGGGTCTGCAGTTAGCACCAATAGGTGAGATTCACTGAGTAAGACCTAACTGCTAGTTTACACAGCTCTGGAGCTCAGAAGGTACAGTCAAGGTAGTCGGCAGGTCATCCTTGAGAATGGCAGAAGATTATTACCAGAGAGAATAATAATGATAATCCCTGTGCAGATCATCAGAGACAAGGGGAAGGATTTCAAAATAGTCAACAGGTGAATTATCTCAGGAGCTTCTGTTAAACGCCACAAAGTTGTATAACTACTATGAAATGATATATCTGGATCTGGATCTGGAGTCGATTGAGTGCTATTTAGGCTAATGTTTTTTATTTGATTTTTTATTTATTTATGTATTTATTCATTTATTTTTCACAATCGCATCTGTTGGAGTATTTTAGTAGCCTGCACGCCTACCTTTAAATCGTGCGCAATAGTTTTTCGCAATGTAAATTGCAATTTACATCGTTAATATACCGCTTATTGTATTAGAAATAAATAGAAACCATTTATCAATTAGTATTGACGCGTTTTAAAACTTGAAAGCAATCACTTGGTTTATGCTGAAAGTTTTATTAGGTCAAATTTCGCTCGGCTGCCCCACAACCTGCTGGTTGACTTAATTTTACAAGGATTCAACTACTCTCGCGAGGATTCGCTATGGGATTTTGCGAGCCATGGCATATCAAAACAAAAATGATCATGGTTTCGTTACAGTTTACGATGGAACAAGTTCTGCAAAGGAGGTGCACCAAGAATATGCCGGTATCCAGACTCGAATTTTTAAAATTATTGTGATAGGGGATTCTAATGTCGGGAAAACCTGTTTAAGTTATAGATTTTGCGGGGGCCGTTTTCTTAAAAACCCCGAAGCAACAATCGGAGTGGATTTCAGAGAAAGGACTGTGGACATTGATGGCGAAAACATCAAGGTGAGAAAACAAATCCTGTAACGCTTAGCGTTAGTTGGGATAACTGAAATCGTAAATGTTCTATTGTTGTTTATGTCTGTATTATCTAACAACCTTTTTATTTTCTTTTAAAATACAAAGAAATGCAAAATACGGTATTATCTCACATGTACCCGTTAGAACACAATGTCCAGTTGCTCTAACGTTACGCTATTATTATTATTTTTTTCTAATCTTATTCTTTCTGTTGAAATGTTTGTGGATATTAGTTAACGTTAGCAACTGTGTGTTTAAGATAATATTTTACTTAGAAAAACAAGAATGTTCAAAGCATACAGTGGCAAGCCGTCCATCTACCTTTAAAAGAAAAGGAATGCATGTGGGTGATTGCAATTATGATCCACGAAGTCAGCCTTATATATTTACGTTGTCATGTATCCAGTAGAAGCTAAATTTGTATTCATCTTGTGTTTGTTGCCTCTTCTTCGGAAAAAGGCATTATGCTATTCCGATCTTATTGATCTTTCTACATTGTGCTTCTGGATTTATAAATGGAAAAGAACCACTGAACCATGACTGTCCATTCTAACAAATTGCTGTAAACAGCTGCCTGGTATTAGCCTAAATGTTATTTTTAAATCAAATTAATTCAAAACAGTAACGCAAGGAATCAAAAGAGCTTTGCTTCCAAATTAGGCCTATATGAAGGCTGGTTATATATTTTCTCAGCAGTCAATAGCAGTTTACAGACTACAGCTTACATTTTTACATACTGCCATTTTTTTTTACAGCTGGTTGTTTAATCTAACAATTGACATGAACCTTCTTGCTTAAGGTGGAATTTGAACTGCAGTGTCAGAGTTGCGAGTGCAGTGCCCTATCCATTGCACTGAACCCAGGCCTTCCTTTCTCAGCTGCAGATATGGGACACAGCAGGCCAGGAGCGCTTCCGCAAAAGCATGGTGGAGCACTATTACCGCAACGTCCACGCCATCATCTTCGTGTACGACGTCACCAAGCTCTCGTCCTTCGAGAGCCTGCCGGAGTGGATCGAGGAATGCGGCCGCCACTCCGTGCCGCCCATGGTGCCCCGGATCCTGGTGGGCAACAAGTGCGACCTGAAGGGCAAAGGGGAGGTGCCCACCTCGCTGGCCCAGCGCCTGGCCGACGGTTACAACTTCCCTCTCTTCGAGACGTCAGCCAAGGACCCTGCGGAGAAGGAGCACGTGGATGCCATTTTCCTGACGCTGGCCTACAAATTGAAGAATCACAAACCGCTCAGGCTGAGACAGCTCGTCGAAAGCAGGCCAGTGCCTCTCTCTGAAGAGCAGGAGCTTCAGAGGACCTGCCTGTGCTGACACTGCGCTCGCAGCTTTTCAAAGAAATAAAAAAAGGACGTTTTTTTAAATCAGGCCAGTGCTTCGCACTGTAGCCTAGCTTGGCTATAGGCCCCTTTTCCCTCTTGTGTTGAGGCTTTGCAGTTAACTCTAGCTGGCGAGAGTTTGATTATGTTTAGATCACCCAAATCAATGGGTGACAGTTCTAAGAAAGCTGTACTAGAGGTCTAGACATTTCATACCATTGTGGCTGCAAAGTGAATCGTATAGAATCCTGCTGCCTGGTTACATCCTAGTCATGGGACACACAAGTTTTTGAGAGCGGGTTGTCCTTTGTCCAATGTGTGTTTGGGACCTTGTCATTTCCCACAATCCTTTATTCCCATCGTATCATACGTTAGCGCAGTATGTCATTCCACATATACAGCTCAACGATGCAGTGGGGAAAATGATGTTGAAAAAAGATGTTTCTCTGTTAGTCCTTTTCTAGATGTGACTTAAAATGTTGGATTTGAATGTAGCAGTCTTAAAAGACTTTTTAAAAGAGTCAGATTTTCAAGAGAAATGCCTTTGTAGCAATCTACATTGCCATGATTTCCAGTATTTATGATTTTATACGTTTAAATTTTATTTATTTTTTAAGCACTTCTTGTTTTTTTCTGATATTTTACAAGTAATTGAGGTATCCAATTAGGATTCCTCAAGCAATGAAAGGGATTTGTAGCAGAATATTTCATAGTGAATATTGTCTTAGCATGGTTTCCATACAATCCAGTAATAAACGTGCAATATATTATGATGCTAACTAGTCTGAAAATGGTTAGAACATATGATATTTCTTCATTTTTCAGAGAAGGACATGCATGTGTAAATCAAGGACAAGGGAACATGTAAATCATGAACATATTTACCACAATCATAGATATCAGTAGAAACTGAGTTGATGAAAGCAAAGTGAATTGTTTTTAAAACAGCTCCCTCAATGCCAAATTATTAATCATTGGGCACAATAAGTGTAAGTTGATTAATATCCGTCTTAGTATTTAAAAATTTCATTAAAATTCTTGAGTCTGTACTAAAGATAAAATAACGTTGGGACGTATTTTGAATTTGAATCCGGGATAATGATACTACAGACAAAATACTGTACCTCAAATATCAATGGGAATTATATTCAGAATCGATGCCATCATTTGCAATAAAATGGGCCTAAATGATTCTCTGGATCAAAAATGTAAAAAAGGAAGTTTTCTTGAAGTCTGTACAATAATGAAGTTGATTGTACCAATCTTTTGTATTCAACAGTACAATGTTTGCATATTTATTAGTATGCGTTGCATATTTTTTACACTAGATAATGTCATGGGAAGATTTTGCTTGAAGGAAGGGGAATAAATGCATAAAAGCATTATACTGAACATATGTCTACTTGTCACTTTGTTTTCTGTGTGTCATTCTTTGGAGTACCAGAGAAGTGCAGCCATCTTTGTTAATTGCCCAAAGCAGAGTTTCACAGGATGTGGAACAGAAGTGCCATTTAAAGATTATTGCCCTTTCAAATGGATATTGAGTTCACAGTGATGTGTATCATTGTGATTTTCACCCTCATCCTTCACTCTGTAATATGACAAAATAGTGCTTGATTACTGCTGTATTTTCATTTTTAATTGTCTTCCATAACAATACAAAATCAGTAAGATACTTTTAATAAATCCAAAACTTTAAAGTGCATTTAAAAAAAAAAAAAAAATAGAATAGTTAATGGGGTCAAATTCCTTAGCTGAGTTGAACATACAGTAAATGAAAAATATCCGCTGGGACATAAATATGTTCAATTACATAGTGGAATAAAGCTGCAGTATTTCGTATAAAACGCTAGATGTCGCTAGATAACTTAAAACTACTCAAACCATTGTTATTTATTTTCCTCACCACCTTCACTGGTTATGCATTTAATTGAAATATATTTATAATGAAGTATTTCACTTTGCATATTCTTTCAGTATGTCAGGTGATGATACCTTGACAGCTTTTAAAATCTCAACATGAGCTAAACTCTAAATAGTTATTGTATTTTAACCTGTATAATAATAATAAAAAATATTATTATTATTATTATTATTATTATTATTATTATTATTATTATTAATAATGTATGTATTTATTTTGTATAAGTTTTATTTTAATTAATTGCAAATGTTTATGCATCAGTTAATATGAACAAGTAGGGTAATGGAAAGGAAGAATGTTTACCGAAATAGATAGCCACTCATGTGTAATCCCTACAAAAATATCAAAGGCCACTGTTACATCATGTCTGATATAAAAGCTACCTTTGATCAAGTGTATAAGCAAGCACGAGGATGATGATGATGAAACAAGATCTTATCAAAATTACATAATTTCTAATATAGAAAAATAGGTAAATACATAGCTACCGCATAGTTCAACCTCTCTCTGTCCAAAAATAAACCGATATGTGGGAGGGAGGTGGTCAGGGCAAGGTCATGTGTAAAAATATAAAAGTATTATGTGTAGCTATGCCCTACATTCCTGCTACGAACCACAGTAGTTGTTTACAAACATACTTTCATGGGAATGACGCCAACGCGTAACTGACCCCGATATAACGGGTTTAAGGCAATACTACTGGCAAGTGAAGAAGCAGGCCCCCTACCCCGCCCTTTTCTCCACTGTGTCACCGCCCCCTACCGGGTTTAGGAATCATTTAAAAGGAGTCTTGATCCGAAAAACAGTAGCTAGTTGTCAGACAAGACAAGTAACACGGGGCCTCTCTGGTGTAAATCCGACAACTCCGTTGGAAAATACTTTTTTCAAGTAATCGCTTTTATCTCGTGTACAGAGGACAAGATATAGACTTCAAGCATCCACAATGAAATCTCCAAAAATGAAATCTCAGAACAAATGTAAGTTGAAAGAATCTTTATGCATCTTTACTGCATTCCATCTCGAGCAAACTGCAAGGTGCAGACAGACTTTAGTCTCATAACTATCCGCGGTTATCTATTGGTCATTCTCTTTTTCTTTAAAAAAATGTTTATATCATACTGCACAGCTTTTTGACTGCATTAAATCATGTAGTGATGCATCCTATACTATTTAAATTGATTTCCTATGACTCCTGGTTTTCAAACGATGAAGCAGCACATGTGCCGTTTCAGACCACCATAGTGATGCGCTGTCCTATTCCAACAGCGCAATTTCTTGAAGATGACGACGGTCTTCATGCTGTGTTATGCGAGTTCGACGCAGTCATTGAGGACTTCACGTCCCCCATGGAAAAGAGACATTTCAGATACGACGAACACTTAAAAACTGTGAAAAGGCGGAGTAGCGCCAGCGTCAGCGACAGCGGCATCAGCGATTCAGAAAGTAAGCGTGAACTTTTATTATCAATATTTTGAAAGTTTTCAACAGAATTTTTACGGTAAATAATTCAAGTAGGCTAAACACAACACGTGGATCACAACATATTCGTCTGTACGGATCATTATTGCAGATGACAAACAATAGTTTAGATCCCCTTTGTTCCCAGTCAGTTTCCAGCGTTTAAAAATAAAAAACTATGAGGGAATCCATGGGCAGATTTTTATGAGGCTATCGATTGTCCAACCCACTGGACAAATTTCAGTTTCATCCACGTTTTATTCATAATCAAAATCATAATTTCTGCTGCAAGCCCTATATTTCCATTGCCTCAATATGAGACTTGATATTTTGCATCGTGAGGGTGAGATAAGTTGATCTGTTTAGCTTACTTTTTATTCAAACCGTAATTGTATATTGAGGAGATCATAAACTCATATCTGTGGTTTGTGGAACAGTAGCTGTGTTGGGCAGGTACTGTACGTGGTTGTAAAGAGATACCCACACACAGTATTAAATGCTCCCAAATATGTTTAAGGTGCAACTGGCAAAGCAAAGTTCTACTTGAGGTATGTCATATAGCCAGGGAAGCAGGGAAGCATAACTCCCTTCCTAAGTGTTCTGCTCTTTGTTCTTTGTATATATACATAAACAGATCAAATAATGATTTGTATGATTGTGATTAAGAGCAGAATTTGGCGTGAAATACGAAAATGGGTCATCTGTTTGTTTGCACCCCCAGTATGTAGCTTCTGACAGCACCGTTCTACTTTGTAACTCTGTACGCTGGAACCTGTGAAAAGTTTGGATGTACACAATAGCCTCTGTTAAGTGATGATTGCTTGTCACTGAGGTATTATCTTTCCTTCTCCCTCTGTAGCCATGCGGCCTCATCACTGTAGAACAATGATCATCATAACATCAGTTTGCCTCAATGGGCTTAGATTCATTCAACAGTGAAAGTGTTAGCTACAATGGTACATTATTATGGACTGAGAGAAGAAACTCCCATGCTTTTACACTACTGCATATACACAACAACGTGTTCCGTGCAAAACCAACCCTCATAGAGTAATTGTGACACTAATAATGTACATGTGGTCTCTGCTGGTCTTTTTTGCTGGTGAGAATTTTGCTGTATAAATAATCACTGCAGTGTTCTCCACATTTAGAAGTTTCCATGTGTTACAAGGAACTTAAGATTACGAAGTGTGAAATACTGTCAAACATAGCAAGCTGTACAGACAGAGATGAGTACAGGAGTTTACATGCTTTAGTGTAAACTCCTGTACACAACACATGATCCTAGCCCTCCGAAAATGTCAGTGGGCGCATCTTCAAGGGCCACTGCTGTAGAAATCCTTACAGTAGTTCAGCCATCCAGTGTCTAAGACTAATGCATTATACAGCATTCCCTGCTGGAACACTGTCAAATTGCACAGTTCTGTAAACTTGCCAAATGCTCCTTGCACCCCTTGCGTACAGTGATTTACTCTCACAGCCATATGTGTTGTGGTCATGGGAGTTCTGTGGGAATGCACAAAAGTGATTCCTTAGCACTTACTGGACTGATGACCCTCTTTAAAGAACTCCACAAAGAAGGGCATGCAATTTACATCTAAATTGTATGGCATGACATACCAGTGGGTCCCACTTTATCAAACTGTATCAAAGGTATTCATTATTAATTAAATAAATAAAATAAAGAAGCAGCCTCTAAAATGTGTATTTCTGAAGTGCTTAATGACTAGAAAAGTTTTGATAATTACAATAGAACTCAGTTGACTTGGCATTAATCTACAGCACAGGATCTCACATTGCAAGACCTGAATTATTAACCAGAAACACTTTTTATAACTGCCATTTTGAACAAGGGGGTTAATTCCTTGTTTTTCTGAAGGCAGAACGTTAGAACATAAGTGCCTGAAACTGCTGGAAGCGATCGAGACTTTGCTTTCACACCCACCGGCAAACGGCCACCAGTTTCTAGATTCCATCTCCTTCGGGGTGCAAAGAATGGAGTGTTCAGGACTTCATTGAACCGTGCCTGCAAAAAGACAGATAGGCAGGGAGAGCCAGGACTCCACAACCCAGGCCAGAAGCAGGGTTCAGGGTCAGTTCCATGTCTCATCACCACCACTCCAGGTGGTGCTGCACATTCACAGCAGTGTGGACGGGTAGACTGGAAGACTGCCCTGAGCTTTAAATGGAATTACTGAAGTCTGGATTAAGGGGTGGACTGAATTTTGATTTATGAATAATCATCTCTCATTCTGGACCTCCCTCTATCATCCCTTACATGAACGGGATATACTGAAATTAAATGAATTATGTGGATTTTTGGGAAATATAATGATATAATGTTTCATAGTGATTTATAAGAAATATATACCAATATCAACAATAATTTGCATATTTGCTAACATATTTTGTGGTGTTGAAATATACTTTCTGATCTTGAGGACATCTTTTATTTCAATACGTTGCACTATATTCTATTTCCGCAAGGTATATAGAAGACAAGTCTGTTCATAAGAGGAATGTGATTGGTCAGCAAAACCCACTGAGTCACCCAGCTCTGGCTAATGGAGGAGATCAGAGGGGAAAAAGTCTTACCCACTGAGATCCTCAGTCACCCAAGTATAAAATCAGGTTAACGGTGTGCCATAATGGTTAGTGAACTAGACTTTGACCTCCACCAAGACGGCTGTAGGTTAAGTAGCTGCTGCAGTTTTACAGAGGAAATGTTCTCAACGTGAAACCCTTTCATCAACTGCTCCTGTAGGGGTGCCACAGTATGTGAAATATAGATTATCAAATCACATCTTTGACATCTTGGCCATGGACATGATTCCTATCCCTTTGAAGCAATATTGAAATCACACAAGGTGATAGGGTCTAGGCTACAGTATATGCATGTGCATTCTCATATAACCTTTTTAGGAGCATAATTTGTAAGAATCATAAGCATAACAGCATCATGATTGGTTGAATCCAAGGGGGCAAATGGCAGTTGATTTTGATTTGAATAGTCATGCTAACATTTTCATGAGTGGGGAACGTTTGGCTTTCACCCACAGAAATTAACTTCAAAATACCCAGGGGCAAATTTAAAGGGTTCATTATGTCACACACAGTAACACAGTCAAAAATTGTTACAGCTTTTTGCATTTGTATAAAAGTTCTACAAATGTGCACATTTTTTGAAAACCAAGTTCAACCTGTTCTCACACAATGGAATATACTTCCACCAGATGCAATATAGCAGCAGTATATAAGGAGTTTGCCACCATAGAGTTCTGCAGATTAGTGACTACCTTAACATCTCCAGTAATGGCATGTCATTTTGTTTTCTTGTTCTGAACAATTTGCTGAGAGGAAGAATGTGCAAACACATACTGAAGAGCAACATTATTATGCACAGGCAGTGTTGCCTTTCAAGTTTGGAAGGACTTTGGCTATAAATTAACCCACAGGTGTGGAACTTGTTGACTTGAAAAGGTCTGTGTGTGTGAATGTGAATGTGAGCAAAAACAATGAAGATGTGATTATTAGAGACTGCACCATTCACACGCTGGGCTTGCACTATCAGCACAGATGCTGAATATTATTATATATTATTATTATATTCAGTTGTTGACCAGGGGCCCAAATGTAGTTGGGCATTGACATACTCTTGGCCCTTTGATCATTGAGAAAATAAGCACCATGTATATACAGTACATCAAAACTTTTAACAATAACCCGACCTGTGTCTGCATGTCTGTGTACCATCCCTAGTGACAGAATAATAAGTGACAACTATTCATATTTGAAATGCCTCTATGTTGTATATGCACATATTACTTATTCACGTATTGTTTTGTAAGTAGCTTAAGGACAATTGGCAAACCAATTCAAAGTTGCAGTAAGCATGTGGAACAACCATGAATACAGAAGAGATTTTCCTGTAATTACCTTTGCTATTGGTATCATCCATCTACCTGGGTGGCATATGGAGAGGTGAATGAGCATTCTTTGGTTCTGACTGTGATCCCCTCTCTCTCTCTCTCTCTCTCTCTCTCCCCCCTCCATCTCTTCCCTTCTTCCCTAACAGGTGCAGAGTCCCTCAACAGAAACAGTTTCAGCTTCAGCGATGAGAAGCTGAACTCCCCCACCCCAGTGTTCTCTCCTACGCCTACCTATCTGACCGCTTCATCAACTAGAGGTGCATTTGCTTTGCGTGCCCTGCGTGTGACACATGTGTGACGAGGTTGTTGGACGGTCATCTGATTTGACTTGTTTCTCCGCTGTATCTGCAGCTAAGCTTGGTGACACTAAAGAACTGGAGGACTTTATTGCTGACCTCGACAAGACATTAGCAAGTAAGTGTTATGAGGTGAATGCAGCAACGAAACATTTAACCTTGTGGTACATTTTTTACTATCAAGGTTTTCTGAGAAGACTTTAAGGGTGTATATTTGGTGTAAATACTCAATGCCTTCATTTAAAATCTTGTGAAAATAAGTTGGGTTAGAGATTCTGCAGTTTATTATGGGACTTTCCTGGTAAAATCATGGAAAAATACATTTCAGGATTGGCATTGTGAGACTCAGAACGCAGTTAAAAATACATTATAGTGTAGTGAGATCTTTTATAGTGAAGGAGAAAAGTAGAGAGCTCCTTTAATATTCAGGCTAATATCCTGAGCAATATAATTATGTTTAATAATTCTTGTAAAATGTAAAAGGTTGTAATGGTTGACGCTAGTGTTATGAAAGAGAAGACAGTTTATCTCCCATGAGATGAGAGCAAGGACTTCCTTGTAATGATATGGCCCAGTTGGGTACTGTATGTTCCAGCATCATTTCAGCAGTGCAATAAAGTGAAAATTAGCACGTGTATTGGAACAGACTGTTTACCATAGCTGTCAGCAATGTCAGTAGGTCCTAAAACCAATCTAAGTATAGCACTGATATCCTGAGACCTTCAAATCCATACTTAGTGTACTACTTCTCCTGTTGTGTTTACCCACAGCCATGTGACCTGGAGCCAGGGCTGGGAGATACCCACTCCAGGAAGACTGAGCAGGGCCAAACCTTGTGGTTCAGCGAGAATAGCGCAAAGCCGAGATGTGGTATAATGTTCAACAGACTGACCGTTTCCCCCACTGCCCTGCGTGGTGCTTCTTAATGGGGAAACATGTGCTGTAATATTATTTAAATGGCTTATTATATTTGTAAATTTGTAGAGTTGTTTATTGTAAATTTTATCCATACTGCTTTTTTTTGTGAAATATATTTTTGTATTTGATGTAAATATGGATTCAGATTTTATTGCTTCTGTATAAATAGCTTAAAATAGCTTAAATTGTGTGTTGTTTTTTGTGTTTGTATTACTGTGAACCCTAATTTACAACTGGAAAGCAAAAGATAATGATATACATCATATTTAATGCTTAAAATATTCAATAAAATTGGATTTAAGAAAACAGTAACGAAACCAGTCTACCAGTCATTCAATTATAACTGGAAAGTTCAGTGCCTTTTCCCTCTGCCGTCTGCCCCCTTAAAATATATATATTTTTTTAAAAACTCAAGTCTCTTAATGGGAAACCTAAAGCCTAAAATCTATTCTTTACAATCTGTTGACTGTAAATTGTTCTTTCCACTCACAATACAATTAAAACAATCAATTGCAGTTGAAACTTAGCAGAAATCAGGATATCTGTCTTGTGAATTATGCATGAACTCACATCAGCAAATGACCACTGTCATATATTTACAAATGATTGTGGTGTTATCTGTAGGTCTATAGAGTAATTTTGACTCTTTTGCTTCAATGATGAATAAATTGTTCACTGAAAAGAAACATTTCTGGTGTGTTCTTTTTTGTTGTAATGAGTGTTAATATGCTAGGAATACTTGAATAATTGAATACTTGAACTTCATATTTGGCAATACATTCTATATCTTTATATCTAATGAGATATAAAGCTGATCCAATGAAGTAGTTAAGTAGTAGTAAACAGTTGCCAGGACTCCAGCTTCAAAAGTTCAATGATATGAACATTTCTACTGGCATACTGTCATGAACATTTTATCATGTGCCTTTTGTATATCAGAGATTCCAAAATGAGTGCTTTCACTGGGCATTAAAAAAACAATGAAATAACATTACATTAGTGGAATTTTCACACTGCCCTGCTGTCTCTGTTTAGCTCCTCTCTGTTACCATTGAAATTAGTGATGTATATAAAATGCGCAGAGCAAGTTCTTTCAGGAAACTCTTAATGCAGCTAACCATTGGTCAGCCTCAGCATTGGTCTCTCATACTCAACCTATCGCACGCACACATAACAAATTGAGCACCTTTTTTTAATTGACAGTCAGACCACTCAGGTGCTGCTCATTGCCTGAATTGCTTTTTGCATGCTACGCTTGCTGCAGCTCATAAGACTGTGCTCACCCTCTTCCACCTGTTGGTTGGATTTGCTTGTAGATACTGGGGGGTTTTGGTATTTCTCTTGTGTAGTAGGGGATGTGTATCATGATCATTCAATAAGTTAGTGCGTGCTGGTACATGCACAGATGTACCTAATGCACATCCATTCAGTGGTAAATCAAAAAATAATTACTTCGCATATTTCATTAATATATTTAATCTAAATATATGAGTCGTCCTGACTGAATTAGATTTCTGTCACTTTACTTGTGCAGTAGGAACGTTGAAAGAGAAATCACTTCGTGATTCTGGTGGAGATATACCAGTGCCCCACAACGTCAGATTTAACTAGTTGATTTAACAAATTAAAATGTTCAAATATATATATATAGGATATTCATCCTATGGAATAATTTTATTCTGAACATTGTTAAAAATGTTGATTATAAAATTGTCTGTCATCGTAGGAATTGTGCAGGTGTCTTAAGGGTTAAAATATTTAAAATGCAGTATTTGACCCTGGTCTGTTATGGAGGCATGACCCAGTTGGAGCAGGTGGGACAGAACATGATCTTTATTACAGATCTGGAGCCTGACTGAGACGGGACACTCACTGGCCGGTCAACTGACTTGGCTATGGTCTAAAAGAATGTACTGTCCCCGGCCTCAGTCCTCACAGAACATTCAGGAACAGAAGGGAGGTCAGAAAAAGTCCTATTACCCAAAGGATAACACCAAAGAATACCTAGAGTTTGTATTAGGCCTTTCTAAGTAAAATCTCATTGGGGAAAAAACTCTGAGAGACACCTGGCGAGAAATCAACAGGGAAACATTACAGCTTACTTTGTGCATAGGCCGATCTCAATTAAAAATAATACAAACACGGACAAATGCATATTAGCAAGTCATGGCTAATAGACTGTTCTGCAACAATATGCACATCTACCCCAGTTTCCATGGTTACTCCCATTGCCACCAGCTGTGGCCTTTTGGCGCATCCCAGTCGGCATCTGGAATGTTCTTTTTGGCAGGGCCGCATGTGTCAGGCCTGGCAGGAGACCAAGCCAGCCGCAGAGGGGCGTTGGTCCGGGAGTGTGGGAAAGTCAGAGGTGGACGGCTGGGCCGTCTGCCCGCAGACAAACAGGAAAGATGGGCTAAACTTGGACATTCTGCTCCTTAGTAAACATGTCAAAAACCCAAGGGGGGGGGGGGGGGTTGGAGGGTGTACAAGATGAAGGAGGAAAAAAAGGGGTAGAGGGAGGAAGAGGAGGAACAATGGGGAACTGCAGGGGATAGCAACAGCACAACAACAGTGCCACCGGCAGGATGTCAAGACATTATATTTAGGCAAAACAATACTAACATGCACATGGAAAAATGTCTGCACAACAATTCAGTTTCAGGAACTGATTTAGAAATAGATGCCTTTTTACTTTGTGTGCCAACATCTATCCATTTGAAGCTGGACACTTCACTCATGATGGATAATGGATAATAATGAATAAAATTAACAAAATATAGGATTAATCCAAAATAATGTATGTGAATATACAAATAAGTACAATATAAGAATGTACAATAACAATGAAGTACAATTGCATCCTCAAATTGCACACACAGAATAACTGTCAGTGTAAGATAAAATCTAAGCGGACTTTTAACTCAGAGTCCCCTTTGGACACGGTTAAAGTTAATGTTACTGCTAGAGTTGATTTAATGCTAGTAATTTTGCTGTGCATTGTTTTGTGGAAGAGTGTCTTGAACAGTGGTCTCAAAATCCAGTCCTGGAGGGCCACAGTATCTGCCAGTTTTAGTGATTTCCTTTCGATCAGCAGCCAATTTAAATTTTAGAAACAAGGTTACTTTAATTTAGCTCTTAAGAGCAGGAAGGCATCCAAAAACAGCAGACGCAGTGGTCCTCCAGGATTTCAGTTTGAGATCCCTGGTATTGATGAACTACAGCTAATTCAATTGTGATTGAATAATGGAGTTATGGAGAAAACATGTTACAATCAAAACCTGGAAAATGGGACAGAAATCTTGAAAAGACACAAGGGGCTCTATCTTACACCCAGCGCAAAGCGACGCCAAGTGCAACACAAGTGTACTCTGCCTATACCGTATGTTGTCCTCCTCTGCATAGTTCACTATCAATGCACATGTAAGAACTAAGGAAGTGCTGTTCATTGGTATAGTGTTCTATTCATGCATGTGTTGTCTATTTGACAGGGGCCACAGTAATGTGTGGAATTTCTATGAAATCAGAGTAATATGTATCCTATCACAGTTGATTTAATACTGAATGTTTCACTGTGGATGTGCAATTTTAAAATAAGTCGTCCCTAAGTTAACTGTTGTCGGGCTAAATTACCTGTTAGTGCACTGATGTTGTTTTACAGCAAAGTGCAATCTACTTTAGAAGTGTTAAAGTATAATTGTGTGGAGTCTTAAATAGTGATAAGCAATCTGCAGTCTATAGAGAAGAACTGTATCTATCCATTGCATTGGTTCCGTCCTATGCTATGCACCGTTATTGGCCAGAGAAGAATAATATCCATGACATTCCATGTACCATAGGAGGGCCTTAGTCTTTATCAACAATCTTATGCAGAAAATAATTTATTCTTAGGTAGAATATATATGGATGGTACAAAGATTAAATATCTTTCAGGCCACAAAATGCGATTTAATTTCCTTGAAATTTCACCAAGCACAGCTACACTTATTATAAGTTTGTTCAAATGTAGTGGTCCCTCCAATGACCTCTGAGTCACTAACAGCCTGTAATCTTATTGGGGCAAATGGTTAAAGGTCCCAGGCCAGGGTCAGTGGTGGTCAGAAAGCATAACAGGAAAAAAGACAGGCTAATGACTTCTACTCTTTGATGTAAATGAATATCTACGGCAGAGATCTTCAACTGTAGTTAGTGGTAGCCTGCTCTGCCAGTTGTGGTGAAGTAGATGGAGGTATTGAGGCATAATTATCGCAATAATTTAAATATACTTTATAGCTGGGTAACTCAATGGATCCTTAAGGTTTTCCCTAAAGTTCAATAGGTCTGAAAAAGTTTAATTCTGAAGTTGATTTCTGAACTTACCATAAAGTAAAAGTAAATCACTCGCTTTTAAGTTTGTGAAAGCTTAGGACAGATTTTGAATCCTGGCCTATATCTAGACTCCATCTGCAGGCAGACATGGTTTGGAGGTTCTCCTATTCAAAACCAGTTCCGGGAAAGCAGGTTCCTATTCCTAGAAAGCTGTAGGATATAGGTTCCTGACAACGCGAAGCACTAGCTAGGAGAAAAAACACCTACTGTACTTGACACTGAGTCAAATGGAATACGTGGGGGAACACTCATTAGATCATCAGTGCCACTAATTAAGATGTGACAAGGAGGCCAATGTGCTTGACCAGGCAACATTAAGAGATCCTAAAGCTGAGATAGCAGCAGTGTCAGTGATCCTGAAGAACCCAAGCACATTGGCTGTGCTGAGGGTGGGCCTGGGGCCACAGAAAACAACAAAGGATAAGAGCACCCATTACCAGCATTCTGAGGGAAAAGGTCAAACCTCTCGGGGAAACAATCATTTAGCCTGTATGTCAATCATCTTGATAAGGTCACACCTGTCCTGTTTGTTTTGTGGACTTATATGTGATTTTTTTTAAAATGCTGAGAGAAGTACACCCAGCAGAGTTCAATGAACCAGAAACTCAGAGATCCTGAGTGACACTGAGCAACTGTGAAACAAGCTAAATCGGTTGAGGACCTGGCTAAACACCGGTTGCGATGTTCAGATCTCACCCAAAAAGGCAGTAATTTGTTCTCTTAGGCTTCATAATGTGTCTGTCATCACACTACTCTTATTTCACTGTTACGGGGCACTATTTGCCAAGAGGGAGAAGAAAGAGAGCTTTCAAACTGCATGAATAAGAACGAGGAGGGAAAAATTTATCAGGGTTTAGTTAGGGGGGATGAAAGACAGCCTGTCCGCAGCAAGTGGCCTTTCAGTTGAATCACGAGGAGACAAGTGTTTTATTGGTAAACAACTTCACAATAAATCATGTGGAAGGCTTGGCCAGTATAGAGCAGGCTACAGCAGACACTTTCACATAAATATTTAAATTGAATCTAATATGCAGAAATCCAATGAATGTAAAAAATAAAATAAAATTTAAAAAAGTTTGGTTGTCAGAGTTTTAATTTTAATTTTACCAGAAAACAATGATGGTTGTCGGTGACTACTCCTTATGGAATGGTTATGGGACATTTTTCCCCATTTTCATGATATAAGGAACATTGAAGATCAGTATTTTACTTTGGATGCATAGCATAAATAGTATTTTTGCACATTTTCAATATTACTAATACCCCTTACCCCTGGCAGCCCTGGTCATGTGTCTTTGTGTGAACATAATTTCACAGTAGTATTCCTGGCATATCATAAGATCCTTTGGGGACTGGGTGACAAGCTACAAGTGAAGATGTTCAATCCAAACTAATGCAGCTACAACCAGCTCCTACCAAAACCACTATTCATAGTTTCTCTGTTCACACCCCTGCTACAACTTGCTGATCTATCTACTGAAGTATTAAAAGCTACTTGTTGGCAGAAATCTCAGTCCAGGCTGTTTGTCAGAAGCCCATCAGGTAAAAATAATGGTGGTGGCTGGGGCTGGTAGTGGGTGCGGGAGAGGACTGTTCCACTGGCCCTAAGGGGGCAATCTCTTAAAGATCATTTGTCAATTCCCACTTATCAGCCTGTTCAGCACTGCTGAGGTGACATGCATTCCACACTCTGACTGCCCACCAGGGTCACATGGCACAGGAGAGGTCATGCTGGCGTAACAGGGGACAGCACAGCCGGAGATAACATTAGCCAGCTGAGCTAAAGCCCACGGTTCTCAGACATGGGAGCTAATCTCATAAATGTTAATGATTAAATTCATTATAGTTTGAGAAATACATGGGGTTTGTCATGGAAGAAGAGATAGATAAACATGCTGCTTAATGCTACCTGTTCAAACTGTACATGGGAGGACAAAGTCTTCAGTCAAGAATTACATAAACTGAATCAAGTGTTTTAGTTATTGAACACAACAACAACCTGCACCCACATCAGCCCTCTTCAGAAAAGATGGGGGACGCTGGCCCCAACACATTCCTTTCAACCTAATTTGGGGCTGAAAGTATGTTACAGTATATGAGCTCCACATACATCGCAATAACTGTTTCCAGGAATACACGTTCCTGTGTAGTTAGTTTGTAGTCACTGCACATACTATTTAAACACCCTCCCCAGTCATGTGATGAGGGAGTGGCTGCAGAGCATCACATTGCATACTTTGTCTGATGCATCCAAAACAGGGGAACAATGAGCGGGGGGCGGTAGAAAACAAGACTCCGCTAGTTTTAGGATCACATCCAGTTACACCACATGCACATACCAAGTGTTGTAAATTACCCCCCACTGTTTATTGTGATGAATTATGATTCAAACAGGACATTGTGTGGCTCAAGTATAAACAGCAATTAGGAAAGTGGGATCATCTGGAATATATCAGGAGACAAATCACTTAAAATGTACTAGCCACAGATTGCTAGAAAATAACACATGGTTTGCTCATTTACGAATGCAATGCTTTTGATTATGATTAACAAGAGCACTGGCTACTAAATTCCCTTGCATTACAATTGTCATGTAAATACCTTCCGTGTTTTCAGAAAATGTGCATAAGACTAAACACAAGGTTTTAAATGGCCACAAGTGAATGCAGAATATTCCTCTAAAATATGACTCTTAAGTCAATTTTCCAAGACTCCCCTGACTCCTCAAGGACACTATAGCACACTTGGCACGTAGCAGAGCTTGCAGAATGCTTTCCAAAAGACACGTGAATTTCAGCAATTTCGACACCAGAGCATTTAAAACAACAGAGGCAGGCCCAGACAGTCAGTCACAGCCAACACTGCAGACTTCAAGTGAGGAATATGTAACCATAAGCCACAGAAGTAATAAGATAAGATATAAGATATACTTTTATTGAACCCCGTGGGGTAATTTGTCCTCTGCATTTGACCCATTCTAGTTACTTAGGAGCAGTGGGCAGCCACATTGCAGTGCCCGGGGACTGCGCACCTAACATGCATGTCCTTGAGTGTGGGAGGAAACCGGAGTACCCGGAATAAACCCACGTGAACATGCAAACTCCACACAGAGAGGATCCAGTTGGACCCGGATTCGAACCCGGAACCTACTTCTTGCGTGGCAGCAGTGCTAATCACTATGCCACTGTGCCTGTGGAAATAATGCATTTCTCAAAAGCTGCTTTGCCAATGCTAATGAAAGGATACTTTCAACTTGTATGACTGTCATTACTAACCCCTTTCATATTATATACTTGTAGTTAAATCGTCCACTGTCATCACAGAAGTCCACATGCATCACAAGGGAAAAGGTATTGTATTTTACCCTATATAGGGGAAAGGTAGCCTGGAACCAGGCTGTGACTGATTGGTTACACTGAGTATTTTATAATAATATATAATAAAGGTCATGGGAAAAATAATTTGAATAAAATGAGTTCCAACTCCAGGCAATTGCAGTTCAGCCTGAAATCCATGAAAAAGCATTTTCTTGAAAGAAAATGTCTTTTTTGGCAAACTTTGAATTCAACTTGAAGTTAAATAGTTTGCTTGGTTTAGACTATATGGAGTCCTGAAAATGTGTTTTAAATTATGCAAATATACATTTGTACGTACATACAGTTCATACACATGATAGCAATTAATCAAAAAAGATTTTTTTCTGAATTAATTTAATTAATTAAAATATGCATTCCTTAGTGTATGACTTAGTTTAATGACAAAAACAATATATTTTTTTCAAAGTCAATATTTTTTACCTTTTTTGGGGGGACAATTTTTGTCCGTTATTCCATGGAAGTTATGCTCCATCTCTTTCAATCTGCTTAGATATTGCTTTTAGATAACAAAACATTGTACCAGAGTTGTTTGATGAGGTGGAGGTAAAAATTTTGACCGGGGCACTCAAGCACATTAATCTTTTTATTCTCGAGCCACTGAGTCCAGTTAAGCTTTGTCCCTCTGCTTTGGGTAGGTGACCTGCAGAAAGGTAAGCCTTTCTCCTAGTTTTAAACCCTTAGCTGTTTGGTAATATATATATATTTAAAAATAAATAAATAAATAAATTTAAAAAAATAATAATAAATTAAAAACAAATAATATAATAATAATAATAATAATAATAATAATAATAATAATAATAATAATACATGACCCACATTTTATTTGCTTTGAGAAGGTGTTTTTAAAGAGATAAATCATTTTTTGTGTTTTTTCAGTGCATGATTTTGATTGGCCCAGGCAATTTTTATGTATATTTCCAGTTCTCTCGTTCTGGTGACAAGCCGGTTTACAATGGCTGGTATCAAGGCATTCAAGGTTCATGGGCTAACACAAGAAAATAAACTTCTTTTAATTCCAATGCAGTTTGTACAGTGATGCTATGTTTCCAGAGGGCGTACATGTGAACAAATACATTTAGCATTTATACACAATTAGAAATATCAGTTTTTATATCTTTCCATTACTTCTTTCTGTTCTTCTCAGATCTCAAGGAGCAGAAGCCTTTCACTCCCAAAGACCTGTGCAGTAATGTTGATATAAGAATCCAGCTACAGTTTCCTTGAGGGCAGTGGTCTCAGGTTGCATGAGCCATAGGAAATAGTTCCAATCAAAAATAAGATTAAGCGTAATTTTCTGAATAAGATAATAAACACACCTATAAACTCTGTAGGCGTAAGACTGCTGTACAGGCTGCTTTGGGGTTTCTTGGAGTGTATTTTCAAATTTAGACCACAAATTCTCAAGTGGCTCAATACTAGTCATTGCAATAGGCAAGCACAAACTGCCTTGTCCAATTGAAAATATACACTAAAACTGAAATAACAATAAAATGTGAATGCAGAATTTGTAATCCAGAAAACTGTCCATGGAGATGATATAGAAAATGTCCAAGGGTCAAGTGCATTTCTGGGTCAGTGCTATTTAAATGCTGTTTAAACAGCATTGACTTGTGAGCTTTTCCACAATACTGCCAATGTTCCCTTGGGTGTTTGGTGCTGAAAAGCAAAATCAAGCTGGCAGTGTCAACTGTGGACGTAGATCAAGTTGAAACAGCCAAGGCCTTCTTACACAGATCTTCTTTCTGGACAGGCGGTGGCCTCAAACAAAGAGGACTCAATTCACATTAATCAGGGAAAGACGGTGAAAGCAGGAACAAGCCGATTATGATTGCTATTCCACTATGAAGCGCTCTGCCCGGAACCCTGCGACAGAATGACCTTTTCTCTGCAAAAATCCATAGCCGCGGCCTTCGAATGGTTAATGAAGGAGGATAATGGGAAGGAACGATGTCACACTTTGTCACATATAGTCACGCTCCAAAACCGGATGCAGGCCCGCGTGCTCAATGGGACACGGCGTTATTGCATTTTAGGAACGCGTCATTCCGACGCATTTCCATTAGCCAGCAGAATCCCGCGGTGAAAGGCTGGTATGCGGCTGTGTCTTGGCAGCAGGGTCTCAAGGCTGAGAGAGTGAGGGGGAAGGCAGGCTGCCCCAGCCAGCTGGGCGTGGGGTGTAATGGTGGGGGTAGGAGGGCGGGGGGGGGGGGGGGGGGGGTGTTATGAAGACTCAAAATGAATCATCCTTCATGCCTGTTACTGACCTCCACAACTTTCTGTTATAAGCTGCAACCAGATCTTGCTGGCATTCTAGCACTCAAGCCTTCTGTACACATACTTTGTTACATAATGGGCCGGAGAGAGGAACAGCGCATTTATTGTTGAGATACATTTTAATATTCCCGCATTCAATGGATATGTTCCTCAGCCCATAGGTGATAATTCAGGAGTTTAGAATTATAGTGCTCCCTCTGAGTGTTTATTGAACATGAGGGGTCAAATCCATTTCAGTTCAGGAAAGGAAATTCAATTAATGAATTTTTAAATGTCCATATGACGTTATAGGCATTTTTTAAAATTTATTAAGAGCGTTTCAGATAATTTCCTGAATTGACTGAGTTAAAATGGAATTGATTCCAGCCCTATTATGACTTCTTTTGCAACACAAGAGATGAAATTCATCCAAAGACTTGTATTGATTCTACACAAAATAATGACAAGATATGGGAGTCAATTTTTCAAAAAATAGACTCTCTCCTAATAGCATTCAATAATTGTAAGCTCTTGGGAGATCAGCCCTGGGATGACTTGCTGAACATAAGTGACTGAAATATAAATGAGAGGCTCCTGGTCAATAAGGACGTAACAATCAATCCAAGCGCAGTGGGGAAAGCAGAATGAAGAGAAAGTTCTCACTGCTGGGCTGCTTCCCCCACAGATTTGAGTCTGACTCATTTCTCTGGATTAAGCCCTGAAAAACGCTTACAGAGGCCAAAGGTGAAGTCTCTGGTCCTGACCCCGTTAATCATCCGAACCAACCTCACTTGTCAGCGGTTGGATGAGTCTTTGTGCCAAAGACCAGAATTGTCTCTTGTGTTGAGGATCTATAAGGTCTGAAATGTTAAACTTGTTCAGGGTCTCTCCTCATGTTTCTTTGGCAAAGCTGTTCTAGCAATATAGAAATGATGCAATGGATCATTTGTAAACACTAAATACCCAGCCTGCCCTGAAGGTGTTAGTATAAAGGACTGGTCAAATTTATGATTGCATATCAGAATTTTTCACTTCTGCTAAAATCAGCAGAACAGATGGATGCTTCTGACTTTCTCTCAGTATATAAAGCTATTAATACAAATTCTCAAGTCTTAACAAATATATCATTGTTTCTGTGTGTTATTCTATTCACAGAGTAATTAGGGTGATCTGTGAATTTTCTTTGCTGTGCTGTGCATGGTTCTGGGGAGTTATGGCTTTTTATCAATGGGAAAGCTACAGCAATAACAATAACTATAAAATAACAAAAATTGTTTCCAGTTCAAATGAGGCATAAATGAAAGATAACAATAAAAGATCAACTGGAACTGGATTTTAATGATTCCATTATGCAAATTACTCTCAGAGTGGTTTTGGAACATATCTCTGACCATAAAGCATGTATCACCAATCACCTTTGTGCACCTTCTGAACCCATGGGAAGCATTATGTACAGAGTAACACATAAGCACAAAAGCAAAACATTTTGTCATGGAAAAGAAATGATTCATTGTTTGTCATTATAGTTATCATTTTCTGAGTAAAAGGTTTGGTTTGTACTCTTGCTGTGGTACACTGTATGGTCAGTACTCTTGGTGTATGACAATCTTTTAAGTTCATGTTTATTGGAAATGCACATTTTCCCTGAAGGTCACAAGATACTGTACAAAACAATTACAGAAAAAAAAAATGCAAAATGCAAATACAAATGTAATCATTTTGGCTGGCTTGTCTGAACTCTTACTGTGTATGGTGTTGTAAAGGCTGTGACTGCCTTCAGGGTCTGCTTGATGACAGTTTAAATTATAACAAGGGTCTGACCTTTTGCTGCTTTGTATTACATAGACAGTTGACCATAATGTAAAAAGTAAAAAAATCTGTCACCTCTCAAAGGTTATTTCAAAACATAAGTAAATCATTAAATAAGATTGTAGTACTTCTCTCATGTTAAAACATGTAGCAGGTTAATATATTAAATATAAGCTTATGGTTCTGTAAATTAAGCTGCGAGTGAGTTCCTATATCTGAGATATGATGGCTGGAACTCATAAACTTGACCTGGAGCAATGTTCTCAGTGTTAAATCAACTCAAAAAGTACATTAGGGACCAAATGTATCGCAGTAATAAGGTAAAGCACTCTATCATGGTTAATTTTACAATGAAGATTTTGCTGTGTACAAAAGTCATCAAATTTAGGCTTTTAATTGATACTTTGAGCCATGACTTAGAGAAGGTGAATTTTACATGGCTAGAGAAGACCACAACTAAAGCTGGATATAAGTAAAGCTACAATCAAATCAGTGCTATTGTAGAAATTTATCACAACTTCAGGGTCAACCCCTGTGAGGCCACATAGTTGCACAGTCTAACTTTCCACACAAAGACACATAACTGGAAACATCAAGAGAACATAAGCTATGATCACACCGCTGCTCAGTCTTGCCAAGACAGAAGACACAGAGCTATATTCATGCTATAGGTGTGTGTACTGCTGTTACACTTCACATCCTGTGTCATTTTCCAGTAAACAGGGTAACATTAAGATCATTACTTTACAGTTATTTCTACACATTAATAAATCTATTGGCCAATCACTACTCAATGAAGCACAGGCCTGTTCTGAGCAAACGCTGTCCCAGTGCGCACAGCCTTCATTTTGTGTTCACATCCTCTGATAAGCCCATCCCACTTTCCTGGGAATTCCTATGAAAAAGCATGAGCAGGAGATAGAGTCATGCAATAGGGTATTTGTTAACCATGTGTGGCTAGTGCATGCATCCTCACATAGAGACTACCCGCACCTGGAATATAGCAGGGGGAATATGACTCTACTCTTTTATAACAAAGTCAATCAATAGCTTAGCTGATGGAAGTGGGAAACTGTAATAAGTGTTATGCCAGAATTTGTGTAGTTCAGATCTGGTGACTGAGAAGGTCACAAAAAAAGGATAGTCAAGAAATGAAGAAAAGAAGAAGAGAGTGAAAAACTGGAGATGGAAAAAGAGAGTGAAGACATGAGAGAAAAAATTGTTTAACTCCAGAAATACTTCAATGAATTGAAGAAAGATGGAAATTGTGAAGATGTAAAAACTGGAAAGACGCAACTTATGTTTTTGATATTGTTAAAAATGTATAAATAATAAAACAAAAGGTTTAAAAAGATGAAGGTCAGGGTTGCATTGGTGTCTGCATTCAGTGTTAATGTAGCTGCATTTACAGTATGCCCTACTTCTTGACAGGGGAAAATATTCAGGCCACCTTTTTAGTCCTAAAACATGCCTTTGAATGTCCAAGGTGCAAAGATTTCTGGTGAATGTTTCAAAGCGCAGAGGAATCAGAGGGAACAAATATGAAAGTATACATAAGTAAAGGGTGTACACGCTCCCTGCTTTTAGCTTCACAGGGAACTATGGAGGACACGCTAACATGCTTACCATATAATTACACTCACAGTGATCCAAAGCACAGATGTAATGGGAAAGCTCTCTTAGCTGACACTATATGTTATTTTCTGTTGCTTGACTATCCAGATGCATTGCAGAATAAGGAAAGAGCGATCCACTAAGAAAGAAGAATGCAGCATTTCTTTGTAATTCAAAGCTATAATTTATGACATTTTACCATTTCCACCATACTCAAAAAGTAATTTCAGAGAACAGATACACAGTATGACCAAAAGTATCTGGACACCCCTTGGTGTGGGGCTGTTTTTCATGGTTTGGGCAAGGCCCCTTAGTTCCAGTGTATGGCAAATATTAATGCTACAGCATACAATCACATTCTATACAATTCTGTGCTTCCCCAACAGTTTGGAGAAGGCCCTTTACTGTTTCAATATGACAATTCCCCCAGGCATACAGCAAGGTCCATATTGAAATTGTTTTGTGGAGGAAGGTGTGGAAGAACTTGAATGGCCTGCACTGAACCCTGACCTCAACTCCATGTCACACTTTTGGGATCAATTGAAAAGCCAACTGCAAGCCAGGCCTAACTGCCCAATCAGTGCTCAACCTATACAATGCTCTTCTCTTCTCTTCTATAATGCCCTGTAGCAATGCTCCAACATCCAATATAAAACCTACCCAGAAGAGTGGAGGTTGCTATAACAGCAAAGGGTAGACCAACTTCATATTAATGCCCATAATTTTGGATGAGATGTTGGATGTCAGGTGTCCACATACTTCTGGCCATGTAGTGTATGCAAAATAACAATCAAACATAGAGGGTCAGAGCCCCTTGGAATTTTGGGAGAACGGAGACCAAGCATTGTTCCAGACCCTACTGTCAATCTGCCACCTGGTGGTCAAGTTTCAAGTGACACCACCGCATGTTCCCCCCCCCCACCTGCAAAAGTGAAATGCCGAAACCAGAGGTCAGATTCGTCCCAGTTTAGAGAGACATGCGGTCATCTGTTTGCTTCAGAGGGTCCAGGGGCCGGCCACGGGAAAGGCGCTTATTTCAATGACATAGATGGAAGAGGGGGAAACGCAACTCTCTCCATCAAGTGCAGGATGAGTGTGGGCAGTCAGGTGAGGAATGGCGGGGTCACAGTCCCAGCATTCCTACGGGGTGAGCGCAAGCACCATCCTCGCAAATGCGTAGGGGCCCCCACAAAAAGGAAGTTCAGAGGTGAGGAAGCTTGCGCAAGTACCCTGCTGACCAGCCATGTCCAAAATGGAACAAAAACAACTGTAATTAAAAATCTGCAGAGATAGGCAGTTACTGCTGGCTACATTAATCAAAACCTGTTTTGTCAGACATGCTGATTTTAAATTTTTGTTTCTTGTGGGATTAGCTGATTCCTTCCTTACTTGTATAAGCCAATGTTTTAATTGAGGGCAAATGTCTACTTTTGTTGTAAAATGGGGGACAGAGTAGTAGTAGCAGAGTAATTAATTATGCATAAGCTATTTTTTTGTTCGGCTTTTTACGTGCCACCTGATTGGTTTATATTTTGTCAGGTTTATATTTTGACCTAATTTGCTGAAAAGTGTCAGTTGATGAATTTACTATGGAGCTAAAAGGATAGACCAACTGAGTGTGTTTGGAACATGGTGCTACATTTCATTCTGGAACTCTCAGCTTCAGCTTGGATTTCCTCTGGATTGGAGAAGAGATTTATGAGCATGCATCAGTGATGCAGCAGTGACATACCTCCATGTAGCACCCTGTTGAAATTCATGCACCATGTACATTGAATTGCTTTATGAATATTGTGTTCCTAACAAGCCTTTAAAAGCCTTTAGTTGTCCACAATCACAATATGAAACTTATCCTACAATTAAATATTCTTATACAGCATGTTCCATCTGGTACACAGGAATTGGAAACTGTAAAATTTTCTTTTGAGTTGAGCATGAATGTGTGTATGTGTGTGTTTGTGCATGTGTATGTGTGTGTGTGTGCATTTATATATTTATTTTTTGACAAATTTTCATTCTGCCTTTAGTGATGTCTAATTGTACTTGTAAACTCATTCCTTCTTAAATATCAGTTTAGGAGGATGTGAACTACTTCATTCATCCTCAAAGGTACCTACGGCTATGTAATCATGGCATTTTTTTGTTGCATAATCAAATTAACATGTTTCTTATATCTGTAAAAATCCGATTGAATATAGAGCACAGTCACTTCTATCAAAGTTCGCGTGAATTGCAATCCTAAATGCTGTTAGCCAGGTTTTCCTGGTCTGTAAAACTCCTTTCCTGTCAGCTGTTACTTTCTAAAGTATTTACTAGTGACCATCTCCACAGTGGATTACAACTGTGACTTTTTAAAAATCAAGATGCATGTACCCTGGCAGTTAGGGTGAGGTGATGCAGGCAGAATCAAAGGACAACTTACAAACGTCCAGTCATTGGCTATCAGTCCTGTTGTCTTATTGAGCAAATGCATAAAATACCTTGCATAAATCTGGGACAGTAAGTATATTGAATAAAAATTACAACCCAAGCTTAAGAATGAATGTTCCAATGACAAAAAAAGAAATGTGTTGAAAGGAATTTTATTGAATAAAACAGCACATTTACAGACATTTACCATATTGTATAATTTAGAAATTATTATTATTATTATAAGTAGTAGTAGCAATAGTACTGGTAGTAGTAGTAGCAGTAGTATTAGTAGTTGTAGTAGCAGTAATACCAATAGTAGCAGCAGTAGTAGTAGAAGTTATAGTAGTAGCAGTAGTAGAAATAGTAGTAGTATTAGTAGAAGCAGTAGTAGTGGTAGAAGTAGTAGCAGTAGTAGTAGTAGTAGCTTTAGTAGCAGAAGTAGCAGTAGTGGCAGTAGCAGTAGTAGCAATTGTAGCAGCAGTAGTAGTAGTAGTAGAAGTTATAGTAGTAGTAGTAGTAGTAGCAGCAGTAGTAGTAGAATTTATAGTAGTAGTAGCAGTAGTAGTAGTAGAAGAAGAAGAAGTAGTAGTAGGACACAGAATAAATTAAAAACTCAGAATCACTTAAAATTGGATGGTCGAATGTTGTATTAATGAGGTGGTTCTCTTAATGTTCCACTCAAATGGAGAGACTATGGCATCAGCTGTATTTTGCATGATATAATGGCACAATATCTTTTGGGTTTTTTTATGTCTTTGTTTCTGCCTATGGCAGAGCTCTTGGGGGTAAGGTGGGAGACCCTTTGGGTTTGGCAGCTGAGATTGGAGGAGCTTGCACAGGGTCATCTTATGCAGTGGGCTTGAGGGAGGAGCCCCATCACTGTGGCGTCACCACATTGCGTTTGAACCAGCCAAACCAGCTCTTGAGACAGCCGCGTGTTTTAGCAGGGCCATCAGAGGTGCCACTCTATTCTTCCTCCAAAAGCTCAGCTTCCTCTTCCTCTTTGGACTATGGTCCTTGCTCTCTGTCTTCTTTGTTACCATCTACATTGTGAGCACAAACACACACACAAACATATTCGAACACAGGTGTTCCAACTCTTTCCAGTCTGATTGTGAATTGTATAGTCTTCTGGTCAGATCATGGTATATCTTCCCCTGTTTCATTGTGTATTCAGCAGAGTTGTGTTCAGTCTTCTCATCCCTGATCTCTTAGTGTAGGTTATTATAGCCAGCTGTGTTCTCACCTCTGGGATGATGTCTCCGAATGGCTGGACAGGGTTGGCCATGATGCTCTTCTCCCCCTGGTCCAGCTCTGCAGTCTTACCCTCAGCCTCCTCCCGCTCTCTCCTTTCCCTGTCATTTCAAATATCAATCATTTTAAATCACACAACACAAGTGATTTCATAGTGAGTCCATGGATTGGCCCATCTATAAACACACGTCTACGTAGCCTTGTCAGAGGAGGGCACAGCTCTTACCTCTCCTCTCGAATATTGCACACCCTTTCCGCCCGCTCTTTCCTGTACTTGTCCTCCTGCTCCCTCTGCTCAGCCGTGTCCTTCTACACACGCTCATTGATGATGTTATAGCCTATGCCCACAGTCTTCAGAAGCCACTCCAGTCCACCCTGAATGGCCTTCTTCCCAATGGGCATCACAGCAGAATACGACACCTGAAATGTTGATTTTGCCTCGTCAAACTTTGATCCATCTCCTCGAGTTACATGATGCACACATTGTGCCAAATACTGCAGTACTGTCAAACACTACATCAGAACAGCACTGCGAGGTTGTCATCTCCTTTCCATCAGACTCCCAACAATATTCACTGTTTTGTATGGGCATTTGTTTAGATTCATAATCGTCTCCATGGACAGGCGACCTATGATATCTGCCTCCTGCAGGGCTCCTTCTTTGTCCTGTTTGTTTGCCAGGCTAACACAAAATGGACATTTTGTATATTCTCCAAATGTCACCCATAAACATAATTCATTAGAACAAATTATCCATAATAATATCCACATCCTAAATTGAGATTATTTTTTCATGATTCAATATGGTTGAATTCATTTTTGGGCTATGACTGAACAGTCCTGGTATTTGTCATGTCCTTCATTCTATGGTTGACTCACTAATTGGCTCAGAGGCGCTTGCAGTAATTATATTTTACACTTAGTTCACTATTTAGCCTAACTTGTTTGCATTCTCTGTACAGTACCACCCCTTCCCTCATTAGGACAGGTAGTGTCATATTCGGTGCAGCTAATTATACTCACAAAAGAACCTTGGCCAGCATGAACCTGGTTTCACTCATGCGCTGGACATCACTGGAGTCCACCACAAACATCACACCATGACACTCGGAGAAGTAGTGATTCCACATGTCACGAATATGCTCTCCACCACCGAGGTCAAAGATGGACACATCATACTGTCCTTGTTTCAGGTCCACGGGAGAAAATCCCACAGTAGGCCATACATCTTCTGGGTTTTCTAAAGGAAGATCAAAATAAAACAAAAAAAAAATCCTATTTAATGTTTCAAGCGAAAAACTAAATATAAAACACTGAACTATGTCCATTCATTGTGAAGGTTTTTTCTGTGTAGCAAAATAATTATGCTGTGGTACAAAAAATATATATGAAAAAAAAATTTTTATTTTTCAATCCAGCATAATATTTTCACTAAAACAACACTTAAAGAACAACATAAGACTACATCCTATGTGCTTGAATCCACTAGGACAGTGGCAGTAATACAGGAAATCAAACTATTTTTAATTCCTTTAGAGTATAAATGTGGTTTAGAATATTAGCCTACATGCCTTGAATATTTCAAAATACTTTGGTCTGCTGAGAATCAAAGCAGTATTTAGTGTTTCACATCATAAGCATTTTAATAAAACTTGCGGTTGGGTCCTTAAACTGAGAAATCAATAGTTGTTTTATATTTTAAGCATGCTAATATAAACAAGCATGTAATGCGGCATGCTTAAATGATCACAAATAAAACCTTACCTCCTTGAATGCTACGGAGTGTTGCAGTTTTCCCCGCATTATCGAGTCCCAGAATTGCCAAAGTAACTTTCCTAGAAGTTGAAAAGATAACAAGCTATAGTACTATTTATGAATTGCATGTGGTGAGGTACCCAACAAAATTTCTTCCATTGAAATATACCCCGACTCATGGTGGTTAGTTCGGCCAAGTTCCAATATGTTATTTTTATTTATGATGTATGTATTTCTGTATCAGGGACAATGCACAACTGAGCCACCACACTTGTTGATATGCTATATTGCACACATTAGCTATTTTTCAGCTATTTCATTTACTTCGGCCCACCTTTATTTGATTGTTTTTACATGTCAACTGAGTAGATGCTGTGAAATGATAGCAATGACTTAACCAACTTGTTCTGAAGCCTGCTTCTGGGACAATAATGATCCAATTGCAAAATAGTAAAAAATGAACCTCACCTTTCAGGCCTTCCACAGTTTCTTAGAAAATTCCAATAGCTCTCCATCAGGATGACTAAAGAAATTACATAATTAAAAGCAGAAAGAGAATAGCTCAAGCAAAGAAGATCTCCAACACAAACACTGGTGGATAATGGGACATCCCACACTTAAATAGTCATTTGATTTTGATGTTGTGATATCACAGTATCATAATTCTGTTGCTCTGGTAACATAAGAAACAGAATGCCACTGTTATCAAAGATTCTATCAACAACACACACAAAAAAGTGAATGGTATATACTTGTATAAACGCAAGTTGTCCATAGTTATGTCAAATCATGAATTATATTTGCATATTCTATACAAAAAAGTCACCAATTTTCGTTAGAGTGCCAAGTGTAACGTTAACGGTTTTTCTCCGGAGAGCTGCTTGCTAGCTAAGAAGCTAGCTCGGGAGTGCAACTCAAGCAAAACGTCATTTTCGGTCCCTGATAAAAGATTTTTGAACAGTACATTGCTATACATAATATTGGTCGATGCCAATATTAATTAATATTTAACCGAGAATTTCATATATACATGAATAGATTACGTCCTGATTTTTTTTTTTTTTTTTTTTTAAATCAGGGACCAAAGACAACGTCGCTTTTTCGGAATTCGGAATTTTCGAACGCAATTTCCGTTATTGTGCGACAGATATTCAAAAGATAGTAGAGGCGCAGGGTGATGACAACAGTATCGCAAAGCAAACGTTCGTTCTGCTGCTCACTTCCGCTCACTCCCTATGTAGTGCGCTACATATTTCCCACTATACAGGGAATAGTGAATGAGTGAACAAGTGAGTCAATAAGTTGGCAATAAGTACAAGTGTATTTCATGCCAATAAAGCATTCTTAATTTGAGTCATTTGGGACGCAGCCAGGGTTTCTTCGGGGGCGTTCTGAGATTGCAAGGGGGCGCTGGAAGCACGATGGATGAGATGGACGATGGTTGCGGCCATTACAAGGGGCGTTTGCCCAGGCAGTATTAAAGGAGTACCATGGTGGTCACACTTTCTCGGTTTTATGTGCTATTTGCACAAGAGGCATTGAAGAAACACAATGAGTAAAGTATTAAATATGTCCATTTTCTATTTTTGGAGAAATATGAGTTTTAAATTTATCGTCCTATTTTCAACCGGTTGAGAAAGTTGTCAACTTGGTACGTCACGAACACAGTAACCACTCCCCTTTCCACGCCCCGTAAACCCATGGATAACTCGAGACCCATAGTTTGCGCCGCTGGTTTACGGGCAAGACAATGCTAATATTTGATTAACGTTAGGTTCACTTAAATTAGAGTGCCTTTTAAGGACTATTAGATTATTTCTGGTTATATTCATTTAGCTAGCTAGCTAGCTAACGTTAGCTAGCTAGGTAGTTTGCTTTCATAAGGCAATGTTATCGATAACGTTAGCTAGCTAGTTTGCTTTTATGAGGACGTTATAGTTGCTTTTATCTTAACTTGGCTAGCTAGATAGCAAACATTATAATTGGATATAAATCAACGTCCTTACGTTAGCTATCTATCGATACTTGATATACTACTAAGCTAGCTAGCTTGTGAAAAGTCTCCCAAAAAGAGCGCTTATCATGGGGGTAGCTATGGTAACAGGGCACGGTCTGTCAATCATAGCTAACTGACAGTTCTCATTACCACACCCAGACGGTTCGGGTGAACTTTTATAGTGGGAAATTTAGGCTTAGAAAAATACGTTCTAAAGTACATTGAAATGACTGAATAATAAAAAAAATATATGCACATTTGTTTTGTTGTTGCCTAAAGACAATTGGGAAGTGTCACGTTCAACCACCATGTTACTCCTTTAATGTTCAAAGAGCATATTGCAGGTTGGAGACCCCAGTGAATCATGTGTAGGAAAATGATATAGGAACTAGATTTTCATTAAACAAATATACTTATATATTGACTACACTACAGTGACTTCTGGAGTCGTCTTTGTGAGAGAATTTTCACCTCCGCATCTAAAAACGCCGAACTGACGTAACAGAAGGGAGAGCGGTCAAGTTGAACAATAAAGAAGATTGGATCTCTACGCTAGTTTTTGACACTGAACAGGTTATAAATGTTTATGCAAACGCATATGACGGACCACAGCCTTATAATTATGAGCCTGCTAGGCATCCAAGGGACCAGGAACAGACCCGGTTTGGAAGGAATAAAGGTCAGAGGAGAGAAATTGAGTTGTGGTATGAGGAGAACCAGTGGAGAACTGGGCAGGTGTCTTGGTGAGTGACCAGCGTTACATATAGCCTACATATTTACTCAATGTCCTGACAGGGTGGTGTTTGTGCAACCTGCACAAACACAATAATTTGCCATGATGATACACGGTGAAATGCAATATAAAACTACTGAAAAAAGACCAACTCACTATATCACCACCGCTCAGACTCACTACCACCTACTACTGCACATTGGGCGATGTTGAAAAAAATGCGTGTTTTTAGGAGATTTGCTCAAAACGGCCGCTAGTTCCTCTGAAATTGTGCCCTTATGTCTTGTAAAAATGATTAAATCCTGCATTAACTTTTGAAATGGTCATTTTCAGACAAGGTTAAGTATAGCTACATTTCGTAAAAAATGTAACCTGCAAGATGCTCTTTAATATTTCAGCTGCCCTCTTACTGTTGCCCTTTCCGTTGTGAAACACGTTTGACTGGTCTGTATCATTTTTCTGTGTCAGTGTCTGTAGCGGTAGGCTAATTCACAGGCCTGTTTATGAAGAAATAATTGCTGGGCTATAGGCTGCCACTATTGTGGCCAAAATATTTTTTTCCTGAACCATCACCTAGGCTTGTTTGATCCATGAAAAACACAGCATGCCCCAAAATAAAAAGAGCATGCCAAATTGTTACGAGATGTAGGCTACTGAGGTGAACAGAGAAACAAAAGGTAGGAACCAGGATGAACAAGGAAGAGTTATTTAATAAGCTATAATAAAATAAGCACGATTACAACGATCACAGCCAGCAAATGTAAGGCACTGAATATGAAAGATTAGACAAGACGTGAGTCATTTGCTTCGTTCTGCTGGCAGCCAAGGGTTATGACACATAGGCTAGCTAAAATGAAGTTCTTATCTGAAAATTAAACAGCATAGGTAGGCTTGTTTGATTAAAAGAAAAAATAACATAATATCACAAACATCAACAAATAACCTTCATCACAAACATCAACAAATAACCTTCATCACAAACATCAACAAATAACCTTCATCACAAACATCAACAAATAACCTTCATTTGGGGCTGATAATTCAATTTTTGTTTTGGGGGGGGGGGGTATGGGACTTGAACATTCGATAGGGGGGCGTTGGTCTTCAAAAGGTTGCAGGGATGGGGCAACATGTAACAAGTGACAAGAAAAAGGTTTTTTTTTTTTTTTTACAGCGTGGTGGTGGTTAGTCTAGGTATAGTCTGAAGAGATGAGTCTTCAGGCCACGGCGGAAGATGGATAGTGAGGGGGAGGTTCGGAGAGGGACGGGGAGTTCGTTCCACCACTGGGGAGCTAGGGTGGAGAAGCTCTGTGATCCCTTTGGGCGGGTGGGAGGGGTTACAAGACGCCCTGCTGCCACAGAGCGGAGTGGTCGAGCAGGCACATAGAATTGAGTCATGTCCTGCAAGTAGATGGGGGCTGTCCTGTTGGCGGCAGTGTAGGCAAGGGTCAGGGCTTTGAACCAGATCCTGGCAGCGACCGGTAGCCAGTGAAGTGATCGCAGCAGAGGAGTGACGTGGGAGAATTTGGGGAGGTTGTAGATGAGTCGGGCAGCGGCATTCTGAATCATCTGTAGTGGCTGTATGGCACAAGCTGGCAGGTTTGCAAGGAGAGAGTTGCAGTAATCAAGGCGAGAGGTCACCGTAGCCTGGACGAGCAGCTGGGTGGAGTGCGTCGTCAGGTATGGTCGAATCCTCCTGATGTTGTACAGGAGGAATCTGCAGGACCGTGATGTTGCCTTGATGTGCTCCTTGAGGTCCAGTTGGTCATCCAGGACCACCCCCAAGCTCTTGGCAGAGTGAGAGGCAGTCACTGTGGTGCCATCAACCGTGATTGAGAGTTCACAAAGCAAGGAGGTCTTGTACGGGAAGAAGAGCAGCTCAGTTTTGTTGAGGTTGAGCTTCAGATGGTGGCTGGCCATCCAGGTGGAGATGTCAGCCAGGCAGGAAGAGATCTTATCATTGACCTGTGTGGCCGAGGGGGGGAAAGAAAAGAAGAGTTGTGTGTCATCTGCATAACAATGATAGGAAAAGCCATGTGAATTAATGACTGAACCAAGAGATCTGGTGTATAAGGAGAACAGCAGAGGACCCAGTACAGATCCCTGCGGCACTCCCGTAACAAGTGGATGAGAAGCAGAGGCAGACCCCTTCCAGGTGACCTGGTAGGTCCTATCTGCAAGATAGGAAGCGAACCAAGACAGGCCAGTCCCGGCAATTCCCATCCCAGCCAAGGTGGAGAGGAGTATTTTATGGTTGACCGTGTCAAAAGCTGCAGACAGGTCAAGAAGGATCAGGACAGAGGAGAGGCGTGAGGCTCTTGCAGTGGCAAGTGCCTCCGTCACAGCTAGGAGTGCAGTCTCTGTTGAGTGCCCGGATCGGAAGCCACACTGGTGAGGGTCTAGCAGGTTGTTCTGATGGAGCTCTTGAGACAGCCGCGCGTTTTAGCGGGGCCATCTGGTGTCAGAGGTGCCACTCTATTCTTCCTCCAGAAGCTCAGCTTCCTCTTCCTCTTTGGAATATGGTCCTTGCTCTCTGTCTTCTTTGTTACCATCTACATTGTGAGCACAAACACACACACATGAACATATTCAAACACGTGTTCCAACTCTTTCCAGTCTGATTGTGAATTGTCTTCTTGTCAGATCATGGTATATCTTTCCCAGTTTCATTGTGTATTCAGCAGAGTTGTGTTCAGTCTTCTCATCCCTGATCTCTTATTATAGGTTATTATAGCCAGCTGTGTTCTCACCTCTGAGATGATGTCTCCGAATAGCTGGACAGGGTTGCCCATGATGCTCTTCTCCCCCTGGTCCAGCTCTGCAGTCTTACCCTCAGCCTCCTCCCGCTCTCTCCTTTCCCTGTCATTTCAAATATCAATCATTTTAAATCACACAACACAAGTGATTTCATAGTGAGTCCATGGATTGGCCCACCTATACGCACAAATGTCTACGTAGCCTTGTCGGAGGAAGGCACAGCTCTTACCTCTCCTCTCGAATCTTGCGCACCCTTTCCGCCCGCTCTTTCCTGTATTTGTCCTCCTGCTCCCTCTGCTCAGCCGTGTCCTTCTGCACACGCTCATTGATGATGTTATAGCCAATGCCCACAGTCTTCAGAAGCCACTCCAGTCCACCCTGAATGGCCTTCTTCCCAATGGGCATCACAGCAGAATACAACACCTGAAATGTTGATTTTGCCTCATCAAACTTTGATCCATCTCCTCGAGTTACATGATGCACACATTGTGCCAAATACTACAGTACTGTCAAACACTACATCAGAACAGCACTGCGAGGTTGTCATCTCCTTTCCATCAGACTCCCAACAATATTCACAGTTTTGTAGGGGCATTTGTTTAGATTCATAAGCGTCTCCACGGACAGGCGACCTATGATGTCTGCCTCCTGCAGGGCTCCTTCTCTGTCCTGTTTGTTTGCCAGGCTAACACAAAAGGGACATTTTGTATATTCTTCAAATGTCACCCATAAACATAATTCATTAGAACAAATTATCCATAATAATATCCTCATCCTAAATTGAGATTATTTATTCATGATTCAATATGGTTGAATTCATTTTTGGGCTATGACTGAACAGCCCTGGTATTTGTCATGTCCTTCATTCTATGGCTGACTCACTAATTGGCTCAGAGGCGCCTGCAGTAATTATATTTTACACTTAGTTCACTATTTAACTTGTTTGCATTCTCTGTACAGTACCACCCCTTCCCTCTTTAGGACAGGTAGTGTCATATTCGGTGCAGCTAATTATTCACAAAAGAACTGGCTTCCCCGTGATGAGGGGGTGTCTTAGAACCTTGGCCAGCATGAACCTGGTTTCACTCATGCGCTGGACATCACTGGAGTCCACCACAAACATCACACCATGACACTCGGAGAAGTAGTGATTCCACATGTCACGAATATGCTCTCCACCACTGAGGTCAAAGATGGACACATCATACTGTCCTTGTTTCAGGTCCACAGGAGACAATCCCACAGTAGGCCATACATATTCTGGGTTTTCTAAAGGAAGATCAAAATAAAACAATTCAATTCATTGTGAAGGTTTTTTCTGTGTAGCAAAATAATTATGCTGTGGTACAAAAAATATATATGAAAAAAAAAATTAAAATTTTCAATCCAGCATAATATTTTAACTAAAACAACACTTAAAGAACAACATAAGACTACATCCTATGTGCTTGAATCCACTAGGACAGTGGCAGTAATCAGGAAATCAAACTATTTTAAATTCCTTTAGAGTATAAATGTGGTTTAGAATATTACATGCCTTGAATATTTCAAAATACTTTGGTCTGCTGAGAAAAATCTTAACAATACAAACTTGTTCTATTCAAATCTGTAATCTCTTAGCTCTCAATAGCTATTTTCATTTTGTCTCCACTCCTATCCTATGGCCTGTAAATGGCATTTGAAAAGGCATGACCAGCCTTTCTGCTGTGTTGTCAACACAGAAAAAGCTAAACTTACAACATGTAGCCAAAAAACTATTTACGAACAAAATCAAAACTATAGTGGAAATTACTCTTCAATACTTCATCTTTCAATATGTGTTGTCATTTTGTCTGTATCTCTATCCTATGGTGTGCTTTTGGCATTTGAAATTGGCCAAAATTTCTGGTCCAGTCAGCTGGTTGAAAGTGCAGGTGTTTTTATGAAGATTTCTGAAGACCGACTGACTGAACGAAAAACAATTTCAGGTTCAATACTAATGTTCTAAGGATAGTAAATGAGTCAATTTCAGGATTTACAATTGAACAATAACTTTTCAAATGTTAATCACATTTAGGATAGTAGTTTGAAAACATTGTAAAAACACATTTTAAAACCATTCAGTTCATTGTGGAGTAACATTAAAACATACAGTTCATTATGAGGAGACATCAGTCATAACATATTGAAGCTCATGTATCATTAGCCTATAGCTTAAACAAAATAAACAAGAAAGATGTCAACATTTCTGCAATTTCTACTTTCTCCTAGACTAAACGTAGGCCTATGCTCTTTGAGGTGATTGTATCATTTTAGTAAGGCTATCATTTGCTCCATGCTCCATCTTAGTAGTGTAACATAACATGGGTTATAGGGTGGTCTAAGCTTTATTTTATTTGTTTGTTTCAATCTTTTGCCCACGTTGTGGTTGTCTTTGTCTTACGCCAACAAGTCGTTCATGGCTTTCACCTTGTTTTTGTATATTTTCAATGACCTCATGATTGCGCAAATAGAATGGTCCAGGTCCCTGCAGCCCTGCTTTGCAGAGGATGAACTTGCGCTTCTATCATGCGTGGGCATGAACTGTAGTTCTTTCGTGTTTTAGTCATCTTAAACTAAAACTCATCTGAAAAGTAAAGATTAAAAAATTATTGCTAATGTTAAGATAGAACACAGGCCTATCCAGAATGAATTGACCTATGCAATATCACTGATATTTAAATGTGGGTATTAATTATCTGAATTATGGAGCTGATTCATCAGGTGAGGTCAAAATTAGGGAGGAAAATGGTTCAAAGGTCAAAAGGTCATTGAAACACAGTAAAGTGGGCTTAATGGGAACAGGTGGGCTTATTTTATTTTACTCACATGACATTAAAAAACAACTATATGAAAAAAATCTATATATGGTGCACTAACATAATAAATAGACCATAAAAAGTATAAATTGATCATGTAGAGAAGTAATTAGCTATACTCATTTACATCCACCTCAGTCAGTGTGATTTGTTTGCTAGAGTCCCCTTTAAGCCCACCAGGTAAAAATGTTAATTAAAAAATAAATAAAGATAAACATACACATTTATTGTCTATTTAACAGTATAATAATATAAACTGCATACAAAAATATAAACTATACATGCTTATCATGCTTTATGTCATTGCAATGAACCATACTATGTAGCTACTGTATTGATGCAGCATGTGGTCTGTTTGCTAGCGTGCTAAAACTCATATTTTGATTTCAAAAGACACAATATTTCTAATTCAGGTAATATTCTAACATATGTCTCATTCAAAACACTAATCACTTAAATTTTGATAACAAGTGAGTACTTTCCAAAAACAGGAGTAGAAATATACAAAAAATGTTATTTTCTGAGGGTACCAAAATCACCTAAGTTTTTTTGCAACTTCTTCTGGGATCAGCAGGCACATGCCACACATGTGCTTCGATAACTCAATATCGATAAATGTGATTGACTTACAATAAAAAGTGTCATTTACGTAACAAGCAGCTTCATTTGAAAAAAACATCACACAGCAAAAAATGATAATGTAGTTTTTTTTTTGATTTGACTCAGAAGTTGGCTTATATGGTACGTGGGCTTAATAGGGACGTTTACCCTATTTAGTGTTTCACATCATAAGCATTTTAATAAAACTTGTGGTTGGGTCCTTAAACTGAGAAATCAATAGTTGTTTTATATTTTAAGCATGTTAATATAAACAAGCATGTAATGCGGCATGCTTAAATGATCACAAATAAAACCTTACCTCCTTGAATGCTACGAAGTGTTGCAGTTTTCCCCCGCATTATCGAGTCCCAGAATTGCCAAAGTAACTTTCCTAGAAGTTGAAAAGATAACAAGCTATAGTACTATTTATGAATTGCATGTGGTGAGGTACCCAACAAAATTTCTTCCATTGAAATACCCCGACTCATGGTGGTTATTTCGGCCAAGTTCCAATATGTTATTTTTATTTATGATGTATTTATTTCGGTATCAGGGACAATGCACAACTGAGCCACCACACTTGTTGATATGCTATATTGCACACATTAGCTATTTTTCAGCTATTTCATTTACTTCGGCCCACCTTTATTTGATTGTTTTTACATGTCAACTGAGTAGATGCTGTGAAATGATAGCAATGACTTAACCAACTTGTTCTGAAGCCTGCTTCTGGGACAATAATGATCCAATTGCAAAATAGTAAAAAATGAACCTCACCTTTCAGGCCTTCCACAGTTTCTTAGAAAATTCCAATAGCTCTCCATCAGGATGACTAAAGAAATTACATAATTAAAAGCAGAAAGAGAATAGCTCAAGCAAAGAAGATCTCCAACACAAACACTGGTGGATAATGGGACATCCCACACTTAAATAGTCATTTGATTTTGATGTTGTGATATCACAGTATCATAATTCTGTTGCTCTGGTAACATAAGAAACAGAATGCCACTGTTATCAAAGATTCTATCAACAACACACACAAAAAAGTGAATGGTATATACTTGTATAAACGCAAGTTGTCCATAGTTATGTCAAATCATGAATTATATTTGCATATTCTATACAAAAAAGTCACCAATTTTCGTTAGAGTGCCAAGTGTAACGTTAACGGTTTTTCTCCGGAGAGCTGCTTGCTAGCTAAGAAGCTAGCTCGGGAGTGCAACTCAAGCAAAACGTCATTTTCGGTCCCTGATAAAAGATTTTTGAACAGTATATTGCTATACATAATATTGGTCGATGCCAATATTAATGAATATTTAACCGATAATTTCATATATACACGTATAGATTACGTTCAGAATTTTTTTTATTTTTATCAGGGACCAAAGACAACGTCGCTTTTTCGGAATTCGGAATTTTCGAACGCAATTTCCGTTATTGTGCGACAGATATTCAAAAGATAGTAGAGGCGCAGGGTGATGACAACAGTATCGCAAAGCAAACGTTCGTTCTGCTGCTCACTCCCTATGTAGTGTGCTACATATTTCCCACTATATAGGGAATAGTGAATGAGTGAACAAGTGAGTCATTTGGGACGCAGCCAGGGTTTCATTTAGGCTATGGTTTCTCAACGGCGTTCTGAGATTGCAAGGGGGCGCTGGAAGCACGATGGATGAGAGGGGGGCATTGCAGCCATTACAAGGGGCGTTTGCCCAGTATTAAAGGAGTACCATGGTGATTTTCACACTTTCTCGGTTTTATGTGCTATTTGCACAAGAGACATTGAAGAAACACAATGAGTAAAGTATTAAATATGTCCGTTCTCTATTTTTGGAGAAATATGAGTTTTAAATTTATCGTCCTATTTTCAACCGGTTGAGAAAGTTGTCAACTTGGTGCGTCACGAACACAGTAACCACTCCCCTTTCCACGCCCCGTAAACTCATGGATAACTCGAGACCCATAGTTTGCACCGCTGGCTTACGGGCAAGACAATGCAAATATTTGACTAATGTTAGGTTCACTTAAATTAGAGTGCCTTTTAAGGACTATTAGATTATTTCTGGTTATATTCATTTAGCTAGATAGCTAGCTAACGTTAGCTAGCTAGGTAGTTTGCTTTCATAAGGCAATGTTATCGATAACGTTAGCTAGCTATTTTGTTTTTATGAGGACGTTATAGTTGTGCTTTTATCTTAACTTGGCTAGCTAGATAGCAAAAATTATAATTGGATATAAATCAACGTCCTTACCTTAGCTATCTATCGATACTTGATATACTACTAAGCTAGCTAGCTTGTGAAAAGCCTCCCAAAAAGAGCACTTATCATGTGTAGCTATGGTAACGGGGCACGGTCTGTCAATCATAGCTAACTGACAGTTCTCATTACCACGCCCAGACGGTTCGGGTGAACTTTTATAGTGGGAAATTTAGGCTTAGAAAAATACGTTTTAAAGTACATTGAAATGACTGAATAATAAAAAAAGTATGCACTTTTGTTGTTGCCTAAAGACAACTGGGAAGTGTCACGTTCAACCACCATGTTACTCCTTTAATGTTCAAAGAGCATATTGCAGGTTGGAGACCCCAGTGAGGAGCTTGCACAGGGTCATCTTATGCAGTGGGCTTGAGGGAGGAGCCCCATCACTGTGGCGTCACCACATTGCGTTTGAACCAGCCAAACCAGCTCTTGAGACAGCCGCGCGTTTTAGCGGGGCCATCTGGTGTCAGTGGTGCCACTCTATTCTTCCTCCACATATTCGAACACAGGTATTCCAACTCTTTCCAGTCTGATTGTGAATTGTATAGTCTTCTGGTCAGATCATGGTAGCCTATATCTTTCCCTGTTTCATTGTGTATTCAGCAGAGTTGTGTTCAGTCTTCTCATCCCTGATCTCTTAGTGTAGGTCATTATAACCAGCTGTTTTCTCACCTCTGGGATGATGTCTCCGAATGACTGGACAGGGTTGCCCATGATGCTCTTCTCCCCCTGGTCCAGCTCTGCAGTCTTACCCTCAGCCTCCTCCTGCTCAGCCTCCTCCTGCTCTCTCCTTTCCCTGTCATTTCAAATATCAATCATTTTAAATCACACAACACAAGTGATTTCATAGTGAGTCCATGGATTGGCCCATCTATAAACACACGTCTACGTAGTCTTGTCGGAGGAGGGCACAGCTCTCACCTCTCCTCTCGAATCTTGCGCACCCTTTCCGCCCGCTCTTTCCTGTACTTGTCCTCCTGCTCCCTCTGCTCAGCCGTGTCCTTCTGCACACGCTCATTGATGATGTTATAGCCTATGCCCACAGTCTTCAGAAGCCACTCCAGTCTACCCTGAATGGCCTTCTTCCCAATGGACATCACAGCAGAATACGACACCTGAAATGTTGATTTTGCCTCGTCAAACTTTGATCCATCTCCCCGAGTTACATGATGCACACATTGTGCCAAATACTGCAGTACTGTCAAACACTGCATCAGAACAGCACTGCGAGGTTGTCATCTCCTTTCCATCAGACTCCCAACAATACTCATTGTTTTGTAGGGGCATTTGTTTAGATTCATAATTGTCTCCACGGACAGGCGACCTATATCTGCCTCCTGCAGGTCTCCTTCTTTGCCCTGTTTGTTTGCCAGGCTAACACAAAAGGGACATTTTGTATATTCTTCAAATGTCACCCATAAACATAATTCATTAGAACAAATTATCCATAATAATATTCTCATCCTAAATTGAGATTATTTTTTCATGATTAAATATGATTGAATTCATTTTTGGGCTATGACTGAACAGCCCTGGTATTTGTCATGTCCTTCATTCTATGGCTGACTCACTAATTGGCTCAGAGGCGCCTGCAGTAATTATGTTTTACACTTAGTTCACTATTTAACTTGTTTGCATTCTCTATACAGTACCACCCCTTCCCTCTTTAGGACAGGCAGTGTCATATTCGGTGCAGCTAATTATACTCACAAAAGAACTGGCTTCCCCGCGATGAGGGGGTGTCTTAGAACCTTGGCCAGCATAAACCTGGTTTCACTCATGCGCTGGACATCACTGGAGTCCACCACAAACATCACACCATGACACTCGGAGAAGTAGCGATTCCACATGTCACGAATATGCTCTCCACCACCGAGGTCAAAGATGGACACATCATACTGTCCTTGTTTCAGGTCCACAGGAGACAATCCCACAGTAGGCCATACATCTTCTGGGTTTTCTAAAGGAAGATCAAAATAAAACAACAAAAAAAATCCTATTTAATGTTTCAAGCGAAAAACTAAATAAAAAACACTGAACTATGTCCATTCATTGTGAAGGTTTTTCTGTGTAGCAAAATAATTATGCTGTGGTACAAAAAATATATATGAAAAAAAAAAAAATTAAATTTTCCAATCCAGCATAATATTTTCACTAAAACAACACTTAAAGAACAACGTAAGACTACATCCTATGTGCTTGAATCCACTAGGACAGTGGCAGTAATACAGGAAATCAAACTATTTTTAATTCCTTTAGAGTATAAATGTGGTTTAGAATATTACATGCCATGAATATTTCAAAATACTTTGGTCTGCTGAGAATCAAAGCAGTATTTAGTGTTTCACATCATTAGCATTTTAATAAAACTAGTGGTTGGGTCCTTAAACTGAGAAATCAATAGTTGTTTTGTATTTATAAACAAGCATGTAATGCGGCATGCTTAAATGATCACAAATAAAACCTTACCTCCTTGAATGCTTCGGAGTGTTGCAGTTTTCCCCGCATTATCGAGTCCCAGAATGGCCAAAGTAGCCTAACTTTCCTAGAAGTTGAAAAGATAACAAGCTATAGTACTATTTATGAATTGCATGTGGTGAGGTACCCAACAAAATGTCTTCCATTGTAATATACCCCGATCCATGGTGGTTAGTTTGGCCAAGTTCCAATATGTTATTTTTATTTATTATTTATTTATTTATGTCTGTATCGGGGACAATGTACAGCTGAGCCACCACACTTGTTGATATGCTATATTGCACACATTAGCTATTTTTCAGCCATTTCATTTATTTCGTCCCAACTTTATTTGATTGTTTTTCCATGTCAACTGAGTAGATACTGTGAAATGATAGCGATGACTTAACCAACTTGTTCTGAAGCCTGCTTCTGGGACAATAATGATCCAATTGCAAAATAGTAAAAAATGAACCTCACCTTTCAGGCCTTTTACAGTTTCTTAGAAAATTCCAATAGCTCTCCATCAGGATGTGCAAAGAAATTACCTAATTAAAAGCAGAAATAGAATAGCTCAAGCAAATGATACAGAAGATCTCCAACACAAACACTGGTGGATAATGGGACATCTCACACTTAAATAGCCATTTGATTTTGATGTTATGATGTCACAGTATCATAATTCTGTTGCTCTGGTAACATAAGAAACAGAATGCCACTGTTATCAAAGGTTCTATCAACAATACTGGGTTTCTTTTAGGCAAACATTCCTTGATTTAAAAAATAACAGATGAGAGATATATGAGTTCATAGCAGCAGGATACAACAACAATATAATCTGAAAGAATACAAGAGTACTAAATTTGTTTATTAATTAATCTGTAGATATTGTTTTAATTAATTTTTAAATGTACATTTTCATTAGATTCTATTCATTAAAAAGTGATTATTTGGACAGAGAATATGATGCCTATGTGTTGCTTATGCTTTATTTCAGGATCAAATATTCAAATCTCGCCCTCAAAATCAGTTGCATTGCTAGTTTTCTTTTCTACCTTAAAGCCTGGTGCACACTAGAGGATTTTCAAATCTTAACCGACTTTAAAAACGTGAGAGACCACAGACATAACAACAGTTTTAACCGATTTTTAATATTTTGATCATAAGAACACACACACCAGACGATTGAGTCAAGACGCAGGACCACACACTTGCCGTTTATACTAAACGATTTCAGAGTGGCGATTCCAGGGACTTTTTTTATTTCCGCAAGCTGATTCCCCTTCTCCATGGAGACCACACTGCCGGTAACGTTACAATAATTACATGTATACGTAATACAATAAAATTGATACTTTTGTTGCTACATGCTAACAACCGCATCGAGTATAAAACAATTTCGTCCACAGAGAACTTCTTGGTTTTCGTCAAGCCGAACGAAATTTGGTTGGTGACGCTTCCCGGGCAGTTCACTCTCCTTGGCTATTGCGGGTTTCTGCTCAAGATTCCATCGCAGTTCCTTTCACACTACAGGATTTCAAGTCGTAAATATCAAACATGTTTGATATTTACGATTCGAGATCGGGAAGACTCCGATCCAGTCGGCAACATTAAGACTATGTCTGTAAACCCCTCACACTACAGGATCATTTGAGCAGATAATCGGTTCAGACTAGCCTCAGATCGGGAACGCCCCCGCGATTGTCGGGAAGAGCGAATCGGCCACAAAATCGGCCCAGTTATCCTCTAGTGTGGGGCCAGCATAACTGAGTGATTAAATTCACCAATTGACTAGAGATTCCACTCCCCTGGTGTTCTAGATATAAATTAGTCCTTTGTTAGAGGGTTAGAATGAAAACAGGCATACCATACTGGCCTCAATGGTAAGATTTGAGTATCCTTTTTTAGTTCATGCCTAATTCATCAGTTAATAAGTTAGCACAACTCCATTCCATGAGAGCCAGTGCGTGTGCTGGTTTTGATCTGTTTCAGCACTTAAGTGCATACTTTATTGTTAGTCATATTGGCTAAATGGTCCACACATCTGGTTTCTAAGGCCTAAATGTCAGCTGGAAAACCCCAAAAACCAGCAGACACTGCCTCTTCTGGATTGGAGTTGTGCACCGCTGCAACACGTCTTCATTTTCCATTTGACCGTGACATGATATAGCTACATTTTCAATGAAGAAATACCAATAATGTCAGCTTTTCATCACAGCAATATTATACTCCCAGAGATTGCATGTGTGGATATTACCTGATTCTTCTTTCAAAATTTACATTTAATCTTATTTTCAGTTGGAACTATTCCCTATGATGCATGGAACATGAGACTGATGTGCTCAGGAAGATTTATAAATGTCTTAAATATCCTTCTAAATACCTGAACTATAGGAGTGTGTGTGTGTGTGTGGGTGTGCGTGTGTGTGTGTATGTGTTGTGTGTGTGCGTGTGAGAGCTGGGGGTTGAAGGATGGGGGGGGGTGTAAATGTACAGGCTGTTCTCAGGCACCCCACAATGCCGTGGATCTGCGGGATTTGCTTGGTATCCATGGCAATGAAAGACCCCCGTTTGAGTCCGCAAGGGTTCCCGGATCCCCCATTCCCTGTCCCTCCCCCTCTTCAGGCGAAAACATTACCATTGCAAATGTCCTGTTCACCAACAGTCCGGATAGTCCCTCCAAGAGAGAGTGAGAGTGAGGTCTCACTCCTAATGGATGGACAATGGTTGTCATTCACAGAAGGCCATAGGAAGGAAAAATGGACTCAGGAAAAAGCATTGCTGGGTAAAGGCTATGTGTCACATGGACTCTTTCACTGACACCCCCCTCCCCCCATCCCCCCTACCCTCCCCCAAAAAAGACCACATTCAGTACTGTCACTTGTTCCTTTATAGAGCTACACAACTTGATAAAAAAAAGGAGCCGGCCTTGAATATTGGGGTGGCCATTAAAAAGACAAGAGTCAGAACAACCACAGCTTGGAACTTCCGTGGCCAGACTTCGTGCTGAACACCATCCTGAAGGCTTTTCATAGATCTAAATAATCCTGGAGATAAGGGGGCCGTTTCAGTGCGTACCCTTTGAATAAACCCTTATGGAAACCTTTTTTGAAAATGTAATAATAGGCTATATTTCACAGCAGTGTGTTTTTAAAATACACTGCAATACCTGAGCAATGACTTGTACACGTGTACAAAGATTGGGTTGACCAGATGTCCTCTTTGTCCTGGACATTTTATCTTTTTGGGACTGAAAATATCTATTCAGGCGGGATTTCTAAATTCCTAAATTGTCCGGTAAGGTTTCCATAGACCGTATATAAATAAACAAATAGTTTAGTATCATGTTAACAATGCCCACCCGCCCTGTCCTCTTTTTTGAAATCCAATGTGAAGTATGGTCTTCGCAACATATATTGTGAAGTGTCACAATATCTTGATTAAGATTTAGGCTAGATTTATTAATTTAGATTTAGATTTATTTATTTGCACTCATCATATAAAAATTACAAAATAGAATAAATACACATACTTAAAACAGTACAACGAGAAGATGCTGCACCACTTCACAATACATGGGGAGGTGGATAGGCCTACATGAATTTCTGTATGGGAAGGGGTAAAGGGGTATTAAAGTGATGTTTCACTTTGGTATAACAAGTCATTTTGTGGAGCTTAATCCATTATATTTGCCTGGCCTGAAAACTAGCAACATCAACTGTCTCTGCAGGCTGTTAACAGCATTCCTCCCGCTGTCTGCAAACTAACTACTAACCAATAGATCAATAAAAAGGAGTACTAATGTCAAAATGTCTGTTTTTTTAATATCAGATTCATTTTTGATCCAGCAAAAAGTTAAAATAAGTTATGTATCCTTGCACACAATAACATATTCACATGGGTGCATGCATTAAAATGTAGGCCTTTCTTGCTGATAAAAGGGTTGGCAATGTCCCGTGTACCAGATAGTCATACTGCACTACCATGTAAGGGATCCTTTTTGGCTCTCGTGTGGATAAATCACAGAGATTATTATTTTGTTCATTTTCTGTGCAAGAAATCTTATTTGATGTATGCTTTTATTGTTCATGTCAAAGTGCACCAGATTGATGCATTTACTTGTGGAAATACAAGCATTTTTCCACCTAGGGGAAAGATTCCCCCAGACCCCCAACAATGTTCTAGGCTAAGCCCCCAATGTCCTCAAATCCTAGCAACAGCCCTGGGGAAAACAATGTAATCTCCACAAAATTACTTGTGTTTTATCTAAGTGAAATATCCCTTTTAAACTTGAAAGGCTGTAATGATATCGACATTACAGACAAAAACAGTAACGGCAAAGGAATTCTTGTTGCAAAGCCTATTGTGTCGCTTCACCCACCTGACCCCCATAAGGACTGGAAATGCAGACACTAATTAGAAGAATAAAAGGGGCCACTTGTGTCTTTCAAGAACATTTCAAAGGGACTAAGGCGCATTGATCTCCACACCGTCCTGTATGGTACCACCCTGATGGCAAACCAAAGCCTTAAAAATTCTTAAAACATGTCGGCTAGCTGTGTAAATGAAACATGATGTGAATGTTTAATGACAGGAACAAGCTCCTCTGTGTACCACTCACATATTATAAAATAAAAGAGTCATGATTTGGAGATTATATTATATAATATCAAGCCTCTGCATCATAGCACGGGGAGAGAGGATGGGCTCGAATGTGGGTGTTTGCAGTAGCGGATGCAAACGTTCTCTAGTTTTCTGTTTCACTTGGTTGTGTCCAACAGATAAATATAATAATAAACTTAACTATAATAACTCACCAATGCATTAGTTAGATTTACGAATGGATTTCACATTTACTGTATCTGAAAAAGAATGGAGAATGGTCGGCATGAGAGAATTAGTGCTCATCATGCATAACTCTAAGGGTCTGCATGGAATGTCAAAGAACTGTCTCCAGTAGGTAAACAATCAAATGGTAACTTTCATATAACACAATATGTGATGTGTCCTTTATGTTCCATGCAACACCAGCTGCTGTTTCATTTTATTTTAAATACTGCACGCTTTTCCCCTGTGAGTCCCGGGTTTTAAGGAGCTTAGCTACAAAGCTCACACTGATCTGAAAACTCACCTTGAGGACATCCAGGCTCTACAATAGTTTGTGGCAGGGATCTAAAACTCCAGCCCTGGAGGGCCACAGATCCTGCTGGTTTTAGTAATGTCTCACTCATTGTTTAATTAAAGTTTAATTAAAGTCACAGATTGACTAAAGAGTTCAAGCACCTTGTTTCCAATGATTGAATGTGTTGCTGATAGAAAGGCAACCACAGAAACCTGCATACACGGCAGCCCTATAGCACTGGAATTTGATATCCCTGGTTTACGCGAATCGTTCTGCATGTGTTCAGCTCAGTTTAATGACTGTCCCCAGAATATTTCATGTGCTGCAGAGAGACACAAGCTGACGTACGCATAATACTGAGTACGGCCTGACACTTTTCGTATGTTACATAATATGTTTCCGGCTGATTCCGGCTAATGTTAGGTTATTTTTAATCTCAGCAACTTCATATAGTCGTGCTAAAATGTCACCTGATAGTACATCTTATAATGTCACATCCTGGTTGGTTTGCACACTGTCATTTATTTTTATGGCTTGTATGTGACAAGCATCAGTCTCAGTGAGCTGGTTGAACAGGTGCTAACCCCCAGCAGGTGTTTATAATGCTGGTGATGTGTTCAAGGTTAATGGAAAGGAAAACGCAACCATTCCGCCTCATTTTATAAATGTACAGTTTACTCTCATGACCAGGTGGAAGTCTTACTGTATGGTGGTACGCAGATGTGTCTGTGACATTAGATGCATGGATTCATATCAATATGAAGTGTATTAAATACGAAAAACCTCCAAATGGATAGGACACCTGATACTACTGCAGGGGCAGGATATGGAACACTGCCAGTATACAGCACACTGCTCTCACTGAAGTGTTTGTGAGCATGAGCATATGTGATCATGCCTTGCAGAAACCCTGCCGTAATATGATGAACATGGGTCATAGCACGAAGATCACAGAGCTACACAATGCTACCACATGACACCACAGCAATACTGCTGTCAATTCTCTGCCTGTTTTCCAGCTCGAAAAACACATTCCTGCTACTTACACTACTCCTGTTGTGACTGCTTTTTTCTGGCTTTTTAAGTTCAGGTGTGCGTATGAAGTAATGTCTTCTCTGGGAACACCTGGAGAGTGAATCAGGGATGAAATAGCTGAGGTGAAGACGTGCGTGGTGTTTAAAAAAAATAGCAGTCATAATCCCAGACACACGTCCACATAACTTCTTGGGCAAGGACATTATATTCGAGTTATTAAACGCCTTTATCAGACCACACTTAACTTTGGAACGCTTCCTAATGTGTGTCTTATTATCAGCAATTCAAGCCGTTTTTGGTTCTTTGAACCAAAAAAAGTAGGCCCCAGTGTGCAGAACTCAATTTAAAAACAACCACACATTACATTACTGGAATTTAGCAAATCTTTTTATCCAGAACAAGTTACACAACTAGCCTATGACATAGTATACATTTATACAGCTGGATATATAATGAAGCAATTCAGGTTAAGTGCCTTGGTCAAGGGTACACCGGCAACGTCTTCCCTGGGAATAGAATCAAATTTTGGTTAGCGCATAGGAGGTGAGTGGGTCTGTGAATGTTACCCGTAAATTACAGGAAATTGAAGAACAAGGATTACATTTAAATTGCCTTGCGTTCTTATTTCATAGAGTTAAATACAGATAATCCAGTGTCTTGCAACATGAGAGTTCACAGTATACAGATCTCAAAATACAGTCTTGGCAGGCCACACTGTCTGTTGTGGAGGTGCAGGTTTGTTGTGGTTTGTAGTTTCCTTTAAATCAGCAGCCGTGTTAGGACTTGTAAAAATAATGTGTGTACTCTTTAGCCAATCAGTTAAAGTTAGCAAACAGCTGCTGAAAGTAAATTTACAAACAAAACAACGGGACCTCAGGAGGTGATGCATTAGACCCGCCCCTCTCCCAGTCATCTGCAGTTGCACCGGCTCATTTATCCCGTGTTTGCGCAAGGGATGAGTGACACACGGCTGGAGCTTAGGCCGGCCAAGCGGTCGGGCTGCAGCTGTAGGCTGCGCACGCAAACGTCCTCCCCCGCGGCGAGAAAGCCTGGTGATTGCATCCCACCCGCAACCCCCCACCCCCCCCCCCCCGGCCCTCAGAAGGCGGGCCACACCCCCCAGGTGAGAAGCGGCCAGCTAAAGCCCCGGTAATCCCCAGTGCAGGCTGGGTAATCCCTCTCCCTCCTCGGAAAGAGGCTCAAACGACAGCTTTAATCCAGGTAAATATTGGCAGAAAGCGGGCCTCTCCATACCTGTAGCAAGAGAGGCCCCCCGAGGGCATTGTTTCAGATGCTGTTTGAAGTGATGCACATCAATCGGAAAATCCTATTTGTTGAGAAGAAACGGCTCAGCCCCTTTTCTTGAAGGCTGAAGCTGCAGTGAGGTAACTTTGAAACTGGAACCATCAGCCAGTGCTTTTAAACCAGCTTTGCAAATTTACCTTTTTGCCTTGCGTGGTGACAAAACCGAGTGAAGCGTAAGAGACCTATGGGGAGAACACAAATGACTGACTGCCAATCAGCCTCCAGTCTTTTTCCTAGATGACTAATCTACAGCCAGCCTCTAGATGACAAAGATAGAGACTGATACACACACACACACACACAGGCCCTCACACTGATAAACAATGCACATATGACTGACGGTGTATTTCATATGGAATATGGGGTATTTGTCTTTTATTGCATTTTTTTCTTACACTTCTGCTACCCGCAAAGCAGTCTGCACCTCCACCTTTCACATTGCAGTTTGTAGATACATTTACTTTCGAGTTATTGTGTAGTTTGTTTTCTGTAACGAGATAATATGCTTTTGGCCATCCCTGGTGACAGACTAGCTGTGGAATTTTCTTTCCCTGGCCATTTTTGCCACAAGTCCTTCCTGTTGTCGGATCGGAGAGGGGAAAAGCCACTGGTATGAATTCCATCTCTGTCCACAGACCAGAGAGAAGGGGCGGAAGGCCAGTGTGGCTTGGCAGGGAGGGGACAGCATCGCTCTGTAGCCAGGCTCCAGCCCAGTGGACAGGAAGCTGCTCTGCAACCACACCGAGGGGTCAAAGGTCAGGTATCTTCATGTGCCAGGCGCATACTCCCCCACTTAGAGCCTTGCTAAAATAGCATATTTAAAAGTGATAAGCTGGGATGTTTCCAATATTTTCTAACCAACCACATCAAGCCATTTAAAGTAGATCAGAGGTGAAGATAGCAAATCAAACCAGAAAAAAAACCCATAAATCACCTTGAAAATCTAATGTATAAAGTAAACTGACATGCCTATCACTGCTATAGTACGAACTGTTCCCAGGAGGGTTTTCTTTCTTTCTTTCTCCTTTTTCTCTCAGTTTGGAATGCCAAATTATGTTCAAGCCTTTGTTTGATTTGGGGAAGCTGAAGACAAGCATGCGCTCTTCTCTAATGACTTGTTGATTGCTATATTTCATACCGTGGTCTACAAGTCTGGCTCACAGAGACATGAGTCAGAGGAAGACTCTTCTTGTGCAGCTCAACTGGTGAAGCGTGATCTGGGATGGAGGTCACTGGAGCATGGAGGAGACATACCAGCCGGGTGAAACCTACCCTTCCCTGCACGGCACTAGCGGCAATTAGGTTATATGTAGTCATGTAGGGGGTGCTGGCCACAGTCAGGACCAGCATTGTCTGGGTTCAATATCACACTGTGTGGCCCATTCATTACCCGGAACACTGCCTTAACAGGATGAGCCACCCAGCAGCCTAGACAAAAATGTCTTGTAATGTCTCGACTACCTGGCTTTTTGTGAGGCTTGAAGTGGAATAAACAAAATAAGTATTTAGACATAAGCCCCATGATCTTCATCCATGGCTTCCTGCCAAGGGACTATACTTGCGTATCAAGAGAATACTTGAAGGGAGTTGATGAGGCAAACATTGCACAAATTTCCCACTATGAAGATTATTTTGGGATAAGATGGCAGTGAGGTATGGTAGCCATGGAATAACAATGTGTAGGTGTGGTTCTCAAGGTGGGTAGAGCTTGGCTGTGCCTGATGTAATCACCATTCACAGTCTGATGTGGAACACACCCTCTGATTTAAAGTGACCTAAGAGTTGTCATCACTTCTGAAATCCCACCATCCTGCCCATAATTCTGCGCATGCAAAATCATTCTACCACAAATCATGTGAAAGGATTATACACATTTTGCAAGATTTTTTTTGTTTGTTTGTTTGAGCAGTGAAATATGTTATGTGATTTTTACAGAACTCTTTGCCACTGCCAGCTGCCATGGATGCTGAGGCATAGATGTAAGGGGCATAGCTAAGTGAGCGGTGGAAACTTCAAAGCGTACCAAGCACAGGGGCCTCACGCAGTAAACACTGCAGGTTAGGGTAATGCGGAGTGGCAGAGTGTTGTGAATGCAGCCAGTGTGGAGTGGGGGCCAGCGTCTGAGCGCGCTCAGTGCACAGGAAGCGGGTGGGAGAGCCGGGGAGAGGCCCAGGGGCTGGAGAACAGAGGAGGCCTTCATGGCACAGGGTGAAAGGGGGCACGCTCTCACACTCAGACCCCAGACCCGGCCGATCACACACACACTCCTTTCTGAATCGCTGCATTCATCAGAGTGGGCCCTGGGACTTTTTTTGTGTGTGTGAGTAAATGCTGTGTGTGGTACAGACCTCAGAGTCTTTGACAGAAGCCGAAAAACAGCTTTCATGTTTTGAGCCTGGCCACTGACAAGCAGGATTTTTGTACTAATATTGTAATGGTGGCTGGCTAACAAGCTAGCCGCCGCTGGTTGTGTATTGTTTAATGGTCACAAATGACTTCCTTTTTTTGTTATAACTAGTCCATTGGACTGTGAGATTGCCAGTTAGGCTTTAGTTGTTATGTGTTTGACAAATTTGAATTTGGAGAGCAGGTTGTGTTATAAAAAGAGATGGCAACACATGCTTGAGCAGTTCTACTCTTCCTGTGCTTGTGTTTGACGCTGAATCCTTCTGCATTAATAAATGCAGAGTGCAAAGACTCAAAAATGGGGTCCGCCTAGTATGCCTATAGTTGAAATCGTTACAATATATACCTGTTTATCACAATTGTACATTCCATGCATGAATAAACAAAGACAATGATAAATATTAAGATTGATTTATTTTGCAAAAATAATAAGTTTAATTTTACAGCAACATATGGCTCTTTGAGATGCATATAAAATCATCTATTATTATGTATTTTGGAAATAAGTAACACAATTAAGTGATAATTGTTCAGCCTAACCATATAATTCCTGCAATTTTTGTAATGAATAGTCTAATTGCCATAATCATTACTATTGATGTTGTACAGTTTAGTTGTTTACTTATGAACTAATTTGTTGACTTTCCCTCCTTTGGAGGCAAGTGGCTCCGGCCACTGCAGTAAATGTCTCTCCTGATGGGAAGACAGAAATGTAAGTACCTCTCCACCTCCACCCTTCCTTTCTCCCCTCCTCCACCATCCTGTGGTCCCTGACATCAATCTCTTCTCTGTGCAGTTCCTTCCTTCTCCTTTCATTTCACTGTCTTCCAAAATGCATGAGTACACACTTCAGCACTGTCACAGAGACTTTAAGAAATGTTATCTTTTCCAGCTCAAGTCATTGCATTGTATTTATATTGTATTTCACAGACATTCTTACCAAGAGTGTCTTAAACAACGTATTCACCCTCCATAATAAAAGAACAAATCATTGAAATCTTAGGCAGTGGATAGATGTATATTTATAGCGTTAAATAATTTTATTTTGTTTCTTTATAGATACACAATATAGCTATTTTTTATCACCACATCTTACAAAATATGCAGCACTGAACATTGTTATAACTGACTAACTACAGATTATGTAAAATGATGCAATAAAAAAATAGCTCATGCAAAGCAAACTAAAACAAGCCCATTTTCGGTTGCTTACTCCAAAATCTTCCCTCTTTTGGCTGTGTTTTGTGCTGAATCATTAAAAAAACGGTTGATTGACCACCCGCCCGCTCATTATCTTCCTATGACAGTGGGCTTTGGACACACCCCTTGTGTCCAGTGGTAGATATCACCAGAAACACCCCAGTGTAGATTTTTGAAAAACGCTTGTTTTGAGTACAAATAAAACATTTCCGCTCTTTTCTTTCCACTGTGTATTTTGACTTTTCAGAACTTTTAAAATAATATCCAGTGCATAGGTATACTCAACTCCAAGCCTCCACAGACTTTTCGAAGAGAATAGCCCATCTGCTTAAAAAAAAGCAGAAACTCAAAATAAAACCGGAGAGTTCACACCATTCACCTTATCAACACCAACAACCTCGTTGACACAAGAAACATTGACATACTATCTTTTCCAGCAGTGCAAGAGGCTTCTTGTTAGTGATAACATTCACACATGTAATTGTTGACTGAACAAGTAGTTATCAAACACTTGAAGGCAATAATGGGATGGAAGTAGGCTAAGATGTATACTATCCAAATGAGCTATAATTTTGTTAACTTACACCAGTAGGCATATATAATATTGCAATGCCCTGGCACAGTTCACTAATTAACTGTATATAGTCTACCAACATAGGTTCACTTGGTAACAAAATATTAATGGACATATGAGTTGTTTTCACCTTCTCATGAGCTTATCAATAAATTTAGCAAAATATTTTAAAACAATATAAATGGTTTGGCTATATTTAGTACTTATTAAGACAGCAAGTTCATGGTAACATACAGAAATATTAAAATGAATATGACCCTCCAGGGGTTCCTTACTGCTTTTTACTGTTAGCCACAGGATTTTAGTATAGCCACTGATACAAATGAGACAAGATTTATTAGGATGAGACTGTACGCAGGTACTGCAAGATTTACATACCTCATATGTACCAAAAAATGTCTCAATGACCCTTCCCACTCATGACATACGGCGACAGAAAGACACAGAGTTTTGTAGCAGGGGCAGACAGCTGTAACCATGGCAACAAGTTTGTCTCCCCTTAATGCTATATCAGTGGTGCTGTTTATCTCTGTTCCTAAGGCACCCATTAAGTGTGTGGCTGGGCTTTGGGGAGATTTTCTTCACATTGTAATAATTCCATAATTAATACGAGGGGACACTTTCAGATGAGTCAGAGGCTGTTGTTAGACTGTATAAACACAGGGGAACATCCCAGAAGACTGGAAACGAGGTGGTACTGCCACAAAATATATTGCAAGAAAGGAGATCAGTCTTTATGTTTGAGTTATTCTTGCTGGAAAACAGCACTACAATTCAGTAAAGTGTGTGGTGTGTGTATGTGTATGTCTGTGTGTTTAGCACTCCTAATATTTTTTGTGTAATGAGTTGCTCATGTGACACATGAAAATTAAATGATCAGTAGTAGTAATTAGGCAAATGGTCACAAGAAAAGTGATTGCATAAAAACATGGTACTATAAATTAGATGTAGTGGAAGGAAACGGAATAGTTAGTAAATTAACGGTGCCAAAGCATACTGGGAATGCCTATGTAATGCAAGAATGTTCATTAATAAGTATTACCCATCTCAAGCTTTTGTGTGTGTATTAAAATTGTTTTAGGCATTGTTTATGAAGCGGTACCTGAGTCATTTTATGTTTTTAATTTATTTTCAATTTTATGTAAATTCTTTTACAACTGAATTAATAAAGCAGCCCATCAAAGCTACTCTAAGCCAAAATCTGTAAGTATTTTAAAATAAATTAATATGGAGACTAGAAATACTTTCCTCACTGAGATGGCTTATCTGCTGAATTTTTTAAAACATTTTTGGCAAACCATCTTACCTCTCTTTATCAAATTGACAAAATTGAACATTTCTCCACACATGAATGCTGCTCTGGTTGCAGTCCTACTACAACCAGATAAAGACCCCACCCTCCCCTCCAGCTACTGCCCCCTGTCTTTAATTAACACGGACATAAAAATTAACAGCGAAGTACTAGCAAGAATAATTGAAACTGTCACACTGCTCATTATCTACCCTGATCAAACTGAATTCATCAAAGGAAAGCTATCATTTTTAATAGATCTCTCCTGCAAACCATTTTATTATTTATGCTGTTTTTTATTTAGTATGCCTGTGCAAGATAGATTGTATGTAATTGCGCTCATTTTTAATGTGAGCATTTGCTACTGCTTCAAAAAAAAGAAAAAACATTTTCTCTACATTTCAAATATTGTAATATATGTTCGTAGTTCCAAGTATAATTGGATTGAATTGAACAAGTGTCACTTTAACCTTGCTTTCAATTACCCTATGTTCTTAATTAGCAGAAATTACTTTATCAACATAGATGATTAGGGTGGTCCTATCAAATAATTAACATGTAGCTTGACAAATAGAATATCAACCTCTTGTTGGTGGACTAAAGGACATGTGATAAAGTAATCAGAGAAAAAATGGTGGCCCATTCTATAGACACAATGAAGAACAAATGAGGGGCTCACTGACAAAGTCATGCACTTTAACTTTTTATATTATATTATATTCCAACCCGCAATAAATCTTTGCCCCTTGAAAAATACTTCTAAATATATATTTTGGATCCAAAACAAAAATACCACTTTTCCACTTCCACCCCTATTTGACTATCTTTCGCTAATATCTCTGTCACCAGCTGGCTGTATTAATAGTAAAATGGCTGCAGACTTCAGACAGGCCTGCACTTCTCACCCTGTGTTCAATATACAACCCGCAGTATCACATTCTGTTTTGTCTGGTGAATGGCCCGGTTCACATGGGACTAATATTTTACAGCATTTTACCTACAGCATCTTTATGAATGGAGTTCTGTGTGAAGTTTACTGGCAGGAAAATGTCCTTGTATCACTCCCAGTGTAAACGGGTGAATTCCATTCCGCGAATCATTGCATTTACATCTGAATGTGCTTACTGAGACTAAAAGGCTTTGTGATAGCAGGAAGCGTGAAACTCATCTGTTAAAAGTAATATAAACAAACAAAAAAAAAAAAAACATGTAATCAAAGAAGAAAGTTTTGTTAAATAAAATACTGCAGCAACTTTCTAATTAAACACAACAAATTGTGTCTAAGCAGTTTTTAAATGTTGTTTATGTCTATCAATGGGCTGCAGTGTGACAGCACATGCATGTGGTTTTCAGATGATGCAAGTACTGTGAACCACAGCATCTGAGTGGGTCAACACTGGAATCCCATGCAAGTCACATCTCATATCTGAAGGAATGTTCACATGGGAAAATGCTTAATCTAGGTGTGTTACTTTAACAAGAATATGATTTTCAGCATGTTACCTTGGTACACCAGAAAAACCACAAGAGCAGAGATTATGGGACAGTTAAATGGTGTACCTCATAGGCTAAGTCACAAGAGAGAAGGTATCCAGAAAGGGTTGTTTTATAATATGTTCATATAACATTTTCTGCATTATGTATATTAGCCTAAACATATACAATGCACACAGACATCTCAGTCTCATCATGGCATTATAAACAAATGTAAGCTTGTCCTCTGGCCAAGATGACACAACCAATCAGATGTACCAAATAAATAAATAAAAAATCATACTGTATATGATGAAATTCAATGTGCTCCGCAGTAGTCAAGTAAGTTAAATGTAAGGTTCAAAGAAAGTAAGCATTTTCTGTGTGTGCTGTTGGGCTAGGCTAAGGGATTTCTGCCACACCTCTTTTAATATAGGTGATTCTAAGTCTGAGAATTTCTAAGGGGACTTGATATTTCCTTACATTCTGAGGCGCAATTGCCAAGTTAGCTTCTAGTTCTGAGAAGATTCCAATTTAAACACAGCAGTTTGAAATTAAGCCTAGGCTCTTCGGGTTGGTTTACTATGTGGGAAAGCAATGAGACTTTAATAATATGTGCAGGATTATCTCGGACCACTGGCAACAATTTGTAACGTTCATGTTCAGTTTTGTTGCTAAAGAGAGCCAAGTAAAGCCAGTGAGCTTCTCACACATGGTCATCATGTGCTATTTTTTTTTTCTTTTCTTTTTTTACTGACATAGACCAGGCTTTGTGGAATCATCATTATTTTTTATCGAATAGCAGGAAGACTGTTTCTGTTCACAGCCTGCTCCAGCCCCAACCCTCTCCTGGTTCATGCCCATGTCATGACACAACCTGGAGGCCTAGATGCATTGCCCCACCCTTCTGAACAGCACTGTAATATACTATCCATTCTTGACTTGGCTGCCTGTTTTACCAACCAGTTTAGTACCTCAGGCTATAATCGACCCAACCACTTTATTTGCTTAAGTGCTATACAAATACAATGTAATTGAATTGAACTGAATTCAAGGCAGACACTGTTCCTCCACAGAACACAGTTCCTCTGGAACACCTTTGACATTTTCAGGGCTCACATAGAGGGCAAGTAGTAGTGGGATAGTTTAATACCAACCAATGCATACTGGGGTTATAATAATAATAATAATAATTATTATTATAATTATTATTATTATTATGTAGAGGCATGGTTAATGTACTTTTATTTACACCCAATGGATATATTCCATACTTAAACTTGAAATTAAACTAGCAAGAAGCTAGTTCAGTAATGCAGGGTGACACATTTTACAATTCTCTGATTTCGGAACTGTGGGTGCAAATTTGTCAGTTCCAGCTCTGACAAACTCTCTGGAGTAGTAAACTTATATAAAATCAGTTTACACTCACTTCAGATTTTCAAAAGCAGCACCAAGCATTCCTAGCCAAGTTGCCAACCCACTTACTCATGCCTACAGCATTCTTACATTTCACAACATTCACCCACCACTTCATGCTACCACTAAAAAGTTGTGCCCAGTTCTGCTTCTTACGTGTATTGCTGTTAAAGTGTCATAGCAACTTATGGTCACTTGAGCTTCGATGAAAGGAAAGGCTTTGCAACCCATCGCCAGCATCAACTTTCACATTGAATGTCAACCATCAAGTGTAAATCTTTCAAGGCTCTAAAGGTGGACTGGAGAGCTCCAAAAAGGTATATATTTATCAGGACAAAGATCTGCAAGTGTTCACGTGAGATTTTCATGGAAAGAACTGATATTTTATCAGCCGAACATTACAGATGGAATTTTCTTGAGGACAACTACGTGGTATGTTTACTCAGCTGTTTGGAAACTTCACATTTTTGTGCTGTATATATAGTGAATTCAATGAACCATGACAGATGATTCCAATGAAGTTGGCCATTGTGCTTATATAGAATTGTTTTTTTAAGACTGATTTACTAAAAGAAATAAAGGCAAGCTCTGTGTCATTTTGGCTCTTATACCCTTTCAAGAGACTACGGTTGAAACTGCAGTTTCCAGATAAATTTGGTGCCTTCATATTCAGGGCAATGGCCAAAAATAAATTGAAAATAAAATAGTGAGGCTTCATGGTTGAGAACTTTTGGATTTGGAGACATTTTGACTGGAGACATTTTGACATAATATCTGTCATTCTATCCATTATTAGGAACTGGGAAAAAACCTGGAGCATGCAAGACGGACCACAATGGAAATAAGTATTATGTCTTGGGAATTATTTTAGTATTATGATTATTATTATTATTATTATTATCATCATCTTTTTCAATAAGTTATATGCCAAATTTACTCAGTCATATGCATTATTCTGGTATGCTTGCACTATGAAACTCAACCAATCCATCAATCACTCAATAAATTAATGAAATTGGAAGACCAATGTTGCATAGATCAGTGAAAGTGTGAACAGGACACGGCTGGATTTTCTGAACACTCACAACACTTTGCCATGGCCTGACCTTGGTCACACAGCCTTGGTGTCCCATTACGTCAAAAGTGTGTCAACCCCCCCCCCCCCACCACCCCAACTCTCTGTCACAGGCCTGTCCCCTACATGAGGCAACTGAAACGTGTGCCCTAAATTCCTGGACTCTGTTTGCAGGCCATAGATGGACTATTGTAGAATGTGACTTTTGAGAAAGTAGACCTGGTCCTGACCTTAGCCCCTTTTGCACTGCCCATCCGTTGTGTGGAACTATGATGAGGTTGTGCCTCAAATCTCACAAGGGCCATTAGGCAGTGTTCCCTGCCTGATTCATTCTTTGTTTTCTCTCATGCTACTCCTGATTTGCATATTTAATGTAGGCCCTGCCCCAGAGAGTTTATTAATGTAAAATTTCAAAGGTGGTAAAGTTTGAGAGAATTGGGCCCAGTCATTTCATCTCAGACAGGCAAAAAAAACTGTTGTAATGTTGCTGTTCCCCACATTATCCTTGCCTATTTATGTTATTGTTTCTCTGCTATTAGCCCTTACCCTAATGTCTCTATTTCTTCCATTTGCTCAGGTTGTGAGTTCACTTTTACTCCCGTGTAAGGCTTGCCTGTGTTGTCACTGTTTCTCCCATGTTAGCCCTAAATGTGATGTCACAGTTACTTCCATGTTAGGCCTGTCTATGATGTCATTGTTTCTCTCATGTTAGCCCTAAATGTGATGTCACAGTTACTTCCTTGTTAGCCCTGCTCCTGTGCTGTGGGACAATGGGTGCTGGGAAGAAGTATGGTGTGAATTCCCCAGGGAGTAATGAGGTGCCCCAATGGTGCTTGTTGGCTCTGAAGGCCCTGTAATTTAAATGCATTACAGGCATATTTAAATTTGGAATGATTTAAATCTCTATATTTAGAGATTTGGATGGTGTCTCTGGATGGTGTCCCACTCATCTGAGTGTACACTTTCTCACTGTTAAACGACACTAAGGGATCAATGGGAGATTAAATCCTACACTTAAAAGTGTTTAGAGTTAACTCAGCCACACTGAAGCTAATTTGACCTTGCTAGAGTAAAACATATTCCACGTATGAATTATTTTAGTGTTGAACTAACACTGTAAATATTAATGTGCAGGAATCATTGGGCACTTAGTTTGGATCTGATGTGTGTGGAATTTCTGCCTTCTTTATGTGCTTGTGCATGACCAGCCATGTCCAGCCATGTTTTCTCAGATGTTTACTGACTATAAAATTAATGACTGGAATTCATTGAAATGAGAAATAAAGCAAAGTTTAGATACAATGTACTGTACCTGTTCCACGATTACTTTGAGGTATGCTACTGGAGTTCTCAAGCAATCTCAAGATTCACTGTGGTGTACTTTAAAGTGTACCATTTAAAAATCCACACTTCCCTTAACCTGTTAAAGAAAGAAATTACTTTGGTACACTTGTCAAACTAGTTGAGCTCACCACAAAGCTCTTGAAATTTTTTTAAATTGGCCACAGCATGGTTTTTCTTTACGTCCTATTTTTAGTCATTAGTTACAAAGGTTTTCAGGTTTTCTTGATTATCCATGAAACCATCTCTAGAAACATAGGTTAGAATGTCAGATCTTCATAATTTTTGGTACTCCAGTCCAGTCTTTTGCTGTTAAGATGCAAAAAGAAACATGATAATATATTACCTTTGCTTTGTATAGTAAGGAAAAGTATACAGGTATGCACATATTTCAAAACCATTTATATAGTATTCATATGGGACTTTTAACATAAGTGATTTCTTTCTGTTTGGAATCTTGCTCACTAAAAATGATCTCTTGCTCCACCCCCGCTTCTCCTCACCCTCTGACCTTACGCACACCTGCACCTGCATTCTGGGATACTTAGTGTTTGGCTCTGATCTGTACTTTTTTTCCCCCACACATCTCCCCTGTGTCTGTGTGTATGTGTGTGGGAGAGAGAGAGAGAGAGAGAGAGAACATGTCATACAGAGAAAGTCTGGACCCATTCTGCATGTGTGTGTACATGTGTGTGACAAAAGTATTAAACAGTCATCCTGATCATAAATTCAGGTGGAGAGCCATGGAATCATGGTGTCCAAGGAATTTGTAGAAATGCATAGAAACTGACAATGGATTATGGATGTGGAGCTACTGTTATCATAATTTCTACCAAAAGGTTAGGTCAGGTGCTTCTTTCAGAAGTTTTTTGTACTTGTGAATATCTGGACTCTCAGTATACCAAAGTAAATTGACCTGCTATCTCCAGAATCTAAGGATCCATGGGTATTTTCACAAGAAACAATAAGATGAGTAGTCCCTTGTGACTAACAACTAAAAATAGTATGATACAAAAATGACTGTATCGGGAAAACTACTGGGTTATTGGTTTCTTTGGACTCAAAACAAGTTAAATTTCAATAATAAGTGGGTTTCTTCCATATAAATATGACATTTTGGTTACATTCTGATAAAATCTATTGAGCGATTTTTGCAAAAAGTGAACTTAAACTACCATTTAAAGCAGGATAAACAGAAATGTATTCAGACATAATACCTGATGTATGTACTTACATGACTTCAGGAATTTCATCTTCCTAAACCAAACAGAAGTACCTCTGTGGTCATTTTTCTTACACTATATTTTTAGGCTTTAGTCAAATACGGGTTACAGTCAATATCTTAGGCTTAACTGATTTGATCTTATGTCATCTGATTTTTCCTCATCAGAGCCAATACCATGATTTTTTAATGACTACTTTAGTCAAATTCTAGTTTGTAACTACCAGGCTGAAAAACTACAATCTAGTCAGTATCCAAACAAGTTATTCAAAATCAATACTTCTGACTGCATTTGAGGAATTAGCAGTGTACAGTAAAAAGTATAAAATTTGAGGGAAAAGATGTGAATTTGCATTATGTGCAAAATTGCACATGAAAAGTAACAGAAACATGTAAAATCCACAGGTATATGGTTTACGCTGTGACATTCAAGGTCAGAGACACATAAGACACACTGAATTTCTCTGGTACCAGTTCAGGACACTCTTTTTTGTTTTCTACAGTGTGCTATGGGAAATGTACAAATATCTGTAAAAAATGGTTGTGTTTGTATGTGTGTCTGTGTGTGTGTTGGGGGGTGGGGGGAATGGCTTGCACTCATAATCTATTGTAAACTAATGTAAGCAACCAATTTTCACTCACAACAGCAGGGCATAAATGATAGCCAGGAATTACCTCACAATGGATTCTTTCATTCTTTCATGAGGCGGCTGACTAAAGGAGCCAAGGGTTCCACCTACACAATGAGCCCATGGTGTCTGTCTGCAGCTCTTAGGAACCAGCTGCTATCCAATCACATCATGCTGTTTGCCCCAGTTACCCCCTCTGATTGGCTGTCATCACAATGACATTGTTTCAGAACACTGACAATAGCTGTCAACATCAGTTCGCAGCTATTTTTCAAGAGGCAGAGAATGAATATGCTTAAGGAATTCTCAAAAAAAAAAAAAAAAAAAAAACAAACAAAAAAAAAAACCTCAGCATCACCGAGCTGGAAAATAAAGCTTCATTTTTCTCTAGCCATCACTTTTGCTTAGATACCAACCACTGTCTTAGACATTACTGGGTAAAAGCAGCCACTCTAGCCAGTCAGTCCTGGTCATTTCTCAGGACTTCACATAAATCCCTCCTCTGTGGGCATTTACGAGGTATATGAGCTCATAAATGACGTGGTAGCCATAGGAAAGCACAAGTCAGAGACTGAATGGAAGTATTCATACTTCCTTCTACTGGCTGGAGCTATGACCTACAGTATAGTATCCTGTGGTTTCAGACAGATTTTGGGATGGGGAGGGGGGGTGGGGCGTTGAGAGGATTATGGGTGAACTATGTTCTTATCTTCGAATATGACGAGTGGGAAAATACCAAAAGCAGCCTTCGGAGAGGAATTCTCCCTGCTGGAGACAGGAATGGCCTGGAATGTTAGCGCTCTAGCTCAGAGTAACTTATTTAACACCCAGAACAGAACGTTGCGAACCGTGTCCACTCCGCATGAGAAATGGAGGCTAATAGCCAACATCTGACACCATAAACTTGAACAGTAATTCACAGAAAAGCATACAGAGGGATTTTATTCCACATACATTAATAGAGTTAATAATCCTCATAAAATCGCTCTTGTTGCCTAGGACATCGGTTTTCGCAGTGCCACAATACAAATTTTTGTAAAGCAGCTGATTTATTTTGTTGGCCCAGATAGCCTAGCGGTGTGACGAGATGGGACTAGGCCCCACACCGTTTCAGGAACATTGGCCCTCTGTTTTCTCCCCTTCACATTCTCTCTCCAATTTTAGAACCTAATCCAGCCAAATTGCATTTTACTGGTGAACACAAGCTATACTTAAAGGCAAACAGCAATTAAATAAGAAGAATGCTCAAAGTGCGTTGAATTTACCCAAAGTCTTAAAAGGTCAACTTCGGTCACCTAATACAGGATGTCATAGTCAAGATCCTTAAGTGTGAGAGATTTAGCCCCAGAAGAAGCCGCAGGCCCATCCTCCTGTCACACTGCCACTTCTTCAGGAAAGCATTTTTGTATGGGCATGTGTGCACATGTGTGCGTGTGTTTGCCCATGTGTGTGTTCGTGTTTGTGCTCGCTCCTTTGCATATGTATATGGAATGTGTGTATGAATGTGCATGTGTGTCTGTGTGGGTATGCTTCTGTGTGTGAGCGTGTGTACATGCGTGCATGTGAGTGTGCATGTGTGTTTGTGTGTGAGTGCATGCATGTGCATACCTACGTGCATTTGAGTGTTCGTGTTGATGTTTGCATGTGTGTGTGTTTTTGTCTGCATGCTTTTGCCATTGTTTTTTGAACACAAGTTTCATAGAATAATTTACCCCTTTCAACTGTTCTTCTTCAAATCCAAACCTACAGCAGGTGGTGGGATACTACACCATTCCTCACTCAAGAAAGAACAGTGAGAGTGACGGCCATCCTCGAGCCAAGAAAGCACCACATCCACAGAATCACACCACAGGCCAAAGTTCTACAAAGAAACATAAACCGCACCCTAACACCAGGAGCACCGCAACCTAGCACACCTCTGTTAAAGCTAAATAAAGATGTTTGATCAGGCAAGAAGGTTAACTTTTGAACCGGTGGAGAGGTTGCGGTGAAATCCTGATGGTGGCCCTGTGTTAGAGGATGTCATTACTGAGCAGTGTATTTAAAGGGAGTGATCAAAGGGGACCTCTGCACTCAGGAATCTCTGTGGAAAGGAACTCAGTGACCCCTTGAGGTACTCTGTGTGGGTACTGAAATGGGCCGTGACAGTAGGGAGAGGCACAGAGCAAGGTATGAGAATGGGAACAAACGCACCTGAGAAAGATCTAGAGCAAATAAGAGTCTGAGTACAATGCATTTTAATCCTTTATTTGAGACCACACACACACACAAAACAGACACACACATGCACGCACATACAGTATGCATGCATGCACGTATATACACGCACGCACATACATGCACACACTAACACACATACATGTACACACACATATGCCCACACATACACATCACATATGTTCCTATATTCTCCATGACAGCTTCCAAATGAAATGGGCATAACAGTCAGCACAGCTTTGGTCAATTGGACATCTGTGGAAAGCTGAACAAATCATTTTTATATCACTCTTGGTCCTGGGGTTTTGTTAATTTGAAAAATTTACTTTTCATAGAAGATAATGGTGATAATTAAAGAATTACGACATTAGTTGGATTGAACAACAGAAGCGCATGGTATTCATTCAGGGTAGCCCACTGAATTACATATTCAGCTAAAACACCATACAGTACTGGTCAATTGACTAGCTAATTCCATATCATTGGTTGCATGACTGCAGTGAATGCTTTGCATTGTTCAGAAATAGCTTGTGGTGTCTGTTAACTGGATTCTTTCTTAAATGTAGCTTCTGCTATGTTAGGCTATTTTTGAGAGAGGGGTGTCACCATGTGTGAAAAGAGAGTACTGCAGCCTTTCAGCAGGGCAGGATTCTGATGTGGTTTTCTGGGGTGGCAATTCCTAATAATCTGGCATGATGTATGTGACACACATGACTTTTTACTATTGATGAAATTAATAAGTTGATAAACAGTCAGTTTTAATAATGGAACATTATGTTGCAGTCAAATGATTCCAAAATATATTCCAATTGATCACAAAAATGCATAATGATAAAATATCCTTACGATGAATGAGTTGATCACTCAAGCGATATTGCCTTTACTTTTTAAAATGTTTAAATTAAACTCAGACAAAAAGCATTTTCTTGTTCATGAAGGGAGGGGTACACTATCCCCAGAGTGAGAACATAGCTGTAGTGACACATATTCACCACTGAGTGTCAGAAAATTGTCATTTAGAAGAAGATATTTTTCCTTGAAAATATGACGGGAAGTGGAGACTCTCAGTGGTTTGAATATTGAGTGTATTAATGTTCACAATATTCTCCAGTATTATGGCAAACAATTTATAAAAATTGCAGGTTGTTAGAACAGTTTAATTGAGGGATTAAAGGAGTTTATTATGCACCTGTCTCACCTGTTTTTTGTGGTCTGGATTTTAACTGGATTTTGATTTTAAGGTGAAAACACAAACCAGCAGCCCATTTGGACTCTTCAGGACTAACGTCGGCCACCCCTGGTTTAAACATTGTGTTTGAGAAGAGGTACCAGCCATTTTGCATGCCTGCCAGCAGGAGGTGCTGTACTACAACGGTAAAATTATCTCTGCGCCCCCTCTTCAGGGGCCTCTTGAACTAGAGAGGTCACCGAGAGGTGCCGGTTGTGCCACCATTCTCCCCCCACACGGGGAGCCCCTGAAGTGCTCTAGCACCAGAAGTGACATCCCACTGTTATAAATCATTACCATCTGGGGAAAGGCCAAGTCTAAATAGAAACCCAGGAAAAAACGAGGCTGCTGTTATTCTTCCCGCCAGCCAGCCCTTTTCAATCTCGGGCACCGTCAGACCAAAGTCCTCGAGGATCCGTCTGTACAGAGTCACAGCTGGAAGACGCACTGGCCCTCCTCGGAGCCTGCTGTCCCTCGTTTAAGACGCATCTGTATATTCTTCAGCTCAGTTTACAGCGGAGGTGAATGAACCCTAGCAGGCCCTGACCACGGTTCCCTCATGCCTCAGTGACACACGGCCTACGCTGTCTGTGATATTAATAGAAAGCTTGCATCTCCGCTGAATAAATTGTGGAATCTTCTGGCACAGGACACAGGCCTTGGTGTTCCATTTGGGTTTTGTTTTTCCCTCCGCTCCGAGAACCATCACCCCCAGTTGACCTCTCACTCATGATGACTGGAGCATAACTTTGGATGAAAGTAACTAGTAATGCTTTTTTTCTTCGTCTATTTTTACATTTTTATTGCCCGGAATTAGTATTTATAGAATTTTCCTGGTCTTTTGTGTCTAATAAAATCTGTTCTATATAAACAGTCAGGGATAAGGGTATCTGTTGTGTGAATGGTGAAATAACACGGTGAGACTGGCTTGTCTAAGAGTGATTTAATTGTTAATGTGCGCTAATTGCTCTCTTCGGCTACGAAGCCTTATTAGGTAAGCTGAGGAGATGCAAGGCAGTTGCGGGGCTGTGAAAAAGGCATTGCTTTTTAACTCTGTGTGCATTGGGGGTGGGATGAGGTGAGTGTGGTAGGCAAGGAATGAGAGAGGAAGACAGTGTTGAGTCAAAGTGGGGCACTCAGCTTCCTGCTTGCTGGCCTGCTCCTGGCAATTGAAATCTCTCTCTCTCTCTCTTTCTCTCTCTCTCACTCACTCACTCACTCTCTCTCCCTCTCTCTCGTTCTCTCTCTTTCTCTCTTTAATCAGGGGAATGTACTTATGTTTCTCCTACATGTTAAGACCCTCTGGACAAGTGTGTCTGCTAAATGAATGTAATGTCATGTAATGCAATCACTAATCACCATTTAGGTTAGTGGTACAGAATTAGCTTTTAGAGACTGGGGAGAAGCAGTACAAATTCACAATATGTGACATGCTTTATAGCCTCTAGCAATCCTGCCATTTTGACTACCTATTACAGAAGAACCAAAATGGAGATAGGATTTACAACTTTATTGTGTTATCCTTGACAATTCTTGCAGTGCAAACATTATGCCATGTGCCTTCTGAGATACAGTATATACGATTCCCTTGTATTTTAATTGTTAAATAAAATTATTCACTCAATGAGAGAATCAATAAATTAGCCAATCAATCATTGCATACAGGATGTCTACGGGGGCGATTATATGCCCCTACCCAGGAAGCATGTCTGTTACCATGGTGACGGGATTGCAGAGGGAAGGCCTTATTTGGAAAAGCCTTAGTATGTCACCACGCGCTCAAAAAACCTTCCTCATCAAGAAACCTGGATCTAATATCAGTCAAAATACTTTTCACCTATTACATAGATTCGAGCAGGACAAGCATACAAATGCATGCACATTTTATGTTAAGGATAATATTGTTATAATCAAGATACGTGTGAGTATTAGGCTATTCCAGTCAAGTGTCAGCCATGTGTTTTGTCTTCATCAAGTTTGAATCTCACAAGTTTTCAAATATTGAATATATTTGGAGCAGTATGCTTAGTGTACAGCTCGTAGACTAAAGGTACACTGATTGACAGTGGAGGTTTTTTCCATGCAAGGAAGGGACAGCCCAGCTGACTGAAGCCCTTCCTCCCTGAGTGGCACTGTTGTCAATGTTGTGACTTACATGACTACTGTGACTACTGGCCATTGTCAGCATCACCATGCTGAAACCCTGTGTGTTTGCAGGATAAGCCACCCAGCTGCCCATTGTCTAAGCTTTTAAATAGAAAGAATATAATAAACTTGACTTACGATAAATTATTTATATTTAAAAATCCACATCCTTTGTAAATGCAAGGAACATTTTATCATCAACAGAAATGTAGGTAAAGTATATGTATTCTCTCTGAGGCAGATGGACCTTCTGATTTTGAAATGAGAGAGCAGTGTTTCTCGCTGTATGTATGCATTTATCTAGACATCTATCTAGAACCACATGCATTTTCATACATACATTTTACATAGATGGTAAATTCAATGAAGTGATTCAAGTTTAGCACATTTGCTCAGGCATACAATGGATGTGCCCAACATGGGAATGCAACTTTTTGAGTTAAAAGCCAGATTTCTCTAACCATTATACTACATTTCTTGGCCAGGTCTCTCTTGAAAAAGAGATTTCTAATCTCAATGAGACTAACCTGGTCAAACAAAGGTTAAATAAAAAAATAAATGAAATAAAACAGTTGCTATCCATACACTTCCGTGTTGCCTTTGGTTCAATAATGAGAGGGCAGCACATCGAGGACACTGAAGTATGTAGCCAGGCCATGTGTCAACTCAACTGTCTGAACTGGTTCCTTTAGTGCAGAGGCCAGCCAATCTGCTGGAGTTCCCACATGACAGCATTCAGATATAAAGACTTTCACCCACACACATAGAACAGCTCAAACTGGCATTTCAACGCCTGAATTTGGTTGATCGGCACCAATTGTATAGATCTATTGCAACCACATAATATTCTCTGTCTACCTCTGTGGGAGGAAATGAATTCACTGGTTCACTTGAAACATGTTGTTAAATCCTGTTTCCTGGTAATCTTCGCCATTGAAAAAAGAACAGTGATTGCAGCGAATCGTTGTATAATGGGACAAATTTGCCACATGGATTTGTCAAGACATAAAATGTAAGCACTTTAAGCACCTTTTGGCAATAAATGGCTATGATGACAGTAGAATGCACAATGAAAAGTAAAGAAGATCCCATTTATTCTAAAGTGCTTAATTTCATCTCTTTTCAGTAATTGCACACACTTACACTGACTTATGTAATGTAAAGAGGTTATGTAATGACGCCCGTTCATCCATCCATCCAGCATTTGTCCATCTGTCCAGCCATCTGTGACAGAGATATATAGAAAACGAATGGCTGGCTTGTCATGATATTCGCTGCATACATTCCTGTTTCCAAGTGGAATACACTTATTGATTTTGGTGACCCCACGCCCTTTCCTCTAATGCCATGATCAGGCCAAACTTTCAATTTGTGAATAACATATTTTAAAAAGTAACAGTCAGACTTCCATAAAATATGCTGTGCACATTCATGTTCCCAAGAGAAAAAAACCTATTGATCATGGTGACCCCATGACCTTTACACTAGCACTGTCATCAGGCCAAGCATATCTCAAAAAGTTATGACTAGATTGCCAAATCATTTTCTGTGTGCATTTGTGCGAGGGGAGGATGTTATGCTTCAGCAGAGATCTGCACTATACTGACACATTCTGGTTTATATACGTATAGCCTACCTGCAATGATAGTTATCTCAGGCACAATGTTGAAAACATTTTAATAAATAAATAAATAAACAAATAAATAAATAAATAAATAAAAGCAGCCTGTTGAAACAAACACCCAAGATATTTTTTCTTTTGTTTATAAGCCCTCCCTTGGCACTGCTTTAGACCTATTTTGTGTATTGTTAATAAAGAAAAAAAAGCCCAATGGACTTGAAAGACAGCATAGACACCACCCGAAGAACCGCCTCTGGGTATTAGCTGAAATGCCAGACTTAGAGCAAGAGGAAACCTTTAGCTCCCTTTCGCCTCCTCTGCAGTGCTGATATCATGACACATTTAAGAGCAATACCCATTCGCAGGTCCCCTGCTATCACATGCAAATAGCACAGCATTCCTGCTACGGTCACACAATAACAATGTGCCTCGTGTCATATTGTGAAATATAACACAATAACTGTCACCGACTACTGTATAACATACCCTAATTTTATAATTAACACTGTCCTCACTGGTCAACCATGTACATTTACATGGTGCAATTGGCTTGTTATTTATTGTGAAAACCCAAGCTAACAGGGGAATGGGGTCACATGAAACTCCTTATCCCTTTAATTGCAAAAATAAATAAAAAGCATATTCAGAGAAAAATGGAGAACATCTTTTTTGTGAGGTGAAAAAGTAGAGCATTCTATGTAACCTGCACTTTGATATACCCACAGGGGATATCAGCTCTACACACACTGCAGACAATACTAAACAGCATTGTGCACATTATGAACTAGGTACAGCCTTTTTCAAAATACCGACAAATTACATCATCAGTTTCCTTTCAAATATGTCCCCTCAAATTAGCCGTTTGTAAAAGAATACATTTGATCACCTACAAAAGCTATGCTTCTTTCTTCTCTTCCTTTTCAATTTAGGACCTGCTGTATGAAGAGGCTGGTGTACCACAGGAAATGGAAGCTTTATAAGTAGCATTAATAGCCAAGCATGTGGGAAGAAAAAAAAAACAGGTTGAAAAAGAGATATAGGTCTATTTCTTCAGGTTTCTATAATGACAAATGCATTTACATCATCTGTTATATAATATTTAATTATAGCTTTTGGTTAGTTTTGTATGAAGTTGCCAAGATATGTGCTGAAAGGATTGCCAGTAACAGAAGGCTAATGTCCCCACATATTTTATCAAAAGTGAAAAGGGTTCTGATGGAAAATAAGCACATAATATGTCCCTTAAATATCTTCTTTTTGGATATGTCAAAGTTACAAGGAAGGAATAACAGAACCACTCTTAATTTGGTAGGACAGGAAGCAACGAGGCAGACATTGACCTGCACTAATGGCTAAGTTCAGTGCCTCAAACAAAGAATGTTTATGCCGTAAGTAGCATGACCACAAGAACATATATTTTTCATAAATGGAAAGGGATTAACCAATGTTGAACATTTTTTCTTTGGTTCAGAAAAGGTATATCTTTGTAATATATCAGTGAACAACCCTGGCTCATATTGCTCTGACTAATTGTAGTTATACTGAGCTAGCTCAAATTGCCATTTGAAGAAAAAATCAGGTCGAAAAATCTCATATTAAATTCATTTTAAATATTTTGAGAACACTTCCAGTAAAAAAGTACCATCATCAAATGCAATGCAACTTCAATGAATTTTTTAAAGAGAACAAAATAAAACAAAATTAGCATTCAAGTAAAACACAATTATTCACTCAGCAATGGCAAATGGGGATACTGCAAATATTCCGCAAGATAAGCAGCCTTCTTGCCAGGACGTACTGTATGATATGAGCTTCAGACTTTATTTTTCCCCTTTTTATTTTCCAGGGGAAAAGTATGTCGCCGAAAGTGGGGCAGCACAGTCAAGCACTTTGTGAGGCGCAGCAGGGAGCAGGGATAGAGTCTGTGATGGATTTGGGTCAGCTCTCTTCTCCTCCTCTAATCTCTGCATTCCTGAAGGAACAGAAGCGCACCTGCATCTTGGCTCACGGCCTGCTCAGTAAAACACTTGCCCGCCCAGAGATGATAAGATTTAACATTGCTGGCCTTTCTGCTAGGTGGGTGAACACAGCAGGCGCCGAAATGACAAGGTGTTGCATCTAACACCACCCTCAGTTACACTGAATTAGTCATGTTCCCTGGATGTGAATTAAACTAGATGTACATGAATAAATACACTCAGAATGAGCAGTGTTTGCCTTTTTTTGTTGCAGTGGCACTTGGCCTTTCTTCATTTCTGCCACTTACTGAACTTCTCATACAAACTCCTCCTAAAATCAAATACTCCCTTCCCTTCACCCCAAATTTCTCTCTCTCTCTCTCTCTCTCTCTCAATTTTCTAATTAAATATTGGTATGAATTTTTAAAAAAATACACATTGCTATGTAACAATGCAGATATAGCATAACAATTAACAAGGATTGGGAGTCCTTACTGTCTCTCTGACAGCATTGATTATTGCCCTGGCAGGTGAAGCCCATCTCCTTTTTATGAAAGGATTTTTCCAAAGAATTGAGTTCATCTGATTTGTTTTGTTATTCATTAGCTTTAGACAAAGGATCCATCACAGTGCAGCAACGCTTGACTTCGCCAAGAGGAACAAGATCCTGAGCAAATCTATTTCCGAGAGTGGTTAGCTGCTTAACGCCACAAAAAGCTAATAAAAGAGATAACACACAAACCACACAATAATTATACCAACAGGCAAATGATGAGACACAGTCTATTTTATATTTGACCTTGATTGAAGAATTGTGTTAAGAGGCATAGAGAAACTGAAATAAAAGAGGTTGAATGAGCAGGGCATCCAAAATCACTACAAAAATAAAATATAAATGCATAAAATCTGTTCTGCTGGGGGGGGGGGGGGGTGGTATAGGAAAATTATGGGGCAATTTCATTATTGAAAACATTCTGTATGAGGCACCCAGTGTTACCTAATAACACACACAACACAGTAATAAGATTAATAGACTTCCCATGCTGTGATGTTTATCAGTGACAGCCATTAAAGCAGTGTCTCTTGAAGATAATAACATGTGCTGGTAATGGGCTGGTAATGGACCAATAATGGAATTCCCATTTTTTTTCAATAAAAGGAAACATCAAAAACCTTTCCTTATAAAGATTGTGGGTAGGAACAGAGAACCGCTGATTCTTGGAACCCGAGCTTTTCGTTTCCACCGACGACCACTTTCAAGAAGAATGTCAGTAGGACAAACAGAAGCAGACAGCAAGAAAAAGAAGTATAGGGTAAAACACCGGGAGGGGAAAAACAAAAATGTAACTAAAAAAACAGAGGAGAAAAACAAGCGGCTTTCATTTAAAAATCTTTCTTTACTCTTAAGCAAATTTGATACAGAGCCTGAAAGGGATAGTATGACGTGGTAGTTACTCTGGATTTATAAACGGGATTTACTCAGTTGAAGTGATGAACTGCAGCAGAAATTCCTTTATTCCCATAATACGGAGGCCTGTGACCTACAGTGTCTAAAAATAGCTCTGCCTGATGCACAGGCGCTTCCTTTTCCTGTCTGTTCCTGCCAGAGCCTGACGCTAAATCAACAGTAGCAAGGGCATTCCCAGAATTCCTGCACACACACACACACTGGAGTTTTACTACCTGAACTGCCACCAGTATTTACAGTAACCTTCCAGTTAGGAGAAGCATTGGGTTTAAAGTGCTTTGAAATAAGAGTCAGCTCCATAATGTTTGAGACAAAGACACATTTATTAGATTTGGCTCTATACTCTACAATTTTGATTGTAATAAAAAAGTGTAATCAAGCAATTCACAAGTAGCTAAAGTGCACATTTGCAGCTTTTATTGAAGGGTATCTTTATACATTTTGCGTTCCCCATGTAGAAATGACAGCACTTTTCATAAATAGTCCCCCAATTCAGGACACCATGATGTTTGGGACAAATGGCTTCACAGGTGTTTTTGATTAGTCAGATGCATTCAGTTGCTTCCTTAGTTTAAGTATAAGATAGGTTTCAGTATCTAGTTGTGATTCTAGCTTTTTGATTGCCTTTGGAGTGTGTTCTTGGAATTCATCAACAAGAGGACCAACGTTGTGACAATGAAAGTCAAGAAAGCCATTATGAGGCTGAAAAATAAGAAAATAAAAACAATCAGAGACATAGGCCAAACCTTAGGCAAACCAAAATCAACTGGTGAGCTCAGAAATCTACATTCATTTCTACATGGTGAAACCAAAATATATATTAAAAATACCAAATATCCTTAAACAAAAGCTGAGGATCTGCACTTTAACCACTTGTGAATTGTTTGATTATAAGTCAAAAATAGTGGAGTACAGAGCCAAATAAAAAAATAGATGTTTGTTCCAAAACTATAGAGTTCATATGGGCTATATATGCTATATAGAATGCACACGCACACACACACACACACACACACACACACACAATGATATTCTAATGTGAAGAAACTGTGGCACATAGTGGTGCGGAGCAAAATGGTGTTCACTAACATAAGCAGCACAAACCAGCATACTTCTTTGAGAAAACAACCATTGTTGCAATTCATATGATGTCAAAAACAAGCACAAATAATAGTAATAATAAAGTCATACATGCTTAGAGTAAAATCAGCTGGTTTCTATTTTAGGACATTTTCTCATCTCAATATATCGCTGCCCTCTTTGCAGTGTTTGGGCAGTCCTGTCACAGCGATGTCCCTGCTCCTCCATTGGCTGAGCCAGCATGACAACCTTCCTCGGTGAACCCAGAACACATGACCAACCCAATCGCATTGCTGCCGTTTCATCTCGTACTATTCCTGCAGGATGTTTGGATTTCTACACAACGCTAACACAGAGGCATTGCTACAAATACAGCACCATTTACAGCTACAGCATCAACTGTGTCCTGAGGTACAACATCTATCCAAAATAGTTTTGTGACAGGTACTGAGACCAGCCAGCCGTGAGACATGTTTATAACACGAGCACATCTCAGAGTGTCTCAATAAACTTTTCCATGGTGCGTTTCTGGTTTAGATTTAACACACTAAAACAACCATAAACGAGTATTAACATTTCTTTTCCTGTATTTACTTTAAACTAGATGCACACTTCATCATACTAGTCTGTTAACGAATCATTTTGTTTGACAGTTTTTAGTGTTCTGTTGTACAATGCAAAGAGCAAAAATTCCTTCAGTATAATTTCATTTATATTTCAATGAAGGAAAAAAGCCCTTTCTTTGCGGATGTGCAGTAAATGGGACACTTAACTATAAGCTGCCATATACTGTAAAACAAACTGACATATAGCACACGTTTTGGTGAAAACACACAAATGTAGCCTACACAACAAATACACACACATGCACGCCTTCTCACAAACTTTTGGGAAACGCAAATTAATATAGACAACAACTGAATCTCGTTGACAGAAAACTGAAATTAAGAAGTAAATATGTAATTTTTCAGACTAATTTCCATCAGTAGTCTAGTATGTTATACAGATATTACATTATAAATGAGTGAGGATTTATTTCTGCTTGTTACCGTGTTTACCATGTATGCGTGTTCCAACATGTTTCAAATGGTGTTTAATGACTGACAAATAATTTGATGACTGACAAATATTCAGCCAGTAACATAATGTATCAGCCAATAAAGGTTAATCATTGCAAGGCGGCAGGTGCATTTCTTTTTCATTTGAACCATTTGAATTATTTGCCAATTTTTGCTACTTCTTAATAATGCTAAATCAACTTAATTCGCTTGTATTTTACAACTGGGAGCAACAAGTTTCAAATGGACGATGTTTTAAAAAGAATTGTATCACGACATTCGATAGTGAAGCCTATCGATTCACTAGTTTTTTCCTAATGTGAATTATTTACAAACGATCAATTATAGGCTACTTGATGAATTACTCTACCTGTAGTTTACTATTATTTTTTCAGCTTTTATAATCCAAACAATTCCCACCTTTTTCGTGAAACTGCACTCCAAGTCAGGACTGATGATCTCATCCTGCAACCACTAGGGTTTGCTACTGATATTTCCTCCTCTCGTCAATAAATTTGGGAGACACTGGAGGCACTCTTAACTCCTGTCAGTTCTGAAACACATTTTAAAGCAAGCGGTCAATGGCACGACGCTGACATAAATATGGCAGATCTGTACGCTTTCAGGTGATCCCTTTACGTCTCTTGGATAGGTAAAAGTGTTTGCTTCAGTGAAAGAAGATAGCGGAAGATGGCGGCGAAGAGAGCCGATTTTCAGCCGCTGTCCAGCTCTGGCGTGCCGGAGAGGAAAGGAAAGGCGCTCCAGAATCAGACGGAGTGGTGTGGTCTTTCTGCCCACCAGGACCCGGAGAAAGATCGAGCGCCAACTGTTGCGGGGATCTGCGGCGCCGGCATACAACATCATGCTGTCGGTGCTTTCGGAGGCGCGGGTCCAGTGGACGAGTCATCCGACAGCGAAGGAGAACAAGAGGGGCAACATAAACTCATCAGAAAAGTGTCCACCTCTGGCCAGATCAGGACCAAGGTGAGCAAAAGATGGAGATACCTGAGATAGGATCAAACAAGTGGCATATCTTTAAACAGACAGTGGAAACAGTAGGACGATTTTGTCTGTTTGAAATGCACGTCTCTGCGAACGAAAGATTGACAATATTTTGGTTAATATGTACTACTACTGTACATTCTCTGTGCGATGTTAGTTCTTGCAATGCAGGAGAAAATAGCAGAAGACTTTGTAAATGGAGTGCCTCAAATAATATTTTAAATAGCCACAAGATTTCTATTCAGTTTTGAACTGCTTTAAGTAAAACCAAAAATATGTTTCAACATTAGGCCTATTGACTGAACTGAGACAATTTACGGTCACCAAACCGTTCTAGGCGGTGCTGAATATTGAAACTGCCCGCTGCGGTCTAATTGTAGGCTTACGCTGATGTTATTATAATATTTTTTTTAATAAAATGAAATTACGTTCCAGTTGTTTATAATTTTGGGTTAAACACGACCCATTTGGTGAATTATCTTCGGACTGAATAAAAATGTGACCATGGTTTTATTTTCTTATTTGATGCACTTTTTGACAGCAAATTGAAAGAGACGAAACACTTGTTTACAATCCCGTGTACTCTTTATCCAGTTTTTTGCACTTTTTATGGCACTGCAGTAGATATAGGCATGCATACACCCATTTACTTACTAAAATAAGAATATCATTTATCCAAAAAAGTCGTATTATTTTTATTTTGTTTTGAATTACGAACGTTCATAAACCAGTGTCATGTTCTATAATTTCTTAGGGAGTTCGTAATTTCATAGTGAGTTCGTAATTTCATAGTGAGTTCTGTTGAAATAAATTACTGAACCCCTTCTGCATCGCCCCTTTTTTAGCAAAAGCCTAAAAATAACATACCCAAAAGAAAATGGGTACTATTTTTGAACGCTTTTTACTATAGGCATAATCCTGGACTCTTCTGAAAGGTAAACCTTGGGGGTTTGTTTTTCGAGAGTCAGAATTACTTTAAATATTTCTGAAAGAAAGTAAGCTAACTAAGCTGAAACCCAGTGGAAGTGGAAGTTTTTCTGTCACTTAAAATATTATTTTTTTAAAAATGGATACAGATGCTTGTGGGTGTGTCTGGTGGGTTTAGAAACAAAATGGAGCCACGGCCACAACTCTGGACTAATCCTGGTTCAAACTGAATCACAATGGCAGTAAAAATGAGCATTCTGCATTGTTTTTTTCTAAGCTACTGTATGCCTAGGTGGGTTTGGAGACACCAAAAGGACACTGTGTATCAAAATGATATTATGGGTGTTCAGAGGTGTAAACTACTATACACTGTATTCTAAATGCTAGTGGAAAATGTGTGCTGATGTGTGAGTTTCAACTACCTGCCACCTTCACCCTCCTAGTTCTCCCCTTCCCACCTCTGGCAGCAGCAGGTCTGGGCGATTGTAGAAAATAACTACATTGCTGTAGCTATCTAGTTTAGTAATCCATTGAATGAGGTCTATTGATTGAAGTTTTCATCAAATATCCCACCCCATCAGTATTTCAAAATAAAAAAATTCTAAGTACTGAATAATAATAAATATATGTTGAGGATTTAGATGCTTGCTGATATAAAATGGGATCAAGTCCTTCATTGAACATGCCCTCTGTTGTGGAGTCAAAGCTGTTTTCACTGTCCTCCTCAGAAATATTCACTCAGACAAGTGATTTATCCCATGGCCTCCAAATTTTGAGATCTCTGTTTAGATTTAGGCATAGCAAAATAATTTTTTGTTGTAAAACCACAACCTTTTTATGCATAAAGTCTCAATAATGTTTCTTGCTGGTGTATAATGTTTTCAGTGTGTGTACTGAAATAGGTATTGTTTATTTACGCAGGAGAAACAATCACATGTCCTTTCATGCAAGCCTGACAGAACAGACTATGCACCATTAGAAACATAATTTCATTATCTAAAATGTGTTTCAGTCATCACTATAATAGTTTGCCATTGGCTGGCTGTGTACTGGGCGGAACTTATGCTGTCCAGATCGAGTCGTTGCCGGGCATGTTCGATCCCATTTGCTATACTGCTTGCTCAGTATTCATCAGCTTGTACTGTAGGTCTGGGGGATTTCCAAAAGCATGGATGGTGAGGACCCCACTCTGGCCTGAATATGGGCCGGTACAACTTAAGGGGTTATCCTTGATGTCCAAATCAATCAATCTTTATTCCGGAATGAATGTCCATATATATACAAACAGGTTAAAAAGACAAACAGACAAAAAAGACAGGTCATAAAAGTTATAAAAAAATTCAGATAAACCGTACAGGCTTGTGCCAGTGTTTCCAGATTTTAGACTGGTGTCTCGTACAGCTATGCGCAGTGGTGAGAATATACATTTGTAACCTAAAATAATTCTTTCTACCACTTTGGAAAGAATGCTGGCTAAGGCTATGGGTCTGTAGTTATCTACTTATTTTCCCAGCCTTATCCTTAATAACAGGCACTAGAAGGACAGACAGCATAGAATCTGGAAGGATACCGTGCATCAAAAACCCAGTAAAACAAAGAGCTAAGAGAGGAGCTAGCCTCTGGCTTGCAAATTTTAAGTTGTTTATGTTGTCTGTTCCACACATCTTGTTATCACCTAGCTTCATGATAGCATCGTGAGTTTCTGTTGGTCGAACCACCACTCTATTACTGCTCAAATGACAGCCACTTAATGACAATAATAAAACTGCAAACAATTGGAGAAGCGTTGACAATTGCTCTGTTGTCAGTGCATCTCCCAATATCTTGTTCTCAGCAAACAGGACATGAGTTCTGGAATGACAGGTGTGCCATCCACCAAGTTACGCATGGCCCACCATGCCTATACAGCACCAAGTGTTTAGCACTTTTCAGGGTTTCCCGCTGAAATTAGCACAATGACCACAGACTCTCAGCCCTTAAGAACGTTAACTTTTGTGCCCTCTACTCCAGTATGTAAACACACAGAATTCAGATACAATATCTACATAATGAAGGCCCAACCTTTGGTTATTTTCATTGTTTCCTCCTCCATTTTCCTGCCGATTTCATCATCACAAAAGCTCCAGTCACACAATACATAATTCTCCCCATTGGACATTTAGCTACATCTGCCAATAACAACAAAAACAATATCTGATTAAAGTCATCTGGTGAAAGTAGCCAATTGACTGTTAGCAAATTATGCTTGACACTGCAGTCCACAAATTCGTTATGTATGCCTTTCTCCAACATTTATTTCCGACACTGTCTGCAATATAATTGTAACTGACAGTGGAAAAAACAAGTTGCAAAGCTTCTTCTGGAGGTGTTGTTGGGGAACTTGCAAAACAGACACATTATCCTGCCCGTCTCGGGGGATGGCTGGGGGGGGGGGTTATTTTTATTCTATTTCCAAGCCGAAGACAAACTTGGAAAAGTGTCGGTTGTGAAAATTTTTTTGTGGATGACCACACTCGCAGCTTATTACTAATAGTGTAATCTAGACATAGGCCTACATTTGATGGAAAGTAAGCTACAATTCTGCTTGTTAATAACATTAGATGTCATATCTAGTCTATTACCTTGTTAGCCAAGTGATTAAATAGAATTAATTCAAAGTTTGACTGGTGGGGAAGTTTTCTGACAGATCGTGGGTTTAATATAAAAAGTTATCTCTGAATACATTTTAGCATAGCCTGCTAAAGATGTCACAGAATGTTTCAGGAGTTACCTCTTTACGTGTTGAGTTGTAATAACCACGTCTGTTGTAGTGTGAAGTTAGAGGCAACAATATCACATTACTTAGACACTACTTATATACTCATACACTATCGCACTTTTTTATTTCTTGCTATTGCTAATTAATTGTTAATTTAAATGAAACACATGACTGTTAGTGTGCAACATGCGTGATGCAGGCCTATAGGCTTAGTTTTTATGCACAAATGAATGGTTTAAATAAAAAGAAATTAACATGATATCGTCTGTATTCCTGCGCATGAATAATTACAAAAATAAAACTATTCTCAATACTTATAAAATATTCAAAAGTAATAAATCCGCCCAATAGAATTAGAACTATCTTATTATCCGAATTTCTAGAGTCAGAAATGCAAAATTATTAACTGTCTGGGATACTGTGAGCTAAATTTATAAGCGGTCCAGGATACAGTGAGTACTCAGGGTAATCTGTCCATAGTGCCTCCCTGGGGTTTTTTCGTGATTTCTCTAAAATGATTGGTCCAATTTGTGTCAATCAAATTTATTTTGCTTTCTGTGTCATACCCCCAGACATGGAGCTGTTAATCAAGCTTGTGTGTGCGTTAATGTTTTCTGTGCCTGAAATGCAGTGGCTGCGTCCCAATCCAGCTTTTGCTACACCCTTATAAACTTCACTTGCAAACTTCACTTAGGGGAATCCCTTTTTTGGGACCCAGATGTCCCCTCGCTTGACATTTTATGTGCAAGTCCAGCAAGTCCACTCTGGCTGAAGCTAAGCAAGTGTGGGCTTGGTTAATACTTGGATGGGAGACCACCAGGGAATACCGAGTTGCTGCTGGAAGTGGTGTTGGTGGGCCAGCAGGGGGCAATCTTCCCTCTGGTCAAATAAACCCAAATGCTCCAGTCCAGTCACGGGGACACTGTGCTGTAGGAGATTCCGTCTTTCGGATGAGACGTTAAACCAAGGTCCTTACTCACTGTGGTCATTAAAAATCCCATGACACTATTCGCAAAGAGTAGGGGGTTCCCCGGTGTCCTGGCTAAAATCCCAGATCTGGCTCTCGCAAAGACTTGCCACCTAATCATCCCCTGATTTAATTGGCTAAAAAAATGTTCTCTCCCTCCAGTGGAGCTGCTCAGTGGCCAACAATAGAGGATTGTGGTTATACTGGGCAGCTCCCAGGTGTGATTGTGTATGAATGTGAAGCAGGGTGTTGCTGCAAAAGAGCATCCGTGCTCAGCAAACCTACCCTGGGTAAATAAAGGTTAAATAAATTTTTTTTTTAAAGTCCAATCTGTTAAAAAGCCACGTGAAGACTGAACAAAACCTTCCCCAGCCCTGGGGATTTAAGGTGGAAGATTGACACACAATAAAACATATTTGACCTTGTTACATACATACGTTGTTAAAAAATGATGCATAATCATTTCCACAGTTTGGGCAAATTACTTTTAAAAGATACTTTTGTAGATTGTACTTCTAAAAATCATTTGCTCATGCCTGCTTACAAGCTCTGTGTGTCAGTTTTTATGCACTTTTAATGTTGTACCATGGCTTCTAGTCTGGTCTGCTTGTTATTAATGTGTTAACATCAGCCTGCCCAGGGACAACAGATGGAAATTAGCGATCTAGCTAAATCTGGCACATTTACATCACATAATAGTGATGTTGATCAATGTGTATTGTCCCTGTCAAATAAATAAATAAATACATAAATAAAATAAATAAGTAATTTCTCGTGTTGATTAATTTAAGTGGATCCTGCTAGCTGATTACATCTTCTTTTGTCATACATAGAAACAGTCGCTAAAGAGGGCTGGACTATTTTACTAATGGTTAATAGAGTGTTACAGTGATGACATGTTTTTGTTGGCCAATCCAGAGGTTTCATCCACCATGGGTTCCTGCTGCAGATTTCCAATGTTTTTTTTCCCCATAGGGATTTCAATTTCTGCAGAAAATAAGGTCTGTGGTTAACATAAGCTTGGGAGTTTCATGTCTTGTTCTACAACATAAATTATGCCCTTTAATTTGTCAACCATGAATTTCGAAGCTACAAAAGTAAGTTGGATAATTGACTGCTCAGCTGTCTCTTGGCCAGCTGTGTGCTGTTGCATCATTAGTTTGTGCACAAGAAAGCTAGCAAAAGGTCAAGAGTTCACTCTTATTTTTGAGTCTGCCTTTTTGAGTCTGTTACTGTTGTCTCTCAACATGGAGCAAAGAACTATCGATGCCAGTAAACTGGGCCATCTTGGGGCTGAAAAATAGAATAAGTTTCTCAGAGGCATAGTCAAAACATTGGATGTGTCAAAATTAACCATTGGTACATTGTTGAGAAGCAATAATGTACTGGTGAGTTCAACAATAGCAAACAACCTGATGCACCATGGAAGACCACTGTAGTGGATGACTGCATAATACTTTTTATTGAGAAGAAAAACCCCTTTTAAACTGTCCAACAGACCAAGAACTCTTCTGAAGATGTAGGAATAGACGTGTCAAAGACTACACTAGTAAAATCTCAGTGGGATTGCTGCAACACTGGTATAGCTCAAGAACAGAATGACCAGGTTAGAGTTTGCTAAAAAGTACATTCAATTACGATTAAACAATTTTTTAAATTAAAAAACAAAGTCAGGAACAATGTCTTATGGACAGATTATTAATCTGTGCCAAAGTAGTGGAAAGAGGATAGTGTGTAGAAAGAAAGGAACTGCTCCACAGCACCCCCGTAATTTGTGAAACATGGTGTATGTGGTGTTATGGCTTGGGCATGCGTGGCCATCACTTGAACTGGCTCACATCTTCATTGATGATATGACTACTGACGGCAACAGCAGGATGAATTTTGAAGTGTACAGGAACATCTTATCTGCTCAGATCCAACCAAATACCTTAAAACTCATTGGTCGGCCCTTCATCTTGCTGCAGGACCGTGACCCGAAACATACTGCAAAAACAACAAAGGAGTTTTTCAGGGCCAGAAAGTGGAATGCTCTTGACTTGCTATCCTGAATCCAGCTGAACGTGTGTTTCACTTGCTGGAGACAAGACTGAAGGCAAAATTCCCTATAAACAGTAGTATACACATGGCAGAGCATCACCAGGGATGTTACTCAACATCTGGGGAGGTCTGTGGGTCACAGACTTCAGGCAGTCATCACATTCATAGGATTTGCAACCGAGTACTAAATATGCTTATGACTTTATTTCTGATTATGTTTATTTGTCCCATTAGTTTTGCTCCCCTTAAAATGGGGGCCTAGGGACTAGGTATAAAAAGGGCTCGTAATTGTTACACAGATCCCCCAATGTGGATGGAAATACCCACAAATTAAAGTTGACAGTCTGCACTTTAACTTCATATTCATTGTGTTATGCAATGTGCTGGGGTATAGAGCCAAAACAACAAAAACTGTACTGTGTGTGTGTGTGTGTGTAGTCTGAATGTGGCCAAATATCTACTGTACTGGTATGAATTAGATGTCATTACTGCACTAATCTGTTAACCCTCACATGCTACTTCCTCGGCTGTTGGAAGTATTTACCCCAGTAATATTCCACTGTCTAAAAATGGGCATGAGTGATGGGAGTCCCAGTTATCCTCATATGTGTCAGGATGATGTGGAACATCAGGTAGGAGAATGGGCTCTTTGAACACGTACACTGAATGACCTTTGCAGGCTTGGCAGGTGATTAGCCTACCAGATGTCTGATATCAGTTTGATGCATCCAACAGTAACTGGGAGTGTTCCAGAGCTCATGCATGTTCCTAGATGGTGGAAAGTTACTGGGAGGCCTGATTAGTGTGCATGATCATCAGCTGCTGAAAAGCAGTCTCTGCTTTGTCGCCTGAGACAAGGAGCACCGGTGACAGCGGACATCTGTGCAGATGGAGTTCCTGCCAGCAGGTTCCCTGTTCCAGGCTGTTCTAGCCACCATTGCCTGCGGCTACTCTGGTGGTTGGCGCGTCTTAATGAAGCGTCTGGCTCCACTATGAGAGCATATGGAGGGAACAGAACGGGGGGGGGGTGCATTCTACATTGATGGGTGCAAATGCACATCAAAGTAACAAGTAGACAGTAGGCTGCACGCTCAAAAACAAAGTTTGTCTGATGCTAAAGGACTTTTTTTTTGCACTGGACGTGCACAGTAAAATGTCCAGTGTTAATTCAACTCTGCCGGAGTTTATATGAGTCCAGTATGGATCATATGTACACTGTAAGAGGTAAGGTAACACTGAATATGTTATTGTTATTGTGTAGTGAAGTCCAGATGTTTTGACACTCTGCCTTCTTCAAGCACCTCTTCTAAATGCTTGTCAATGTGCTTTTCATTGTGCAAATAAAAATACTTAAGCATCAAACAATTTACTTTTTGAGTGCTAGCCGCCTACTAGCCACTTTGATGACTGGTGCGTTGGTTTTCATGCACCAGTCAAGAAATGTGTTCCTTACCAGCAAGCTGGGTGAGCACGATAGCCAAATGTTTTTAACACTGTACAGACACTTCTAGTCCACAGATGCAGAGACAGAAATCACACCCCCAGCGCAGTGTCCGTTGTCGGTTCTTGTGCCACTTACAGCAACATTGTGGTGTCTTGTGCTATATAGCACTATGTGATGTAACTTCAGCCTGTCTTTTCAGCCTTAATGAGATGCTTGACCTAATATTGTTAACTGAATTAGGTAATCAAAATGTGTCTTCGCAGCAACCAAGACTTTAGAGAGTTTGAACCAGGCCCTAGACAGTTACTGTAGGTGATTATTTCTAAGCAAATTTTCTCTCCTGAGAAAATAAGACATCACACAGACAAGCTGAAATTTAAAGGACAACTTCTTCCACATCAAATTTAGCCTGATATGACCCACTGTATATACAAGTAGTTAATCTTTCTGTTAGGAGGCATGTGCATGGCTAATGCATATGAGGTATTGCTTCAGCAGTTTAAAAATGCTAATTTTGAGCACATGCTAAGTTTTATTCTGTCTTTCAGCATACGAGACTGTGTTGAAAGCAAAAAAAATATTTGTATCACAATCCAAATGAATTATGTCAGAACTCAAAAACATAAGAAAACCGCTTACTGAAGCGAAAGCCTATTTCAAGGCTTGAAATTAACTTTTTTGAGAGGCAGCCATTTTGTCAAATAGATTAAATTTTCTAGCCATTTAGAATTGATACACAATTTCGTATAATATATTTCATAAAATGTTATCTCCATATTGCACTAGTTTCATGTTGAGATAGACTCTAACCTTTTTGTGCGGATCACAAAACCAGAACCAGAATGACGTGGCACCGAATATGTATTTTTAAAAATAAATATCACACATTTGGCAGGTGGGCGGGTGTGAAATTCATGCTTACAGTACAGTGCTGTGTTCTGATTTTAGTTGTTTCCAAGGGCTGGAGCTCAAATTTACACACCCTTGGTACACTAGGGACGTGTTCAGGCAGCATACCGCTTTGGTGTGATTTGCCTCGCATGCTGCTTTCCCTGTAAATGATGTGCGACAGGCTGCAACAACCTTTGTGGTACATTATGTCCTGTTTGGTTGGATTGTTGGGTGATATGCAGTATGACCATATGAGCATCTGGATTAAAATTTGGTAAGAATTGATGTGACACCATTCAGAATCTTCCTATTGGCTGCCTTGTAGTAACATAGTATCCGCACTCTGCAGGTGGATATCCAGCACAGCGCTATTTCAGTTTATCTTTTTTTTTTTTTAACATGGAGATGGCTGCCGCTCTTTCTTTGTGCCCAAACTGCTGGTCATCTGAGCTGCAGTCTGTGTGTTCTGATAGACACAGTAGGAAAGTGGTGATAACATCGCAGGAGTGAGCCGCTGGGACATCTGACAGTGGCTCTTATCGAATTAAACAGAACCACTTCGCTGGTGTCTAACACCATACTCAGTGCATTAGTGCTCACCAGTACACTGGTTCCTTCCTGCTAATCCAGTGCTGATTGGATTGCAGACGTACAGGAGTGGAGGTGATGTTCTAGGCCTGAGTCCTTCCTCCTGCCTGCATTCTTTGCCTTTCAACCCATTGTAACAACCTAGTGCCTAGCGCTTCACAAATGAGCTCAAACAACCCAGCTACAATCAGGGATGTGATTGCTCCTGATTTTTCCTGATTACGACAGCCATGTTCATTTTCTGATCCTAACTTTCTAAACCTGGGGTGGAGGACTTGAGTATGTTATCAGCACCCTCACCAAGAGCTTTGAGAATGCTCGGTGATAAAGCCAAGTACTAGTGGGCCCGGAGATATTTAACATTAATCAAGAATCACCTGGAAATCAGTGTTTCCTGATTAATCAGGCAATATCAAATCCACACGGCTTTTTAAATGAGATTTAGATTTTCTGCACTCTCCATGTCCTGGTCTGATTCACTTTTGTTAAATTCATATGGGCTTCATTTGACTGAATGACAAAATAACTGTATCATGACAGCAGTGGAATCCTTTCTTCTGCTTTTATCTTCTGATAAGGAAGGAGTTCAGACATAAGTCAGTTTCTCTGGAGACCCTACTGGTGTGTCTGCATGAGATGTCAGCATTACTGATGTGATCTAAAACAAGAACAAAAAAATAATAATGCCACACTGCTGTTATGCTCCCAAGTGATTTATTTCATTTGATCTGTGAGCAGCAACCAGTGCACGTTATTTAATTTATGTTTATTATTTTGTTTTGAATTATGCAGTTCTTGCTAGCACTTGCACACAATTACTGATGCAAATATATGCATGAGAAACCAAAACGGTGTGTGGCGTAAGCACGGACATTTCCATGGAAAGATGCGTAGCTTATCTCCCAGCCGTGGTTTACTTAGGAAGAGGAGTGAGACACAATGACGCGGGCATAAAGAAATCTTTTTTTGTCTGCTTCTTCCATTGGTTTTTATGGACCTTTGAAAAGCCGTCTTAATTAGCAGGGACGGAAGAGAAAGCATGAGTTAAGTGATCATTGTTGAGCTATTCTCTGTTAGCAAAAAAAGAGCAATTCTCCATTTTGAAATGGGTACAACTGCACTTGTATTATTCAGCGGTTAAAGTGGCTGATGGAGACGCAGATGCCTCTTGGAAACAAAAATGAAAGGTTCACACATGTCTAAGATATAGCTATTGCTTTAATTCTGAGAGATGTCAGCGTGACACGTTCCTTTCTTGGCTCTCAACAAGGTGGATACCCAAAGCGGAGCAGCTGGTCTGCTGTTAATATGTTGGAGTGAAACGTCGTGCTTTGAGTTGTGAAAGGAATCAATGCAGTGAATCACAAGGTGTTCTAAATATCGAACCATCTCAACCTCTGCTGAGTTAGACAACTTGTAGACCTGGAACAAATGCATGCTTCAATTGAAACACTTGAAAACACTTTGCCAAAACACAAAGTTTCAATGAAAAATGTAACTAACCCAAACATATAATCATATACAAGAAGAGACCCATTTCTCCATTAAACATTTGACTAAATAAAATAATAAAATTAAAAATTATAAAATTATAAAATTACCAAAATCTCAAATAACCAATAATTTAAAACATATTCCACAATGCTGGACAGTTGAAAACGATTTGCAAAGTCCAAAGGCAAGGGACAGACTGGTTTGTTACATGCAGTACATAAAAGCACAGGAAAATTTTTTTTTCAATTGGTAGATAATAAAAGCCATCTTTTCCACGTTTCTAATCTTAGAAAAGCACGCATTTCTGGATCAGAAAAGCTCCAGAAAGCACGCATATCAGTATGACACACTAGAGATATTACTTCCTGTGCGTCCATTCAAAATTCACTCAAACCCATGCTGGGCTTAGATTTAGGGATGGTGAAAAAATTCTGCATATACTATACACATTGATGGATCATTATGGGGTGTGTCTGTGGCCAAGTGGGGACTAGTTCTACAGACATTTCCTCAAGCACAGGATGAAGGCCTGTTTTCCCATTTCCCTTTGTCCAGGAACTGCTATTCTGAGCCTCGGTGCACCTTTGTTGATTGTGGAGAGTGAAGTGTATGTCTGTACATGTGCTGCCTATGTGTGTGTATGTATATGTAAGTGAAAGAGTAGGCGAGAGAGTGTGTTTGTATGAGATCTCTCTCTCTCTCTCTCTCTCTCTCTCTGTTGAGAGAGGGGGGGGGGGGTTGTACATGTCTCTCTGACACTGAACTCTTCTCCCCCTGATAATTAAATGAAGAAAGGCGCTATTTATAGATTGTGGCTTGTCTCACTTGCCAACTGGAAAAATAAAAGACAAGTTTTAAAAAGCAATTAAAAAAGTACAAGCCACAAAAAAACATGGAAACATTTATACTTTAAATGTTTCCTGTTTTCTGTTTTACAGTCCAAACAGAGTGTACTGACAAAAATCTTTTTAAATTTATAAATTTATGAATTGCCTCATCATTTATGTGAAAACTCTGATTTGTGAGTATATATATGTGAGGGCAGTGTTCATTTTATACTAGTTTTGACTGTAACCATTACAGCCATGTAATTTCTCCCTTATATATTCATGTGGAATCAATGTTGTACAGTTAGTAAATAAATACCGCAGCACTTTTTCAAGGTAATATGCTATATTTTGACCATTATACCATGATTTGGACCTTCAAATTGGAACCTTTAAAGTAGGTTCTGTTGCAAAGACTTATTGTGCTAAGCAACTGTACACTGTAATGTTGTTTCTCTCATTTATCAAACAACAGTGAAAGGTTTTCAGCAAGGACATGTTCACAATCTGCAGCTGTAGCTCATGACCTATAGGATCTGTCGAAGATATTATATCAAATGGATAATTGGCCTAGTTAAATAATTAAAAGCAGAAGTTTCCACGAAATCCCGAAATGCGTGAGCTCTACTTGTGCACCTCTTCCTCAGAACCTGAACTTTGACTCCAGACCGCCTCCAACAATTATGATGATTTTTTATTTATGTTGAATACATGTAACTAATCTTCGCTTCACAGTCAGTGTAATCTCAGATAATGTTGGCTCCATGTCATTCATTTCATGTCATGGCTACTGCTATTTTTAGCATGCTAACAAAGACAAAGTACAGCTGAGACTAACGAAGGTCTAACTTAGACTGAAGAATATTCAGTTTAGGCTGATAACGTATAGCTGAGACTGACAAAGATACTGCTTAGATTGAGGAATTTTCACATGCCTAGCTAAGACTGACAGAAGTATATCTAAGGTTGATGGATGTTGAGCTACATTTGATGAGCTGAGGCTGGAATGTTGTCTCAGTGCCACCATGCATGTGGTTTTATGAAGTCTCAGTCAGGCATTTGTTGTAGGTGGTAATATTGAATTTGGTATATAAGTAATAGGCAATTCAATATATTAACATTGAATTTCTTGTTACTTGCATGTTTGTCTGTACGTCCCAGTGCCTGGTCTTTATAACATGAGAACATGAGCATTTGATGTTCATGTAATTTTGTATATAACAGCCCCATTCATTGCTCTGGAGAGTTTATATCTGGTGAAAATGGAACGGCATTTTATGGCTTTTCAAGGACATACTGTATAAAAGTGATTAAATATAATCTTTAATCCTTTCAGGGTCACTGGCTCTGCCCTGTCCTGTTTGCATTTATGGATCAATGGATCAAAATGTTTACTGTAGCAGTGACCGGCAGTGAAATTTGCCACAAAAGCTAGGAAGATGTCAAATTATTGAAAATTAACATTGGATTTCAGTTCAAGCGATTAGAAAAATAATTGTTGGGACTTTGCTCATTACATTGTTCTTGCATTTCCTGCTGTGATTGTGGTTAAATGTGTGCTTACTCAAGAACATCAGAAATTGACTGTGAGACATCAAATCTCAGGGAGGTGTATCTTCACCACCTGGCTCATATGCATAATTAAAATTCCTTAAAACTCCAGCTTTCAGTAAAATTTTGAATCACTCCTACTGATAGGTCCAAAAGAACTCTCAACAAAACATGTTTATGACCGAAATGTACAATCACATTATTTTCTTCTGAAATAATAGCTTGAGAAGAAATTGACCTTTTTAAAATTTATGGATGGTATTTATTATTTAGAAAATTATCATTTCAAATGATAATTTGAATCAAGTGCTATACCCTCCTCAGACCTGGCAGAAAAAAAATAAGTTTTTTTTTGTTGCTGATATAATTCTATGTCATGGATGGCAAAACTATATTGCAGTGAAAATATTTTCAAAAACATAAATTATATTTTTTGAATGTCCCTAATAGCATTTTTAGCATTGTAGAATATATGGTTCCTGAGATTTTAAGATCAGAGACTCATGTTACTTACAGGAGATGAAAATGAATTGCTGGGTCTCAGTATGATATATAACGAGTGTTGCTCTAGTCTGGTGGATGAAACACGTGCCCAGAGAGGCTGACTATATAAAGGAAAGTGCAGGAGAGGATGCTGGTCCCTGGAGACATCGCCGCGTTGCGTCCCCGTGTTTGCTGAAGGGGGAATTCTCCGCTTAAATTGACACAGCTGTGCACCCGGGCGTCATATACAAGCCTAGGGTTTCTGTTTGTAATTCACTGCCCCTCCCGCCTCCCCCCGCCTCCCCACCCCCTAGAGCATGTATTCCGTTTGCTAAAAATATCCCTTCTGTATGCCTCTGGGTTCCTGTTGTGTTTTAAGAGCTCATTTTTTCCATGTTCAATCTATATCTACTAGATGAATGAGAGAGAAAGACCGCCGCAACTTCCTGGTCTCTGTTCTTTTGTTTATTATTGAAAGTGGTCACATCTCACTGCAGTCAAAAAGCAGACCTGCAAAGAGAGAATCATTATCTGGATAACCTCTTGGCTGCTGTCACATGACTTGCCTCTCCTGTCAACATTTTGCATGATTTTCTTTGTTTTATCATGAATGCCTGTAACATTTTTTGTTGTCCGTAGATTCAGAAATTCATATCAATTTGATAAATACTCTCTCATGTTAGAAGCATCTGCCAAAATAAATAAAAAAATAAATAAATAGCAATTTAAATTGTCCTAGGTCACTATGGGGTACCAAATGTCAAGTAAAACACAACACTGCTGACCAAGCTGTCAAAATGAGCTGGCAGAAAGCATAATATAAGCAGTCTACTAGTGATTATTATTTACATTGCATCACATCATGGGTCATCATTTCATAATTTTTGAAAACACAGTTTATAATTTACATTAAATATATATTTTTCAGTAATTATCTGTTTCTGAAACAATGGTTTCATTGAGATATAGGATACAAGGTAAATATTTTTATTAAATATTTATTTTGAAAATCAGATTTAATATTTAAGTTATATATTAAGTTATATATATATATATATATGTGTGTGTGTGTGTATAGAACTTACTTTGCATGTATATTTTGAGATTTGTCCTTGAAATCTGTAAATATGAACTGAAAGGTTTATTAAACATGTCAGTTAAATCTGTAAACAAAGATTCATATTTAGCCTAAATCCTAAGGAATATTTAGACAAAATATAAAAAACAGGAAAAACATGTTGTGTGTTACTTAACATTTTGCACCCAAACTCACTGGGTCAAGTGATTGAACATTTATTTTTTGTGGGACCAGTAGCAGGGGATTTCAGCTAACTCTGGACCTAAAAATGGCAGTTTGCATGTGAGATTACAGCTTTAGTGTGAGTGGAACATGAAGTGGGCCCTGTCCTGCTTGGCAGTGAGACGGAGGATTACTGTGTTTACATTGTCTCAAAGTAACACCCAGTCACTCCAGCAACAGCCTCTTTTCTTGTCTCCTGTGCACCTTCTCTAACGTCTCCAGAGCGTGAAATTGCCCTTGGGAGTGTTTGTGATCTTCACAGAGATTCCTGTGCAGAGAGGCGATGGGTACAGGGCTTCACTGCGTATTAGAGCCCATGACACTCTGGGTCCATTCCAGTTCATTTCAGGAAATTAATTTAAATTAAATTTCAATAAAAGGCCCTGTGATGTTCTATGGGAATTTTTAATTAGTTAAATGGGTTTCACTTCATTTATTGAACTGGAATGCAATTGATCCAAACTCTGGTGCTCATCTGTTTCTCTTATAACTTTCTCACATGTGTGTTCATAGCATTTACACTATGTACAGGTGATATATTAAGAATTATTAGTACCGGTGTGCAGGACATTGATATCATACACATTTGTTTTTTCTTGATAATTATGTCATTGGCATTCTTGGCTGAATATCTGCCTTGACACTGAAGGTTATTTGCTCTGTATTCCCCATGGAGCTATATCAGCAATACTTTAATCATTCTCAGTGTGTGCTGGGCTGTTGGCACTGTGCTGCATTAGCAAAACAGCTAATCGCTAAGAGGTGTATTTGTGTGCCAGTTACCTTCATGTCACAGAATTTGGGGATAGAGGCAAAGCTATGAGCAGCAGAGATACAGACTGTGTTAGTGAACAGCTGCTGAATTGAATCAGTTCAATTCAAAGGTGTTTATGAGCAATATTTGTTCTGGCCAAAGGTAAAGAACCCCAAGCTTTCTGGGTGTCTCATTCTGTTAAGGCATGTACGTGGGCCCCATGGGTGGTTTTGAAACCAGATTGTGCCAGTGTGGGTTGTGATCGCAGGGTGAAGCATAATTGGCTGTAGTGTCAGCCAGGGCAGAAACTGCTTGTGAAGTGTTCTCCTCCGACTCAGTGCCTTGTTAGATGAAAGCAAACTTCAAAGGAAGCGAAACAGCGGTTGATATATCATGTATTCTGGAGGAGGATGTGTATGTATGCAAATGAATACGAATCTGGAATTCCAAATTAGGAGAAATTAATAAATGTAAAGAAGAAAAACAGCACTGTGGTATTTGCCCACAGTGTCATTACACTGTTTTACTAAGGTGATTAAAGTACGGTTCCATCTCCTTTTAGACACACTTTGGCATTATTAAATGATTCAATGATTCATAATTACGTAGGACAATTCTGTCCGGTGTCAATGAGCTTTGGAAGCTTTGTGTTGAATAATTGTGTGCTGGATGCTGATTCATTAATTCTAGTGACACACTTTCAGAAATACCATTGGAGTAGACCGTGTAATGTGAACAAGTGTATTGATTTGTATTTAAAATGACTTTTCTTGGGGGGCGGTGCTTGTTTCTTTCTAGACGAGTGTGAAGGAGGGACTACTGCTAAAACAGACCAGCTCCTTCCAGCGATGGAAAAGACGCTACTTCAAACTGAGGGGCAGAACACTTTACTATGCCAAGGATGCCAAGGTAGGCATTTATGGGGAGGGTTTTTTTTTTGCCATTTCTGACATTTCAGAGATCCCTGAAGGGACATGGAAAAAAAATATTAAATTATGTGCACAAATTACTATATTATGCCCATGACTTCATTAACTCGTGAGCATTACTTAATGGTTGCACATGATTTATCAAAGTGTGTGCTCAAATAAACACTGGCACCTAGTTTAGCGTAACAAAAACAATGCCACTATTCTTGAGCATGATTTACTGATTTGTGCATACAACTGGATGAATGTCATGCCTGTAGAGGCTGCTTACAAACATGTTTTGAATAAATGGGACACATAAAAACCTCCTGAGTCTGCTCCTTGCAGATTTACAAACGAGCAAGCATGGCAAAGGAAATCAAAACGTGGCCAATGATGAAGTAACAGGAAGGAAGTTGCATGGTCACATAATAATGGCATTCAGAGAGAACATTGTTTGTGCCCCATCATGTCTCCTCTGTAGCGGATGCTAGAGGTTTATTTTGACTTTGAAGGTTGAAAAATGTACAGAAAAAGATTACCACATCAGTTTGGGAATTTTTGAAATTCCTTTTTATTCTTTCCCAGAAACTGCCATGAAAGTTCCTTGAATCCTGAATCAGTTTGGTCCAACTTCCCCTATACTGTCACTTACCTCTTTGTGTACCTCAAAATGGTGTGTCATCCACATACCTAATTCATTTGGGCTAGGAAATTGCTTGTATTTCTGCAGTGTATTTTAATTGTAGTGGGAAAGCAAACCATCTGTCTGTTTTGACAAGGCTGAAATAATGCCTTTTTACACAGTGACCACCCCCCTATGTTCTGAAATAAGAAACCTGACCATTCCATGGTTGACAGTGGCCAGGAATGCCACTGGGTGACCCTTACTTGACCATATTGTAACCGAGGAAGTGAGGTTTTTTTTAGTCAAATAGATTTTAAATAAATGCAAAAAAAAATAAATAAATTGAATAAAATCTACTCAAGAAGAATTTTTGCTTATTATACTTTATTGAGAAGAGCTGAATGTGCAAAGGATTTTGTGTTATTTCTGTGAAGAATTTTATCCTTGGCTGCCACTCTTTAGCACCATTAGTCTTGCTGAGGCCTGAGTGCATTCCTGTTGTTGCACCAATTTACCGAGTCTCTCCCTCTCTTCTCTCTTCTCCCCTCCTCCTCAGTCACTCATTTTTGACGAAGTGGACCTATCAGATGCGAGTGTCGCTGAGTCAAGCACGAAGAACGTCAATAACAGTTTCACTGTAAGTCTCCAATCAGATCAGTTGCTACAGCAGTGCATAACCAAACTCAAAAAGCAGACCCGATGATCAAGTCACACTTAAACTGCCATGGATTTGAAAAGGGTTTGGCTCTGGGCAATCACCACTCTGAAATAAGCAACCAATTCTATCCAATGATGTGACAACCCTAACAATGACCATAACTATTTTTTATTTAATTTCATTTAGAGAGATTATTTTGGAACAACAGCAACAACATCAACAACAACAGCAGCAGCATCGGCAACACCAGTAATAATAATTTGATTTGTTCAGCACCTTTCATACAATTCAATGGAGACTTAACTGCTTTACTGATATAAAGACGGTCAATTTAAGCATGCTTTGGGTTGTTATTGGCCATTCTACCCACAGCCATGTTCTAGAGTTGCAGGTCAGTTCGCCACTGAGTGTTGTCCTGCTGATTCAAATATTATGACTGCGTGCTATCCTTTTGGACATATTAATGCTTTCATTATTATCATATGTGGCTGTGGCTATGGAGATAACACTTCAGTTAAAAGTGGATGGCTCATTCAGTTTAGACACCATACTGTGGGGCATGGATGAGCCTCACGGACGGATCGAGTCTGGACCGTGGCAGTGCCAACTATGCCCGTTGGCTCCATATGGTGACACGCAATTGGCGATGTCATTGCTCACGGTATGGGAGGGTTCAGTCAGCTAGGGGTCTGCGTTCGTTGCATTCACTATCTAGCCACTCCTGCTGATCAATCAGACGCCCATGGACAGAATGCAAAAACCACATATGGAAGGTCTTCCTCTGACTCTGACCTTTTCATGGATCTCTGTACTCTCTTGATTCGACAGTGAGATTCGCAGCATGAACGCGGTTGCAGTTGCAGATGTCTGGCGATTCCAAATAGGTGTGGGGATTGGAGATGCTCAGCCCCACATTTGCGTCCGAATGTATTTTTAAAAAGCAAATGATTTCCATCACTTTATATGCTCATTTTACTCAACACTCTGTGTCATTATATGTAGGTAGGCTATAGTTGAATTCTAGTTTCTTTCTATGGGTAAATTCAATACACAACCCAAGGGGCACATTTTGGTTCCCCACTGCTCTCGAGAGAAGAAAGCGTCTGACTCATAATGGGGAAGGATCGGTGAAAGCAAGTGTGTCCTTCTAAAAATTGCAACGCGCTCCCCAGGGTAGGCTATAAAAAGGCATGGAGGTCAAATAAGAAAGCCCCAAGGAGAACAGGAATTATAAATAGCTCTGCAGTTAGCGTGCTGTCCTGAACATGACAACTCGCGTTCTGTGGATGAGGATGTGTGGGTCTAAGAATGCTTGTCTCTCCTGGCAGTGCTCACTTATTCTGTTGCGTATGCAGTTAGTTTTTTTTGTAATTAAAAATTAACTTGTGTTAAATATTTGATACTGATCGCAGGGAATGGTATGTGGTATGTTGTGATTCATGAGTCAAGTAGCCATTCATTTAAAAAGGGATGAGATTGAAAATTTACATCTGAAAACCATAATGCTATACTTACACATTTTCTGTCATTTAATATTGGTTTATCACTGAACTCCAATTTCTGTACTCTAGATGATTTATTTTGAGAAATATCTATGCAACCACATGAGGGTTAATCACAGTTAATATTAGGTGCAAAGCAATATGAAGGCATTCAGAAAATTGCAACAAATTTCACAATAGCTCCTATTCCAATTATTTAAATGGAAATCTAATAATCAAAATTACCATGCACACTAGAAGTCTATTTTCCCTTCCCTGTAATTGGACAATGTGTTTGATACAAGACATTGAGCCCCGTCTACACACAGCAACAGTGCCTTAACAGCCACCAAGCCACCGCATCAGCTAGTTCAGATAGTCGGGGCGTGACAAATAAAGCAATGGAATGCACCCTTTAGGTAAACTGGACTACTTAAAACTTCAATTATTTGTACCACACAAGGTTCAGTGTCATATTTGCTTCCTATATGAGATTTAATTGTTCTAGAAGGAAATCAAGCCACAGCAGGTCCGTTGCACACAGCACTGGAACCCTGCCTGTTTCCCTCATACACACCCGCACCTCTGTATAAATAAATGGTGTAAAATGTATTTAGTGCTGTCTGACCCCCCTGCAGGGTGATAATTGAGAGGCAGTATCACTGAAAGATCTGTGAAAGGACATTGTCTTATGGTACTGCACATTTGCAAATAATTCATTGCCCTATGACTTTTTTACTGTCTCATATAATAATTCTCCTGAGAAATTGGTATGCTTTTAAAAGTTTTAAAAGGCAGTAAACAATTTCTCTCCAAGTTTTAATACTAAATAGCATCCTTTTCATGTAGCCTACAGTCCATGCTACCCTTAGCAAATGCAGCAAAAAAACCCTTATTAGTTTCCATCTATTAGTAAAATGAGAGTACTAGTCATATTTTGTACCCTATTACAAATTTAAGCTAATGCCAGCCCTGGAGGAAAAGATCCCTAGTTTAAAGTGAGCCAGAATTTGTTACTGACAAGAATACAAATTGTGTCCTGAATATGAGGCAAGTTGCCAGGCTTGAGGAATTGTATTAATGTCTTAGTAAGTAGGACTACAGTACACTACATTAAGTACACATTAAATATTGATAAAACAAGATGTTCTTGGCCTGATTCCTATATTCAAATGGTGAAAATTAGATTCCCTTCTTGGGGGGAATAAAAATATACTGTACATAATAGCTTTATACATCTGTGTACGTGAGACTGTATATAAGATCTCAACTGCAGAAATGGTATTTTGCCTTGCATTGTAAAATGATGCCCCCGTCATTTTTTGGGGTGTGGAAATAGAAGGTTCTTTGAGAGATGGAACGATTGTGCGCGCAGTAGGCCTACCGCGCCAGGGGCGCTCAGCCGCAGCCAGAAATCTTTGGAGCGAAGGAGCGGCGGAGAGGAGAGGTGCGTGCCGTATCGCTCCCCGGGGAGGCGCAGGCACGTGCGAGTGTGTGTGAGCGTGGGCGGACTGGGGAGGGAGGAGAGCGGCGCTCGGACTGAAAGAAAAAAGGGAATCCTCGGAGTGGTGTCACACGCGCGGCGGAATTGACGGCTGAAGCTGAAGAAGCTCTCCCGGCGGAGCCGAGAAAGGAGCGGAGGGAAAGAAACCGACGCCGGGAGGCCGAGCGCTCCTCTTGTTTTAGCGGGGTTTTCCCGCTCGGACCGGGGGGGAAGAGGTAACAAGCGCGGGGGAGGTTGTGCACATGAAATCTCCTACATGTGCGTATGTGTGTGTGTGTGTGTATGCGTGCGAGAAAGACAGAGAGAGTGAGGGAGAGAGAGAGAGAGAGAGAAAGAGAGAGACTGCATGCATGTGTGAGAGTGTATGTTTGTCCATACACTTTGTGTTTATGCAAGTGTGCATGTGTGTGTTCATGGATGTGTGTGTGTGTGTGTGTGTGTGTGTGTGTGCGTGTGTGTGGGTCTCAGTTGGGGGTCTGCGGTTTCTTAAGGGGAGAGCGTGTCATGCCATGTGATGCTCCGTGCTGCTGGAGTGGGCTATTCCTCAGGCTGTTGAGGGGATGCAGTGTAGGAAAGGGAGAAGGAGGGGGGAGGAGAGCGAGAGAGAGAGACAGTGAGACAGAGAGAGAGGGAGATCACACTTCCCTCATTAGAAGATGTGCAGGCGTTCAGACAGGCATTGCATTTACAGTAGGTAGGAGAGAGGAAGAGCTCTGCAAAGGAATCATCGCCGCGGGATCCAGCAGACCAACGGCGTCTTCAAGTCAGTGTCACATAAATTTCCATTGTCTTCATTTTGCATCTAAGGGATGAGGCATGTTTGATTAATGTTGCTGTGAAACAGGGCTCTCGACAGTCATTTGAGGGGAAGTTTGCCTGTGCGTTGTTGTCTTTATGGCTGGGTAGTATCGCAAGGTCCTGCTGAGATTGTTGGTTTGAGCTGGATTTTGCTTGAAGGTCTTTGTGTGACATGTAGTACTTGGAGACACGCGTGAGTTGCTTGCAAGCTTCGGTTTTCTTTTGCTCATCAGAAACGTGACTTGATTATTCACAAGGGTTTGTTGTTTTGGGACTTAACCCTTTCAAGTATGCACCTGGAAAATGTGCTCTGTGTGATTGAAATCTAAATCTGTTTAAAAGAGCATAGATATAATGTGGGGACTGTAATATAATACAATTTCAGATTGCTGATTTCACATCTTGTAGTGTATGAAACTGATTCAGACCTTGTTTAGATAAAAAAAAATTGTTAGAGGATGGGGATTTATGAGACATGAAAATCTGTTTGCTGAATAAGTGTGTGTGTGTGTGCGTGTGTGTATGTGCGCTTTAGACTATCTTGCAGCCTGCTCTGTGTGCATGTACATAAGCATGTGCTGTTCTTATATATATATATATAGTATCTGTGTGCAATATGTGTGAGTGTGTTTGTGCACGTACATGAGCATACACATTTCTGCATTCATGTGCATGTGTCCTTGTGTGTCTTTGTGTGTGTCTGCGTGTGTGTGCATGTCTCTGTGTGCATGTTTGTGTGTTTGTGACTGTTTTCTCACATCTTTGCATGTGTGCACATGCGTTTGTGCGTGTGTGTGCGTGCAAATGTGTGTCTGGGTGCATACACATGTGTATGTCTGTGGTTGTCAGCTGATGGGGGGGGAGGCAGCTGAACAGTAACGCACAAACTGCAGAAGAGAATAAACCCCAGAGGAACTGAGCTCCCAGGCAACGGGTCACCAAGCTTTTCTGTCCCTCCCACTGGAGGGGAGAGCAGTGCTTGCCTTTTACCTGCTAACGGCTCTTCTGTGGGTTAATCATCGGAGCGCGCCCCCCTTTGGGTACAGTGTCCCTCCGAGTGGTCTGGCTTTTAAATGAATAGCATGAGACTTTGATTTTGAATGTTCTGGTGGCTGGTAGAAAATGTCTCTCTCCATTCTTGACAGTTCAGCCCTTTAGTGCTGGTGGTTTTGCAGCGTCTTTTTTTTGTGTGTTCTGTTTTAGAGACAAAACAACTCTTTCAAGGAATGTTGTTTTGCAAACTGTTCCCTCGTTTAGACAGTAATGTTATCTGCCATCTTTAATGCGGTATTTCAAACAAAGTGAGGGCGGGTGTTTGTCTTCAAGGGGCAGATCAATTTCACGCGGAACATCGTGTAACTTGCGCCGCAGAGACGCGCCGAATGACTGGAGCCTGTTACACAATCATTGATCGTGTGTCAGAGCCATCCTCTTCACAATTCACCTGAAAGTTATTCATGTTATTTAGTTTAAAGAAAACAATAAAAGAGTTTCCTGCTTCTTGTAGGAGATGAACGATATCCCCATTGTGTGGCATTATGTTAAAAATGTCTAATTAATTGTTGTGTGGTATATGGTGATATTTCTGGTGTACACAGAAATGTCTTCTCTGGTATTAAGATGTGTCTTTTTATTCTGAGGTCTTGTACTCTGATCCCCATGTTTTTGCTTTGAAGCTCATTTATGCTGTGATGTCATCGAGTAGTCATTTAAAAATGGATTGGTCTGTTAAATCATTTAAGGGTTACTGAATATATTTATAATTTTTTTGGCTGTGTTACATAACCGTCCCATTGTTAATTGTGTTTTGTGATTTTTGTTGCTTTCTTCATCCATGGCATCCATGCTGATGCCATGGATTTGATCAAATATCAAACACAAATATCATACACAAATATCAAGCAGAAATGTACAGAAATCAAAGCTGGATGTGTGTCAGATAATTGATAATTGTCAGATATAATTTCTAATGCCGGGATGATCAGTTCTGGGGGGGTGCAGGGTCTGCTGATTTTTGCTTCCACCTTATAATCAGCAATATGCTGGAGGTGAGTGAATTGTGTCATCATTTGCTTTAATTGAGGAATGAAATGCTGATCAGCAACAAAAGCCAGCACACCCTTTGCATTTCTCTAGGACCAGGGGTTGGCAACCTCTGCTATAATGAAGTGGCACGGTTGCCTGCCAAGACAAAATAACTTGCATTTAATTTCACGTTCAGTATTGTTTCACAGCATACCTGGGGGTATGCTCTGCTCAGATTAGCCAATTTCTGCGAAGGCATTCACGACTTCATTTGAAACGTATTTATATTTGAATATGCCTTCACTAATGAACCATAATGAAGGGAACACAACAGTATAGCTAGTAATGGTGTGTTCCATTTTATTTGTTTCACCCACTCACAGGGTGAAACAAAAGGATACTTGTCCCTGGATGACTATATTAGGTACTCAAAACTCACCACGTCACTCTGTTTCAATCAAGCCTCACGTTTGCGTACCACTCTCGATTAAACCCCCACCCTCCGCGTAAGAACGGACGCATTTTCTATTTTTGTTCATCTGAAATGTCCGTTTCTATTTCTCCCTGGCAGATTAACGGACTGCTCTCTGCCTTTATCCGGTGTGGTCCACCTTGAAATCGATTTGAGCGAAAACAGCAATTTACGGCATGGGGATTCAGATTTACCTCAATCGTTAAAAAAAAAACCACTTCGATAACTCCAGCTTTCTCTTGAAATGATTTTAATATTACATCAGTGTTTCCGAATTTGGACTGCCCTGTTGTACACCCTTCAGGAGTGCACAGAAAGGCACAAGCTCTCCTCCGAAAATTGTCAGCTGCTGTTTCTTGAATCAGAGGAAGATGCATTGCTTATGCCATTAAAAAGCCATTAAATAAACTTAAGTAAGTTATTGTAATTTGCTGTTGTCATAAACAGTGCAATAATGGCTTAGTTAGTAAAACAGTTTTTGAATATATTAGTGAATGATTAGTTTCTCAAATGCATTAGTTCATTTTAATTAACATTTTAAAGGTTTTGTTAACATAACAATTTAAAAGTTTTATTCAAAGTGTTGCTCTGAAATAAATCTTTCAAAGCCGGTAGGTCATTAAAAAATGTATTTCCAACATACCCCTCCTTGAGCGCTTAAGAAGCATAATTTGGGAGTTAGTTATGCATCGATGAAAGCTGAGTGCCAATGTAAACAGCTGAGATTGCGTCAAACAGAGGAATCTAAGCCAATCAGAGATTTCTGCTTGTTTTTGCTAAATTTGACACCCGTTGGCTTTGACCTTACTGAAAGGCAATATTCCTCTGGCAGCACAGTTCTCTAAAGACAAAGTCAGCATAGGTAAATGATTAAAAAAAACAATGGCTATTGGTCTAAATATGGCAATATGTCCACACGATTCTTTAATTTTAAATTAGGACTATACATTTTTTTGCAGACCATTGCAAACGTGGCAGAGTATTTGAGAATTGCTATTTGAGCATAAAACCTGCTATACATCATAACATTATTGACTAATGGAAATGGCTTTAAATGATCATTCAGAAAAAAAAATAGTCTAGTGGCCAGGAGTTATCAATTGTTGCCAATTTTTATTTTTTATTTTCATCAAGCATGCAATGCAGTGCATGCATTGACAGTGTTGCAGGTATCCATGATGCATGCTGGTCTTTAATGATGTAATGTCTGAGTTTATGACCAGCCCACTCTGACAGCCAGGCAGGGGTTTAGCCTCCCTGTTGCCGAATGCAGGGACATGCTTTGAGAAGGAGCTCCTTGGAATTTCAATTTGACCCTCTGGTGAAATGAGCAAAACAGAGCTAGTTCCAATTTATTGCCATGGAGGCAGAAATAACAGGGACACATGAACACTCACTCACACGCTCACACACACACACACACACAACCATGCATGTAATTGCCATTACTTACTTGCGATTTCATCTCCCTTCACTCTGGCTACACTCTTTGTCTCACTAAATGAATTGATTAATGAATTAATTTATTATTATTATTATTATTATTATTATTATTATTATTGTTGTTGTTGTTGTTGTTGCTGTTTTTTATTATTTAAAAAAATATATATTTTTATTATTTTATTATTATTGGCTTGCTTTATTAATGTCTCACTTTATCTTTGCATTGATGTGTGATATACCTCTGAGAGTCATACAGGGAAGTGCAGGTGACTAGAATCTAGAACAAGCTCAATGTTTGTTCATGAGATCTTGTGCTTTTCCAAACACAGCTATGCCCATAGGAGCAGACTCTGTCCCTGACAGTGTCCGACATTTTAAATTCTCGTACAGCATATAGTATCACAGAACTTACAGGTACTGCACATGAGCCGTGCATACGGTAGTTCCTGCACGTGAATGCCGATACGACGAATGCCTTGTCAAACAAGTAGCTGTATGCAACTGCTGTTGCTTTAGACCCATGATAAGCATAGTATTATTGAATAAGAATACAGTCCTTTTATCTACTGTGTAAACATGAAGAACAATATGAATATCTCTCACGGAAATGAAATATACTACTTATACTACTAAACATATTGAAACTAAATATGTTTTCAATATCAGAAAATATAACGAAATACTTATATACAGGTGGGTGTACAGATTATTACCATGTTGCTATGTTTTTGGGCAAAAAACAAAATCTATTTCCATCGTATTCCAATAAAGTCTGAATATTTACAATATATTGCAGTATATTCTATTTTTTAAGAGATGAGACAAGCACCGTAAGGTAGTACATTAGTCCATTGGCACACACTGCATTGCAGTATGTCACAGTTGTTAGAGTACAAACTGACTCTATTGGATCTTTAAATCTAACTGATGGAAATGTGATTGGACAGCACTCTAATCTTGTAGTCATTGTGAGTGGCCGGTAATGATGTAGCTTGTGCCGGCTGAACACTTTGGCGGTGATTTGTGGGAATGCACACGCCTCCGGTCCCGGGCACGGTCTGTGGTGTTTTATAAGTGAAGATGCTGCTCCTCTTTGTGGGCTTCTTCACACAGGCACACATCTCCCAATCAGAATGTGCTATGTAGCTCTCATGGGAGACAGGCAGACTCCTACTGCTCCAACAGATAAAATAAAAAATAAAAAACTTGAAGACGGTATAATCAATAAATAATGAGAGAATAAGAAGCAGAGTGTCTGAGAGGTGGGGTTTTGGCAGAGGCGGTCTTGGTTATGAAACAGGCTTTTAGCGATTTTCTACTGTGTTCTGCTTGTCAGGAGGAATGTAACTCAAACTGAGGTTTAGGTAGAGGAGGATGTGGAGGAGGAGAAGGGTTGGGGGGGAGAGAAGGTAGAGGCGGGGGTGGTGGACTCAGCTCTCATTTTAAAGAAGGGACACATCTTCGGATGAACAGAGCGGTAGGTGAGAGCCAGGGTGAAAGGCACTCATTCAGGTGAATATCTTTTTCAGGTTATCACCCCATTCCGAAGACTCATCCTTTGTGCGGAGAATAGAAAAGAGATGGAGGACTGGATCAGTTCTTTAAAGTCCGTCCAGTCCAGAGAGCATTATGAGGTAAGACTTTCTATTTTTACAGTAACCTTAGAGTTTTCTTGGAATTCATTTTGTTGTTTTTCATTTTGTGCAACACCGCATTCTTGGATTGGCCAAAAAAAAAAAAAAAAAATAGAACAATGATTGAATTCCTGACCCCTTTTTTATTTTTCTGATATAAATGCTTAAATGCTTTTTTATTTATAAATTCAGTGTACATTTTATATAATTAAATAATATAATTTGGGGGTTTATTTATTTATGTTTTACCCACTTTGCTCATGCGCTGATTAAAAGCTGCTTTTCACAGGCTCCAGATTGACATCATTTTCAGTTGCACAGTACATTTCCAGTGAATGATGATCCGTGTGCATGGGCATCCTAAAGCAGGGGAGTCTGTCTTTATAGCCAGCCAGGGCGTTACAACCATGCTGTCGTTACTCGGTTTTTGAGGTGCAGCCTGATTTATTTGCAAAATAAACAGTTGAAAGAGAGCTGTGGAAGATGGGTCTTTTTAGCTCTTGAGAGCAGTAAATTGACGGTCCTCAACTGTGAGAACAGCTTGCTATTTGCCTCTAGCAGGATGTAAGAAAAGCTTGCTATTTTCTTACACGGTGACCGTCATTGTTAAAAATGATCGTCTTTGTAAATAACCACTGTTGTAAGTTACTTCAATTCCCCTGGTGGTAGTAAAGGTGAGCACATTCCCTCTTGGCTGCATGAAGCTCAGACCATACATTGTTGCGTATTGTTGCTGTTCTTTTTTTTTCTTTCTTCGCAAGGTTTGAATCTAATTGCATTAATGAACATAAAAAAAAAACAAAAAAACATCATATTTCCTTCCTGTCCATTGCAGCACCACACCCTCATATCCTCAGCAGAGACAGAAGAATTAGATGCATTAATTTCACTCTGTGAATCCACTGAGATGGTTTTTCCATAACTGCTGTCTTATTGCAGTACCAGTAGAATACATACTGTGCCACAGGGCATCAGGTTGACATAGTGGCTAGTAAACAGCTCTTAAACCCATCTGTGGTTTTTGCCCTAGGTAATAATATTAGTAATTATATTATGTGCAGGTGTATGACATGAATAATTTGTAAAGTTGAAATATGTAAGCCAAGCTAGCAAAGGCCAGCTGTTGGGCAAATAAATAATTCAATGAATCGAGGCAGTAATTCAAACTTCAATAACGGAGGTCTGCAGTGTCTTCAGGTTTCTGTGGTTTATTTTAAATCATCATAAATTTAGGCCTTGGAAACAAATTGTGTATACTCATTAGCCAGTTTTTTAAATTAGGTTAATATGTGCTAAAACACACCAAAACCAGCAGATGGTACTGCTCCAGGACTTCAGTTTGAGACCTCCATCGTTCTCCATGTACTAGCAGGAGCTTTGTGAAGCTGTGGATCAGGGGAGTGTGTGTGGTGTAATACACTAGGGGAGGATTTCTAAGAATCTCCTATTGGATTTGAGTTTATATTTTTTAATTCCATGGTGCATGTGATACAGTATTGTGCAAGTGGTTTCTGACGCATCTGAAAAGAAGCCATTAGCTCTGTGAAAGTGTTTCTTGTTGGGCTTTGGGGGGGTCTTTATTCTGGCGCTGCCAACTTGTCCTAACTTCTCCTTCGCCAGACGGCACAGTTTAATGTGGAACATTTCTCAGGGATGCACAACTGGTATGCCTGCTCCCACGCCCGCCCCACCTTCTGCAACGTCTGCAGAGACAGTCTCTCTGGGGTCACTTCCCATGGCCTCTCCTGCGAAGGTAAGCTCGTGGGTTCACTGCTTCTCACTTTTGCTGCTCAAAGAGACATTTAACCACACTTCTGAGCCTATGCAGTAAAAATAGGTGAAATTGGATACATTCTATTTCCCCCGTTCTCATTGCATTATGTGATTCATCGACCTGCTGGAGGGCATAAGACATTAATTCACCAGACATCTTAGGGAGTTCATAATCTTATTCCGCCATTAATGGTGAAAGCAGTAATTGTGGCCTGTGGAATAATTATACTAATGGAGCTGGAAATGAGATTAGTACAATAATGAATATAGTATAATAATCTATAATCGCAGAATAAAACCTGTACCGTGGACGCGTCAAAACTATACCTTTAGTGGTTAAATTCCCTTTGTTGGTGAGAATTTCATTCTAACACGCTTAGAGGTAAGAATAAAGAGTCTATCAGTAGCTGATTGTCCCAGGGGACTAAAATGAGTTTGAAAGTATTGAAAGTACCGAGGAACAGTGCATTTGCTGTAACATTGCAATAATAAGAACAATATGGATCTGATAATGCTGTATACAGCAGTGAACCAAGCACAAATACCATCCAGGATTCCCAATTCAGTGAAACTAGGAATAATAAAGCGATGTATCATTACTCAGCAGTATTGAACGGATTAAAAAATTAACGACATTTTAAGACAGCGATACAAACAGAAGATGCATTAAAGGAGAGAATAGTGTCAGATAAGGATAGTTACAACCTCCTGATCGGAAAGGTTGAGACCCTTATGAAAATAGAATATACTACAAAATATAGTAGACACTGGATTGTGGGGGGGAAAAAAGATGTATATATATATATATATACATCATATTTCATGGCAATTATTTAAAAAATAATATTTTCAATATCCGAGAGTAACACTTGATACTTGCCCATATATTCTTGTGTGTTGCTATGCCTTTTATTTTTAGTATGTTCTGTATATTGTAGTATATTCCATTTTCATCAGAATAGTGAAATAGAAATACTGAAATGAACAGCTGGCCATTCAATGGTTTAAATAGAAAAAGAAAATCAAAGGTTTCAACTGAACAGGGTTTGTTCTGTGTGGATGAACTGCCATTTTTAAAATATGAAGAAAAGTGCAGAAACATGCACGTAATTGCTCTTCGCCTAAAAATAGCGCCCATATGTCATGCATTATGCATGCTAATGGACTGAAATCATATTAAAAGATTATGGTAATTAGCATGACAACACAAGCAGATGGAAATTTAGCTATGCTGAATAAGTCCAAGCTACAAGGAAGTAAACATTAGCAGTTTCACAAAATCTTTTTTGAAAGCTTTGGAAAGGATGGTTTCTCTTCGCATTTGTTCCAATAAACCAAGCAATCAATAATATATGAACCGTCTGTCATACAGGGCTTCACAACAGATATTTTTCAGATGGAATAAGAACTTTTGGAGAAAATGGACAATTTGCCCCTGGGTATCAAGCTAATGTCCTAGATAATAGTGGTATGAAGAAAAGCATGACTTAGCTTATTGGATAATACAGGCATGTACTTTTTAAGGGCACTTAAAACCATTTAACCATAAAAATGCATATGGAAAGAAAATGAGGAAACAAATTTCTGTGTTTCATTGTAACTCAGGAATTACTGTCAAGTAACAGGAGATGAATTCAATTCCATTACTTTACATATATTAAACTACCATCAGAGTCATTTACGTGTAATTTAATGATTGTTGTGGTGATAGATCTTTCTACTTTGCATGTAAGGTAACCAGTAAGTATCACTTATCTTTGCATATTTCACATAATAACATTTTCATCTGTTTCAAAATAACTCTGGTTCAAGTGCAACAAGAATTGTTCCTGTCAGATTTGCTGTTGATTCAAAATTATCGTTTTGCACTTCTACATTTCTCTTTTTTCTCTAGAGCATTCATTATATTTTGCTGTGAAAATCATCTTATTCTTTTTGTCAGAACCTGCCATTGATTGACCAGCCAGGCATAGTTGATTCATTCTCCTGTAAACAGAACATAAGTGGTTCCTGGGTAATACTGACATTTACTATCCTTTTCACAGTCTTTCTGAATAATTGTACTGCCAATTTCCCTTCTTATAGTTCAGTCAGGACAACTCACATATTTAGATTAATGTATTAACAAATAAGCAAAGTAATTATTTTTGGTTTGGCACTGAATAGATCTGCTTTAGGCATGTCTAACTAGATTGCACTACCTATCAAACAGGGACCACAATACATATCTGCTACTAAATGGAAGAAATACCAGAACCCACCAGTACCTACAAGGTCAGATAAAACCAACAGGTGGAAGCAGGGGTGGTGGAGGGTGAGCGTAGTTCTGTGAGCTGTAGCAAGCGTAACATGCAACAAGCAATGCAGGCAATGAGCAGCACCTGAGAGGTCTGACTGTCGGATTAAAAAAGGCGCTCCATTAGTGATGTGTGCATGCGATAGGTTGAGTATGAGAAAGAGTGATGATGTATGTTAGTGATTGGTTGAGTATGAGAACATGTGGTTGTTATGGCTGATCATTGGTCAGGTGCAGCAGGAGTTTCCTGACCAAACTTGCTTTGCACATGTGCATTACTCATTTCAGTCATGATGCCTTGCGTACTTAAATTAATATATTAATGAATATGCAAAGTAATTATTATTGGTTTAGTGCAGAATTTATCTGCTTTAGGCACGTCTGTCAAATAAGGATCACGATACATGTCCCCTACTAAATAGGAGAAATCCAAATACCCACAAACAGCAGATCATCCAAGTGCCAACTCTAAACGATGTGTGCAGTAGCGCACCTGCTGTTTCCTGAAAGATCAGGACGACCATATCGATACCCCTCCAGCATGGAGACAGAACACTAGCTGTGATCCTGGATCAGACATTGGACTAACATTATGTAATAGTGGTAGTAAATTATGTGTGCAGCAGAGTGCCTGCTGTTTCCTGAAGATCAGTTATTGTACATCGCTTTGGATAAAAGTGTATGCCATATAAATGTTATTTAATTAAATTGAATGCCTGCAATAAGGACTTTGATAGAGCGAGCTGAATTTTACATGACTGAAAGCAGTTAACTAGGTATGAAAGCGCAAACCAGAGTACCCAGAGGAAACACGAACAGACACGGGGAAAACATGCAAACTCCACACAGAAAGGAGTGATAAAGCATCAGTCATAGAATTGTTAATAACTGGAATGTAGACAGACCTTAAAACAAAACCACCCATGATACATGTCCAGATCAAACAGTTTAATCTATTAACTATAGTATTTGTGTGCAGACATGTAGTAGGCTATGAGACCAATCCTCTCAGCAGTAATGTGCAAAACACCCTGCAGGATACAAATCAACCAAGAGCAATAATGCATATGAGATGTAATGTATAATACTACGGTCAATGGTAGTCTTCATGCCATTTCCAATTTGCACCAAAATGGAGCATGGCTTTAGTTACCAGCAGCAAAATAAATTTAACCAAGTAATCATGATATCACAAATATTAGGCCTAGACACAATTTACATATTACATGTAACAACTGGAAGTGGCTACAAATAAAATGGCAGTAGAATCAGCTAACAATGATGGACCACCACAATATAGCCTACCAAACAATGTCCCGTTCTTGGTGGTTGACTGCAGCAAGAACTTCCTGACCGAACTTGCTCTGTCCATTTCATGCTTGTCATTCATTTGGGTAGGGTTATAAAGGAGAAATGAGACCTGACATTTTGTCTTTGGGATTTTAGTGAACTTTGGAGCAAAGTTTAATACACAGGCTCACTGCACACACCACACGTTAGAATCAGGACAGGATTATGAAACCTCTGGAAATATGACCTGGTTTTCAGATGATGAAAATGTAAAATTTTGAAGTGTCAGGAGCAGTAAAGACTGTCTGCGCTCAACTTCCCCTTGTTTTGCAGTAACCAATGAACACAGGTTGATGATAATTTGATGGAAAAAGAGGAATATAATTCACATATATCTCCCTTATATAATAATCACACTGAGAACATTAGAGAGGTATTGCAAATGCAAATTAGAATAGTAGATGACTACTGCACATTGTCCTCAGTGGGTGTTCTCATAGGATCCATAGGAGCAAGGGCATATCTACTATATAAAAAACACAAATGTTTTTTAAAAACACTATTGATTTTATTGAAGAGGTGGTGATGGTTAGTGGTGCTGTGATCTGCCTTCAGGACCTGTTTTTCATTGTTCAGGTTTCATTAGCAGTGTCAGTGTTTATCTCAACTACTCAACTGTCATATTGAATTATTCTGTCTTATTGACTGTGTCACAGCACATTCCTGATATTCACATTCACATATGCTAAGGCTCCAGAGTATATTAGTACTGTCTTTCTTCCTGAGGATCAAGGTATGTGTCTCTCTCTGGCACATTGGTGTTTAGCACAGTGAGAAAAGTACTGCTGGGACAAATTAGCAAGTCTTGATTTCAATACCAGTGAAGTTAGCAGTGCTAGTGTAATGTCTAACTTTAGGAGAATATAGAACCATGGAGTATAGGGAAAATCATATAGGTTTGCATACTGTTAAATTATGATTTAACTGGAGAGTGGCCAGTTTGTAAATATTAAGTCTTTTGAAATGCAAGCCAATATGAAATATTAGTATCTCTGAAAGACTAATGTGTATATGCAGAATAGCAATAGTTTATTAAGCACTTGTCGAGAGTACAAATCTGTGGCTATTGTGTAGTTTGTTATTGGATTGAGATAACCATGATAAAAACATTGATTCGTTGGATGCATTAGGAAATATCTGGTATGGCACAGCCATGGGAAACTGTACTTTGCCTTGATGTGGGTGGAAGTCATAGTGAAACAGGTCTGATTATGTAACAACCCGGTCATTACCACAGAGGTGGATAGAATAGCAATCAGCTGCTTGATTTATGTACTGGACCCCTGGAAGATGAATGTTCTGGATTGGATTTTATGCCCTGAAGGAAAATCAGCAAATGGAATGGTGAAGTCACAAGGATTCATGGGGGTGTGTGTCCATTTTTGTATGCATATGTGCATGTATTAATTTTAATGGATGAACAGTGATACATACTGGCAAGTTTGAACTGAAACTTACAATACCGTGTGACAGGTAATAAAAACAATTTTATCATATCATGTACCCCGTAATCATATATTCCAATTTGAATTTGAAGTTTCTTGTCTATTACTAGACTGTCATATATTCACTCTGTCATACCTTATTATACCTTTTTTATCTGAATCAATCTGTGAAAGGTTAATTAGATTTGATGAAAAAACCCTGTGTTCAATGCAAAATGTCTTGATAAGCATGGCAAAATGGAGTGTACATTCCTTGTTTTTTTTTTGGTTTTTCTTTTGCAGTGTGCAAGTTCAAAGCCCATAAAAGATGTGCAGTCAGGGCCACAAACAATTGCAAATGGACGACCCTGGCATCAATTGGGAAAGACATCATTGAGGATGAGGATGGGGTGAGTGGCTGGTCTTCAGAGTCTAGTCTTAACATTTACTCCTGCCTTCGTGTCCCCTGCCTTTATTTTCTCTCCTAGTTTGAAGTGCCCAGTCGTAATTGTATCCCCGCCACATCAGTGCAACCTGTTCCATTCCATCCTTGATGGTACATACAGCCTACACACATCCTCAAAATCATGTGCAGCTAGCCCCTCTGCTCATTTTCACTTTGCAGTTCACCAGCTGAGCATTGCAATTACTGTTCTGTCCTACTAACACAGCTGGTGCAAGCAGATTGTAAGTCTTGGAGGGAGATGTGTCACTATTAATAAGGGATGAAAATCCTGACTTTAAACCTTGGGACAGTTTGTACTTATCATGCATGGCTAGGATTTGCATCTAAGAACAAGGGCTTTGATTGGCTACACAAATTATCTTAACAGATCATTTGCATGTGTCCTGGTCCGTTGGGAATCCGTGTGTGTTTTTGTTGTTTGTTTTTTTCAAGGAATGAGTTACCAAGGGAGCAGCACGATGAAACAAAAACAACGGTACACTTGTGTACAATAAAACACACGTTTTTAATGCGTTGTTTGACACATTAATGGATGCATTCATTCATCAAAAGGTGCTAGGTTTAACTCAAGCTGGGAGATCTGCCTTTTGTCTATTCTGACACCACAAGAACCCTCCATTGCTAGGTTTGAAAACACAGTTCAGCCCATGAATCATTCTAGCTAGCTTTTCTTGACAATAACTTTCAGTTTTGGTATTTTCTGAAGTGGACACGTTCGCTACATTCTTCCATTTTAACATTCAGGGTCTTATTTTGAAAGTCAAGGTAGAAATTAATCTAAATTAATTAATTAATCCAAATAGAGATTTTCATGACAGTGCTGGAGAGCTCTGATTCAAAAAAGAATAGTATTAACCCAAAACAAATCACTTTCCAAGTCTTGATATTATTGCTAAAGAATACAATTTTTAAAAATACAGTGTTTGGTTAAAAAAAAAAAAAAACTTGTAGTGGCTCGTAGTGAGATACAAAATGGACTACAAGCAAATTAAGAAGAACACATTATCACTCAAAAAATTCAAAAACAGTGCACATTTCAAAATGACTGTTTAGGCAGCACCTATCGGTTACATATGTTCAGTAGATACTCTCAAACATAACAACAGAAGTAAATTAAAATTTTTATAATAAATGAATAATGAATTAGACACATGTTCATTGACATATAATAGAGAATAGAGGAATGAATTTAGACCTTTGCAGGTGCTCTACAACGGGATTTCCAGAGAGGAAAGTGGGTCAGTTTGCCTAAAAACAAATTAAATTGCTCACATTTGTTTTTGAGTTAAAATGTCATCTGGGTTGGCTAGAAAGAGTTATTCAACACCAGATTAGCACAGCGCTAAATGTTGTTTTTTTTTACACCTATTTCACCACCCAACCTGTGTTGACACAAGTGGCTTTATTACAGTTGTCAAAATTTACAGTTTGATGGAGGTGAAAATATACTGTGCGCAATTCATCCCGTCACTGGGCATATTTGCACAACCTTTGGTGCCAAAATGGGGCCCTTAAACCTAAGGTTTATAATATGTTCATTTTTGAAAGTGCGGATGTGTGTTTTTGCAGATCGCCATGCCCCATCAGTGGCTGGAGGGGAACCTGCCGGTCAGCGCCAAATGCGCCGTCTGCGACAAGACCTGCGGCAGCGTGCTGCGGTTGCAGGACTGGCGCTGTCTGTGGTGCAAGGCCATGGTGAGGACCCCAGAATCTCACAGCTTGCTTTTTAATGTGTCATTTTTTATGAATGAGTTTATGTTATGTCATTATCTTGACTTGATTGTGAATGTTTTTTTTGTTTGTTTTTTTTTGTTCTTACATTTCTACAGTACTTTGAAAACTGTGCAGCAAAGTGTTCTGTATGAAATCAACTCATAAGCTCATAAAAATACTGCAAAACATTTGGCATCAGGTGTTTTGTTGTGTTTGCATGAAAAGCAATTAGAAAATATATTTCTAGCCATAATTACGGCATATCCAAACTCACACTGTTCATTACACCCGCTGTGGACAGGTACACACAGCCTGCATGGACCTGTACCCCCGAAAATGTCCGCTGGGCCAGTGCAAGGTGTCCATCATCCCACCGACTGCCCTCAACAGCATTGACTCAGATGGTAAGGGCTCCACTGGGGGTCAGTGTGTCCAATGTGCTGTGCACTTTACATTACCCTACATTATATTAGAGGCATAGGGCAGGTGCACTTATACAGGGTGACTGTCAAAGTGGATAACATAATGTTACCATCAAGAAGTCCCCATTCATATCCAATAACTGCGAAGTAGTCAATAAGCCCATGATTAGCTCAGTCAACTTAAAAAATATATATATATATTTTTTGCTATTCCTATAGCTAGGGTTGCAAGTTTTCCTACCTGCATTTCAGTCAGTAGAGCTTTCTTTGATTGCAACTGTTAAACAATGAGGCCCTCAACCTCCCCAGTCTTCCACGTCGAAAAGTCCATTGCCACTTACCAATGATTGACAGCAGTGCTACCTCACTGTTTCACACTGCATTGAATGTGGTTATCAGAACAACAGATGTGTCAGTGGCATATTTTTAATATTTTCATTGTTGTGCTATGCTGTTTTTTTCAGTCTGTGGGAAGCAGTTTATACACATAGGAAGTACAGTTATATTGCCTGCGAAAAAAGATAAATAGAAGGGTTTTCATAATAATAAAATGACGTGCAGCAGGTTTATGCTAATAAAAATGAAATTGATTAAAACCGATGAAATTAAAATGTAAGGCTTAAACTTTGTGACTGAATTTAATCATGGTCCATATCCTCTGTCGTTGCTTGACAATGCCTGGTGCAAATGCACGTTTCTGCATTGACTTGAGGTGGCTGGAATGGAAAAATATCATTTTGCTTTCCAAACAATATTTGGAAAGATTCTTTTGCCTTGGTCCAAGAAAACTCTCAGTGCCATTGCGGTGCTGTTTTCTTGCGCAAATAATTTGTAATTGATGACTTTGGAAGAGCAGTTGTTGTCAAATCCTGGAATAAAGTCCGGTGAGAGTTGTATCAAGTCAAGTGTGCGGGCTGGCTTGGGTTCAAAAAGCCTAACAGTCTCAAGGAATCTATGCCCTAGTTCAAAGAAACATGGTTTCTTTTGGAGTGCGTTGTGGTGATAACGTGAATTTCTCCATAACTTCTCTGAATGTTTTGACGCATTTGTTGTTTGGACTGTGCTGTGCGTCTACTGAGCCAGCGTTTTGATTTTAATTTTTGAGCGGTTAAATCGCTCAAAAATTAAAAGTGTAGTCATGTTTATTGATTTCTCCACTCTTAAACCAGTGGACTATTTCAACAAGGCTTTTGCTATGTTCTGTGATTGACATGAGCTGTGCCCCCTGAACCTTATACAAAATAACTTCCTGAGCTGTGCCAGCACTGCAGTATTTGTGAGATAAGTCTGTCTCCGGGTCCACAAATCTACATTAGAATTTGAGGTACTGGGAATGGTGTGGCACAACTGAATACCCGTTGCCCCATCTTTATTTGCATGGTTCATATGAGGTGGGGGTTTTATTGGTAGGTGTAACGTCCCCTGCCTCTGCTTGCCTGGGTAGAGCAGGTGGAGGTAATTACCTAATTGCTTGATTGCCTCCACCTGCCTGTGGCTAACATAAACCTTGCAGTATGAGGCTGGGGAGGATCTTCTTTGGGGCTGTGTGTGGTTTGTGGAGATCGTTTTGTTTTGGGTACTTTGTAGGGTTTTCGTATGTTGTAGTTAGCGTGTTAGTTTGTAATTTATATTAATAAATGTTGGAGTTTTTGTTTTTAAATCACTTTCCGGATTGTTTTTTTGGTGCATTTGGGCTTGTTTGTTGCGGCCCTTCGAGCCGGTCATAACAGTAGGTCTGAACCTTGCTCTGTTAGAAGCACTGTGTAGCATAACTTTCTGATAAAAAACTTAATAACTCCTGTGGGTTTGCCATTAATAAATATAATGTGAAAAACATAAACTGTTTGTGCCATTAGTTTCGACTCATCTGTGACCACAGACGTGCTGTCAGCAGTCTAGAATGGTTCCTATTTTCTTTCATATGTATCAGCAGTATTAAGCACATACTGCTGCTTAAGCTGTTTCATGGAAGGGATTGCCTTACCATTGCTTACACACTTATTGAGAAATGTGCATAATTTGGGGTTATCCAGTTTTTCTGGTGGAATACTTGCACTCAAAAATGTGCCACCGAAATTGTGGATGACATCTGTCTGCTACTCAAAGCTCTTGTGCCCTACTGACAGATGTTTCCCTCTTGGGCCTGTAAATTCCTGTGTGTAAAATGTTTTAGCAAAACTAGTGACCCTTCCTAGAAGACAAAAATCCAAAATGAAAGAAGTGTTAAATCCTGTCATAAAGTGTGTAACAGAATATTTGGTTTCATCGTGGACTGTTTTTACATTAACTGCTTAAACAGGGCTATTCACCAGTGGTCTGGAGCCGAATTGAGGCCACCATAAGCATACTCTTAACCATTTCATCATTGAAAAGCAAAAAATAAAAAATAAATACTGTTCAGATGTATCAAACATCAATGAGTATATTTAACATTAGTGACAGAACAATATGCAATAGCTATGCATAGTTTGAAAAGAACTGAAGACCAACAGTTTATTCCTAAAACCAGTGACCTTTCAGAGTAAATTATGGGAGAAAAACTGAGGCTTTGCCAAAGATTGCGGGATAAGTAGGTGTTGGCAGCTATTTTGTCATGTGACCTTTTCATGTGTGCTGCTGACAAAACCTGCTCAATTTCAATACCTCTCATGAGCATGCTACTCCAACAGCAATCAGGTTCTGATATAATGAGTCCTTTGCTTGAGAGGGAGGAGTGTGAACTAATACAGGAGAAGATAAGCAGGAGAGAGGACTGATACAGAAAGAGGGGAGACGAGAGAACTGATAGAAGGAAGAGGGAGGACATGACAGATAAAGGAGAGAAAGAGGAGCGAGCACTGCTATGGGGGAAACATCTTACATAGTGGGAAAGAACAGAGATGAATACAGATAGGAACTATCAGAAAGACAAGATGGCGGTGGAGTTGAATATTGCAGACTGTCCTCTCCTTGGTGCACATTTGAGTACTGCTGGGGCTTCTCAACTTTTTGCTTCATACAGGGGACTGTGGAGGCCCCTCCGAGGGACCCTGACTTGTGGTATTTCAGCCCCTAGCAACGTCCTGGCAAAACACACACGTACACGTGCGCGAGAGAGAAAAGATTTTATTGGTTCTGACTGGAAAGTGTTTACCTTCCGCAAGCTTGTGTTGAGCTCATATTACTTGACGTCACAGAATTACAGAACCCTTGCTCCTGTCATCAATCACCGCTGTTATTGTTCAGCCATCTTTATTGCCCTGCTGCCTTTGCGTACGCTCAGTTTTGACCTCGACCTACGTCATTTACAGTTTATCACCTTTCACGCCTACACAAAAGGTGTCGCTGTTCTGAGTCCTGACACATGTCAGTCACAAGTGTGAGAGGGAGATGTTCAGTTTATTAAAATGACATTTTTCAGTCTTCCATAGTTTGGGCTGAGCCGTGGGCGAGAAAGAAGCTGTCAAAATAAAAACACGTGTTGACATCTGCAAACTGCATATGCTCAGGTCTCTCACACACAATTTGGTTACTGAATGGAATATTATTTTTGACAATATGGCAAAGTATAGTTGATACGTACACAGAAAACGGGTAAGCTTCAAAGCTATAATAATAATAGCAGCAATAATATATAATACTTTATAAATGCTTATCATTCATTTTTCATAAGTTTGTTTATGTATCCTCACTTGCAGATACATATTTAGTTTCCACATTTGTTCACCCCTTTATAAAGGGTTCAGTTTTAGTAATTTTTTCAAGGAGTCTACATTCAAAAATTATTTTCAATTGCAATTTTTCATGTAGGTTGTTATAATTTGAAGAGGAAACAGTTTGGAGAAGGCCCTTTCCTGTTTCAGCATGACAATGTCCCTGGGCATGTAGCAAGGTACATATAGATATAGTTTTGTCAAGATCGGTGTGGAAGAACATGATTGGCCAGCACAGAGCTCTGACCTCAACCCCATCCAACACCTTACGGCTCAATTGGAAAGCCAGCTGTGAGCCAAGCCTAATTTCCCAATCCATTCCCATCGACCTCACAATCCTCTTCTGGCTGAATGGAAGTAAATCCCTCCTACAAAATCTAGCACAAAGTCTTCCCAGAAGATTGAAAGTTGTGTTAGCAGCAAAAGGTGGACCAATTTCATATTAATGACCATAATGTTGGAAGCGATGTTGGATCTCAGGTGGCAGTTGTGTAGCTTCATATGGATCTCAGGTGGCTGTCGTGTAGCTTCATATGCAACAAGTCAAAAATGCTTAAGGGTACCACATAAGGCTATAGAGGTGATTGGGTTAATTCATCAGAACCATTGATTAAACTCTCTTTCTTTGGCAGGTTTCTGGAAGGCCACATGCCCACCCTCTTGTGCCAGCCCGCTCCTGGTCTTCGTCAACTCCAAAAGCGGGGACAACCAGGGGGTGAAGTTCCTGCGTCGCTTTAAGCAGCTACTCAACCCTGCGCAGGTGTTCGACTTGATAAACGGTGGACCTCATTTAGGGTAAGCTAGAGTACCGCTTTTAAATCCACACCGCTTGTGTCCTGATTCAGGCCATCATGCTTTAAAATGACTTGAATCGGGGATAATGGGTTGTTTAAACTCCTGTTCTGCAGTATTACTTTGCTATAACATGGTTGAAATGAGGCAAATACATTTTGGCATTTGGAAGAAACTTCTAGACCAATTTGTACAGTTTTCATTTTTATGAGGTCCTCACTGTTCTGCTCACCCCACAGACTGCGCTTGTTCCATAAGTTTGACAACTTCAGAATCCTGGTGTGTGGAGGAGATGGAAGCGTAGGATGGGTTTTATCTGAAATCGACAAGCTGAACCTTCACAAACAGGTACATAAGTCTGACTAGGGATTAAAGGAGCTTAGACTGATAGATGGATATACAGATAAACAGACAAATATGAGATAAATATTTGAATGGATACTTAATTGCTAATTGGATAGTTTTCCATTTTATATTGCATTGGGATGCTCTTACCCAGAGCTTGCCAAACATGCATTTGCCTGAGAGGTGGATTTGCATTGCAGTGCCAGCTGGGGGTGCTGCCCCTGGGCACGGGTAATGACCTGGCACGGGTGCTGGGCTGGGGGCCATCCTGCGATGATGACACACTGCTGCCACAAATCCTGGAGAAGCTGGAGCGGGCCAGCACCAAAATGCTGGACAGGTACTGTCTTACGCTGGCACAGGTGGCTATGGGGGAGTTTGATGATTTTATTACCCATGATGTGGCAAAGGACATATTGTAGGGTGGGCGGGGATGGTTAGGTTGATGTGGGGGCTATCCTTGGGGGATTTCAGTTGTGCAGAAAGGGCTTGGGAAGGGGGATAGGGGTGTTGTTGTTATAAGGCTTCAAATGTTAAAAAAAATTATTACCAACAATATTTGAAATATTACCAGAAATATTACCCATAATGCAGTATTGCCCATAATGCTTTTTATTCTGCTCATGTTTTGCTGGTACTGTAGAGGAAAAGCAATTTTCTCAAATGCACTACAGGGTAATCTATAAAACTGAAACTCCTCATCTGCAGTGAGCCATCAGGAATTTGCCTCTGAGATATTTCATGAGAATAAATGAGATATTTTAGATGGAATCTTCTTAGACTAGTGATATTAAGAACCAGTGATATTAAAAACCCATGCAGAAAATACGGCAAAAGTTCAAGTCATTTTTACCATGACAGCTCCGACTGCATTGTAGAATGACTGCATTATGGGTAATAGTATCCATTTTAATGCTATTTTGGAATCTTTTTATAAATGATGTCGATGCTGCACAGCCCTTGTGTCTTGGGGCAAAGCAGTCATTGGAGAATCTGTCGGTGCTCGCTGTACTGTATCTGTCGCTGAAAGAGGATCTGTCCTGTGCATTTGGTTCATGGTGAATTTAAGTTGGCCACACGGGTAGTTGCAGACCAGCCGTGTGTGAGTTTAACTGACAGCTGTTCCCTTGTCTCGCCAGGTGGAGCATTATGACATATGAGATTAAAATACCTCCCAAGCACAGCTGTCCCAGCACACCTGAGGAGTCAGAGGATTGCCAGGTAACTTTCCCAATCCATCAGGATTTACCTCTGTTGTCCTTAAGAGGACGCATTGCAAATATGTTTTATTTGTCCCAATTCATATAACTAATTAAGAGTAATTAAGTAAAAGGATATGGTATACCGTGTATCCAAAATGAGTTTGAGTTACTTTTGAACTGATTCGATCAAAGTGTGACTTAACTATGATTTTAATGAGAATTTTAGTGGTTAAATTAGTGATGTGTTTTAAGGCAGTCAATTAAGGCTGTTTATGCTGGTTTTCCCTTCAGCCACAATTGAGGGATTATTTACCCTCTTAAAACAGCTTATGTCAGATAAAGATATGCATGAAGAATAAAACTCCCATATTCACGTTGTGCTATATCGAAAATGATTACAGAGGTTAAAAAATGTAAATAATCAAATTAAAGACTGAGGTGAATCAGTAGGCTCCTAATTGGTGAGTGTCGACACATAACCTCTTAAACTAAAAATTTGGTAGATAATGAAGAATTCAAAGACAAAGAAAATGATAAAGAGCCAAACTTGTTTTGGATTCCTTAAACAAGTTTAAGGGAAAAATAAAATTATGTGTTCAACAACCTTAACTGAGCAAGAGAATGGCTGGAGCAAAAACCAGCATAAACAGGGGTTCCTCAAGGCGGGGTTTGAGAACCACTGGCATCAGTTAATTTATCTTTCATTTTGATGATATAATAAAAGATGGATCTTATCTCACCTTCTCACTTGTGCTCAGTGCATTGATGTGCTGTTGTTATGATTCATTTGTGTGTGAAGGTTGTTTCGTCTTCTATTGTCTGTTGTAGTTTCCGATCTCGAGCTATGAGGATTCGGTCGCCACCCACCTCACCAAGATCCTCAACTCCGACCAGCACTCTGTGGTCATTTCTTCCGCAAAGTGCGTCCTTAACAAACGCATGGCTCTGTCATGTTGATAAAGTAGAATAAAATAAGAAATGTTATTTTAAAAGAATAAATGGTTGGCTGCCACATTCACAGTACTAAATAAGGAAAAGTGAAATTCCTTTTAAAAACCCGCTATGCAACAGATCAAAGTTCTCTTGTTGAGGGTTCTCTATGTTCCTTCTGCTGCAGTTTAGGTCAGCAGTTTGGGTTTGTTCCATGGCACTTAATAGAACACAAGACAGACCTCCTCTCTCCACTTTCCTCTAGGGTCCTCTGTGAGACGGTGAAGGACTTTGTTGCCAAAGTGGGGAAATCCTACGAGAAATCTACTGATAATGCTGACGGAGCTGAGGTCATGTCTCTGAAGGTCAGTCACGGACAGGGACAAATTGCTTTGGTACGACCCTAAATGCCTGCAGTTTGGGTCAGCATAGCCTGGGTATAATGTAATGTAATGTCTGCCATGAAAACTTTCTTCAGCTTAATCTGAGTCTTCACCTGAAACCATCAGGAGGGACCTCCAGGTTCGCTCATGGGGAGCTGCATTATTGATTGGGTTCTGTTGTTTCATTAAATACTGTGATTTATTTAAGTCATTGGATGGCTAAAGAGACCAAACATATTCAAAACCGGCAGACATTGCAGCCCTCCAGTACTGGAGTTTGACATTCCTGCCTGGGATCAATGCTGTGAGCTTGTGTTTCATATCCCTGGTTGACATCTGATTGGTTGACCTTGTTCTTCCTGACCTCCCAACCAGTGTGCCGTCCTCAACGAGAAGCTGGATTCCCTCCTCCAGACCCTCAACACGGAGGCCCAGGCCATGATCCACCCACCTCACACCACTCCACCGATCGTGGAAGAGGAGCTGGAGGAGGACGAGGAGGAGGACGAGCTGAGCGAGGAGATGAGCGAGGAGTCGCTGTCGGAGCTGAAGGAGAAGCTGGAGGAGACGCAGACGGAGAAATGCTTCAGGCCAAGGGAGCAGCTGATGCTGCGTGCCAACAGCCTAAAGAGAGCTGTGCGCCAGATCATCGAGCAGGCTGAGAAAGGTAGGCCTGGAGCTCAAATCCCAGCTGGTGCATAACACAACTGCAGCTACGCTTTTCCAATGTTAGAGCCTTACAATGACAATGTAAGGCTCAATACAATGCCTTACAATAACATTGTAAGGCATTAACATTGCAATGTTACAATTCCAATTATAGAGCCTGACAGTGACATTAAAATAGCATTACAGTACATCCTACATGCAATGCCTTTCAATTGGGGAAGGCCCATTCATTGTCCAAATAAAACTTGACAGGGGACTTAATTCAAACTGTGACAGTCAGAATTTGAAGGCCTGGAAAAGGTCTGCATGTCAGTGCAATCCTTACATCCCTAATTGAAGTTGAGGAAATTGGGCTGGATATATTCAAGGCTGTAGAAGTTACTGTCTTTTTGTTTCTATGAGTCTGTTACAAACCCCCTCAATTCAATTTTCTCTCTTTGCTTCCCTTCTCTACTCTCTCCTCTCCCTTCTCTTCTCTCACCCCCTCTTTTTCACCTTTTTCTTTCCCCTCCTCTTGCCCTCTCTTTCTTCTCCTGTTTTTTTGGCTCTTCCTCAGTGGTGGATGAGCAGAACGCTCACACGGAGGAGCAGCAGGGCCTGCAGTCACCGACGGAGCTTAAGGAGAATGAGAGCGAGGATGACAACAAGGACAATGAGAAGGATGAAGACACTAAGCAGCTGGAGTCACCTTCTTGTATGTATTCTGCCTTGAAGCTTCTATCATTAAATGTGTGTGTGGGTGTGTGTGTGTGTCTGCTGTTACAAGAACAGGTAAATAACAGTACAAATAAAAAGGTGCCATATGGGAAAGGAAAACAGGATGACTCACTATTGCCACCTACTGGAAATTCAGAGAACATCATTAGTGAAAGTAAATGGGGGGAAAAGAATGCTTTGAGATCTGTTCAGGTGAAATCAGAGGCATTTTCATATCACCTGATTATCAGTCAGTGCTAGGCCCTAGGTAACACTACTAATGGGAGAAAGGGATTGGTTGGGTGGGACCTGAGGATCCTGGGAGAGAGCTGACGTGTGTCTCTGTTTTTCCAGCTGCGCTGACGCCATGTTCCCCTCCTGAGAGCCGAATGAGCCGCAGCAGCCAATCCTGCGGCTCCTTTTCCATCCCCTTCAGCACCAGCAAGGAGAACCTGCCTGTGCTCAACACACGGATCATCTGCCCTGGTACGTGCTCGCGCATACACACACACACACTCACTCAGACACACACACACATAGACACACGCACACACGTACACAAACACTCGCTCCACTCACTGTACCCATTGCTTGGTTCCTCCATCTCTCTGTTCCTGCAGGTTTAAGGGCAGGCCTAGCTGCATCCATAGCTGGGAGCTCCATCATCAGTAAGATGTTATTGGCCAACATTGATCCTTTTGGAGCAACGCCCTTTATCGACCCTGACTTGGACTCACTGTAAGTCTCTGACTGGTTATTGGCTGCAGTTTAAATTTTCTGGTGCTTGGGTTCAGTTCTGTTTAAAACCTGGGCTACATGACTAGTGTAGTGAACTTTGGCTCACTTGTTTTTGTTAAAATTTGTAACTGTGGGTCTTATATTTTTCTACAGTTTCCATTCCTGCAACTATGACATCATGATTACTACAAAAGAAATAAATTGTGTGGCCTCTGTATTGCATGATTCTCATTATTATTCTCCAACATGCTTGTTCGGTTTAGCTCTGAACATTACCTCCATCCTCTAAGTAACACACATCTAAAAGTATGTCTTCATCTAAATATTAAAACCAGCCATGATTTATGTTTCCTGCAGGGAGGGGTATTTGGAAAAATGTGTCATGAACAACTATTTTGGGATTGGACTGGATGCCAAGATCTCCCTGGAGTTCAACAACAAACGAGAGGAGCACCCAGAAAAGTGCAGGTGAGTTGGAATTTCTCCTCTTTTTCCTTCTCGCCCAAATTTACAAAGGAGGTTGCAGCAATTCAGGAGGAACACACATATATTGGGCATTTCAATTTGGTAGACAATAGGACTAACGTTTAAATATATATATCCAGCTAAAAATCAGTTTGGTTAAACCCAGTAATAAATTGGTGGACTCAGTGTATGTTTGTCACCCGTAGGAGTCGCACAAAGAACCTGATGTGGTATGGAGTTCTGGGGACCAAGGAGCTGCTACAGAGGACCTATAAGAACCTGGAGCAGAAGGTTCAGTTGGAGGTGAGAGATCTCTGGTGGTTTAGGCAATGACAGGAACAATAGGACATGGGCTGGCCTAATCACTCGGAGAGGGACTTCATCACCCATAATCCACTGCTCCATATTTACCTCAGCAGCATCATAGTGTCCTGTGATAAAAATGCGCTAGTGATTTATCTTGAAATTATTCATTAACATATAGTTTTAAGTCAGATTAAAAAATAGTTTAAACTGTTTCAAAGGAAAACGTTCCAAACACAGATTTTATTGATTACTTAACTATTGATTACTCACCTCAACTGGGACCTTGGTTCTCCATTCCAGCAATAACTAGGGGATTAAATGTTGATATGAAAGTATAGGCCTACATAATATTCAAAACACTGATCTGAAAGATCATCATATCACCATATTTACAGCCATCCATTCCATGTTTTTCTTTTCTTTCAGTGTGATGGACAGTACATCCCTCTCCCCAGTCTGCAGGGAATTGCAGTTTTGAATATTCCTAGCTATGCCGGTGGGACAAACTTCTGGGGTGGAACTAAAGAAGATGATGTGAGTGTTCATCATTATTTTGTTGCTGTCATTAATAACAATAATAATAATAATATTATGCTATGACATAATGCTATATATATTATATATAATGCTGTTAATCTGGAAACATAACATTGTTCTACAATATGCTCTGGAGAAAAGAGTGCAACCTGCAAATGCCCCTACACCATACATTGTAAAGCAAACAGGTTTTCAGAATCCATTGCACAGAAACACGTTCTGGGCCAACAGAAAGCATACACAAAATGTATATAATATGAAAAAAACAACTCCAGAAAGAGAAACATCCCTTTAATCGATGACAGCATTCCTACTGTGATGTTTTGTTGCCTCTAAAGTTTATTACATTTATTTATAAACAGGGCTTTTTTCATTAACAGACATTGCTGTTTACTTCCCTTTCCAACAGTAAGCAGCAGGGAACTGGATCGCTTTACATAAACAGCGGATAAACCTCCCTTTGTTGTCAATGTTTGTTTCCAGCCATACATACAGTACCCTGAGTTCAGATTCATAGTAAGAATGCACTACTGAACAGCTGCTTTCTCAATAACACCCCTGTATGAGATGCCAGTGAACCTAACAAGCTTCGTCTACTGAGAGCCGGGCTTTCCGAGGGTGGTGTTTCTGAACTGCAGCAATAAGGGTCACATGTTCTCACATGGAGCAGAGCGTTCACTGTGTGTGCTACTCTGTATGACATTGTCCCCTGTGTTTGAGCTTTTCTTTTACATAACTGCCCTCCTTGCCCTCCAAGGATCTTTAATTTTAACCTGGCACTGGCCAGGTTGGCCTGAGGAAACATAATTTTAATTTGACCGTGTTGTGCTTCTCAGTGTAATTAAAATTATGCTTGCATCTCTTTCTTAGAGATAAAAGCCTGCTTGGAAAAACCACTTTGTTGCAGCTCTATACAGAACATTTTGTCTCTAGTCCACCATTGTTGTGTGTCATCCAAAATTGTGTATAATCCCAGTTTGATGACCATCTTCAACAAATGCAGTGTGTCATTTTGACCAACATGTTTAAAAGAACAATGGCGTAGCAATCGGAAAGCGTGAATGTTTGAAATCCTAATCTCTTGTTGGCGGGTGACTTTGTGATCTGCCTTGTGCTACGTTTGAGGTCTATATATTAAATGCACCTCTTCCAGATCTTTTGTGCCCCATCATTTGATGATAAGATCCTGGAGGTGGTGGCTGTATTTGGGAGCATGCAGATGGCCGTATCCCGGGTCATCAAACTCCAGCACCACCGGATCGCCCAGGTGAGGTGCCCATCAGCTCGACCCTCCTTCCTGTCCCACAGCCTGGGTCCCGGGACGATGTTCCCATGTCTCCCCTCTGTCTCCCTCAGTGTCGCTCTGTGAGGATCACCATCCTGGGGGAGGAGGGGGTTCCTATCCAGGTGGATGGAGAGGCCTGGATCCAGCCCCCAGGGGTCATTAAGATTCAGCATAAGAACAGGGCACAGATGCTGACTCGAGACAGGGTAAAAGAAAAAGACAGTGCTTGTGTCTGTGTATTTGCAGATGTTTGGGTGCTTTTATAAAGCCTGTTATGAATTGTGTGAAAGAGAGCCTGGTCTACAAAATCCAATAAGTCTGTGCAATGTCTGTTTGTTTGTGGAGGTCTTTGAGAACAGCTTAAGTCCTGTCTGTCTGTTTGTGGAGGTCTTTGAGAACAGCTTAAGTCCTGTCTGTCTGTTTGTGGAGGTCTTTGAGAACAGCTAAACTTCTGTCTGTCTGTTTGTGGAGGTCTTTGAGAACAGCTTATGTCCTGTCTGTCTGTTTGTGGAGGTCTTTGAGAACAGCTTAAGTTCTGTCTGTCTGTTTGTGGAGGTTTTTGAGAACAGCTTAAGTCCTGTCTGTCTGTTTGTGGAGGTCTTTGAGAACAGCTTATGTCCTGTCTGTCTGTTTGTGGAGGTCTTTGAGAACAGCTTATGTCCTGTCTGTCTGTTGCTCAGGTATTTGAGAACAGCTTAAGTCCTGTCTGTCTGTTTGTGGAGGTCTTTGAGAACAGCTTATGTCCTTTCTGTCTGTTTGTGGAGGTCTTTGAGAACAGCTTATGTCCTGTCTGTCTGTTGCTCAGGTATTTGAGAACAGCTTAAGTTCTGTCTGTCTGTTTGTGGAGGTTTTTGAGAACAGCTTAAGTCCTGTCTGTCTGTTTGTGGAGGTCTTTGAGAACAGCTTAAGTCCTGTCTGTCTATTTATTCAGGTCTCTGAGAACAGCTTAAGTCCTGTCTGTCTGTTTGTGGAGGTCTTTGAGAACAGCTTAAGTCCTGTCTGTCTATTTATTCAGGTCTCTGAGAACAGCTTATGTCCTGTCTGTCTGTTGCTCAGGTCTTTGAGAACAGCTTAAGTCCTGTCTTGTCTGTTTGCTCAGGCATTTGAGAACACACTTAAGTCCTGGGAGGACAAGCTGAAGTACGACAAGCACCCACTGCGGCCACACCTGTACCCCCAGCAGTCTGTTGACCTGGCATCCGAGGAGGAGGCAGCTCTCGTCCAGATGTGCGCCCGTGCTGCAGAAGAGCTCATCACTAGGTGACCCTGGGCCCCCAGATTTTGGGACAAGAAATAATATGCCTATATATTCAATCAAGTTGAATGACTGAATGCATAAATGAATTTTTTGACATAAGTTAAAACCCAGTGCAGCCACATAGCAAAGCAATTATAGTACATACACAAGAAATTATCCAGGGTAGCACAGAACAGGAAAGGATGTAATTCTACTGTGGAAATAAAAACTGACATTTTCAAAGTTGGCCTTTGTAGGAAGTCTGTAGTAAGAGGTGTTTCAACTGGGCAGAGTCTGTGGACTCTGGCCTGTGTGGTGGTAAAAGATGGCAGTGCACAGTGCGCTGCGATCTGACCTCTGACTTCTGTTTCTGTCAAACAGGATTTGCGACGCGGCCAAGGTCCACGGCATCCTCGAGCAGGAACTGGCTCATGCGGTTAACGCTAGTTCTCACGCTATCAACAAGACACACCCCAAGTTCCCAGAAGTGAGAGAGCCCCCTGTTTACCGTTTTCAGCTGAACTAACCCCACACTGCGTCCTCTCTCTAATTCACCTTCTTTTCCTGAATTTCTCTCATGCTGTAAATAAAACTTGGCAGCCAAAGGAAATTGTTGCACACAAGCTGGCTACCTGTTAGCTGAGTAGAACTGAGCAGCACGTTATTCTGAATGAAGAACAAAGGCGTAACTGTTTACACCAGCTATTGTGTAGCTAAGAAAGCATTTCTGATATCACTTTGTTGCCTGCATAATTGTTGGTGTAAAGCAGAGGTTTTAAGGCTTTTTTTATCCAGGGGCCTCCACCCTGACTCAATGACATCCAGGGGACCCCCATCATAAGTAAAAGGTTTTATGTTTTGAATTGTTATCCCAAATCTATATTAAATCTGGCCTGGGACCCCCTGCAGTACATTTAAAGAGCCCCAGGGATGGTAAAGAGTTCAGCCTTTGGTTTTTAAGCACCAGGAAGTGGTGGCCATTTTGCACATATCTTTGTTCAACAGTTCAGCAGTAAGTACCCTAAGGGAATTGTTCTTTTTATAAATGATGGTGTGGTCAGGCTTACTGATTGGTCACTGACCCTGTCCTGGGTTCCACAGAGTCTGGCCAGGAACACTGCCATCGAAGTGGCCAGCACTGTGAAAGCCCTTCACAACGAAACTGAGTCACTGCTGGTGGGAAGGGTCTCTCTGGTGAGTGCGCTACTCTGGGCTACATTACATTGATTTACCTTTAGCTATTTAGCAGCTACTGATCCAGAGTGAATTGTAGCTTACATTTATTACATACCCCACCTGAGAATAAAACCTGAATAACAATCCCAGTTCCCTAACCATTACATTACATCGCTGCTATGCAGGCTTGCAGTGAACATACAGGGCTTCTGTACAACATTTTTTTCCCATTGTTTTTCTATGTCCCCCTGGGACCCGGGAGAAAAAAAAATGTTTCGGAATTTTTATTTTTTTTGACGTAATGCAAAATGCGTAAACACAATACAAAAAATATATATTGCAGTGAAAATATTTTCAAAAATATGATATATTTTATTGAATGTACCTTGTAGGTTTTAGCTTAGTAGAGTACTTCTTGAGATTAAGGCTAGAAACTCATATCCCCTACAGAGGACAAAAATGAATTTCCTTATGAGGATTTTTAAACCTTGCTCAGAGAAGTTATTTTAAGTTATCAGAATTATTAGTCGGAAAGGCTTGTTAAGGCAGTGTTGTAAGTTTTGGCTTTCTCTCTGAAGCAACTGGAGCCTCCCCATGAGGAGCTGCTGTCCAGCACCTTGCATAATGTTGAGCTGGAGCTGGGAAAACTGTGGGAGATCCCCTGGCTCCACCACATTCTGGAGCCTGATCAGGAGCAGGTGAGACCACCCACTGCCACTGCTGTTGGCTGTTCACATGGGAAACCCCCATCATGGCAGCTCTCATTCACTTCTCACATTAGAAGCCCCACCCAATGATACTCACACTGGCTGCCCCCAACCCCACACAGCCACTCCTATTGGCATCTCATATTGCCTTCTCACTTGCCCATATCATGAACTCCTAAAACACCGAGCTCATGTGCTTCTCACATTGGTCACGACCGCAGCCACTCTGATTGGCTGCTTACCATAGAGACCCCACCCCTCACATTGCCCACACCCACCCCTCCCAAACACACACACACACATACACACACACTCACACACACACACCTCTCTTGGCGACCCCCATTGCCTGATTATATTGCACAACCTGCACACAGGCACCCTCACTGGCTGCTCACATTGGCCTCTCCCACTGATCCCTGCTCTGAATTCACTGTTGCCACGTCCTGCTTGGGTCAGAGGATGCAGTGGGTGGGCAGGAAGTTTGTAGAATGAGGACGGTGTACAATGCTCTGTCTCTGTGTCTCAGGACCACGCCCTGGAATACAGCAAGAGGAACAGCCGGAGCACCGTGTTCCGCATTGTGCCAAAATTCATGAAGGAAAAACCACCCAAAAAGTGCAGCCAGCAGTCAGGTGAGGACCCTGCTCATATATTCCCCTTTCACACATGCCCACAATGGCCTGAGCCAATGGAGAGCTGCCAGCACACACAAAGCCCCACCCAACTGTGGTGCTGGAGAGGGTGTGACAGTGGTGAAATCATGGTTACAGAGAGTTCCACAAGTTTTCTCCTGCTGTCTGTTCTGTGATGTCATCCTCTGTCTAAACCCAGCCCATAAATGTACATCACTACGCACACATTCTCTGTCCATGGTGTTGTCCTGTTGCTCGGATACCGTCAGCCTGCACAGACACACGCAATAGGCGTAAAGTCCCTCAGTTGAGAGTCAGACAGCCCACACAGACTACAAGAAGTAGACCCAGGGAAAGGAACAAAATATGGACGCAGACTCTTTAGACTCACCAGATACTAATTTCCCTGTTCTTAACATTGCAAGTGCTGTCTCCCTAACATTGAAGCCAAGGATTCCAATTCTAAGCATTCTATGAAAATGCATTAAGGGACATGACCAAGGACAATACTGTGGCAATGGATGTTCTGTAATGTAACATAGCACCAGAAACTCTCGTAGTTAAGAAGCATAGAGGACGAAAGGAACACAGGAGCTGAATATCTGGTGAGTCTATAGAATATGTGGTATGATGTATTTAACAAACCTGCTTTTGTCATTTTGTAATTGTCCAACATAAACAGCTGGGGAATCACACACACATACACACGCACACGCACACGCACACACACGTGCACACGCATACACACACCTACACACACACACACACACACACACACACACACACACACACACATTTCCCATATTCTACATTCCCTACTATATTGTAAAATGAACGCTGCTTATACCTGCAGATTTTTCCATTCAGTCATTCATTTTTATATACTGTAGTTTACCCATAGCCTGAATTTACAGCTTGTTTTATTATACTGCAGGATATTGAGCAGAAGTGAAAAAAGTATACGTCAAAAGTGCAGCACCCTGTTCAGCATTTCAACCAGCGACCCTCTCTGGTTATGAGTTGTCAGTAAATTGTGCTGTGACCTCGAAATGTAATTGGACTTTCAGATGCCTAGTGCTGTTTGCCCTAACCTGACAGTCCCAAGGCTAGCGGGCTTGTCGTCTGTTTTATACTAGATGCTCTTTATGATGTACTTGAGGTGGAAGTGGCCCTCTGTCAGGGCCGGCTGCAACTGGCTGTAAGGTGACTGCTGGGATTACCATGCCCTCTGTGTGAGAGTAGGGCCATGCACAGGCTTCATCCTTATCCCCCCTCCGCCCCACCCTTTACAATAACCTGCATGCAAGAAACTCTGGGGTGCCAGTGACCAGAGGCCTGTCCGTGATGACCTCCCCCGACCTCCTTTTTCGCCAGCTGCTGCCGCCACCTCCCCTCCGTCCTCCGTACTGTACGTTCTTCCCCTCCTTCTCCTTCCCCCTCTTCCCTCCCTCTCACTCTCTATGGGCCTGACTCCCCCCTCCCCGTCTGCTCGCCGTGGTGCGTCTGTACACTGAAGGGGGCTTTGTGCTCTTGACCTGTGTAGTTCAGAGGTGGGGCACTGAGGAAGTGGCCGTCTGGCTGGAGCAGCTCGGCCTCGGGGAGTACAAAGGCACCTTCATCCGCCACGATGTCCGCGGCTCCGAGCTCCTGCACCTGGAGAGGAGGGACCTGAAGGTATACGCCAACGCTCTGAGCCTCTCGCGCTAACCCAGGGATCTCAAACCTCAGGCCCGGAGGTCTCACAGTGTCTGCCCGCCTTTCGTCATGTCGCACATCCTTTCAGCCCTCCGGTGTAAGCTTGATTCAAGTCATCGATTGGCTAAAGAGTCATTTATAACCTTGTTTGCAAGAACTTCCCGGATGGTTGCTGGTTGGAAGGAAACCATAAAATCCTGCAGAGTACTGTGGCCCTCCAAGGCTGTAGTTTGAGATTCTTACCCAAGCGGTCTAGGCCGGTGATTTTCGATCTTTGGATTATTTTTATTGCATGCCTCCATCATGTGTCACATGGGCCACAATGAAGAAAATTCAGTATTGGCTTCCATTCACAAAATGACTGCACAGATTTTTTTTCATCATTTTTTTGCACCATTTATAATGCTGCAATGTGCTGTCGTTTTCTTATACCAGTGAACCACAATATGGAAAAGATATGCATCCACTCATGCAGTGTGCCACCAGTATGTATAGCATGTACACTGTCATTGGAGTTGAAGTTGTTAACAAGGTGGATAGGCTCATTTGTGTATTTTCTATGCAACACGCTGGGCCGTTATTCACCTTGGTTTGAAAATTGAGGAACACCGGCCTAGACCAACCGAACTCTCGGATCTGTTGTCTCTCGTTTCTCTCTGTCTCTCAGTCTGTTCCCCTGCTTGCTGTCGTTTGCAACTCTGCACTGCTCTGCTTGGCTTCCCCTGTGCAAAAAGCTGTCGTAAAGCCCAGAGTTTCATTCCAGCCCTGTGGGGTCGTGTGTACATTCCAACTTTGATGAAAGGGGCAAATTTCTCAGAAGCAGAAGGAGATCTCTTACAGGTTTAGCAAGGAAAGAGAGAAGGATCTTTCCCTCACTGATGCAAGTTACAGAGGCTGGACTGTTTCCATGCATCCTGTGAAATAAATCTTGCCTGGTGGCCAGAGCATATGGAATGCAGTAGTGTATACAGTAAAGGTTGTAGGATTTTTGCATTGGAATAAGGACAGAGCCAGCCAGTCTTGACATCCTCAAATTCTAAAATATCCACTTACACTTGTTACTGAACAATTTTGTATCACAAGGAGGAACTGGATTGAAACAAAAATTTAACAAAATTATCATAAAATATTAAACAATTATTGTTCTGTAAGCATTTTTAAGCTAAATAATTTAATTTGATTAACCAAGTTGACTAATTTAAACAGAATTGACCCCAACCCTGCAATGAATGTGGAAAATGAGACCTTTAAACAAGGAATGAGCTTGGCAAGAAGCTGAACTCATGAATGACACTAGAGCCTTGGGAATTATGGGATCTGTAGTTCTGTGTGACGAGGAAACAAACACGCTACATTACCATTCCTTACATCCCACTATAGACTTCACTTCCCTGACAGCAGCTTTTAATCAGGTTAATGTTCTATCAGTCATTCTGTAAGATATGAAAAACATAACATAAGAATATGCCATACTACGGAAAACTTTACGTAAGTTATCTTGAATTCCAGGAGACCCACCATTTAAAATGTATATTCATATTTATTTATTTATTTATTTATTTATTTATTTATTTATTTGTATAGAATAATAAGAAAATGCATGTCATTGTGCATATGGTGAATCCTTCTCAAAAATCACAAAAATTTTAACATTCTGTTTGTGAGACTAAGTTGGTAATCAAAGGCAAAACTCAATACTTCCTATAAAGCTGTTATAACTGATCCAGACTCTCATTGCATCTCATACTCCAGATGAGCAGTAGCAAATTTAGGTTTAACGTGTGCAGACTCTATTCAATCAGTGTCTTAAATTCAACACTTTGGTAACGAAACACAAAACCAGCAGACACTGCAGCCCTGGATTGTCAGATCCTAGGCCTGATAAACGCAACATTATTGATTTCAGAAGCAGTAGCTGTGGTTGCACACAGATTCAAACCCATTTGACTGTGTAAGTGCGTGCATCGCTGTTTTGTCCCTGTCTGTCTCATCCACACTGAGCACGCTCATGGATCCACTGTGTCCCTTGTGCCGGTCTGCTGTTCTTTGGATTAAACCCTTTTAATGTTATAAAGGCTGAATATATATATCATCACTGAAGGTTATAAAAGGAGTGCACAGAAAAGCCATTTGAATACATATTATCCCCCTATAATTCTAATTGTACACAAGATAATGTATCATCAGCAACCTTTAAGCAAAGGCAGAGATTACACAACTGGCATGTACAATGTCAGTTTAATATCGGTAAACTAGCCTTACCAACTGCATACATAAAAAAATACCATGTTGCCCATTTATGCATGAAGGCTTTAACTTGAAATAAGTGAAATAGCAGCATATACTCTACATCATATTTAAAATATTATGAGGATATTTCCACAGGTCTCCAATATCCCATAAATAAAATGCTGGTAATTAATAACAACTAACTCTTATTTGGTTTGACTATGATCAAATGTGTGCAAATAGTAAGATTGCTAATGTTAAACATAGACTGATGTTATAGTTGATTTTTCTCTGGCTACGTACTTTAGATTTTCCTGTAAAATTAAATGTATATTTGTAAGTTTAAATTCAAAGGGAGATGGAAAACATCTGAGGATTTTTTTTTTTCTTTAAATGCAAGGTTAGAATTCATAAGAAGCTTTTTAAATCTATACCCTTTATTTGGTGTTTGGTGAAACAAAATCTAGGTCACCAGGCTACTTAATTTGTCTTAAAGCTACGATGGTTCCCTGCAGCACAGTGCTCGTTCCAGTATTGTCCACACATCTGTCTCTGAGTCCTGTCATTCGGTCAAGCCCAGACCTGCATCGCATCCGTTTGTCCCTGTAAGTGTGGCTCCGCAACAAGTGACAGGTGTCTCAACTGGATGGCACCCCAGCTGAATCTGAACTTTGCCGGTGGTGCCGTGGCAACCCCAATGCTCTCACTGAGAGGAAAGGAAGTGTGGCGTTCAAGTTTAACCTTTGGCACTGCTCGCCTCGTGCCCTCTGATGACCCTCTCTCCTGTTGTATTGATAGGATCTGGGGATATCGAAAGTGGGTCATGTGAAGAGAATTCTGCAGGGGACTAAGGACCTGGCCAAGAATGCCTTTGTTGACCTGTGACCCGGAAGGACACGAGTAGGGGCGGGTCACCCTACGACCGTCGCCCAAGAGTTGATGGAGGGAGAAGGATGATGGAACATTTCCCACCATTTTGTTGCCAAAAAGAGAATAGGAATGGGTTGTTTCAAATGGTACTGGTGCCAAAGAATGCAAGAACAGGATGGGAAATTTCAATAAGGCTTTGATTTTCACAAAAAAAAGGCATTATCACAGTCTCCATACAGTGAATGGCAGAATTACAATAGTACCTCATCATTAACCGGCTGCCTCTTCTCTCACAAAAAAATAATAATCAATAATAATGCACAGCAGCAACTTCTCACAAACCTATACTCTGGGTTTTATATATGACTTCACAATTGCCATTTGCCACACTACTTTGCAAAAGATTAACTGGCATTTGGGAAGGTGGGTGAAGTCCAAGAAACATCTTGCTTTTGAAAAACACCATTTTACATTACACAGAGGCAGGGAGAGAGGATGAAAGAAATGCATTGTGGTCTAGCTTCAGTGAACTTCACTGGTTTCATGGTAGAGAAAGGGAAAAAACATTTTTAAACAGTGACATAGATAACTGTGCATGCTGTGCCTGTTTGACATGGGTATATGTTTTATTGCATGATGTCTGATTTAGATTTTTTTTTTTTAATATACAAGAACACATGAGCAAGTTTTATATCAATGCTGGCTGTTGCCACTGAAGTAGCCCCGTCCTCCTTAGCCTTTTAAATATTGAAATATTTGCATTATTCTTCAGTGTCAATAAGCTGTGTCCTTTAGCCGTTACGTGCCATAATTTAATTTATTTCACGTGTGGTAATATGATGCTTTTTAACTATGGTGGGGGCAATGCATGGTATATTTATGTATGTTACAGTTTGCTAACTCACACACTTGAACCCGTGCAGTGCACCAGAAAATTGATATTAGTGAGTGTTGTTTGATAAAGGTGCAATATAATGTTATTTCAATTCAGTTATTTGACTATATAGCTTTATGTTTGGATATTTTTCTGTGGAAAACATAATGGGTGGGTGGGTGTTTTGGGGGCTGTTAAGTTAAGTGGACCTTAAAGGATAATATCCGTAAAATTAAATGTTTTCATTGTTCCAAATGCTTCCAATAGCTCACTGTTGATCCAGTGATCCAGCTTCCTAGATTGTGTGCTAAACATGACAACAGTGACTATATTTCCTAGTACAGACAGCAAAATAGTCCAGTTGTGCTCCTATCAGATGCAATAGGTGAAATGTTTTTTTAAAATACTTTTTGCAAATAATCAAACTGTTTTTATGCACTTTGTAGTTTGTTTAGATATTGAAAAGTTCAGCCACTGTTCACTAAAGTGTTTCATTGTTGTTATCCACCAGAAGGTGCTAATGAGACAAGAAAAGAAAGGAATAGAAAGATCACCTTTCCATAAACGTATGTTTATATGAGGCTCTGCATATGAGTATGCAGACAGTGTTACATGTGATCCAGAAGAAGTGTGATGAGTTTTATTGAATAACTTTATTATGCTCCTTTTTACTTTTCTGAGTGCAAAACAAGAAGGGTGAAATAAACTGAATTGATTGAAAAGGCCATCACCTTTACCCATCAATGTATTACAATCTTATTTTCTGTACAAAACATTTTCTGAATTTGGGAGCCAAAGTAAGTATCATGTGATTTGAGAAAAAGGCTGTATATACAGAAGCTAGTATAACTAATTGCTGGCAGCTCAATATAGGAGGCATGCACTGAAATGTCTTTCTGAATGCACTACAGCAAGTACATATTGTGTACTTCAACAGTAACCAAAAGGTGCATTCAAAAGCTTTTAAGAAATATTTGAAAAAATATATTTACAATGAAAGTCTTTCCCATTTTGTTATTATTACAATGTAAAACTTACATGAGTAATAATGGGAAAGAGGAAATGTGTTTTGAGGCAATAGTTGCACAGCTACAATCAATTATTTAGTCAGTATCAGACTTGGGGCGAAAATTGGTCTCAATTTTTATTACTCAGAATCTCAGGATTTTGTCCCTTTTAGTTTATTACTTTTGGGATAGAATACTTTTTTGGGTGTCAAAATACATGTGTATAGACTGTTTCAGACTGATTAATGTTACTATTTTTTTGGGTTATGTTTTCATGTTATTTTATTACAAGACAAATCCTCCTGTTTTGGCTGCTCAAGAGTGCAGATCTGTTCCAGTGCTTTAACACATGAATCATTTTCATGCTGTTGTATTTTTACCCAACCCACTGTCTTGATTTTTGTATAGGTCCTGTCCCACTGAGTGCTGTGTAATGTTGAGAACTGATGGATGTGTAAATGTGGGTGCAAGCTTGTCTGAGAGTGTAAAAAGGATAGGGTGCTGCATTTAAGACACGTCAATAGATTATTTTAAGAAGTGCGACCAATCCAAACTATCCATCAGCAGATGTGGACATATTTTCAAAGATGCGGCAAGCCAGGACTTTGAAGCATTCTATGTTTCAAATGTCCAGTTCTGTCTGAAATGAATAACGTGGACATATTCATGAGGGAGAAAAGTATTACATTACCAATCAGATCAAAGGCGAGCTTCCTCTGAATCCCCTCCTCTGGCTGCCCTTCGTATGCAGAAGGGCTCTGTTCCATCATATGTTGCCCACCTCATCTGACTGTGAAATTAGAAGGCAATAACCCAGTGAAATTAAACTTCATGGCCCTCTCAAGCTGTCACAACTCATTACCGGTGATAGCAACCCCAACTGTCATATGTCAACTTTGCTTGATCTACATGGATGGGGAGAGAAAAAAACTGACAAAATGAATTTTCGATCCCTTAGCACAAAATTGCTCTGCTGGGGTTCATTTCAAGATTCATAACCAAAGATTAATACATTGACTCAGAGTCACTCAGTCCTTCAGCTTCAGCTGAAAACAAGGACAGTCAAAATGTCATCAATGTGGATGAGGCTTTAAAAGTACGATAGAGCACAGGGAAGAAGAATGTCAAACTTTAGAATAGCATGTGCTTTCTTTAGTGTTTGAGCTAATATCATCATTAACTTGGGGCAGAACTGTTAAAAGGTAATGGAAAACCTCAACAAATGTTCAACAATAATCTGACCTGAAAAATATTCCAGTCATTGTTGAGCTTTAAAAAATATATATTTGAGATGTTTAACAATAAATTGTTTTATTACTGTTTTATTATTGTTTTGTCTTGTCAGTAATTATTCAGTTCCCAACATTATACAGTGCCTTTAATGAGCAAGGCATGATCCAATCTGATTTAGCCATGGTCATGTGAATGGTCACTGCCTTAGAATGAGTTATGATAGGTGTTTATTGATTTGCTAATATGTATTGCACTGGATGTTTCTTTTTATGGGAATTCTTCTCATACATACCATTTATGTGAATGTGCTATACAATACTATATTATAGGCAGTATGACATTTAGGATTGGAATGGTGTGTGTGTGTGAGTGTGTCTGTTTGTACATATGTCTGCATGTCCTCACCTGTTACATCTTTAGTGCATCTTAAATCTAAATATACAATTTGCTTATCACATTTTTAGTGCTGCCTCTTACTCTTTCTCTTGCTAATTAGAGCCACCCATTAATACTGGCTGCAAATGTCCCGTGGGTAGCTCAGACATTTACTGATTATGTCCCCTAGAAGAAGAGTTTCTGAGTGAGTCCCCCTAGTGGAAAGTATGATAAGTGCAATGTGCTTGGCAAGTAACCTGCAGCCTGATAACCTGCTATGTATGCCCCAGGTAAAATGTCACTCATGAGGAATTATCGCTGTGTAAAAAAAAAGCTACAAACTGCCTGGTTTCAACTGTTAGGAGGATCTTTGATCTAGAACAACACATGTAACAAGGTGAAGGAGAAGAGAGTGTGTGTTTACATTCTGTTTACAACTGTTTTAATTATATATATATATATATTTATATATATATATATATATATATATATATATATATATACAATGTTTGTTTATTGCATATCATACAATTAAGTAATGTGTAATGTGTTTTCACCTTTGGAATATAATGTTACACTGTTACCTGTATAGATAGCTGATAACAATGGTCAAGTAGTAATTTTTATGAGAATTAAGTGATTGTTTTTGTGCCTTTTTATTGTAAAATGCATGGTAACCATTACAGTATGGAGGTCACGGAAATGTGTATTTTTGTATTCTGCAGAAATTAATTGTTAAACTTTGTACATTTTGCGCTGCCTTGTAAAGGCTGCCAGTTGATATCTTCCTACATCAATAAAACGGAATGCAATCATAATGTTTCTGCCTGAATTCCTACGGAATGCGTGTTTACTTGTTTACACGTTCCATGTCTTTATTCATTGTTGTTTTTATATAATTATTACATTTTGTGGGGGAAAAAACCTTAATTTTCATCATTTAGAGACCACGTTGTCTCTCATGTAGGCCTACATATCTTATTTATAACGCCCATATACTTACGTAATTCGGCATCACTAGTCATCCTCTTCTACTGTGAATTCAGTGTATCTTCCAATAATTTTTCAAATAATACAACATTCTGTGGCCAACTTTTATCAATTATCATTCCTAGATTGCTGTTGGTAACATATGCAATCTTTGTCGTCTATAGTGAATGTATTTGAAACAAATTTTAGATCTATGCACATTTTATCGGTACAAATGTATACAGTATATACATTGTATTGTATTTTATGTATGTATGTATGTATGTATGTATGTATGTATGCATGTATGTATGTATGTATGTATTATTATTATTAGTAGTAGTAGTAGTAGTATTAGTATTAGTATTAGTATTATTATTATTTTCAATCGCTGTTTCAGTATTCTCAATTTCTCCTTACTGGCAGCTTTTTTCCCTGGTTTGATTGCTTTGGCCTGAATCTTCCATGTTACGTGAAATGATCAGAGGGGAGCAGCAAAGTGTCTGACGGCAATCGGGTGAGAATAATCATTGTGAATGCTGCACGAATTAAGGATTGTATCTTGGGATGCTTTAACAGTATTTGTTGCAACGGTTTTGTTGTATGTATTTCCGATGTAAAGTCAAATATACAAGAGCAACATCTTGGGTGATATTCAGGCCGCGGCCCTGTGAAAATATAAAATTGTAGCTCGTCGCTACTTTGATGATGCCTGTTTGTGATGCTCTGTCATCAGTTAGCGTTCGTATCTCAAATAAGCTTAGTACGGCCAGTAGCTACATTTTTGGATATAACTAGCGTAAACTGACTTGCTGGTTATTCCGTAGAGTCTGACTTTCTCAAAAATAACAGACTGAAATACCCGTGACATCCCGCAGTTATAAGGAAAATGCTACACCGGCTTGCTACACATCTATAGCAGATGCAAACATAGATTTTAATGTCCACAGCTGGCTAGCTGTAACCTTGGTCGTGTTAAATTGGACTTATGTGTATTACGTTGTCGTAAAAACTGTTCTTACCGCGAATCCCACTTGTTTACATTCTGGACAGATGTGAATGTAAAGTGAATCTATCGTTGTTTTCGTCGCAGCACTTATTATACACAAGCAATATGGGACGCGCTGTTCTAAAATTTATTCTTACGACCAACGGTGCCTGAAACGACAAATGTAGAAATGTTATCACGGCGGGGCAGAATTATATGGACAAATACAATCTTTGGGGGGAGGGGAGACTATATGCTGTAACTGCATTTACATCAAACCTACGATGCATCAAAAAAGCTTCTTCACGGTATCTCACTGGATGCATATCAATGCTAAAATAGAGGATGGCTTAAGCATGCATCAGGCGCAAGGTGATGATGCGAGCTACTGTTGCATGATTTGACAGCATTGTATGTCTTCGATAAAGTTCATTTAAGATGGCCAGCGTAGCTCCATACTTCGAAACACACGTCTGGTATACATCAAACGACAGTCTGACCTATTTTTATCACTAGAGCTTATATAACTTAAATTGTGCCCTGGTGACAGATTGTTGCCCTGGCTGTCTAAAGCTGCTTATAATATCTTAGAAGATAAACATTTTGCTGAACTAGTTGCACACTCCTCACTACAACGCAGTTCGTGTGACTTTCTGCTAACGTTATAGGCGACAGTATGCTTCCGTGAGAGGTACGTTTGATATTGTTTTGCCCATGGTAGGTGTGTTACTAATGCTAATACGACACAACTTCTCTGAGAGTCGCTGGTGTTTCTATAAATTTGGTACAACTGGGCGAATGCTGAATGGCTTTTCCACACTATAGAGAAATGACCTACAGTACTGGGTATTGAATGCTTCTGAAACCGATTTTTGAAATATGTGACAGTCTGCGATCTGGTCTTAAATGGTCTAATTCTAATAATAATAAGAATCTGTATAATATACATAATGTATATAAAATGTAACATGATTGCACTAGCACTATAACTCGTATGTTTTGGAGCATGGATGAATGGTCAGACCTTTTTTTCAGAGATAAACAAAGATGTTTTTTTATTTTTATTTTGTCGCATATACCGAAGTGACCTGCCTTGTTTGCGTTATGTTCCTTTTAAGTGTAGGTGTGCACTTAATCCAGAAGAAATTATGTCCATCTCCACTACATTTATAGGAGTTTGATAGTAATCATACTGTGTGCTTAATGCAATCATACCTCACCATGCATTTTGCCATTTTCCTTGTCATTAGCAGAAGAAATATGCTGCATTTAACAGTTTCCTCAAAGTAGGAGAATTATACCCTCAAATCCATTTGCTACTTAAAGCCATATATCCTCAATCTTCCCTTTGCATGTACCGTGGCACTTAAGTTGATGATTTAGGATTGTATAATAACTGCAATTGGTTGTAACACTAATGACATGGTATCATTAGACTCTTTGCCTCTCTTTTGTATGCACTTTTGTAAGTCTGGTTTAAAGTGTAGACTGCTAAATGTCTAAATGAAATTACAGTGAATTACAGTGTGGCGCACACAATTGGACAGTCTGGGAATGGTGTGAATGAACCTATGAATTGTGTGTGGTATGCTAGCTTAGATCTCAAGGGGATCCTCTGCATTGGAGTGCTAGCAATGCATTTCTGAAGTTAGACCATAAGGTCATTTTTGGAAATCCTTCAAGACCTCCAGAATGCACAGTGGGGCACTTCCCACACAAAGAAAAACAAGGTTTCTTATCCCTCGTTCCCATGCAATGCGAGCATGGGTATTAGGTCTGTCTGGACTGCAAAGGATGTGCAAAGCTGCTTTTGCACAGTTCTTGTTTTGATGAGGAAATTCCTCATTTGGAGTAATTTTATATATTCTGTGCTTGCTTTTGCTTTAGACTTCCTTCTCACGACTTTTAATCAAGTAATTATGTAAATTAAGTTCATTTCTAAATGAATCTATAGCAGTGATGTCCAACTTTCCCAGCTTTCTGAGCCCACAAAATGTCTCGCTTAATATGAAAATATAGCCTAAGTGCTGTAACCCACCCATCATTAAAATGCAGTCTGTATGTTCAAATCTGGAGTTAAAATGCAGTGTGTTCCACAAGGCCAACTTGAGGCTGACTGGCTACTTTTATCCCTGAGTTGTCATAGGCTAATAAACCAAAAAATCTCCTTGTCATGTTATTGACATAAGCTCCAGTAGTCGCAAGACATTTTAACAGCAGGACAAAAATTAAAAAACAGAAAAGCACAAATTTGATTCCTGAATAGTCAAGAATGTGAAATGATTCATCCAGAAATGTTAAAGACGGTGAATGTTGTTGGACTGTCGTGGCAGACAGGAATCCTCAGTGTTGCGTGGAAGTCGGTAACAGTGCCTTTGGAGTGGCAGACCGGGGTGGTTTTCCCCATCTTTAAGAAAGGGTACTGGAGGGTGTGTTCCAGTTATCGGGGAATCACACGCCTCAGCCTGCTCAGGAAAGTCTGTGCCAAGGTGCGGGAAAGAAGGCTACGACCCATAGTCAAACCCTAGATTCAAGAGGAACAATTCAGGTTTCATCCAGGCCGCGAAACGGACCAGCTTTTTACCTTCTCTCGGATATTTGAGGGGGCATGGTAATTTGCCTGTCCAGGCTACGTGTGTTTTTCTGGATGAGACCAAGGACGCATGATCCAGAGCAACAAACATTTTCATTTTAATCACAGATCATCAAGGGATTCTTTGTACTGCTGATCACATGTTACAACTTCAGGCAGCTATTCAACAGAACTGCATAAGAAATAACCTTATTTTCCATTGCCAAATTCGGGTTATGAGGTTAAGGTTATATTTAAGCTGTTTTGCCCTGCTGCAGTAGCAGCTTGTCTGGGTTATTGTCATTGCGTCTTTGTGAGAAGCTGGAATATTTTGATTTATTTTTTCATTTTAATTAGAAATGGGTTATGCTGTAATTCCAGTCCTTTGGTTTATAATGGGTGTGCTCATCTAAGGAATGCAGTAACTGCATTCAAATATGATCCATACTTAGAGTTTTTACTGGATAGTATGCAAACAGTTTTAAACATCTCACTGTGTTGCCTTCATCAGTGAAAAGATGTAAAGATCAGTCTTGTATTCCTAACTTTACAGCATTACCACAGGTGTAGAACCTAATTCGATGGAAGCAATGACACAAGACTGACATCAGCAAAAAACTAGTTTGACATCTCATGCTGCCATATCATTGCTGGATTTTCTGCCAAGTTCAAACTTTGTATGTCATCAATGCATAGCGCCAGATGCTGCTGGTGGAAATTTGCCGAGACATTTAATTCATATCTTAAAGGGATGGTTCACTTTCTGGGGATTTAATGTATGTTCTCTATTGATCCAGAAAGGTATTTCACACACTATTTTAGGCTATCTAGAGAAGCTTATGACTACTGCCATGCTTTAGGCTGGCAGGTATAATGGCATTCAGGCTAAAACAAGAAAATACACACAACTGCTTGTAACTCCCAAGTAGGCTAGTTTGTACAGTGAAGCTATGATTCCATAGGTTATGTGTATGAATATTACACCATTTTTCTTAAAAAATGGCAAAACATTATTTTATTTGGAATTGTTTACAATGGTGCACATAACCTGAAACTGCCACACTCAAGGAAGTACAGTATAAAAACAAATACTTATGTTTACAATTATGAATAAATGTTTTACAATTGAGCTATAGGCTATATCATAATTAGACCTATAGCATCTAGAAATATAGCATTGCTGTACAAGCTGCATTGGAGTTTATTTCATTGCTTTAGACCATAAACGTCCATTCCGTCAGAAAATTTATTTTAAAACCCCTTCAAGTGAACTATCCCATTAGACTCTAGACTCTAGACTCTGCCTTCTGGATCATCTTAGTGGATGTGTATCAGCACAGTGATTGGGACATGGTGAGATACCTTTGATACATTTTGATAAATGTATGGCTTCCTGGCACTTACTGCAACGGGCAGGACATTCACCAGTTTCCAGGATAAATTCTTGGTCACTGAAGCATCACCCAGTTGATAAAAAAATAAAAAAATAAATAAATCCCCCTGCTCCAAAAAGTGAACTATCCCATTAACTAAAAGCACTGGATGCAGAACTGAATCATGTACAAATGTAGACTGCTTTCAAAAAGTTATGTTACTGTTCATAGTTTCATTGGGCCCAGAACCATGTTTGAAAAATTATGCACCCAGGGTACATTAATAAATGAACAGATAAGCCCTGAACATCCTGGGCCCTGCACAAAAGGATTAGGCTGCTGTGAGTGCTAAGCACTGAGAGGATCAGGGAGTGTGAAATTTGTCACCTTCTTTCATGTCATATTGGGACCCCGTCTTGCTAATGGTATGTTGCGTAATTCAGTGGTAGCACAGTCTTAGAACTTCTTGGAAGCCGTCTCTTCAGTTTGACAGGAGCCCCATGCCAATGCTTTATTTGAGTGACTTTCCTGTATATGTTTTTCCCTCTCTGCAGACAGTGAGGACTAGCTGTCGGTTAACATTACATTTCATTGTTGCACAACCTTCAAGACAATGATCTCATTGTTGCCAGTAGCCATATTACCCTGTAACCTGTCATATGGCAGAAGATGGAGGGGGCTGGGCTTTGTTAACACTTGCATGAGAGATTCTTGGAAAACAAGGCTGCCGTCTTGTGCTGTTTGTGCGTATGCAACAGTCTAGACTCTGCCTTCTGGATCATCTTAGTGGATGTGTATCAGCACAGTGACTGGGACAAGGTGAGATACCTTTGATACATTTTGATAAATGTATGGCTTCCTGGCACTTACTGCAACGGGCAGGGCATTCACCAGTTTCCAGGATGAATTCTTACTGAAGCATCACCCAGTTGATTAAAATAAATAAATAAATAAATCCCCCTGCTCCAAAACAGCTGGTGTGTGATTACTTTTACTATGGAATAATGTCTGATAGGCATCGCCCAGATTTTTCATGAGAAGCCTTCGTTTTGTCGGTATTGTTCCGTCAGTGCCAATGCCTGAGAGTTCTGTTTCCATGACAACTGCAGGTGCGTGGCCAGCGTCCTGCCCCAGCCCTGCCCAGCCATGGACGCCTGTGCCCGAATCAGAGGGGTCCCACTGAAGACACGTGCCTCCATTAGGAAAGAGGTTAGTTGATTTTGATTACATTGCACTATATTTATTAACTATTCATAATTATTATTAACTATTAATTATTAAAATTTAAATACGCAATAAATTTTATTAATTAAAACATTTTATTAGGCTACTGTTATGTCCGCAGAAGAGTGTTTCTGATCTGTCGAAAAGGTGGTTGGGGGTTTTTTGTTATTATGGTGAGTATTATTTAGTCATCAACTGGTCTTCTTTGGCCTACCAGGACCTTGTGATTACTGAGCTCACCAGTTCTCTCTTTGTTCGCGATGATGTTCTAAAATTGTGGAGAAAGTCTTTGTCTCAAACAATATGGAGCTCACTGTGCTTAGCTAGCTCAGCTCATATTTTCAGTGTTAAACAAGTATGCTTATAATCCATTTCAGTTTCTGCAATCACAAGTTGATATTGTTTTTTTTTTTCTTTTGCAAAATTGAGTATGCTGCCCCAGGGTTGCGTGCACACCTCAACTGTGATGTTGCTCAGAAACCGATCTGTCCAGTATTGCTATCGAAACATGCCATCTTCCTGCTGTGTAGAATGCAGACCTCAGCAGTCTGTGACATAAGCAGCACAATAATGGCAAACAGTGCATATTTGGCATGACAGAGGTTTCCACTTCTACTGAATACAAACGTAGGGGCTGGGTCTTACTAGCAAGCTAGCCACTAAAGAAAGAAAGTTTAGGTTTATTACTTGCATGCTTAAGTTCTACTGAAAAGAAAATGCACATTGCTGTTGTGTAGAACATTTCAAGGGTTTAACATCAGTGAATTTATTTTTACTGAAAACAATGTCAGACCTCTATAGGGAATGCTTAATATCCTCCAGATTCACCTGAGACACAGCTGAAGAACATGCAAATTACCCGCCTATTGTCATTTTTAAATGTGAAAGGGTAGTGGTGTACCCAAATTGTACCTTTTGCAGTATTTCTGGTCAGAGATTGCTTTGCCAAGCCACGCTGAGAGTGAATCAGTTACGCCTTGATCTGTTAAATGAGGTCAATGTTGTTTTGTGGTGGAAGTCCCACCACAGCAGCGCCCTTCCTGGGAATCGAACCTGCAAATTTTAGGCTACAATCCCAAACATTATCATATAAAAGCAACAAATATAAACTTGGGAAGGAAAAATATGTTTTTTTTAAAGTTCAGTGGCTTGTCTAAAGCACTTTCCCGCAAAAAATGAACTAATGAGGCAATCAAAACAAGCATATGAAGAAGAGTTCCCTAACCATTACACCATACTGCCGCCCTTTAATTCAATATTTCAAGGTAATTCCATAATTAATTGACTCCCGGGTCTGGTATGCAATGAATTTTAATAACCTTTGATAACCTCTCTCTGTTTGCTTCCTTCTGTTGGTTAGACCATCCAGGAGAGCTCCACACTCAGTCTGAAGAACCTTGTGAAGAGCAGAAAACAGCTGTGTAATGTGGTGCTGGACCTGCCGATCAGAGAGACGGTGTCTGTAACTGAGGTGTGTATTTCCATACCGCAGTAATGAATTAACTTAAGAGCTGCTAATGGCTAATGCTGTTCCAGTGTGGGAAGGGCTCCACGTTCTTACAGTAAACCCACATCTGCTGTAGCTGATAGCCTAACAGGGAGGTGCGTAATTGGAAGTTCTGTCGCTCAGGGAAGGACTTGCATGTGATTGCTGTTGTTGGGACGATTGCATCTCATCATGCACCAGTAACCTTTCTGGGCAATCGGGCACCCACAGTCTACCTGCACAGGCTACAAGTGGCGCCCTGTGACGCTGTGTGTGCGTGAGCTTAACTGGTCGAGTGAAGAGAAGCAGCAGCTGACATCTTGTGTTTTGGAGGAGAGTGCAGCAGTGACCCAAACTGACAGAGCAGATTGCAGCATTGTGTGTGCGTGTTTGTGCGTTTGTATGCATTTGCGTGTACGTGTGTGTGTGTGTGTGATTTTACCATGGTTTTAGGTGTTTTTTTATTTTTTATTTTATTACCTTCTGAGTCATTGATTGTGTTGTTAAAATGACATATTTGTGTTGTTCTTTGGCCAAATTCTTCTGATTGTTATTTTAACTTTTATTCTGAACACACCTTTTTTTCCACCCTTAGATTCATTTTGTGTGTTTACCCAGTCATTCTCTTGGAGACAGTGCCACACTACAGGTCAGTGCTTGTCTTCAAATATTTAATATTTCAAAATTGCATTGCACAAAGTTTATGTAAATAAAATTTTTAGAAATCTTCAGCATTCCCAATAAAAGTAATCTTTGTGGCTTATCATGCTTGTGACACATTTTGAGCAAATATATATATATATATATATATATATTTGGAATTTTTCTAAACTCTGTAATGCTGTAAAAAGCTAAATTAATTGTGTCTGATGCGCTGTGTAAAGGCTGTGGCAGCTGCCCCAGGTGATGTGATTGAGCTGCTCAGATCACTACATGTCCCCAGCCTGAGAGACGAAGAGCTGCTGCTGCTCAAAGACTCTAAGAATCTCCTGGAGAAAAAAGACAGTAGTTCACAGGTAAGATATAGAATTATCAACGTTTTTATTTACAGTAATGGTATGCGCTCTTTGTAATTGCTATATGTTCTGTTAGTGTAATTGTGTTTAGAGTATTTTCAGTTGTTTCTTTTCTTCACCACTTGTAATTGCTGCATTATCATTGAAGTCACTTAATTCATTTTCCTGCATGATTTTGTCTGGCTCTTCTGTTTGGTATGTTTTTGTGACTGCAGAGTGTAGCCCTTTGGTAAGATAAGATTCACAATCCCTGTAAATTGGCAAAGTAACATTGGACATAGCAAGGCTTTTTTATGTATGCACTTTCTGTCTTGTCTCCAAAGACAATGGTGGTGAATTATAAATCCTATAGAGACTCAGTAACTACTCTGGATCAGTTCAGGGCATGATTTTCTTGTGACTGCATGTTGAAGTGCACATCAAACAAGCACAAACAGAATGACTATGGGCTCTGTTGCATTTATGGTTAAGTTTAAGATTAAAATTTATTGCTCTAAAAATACTTAATGGCACAGTAAGGATGTGTTGAGTATGTAGTGAGAAACACTAAAATACTAAAAGATGAGGTTAATAAAACATAATAATGTCAATAATTCAGGTGATGCGCTAAATCCCTTGTGCCTTAAAGCAATGTGTGGAACCCAACCCTTAGTCTCATATGCACGTGAAAACCCCCCCTCCTGCAGTGCTTTCTCTAACCTGAATTTAATTTCTTAATAAATCAGCACACCTTGGTTCCTTTGCATTGGTTGACTATGGTCATGTCCTCTCTTTTTGCTCCAGAATGGTTGGTTGAAAGCCATCTGTATACTGCGGTTCTCCCACACTCCTCAGAATAGTGTCAACACTACACTGGGTCTACTGGCCAGGTACACTGCCGGTGTGAAGTACGCCATAGAGCTGCAGTCTGTACAGAAGGCTGCACCTGACACCTGCCAATCCGAAGACGATGATACCAACCAGTCGGTCTCCTCCATCGAGGATGACTTTGTCACTGCTTTTGAGCACTTGGAGGAAGATGAGACCACAGATTACCCATGTAGGTTGTTTCTCTGAATGTTTGGTTAAATTGGTAATGTTTGAGTTGATTTCCAGGCCCCAGCTAAGATTACATTACAGTTTACCCATAACATGGAGATGGACTTTAAAATGATTTTCTTATTGTTGTGACTAGATGGCAGTGAAATATGAATGCCCCATTAAATGTTGGCTTATATTTATTGCCAAGCACTACATCACTTTTGATCATACTGCAAACTAAATGTTTTGTTTTCAGCTATCAGTTCAAAGCCTGAAATAGTTAATTTTCAAAAAGAAACAAGTGTTATAAGCTAAAGCAGGCCAGCCTAATGTTTGTAGAATGTTAATCATAATTAAATTAATGTGTTATTTAAATACCCCTGTGTCTCATTATTTTTAGCTTCTGGTCCCTACTGTCAACATAACCGGCGTGACGTGGCCTCTCAGACTGTCCCCTCCCACCGCAAAGACAAGTCGGGTTCACGGGTCATCATCCGCTCTCTCTCCAAGAAGGCCTCAGCCAAAAAGACAACCCCTCCTGAAGTATCGGTTTCTGTACAGAGCTCGGCAGTAGGATGGTCCACAGGTTCAGGGAGCCAGTGGAGCTTCTACACACCAAGCAGTCCTGAGAAAGGCCGTCTCACCTCCACCTCCCTTACGGAGTCTGACGAGTCCAATTGCTCGAGTCCTAGCCCCATTATCTTCTTGGATGAAGTAGGTTATCAAAAAAGTCTGAGAGCAAAGCTCGACATTCCTAAAATCCCTGTCCTCAAGGATGGGGTAGAAGACTCGGATTCAGAAGTGAGTGAGTTTTTCGATAGTTTTGACCAGTTTGATGACCTGGAACAAGTTCTGGAGAACACCTCCAAGGCTAAGTTGCACAAGGATATAACGCCTACTGGCCAGACGCATAAAAAGAAGCTTTCAGAGGACCGAGGCTCAAAATATGTATCCAGAGGCAGTTCAGCTAAAGCTATGAATCCACAGAAATTTGACCATCCAGTCCTCCCCGCCAACATAAGGAAACCCACTCCACTAAAACCAGGATTGGCAAGCGGTACCCACTCTGAAGTCCCTGATTCCCCGCGGCAAGTGCGAGCCTCTGGTGAGGAGAATGGAGCTCTCTTCAGTCCGGTCAGATCGTCTGCTTTTAGCCCTCTAGGAGAGGGTGGTTCTTTGGAGTGTTTTTGGAAGGCAGACGGAGATACCACAGAACTGCGCAAGCCTCAGGACCTCTGTGCGCTGTATAAGACGTATTCGGATTTTGCAAGCAGTATGTCGAAGGAAATCCTTGCCTCAGTCTGTGGGTACTCATCGCCTGTTGACATGAACATCAACAAGAACCTGAGTTGCGTTTGTCATAAAGAATTTCAGAACGTCAGTGGCCACCTCATGAAACTTTCTGACATACAGGAGACAGTTACGATATCCAAATCACAGAAATCGCAAACACTGACAGATGGAATACAGAAGTTTGCTACGGACTTGGTGGAAAGGAGCCTAGGGAGTGCCTTCCGAGATCTACAGAAAGGGGTGTCCTCTTGCACTACTACACTTTGCCATCTAGCTGCAAGGTTAACTTCCTCAGTGTTTCAAATGGCCTTTCATGAGATAGGCATGAGGCGTGCATATGTTTTAAAAGAACGTGCAGTAAATGGTTTAGCTGGCTTCTTAGTCGGGGAAGCCATGTCTGAGGCACTGAAAGAGTTCTGCATTGTGAGGAAGCAAATCTTCAACAACACTGTTGCCCAGTTTGCGGCAGACCTTGCAGAGGAGCTGGTCTTCGAAGGGATCATGGAGGTCTGCCAGTTCTCATACCCGTCCACACCCTCGACTTCATGTGACTGGTCTTTTGAGCAAGAGGAAGAGGTTGTTTCATCGTATGCCTCGGACCTCTCAGAATCTGTACTCCAGGAGGCATTCATTGAGCTGTCTCAAGCGGAGGTTACCTTCACAACACAGGCGGCCATTAGCGTGTCTCTGGACAACATACATTATGTCAGCGCTGAGGATTCCAATCCGTCTACAATGACATGTGATGCTGCTACAAATTACTTGGAATTGCCAGGCACATCTGAACTGGCCGGTGCACCGGAAAACCGGTGCACCATGAGAAAAGCTTTGTACTGCATGTCTGGAGTTGCCAGTTGTGTGCCAGTACCTGTGGCAGGGAAAGGCATTTCCCAGTTTCAGAATCCAGCAGATGTTTGTCATTTTAAATCCAGTGTTAGCCACACCTCACAAACTAGTCCCAAGAAAAGCAACTGCTCTGAACTGGGAGTAGTGACAACATCAGCACTGGACAAATCCACAGCAACTCAGACAGACTTGCTGCTGGCTACTGCGCAAGGCAATAGGGCAAATGGTGAAATGCGTGCCAATGATGAAGAAACAGTCTTTGCTAACGATGAGAATGTTTATGAAGCTACATCATCCAGGAAGAGTAATTTTCAGAACTTCTCTGGAAACATGGTCGACTTGATTGTGAATGAAGCATATGACCTCATGGCCACTTCCAAAGTGAAGAAGACAGTGGGGGACTGTGCTGACTATTTGAGCAAGAAAATAGGAAGTTGCATGCCCTCATCACGGCAGGTTGAGTCTCAGGATCTCGTCAATGAAGGTATAGTGAAGTCTGCCACCACGCATACAGCTGTACAAGGAAATACTGACACCTCAGCCCCCGGAAATGAATGTCTTCTAAGTGACAGTGTAGAGAAAGTGGATCTAAGGACAGTACTTGAGAAGAATACTTCTGGTGTATACGTTATGCTGGATGAACACAGTTCAGTATCAGACAAGCTAACAGATGCTGCCTACCTGCAGGAGAAAGATAGTGTTACTGATCAGAGCTCCCACTTTCCCTCACAGCCTTCCTGTAATAAAGATGCTCGTGAGAATGTATGGCAGTTAAGAGATGCAGCGCTTGAGACGCGTCCTTCATCAGTGAAGGATACTTTGGAAGTGCCAGATATCCAAATGGCAGGGCGAGGTGACAGGAAAACGGTTCCAGAAGAGGCACTCAGTAGCACCGGGAGAAAATGGAGTGGAACTCCAGGCACTCCTCCATCCACCCCACTGCAGCAGCCTCCGCCTATGTCTCAGGAGAAACAAATCAAGCAGTTCTCAAAGAAGCTGAAAGGGAAGCTTGCAAAGGAATTTTCTCCAGCTACGCCGCCATCTACCCCACAGTACCAGCCTCCCGCTGGACCCCTTGAAGCTGGAGCTGACTCGGAGAAGAAAGACTTCATGCTGAAGCTTATGAGGTCCCTTTCAGAGGAAGCATGTAGGAATGAGGATGAGGAATACGGAAGAGATGGTAGGGGCCAATCCAGAATTCGGGCTGGAGACTGCCGGCCAGAGCAAAACCTTCCTGTAGAAAGCGACTATAAAATCATGCAGAAGGGAGCTCTTCGGTATGCAGAGCGCCTTGCTTTCCACATTGTTTCTATGGCTACTGAAATGGACACCTTGAGTTTGGAAGAAGGGGGGAAGTTGAATGACAAGGAAGGTAAAGCCAACCTCCCTGTGCACAGTGCTCGGTTCTCACAAGAAACCTTAAATTCTTTATGGACCTATGCCGGGGAAATAGCAGGGGAGGTCATCAATGATGTAAAGAAGATGATGACGACTTCTACTCAGCATGGACGCAAAGCCTGGAAGGATAGCCAAGATGACTCTGCTGAAAGTCACTCACAGGTGGACCACAGAGAATGTAGATTAAATAACATAGCTGACCAGTGGTCCAGCGATCTTGTCACTTCAGTTCTCAACCTCCAGGGTTCCGGGTCAAGTGGGCTGTCATCCAAGTTCCCTAGTTGTGAAAGTGTGACTGATGAATATGCCGGGTACCTCATCAGGGTTCTGAAGAGGGAAGGGGGCAGCAGGGAGCTCATTTTGGATCAGTACGCCAGCCGACTTGCTTATAGATCTGTTAAGTCGGGACTAGCACACGCCACAAGGAAGCTCAAGCAGAAGTCCAGTCCGAGGCTTCAGTCTTTCAAGAGATTTCATCATGACGGCACCAGTGAGGTCTGGAGAAGACCAGCTCTGGAGACACCCTTTACAGACACACAGGCTGACCAGTGTACATGTCAGAAGGCCAGAGATGTAAGCAGTGGGGAATATATTGAACTTGTTAACTTTGCAGAGTCTTTGGCTTACAACATCACATGTGATGTGACAAGAAAGCTCAGACTGTCCTCTGTTCGTATGCCCAAATCGCTAACTGATTCCTGCCTGTACAAAAAGGCCAAGCCAGGAGATGTGCCAGATAGGCTTATCAAAACCTCATGTTCATGTTCCTTCCTGCCTTATATGGAGAAATACAAACAATATCACAGCACCGGCAGTTTGAATGATGGGACTTATAGCGATAGTGTCGTGCAAGTCATTGAACGCTATGCCAGGAAGATTGTTGACGATACTTTAGAGGTGACACTGGCAACGGCAGGCCATCCTGTTTTAGAGGACAGGATAAGGATGAGCAGAAATTTGTACGCCGAAAGAGCCTGTCGCTACTGTACTGTCAGGGAGCGTCCGTTTTTAAGCAGCGTGGGCCGGCATTACTTCCAGGAAGTTCACAGGAAAAGAGGGCGGGGCTGTGAAGTGTCGACTGTAAGCTGCTGTAGCCAGGCAAGGTCTTGCAGTCTTGAAATTCCAAAGATTCACATTGACTTGGATAAGAGGGAGGTGTTTGCCGAAGAAGTGGTGTCCTCTGCGATTGAGAAAGCGAAGAGGGAGCTGAGCAGCACTAGCCTGAATGCGGACAGTGGGATTGGGCATGATGGCGCAAGCTTTGCTGAGAGCCTAACCACAGATATAATGGCATCTGCTATATCGAACATTTGCCGGGCCGTCAGCGTCAGGTAAAACCTGTTTTATGTAAAATGACTTTACCTCAAAGCGAAACTTTCATTATAAGTAATTGCTGATGAGTGATTTGTGTCCCAGAAGAAAAAAAATAGAAGTTTGTTTTTTTTGTCTAATATATAGTAGTCATGTAAAAGTGGAAAGAGGTGTCTTGGTTATTCAGGAACCCTCTACCAAGCTTCCCCACCCCCCCTTCTGAAAAAATTCTTGGCACTTCCCCCGGTCACTGTTACTGGATTCCCCACAAACAGAACACAGGAGGGAATATGACCAAAAAGCCAAAAGCGTAAAACTTCTTTGCAGCAAGTGAAGGAACTGACTTTGTAGAAAGCAGCTCATATTATTGACTGCACTGTGATGCTGGCATTAATTGTTGGTTCATGCTGGAATGTCTTCTGTTTCTAATTCTTTGAGTCTGTGTATCCAAGTCAAGTTCTCTTTACAAGGGCAAATGAAGTCTTGTTGCTAAGTGGTGCCACGTGCTTCCTGTGCCCTAGCCCGCCTGGGAGGGAGCGGACAAACACGTCCGAGTCTGCGGTGAGCCAGCAGCTGAGCGCAGGGGAGGACAGCATCGGCAGCTGGTCCAACCTGAGCTTTGAGGACGAGCACCCGGATGAAAGCAGCAGCTTTTTACATCTGAGCGACAGGTAGACAAGCCAGACGTGTAGCACGGCTTACGTAGCAGCGCGCTAGCTGCTGATTTGGAACCGGGTTATAGTCCTCATAATCCATCCTTACCCTTTGCATAAGATGTTCCATTATTTATCATCTGAGAAAGCTGCTGTAGGTGACGGGTGCAGTGTGTCCTTTGGGTTGGTTAGGATAAAATGATGAACATTCCTTGCAAGATCCTGCAGTTGTTTATTAACGGTACACCTCTTCTTTCTTTAATTCACCCTGTTTTTTCTTGCGCACACCTTTTCACCAGTGTGGCTCTAACTCTTATTGAGGTAGACTGCTGGAATGAATGAACTGGGCATATTGTTTTAGAAGACCTTTTGGGAACCTTTTTTTAGTCATGCTGTACCTTTGCCAGGGACTTCCTGTGAGAGTAAGAAGTGTTACTAATGTCATTTTCAATTCATTGTTCAGCTCACGTTCAGGGAGAGTGGAGAAAGTAAAAACGTTTGTTCATGACTTGTGTTAGTCTGTTGTTTTTAGTACAGGTGTGATTCTATCATAGACCATTTATACAATTTGTTATCATATCAGGGAAATATTGGTGTGTTTTGGTTTTTAGAAATCCTACAGCATGAGGAGACTAAGTCAGCCTGCTTGTTATCCATGGACACACTGCAGCTAGCCAGTGCTTGGAAATGACCACCAATTTTACTGACATTTTATGTATGAAATTAAAATAACTGATTTGTGGCCAAAATATGTCACGGTACATTCTCAATTTAATGTAAAACTCCGAAGAAGATTTAATCTTTATCTCTTCATGTAAACCATGGAGAAAATTAATGTGAAATGCAGGTAGTAATTTACCCAGACACTAAAAGGCTTTGGGGCAGAACAACTGGAGCTTTTGGTGTTCTAGGCAACGAAATGGGGCAGAAATATGGAAGGTTTCCCACTGAAACTGGCCAGTTTCCAGAGGAAGTCTACTCCTTATTTGACTTCAGTATTTGTAAATTCCAGAAAAAGAAGCACATTTTCTCTTCCCCTTTCAGTGGTGTATTGCAGCTTTTGAAAAATGACAGATATAGCTAAATCTGTACAGATTAATTTATTCTCTTGAGCGCTACCTACACACAAGGTGATAAATGATTTTTGCCAGACCTCAGTGTTTTATCTTTTGTAGCATGCAGACAACATTTAGCTTTTATGTAGAGGTTAAATAGCTAGCAGTATTGTTGAAGGCAGTGTTAATGTACCATGCTAAGTCCTCATCTTCTCTCCTGGCAGTAATGGGAACAGCAGTAGCTGGAGCAGTCTGGGGTTAGAGGGGGAGGTTTGTGAGGATCCCTTATCACTCTCCCCATCTGACAGGTTGGTGCGGTTCAGGAGACAGTCAGTGTGGGTGTGGTGTTCCATTGAAATACACTGAAATACAAGTGTTTTCTTTTCCACCTCACACATAAACGTAAACTTGTACGCATGCAGACACACACACACACATACACTCACTCAAACACACACACATTAGGGGCGACATAGCTCAGGAGGTAAGACCGATTGTCTGGCAGTCGGAGGGTTGCCGGTTCAAACCCCGCCCTGGGCATGTCGAAGTGTCCTTGAGCAAGACACCTAACCCCTAACTGCTCTGGCGAATGAGAGGCATCAATTGTAAAGCGCTTTGGATAAAAGCGCTATATAAATGCAGTCCATTTATCATTTACCATTTACACATGCATAATGCCAAATCCGATTGATAAGTAGTGTATAGAATTCAGTTCACAAAGACCTGGGCCCAAATACTTTACATATTTGAAATATATATTGTATGTTCTTGAAATCAAGTTTTTTTTATTTATTTTTTTTACATTTTTTGGTATCTGTGGGAATTCTACTTTGTCTAAAGCAGGGCTGTCAAACGTAATCCCACGAGGGCCATAGTGTCTGCGGGTTTTTTTGTTTTGCTTTCAATCAGTTGCCTATTAAGGCCTTGAGAACAAGGTGTTCATTAGCCAATCAGTTACTTAAATGAAACATTTGTACTGAGAACACCCCATAAACCAGCGGACACTGCGGCCCTCCAGGGCTGGAGTTTGACACCTGTGGTCTAAAGGGTTAAAGCTTTTTAAATTGTTAATAACTCTCTCACACGCACACATACTTGTTAGGCTAAATCTGATTGATTGGTTGTTCTAAAATGCAAAACCTTTTAGTCTTTCAATGTAAATAGATGACTCATTCACTGTGCTTTTCAAATGCATACCTGTTATATTAACAGATAATTTAGTTTGGCTACAGAAATATAACTGCAAGATGACCAACTTATGACTGTTCATATTGTTATTAGATTTTAAATATGTTTGTGAGTGTATATTTGCATTTATGTAAATGTTTTATTTGTAATCAAACAATTCACATGTGGTTAAAGTGCAGGTACATTTGTACATTTTTCTTTCACCATTTATAAATTACAGCACTTTTTATACACAGTCCCCCCCCCTATTTCAGGGCACTATAATGTTTGGGACGCACTACTTCACAGGTGTTTCTGATTAGTCTGGTGTGTTCGCTTCCTTCCGTAGAGCAGGTATAAGAGAGCTTTTAGTATCTAGTCTTGATTTTTGGGTTTTGATTGCCTTTGGAGTCTGTTTGCTATTTGTCAGCATAAGGACCAGAGTTGTGACAATGAAAGTCTAGGAAGTTGAGGCTGAGAAATAAAAATAAAACACCTGATTTGAATCCAATTGAACTTGCATTTCAAATGCTGAAGAGAAAACTTTAGGCAACTAGCCTCTGATACAAGCAGGAGCTGAAGATGGCCGCAGTACAGGCCTGGCAGGGCATCACTGGAGGAGATAGTCAGCGCCTGGCGATGTCTAGATGTCACAGACTTCAAGTCGTCATTGCATGCAAAGGACAGGCTACAAAATACTAAACATTACTACTTTCATTTAAATAACATTAATATGTCTCTCACATTATGCTGCCCCTGAAATGGGGGGCTATGTATAAAAAGTGCTATAGTTTCTACATGGTGAAATTAAAATGTATAAAATTGTGGAGTACAGAGCCAAATCAAGAAAAAATGTCTTTGTCCGAAACATTGTCAAGTTCACCATATTCAGTATATACATTTTTGGGACCAAAAGTACCTAGCTGTGTCTAGCACTGCACTGTATATTAAGATTAGTAATTCAGCTATTTAGACATGCAAATTCTCACTATTAAACTAATTAATAAGCTAACATGCTAGCCAGTAATCGTTATCCTTAAAGTCCCTGTAATACTTGGCATTAGACTGGGCATTCTCGGAACTCTGTTCAGAAAATAACTATTTAACTTCAGGGCTTTTATCAAATCCACACAGTTCACAGATGGTGTGCACATGTCACTTATTGGCTGAAATTTACAATGACGCCTATTCCTTACTGGAAATAGAATTGGAGTCTCTGATCGGTTGAAACTGATGCATTTATCCTGAAGCTCTTTGAATTGGCTCCTTTCTAGACACTACCTACCTGTGAACGTATAGGTTGCGCACTCACAAAGGCATCTTCACTTTGTCCATCATAAGGGAGTTTTCTACTCATTTTATTATCCAGAAGTCTAACATTAGAACTCCAGCCTGCCCTGCTCTGCAAATGTGCAGTAAATAACTTTATCAGATTTTTGATAAAGAAAACTGCATAAACATGTCTTTGACTGGCAGCATTATACTTTTTTAAAAAAAATTTTAATTTTAAAGATGGACAAGAATAAAATGCTTTTTTGTACGTCAACATTATGGAATTTGTAAATGGAATTTCTGTTTGAGCTCGAATGGTGAATGGTGGTTACAAGAATTGTTTTGGAAGGTGGGTGGGATTATGTTTTTCACTCATTCATTCCAAGGGTTTTTTTTTTGTGAAGAGTGTTGCTTAAAATATAGCTGCACTACATGCTGCATAAGTTTCTGATGAGTCTGCATTCTCTCTCTATCATTCATTCTCTTCCAAATTAAAATTCAGAATGCTTTATTGGCATGACAAGATGCATCATATGTTGCCAAAGCACAGAAAAAGAACATGTCCAACTCTCTCACTCATCTCTGGAGCAGGTTGATGTGTGGCATGGCATGCTGGGAGATGTAGTTCTGCTGTCTTTCCATTTCTTCCATTTTATCCTGATTAACTTCTTGCATGTATTTGGTTTTATTCTCTGCCCTGTTAACATATTCTCTTTGATGTTTTGTGATTCCAAATTCTATTTTTTTCTGTTGTGGTAGCAATGGCACAGAGGACAAAGAGCTGGAGGCCAAGGCGCACCTAGATGGTAATTATTTCAATTCCATATTTGCAGGTGAAGCTAAAGAAAACAAAGCTGACAGGACTAAAAGCAAGTTATTCCTTAGATGGAAGCAAGAAATGCTATATTTTTCAAGGCAAATGTTTGTTTGATTTATTGACCTGCCAGCTTATTATAATTACTTTAAAAAAAAAATATGAACACAAATAAAAAAGCAAGATCTCTTTTTCAAGGTGTTTTACATTTTAAATCTTATGTATTTTTTAATTTTATGCTGTCTCTTTTTAGCATTGCTAACTCGTATTTTTTCATGTTCATTCCAATGTGTTGGAACTGTGTTCTCTGTTCCCTCCGTTTTGCCAAGCATACTGTATGAAAAACATTGAGTAAATAAATATTGAATAGAACCCTCCTGGAGCACAGTATCCTCGTTGGAGTACTGGGGCATTTTTAAATTATTTTATTTTTTTCTATGTGTAATGACCGCACCCTGACAGCATCTTGGTCCATGTTCCCTGTCTCAGGGCCTCCCCGTGTGGAGACCAGGCCCCTCCACCCAGAGCGAGGGCTGCTGGTGGTCACCACACACCTGGAGGAACCGGCCCCAGACCCACAGGTGAGCGTGGTACTGCAGTGGATCGCAGCCTCCCTGTCCAACCTTCCCTTGATGCAGCTGGGCCAGTCACCTGACAAGGAGCTTCAGCTGGTGAGTGCATACATCATTGGTCCTTGTCCTTAAGAGCTGCAGTGTCTTTTTTTTTTTTTTTTCTTTAAACTCAGAATGTATTTGACCAATTAATGCAGTTGAATACGCAGTTAAAGGGAGAGTTCACTTGTTTACTATGTGGACTATATTAATTCAGTTTTAGTGTTTGTTTTTTTATTGTCAAAAAAGTTTTTGTGTGGATATTTTAGATGCTTAAAGAAGCTTCCGGTGACTTGCCAGCTTTTTAATGACTGGTATTGGGAATATTGGGGGTTTGGGATCTAAAGCAGGAAAATACACTCAAGAGCTCCACAGCAGTTTATACAGCAACATTATGCTTCCAGGAGCTATACTAATTAATGCATTTATTCACAATTATATATATTAAAATCCATTTTACGCAATTTTGTGCAAATACTTATTTCCTTCTCAGTTCTCAAGAGGTGTTTACTCCCACGGACCAGACCAGTTTTGATTAAGGTGCAGCTGGCCTGGCCCAGGGGTGGCCTACCACACCACCTGTGTTGTTGCATGACTAATGGTAGCCAAGCTACTTACAAAGCTGAAGCTACAACTATGAATCAGAAGACAGTTTCAGCTGCACTGTCAGTGTACCGGATCTGAATCGGTCTCTGCTGAGAGGGGAAGAATGAAAACCAGACGTGCTGTTAGCGTTGAGCGCCAGATTTGACTATCGCTTTCCCTGAACTGTCCGCTAGCGCAGCGGTGCATGCTGGCTTTAATTAGGTTCAGGTGACTTCCTGACATGGCTGACCCAGCTGCATGCCTGTGTTCCTCCTGCAGCTACCGGCTGTGCTTCAGAAGGTGAAGGAGAAGGAGTGGAGGGTGGGGGAGCTCCTGCAGGCCCTCCTCCGGTACTGCGAGGAGGTGGAACCGGGCGTGGAGCCAGACCGGCACGGTGGGCAGCCCTTCTTCCAGTGGTTGCTGGAGCAAGCGTAGATCCCTGCATCTAAACTCCCTCTAGGTAGTGAAGTCTTAAGGTTGCCATTAACTACAAAACTCCCTATTACTGCGCAGCAATGTGTTGTCTCTCTGCCTAAAACAGGGGTGCGCAACCCCCTTCCTTGAGGGCCGAGTCTCTTCCTGGATTTCGTGTAACCTGGCTGTAGTAGAGTAACACAATGTGCTGTAATGTTGATGCGCTCTGCCCAGAATTCAGTGTTTCTGGCACGTGATGTCTTTTTCTTGCCTTCGTTTCAGCTTCTGCCAGTAATTATTTAATTAGCCCAACCATTTAGATGACCTTACATCTTTAGTTATATTTCTTAATGAGTTAATGAATGACAGCTAAAAAAAAGGATGACTGCTGTCCCTATATGAAATGTTATACTGTGATCTAACCTTTGAGTGAACCAGCGTTGGTCTGTAATTAAATAATGAAGTTTGTAGAAGTTGGTATGTAATTCAAATGCAGGAATTGCACCCCAGGAATGGGGTTCCCTGAGGCCTATTTGGTGGAATGTGTTTAGTCTCGTGCACTGCTTGGGGGTGGATCCCCCCCCCCCACTAGGGGGAGCCGTAAATTAATCTGCTGTCCACTCTTGATGTTGCAAACAGTATGCTTTTGACTTCAAGTCGCGTTGTTGTGTGGTCATGGCTTTTGTTCTTGCTGTTTTTCATTTGTAACGTTTGTGTACAGTACGTATCCACATCCCATCTGTGTGCGATCATCTGTGCACTGTGTTTTCAAGTCCTGGTCATGTGACATGAAAGAAAGGAGGCACCGCCTCATGAGAGAGCGTTTCTGTCAGGGAATCCCCATCCCTTAAAGGAAAACTGTTACCATTATATACCTCTCTTCTCCTGGCCTGGATTCCACATGGTCAGGAGCCAATCCCAGAAACTACTAGTACTCCCAAAACCGTCTTGCGTGTTCGTGAAATTTTACATAACTGAAGGACTGTATTAGTTACACTAAGCAAGCATTATGTAGACTTACATTTCAATTACACTGTAAGCTTTTTTTTAAGCAAAGTAATCTAGATTTTGATATATGGGCTCAGGCTATGTTTAGAAAATGGAGCTGGTTTTCTTTTAGTTGTGTTCATGTGATGTTGAGTCTTACTGTCCAGAGCCTTTGTCTGAGCCTACATAACACCAGTATGAAACGGATTCAAAATTCTGGCCACTAAGTACCATTTATTTCAGTGGATTATTTATCAAATGCCGCCATCATAATAGCGGTGCTTAGATTACTGTGTAAAATATAGGCACATTTCTTTGTCACTTAACAAACCATTGTTTACAGCGCAAACATAATGCAGGCTAGAAAAAACCTCTTGACTGTGTTCATTCTATATTTATTGAAGTTTTTTCATGTTATGGGTTTTCTGATTTTATGTGTGATGAAGGATTTATAGATGTTTCTGATGGCCTACCAGTATTACAGTGGCTGGTGTTGTGGTGATTGGCTGTTTGTGGTCTAAAGCAAGAAAACACACTAAAAGTAACTCCAAAGCAGCTTGTATAGACATGCTGTGTCTCCAACGGTTGTACATGCATATACTAACAAATTATACTTCAAAAAATTGTTTAATATTATTTTTAGTTGCAACTATTATTCATAGCACATGGAACCTAAGCTGCACTCAAGGAATGAAGTACTGGCAGATTTGAGTTGATTTATTTGGGTTACTTGAAGTCTATTTTCCACAATTAAACAAGACTCCCAATACTCTTTTATTAGCCATTGTAAAGCCAGCAGTTTGTCAGAATTTTTTGTAATTGTCCAACGTATTCTTCATCATGCACAAACACTTAGCCAATTGAATACATACACTAAAACTAAAATAATATTTAAAAAACCCTAGAAAGTGAACTATCCCCTTTCAATCAAAAACGCAAAAACTAAGCTTCTCTTCTGTCATATATACAATGATAAAAATCAATTAGTTTTTTTTAAGAAACTGTCTGAGAAATGGTAGGTAACTGACATCGTATAGTAAGAAAATGCCCAAACAAAATTGGGGCTGTGGAGTGTAGCTCTAGTTTTGCAATACTGAGAATTTCTTACATCTTCAGTGGAGACCTTGGAGAACTGAAATCAGTAACCAATTCATGCCCTAGAAAAAGGTGAGGCGAGTGAACTTTATAATCAACTATTTAACTGATTAATTAAGCACTGAGTAATAATGAAAAATTCACATATAGGGTCAAAATTATTATTATTATTATTATTATTATTAATAATAATAATAATAATAATAATAATAATAATACTAATAATAATAATAATTTAATTGAATTATATCCTGACCAATGAAATCAGTGTGGTCTCAAGTGCTGAAAGCATGGACAGCTGGTCACTTAAATCAAATCATTTGTGTCGTGATTATAAGATTTTACTCGTACAAAGCTCATGTCCGTATGTCCCAAAGCAGCATAATGTTCAGCAAGGCACAAACTTGTTATACGTGTAAAATACCTCAAATTGTATATGATGAACTCTCTCTCTAAATAAGGTTAGGAAAGACAGCATCAAATAATTGTGTGGTCACTGTATCACAGAGAAGTAGAGTAAAATCTGTCAGTATAAGCTATTGGTAAGGGTGTAAGCTAGTAGCAAAAAGGCACTGTACTGTACACCTTGGGTTGGTATGTGTTTGATTTTGAGGAAGCTGCTGTTATGCCTTTGACCCAGGTGTGTTTTCCTAAGTTTTACCAGTAAAAGTCCAGCTTGTGTTAAGTGTAAGTCTTTATTCTCGATGAATAAGGAACTGCTAGGTAAAATTTTTGAAAAGAAGTATTTGTAATTTGCACTGGTAAATGCACAAGTATTTTCTGCACGCCACAGCAATTCCCTTGCTCAACGGCAGCCATTGATTGGTTCTCAGCAAATTGAGCCACTTGTGGTATTAATACCATCACTAGACAGCTGTGATGTGTCAGTTTGTGCTTTCTCACACAGGGAACCGCCCTTACATGGTGTCATGTTTTTAAAGTGTAATATGATTTAACCTGGCTTATGTTCAGACAAAGTTAAACTGCATAGTCCATGAAGAAACCAACGCCAGAACAGTATCTGAACATTTCACCTGCCTTAATAAAACCAAGGATAGTTAACCAGTTGTTAAATAGTGGTTCAGTTATGCATGCTTCCTCTGGGTATTATTGTCAGTGGTGTTTATCATTATCAGTTATTCTTCAAAGCCACACAAATATCTGTGGGACGGCCATAACAAAGAGAATCACATGCAAGTTATTTGCAAGCACATGGACAAGGAAAGCTGCCAAAATGTTTTACTTTAACTGATATTCAAACAGGTCTACATAAAAACACAGAGTTTATGAAAATATTGTGTTGAACCCAGGGCAAGTTTGATGACTAAATGGTAATAGCGCTCTGGTAGTGACAAAGTAAGACTGCACATTAATGGAAGTATATTAGAAGAATTAATGAAAAGCTATTTTTGATGGTAATGATATTGTGATATGATGGTTTTTTTGAATCAGCCAAATGAACGGAGTTGTTCTCTTACAGTATGTGTGGAGGTGTTTGCATTCACTTTATTTCATGTACATTCACGTGCATCCCTTTCATTCAAAAATGACCCAATGCTATTTCATGTTATTTAAAAACCGAATGTGTTATATAGATCTGGCTCAGTAGTTAAAAGAATAGTTATATTTTGTTACTTGTGCAGTGTTAGTTATATTCATCCAGTTACACATTGTAGGCAAACAACATGTACTGTATACTGACATATATTTTTCTTGCTTACTGTATTTGTATAATCTTGCCAAATAAAATATTTAATGATTTGTGTAAGTTATAACTGTGAGTGCACTACCTGTCCCTTAGTGATATTTCTCATTAGTTTACATAATATAAGCTTGAAGCACTATATTTGCAAATTGTGAAAGCTGTGGCTAAAAATAAAGCATTTTTTTCATGTGTACAGTACTGTTATTTTTCATTGTGTGTTTGTTTGACCCCATTACTAACAGATCTCTGGTCCAGAAATGAAACGAAATTCACTAGGTTAATCACAAGCCATGAAAGCAAAAGAAGTTGATTCCATTATAAGAAACACTATAACTCTGTAGTAACAATATAACACTCAACTCATAATTTCAATTGCATGAATTGCAGTTGAAAAGCACCAAGTCATTTTCTCCAACTGCAAACTGAATTCTGAATGCAGTGAACAAAAACATATTATCACTGCCCCCTTGAGGAGACTAATGCAGATGACAGATGCAGTCTACTCCTGTGGTCCTTCTGTATTTACTTTTACAGCAATTGGCAGATACTTTCATCCAGAGAGACTTCACATCTACATTTTAGCAACTTCCTTTGCTTTCTAATATCTTCTGTATTTGTATTGTATTATTTGACATTATTCTTACAGTGATTTATTGATATCTTCAGTTGGTATTATATATTCATTTATGTAGGTTTCCATGGATGCACATCTTTAAAAAATTAATTAAACATACTCAGAATACTGAGACCATAACACTGTGACAAGACTAGCTATTGCCAAGCTTTACGCCACATATGTCTGCCAGGCCATGAATTAAGAAGGACCATGCTGGCGCTAGATCTGTGATTTTACTAGCTCAAGCCAGGCATTTTTATTACCCTGTGAATAAGTAACTGGCCCAGTTAATTCATTGTGGAAAAACTCCAAAATTGCATATCAAAGTCAAACCTGTAGGCATTAGTAAGACCTCACCAACTTCAGACCTCACCAAGTGTTTCTACAGACAAATACGACAGAGGAATCCATTGTCGTTTAACGAGACGTTATTATCTGCTCTACCTAGTTACTGGTGTGAATTTACTGTTACTGTTTGCGGGAGTGTTTATGCAACAGAGATGAAGAAGGAGAATAATTGAATCTTTGCAGTGACACAGGGACTGAAAAATGTGCCAGCAATTCGTCTGGCAGAAAACAAGAGGATCCTTGGAGGTACTCTGTAACAAAGAGTGCGTTCATTAATGTAGTCGTAAAAGAAAACATGAGGCACAGTGTTTCTAACAAGGGCTTTCCAGCTGTAAAAACAAGACTAATGTAATGCACGTGAAGGGAATTCTTCTGGAGGAAATGCAAAGGCATGTCCCTGAATTATCCCTGAAAGGTGTTGCCCTCCACTAGGCTGTCTTAGTCCGGCCTCACCCAGAATATCTCCCTGGTGTTTGCCTATGATTCAGCTCTGGTGACTTCATGGATGATGTCACTTACCCTGCAACCTTTAACAAAATTTTATGTTGCCAGGAAAAACCCACAGTTCCGAAGCGGGGATGAAGTCACAAAGTTTTGTTTCTTTACAAAGGTATCCATGTGAAACTGGCTAAAGGAAGCATAATCTTGAGTAATGTAACTGGCTAATAATCTGGCCAATAATCTTATCACGTGAATTATTTAGACTCATTCACAAAAGTGTTTCATAAATTGTGAGTGCAATGTTATTGTATTGATGATACGATGATGCTGCTCTGTGCATTACCTCACGGTTGGGCCTTTCTAAGCCCTAGTTTGAATGCTGTCGATATCAGTTAGTGGTGACTCTTATAAACTGTTTCCAATAACCTTGTTTACTTCAGACACTGAGGAATCTGAGCCCCTTCGCTATGCACTAGTTGTATTGTTTATCATAAATTTAAATTGAGCAATGAATATATACAATAAAATGTCAGTCAATAAAAAAAATGCAGGGCCTAGTTATTAGAACTTGAAACAAAAATGAAAATAGCAACACAAAGATATCTTTCATTGGATCTCTCTTCCCAGGAAAAGTGCTTTGAAAACAGCTGAAAGACATGTGTGGATCTGAAAATACTGAGAGAAAGATTTCCATAGTAGTGCTAAGTTTGGCTTTTGTAATAAATGATCTCAATATCCCCTGGCTATATATTTTTTGCTTAATTTATAATGCAAAAAATGCAGTCATCTGTATCTGTACATACATATTTCTCTGTGACTTCGAACAAGAAGGAACCATCTAGGCATAATGAAAAAAACAAAAAAACAATTACAGTTATGATTGATTAACACTTGCAGATTTAGAGGTTTTGTTAATCCTTATTTCACATCTGATGGACACATGAAGAAAAGCATTCAGCATGATGTCTATGACTCACATCTCAAATCACAATGCTCTACTCTGTGGTTGCATGGTGGCTGCTTTTATGATAAATTGACAACTTGTCTTCTCCTGCTGATATATCTCTTATTGATGATCTCATCCCTGAATTACGTTAAGTGGTAAGATGTTTCTGTTTTCTTGAAAGAGAAAAGAATGACCTCACTCTGCATGTACTGTATGAACTGTGTATACTTCATCAAGGCAATCATGTCATTGTTTTGGTTTTTAATTACAACAAAAGAATGTGGCAATGAAGCAAGAATTATGGGATGGAAATTACCTGTTTTGTTTTCATTGAATCACCTGGTAAACAACCATATTTGTGGAGACAATAGAGAAGGTCATTATCTTTTAGTGGAAAGAAGGTGCCAAAAAAATATAGTTAAGAAAAAAAAATGAGAACCAAAGGCCCTTTGCCATGAACTGTATGTTTTGAATTTATAATGAGGCCCAATGGTATTGCCATGTAAATCGTTTGCACAGTATTTTCAGTTTGCCTTTGAAATAGCATTCAGATATGGAAATTTGGTGCATGGACTACACTGCATAAAACCTAGAAGATAATAGATATATTGGCTTCACTGACTTGTGTAACTGCATTAATGATCCCATCTACTGCATCAATAATAATTATTATTACTATTATTGTTATTATCATCGTATTAGTTCTTTTCTGTCCCATTTACAGCTAGTGCACTGTTTCTGTCTTCAAACATAATGAGAAGGAGGATGTGAACTCCCTCCTGCACCCTGCCCTTTTCGCTGGAAAAGTGACAGCCGGTGGCTTTGGGAACATTAGCTATCAGCAGCTGTACGGGTTTGGCTCTGTCGTTCTGTGAGAAGTGTGGGATCTGAACAGCTCCATCACCTCCTGAGCCAGGCAGTTACGACTCACACAGGGAAAAACATGGGTATGAATTGAACCCAAACCTTCCTGCCATTGTCCTGAGTTCTCCGCTCACAAATGATAACTGAAGTTTAATCAGGCCATGGCAAAACAAGGTTTCCCACTGTTAGCCCATGACTGGAATCTGAAGGTGGAATGCCAGGGCTAATACCCTGCCTACAAGGTCAAGTTGAAGATGACACCATAGGGATTCAGCCTTGTGGTTTTCAACCTTGTGTCTGGTCTAGCCTTAGTGTTTATGTGCAAACACAGTCAGTAAAAGTGATCTGAAAGCATGGTTTCCAATTTTCTACCTTCGCTGTTTATCCCCCATGAACCGTTTTTTACGAAAAACCAAAACGCTAAATATGGGAGTGGATTGGCCTGGAGCCCAGGGATCTCCACCAGAAGTAAGCTCTTTTATCCTGTGTGAATATCAGGAACGGCTTTTTAATGCTTGTGCCAACAGCATTGTTGCCTCATAGCACTGCCTGTCTCGTGTCCTCAGTAGATGATGCTTGAAAATAATTATGCAATGATTCTTCCAATTTACTCCAATTTTATTTTCAAAGAATATTCACCAGCCATGTTCACGGATGCAGTCTTTAGTATCACTTCAGGAGGCCATGTGCTCGCCTCCAAAATACAATGTCATGCCACTGCTTCTTTTCACATTAAAGCCCACAAGCCGAGCTTGAACAAACATGAGTCACAGGAAGATACTGTATTTCATGTGCAGCTTCAGCAAGCAATCTCAAGCTGTCTCAATGACCAACAGGGGGCACTGGACAGTGATTAGACAAGGCCCATCAACTGAATCTCTCCCTCCCTCTGGACATCACTATGGACACATATGCACCACCCCACTATAGACATGTGTACCTATTTTATTTGAAAGTTGATTTTTTCCACATAATGTTTCCCTATCTAAAATAATCAGCATTTCAAACTGAGGATTTCTCATTTTTCTTTTTTTAACCATTGGGCAACAAAACAGACCTATGTTAAGGTACATACACTCACCGGTCACTTTATTAGGTACACCTTGCTAGTACCGGGTTGAACCCCCTTTTGCCTTCAGAACTGCCTAAATTCTTCGTGGCATAGATTCAACAAGGTGCTGGAAACATTCTTCAGAGATTTTGGTCCATATTGACATCATAGCATCATGTAGTTGCTGCAGATTTGTCGGCTGCACATCCTTGATGCGAATCTCCCGTTCCACCACATCCCAAAGGTGCTCTATTGGATTGAGATCTGGTGACTGTGGAGGCCATTTGAGTACAGAGAACTCATTGCCATGTTCAAGAAAACAGTTTGAGATGATTAGAGCTTTGGTACATGGCACGTTATCCTGCTAGAAGTAGCCATTAGAAGATGGGTACACTGTGGTCATAAAGGGATGGACATGGGCAGTAACAATGCTCAGGTAGGCTGTGGCGTTTAAACAATGCTCAATTGGTACTAAGTAACCCAAAATGTGCAAAGAAAATATCCCCCACACCACCACCAGCCTGAACCGTTGATACAAGGCAGGATGGTGTCAGGTAGTAGTGGGGGGTTAGGACCCAAAAGCAGAGTGAGGGGAAAAAACTCAAAACTCCATACGGTAAGAAACAAAGACTTTACTTAACAAAAAACAGAACAAACAAATCCGGAACAAAAGGGAACAAAAGGCCTCGCAGGGCAACTCCTAGAAAACAAAGTAAATTTACAAAACTAAGGAAACAAATAAAATCCAAAAATCCAAAAGCACGTAAAAATGGAAAGTGGGCAAAAACACCAGAAGCTACTTTCAGGAGGAAACACGCGGGGCAGAAACACGATCAGAGGCACACACAAACAAATAAACAAGAATCCAGCACCTGAGTCAGGGAGAAGGGAACTTAAATAGACAAGACACTGACGAGACACAGCAGGGCACAATGCACAATCAGGCCACAGAGAGGGAAGGGAAAACGAGACAACCAAAAAACAATAACTGAACAATTGAAAACAATAATACAATTAAACAGGGTACAAGCAGGACACAAAACAGAAGTGCCGCCGTCTGGCGGCCCAACAAGGAAAGACAGAGACAGAAACACAGAACATGACAGATGGACCCATGCTTTCATAGTGTTTACGCCAAATTCTGACCCTACCATCTAAATGTCCCAGCAGAAATCAAGACTCATCAGACCAGGCAACGTTTTTTCCAATCTTCTATTGTCCAATTATGGTGAGCCGGTGCCAATTGTAGCCTCAGTTTCCTGTTCTTAGCTGACAGGAGTGGCACCCGGTGTGGTCGTCTGCTGCTGTAGCTCATCTGCTTCAAGGTTCGACATGTTGTGCGTTCAGAGATGCTCTTCTGCATACCTCGGTTGTAACAAGTGGTTATTTGAGTTACTGTTGCATTTTTATCAGCTCGAACCAGTCCGGCCATTCTGGTCTGACCTCTGCCATCAACAAGGCATTTTCGCCCAGAGAACTGCCGCTCACTGGATATTTTCACTTTTTTGAACCATTCTCTGTAAACCCTAGAGATGGTTGTGCATGAAAATCCCAGTAGATCAGCAGTTTCTGAAATACTCAAACCAGCCCGTCTGGCACCAACAACCATGACACGTTCAAAGTCACTTAAATCACCTTTTTTCCCCATTCTTATTCTTGGTTCGAACTTCAGCAGATCGTCTTGACCATGGCTACATGCCTAAATGCAGATTAGATATGTGTGTTAACGAGCAGTTGAACAGGTGTACCTAATAAAGTGGCCGGTGAATGTACAACTGTGTTCTTCAGCTATTTCTTACTTGAGGGTAGATTCCTTGAATACTTATTTATTGCTTTTATAGTGTGCATTCAAGTCAGATACCTTATTTAAATATGCATAAATACTCCTTATCATTCTGGGTATGTGGACACTATTGATATGCAGTCTTGACTTAGTCACATTTTTGAGGCATATGAATATATATATATATATATTTTTTTTCTTTCTTTCTTTTTTTTCTCCATGACCAAAGGGTCAAGAGTATGTTTATGGCAGGTAATATTTGTCCCCCAGGCTGCCTAGTTGTAGAAGTGGTTTCTGTCTCCCTCACACTGGGATGAAGGGTATGGTCTGCCCTACTGTGATTCTGAAAAGCAAACACCAGTTTACTCTGGTTCCATCATGACCCCAGCACTACCAGGGATCTTTATGAACAGCCTTAATGTCTTTTGCAGTCTCCTGGATCAAGTTGTATCAAGTCTGCTACAATCATAAATCTTTGTTTCACGTCCAAAATTCCAAGCATTCTTACCTTCCCTTGTCTCTTAATTTGTCATAGCAATTGTCTTCCAGGCACTTTCTGTCAAATAATTTTTTCAACATTCTGTCCTGTTCTTCAGCCCTGCACAATTATTGTGAAATACATGTTGTTTTAGTAGTGCACTAAACTATTATACTTCCCTGCAGAGAGAGAGAGAGAGAGAGAGAGAGAGAGAGAGATGTCCATGACACGTTCAGTCTGTAATACAATGGCAATGCAAAATTTAGAAAATACATACAATGGACTGTAAAAGTAAACGTTATTAAAAAGTGTAGTAAAAAAATGAATTACAAAAAAACTTAATTCCTGACTTTATTACTGCACGACCCATTTGCTGCCATAGACAGTTAATTAACGACCTCCTAATACATTACATCCATTCTGCAGATGCTCTTACCTCTTGCCCAGGCCGAATCAATGTAGGAGAAACGCAAGTGCATCTGATTAATATTAGCAGTAGCGGCAGTGCTAATACTAACTAAACTACAAATTCTGAATGTGTAGATATCGTATCACTAATACGCACTGAGAAAGGAAACATAAACCAATGTTTATCCAAAGCGCAGGGGAGAGTCGCTATAAATGCAACACGGCTACTAACTTTTTGTACACTGCGCTGCTATAGTGCTGTTAGCCATTTAAGGTTTGTACAAGCGCAATTCAGTCCTCTACCAATTGCCAAAAGAACGGAGAAATTCGACAACCTTCGTGGGAAATTTTCCTAAAAATCTATTTTGATCGAGGTACGTAAAAATATGTTCTGGGAGTAATTTTACCACATTAAAAAAAAAGATCATTTTAAGCAGTCACCGCCTCTGAATTGCTATAACAAACAACGTGCTTTTTGCTGTTATTTTACAGAACGCCGTTAAAGAAAAAACGAGAGAGTTGGTAGATAGAGAGGTCATGGAGAGTGCTTCAGATCTGGAGATTAGGTACACTCGATAGTGTTTAAAAACCTTCTACATGTCGTTCCCTTTAGGGGAGACCTTAGGCATTTTAAATGGTGTTTCATATTTGTGAAATAGATTCATTGCACTCATCAACGTGTTTGATCGTTTAAGTTAGTTCAGTGTTTTGTAAAATGTGTCCCGCTAATGTGCTTGTTGCGTTGACACAGCATCATCTTCAGGATGCTCCAAGTAATTAATTGGAAAGAAACAGCTACCTGGTCACAGACATTTACAGCAAGCACAGACCAGAGTGGTCCGTAAAAGCTTACCTGGGTGATGAGAAACAAACAAATCGATTTGTACGTTGCCAAAACGGACTTTACGGTAGTTACGAAGGCGCTTGTTCATCAATGTGTGCATAGCTTTTTCATGAATATAGGCACATTCTTCACAATGAGGATGTGGCTGATCTCTCGTTACCATTGCACATGTGTTTCCTTGATTGACATTAGAATGTGTTGAAAAAACCTGCTTCCGGACGCACATTACGGAACGTTTCAATTTACTATTAGAATTATTCCACACCTCAAAAATAATCATTCCATCTAGGTGGTATATGTAACATCGGACAGCGAGCGTTTTAGTGGTATCCGACTTGATTAATGTAAAGTAACGAATTAAGGCTACTGACTACTGACATGTAGAAGTTGCCTGAAGTGAAATTTCATAGTGCTAGATTATTTTCTAAGTAAATTAGCAAAATCCAAAAATTTACATTTATGGCGACTCTCCCCTACTTATCAATGACAATATTGGCTAGTATTATTTAATGAACATCCTGAACGCGCCTTTTCTGAATATTTCGCAGTGATAGTAGGCTAGTGTACGCAATCGATTATTTTAGAGTAGTTGTTGGCCATTATGTTAACTAAGACATTAGGCTCCGCCATTTAAGTCGTTATAGGAGACTTTGCCCGAGTGATCACCAAACGTGCACTGGCTTTTTTAAAGTTGGAGACCTGAATTAACAAAACAATATTTCTAGATAGAATGCAGAGCAAACGGACAAGAAAGTAAGTCATGTCATTGGTTGCCTTTGCTGCAGGTAAATTATGCAATGTCTGTGTCTTAGAAGTTTCAAGCACTCGGATTACGCGCGGCGGCTATTTCCTTATAACTAGAAAAAATCCATTTATCCTACCCTTTTCTGAGAGGTGATTTTCATGCGTGATGTGAACCGTCTAGTTTAACCTGTACCGCCGTACTCTAACCACACTACTTAATTATTGCGATTACTTTAATCTGATTGGCTCTTCTCTGTAAAGGAAGCTAACCATACTACCCACCCACTGTGTATATCTATCCATTACCATCATTTTGCTTCCTTCCACTTAGATTAATATTAAACGCAAGAGCCCATGGCAGCGAATGATAATTACGGTTACCTGCGGGATCCTAGTGAAATGGAGAATGGTCAACCGCGACTACATTCCGCCAAGAGTTCTGAGCCGAGTTGCAGGTCATTTATTTTTGGAACGCTCATTGTCATGGGATTGCTTCAGGTCGCATCGAGTGTAGCAATCCTGCTACATTTAACTGGTTATATCCACGAGGTAGGCTATGTGTTTAACCACTATTCATTTGGTCGAAGACTGTCAATTCTTGCTACACATTTTACAGAATGGTTTTCGGTCAGCATTTTGTGTTTTCAACTTGAATTTCAAACTCAAAATTCTGTTACTTTCACTTTGTTAAACACTAATAATGTAGTATTAAGAATGATGAAATTGCGAATAGTTGTTTACTCATTGCACTGTTCGTGCAAGCCATAGGTGTTATCAGGATGCATAGCTTAATGTTAGAATGGTTTTTTAAATTTCCCAAATGTGTACGGTCAGTAAAGTCAGCGCTCTGCACTTTCCAAGAACTGCAACAGTAAGTTTCAATTTGCGGCAGACTTGGATTTGCTACCCTAGTTTATTTCCTACACCTTTGAGGGAGTTGCTATTGCTGAAAGGCAGCGCGTGACATGCTTTGGAAAACTAATAGCTAATAAGGATTCGGTGAGCTCGGCACATTTCCCGGTGTGAGTTTTCTTCTATTTCATTGTAATTAACATCTGTTCTGAGGCGTTCCTAAGCGATTAAAAAAGTAAATACAATAGCACAGGAACCGCAAAGTATAGGCTCTGAAACTGTTACCGTGTTCCAGTAGATTTAGTATGCGATGTGAAACACATTATATGCATATCAGGCGTACCCGTAGCCCGTAGCCTATCCTATCTCAGTTTAAGAATACCATAATATTATTTCAATACCATGTTTTGCCTGGACAGTGTTGGTCTACTTTTCTGCAAAATAATGGTGTCAGGTTGCATAAAATTGCGCTTGGAGAAGGGGAACTCGGTCTTAATCTAACTTTTACCTTGAAACTGAAATGATCGTCTTCGTCCATGCAGCATTTCTTCCAAGACCTTCAGGTGGCCCCTATTGTGGGTTTTGCTCTTCTCATCTAAATGTTTGCATCGTGAGATTTAAACCATTTGTGCTTTGTGGAATTTGCTTATTTATTTGTGTTTAATTTGGCTCACGTCGGATTTTTTTCAGCTTTGGTGATGTTAACGAGCACATTTATTTATTTATTTATTTATTTTGGCGAAGAAACATTGGGAAATATGTTGGCTGCTGTATGGGATAGGCTACTTTGAAAACTGGTAGTAGTAGGCCTAATTGTGGTACGAAAATGAATTTGTTGCATTCATTAAAAAAAGAGAAAATACAAAAGAAATATTCTCGCCTCTGATTTAGAGGGATGGTGTCTTGCAGTTACAAAGGGTTACATGAAAAAATTGAGGAATCACTTTGAGATATCCCTTTTCGGTACGGTGCATTCCGTTATATAATTGGAATTTGGCAGATACTGTTATCCTGGGTCACTCGCGAAGTGGGGAACATCTGTTACCATCTGGAATAGAATAGTACAGTAGCACCACAGAGATCGCACTGTCGGCATGTTCATGATCAGTGGCTGTACGAAGTAGCCAATCAAATCAGCCATTCGGATTGCCATCAAACCGGAATAATAGCAAACAGAAATAACAGCAAATGTTAAAATGTTAGATTCTCGTTTTTCGGTTGTTATTTTGCTGCATCTGTTACTGTTTTCGTTAGTCACGATGCTGCTGGGAAACGGAAGTTTAGGAGCTGATACTGTGCACCACATCAAGCGCTCCCAGTAGCACCTGTAGCATACGTGAAGGGCGACACTCAGCATTTTCTGTCATCATTCCGGAAACCAACAATCAGTAAAACAGCAGGTGCACTCACAAAGTACCAACAGGAGGCTTGAGGTTAGAGTAGACGCAGCGTGCCACTTAGACGTCTTTTACTGTGGAACAAAGTGGAAAGCTGTATTTTGACAGATGCAGATCTGACTCACCACAGATGTCTTCCTAGTGATGAATTTTACTGCATTGTTTCTGACACATACTTAGTTAATTTGAGACACGCTTCAGTTAATTCAGTTGTTCCTTGTGTTGTTTTTCTAGGTAGACTTTACAGTTCAGCGGAAATCTCTAGAGGTGAGTTTCTCTTTTGATGACTTATCAGACTGCACAGTGGGCACACTGTGCATTTGCAATGTGTGTTAGCTCATGAATTCTAACACTGCACTTTCTATATGCAATGCTGTTTCATACCCTTACATTTTTTGCTCATACAGTTACACACGATTGATCAGTGAAGTCCTCATAAATCCACTAAATAACAATAGCTTATTTGTTAGCCGCTATTATGATTTTAAATTGGGTGTCCTCTTTTACTGATTGGGAATATAAACAGTAATATAAGTTTCTGACTTGTGAAGGTCAAAGTCTAATTCTGTCCCAACCATGGGAATAGTCTATCGCTTTCTATTTTTTTTCTGTCTTTGCACACAACAGCTTCCTCAAAACATTTCTGTAACCAATGTGGTCAGACGAAATACGTATCAAGCATCAACCACATAAACCCAAGGCTCACTCATTGTCATGGCAACAGGTGTGGTCCTTTTAACACCATGGGACTATCCATGACATGAGGCAGGATTAAACCACTGTGAAAAAGAAACCCCCCAACCACACACACACACACACACACAAACACACAGACACACACACACACACACAACAGGGGACTAATTGCACTCTTGTCTGGACGCCAGAGTAAAGTCATCATCTTTACTGGATTCCTGTTCACAGTGAGTTCTGCTACATCAGCATCAGTGGCTTTGTAATGTGGCTTTTGCTGGAATCTATGCTTGTTTCTTTGTGAGTCATATCTTTTCAAGAAGATCTTTGTGTTGTTTAACTTCACTGCATGTTGGAGTCATTACAGTATCTGTGTCATCTTGGGGGGAGGGGGGCAGGTGCACTGTGTGTGTGTCTGTGTGTGCGTGTGAAATATGTCATGTGAATCTTTGCTCTTGCTGTATGTAAATGGCTGGAAATATGAACGCTTGAAAATATATAAAGATATTTAATACTCAAACTGCATTATCCTTGCTAGATCACGTACCGTACATTGGATTTGGCAAAGCATTGTATTTAATGGCTTAGCTTGACCTAAAATGACTCATTTTAGCTGTTTTTACTGCAAAGGGATATTTGCCTAAACCACCCCAGGCTACTTTGGAAGAAGATATCATTGTTTGATGAGGTCTCTAATATTGGCCATAATAAATTCAAGCCACGTACTGTGCTTTTGCATTGTCTGTGTTTGACGGGTTCATTAAGCTGCAATCCACTCTGCTGCTCCTGCATTGTGTAACGTTTTTACCATGGGACACATTGAAGATGTCTTGGAAGGTTTAATTAATTTGTTGTAAAAATAAATAAATAAATAAATAAATAACATGGATTTGAGATTGTGTATCTTAATGAATCATCTTGGCTGATGTACATTATATTCTACATTCTGTCAGTAATAAAATGACCCATGTTAGGATTTGGCATGTTTTCCTATGCTCCCTATTTATGAAGCAAGTATTGTTGGAATGAAAGTGATACTCAGAGGCCTTGTTTATCATAAGTTTCACAGCTGCAATTATGATAACGTAATGCAAGGATCTCAACACTTCAGTCATGAGGGGTCAGTGTCTGTAGTTTTTTTTAATCAGCTGCCAATTTTGACCATGGGAACAAGGTGTATGGACCCTTTAGCCAATCAGTGTTCTTAAATTATGCACTGAAGTACTGACACACTGAAATTCAGCAGACAAGGACGACCCTCCAGTATTACAAAAAGACACCTGTGGCTTAATGTGTTAAAATATGTAATTTCTGGTAAGATTAAAATCTCACTTGTGGCTTTGCAACATATTTTTAAACATATCAACTCATGCCACATTTTGCTGATATGTAGATTTTATAGAGTTTATAGGTAGATTAAATACTTTGGTTGTTACCTGTGAACGTGTGTGTGTGTGTGTGTGTGTGTGTGTGTTTGTGCGTGCGTGCGTGCATGTGTGTGATTCCCATGCTTGATGCTTTTTATTTGCGTTTTCCTTTGTAATGTGCATGCATTTAATTCTGCTACCAGATCTTGCTTGCAATAAACTTTAAAAAAAATTAAAATAAAGGTTAAATAAAAATAAAATAGCAAAATGAATTTCAGTCATTCCTGAAATGCGTGGGAATGACAGTTTTACGGAATAAAACAAGGATTTAATTAAGTTAAATATTAGGGTTTCCTGTACTCAGCTATACACTGTATTGAATGTACTGTGGCTATTTATCATCTCTACAGTAATGGATTGTTCAGATCAGAGTTAAGTACCTTTGAGTCATGATATGTTCCACAGCCCTTGTGAACTTCCCATTTTGGGGTTATATTTATTTAAAGTCTGTGCAGCCTTCTTACTCCAAAGGCTTGAAATATATATATTTTTTTTACATCTGGATATTGAATCCTGCAAGATCAAAGTAAACTTTGCTCTTGCTTCCTGATTCCGATGCATCCCATGTGAATAAGGTCCCAGATTGTTACCCATGTTCCTTCTGTTTTTGCAGGCGGTGCAGACGGGTCCCATCCTTGCAAGGGCGCTTAGAGAACCCAGAAAAAAACAAAGAATAAAGTACATAAAAAGCCCCACCCCAATGGCTCATCTGCCCATCAGGACACCCATTGACTATGCCCAAAGTAAGTCCATCTGATGCACTGAAGCCACACGTGGCTAATAATAATAGAGAAGATAGCGGTGTCAGTGAAGTATAATGGCTAGGTAACTGGGTTTTGATTTAAGTCAAGATGTAATAGGCTTGATTACCAGGCAAGGCACCACCTTTGTATCGGTGGACAAAGGTGAACTGATCAAGTGAATGTCCTGCTGTAGAAATGGATTCTATCTAAAAATGCAAACCGGGTACGTCAATCTGAATAAGCATCTGTCAGATGGTCAAATGTGAATGTGAAATGAATTAAGTGCACTGCAAAGTAAAGGGGCAGAGGTCAGCTAGGCCAAATGGCGGTCAATGGTTTACAGTCTGTTGTAAATGTCTCTCAAATCTCGAGTGGCGCATTGCTAATCCACCCGGAGTGTAGTGCATTTCTGTCCCTGCCTTTCTCTTGTTTCACTCCAGTTTGACTTATCGACAGCATGACTCAGTCACTGCTCAGGATATGACGCGTCACCTTTAACGCTTAACGAACCACTGCATCTAGGCGACGTTTAAAAGCTCTGCAGCTCTTCATTGTCATAACTGACTCCTCATGTCCTCCATCCCACGCTGACTGAAATGGCAGCTGGAGCATCCCCCACCATACCCCAAGCCCCCTTTTGCTTTTCGCATGCTTTGAGGTTTATCCTCAGATTCAGATTAATGAAGTGTTACTTTACTGTTACTCACATGACACTGCAAGTTTGGCAGTTGCTGGACCGAAGCAGCAAGTGTGCAATTAATGGAAAAAGTATGTTGTGCAAAGTTAAAATGTGCTCTCTCTCCCTCTCTTTCTCTGTCTCTCTCTTCTCTTCTCCCTCTGACCACCTCTCTCTCTCTCTCTCTCTCTCTCTCTCTCTCTCGCTATTTGTCTTTCATTTCCTTTTGCAGAAGGTGAGATTCAGGTGAAGATGATTCATTGGAACGACGCCCAGGGTAACCTGGAACGATTCCGGTACCACAACGGTCGCATTCTGGTCCAGGTAGGGGGTTTGTATTACATTTACGCCAAGACCTGCTTCCGATACTACGCCAACGCATATGAGCCAGGCGCCAGACCCAGCCACCAGCTGGAGGACAATACACAGTTGATCCAGTACATCTATCATGAGAAGCACACCCAGAACACCATCACGCCCACGGTCCTCATGAAGAGCGGAAGCACCCAGCAATGGGGGACAACTGACTACAACATGTACTGCGAACAGCAGGGCGGGATCTTTGCCCTGAAGGAAGGGGATGGGCTCTTGGTCAAGGTGTCCAATCCCTGGATGCTGGACCCCGACGCAGAAGGGAGTTACTTTGGTGCCTTCAAGATAAGCAAATGATTGCTTGGTTTCGCATGATTGACTGCAGTACCTTTAGGGTTAGGAGAACTGGCCATAGCCTCAAGCTGCTTGAGAGGAATTTCGGGTCAGGCGGGATATTGTGTACCTGAGCGTGACCCCCTTCCTGGTATATCAGGCTCCCAAGGTCTGCCTGCACAAACTGACAAAGGAGGTTGCACACACAAGTTGGGCATTCTTACTTCAGAGATAATAGGGGCCAAAAAAAGATAAATAAACATGTCTAGTCTGCGCTGAACTCTCTGCTTATGATCCTGTCTTACATTTTGAAAATGGTCCAAGAACTACCAAGCACTGAAAACCGGTGTGTCTCATTCCATGAGGGTGGCTTTCTCAGAACAAGGGGCAGGAAGACAGTTTATGGCGGTACAGCTCCCTGAGGCCACCATCCCCCTTTCGTCCCCCTTTATGCTCCTGCATAAATGTTTTTTTTTTGTGTTTTTTTCAAAAGGATTTGATTATGAAGCAAAGTAAACAATGCACCAAAAAGTGGGAAAACAAAACCAAAGATAGCTGGACTGTCTGCTCTGCCTGAGTGAGAAATGGCAGGCCGTGTCCGAAACAGCTTACTTACCTACTGTTGTGTATATAAGTTGAGAACACCGAATGAGAAAGTTGTCAAGTAAGCAAAATTTTAAATAAATGTACAGTAGTGTGGTTCACATTCCCAGATGATTCTTATTTCCCAGGGTTTCGATGAATGTATTCACGAGCACACTTTTCAGGAAGTGAACCATACTTTTAGGAGGTCCCACAGAATTGTGTGGGAGTGTTGAGGTCTCATAAATCAGAGAGGATGAGGCAGGACGGTTCGTCTTATGACACTTCTGCAGTATGCTGGAAACTAGTATGGATGATATTTTTCACATACTGTCCATTGTTTACTAAAAATATGCACTAAACAGTGGGCTGTATGTTTAGTAGACAATACATATTTTGAGGACACCGTAGGCTGTTTCAGACACGGTCACAATCTTAACTTAAGATTGCTTTTCAGCCAAATTGAGTTTGGTGATCCACCGATTTAATAAAAGAATTTCATTTCTTGTTTTCCTTCTAAACATGAGAGGAGACAATGCATTCAATGTATTTATTTATTTGATATTAAGTCATACTTCACTGACAACTAATGATTTACTTGTTGAGACCTGCAACAACAGTGTGTGCATTCTGTTATAAAGTAGAATCTTCAAGATATGAATCTCTATCAGTCATTCATGAAACTTTGAAAGTTATGTCAAAATATTTTTTTATGAATTTTAATCCTTTATGGATTAGACTCATAGCTTACATTACGATAGCCTTATGTTTAAATTGGCTACTCTGATTGTTGAGCTATAATCCTATGGATATGATAAATAGGCCTGATGAAGCACAATTGGATATGCCAATGGCGTGGTTCCATGTTAATTTGACTTGTCTGTCCATAACTCTAAGGTTTGTGATACTTTGGTTCTACTGTGCACATTATGATAGGTTGCACTTTTGCCTGAGGTTGTAAATACGCAATTAGTAAATATACTTGGTTTTGTCTTACAAATAAAACTTTGAGTTGTCTCTCAAAAAAAATAATAGAACTTCTCAATTATCATATTTTCAGATAAGAACTGCGGGCATTGGGAAAGGTTTTAAGTTATACATTTGTATATGTTTTTTTGTATGTTATTTATAGCACTTAAAATAATAAAACAACTTTCTGAATACATTTATTGTTTTTTTTTTTCTTTTATAACGTATAGCTCAGTGGTTCTCAAACTCGGTCCTGGGGTACCCCTGTGTATGCTGGTTTTAATTCCAACCTCAACAGCAATCCCAGAATTTTAACAAGCTGTTCATTTTTTCTTAATTAGGTGCTTTTCATGTTTTAGAGCTGGGGTCCCCAGTCTTCTCCAGAAAGGGCCAGTGTGGCTGCACACACCTGATCCTGATTCTACCAATCAAGGTGCTTAGCAATGACTCTAGTGATTGATTAGTAGAATCAGATGTGTGCACCCACACTGGCTCTTCTGGAACCCCAGAACACACAGCGAAGACCCCTTGTCTTTGCTATTCAGCACGATGCAAGAGGGTCTTTCCCACACACTGCAAACTCTCACATGGTGTTAATTCACCCTTAGTTCAATTACTATCTACATACAGTAGAAGCTACTGCTTAGCACACTTTACTACTGTAACACTTCAACATTTTTAGCAACAGCAACAACATTTATTCTGAAATATCTGTCTTCACCTTGCAGCACCGTCTGGGAAGTGGGCAGCACTTACTCTAGAACAGCGGTGGGCAGTGCAGTATGAAACCTGAAAGGCTATTGGTGGTGAGGTACAGGTTGTGCATAGTTACAACATCTGTGCAATGGTGCCATCAAAGCGTGTTTTCTCAAAAGCAGGACAAACTGTTTAAGACAGGAGGAACTGCTTCAGCGCATAAGGAGTTAGTCAGCTGGTCTTGAATGCCAATTATTTGCAATTGAGTCTTTTAGTACAATCAGTACATTATGTATGAGTCATTGCTTTTGAACTTTCAGTAGATGAAAGAATTTAATTAAATGAAAGACCAGCCTGACGAGCATGCATTCCAGCACAGTCAGTAATACACAATCTATTTCGTATCAATGATTTAATGACACAAATAGCATTACATAATATGCAAATATGAAAAAATCCAATTTCTATAGTGACTGCAAGTATGCTGGATGCTTACACTTTTTTTTACAAATTTCTCTTTTGGCAGAGCCAAAGGTTTCAATGAATCATGTAATGGTTCACATGTGTTATAATCCAGTATAAAGTGCTTCAGCAATCCATATGCAACTACAAGAAACAAGTATATTATACAGCATGAGCGAGTGGCTTTCTGGGATACAGACTATAACTGTATTCTGCTGCTTCTGACAGCTAGAAGAAGAGGGATTTTGCTCATTTTGGAATTGGTTCAATGGTTTATAGTGCGGTCACGATGGGGCCACTGCTCTGTGCCAATTGTGGGTCTTCGATACTCCAGTGCAGAACCACATAATACGCTGGAGCTTGATCAAAACAGGCACCTTACTCCCTAAATGTTGCTGGGCTGCATTTCTGCAGTCCTAATAAGAGTAGTTATGTGGTCGCTCAAAACAATCGGTGTTCCCACACCACAGCTCCTCAAACAGAAAAATGATATTGCTCTTGTTTGCGATGTCCACTGTTCATTTTCTTTATAAATCAAAACTTGGTTATAGCGTACACATTGCCGCCAACCCTGTATAAACAGTGCACAGCAAAACTACTCAGGTTAAATCAACGCTAACAGTGTTACATCAACTGTAATGGTGTCCAAGTGTCCGGTAGGAAATATGTACAAGAGCTTTCTGTGAGTTAAAGGTACTCTGTCAGAGTTGATTTTACACTGACATTTTGCAGGGTGTCTGCAAATTTACAACTGAGCTCATTTCAAGAAACAACAGTTTTAACAGGAGCGTATAATAATAAATAAATGAATGTAGCATATACTGGAAACTGCTCCCCACAATTCAACAGAATAACACAGCGGGAAAGGCAATTGAAACCCCTCATCTGTGGGATAATATCCCATGATACACTTCCAAAACCTTCACTGGAATCCTCACTGGAATAAAAATAAATAAATAAATAGTTTACAGTATAATAATACATCCTATATCCCATGCTGTTGTAACAATTATTTGAAGTGGTCACAATACTTATGTGGACATAAGGACTTCAAAATTTAGCTAACAGGAAATATCATTACTTTTAACACTGGGGTCCTTTGATTCTGAGGTGAAGAGGAAATTGCAAAGTTATATTTATGGGAGTTTTGTTATCCACACTGGTAGTGCAACTGTCCTTTGCTGTTAACACTCCCTCCACCAATCTACTATGAAGGTTAATCAAACTGAATGTGCATATCAGTTTCAATGCAACGATGATTCCAAATGTGCATGTTTTAAGATCCCATGAAATATATTATTCATTCCTTATTCATTTTCTGATTCATGGCACCATTTTTTTAGTGAACAATGTTCTATTCATTTTTAGGTACAGTATGTATAAGCATTAATTGCACTCTGATAAAAAATGGCGTTCCTTATCTTTCTCTCACATAACTCAGGAGCGAGTATGCAGGGTGAAGAAATCCCATTTCCATGCAACAGACCAGAGTTGTTCTGTATTCAACACTTGTGTTGAATGTTTCATCTACATTTGATTTGTTACTTATCACTGTTAAAATTTTGTAAAAAGATTCTGATAATAAATAAATAAGCAACTTAGTTAAAAGGTCCCAAATATAGATCCATGTACTTCCCCAAGTTTTCCAGAGGTTTTGTTACTTTTAATCAAAGATGACCTAAACCTGTTCATTGCATACTTCATGAAGCATACACCACACATATTAGTAAATGTTTATATTATGTGTACTGTTGTATGGGTATCCTCCCTGTGATAGAGATGTGGTATTTGTTTTTTGTATCTGAGATGGACAGCACATAGTGTGAGAAATATCATTCCAAAGAATACTATGCTTTGAGGTCACTAAAATCATCTTCAAACCTATGCCAAAGAGCTGCTCTGGAACATTCTGATATTCACTTAGTGGAAAAGGATTTTTTCCAAGATCTGCCCATACAAATAGCACATTGACAAGGAAACAGTAATAAAGAGCATGTCAAATGGAATTTATGTGAAATATTAGTCATCCGCACTGCCAGAAATACACTCACTGGCCACTTTATTAGGTACACCTGTTCAACTGCTCGTTTACACAAATATCTAATCAGCCAATCACGTGGCAGCAACTCAATGCATTTAGGCATGTAGACATGGTCAAGACGATCTGCTGAAGTTCAAACCAAGCATCAGAATGAGGTAGAAAGGTGATTTAAGTGACTGTGAACGTGGCATGGTTGTTGGTGCCAGACGGGCTGGTTTTAGTATTTCAGAAACTGCTGATCTACTGGGATTTTCATGCACAACCATCTCTAGGGTTTACAGAGAATGGTCAGAAAAAGAGAAAATGTCCAGTGAGCGGCAGTTCTCTGGGCAAAAATGCCTTGTTGATGGCAGAGGTCAGAGGAGAATGGCCAGACTGGTTTGAACTGATAGAAAGGCAACAGTAACTCAAATAACCACTCGTTACAACCGAGGTATGCAGAAGGGCATCTGTAAACACACAACGCGTCAAACCTTGAAGCAGATGGGTTACAGCAGCAGAAGACCACATCCGATACTGGCAAGTACCTAATGAAGTGGCCGGTGAGTGTATAGCTCATTGTGTTTGTCAAAATGTGTTTTCTTTGAGACTGTTACTGAAGTGCCATTTTCTGGTTCCTTTTAAATAACATCCTGTTTTTAATCACTTCCAATGTTTTAGATGAATTAATTAAAATTAAGACCAAGAAGGTAAATATTTATTTATATACTAAATGCAGTAAATTTAGAATAAAAGTAAATTCAACATTTTCTCTTGAACTAGGATGTGGCAGTTTTTCATACTATTTATATGCCAGGTGGTCTTATCGGGAACTGCTGCCAGAACAATAATTCAGAATACAAATAAGAAATGGCTCAGCCAGCAAACATACAGACTCCAGTGCCTGCCTGCTATCTGTCAGCCAGTCAACAGTTTGCAACTTGGCACCATAGTGGTCAACTAATGGAGAGTTGACAAGAAGCTGTCATCTTGATTCCCCCCCCCCCGGCAAAATCCTGGCCCTGACAGAGATCTGATAGCTTACAGCCATAAGCTTAAGTGTGTAGCTTATTCAAAGATTCAAAGGTATCACAGAGCCATCAAATTTAAATTAATTTAATCAAATTTATCATAATTATTATGCTAAGTGTAGCTAAATTAGCCTATTTTGACTGTCAGTTAAACTAAAAAGCAGTATCCTCGTGTGTCCTAGGTAACACACCAAATTTAGCCTTAGGGGAGATCTCAATCAGGTAAATCCAGGTTTGGTTCTCATGAGTATTCTGCCTAAATTATCAAACCCATCACTGAGGCATTATTATTTGAAGAGTGCAAGGCAATACTTTGTTCTAGTAAAATTCACTGCCAGGCACTGAAGATAAGAATTTATAAGAGCTCTTGACATGAAAATAGCCATAAGTTAAGCCTTAAATTTAGGACACCTGAAATTATTATTTTCTTTGCAGTTTTTGCACGCCTAGATTGGGATTGTTTCAGCACCATGGACAGCACACATCCAAATGGGGCTGTCCATTTTGGTCAAGTACTGCCTTCTCTTGAATTGATCGGTTCTCTGACTAATATTTTTGCCTGTCAGTAAAATCACTGTACTGTAGGCTTTCCTCCATTGGTTTTAAGCAATTCAGACCACAAAACTTTGCTGTTCATTTTTTAGAAAATGTAAAATGTCACATTACAGTGTGTTTTACATGTATTTCATCATCAGCCATAATCTTATGTCTTTTTAGTAACTGTCTTTGTATCACACTTGATGATACTGAAATTGCATAATGGACTACATTAATCTGGAAGCTATTACTGGTTTACTGAAAAATGTTTAATCACTTTATTTAGGTATGGTGCCTGTGCTGGGTATTTGCAAGTAACTCTGTGAATGTTAACTATCATATATTTATGGATATAAATATAATTTTAATATCATTATTTCAATTACTACTTATAAAGCACCAACACCTAACTTTAATTGGGGTTATACTGTATCATGGCTGACCCACACACTGTGATGTGCAGAGAGGGAAAAGAAGGGGGAAAATGAGGAAATTTAACAGTGTCAGTAAGGGTGACTAATTCTGATAGTGTGCTTGTCCCTCTGGGACAAGCACAGTGTCAGTACGGGAATGCCCATTTGTGGTGACTAATTCTGACAGTGTGCTTGTCCCTCTGGGATCCTTGTGTCTCTGAAAGTGGCATCAATTTAATTCTTTTTTTTTTTCACCAGGAGAGGTGGATTCAGAAGGCAAACGGGACCGATGATTCAGACATAATTACTCCTGCACTTAATGAGCTAATGGCCCACCAAAGATTGCTTCAGATTACTTTACGGATAATGCATTTTGTTTTAACAGTATCTTCACCTGAAAATATTTAGACTATTTAAGCATTGCCCGCTGAAGTGGCGCCTACAGCAGTGCATCATGGGGCTTTTGTGGTCTCCATGCTCACTCTGGGGAACAGACATGCACAGCTTAATTTGGAACATGCGGTTCTTCAAACAGGAGAGGTGCAGACACAATACAGACATGGCACACACACACAGACACATGCACATACACATACACACAAGCACGCATGCACGCACACACACACACACACACACACACACAACCACCCACAGCCACACACACACACCTTAGACTGACACTCAGGAATAATTTGTGCAGACAGTGAGGAATGTGAATAAGGAGAGGCTCAGTTGCATTCATATGGGATCAACTAGCGCTCAGACAATAGCAACTCAGCCATTCGGCCTCTTTTTAAGGCCTATCCTGATGCACACAGTAGTGTAAAAGCTATAATTAGCCAAAGACAAAAAGAACTGCTGCTAGTCTACTACTGTTTGCATATGATGGTGAAAACATCCAGAGCATGATACAGTACATGTAATACTCTAATCTTCATGAAGTACCTCACTTAACAGTTAAACTATTTACGCCTGCTGCAGTTTGGAAGAAGTTATGTAGAAAGACATCCATGTCTTTGCAATTTCAAAATCAATCATGTACATGTTTGTGTGTACTTGTTCTCTGTCAATCAAATACATCTTGAAATGATGAATTCAGCACAATTCCATATTCTCTAGACTCAGTTTCACATTATACATAGCAGGCTGTTTGTCTATGAGGCTTGTGAGATGTTTATGAAACGCTTGATGAGAATTGCAATTCGGTGCCAAATCAGAAGACTGGTTTTGCCAAACCTGACAAAATTGTAAAAACATTACATTCATAGCTTACAAAAACAAATCAAGCTACATTTGATATGTAGTGCTGCTACAATAAACACAAGTGACACCATATGCATCACATTTTTTCCTTTAAAATGTGTTTCTCTGTGATTGATTGATGCTGCCTTAAATGCAAGATACATATGGGGATAGATGAAGACCGCCTGACACGGCAAAAATAAATGAAGCCTGAACGTGATGGCCGGCTGCTGACATGTCAAGTACCTGTCAAGAAGGTAAGAGAAAGGACCTTAAAGAGCTCCACAGGCTCTGTGAGACTCCAAATCAATGCATGCTTTTAATGGCAGGCCTAGATTTGATTTAATGACTCATAGACAGGGCAGAATTGGCATTTTTGTTTATTGAAGATGTTTTTTCATGAAAATGAATCTTACAAACCTAACCAGACATGTTTTCCCCACTAATGCACAGTGTGATTGTGGGTCAAATAAAGTTTAAACAAATAATTAAATTGTTTAATTTCTTTGACAGTGTAAAATAATTTCAAAAATGTATTTGTGAACACAATTTTCAAAATAATAATGATAATAATAATGCATTTTATTCTTGATGTGCATCTCGTACACCCAAAACACTGTATGCAGACAATTGTTCAAACATATAGTGTAGATATTTAAAAACATTTTTAGCTGCAAAACAGCTGAATTGTTGATTATTTCCACTGAAAATAATTGTCATTTGACACTTGGATGAGACGCATAAAGTTTGAATGATCGCATTGTCTTTCAAATGGTAAGATAAAAAAATACCAGGTCAAGTTACTTGAAATAATTTAGGAAACATTGGGTTGCACTGCTTTGGAATACAGCTTGTTTAATTTGTGTGAGCTAAACTATGCAATATTGTTTGTTGTAACTTGGTCTAATTTTGATATCTTTGAATATCTTTGATATCTCAGTACTTTTAATTGCAGGCCTAGATTTTGCAAGTTTGAATCAATGACAGTGGTTTGTACGTGTGAGTCACTTACAGATCCATACAACAGTTGTGACAAGTCTGTGCGAATTTCCAAAATACATTCCTGAATAATATGGCTCACAGTAGTCCATATGATTGCATTACGGTCCTGTGTGCTTACTATATACATCATCACGAACTAAAAAATAAATTAATAATAATTTAATATGCAATATTTAATAACACTTGAGAGCATCAGGGTTTGACTGCCAGCTCATAAACTGTAGATGCCATAAGTAATATTACATGACACTGACATAAATGAACTCATTGCACATTCTTGGGTGCAAATAACACACAGCAATAAAATATTCTGGTCCTACGTCATGTCAGACAAACTGAACTGGAGAGTCTCCTTGTCAAGAGGCAATCAGTGAAGAAGTGAAACGAAGTGAATTGAGGTGATCAGTGGTCCTTCACACTGGCTGATCTTCTGGAATTTTGGACTTCAATTCCAAGGTTTTATACAAAGGCACATCCCATTGGTATTCAGGTAAACATTTGCACCACAATGTTTTTTTTTTATACAGTAACCTGTTAAAAGGTCTCAATTACATTATAATAATGCAACATAAGATATTTTGGAGTACTCCAGAAGTGTATTTGAATGAAACTAATACCTTTAATTAGCTGCTTTGTTTTCATTTTACTACACAGTTTTCATTTTCACAGTACATATGTTGCAAAGATGTTTTGTGCAAATACAGTATTATATTTCCTTTCTACTGTTTCAATGTAGAACATTTAAAGTTGAATTCAGGACAGTGATTAGATAATTACTTTGTTTTTTCACCACGCTGTGCAATCAAGACGAGAAACTTCTGAACAACATATCTTTTAATAAGGTGCATTTAAGTACAGTACATACTTTGTTTTATGTGTCTGGAACACTGTAGCAATAGGAGACAATTATTCTGACATAAAATAGACAAAGATATATGCTTCAATGCTTCACTCAGAAGGCATGAAACTACATGCAATGTTTTACTTAGGCACATGTGAGTGTGTGTGTGTGTGTGTGTGTGATTAATTTTGAAAAGTCAGACGATTTGACAGTGTAATTGCCTGCTGTTACTATTTTTCACACTTACAGTATGTACATGTTCTGCATAATTGTATTCCATCATCTGTCAGACTGATGCTTTCATGACAGTTCCAGTCTCTTTTTTTGTGTGTTTAACCCCCTGGGAATGTGCTAAAAGCCCCAAAGAGGTGTGTCAGGACATGTCACATTTATACACTCTGACATACTGAAACTGCCAGGAATAACGGCAAACACACCCAGACAGAAGCTGTGCGATGTCAAGGCCATGTGGTCCTGATTCCCCCTCCCTCGTGGTCACCATCGTGGCGGCAGTGTAGTATAATGGCTAAGGAGTTGGTCTTGTAACCTAAGGGTCGCAGGTTCGATTCCCCGGTAGGATTCTGCCATTGTACCCTTGAGCAAGGTACTTAACCTGCAATGCTCCAGTATATATCCAGCTGTATAATTGGATACGGAGTCACTCTGGATAAGAGCATCTGCTAAATGCCTGTAAACTAAACTATCACAAAGAGAAATCAGCTCAGAGCTGTGTATCTGGGGCCCGTTTCGCGAAGCAGGACTACTGAGTTATCGGGATAACTGCACTGAGTAAAACCCGGAACCCTCCCAAATCTGGAACATGGAAAGAACTAAAAAGGAATGTTCTGGGTATTACTCAGTGCAGGTACCCAGCTAACTCAACAATCCTGGTTCGTGAAACCCCCTCCCATTAATTCTGTTACTCAATTGTTCAGAAACACTATTGGCACACTTGATTCTCAAATTCGGTCCTGGGGATGCCTGTGTATGCAGGCTTTGATGACTATCTTTGCTTTGATACCAAAGCTATGATTACCGTACTGCTTACTGCCCATTATATGTCACAATGGAACTGTGATATAATTAGAATGTAATACAAAGCCATTATATGTCACAATGGAATAGTGATACAATTAGAATGTAATACAAAGCCATCATGTCACAATGATGTAAAAAAAAAAGACCTAAATTAGTTTCATGTGGGCATAGTTAATTTAACTTGTAGTTGTGAAAGTTCTAACCAGTTTACAACTGGGAAGTTATGCATAATTTCATATTCAATGTAGCCAGATTTATATTTCTTTTTTTTTCGAATAGTTTCTTTGTATCAAGTTGTTAGTCATGGCTTTGGGGTACATATTCTTCAGTTTCCCACGTCTATTAAGTTATTAGTGGCAAAGATAAACCGAATTTAGTTTAAATACATAATATGTTTAATATATAAGCCCATTGTAATTTTCAGCATGTTGGATGCATTTTGGCATTTTGTATGAAAAAACAAAATCACCCCAAATGTAAGAATTCAGAATCAAAGTGGGTGGCATTACAATTAACTAAAGAACAAAAGATTTAAGATCATGAACATCACTGAAACAGAACATTTACGGATTATTTTCCAGTCTTAGAGAGGTATTTGGGTTTAAATATGATTTCCTAGGTATTTACCGCATGCTTTATGACTAAATACCTGGAATACATCAAACCAAATAGCATATGTAACTCAGGATCTCTCCTATATAGCAACATATGTACAATGACATGTTAGTGTGTGCAAAATTAATCATCCTAATCATGATCATTGTGATATCATGTGCATACATAAGTACATGGTGTTGGTGTGCTGTTCCCCCATGCTAGAGCAATACAGCTGAAGCATGTACACTCTGATGCATTCACGTGAAAGCCAGTGTTTTGTTTGTTTTTTTGTTTTGTTTTGTTTTTTTTTTGAAGTATTGACAATTATTGGAATGAACTGATGTCGCAAGAAACCTAAATTAAATGTAGTGATATGCATATGCTCATTCAGCTATCATATTTTATCATTATTTCTGGCTGGATGCTCAGGTACTGTGTTACTAGTAGTTCTGTGTTCTGTTTCAATTTCAGTTCACCCTCCACACAGAATGCTTGTTAAAATGATCTTGCTTAGTTGATTTGTCACTCCGGATATGAATGTATTCTAAAAGATAACATAAATTAATGACCTGTCTATCTCCTGCATAATATTTTCTGTTATGACATAGAGCTTTTTAATTAATTTCATTTGATTAATAATAATTAAATTCTGCATCCAGAAACTATAGAAGAAGTGCTCCATCACATTGCAATATACAGTGCAGTTCGTATTTGACAAGTGGCATGATTCCTAAAATGTGGGGACTATGTATGAAAAGGGCTGCAATTCCTACATGGATGGCCCAATAAGGATGTAAATATCCTGAAATTACAGCTACAGTTACAGACGGTCTGCTTTTTAACCTCATATTCTTTGTTTCATTTTAAATCTAATGTGCTAGAGCCAAAAGAACAAAAACATTGTGTCACTGTCCAAATACTTACGGACTGTCCAAATACTTATTGGTACATAAGAGTGCTTGGGACAGAAAATAGGAAGAATGGACCAGCACTGAGGAGAATTACTATACACTCAGAATTCTGAATACAATTTTCCGTTATTAAAAAAAAAAAAAAAAAACATTCAGTGGGAGAGAAATCCCTTAAAATCCTCTTCAGATGACTCGGTGTGTCTGTGACTCCCACACACTATTCTAAATCCTTCAGTGGGAGAAATTAGGGGTGGGGAATCCCGATTGCGGAGGGCTGTGTCTGTTTCTGCATTTCATGCGAAACGTATTTCTATAGCACAGTCCTCTGACATCATTCTAGTTTTAGCTCTCCTGTCCCAACATAAAATATTTTACTGTGGTAAAATCTACAGTGCCATGAAAAAGTATTATCCCACTTCCTGATATCCTCTATTATTACATATTTGTCACACTGAATAGTTTCAAATATATAGACCGAATGTTATATTAGACAAAGGGAACCTGAATAAACACAATACATTTTTTTTAATTGTAATTTTATTATTTAATCAAAAAAGGTGTACAATTCTGATATCAGCCAAAAGTAACTGCCTCCTAAATTAATATCTGCTTTCACCACCTTTAGCAGCAATAACTGCAACCAAATGCTTCCTATAATTTGATATCAGTCTTTCACATTGCAGTGGAGGAATTTTAGACCATTCTTCCTTCCTTCCAGAATTGCCTTATTTAAGACAAACTGGTAGGTTATCAAGCGTGAACTGCTTGTTTAAGGTCCTGCTACAACCTCTCTATTGGGTTGAATTCAGGACTTTCACTAGGTCACTCCAAAACTTACAATTATTGTCTTTTCTTTTATGGACTTGCGTTTGGGTTTTAAATCATTGTCTTGCTGCATAATCCAATTATACTTCAGCTTCAGCTCATGGACAGATGACTGAAACATTCTCCATAAGAATTTTTTGGTACAGAGCAGAATTCATAGTTTATTCAATAATGGCAATTCATTCAGGTCCGGAGGCAGCAAAGCATCCCCCCACCATCATGCTATCACCACCATATTTGACGGCTGGTATGATGTTCTTACTGTGAAATGCTGTATTTGCTTTTGTATTTTTTTTTTTTTTCAAATGTGAGACGAGTACTGATGCTGCTCTTGGTGAGCAGTGGTTTCTGCCTTGCTACTCTCCCATGGATCCCATTCTTGCCTAGTCTCTTTCTTATTGTGGAATCATGAACACTGACCTCAACTAAGGCTATGGAGGCCTGCATGAATGATCTTTTCAGATAGATTGTGACTTCCTGGATGATTTGTTGGCGACCAGCCACTCCTGGGAAGATTCACCGCTGTTACAAGTGTTCTCCATTTGGAGATAATTGCTCTCACTGTGGATTCCCCAGCACCATATAAATGACCTTGTAATCATTTCCAGACTGATATATTTCAACATTTTTTTTCTCTCATCTCTTCTGGAATTTCCTTTGGTCATGGCATAATCTGCTTGTAGCAACCTTGTGGTGACTACTTCACTCTGATGATAAAGTTCAGTATGAGTGAGATTTAACTACAACTGGGTTGGCTGCAATCAAGCCTAGCTGTGTTTAATCTGCTGAATCATACTATCAAACTTTATGTTTGATAACTTTTTTCAGTGGGCACTGCATATTTGTTGGTGTCGACTTTGAAATCCCTGAGCAAAACAATGGAATTTATTTCTGCTTTGAGTTAAGAAACACAATTGTGCCATTTTACTTTGCCATTTAAGATCTTGTTGTGTCCCAATTTTGTTCCCCTGTCATGCTTAACTATATAATTTTTTTTTTTTTTTTTTAAGCTTTCGAATTTAGGATAGAATGAGGTGTAGCATTAAATACCATCAAACATTTTCATCACTACAGAAACTATAACATGTATTGGTGCCATTGACAGTATGTATTTCCTTGCCTATCATTATTATTTTCCTAAAAAGAGATTTAAAATACAAATCGTAGCAAAAACTGATTTGCAATTTTAGCAAGGGTAAGGGTTTGATGGGCCTTTTAGCACAATAAGAATTGTGTATATTTTTAGCATCAGTATTGGTAGTTTTCCCAGTTTTTAATTGCCACAATAAAACCCCATAATAGTGTTCAGTTTAAAACTTCAGTATGTTCTATAACTGCACCCTTGGTTTACGCAGCAAATAGAATTCAGTTGATTGACTGATTGGCCGAATGCTGTGTATTCATATTTCACTGCAGGCATTACTTGGGATGCAGATCAGTCACCAGTACAGTAAATTGATATGTAATAATGCACTGGAGGGCCAAAGCCATGACTTTATTTACGGTTTTCCGTGAAGAAATACAGAATCTTGGTTACACACAACCTTCTTGACGGGAATCCAAACGGGGAAATAGGCCAGATATGAGTGGTCATTATGAGTAATGGCATAATTGTTGAGGAGGGTGTCTTGGGAAACGAAATACTCGTGATGCAGAACAGAATCAGAAAATAGTGGGTTACTGCACCTAATATTTTAAGAATTGAACAAATCCAGAGCATGCCATTGATCCCTACTCCAGATCGTGTCGATTATTTTATAGCAGGGGTGTCAAAGTCAAGTCCTGGAAAGAAGCCATGTACTGCATGCAGGTTTCTTTGCGATTTATATTTGGTGAGCTGGGAGAACAGCTATTGGAATCAAGGGGTGGGGCAATTTTATCCAATCTTATCCAATTAGGTGGCGTTATTAATCCCTTGTGCTTGAACGCACCAAGAACTTGCAGACACTGCAGACCTCCATGCAGGGCTAAAGGTTGTTGCCCCTGTTTTGCAGTGCTAACCTTGTATAGTTCCTGGAATAATGATGGGTAACATGACCTGTATTTAAACAAATATTACAATAGCATCGTTTCAAATTTCATTTCCTTGTGAGGTTTCAAGAATGTGAATCCTCTCCTTTCTGTATACAATGCTTGTGTTGCACACATATTGACCAGGAATGAAACAAGTCAGTTACGGTAACTCACCCAGAAGTCATATTATAATGCAGATTACACATATTTTTGACACCTGGTGAAAAAAAGAACACTGACAAAAGAGAATGAATTAGCTCTAGCTGCTGGAGAGTTTTCTTTTAAAAAGGTCCAAATGTATTTAGGCACATACAAAACCATTGCACGGCCCCTGACCCCTTCAGCAACACCTGGATGATGTCATTAATGACAAAATTTTTAGTCTACCATAACTGGGAGTGTATGAGTCTGCACATCCCCACTGGCTATATATGTAAAAGGGAACATTCAAGGCAATTGTTAACTAATTAAATTTGTCTCTTCAATTAGCTGCCAGGACCGCTCATATCACCTCCTAATTGACTTCATGTTGGCTTTGTAAGATAATCAGACATGAAAACAAATACAGTTTTATTATAAATGAATGATTTGTATTTTCTATTTTTTTTATTTTTGTTCCAGTGAAATGAACAAGAATGTGTGTGGATTTAAATGTGTGTGCTTTCACTTCTTTGCAAATTGGAACCGACTACCTGCCAGCAAAGCTGGGTGCCTTGATACATTTATGTGTAGTTTCCTAAATAAACTGTGGGAAACTACTGGCAAATTATGTCACTTTTTTTTTATAGTTGTGTAATAGGTACAGCTTCAAGTACAGTTAGCCCATGTAAAAATCATGTGCAATGTATTTGTGTATATGTGCTTCTGCTGTGTCTACTACCACTGCCATCCAAAATTATTTGCAACCTTGATAGAAAAAATTTAAATAGCACATATTTTATTCTCAAAAAACAGTAAAATTATATTTCATACTAATGCAATTTCTCAGGTAGTACTCAAATTCTTTGCAGCCCCTGTTTTCAGAACCTGTATACCTTCCCTTCACAAGAGAAAAACTACTGAATTATCTTCTGGAGTGTTTTATGACAACAGTTGAGACATTTGAAAGGAAAATCAGTGGCTACCTGCACAGATGACTGGGTCTACCATGCAGCCTGTCTAGCATCACTCTCTATGGAAGGAAAAACAAGCTGCAACTCACCTTCAACAGCCTGAAAGAGGAGTTAATGGTCTCCCATGCTAGAGGGGTGCTGCAGTTCAGGGAGTTGAGCGACCCAAAAGGCTCTCAAGCTGGCATTGAGGTCAGAACTGGCAGGAAGTGGCGGGCTCAGGAAGCAGTGGAGGAGGCAGAGTCCCGGCTGCAACACGGAGCGCTCATATGGATGGTGGCTTCTGAACAAGTGGGCCTTGGTAGTTTCACAATAACTGGCTATGACAAGGCCCGAGGAAAGGAAAAACACCTACTCATCCAGCAAGAGGTGCAGGCAGGAGTGGAGGAGGTGCAAACAAACAAAATGGTGGGGATGCGGCAACAGAGAGCGTGAGGTAGGAACAGGCACTAGACTGGAAAACCTTCTGGAATGAACTTTGGCATGCAGAGCCCCACAGGATAAAGTTCATGATCCTGGTAGTCTACGACATCCTGGCAACCCTGGCTAACCGCTTCTCCCGCAAGAGTGACACACCAACATGTCCCTTGAAGGAAGAGGGACCCTGGAGCACATCCTAAGCTCCTGTCTGACTGCCCTCAGAGACGGCCATTACTGATGGCGCCACAACCTGGTCCTGAAGACTGTGGCTGGGAACAACAGCAACAGCAAAACGGCTCTGATCAGCAAGACAAAGCATTGCAGAGCTGGGGAACAGCCGCAGCAAAAGCAAAAAAACACAGGCGTGCCTTCTTACAACATCATGGGATTGGCAGCTAAAGGTTGACCTGGGGAAACAGCTGAAGTTCCCGGACACCATAGCAATGACCTCACTCAGGCCGGATGTGGTCCAGCTCCCAGAAACCTCAAAGCAGGTGGTCATGCTGGAACTGACTGTGTTCTGGGAAGACAAGATGGAGGAGGCCAATGAAAGGAAGAGGGCTAAGTATCAGGACCTGGTGCACCACTGCCGTAGGTGGGGCTGGAAAGTAAGGTGTAAGCCAGTGGAGGTTGGATGCAGGGACTTTGTCTGCAAGTCACTCTGCAGAGTCTATACATAGCTGGGCATCACTGGGGCACTGAAGAGAAAGGCCAGCAAAACCACTGAAGAGGCAGCCAAACTTGCCTCTACATGGTTGAGGATCCGTGGACACAAGCCGGGCCTGATCAATCCTGGCTGGGTCGTCTAGGCGATCCGAAACACCCGATGACCCCAGAGAACATCACTGACAAAGTGTTCAAGTGCATCACTAGATGTGTCAAGAATCATATGAAATTGCTGAACATATTGGGAGATCTTTCATCTCTCATTATTTTTCAGAACATTTCATCTGCACTCTTACATTTAATCCACTCATTTTCGATAAGTGCAAATTTTGAAACTGAGCTGGTCATTGCAAAACATTTAGATAATTTCTTGGTTGATTTTGTGGTATGTTTGGGATCGCTATCTTGCAGAAAGATCCAAAAATATCTAGTGCGACAATGGTTATGGGAAACTAGGCCCTGATCAATATTATTTCACTTCCAAAATATAGAGCCTTGTTTCATTACAGCTGGGAGATTTGTGCTTGTAGCTCACTGTATGTCAAGTTTTACTACACTTGGCATGACATAAGGGGAGTCTGTGATGTACTGCAAGACTTTGTTATTTAACAAAGCCTCTCCCATTTGACCAGGATGAACAAATATTTATGCAGAGAATGAACTAGAAGCTATCCTGTATAAAAGTTAAATGAACAAATTGCGTGGTCATATGTCTTTATGTCCTTTGCAACTAAACAGAATGCTTTTCCAAGAAATTTATTTTTGTACTTTTGAAAAAAAAAGCATTTTATTTTGATACTTACAGTGTAGAGTGGTTAGGGAACTGGGGATGCAGGATACTGTATGTGAAAATTCTAAGGGACCCGACTGACTGGGGCCCTCAAACAATTGTACTGTAATTGTTCTGGGATGGGGTGGTGGGGCCCAACATGTGGTGTGTTCATGGGGCCCAGACTCCCTGACAGTACTCCTGTGGCGATGTATCCAGAAAGTTGGAGCATTGATCAAAAAGGCTGAGTTGCGCCCAAAAGGAAAACAAGCTAACATAATGTCTGGTACGTGTCTATGCCCCATGGTCTGGCACTAAATTCAGTCCGTGAAACTGCCAAATGTGGCTGTAAAACTGTGCAGGGCAGCACATGATTGTCGGTCGAGCTACCCAGGGAGGGTTGGTTTCAGTCAGTGGGTTGTGTCTCATCCTGTACCAGTGACCCCTTCTGGATGATTGGGTACCTGCAGGCTATCTGTGTCAACCGTACATGTATTCTCCCCCAGCACAATGATTGCTCAGACCAGGCAGTGAGCAGTGGAGTGAAAGCAAGCAGTGACTGGAAGCAGTCATAATTGACGGGTGGGGTGGGGGACATTGGGTGACCAAGCACCTGCTCCTATTGCCACAAGTGCCCTTCTGAATTGATTTAAAAAAACATTTATATTATTACTAAATATATTAAAATATATTCACTATAACTGTGTGTGGTTTTTCTAGGTTGGTGTGCTCTTTTTTGAGCACCTGCCCCTCAAAAGGTCTCTCTCCCTCATGTAAACATGAATTTGGATAGAAAAATATAATGTACATGAGCTATTGAAAGCACCCCACGGGAGCGACAGGAGCCTTATTGAAACCATAGTTAGCAGTGCCATCATAAGCTGTCACTGACCAAGTATGACATTTAAAATAACCTAATCTCCATAGTGACTGACTAAGACATTCAAAATAACCTTCTCTCCATAGGAAACTCCATTGCAGTTTATTCCACCAAATACATAATAGCTAATACTCAGCAATTTCACACATTTTTAATGTTTGTGAAGTCTCATTCTTCAATTATTAGATAATGCATGTCTCCTAAGCTTCTAATAAGATTTGGAAAGAAAGCCTTTCCCCCAGGTGACATGTCTGTTTGCATACAATACGTGACTAAGTTCTTATGTTCACAGCACAGTTTAACCACAGTCATTGTGTCTGTTCACATCTACAGTATTTATTCATTTATTCATTCATGGCCCATTCCACAGAAAAATTAACATCTGTATCCCCGTAAGATCTGACTCTTATGAACACACGGCCATGTTTCATTTATCACAGCTTTAAAATGTCCGCCACATTAGATCGAGCGCATATGTAACTTAATTGCCATGAAAACACTGAACCCAAACAACTGCGGCTCGGTGTCATAATCCGGTTTCCGCCAGAGATGTACTGTACGATAATCACAATGGAGCAGAGTCATCCCACGACGTTCCTTTAGCCGTTTCCGTCAGTCCCCTGTGCTCATCCGTTGTGTGAAAGGTTGTGAAATGAAAAACATGCGGAGGTAGAACCAGGGGCTTTCCACTGATACCAGGTCTCCTTTGTGAGGCGCCAGATGGAAAGTATGAGAAAGCTGGGGGAGAGAAGCAAAGCTTATCAGAGCATATCAGGTGTTGTAACAATCTGTGTCAGACTAATCTTGCGCACCAGCCGCAGAGGAACTTTGCGAAGATCAAAGATCATGGTTTCATTAAGCCCACAAATATCTGGAGCCTTCATGTGGATTTATTTATTTATTTATTTTATAATTTATATTTTCTGGTAATCTCCCATTGGTTACCAGCATTTACTTTGAGGAGTCTATTCTTAAAATGACTACTTATTCTCTATTTGTCTGAACATATTTAAGCTGATAAACAATGAGATGTTTTGTGTTTGAACATTTCTTGAGCACTGTGATGACCACCATTGCCAGTAGGTACAAGCCTAATTTGCAAACATCTCGGAATCCCTGACACATTGAAATGTGAAGGTATGTAGTTCTTGTGATTTCTTTAACATTTGTTATTATATTATCATGTTTAATACATAAAAAAAACATTATTAATGAGTTTTCAGAATAGTTTGCTGATTCTCAGTTCTAAAAGCTGACAGTGTATTCAAATGGACATCCAGTTGAAATGTCAGAAGGGGATGTATCCAATCCTTTGACTATAGATTCTGTCAGAAAGAGGGAATATATCTCATTGGCTATGACGTGAAAAGTGCACAATAGTGGGACTGAAGTGAGTTTTTTTTTCACTGCAAAGTGAAATAGATGTGTTGGCATCATCAGAAAAGAAACAGTAACCATCTGAAAGCCAATGGACAGCACTCCTTGGAAAATGGACGATGAAACTTTTGTCAGTGAGCCGATCGATGTTCTAAGTATGCCTGCAGTAGACTCTTCCACCGTCAGCTAATGGTAGTGCAGCTTGTGATACAGAGGACGTGGGTGTCAGGTGATGGGAATAGGATCCTGGGGATTACCATGGAACTTGCCGACCCCTTCACCGCACACACTGGAAAGGTTCACATCTGGGCATACATTATCAGGACACATCAGGACAAAGCATACAACTTACAACTTGAGACGATCATTAGAAAAGAATCGCCTGGTTAAGATAATTGCGGTCTGGGCTGAAGGCTTAGTCAGACATTGTAGCATTTTCCAGGCACAGTGTTATTAATAATCCCCTGTTTCCCCCCCCCCCCCCCCCCCCCACAAGGTGTGGCTGTGCTATTGCAAACCACAAGGCTCAGTGAAGCACCAGCACAGATTTCATGTTACTTCTTGTTTGTGATAGTTAGCACAAACTGTCCTTACAACAATTACTGTATGATACATACCTGATTTTACCTTCAATCCTATAATCCCTTCGACATAGTACTCATAATTCTGATAGTCTTAATATTTTTTCAGAATTCTGAAGGCTCATGAATAAATTACAATCTGTAAAAAAAAATAAAACCTGGTAGGCCTCAGCCACATTGAGGATATTACAGTTGACCACAGTAGGTCAGATGTTTTTTTTTTTTTTTTGGTTATTTTTTTGCTTTGTGGCCTGTTGCTGGAAAATGAGCTGACCCTTATTCTAACTGTAGCTGCTTTTTGCTGTGCTGACTCTCATGTTACTGATCATCTATTCATCCATGTAGAACTCTTGTGACAGTTTGGGTTTGGGCTTGGAGTACATTATTACCACTGCTCCGGACAACCCATACATAATGACATGTAGCTAATGACAGATGCTAATTTGAGCATTTTAGCCCCCCCCCCAGAAAAACTTATTTTAGCTCTGCTTCTTCAACATTGCTAAAAAAAATATGACCCGGAAAACTAAACATTAATTAACCTGGGTAATCACAATGTCATGCATACTGTACATTGGCCATGACAGTAAATACACATTACTGTAAACCAATGCCTCAAGAAGCACTTCCCTCTCAATACCCGGCAAGCTTCAGTGCTTCAGTTCCACAATGCATTGCCACAGTTGTGTTTAAGAAAATCCTTTAGCACCTGCTTCTCCCCTTAGCCACAGTATATGGGCAGGGTGCGGAGCAGTCCGTGATTAAATATTTGTTGGAAATATTTCAGTAATTCAGACACCAGTATAATTCCCTAAGATTACTGACTATTAAACAAATAAAGATGATACTCTGAGCAAAATTATTATTTTATAGGTCTTTACATTTTGGTTATTTTGCCCCAGGTCTGGAGTGGAGAACAGTCTCAAACCAGCAATTTCCACAGAACATCAGAATGAGGTCATGTGATTGCAGAGCTGGAAAAGTTCACCGATGTCCTGCGTCACACGAGTGTGCGTCACCCGGGAGACGACTGAAGGAAACCCGCCGACAGGCAGAGATGTGGGAACGCCGTTCATCGAAGATTAACAGACAACCCCTCACTGTGCAGCGCCATACTTCTTACTCCAGCCTTTGGGTTTGTCCTCCTGCCAGACCAGAGAAACCAAATATTATTGTAGTCTTACAGCGCTGCCGGTTCGACACAGAGAACACAGGCTTGAAGGAGAGCAGGCTTCAGTAGGGGAAACAGGGAAGGTAAAACAACAGCGTCGGTGCAAAATGAAAGATAAACATAGAATACATGAGACCTCATGTTCTACACCTCTCCCAATCTCCATTGAGGAGAGTGAGCGCTCAGCGTTGCAGCTAAAGGAGCTTCCTCTGAGACACAGAGCAGCTGACTATATATGTGGTACTAGCTTAAGTTTGTGGCATGTTCTGCTGTGATTTGGACCCTAAGAGAATAATGAGAAATAGAACATGCCCTTTTACAAAGATTCATTTATAAATTACACTTCTAAAGTGCATACGAAATTACGTTTATATACAAGATCTGATTGAGTGATTTAAAGTCTAATAGAGTGGATATGGTCTCGATTGGACTCATATAAAACACTGTTAGAATGAATTTAATGTCTGTTAAAGGTGATTTATCATCAGAAATTTTGTTCAGGTGCAATATGAAGACATTAACTGAATCACTAAACACTCTAAATTAATCTGCACCTTTCTACATGGTGAATTCTCAAGTAAGAATTTTGTTTTCAGCATTGATGAAAATTGTTTCTTTAAAAAGTACCAATAATCTGGAGGGATTTTCCTGGTGTCTAAAGGATTAAAGCATTTTAGATAATTACTCGATCCCTGGTCTGGTTGATATGCAGAGGTTATGCACTGAGTCTGTGTGAGAGAGAGCCATCCCTAATGCTGTGCTGTCTCCCATCACCTTCAGTTGAAGAACTGGCATGACCCTCCAAAGTGGAGGGAGTCAGTGATGCTGGTTCAGTTTTGGGATTACTGCTCTCATAGGTCTGTGACAGGTACACTTTCCCAGTTCACCTGAGGATCTTCAGTTGCCCTCATATATCCCCTGTTTTCATAACGTACAATATAAAATGTATTATATACAATAATGCAGATCGCAGTTTAATGAAATTGCATTTAAATGCAATAATGTTGAGTTCGGTTCAGACTTCGGTGTGGGTGAACGATTTGCTGCCCCAAATTTAACCTCAAAAATATTTTATCATGTCTGATCACCAAAATGAGTCTGGCCAGCTGAGAATGCGCTCCCCCATTGCAGCCAGGTTCCTCTTAAGAATTCTTCCTACCCAAGAATTTTTTTCCCACCACTGCTTGAGTGTTTTTTCTACCCACCGGGGAGTTTTCCCAATTTTCCTATTTCCTGTTTTCCTGTGAAGTCTCTTTGTGTCTCTGTAAAAAGCACCGTGAATTGAACCCTACCATGAATTGAATTGGTCACGTGTAACTTTTGAGATCACTGCGATTAAATTTGGGATAATAGAGTCTGTAAGACTTTGTTTATTCTCCTACCACTGGAGAAACCTTCCTTTTCCTGTTTAATATCCTCCTGATTGCTCATGAATCAAGAGGAAATTAGTTTAATTGTTAAGCAGGGGCTGACGTGAAATTTCATTTTTATTATTATTTAAATAACTGCAATCCCTCGCTGTGATGCAGCTGAATGAAGTGAAGATGTCTGAAAATGTTTGCCAAGTGTACACACCCCACAGAAGAAATGATGTCCCTTCCCATTTATAGCATATGTCATGAACAGTTTCACCAATTAGGTAAAAGAAAGGATATACCTATTAAATAGTATGACAGGACAGAAGGTGAACAGTTCAATGGCTGGGTTGCTGCATTGCCCTTCCCCACAGGCTAATCTGCCGTAGTTTGTTCTGGGTTTTCCTTTTGTGAGTTCAGCGAAACCGGCAAGGCCAATTCATGTTTTCCAATCCCGGCAAATAACAGCCATGGAAATGTAATTATGTTGCTCAATTTACAATTCAGTTCAATTTCGCAAGGCAGCTCTATATGATTAAATTCATGGGCCATTTGATAGGATTTCATGGACCAGTACTAAAACTGTTAAGATGAACGCTTCATCTGTAATTGGGAGCAAAAACATCCTTAGACGCCAGAGTGAGACGGCGAGTGTGCTTGCAATCCAATCAAAGCAACCGTAAGCATTTATGGTATTGTATGATTTCGATTGTGTATGACTGTTCGAGTCAATGAAAACATGGCTGGGAAAACTGCTTGATGTTCCTGAGTGAGAGGTCAGTAGAGGTAAAGTATCATTGTTGTGGAAAATCATAGGAAGCATATCATAAGCATAGCATATTCTAACTGATGCCCTAATAACTCCTCTTCTGATCAAGTCCAATTATTCAAACGGACTAATGCCTGCTAACTTGTGTGTAATTGTTCCAGAAAGAAAAGCTGAATTGTTAAGGTAACAAAGTATCCTTTAGCTTATGGCATGATTCAGTGGTTACATACAACAGGTTCCTTTGTGGCTAATATTTAATGAGCTTGTCAGTGGTTCTCACAATGGTTGTTCCTGTAAATGACCCACAGAAGATGAATCAATCCAAACCACTTATATTAACAGAGCCACTTTAATTAATTAAAGGGGATTCTTGAGGAATCCCCTTTAATTCCCACGAACATCTGAAAAGAGGACTGATGCCAGATGTTTTACAAAAAAGATGTTAAATTTGAACTTTTCATACATTTAACAATGCATAATAAACAATCTTTAATTTCATAAATTTTATTAAAATGATTCACAGAAAAATATGAAGATAAAGTATATATGGAAATACACATATTGTATTTTAGAAAAAAAAAACTACTGTATTTTTTATATTCAAAGTGTCTATAAACAAACAGCCAAACAAACACCATATCATTTTAAGACTGCTTGCTTCCCAGTGACACTACTTAAATATATTTATTTACATATCCACACATTATTACAAATTAATATGTCACTTATAGTTAATAGAAACCTAATCTCAAAATATATGCTCGATAGAGGCTAAGACCATACACAGTATCTAAGGCTCGCCCATCCATATTTAGCTTTTGAAAAAGTGGAGCATTATCAGCAGAGTAAGACAATATGCTCACAGAATGTTCCTGTTACACTGAGTCATAATATCCCCAATAAGAGAGACGTTGCCTCATAAAATGTAATCCTGAACATCTGTGACACAATGTTTTTCTTCCAGTCCACACAAAAATAAGCCAACTGGGAAAGTGCTTTAATCTGACACTGTTTATTAAGAGGCTTCAAAGCAGATCGGATAATTGAAAGAACACAAATACACTTGTGCAGTTGTGGGGTGGCTCGTCTTGTTAGGGCACTGCTGTAGTGTGTGGATGGGCCCCACGATCTAGTATTAAATCCAGATTGTGCTATTGACAGCTTTTAGCATTGCCCGAGGAAGCAGCGATCTCAGTCAGCGCACTGGTGACCCCGTCTGGTCAGTCGGGAACCCGCAGTCACCCTGAACAAGTTGCACATGAAGTGTCCTCCCCAACGTAATGTCTGTGTGGGCTAAACTAGTGGACAGTGGAGAGAAAGGATGCAGCGGTTGACTTTGGGTTCACTCCTTGCATCTCTCCCTCACGTCTTATACATGTTGCTTACACTTAAATGAACATGACTCTAAACATAAATAAGCTTGGCAACTGCCATTATTATTGTGTGAGAATAGTATTCATGAATGTATTTATTAAGCCATTTCCAATGAGCGTATTGATTGCCTACAAATTTGATTTCAGATGTTACAGTGGAAAATATAGTTGTTTTTCCAATGTGAACAGTGAACAGTGGGATACAATAACAAGTTTGTTTCACTAATCTAAGGTAATGTTTCTGAATTAGCCTATGTGAGATGCAAACTGGCAATAGAAGGCAATAGGCTGTCACAGTATAGTACATGAGTTAAATTAGTGCACTGTATGTTGCACTAATTTAATGTTGCACTGTATGAATTACAGGAAATTGTTATGTTTGATTTATGAGACACTTTGATCTAATGTTGCTGATTACATATGAATTAGTGAAACGCGAACAGCAATGTCAGGTTCATGTTTGTACAGACTACCGTACAGGCAACTACCTGTTCTTTAAACGTACAGTACAAGCTATTTTGCAGCTTTAAATGGGCTGACCATGTATAATATGTGTGATTGGCTATGATACTATTTTCAGACTCGGCAAAAAATAACACTTATGATAGGGCTATTTCAATATCGACTTTGAGGACAGAGAAGCAGACAAGCTGTCCCAATTTTCTTCTGGCCTCCTCGTTCTGTTCTTTCCTCCACTGGTCTACTGACCTCCTTTCCGCCACATATTGTAGTACTTCCAGGTAGGAGACAAGTGGTACTGGGGGAGTGGAGGAAAGGAGGTGAGGAATGAAAAGTAATGGGACACTCTCGTGGACAGATAAAATAAGCCACTGGAATGAGCCCATTGTGTGCCCACTTCAGGGGAGAGCGTACATATGATGTCACTGCATGCCACTGGACACACTGCCCTATGTGGGCAGGGAGGTCTCCAAGAGAGCACAGAAGCCAGGAGCAAGAGGGCTGGGCAGAGCTGGTACACAAAGCACCAAGGAGCCACAGAGATGCAAGGGAACAAAAGGACCAGTCTCACACAATGCATAGAATGAATGGAATCCATGTAACTGAACAGTACAATGCCATACCAACTCTTTTCAGAGGAAAAGATGGAATGCTAGCAAAAAACTGATTTCAGGCTGATATTGTGTGTATGGAGCCCTGGGTTTTCCAAGAGCCTTCAAAATGAGGTCACCCTGAGACCGCAATTATGTTTTGAACAACCTCAACAACAGTCTTCCCAAATGAGTCTGAGCTTCTAACGAGGCATGTGCACAATTTCTGTGGCAATTAAAAGAAAAGCTGGAACCTGACACAAGGGAGTACCTGCTGACTCAAAACCTCAGTGAAGCATAGCTGTCTTTTACCTCTGATTTTTTATACTTAGGGCTGAGAATGAAAGGGTTATGAGCTGCTGAAAATTTCAGAATAGGATCAATCCACATAGTCATGTGATATGCTCCACTCAACAGCATGGGAAATGTGGAACTATTTTATTCAGCTCTTGGCAATATAAAGATGAAAAGATCTGTAAAATTTCACACTGATGAAAAAAGTGATGGTTTCATGGAACTATTAGAACTTTTTGGATAGAATAATGCCTTTGCTCGTTTGACAATTCGGGTATTTTAATGATGGACCAGATGAAAGCAAAATAAGACAAAAATAGTCATCATAGCACCTGCTCAGACCAGGTATATGTAGGTTTAATGTCTGCTGCTGCTGTTGCTCCCAGTTTAAATAAATATCCTATAAGCCCCAACATGGCTGTATGGGAGATTGTTGATAGATAGATAGATAGATAGATAGATAGAAACTTTATTGATCCCGTAGGGAAGTTCCCTTAGGGAAATTCAGGTTTCCAGTGAGTACAGCACCATAAGTTAAAAAGTTAACAAGTAAACATCACACATCAAACATAGAGATAGTAACGATACATAAAATAAATAAAGAATGAAGCTTCACATTTCCTGTAGATACATATAGATGGGACATGGATAAGCATTAGATACTGTGCAAAGACATGCCCTGTACTGAGTAATATTTTGTTATTTTTTTTATAATTCTTGTATTAATTCTGAATAATGTGTGGAAATGGGAATGACTACGTAATTTAATCATAGCCACGGAAATTTGACTTGATTTGATTTGACTCATAAATTCTCTATTTTGAGTTACCATCGCTTTAACTAAAAATCTTGCATAGAAAAGGAAGTCTTCTGAATGAATCACTTTGATTGAAGTTACTATGCCTAGTGACAACACGTAATTCACCTGATGAATCTTTATTTGGCCTTTTTCAATCACATGAAAGATCAGTAGATGCTTTTAAAATTAAAATTGAAAATCTTTTATCTGTGCTACAATGGTTTTACTTTCATTTCTTTCCTACTCAAATGACTGATATGTTGTGCCTTCTCTAAAACCCAGAGCTTAAGCATATATCTGTTTTCTCATTCAAACCAGATTTTTGCACAGGGGATTCATTGAAGCTCAACTGCCATATGAAAGTGAGATGTAGAATAACATCCATATCCTTCCTGCTGTGTCCTTTCCCCTTGTACTTGTTCTCTCTAAAGTGTGTCCCTCTGTGTTCCTGTTTTGTGGTCAAGGTGAGGTACCAGGCCATTTGTTTCAGGCTGACAGGGGTATCAGTGTGCAATTTGTCCTGGAGAGTAAGTAAAATTAAATGGTCACGACAGAAAACCCAGAATTTACTCCGCGGTTATTTGAGTCAATGGCAGTGATCAGGGCGGCAGCTACAACCAAACCCAATGAAGGACATAAACCTGTCGTTATAGCCCTCTGATCCAAAGGGCTTTTTCAGTTAAGAAGCCTAACAAGAAAAGCAGAGCAGAAAAGTCAATGTTTTCTTTTAAAACCCTTTTTTCAATATGAAATATATTTTGATCAACATTAACCGTGTTTATCCTTTTGCCCCTGATTGTTCTTCACCCATTTGGGATTGCTCTCTATAATTCAGTCAATATTCACTGCTCATGATTGTTACTTAATTTTGTTGCTGCTTTTCCTCTTGCCTTTTTAGTATGCATACATACTTTTTATAATTATGTTGTCTCAGTGAGGTGCTTTATACACCTGCAAGAAAACAGCAGATTAAATTAAATGAGTATGATGATGATGACACACAGAGCCATCATCATCATGAGTATAATGATGATGGCTCTGTGTGTGCATGTGAGGCCTCAAATGACAGTTGTATCACCTACCCCGAGCCCACCCCTGCCACCAAAGGTAGAATGAAAAGCTAGATAACTTTCTAGCTCTACCTGGTTCCTTACTCTCGTTTTAGAGGAGGAGCATGTCATTTTATGATTTTTGACTTTATTACACATTTCATATCGGACACACCTACAGCACGTCTATTTGGAGTTGACAATGGAGACAAGATCAGCTGTGAACTGAAATGGCCCATTGTATTCACATCGAGACTGACCGAGGATGAAGACACTGGAGAGGAAGAGGGCTTTCTGTTTAGAATGGACCGGAATAAATGGGTAGACCCAGGGCTGTAAACTCTGGGAAGAAAACACAAAGGAACCCACACATAAACACAGGACACAGAGTGGATGAATCAGTCTTATGGACCAATGTTCCAAAGGATAACAACTCTGAGTGTTCGCAAAACCACATGAAGACCAAGCCTTCTTTACACTCACTTTGATCAGTAGGCCTGCGACATTTAGGTTGGAGCACTGTATTACTTTGCCTGGAGTTCTTCCAGATCCTAGAAGTCAAAGTCCTGAGAGATTAAAAAAAAAACACAGAAGCATCTCCATGGTGATGGTGTGATTATATATAAAAAGATGCGTTCACCCATTCCAAGAGCTGTGAGAAATTGTAGTTCATTTCTGATTGTAATGGAACACAATGCAATGCAACAGATAATCAATCTTTTTACATATTCCGTTACCACATGTTTAGCCTCAAGTCTCTTCAGCAGTCAAATGGCTGCCTAAACAGATGGATTGGTATTCAAAAGATGCCTAGTGTCCAAGTCTTTGATTGACCTTTCCTGAGTTCCAGTGCATACTGGTAACAAACAGAATCAATTACCCAACTGCCTTTGCATGGCCCATATTACAGAAATGGATCACAAGTGACTATTCTCCAAGGAGCTCATCGATTAAATTCCCATCTTGGAGGATTGCAGTGTCTACAGGTTTTTGTGGTTTTCATATGTTTTGTGGTTCAGATTTAGGCATTGGAAGAAAATTGTATGGAATCCCTAACAAATCAATTACTAACATTCAGCAATATGCAAACAATCCACCAAAGGACAGACACCTTGGCCCTCCAGAAATGGAGATTACGATTCTTAGTGTAGTTGATTTGTGTCATCCACAGTTATGTGGTCAAACAGGTAGGATGTAACATGGTTCCAGTCAGCCTTATATATTATGAAACAAAGAAATTATAACAATACATGTGAGATATTTTATGTGGTTAGGACCTGAGGTCACCATCCACAATTATTTAACATTTTGAATGACGTGATCTGTATCTCGATATAAAGCAATGTGGAGCAAAAACAGGACACGAGCCATCTGCGAAGTTCAGCAGTAAAGCTATTCCTTGAGAGACAATTGAAAAAAAATGTAGTTGTGTGTGATGAATATTTAAAAAAATCTTGGAATTACCTGGGGAAAGCAGGTAAGTGTGAAATAATAATGCACCATGTCCTGAATCTTGTGGACATCAGTAATTACTATACTAGGTGAGGGGTGCTATTTGACAAAATCTGTGCCTGTAAAAAGGCATGTTCTGAATCACAACAAAATGGTGTCAAGCAAAATGATGCATATGTATAAAGCAGTATATTAAAGTTCGTTCAAACTGGAAATCCAGAAAACAATGTATTTCCACCATGCATTAAACTAAGTAACATTTGTAATCATAGAAAAAGTTGTTACAGTTATGTGGGCCTTGCAGAAGCCAAAATGAAACTTCTCATTTGGGCCACCTTTTAAATATTTTTTTATTATTATCCTTAAGCAAGATGGCTACCACCTGTTCCAATACATTAACAAGGAAAGGGTGCCTTTTAAATAACACCAGAACCCCCAGTGACTTGCAGTTAAAATAACAACAGATGAAAGAGCACTCAAACTCCAACAGCGGGAGGTAGCTTTCATGGACAAAAATGCCATCTGGGATAATTGACGAAACTGAGAAAAGAACTGAAGCATTTAGAGGCTTTTCACAACTCAACTATGCTTGTAGTTTCTGATTGTTACTTTTGTGTTTCAACAATAATTCCCATACCATAACCACTGGTGATGACATTAACAAAACTCCAGTACTCACGCTGACTGTTAACATGTCTATAATGTAGGAGAGCTATTTTTGTTATTTGTTTTCAAAATATAGTGACATTTTGTAATTATACAGAATTCATTCCATATAACTTTTTTGTGATTTTTTAAAAATATATTTTTTATAAACCCACCTTACAGTGTTTCTTTGTTCTTTCCAGAAATATCCTGCAAGTATCTGGATACCAGTTTCCTGAGGCCATTGTTCTATTCAGGATTCAAATGATTTTTAAAATGAGTCTATTTTTAACATGATTAAAAAAAAAAAAAACAAAAAAAAACATTGAAATTACTAATGCTCTCTATATTGTAATTGTAGAGAGGGACTGCCAGTTCTATTTCCACAGTATTCTGCCCAAAGGGCATGAGAGAGGTGACTTTGGTTACAAGAAGCTCTCTGTTTTCTAGTTCTGACTGGCAGAAAAACATACATTGTCACATGACAAATAATGTCAAAGGCACACAAGTAAACTTTTCTCTCTCCATTGCAAAAACCATGCATGCACTTATAATAATATATTTTTTGCAAACTAGAGGCCTGCCCACAGTTGTTTAGTGGTCTCTCCGGCCTTCTGTCTTCAAGCTCACAACCCGCCAAGGAGGGAAGTGTTTATGGAAGAAAACTGAAGCAACCGAAATAATGATTTGTTAATTGTACTGGTTTGATTTGGGATCTCTGAGGAGACTGCCTAGAATAACACATTACAGCATGTTACACACTTACTACAATGATATCATGAATGGACTACTGTATAATGTGATATACCTTATCTTCAAATATAATTATTAGGTTATTATTAGAGTTATGGTATGCTTATTATTATTATGATTATTATAGCTAATACTGTATGTAAAAAAAGTCTGAAATGTCACCTTTCCAAGATGCAAGGAATATGATGCTCTGGAATTGAGATACGAATGACTGTGTGAATGATATATTCAGAGGCCTTCATTCATGCTTGGCTTTATTGCAGACATCTCTCCAAGGACTCTCACTATAGAACAATGCAAAGCTGTACTGCTCTGTTTTTTTTCCGCCACACACCCATCTCTCTCACAGCCCCTCGGAAGCCCTCCTTCCTCCGCTTTCCATGAACTCTGGGAAGTCCCTTGAACTTCTCCTGTCTCTCCATTTCAGATGGACGCGGTGCCAGCGCCTTGCCGCTGGCAACCAATGAAGGGGAAGTCTCTCTGTGTTTATACATCCTAAAATTGAATCATGGACCAAATAACCTCCTCCGTCCCCCCCCATTAACGAGGAGATGATTGGGGTGGGATCGACGCCCACGTCACGCAGGCATCCCAGCGCCAATTTGAACATTCTGAGCCGATGAAAGCTCAGAAGCAGGGGTTGTTTACACTGAAAACACGTATGAACGATGGACCAATTGGTGTGAATTACCCCAGTGCCTCGGGCTTTAACCTCAGTGCCGCAGTTATGCAGCGCAGGCTTGAACCCGGGGCCTGCAGGGGAAAAAGCACATTCTTCCACCATAGCCTTAGCCGCTGTGATGTTGGCGGGCAGCCCCCTGTCACCACTAGGGCTCAGTTAGACTTTCTGAGGATTTGAAGAAGCCGTTGAGTTCTCCCTCAGAAAAGACCAACATTAAGGTGATGAAATTAATTTTGTTTCGAGGATTAGGGACTTTCCCCCCCCCTGTTACTTTCGGATATTCCCACAAGTAAATTAGCACATCATAGTGATGGATTATTATTCTGTTTTAAATTTTCTCATGTTGTTCAACATTTTTCCTACTGTATTACCTCTTATTTCGCTCTATGCTCCCCCATGCTGATTTTGGTCGCTCCTGGGCTGGCGCCTGCAGTAAGAATGCACAGACAACATAGGTGTATTAGTTTTCACATTATCTTGTTTCTTCCATGGGGGTCCAAACCACAGGAATGCACTGGCTTGTTCTCTTCCAGGTCTTCTTGGGCCTGTCCCAATCCATCTCCATATTGATCCAAATAACAAAAGCTAGCCTTATTATGCAATTTGAGGTTTCCATCTCTCACGTATTAACTTGCGCCTTCAGACCCTGAGAAAATGAATCTAACCGAGTTGGCAAGCCTGCCAAGTATTGCGTGGTTTTCCTTCAGAAGTCAGTTACACCGTGACGAACATCCAGCATATATTTCATTACATCATTTTCACCCCAAATTATGTTCTGTACTTTAAGTCCCCGCCTCTCCCATTGATATTCACACGGGGGCTGCTCATTTGGTTGGGGAACCATGCTGTAGCGCATGGATAAGGCCCACAGTCTGGGGTTAGAATCAGCAATTGGCGAATGCGTCACCCAGGATATGGATGAGTTCAGCCTGCGTTCATCTGGAAACCCCACTAGGAGAGGCAAACCCATGGTGTGCATGCAGCTGCATTTGAGCGGTCTTCCTTCGATTCCGCCCTGTCCGAGTTTGGCGGGGGTGCATAGGGAGACAGGTGGATGAGTCATGTGTTTTGAAGGAAAGCTGTGGGTCTGTACTGAAGTCTGATACCCATGTTTCCTGTGTGGTGGGGTTGCTCCACAGACGTGATTGGGGGATAATTGGACATGTCAAATTAGTGTGGGAATTGGACATACACAGCCCTGTGTTGGGTGCCAAAATATTAAAATAGTTATTAGGAAATCATATTTTTATGTACTAGTCAGCCTGCTGGTTCATGCTTGTAATTTAGTCGCTATTCACAGGAATCCCATTTGGATACTGTTTCAGTTGTCTTCCCGTCAGTGCAACATTTGTTTCCATAACTGCTTATCTAAGTTGCCTACCTGTACTTTAGTTACATTTACAAGTAAGGCAACAGACAGATACCAACTTTGAGTCCAGTGAAGTTACAGTGATGTTGCTTTTTTCAATGTCTTGCGCTTCAAAGGCAGGTAAAATGGCAGAGAAGGGCTATCATGTACAGTGTCTTAATACTGCTGCAGTTATCTCTGTTACCCTCATTAAGAAAAGCTTTGGATGCACAGCAGGAGTTAGGAATGGTGGGACCATATTGAGCATTTCTTCAATGTCTCCCAGTTTTTAGAATGAGAAGGGAAACCTTTGAATATCTGTGCCATCGTCTTTCCCGTTGCCTTTCCCAACAAGGCACTCCTTTTCACCAGCCAACCTTGTCAGGAAGCGTGTAGGAGTAGGTCTATGGTGGCTCACTACTGGTGCAGGATATTGCATAATTGAACACCTTTATGGCATAAGCAGTGTGTTTGATAGTTTTTGTAGTTTTTCAGGCCCTGAACTTTTTAGAGAATACATACATTGGCCCCAAGGTGATTGACTCTTGGAAGTCATCAATGGCTTGAAAACAAAGTGGCAGTTCCCTCAGTGTGTGGAAGCAGATGACAAGTCCCATATGCCCATCATAGCCCCTAATGAGAACCACAGAAATTATTTGAATCAGAAAGGCTGGAAATTTGTAATATTACAAATAGTGGTGGACCTTAAATTCAGGTGGGAACACACATATGCAGTATCATATAATTCAGTATTTGGACAGTGACACGTTTTTTGCCATTTGGCTCTGTACTACAGCAAATTGTATTTGAAATGAAACATGGAATATGAGGTTGAAGTGCAGACTGTCAGCTTTAATTTAAGGGGATTTACATTCATATCCAGTGATCCATATATGAATTCCTTGTAGGAATTACAGCCCCATTTATATATAATCCCCTAATATTAGGGGACCAAAAGTGAAAGTACTCTCACCCCTTCTAGCTTGAAGTATCTATTTATTAAATGGTGATACTAAAGGAAGCTGTAATGAAAGTGTTTCCACAACGTAGTATAAGTAGCGCATTGTTAAAGAGGACCTTTGCTTTTCCTCCTGAAGCCCTTCTCACGGATGCTGTTGACACATAAAGTGACTATCTCACTCAAGCTCAATGTCACATCTTTGTGTATTTTCGTTCCATCTTTGTATATTTCAGTAGACTGGAACATTGAAGCTATAAGCTTTTGTAAGCGGCAATAAGTGACTGTATAGCCGTTTTGTGGTTATGGGTTGCACTTGTACCTCAGAGGCTACAGGTTCTGTTTCAAGGTGGGACACTGCGGCTGATATCAATGCCCAACATTTGACTGGTTGATGCCAACACAAATGTCAACTTATGAATAACAGTATAACAACTAACAACTGATTTGTATATTCAAATATTCATAATATTTCAACTTTATTTCTTTATTATTAAGCAGAGCCCATGAATCTAGAGAACTACTGGTCTCTATATAGTTTTACTTGCGAGTTTGGCTGGTAAAAATGATAAAAATGAATATATCTGCAAGCAGCGATGTCAGGGGCCAAGTACCAAGGGTGAGCCATAGTGCATTGGGAGGTACTTTGTCAGGGACTGCAAACCTAATCCAAATGACATCTTTACCAACTTTGGTATGTATTGAATGGAAAGGTACATCTGTTACAATTATTGGAAATTTGTTCAATTTGTACAGTTGTTAAAAAATTTGAATTGAGGCTGGATTTATAGGAGGTGTGGTCAAATATCTTTTCTACAATTCATGCATATTCATATGTATTTTTTTAAGAATCTTGGACTGAGGGGGACGTGCTTCCCAGGGCTGTTCCAAGTAAGCTGTCTGAGGGTTCCTCTCAAATTTCATACATTTTCGGCTTATGGAGCCAATGCAAATGAGTACTTTGCAAAAAGTGCCCCCTATAAACCATATTGCATATTATAGTTTTTGAAAAAAAATATGTCCTTGTATGAGGATAATGCATTTATGTTCACATGAAAGATTATCAGACGAGGACAGTGGGTTTAGATGCATGTAAAATAATATCAATTATATATACTATAATTTATATTAATTATGATTATTTATGATTGATATAATTTAAAAATCACAGCAAGCAGCAATGGAGGGGCTCAGTGCTCCATTTCATCCATGCAACCAATGCTGTTGATTGCCCTGTTACTGCATTGGACCTGTTACTGTAATGTTCCCCCTAAAATTTGGTTGAAATATCTGTTTTTGTTTCAGATAAATTGCCGTTTAAACTTGTTTTTTGGTATAGTGCCTCCAAGTGGCCAATTTTCACTAAACATGCGGTGTGCCCTCCATGCCTCATGGTAAGCAAGTTTGATGCCAATAGACTAAAGGACTGCATATATATGGCCACTCATCCTTTATGGTGCCTTAACTGCCAAATCTTTTGGCATATTCAAACCATATTGTTTGACTGTGTTATAGGAAGAAAAAGAAAAGAAAAGGAAAGCTGAAAAGTTAAGCGGTGGTTAGAGCGTCCGTTAATGGCTAAATGGAATTTGCTTTGGACACTTGTATATCGTAAGACAGTGGTCTCAAACTCAGTGCCATGGAGGGCTGTGTGTATGCTGTTTTTTTATTCCAGCCTCAGATCTTGATTATATAATTAGTTTATATTATTATATAATTAATTATTTGATGAATTAAGGATGCAGGTTAGCACATAATGGTGACCCGACGTCTATGGTGACCCGCATTGTCTAAATAAAAACTTGCTTATATTCTGTGCTTCAATGCAGTTAAATGCATACGTCTGAATGAGTAATTGGACTCAATTAAGGTAGCATTAATTGTTTGGAATGAAAACCTGCATACACACGGCCCTCCATGGCAACAAGTTTGAGACCACTGCTGTAAGAGAAAACAAATTTAGTACTTCCCTGTGAAATCACAGTACTGGAGTTTGTCATTTCAGCTCCATGAACATAGCACGACATATGAAGAAAACCCTTGATCTGCTGTCACTGGTCACAGCTCTTAGCCATATGTACACAGAATTGCTATGAAGTTTTGTTTTTTTTATTCAGGAAAACAGCAAACTAACACCATGGATGACGTCTAGGCAACCATCTTATTTCAGACACTAGCATATGGCATGACTTAATGCTAAATGTTAGTCAGAACAAATTTTCATCCAGAAGCTAAATTTAAGCATTGCATACAGGTTTAATTGTGTGTTACGCTGAAGTATTGACTCATTCTGTACTGAGCCAGTCAACTTGGCCTAGATCCAGCTCTTTCAGTGTGAAAAGGTGGGCTGTATAAAGCCCCTGGCCTACTGTACATAGCTTGGGGGTGGCCTATCCCTTGATTGTAGTACTTGTGTTCAGAAAAGGATATTAAGGGTATTAATTGAGTGCCACATCTTGTCTGCCAGTACAGATGTGGTTGTATAATAATATTTCCCTGAGTGATCCCCTCCACCCCCACAAGTTTTCCTATTTTGTTTTAAGATCAAACATAACATTCAGCGGGAGAGAAGAAAAGGCTTGATCCTTTTGTCAGTAGTGAGAAGACCTTGAGCTGCTGTGGGCTTTGGCTACAGTCTGCATCAATCTGAAGGAAAGACATAATGTTTAAATGCTTAAAGTGGTTTGTAACCCTTTGTTAACCCTCATGGGTGAATTCGGTGTGCTTCATGTCACAACATACAAAGATAACAAATTCACAAACATTTGACATACAGATTTGCATATAGCTGCAAGGTAGTACCAGGTACACTACTTCGTAAACTGTTAGTACCTGTCATTTCAAGTCATTCTTGTAGTTTTGTATGTAAACAGCATTGTGGCTGCCATTGTAGTACCTGTCATTGTAGAGCCTGTGAATATAAGTTTTGTTTTGGTATATGTTATCCTCTGGTCTGTTTTTCTTTTTAAATCAACACAGATACCGTGGACCATTGGTTCTCAAACCATCTGCCGGAAACACACTACAATGAATGCTTTTTAATTGGCCTACCCCCTTATTAAAATGTAGTCAGACTTGTATTTAAATGTGAATTTCAAAAGTAATATGTATTTGAACAACTGCATTTGCACTGTATCTAGTGCTTTAAGGTGTAACAGATGCAGTCCTAAATTTACCCTGTGTGAACATCAGTGGAACATATTATGTACAGCAAGTAACTTTTTCATGAGTAATCACATCTCCTACCACAAACCATCTCTGACCAACTGTTCAGGAACAACTCCTCTAGGTGATGAACCCATTGAACCCTGAATAAAATGTTACAAAACTCCATTAAATTAATATGACAATGAATAAAAAACATCTTTGAATAAATAGCATATAAACAAAAGGGAGGGAGAGCAAATACCAGAGGTGATTCTCTTTTCTTGTTATATTTATACGATGTTATGAATTCCAGCTTTGGAAGCCATGGGGGCAAGTGATCACAGAGACAGCAAAGAAAATGGCTACCTCGGTAAGGGCGGTATTATTTATGAGTCTGCTTGTTTGCATTTTTAAAATTATTTAGGTTTGTTGCTGTTTTCCTTTAGTGTTGCTTCTTATTTGGATCTCCCTAGAGTAATGCATGACTGCGTAGACGTGATTTGACATTGTACTGCAGTGTCTTTTTTCATTCTTTAATTCTGTAGTAAAGCTCTGTCTTCATCTGTGCTCCACTTCTGACCAGCCCAGGCCTTACAGGCAGCAGGGAAATGGAAGGAGAGACACTGCTGAACATTATGACCTCTGTTGGCTTCCATTATAGTTCTGCACATACACACACACGCACACACACACACACACACACACACACAAGCACATGCACACCCGCGTGCACACATACACACTTAAACGCATGCATACACACACACACACATACACACACACACAGAACCTTTAGAATTTTAAATTGATTGACTAAGTTGGTTTATATACAGCATTTCAATTCTGGTTATAGCAGTGAACAGTGCTCTGAAGGAAAGATTGTAGGAGTGCAATACTAACGTTTAAATAGATTTTGTCAGTTTTGATTCTCATCAGAACAACCCCCAAGTATGCGAGAAAACTTCATATTCTTGTGACAGTTTTAGATTTGATTAAAAAAAATAATAATTGAAATGCTAAACCTCTCTAAGGATTAATCTGGGCTTTCTCTGTAGTTCAGCTTCCCAGCTTGGCTGTCTTTGAAACTGGGCTCTGATCATAAATCCAGTACTGGAACAGAACACCCTAACTACAGCCTCTGTTTCTGAGAAGAGGACATAAACTTCTCGCTTCTCAGAAATCAGGAACGCCAGTCAGCTTGGGGCGCTTTTTTTATTATTGTGTGCGATATTCAGTAGTACCTCTTCATTATCCCCGTCACGGAAATTCAGTTGGTCTAAAGTTGCACCGCACAAAAATAATTTCACTATTGTGAACATTGGACATGCTTGCAGTACAAACATGGAAACACATTGTCACCATTTGAAAATGGGCTGAGTCTTCACCTGTCCCTTATAATACTCCAGTCCTGGAGGGCGTTCAGGCAGAGTGTCTACAGGTATTTGTGGTTTCTTTTCAATCGGCAGTCGATTAAAGCCTCGAGAACAAGGTGTGTGGACTCTTAAGCCCGATCAAATGAAATCCATCACTTGTTCTGAAGCACACCTAAAACCAGCAGACACTGCAGCCCTCCAGGACCGGAGTTTGATACCCCTGCTGCAGGACATAATAAAACAGTAAAAATTCAACCGTAAACCATGACATCAGAAAAGTAGATGAACGCCATTTTGTTTCAGTGTTGTTCATTGTAACTGCTCCTGCTTGCTTGTTTCCCTTTGCTCGGCTGGTTGACGTGCACATAAGTTTTATTAGCCAGGCTGTTCCAGGGCCCCGGATTACGCTGCGTTCAGGTCTTTCATTATGGAACGCCAGGGTTAGGAGTCTGGAGGCGCTGAAAACGTCTGTTTCCTGCGCAAGGCCTCCTCAGAACATTACAAACGAGGGTTTGGGCAGAAGATGACTAAGCAGGAAGCCGGTCTCATCCTGGGGATCAGGTGAGATTGCTCCATGGTTATTACCTTCCAGTGTGTGTTCTGGGGGAGAGAGAGAGAGAGACAGAGAGAAAAACACGTCTTACCTCCGTGACCGAGCGAGAGGTTTTCTTTCACAACAGCCGCGTCGTACCACCCACAATCCTCTTCCCAGAAGGTTGTGGTTTCACAGAGGGGAAAGGGGGGGGTGCTTTCTCCAGCGCGCGTTACCTGGTGTGCATTTCGCCTTTGATCTCCCTGTGACCTGCAAGGGGGTAAACCTCAAGCATCTCTCTGAAGCCTCTAATTGGAGCGGAGATCGGGCCATCCTCCAGCCCCACACGGAACGTTCTGGAACAGCTCTGTGTGAACCGTTCTCGCGTCCTGTGTGTTCCCATTGGCCGGTAGTCTCGCTGTACAGTACATTCGCCCCCCCCCCCCCCCCCCCGCCCTTGTACACTCACAAGCAAATGCATTCCACGATTTCTGAAAAAAAGCCTGAATTTTTTTCCCCCATCATTGTTAAGGAAAAGAGATATCCAGGCATACATTACACTACCTAGAAAGAGGTATTGTGCATGGTGACATAGAGAAGGCTAAATATACAGCAATCATGGCGGCAGCCAGATCCTATCGCACAGACTCCTTCTTTTCTTTCTCGTTGTCACCTAAACTTGAGTTAAACCGACACACCGCAGCACAACTGCTCAGGCACCGGCGATATGGATATTCCTTTTCCCGAGCTATAATATTTGTACATGCAATATTTGTGCTGAAATCCCGATATTCTTCCTCCCTCCAGATGCTGGGATGTTTGCGGTCCGGAGCGTTTGATGGTCCTTTTATCTGCGGCGCTCTTTGAAATCGGCTTTTTACGAGCGCCTTGTTCCTGCCATCAGTCTCATTTTTCAAGGTTTTTTTTTCTTTCTTTCCCTTTCCCCCCTGCTGCACATCCTTCCCATTTGAGACTCTCCCCGTTTGACACTGTGCTCCTAGCCTTGAAAAAGGAAGAAACGAGCGAGCCAGCAGCTCATTACTGTAAGTCACTGGTTGCTTGAGCCACCCGGGCTCATCACCTCCATCTGGAACATTCTAGCACATCTGGCACCCCCAGCCCCGGCGTCCCGCTTTCTGGCGCTCCCACATTCACATTTACATTTAGGGATTTAGCAGATGCTTTTATCTAAGCCAACTGCATATTTAACTTTTTTTTTCTTTTTTTTTTTTTTGGATGCAGTTGATTTATACAACTGGATGTTTGCCTAAGCAATATGGGTTAAGTAGGCCTGGCGTACTCAAGGGAAATCAGCATTGCCCCGCCGGGGAACTGATCCTGAAACGTCCGAGTTACCAGCCGGATTCCCTAAGCCCTACAGCTGCTTGTCCACCCGCTCGCCCGCCCGCCTGCCCACTCGCTCGCCAGACTGTTCGCTCGCCCACCCGCTCCCCTGCTCGCCTGCCCACTCGCTCGTCCACTCGCCCACTTACCTGATTGCCCACTCACCCGCTTATCCGCCTGCTTACTCACCCGCCCACCCACTCACCCACCCGCTTACTCACCTGTCCACTCGCTCGCCCACCCGCTTACTCACCTGTCCACTCGCTCGCCCACCCGCTTGTTTGCCTATCCGCCCGCTTGCTCTCCCGCCCACTCACTCGCTGTGCCAGGTCATGTTTGTTAGCCGCTCGCTCCTCACTGAAGGTCAGCTCAGACGTGTTCGGTTCACTCTAGGGACAGACAGCCCCCATCTTGTTTCCCCTTGGTTTTATTGATCTGTGACTGAAACTGTAACCTTGGCTGGGTGAGAGCTGCACTCAGAAAAGAAAAGTGAATATCGCCTGCGTGATGCAGTCTTCAAAAAAAATCATCTGTTCTTATTATTTATTACTGAAACAGTAGTTGGGGGACAGACTTGGCAGCCCAGTAAAATGGCCCATTTCAGAATTAATTTCCTGCATCAGGAGTTTAGTTGTGCCAGCTTTTTTGTGCAAGCTTATTTAAAAGATGCTACCTGTTGTAATGGAAAGGTAATTAATTGTTCATGGTCTCTGCTAAAGCTGTAAAAAATAAATAAACCGGCCTTTAAATTAATAGAAAACAAGTATTATTATTCATTAAAAGTTAAATGGAACAGGTTTTATTTCATATTGAGAAAAACCTTGAAAGTTGCCTCTGTTTGACTAGTGTCTAGTTTGCTGTATTTACTCTACATCACCACTAGGTGAAGCTAAGCGCCTTTTCTGAATCTGTCCTCTCCCTTTGCAGTCCGACCATCAGGAAGACCAAGGTGCAAGACGCCCATAGCAGAGTCATGCTCTTAAATCACCCAGATAAAGGTCAGCAGCTCACTTTTCCATAGAACCAGGTTCTGCTGGATATCAGTAAAGGCTGTCTGTAGCATGTCCGTCTTACATTGAATCAATATTTTGACTGCCGTATTGAACATTTAATGAGCGTGAGAAGAGATTTGCTGTTTATCAGCCATTGTTGTCTAATTGTGCCCTCTACAGTTTAAGATACAGACATGATACACTTTCCTGAAGACAACTTTAAAATGGTCCTCTTGACTGAAAATTGGGGTCTAAATGTTTATTGTAGTACTAATATGATTGGATTGAGAACCTTCCACAGAGAAGGAATGGCATATTGCCTATAACACACACATGCACACACACACACACATACATAAATGATCTCTGTAGTAAATGTTCCATTGACATTCGCACCAGTCAAATTAAACTATGAATCTGTTACATGCATTGCACCAGTTACACTGGATATTTTTTATTCCCTAACTGGAGATATGTCATGATACATGGTAATACGGGGTGGGTCTTATTTTATCAATTTTGGTTGAAAGTATAGGTGCTTTCAGCGAAGGAACTCCATAACCAGTATATGTTCAGAAAAGACTAAAGTACTCAATTTTGATGCTTAAGATGATAGGGGGTGAGTAACAGAAAGTGCTCACTAGGGGTTTTTTCACCCTCTCAAATTGATTCAAGACCGGTGACTCAGCATTGTATGTGCCTAAGTGAATGCGTTAAACGAACTCAGACCCTTCTGAAACAAACCAAACTCAGACCACCTCAGGCGATGGTCTCAGCACAGTTTGTTTGTGGTTCTTTCTGAGGCCCCCTTAATTTGAGCACTGTGAGCACATAGCGCTTTGCGTGTTGCTGTACAATTTCATACCTTGAGACTTGCCATACATCGAATGACTTCTGAGCGTAATGGCTGCTGGTGGTGTTCGGGGGATTGTGTGGGCAGAAGAAACCTGCGCTCTTCTTGCATCAGCTTCCTCAAAATGTAGCACAAACAAATGGTAAACACATCTACAGATGAGAATAAAATTACCCATAATAAGGGGTTGAGATAAGTGACACACAACGCAGATATGCATTAACAGCATAAAGTTTAAAAGGCAATTTTATGACATAATGGTGCCAATACCTACCTATTTTTAGGGGCGCATTCCGTTCGGACACAAAATTGCCATGCTTTTAAATATTTTTGCCATTAATGGGTACTAGTATACCACCTAAAAAAAAGGTAATTATATCAGCTCCTGCCCATAATTCAATGTTATAGCAGGGGGGTCTGAGTTCTAAAGGTGGTTTGAGATCTCATCAATGCGTAAGTGGATCAGTGACTTACAATGTGAACACAGAAAAGACATCAAGGGTTCATTTGTAGCCGGTTCACTTTTCGGTTCACATTAAAAGAACTCAGTTAATTTTAAAAGAACTTCATGTAAAAACACAGTAAGTAGTGAGCTCAGAATATCTGGGATCTCTAAATCTGTGTTCCCTCGACAGGTAGAATGCTGTCCGAAACATGAAGCCTCAGGTCATCCAGCAGAGGGAATAATCCCATCCACGCTGCCTTCGTAAATCGCTGTTATGTCGCGGCACGGCACGGCATGTACCGGGCCCCGCCCACTGAAGGCGGTCACTCCAATGGTTGCCCCGGCTCCCTCCGGTGGCAGCCTGATGGATTGGCGCCCTCCCCAGGCCCCCCGCTCTTCACCCACCGCCCGGCCCCGCCTCCACCCGCCGTCCGTGATATATACAAACCCCGCCATCTGGAGGGAGGCCTGCTCGAGCAGGGCAGAGGGAGCGCCGCGGGGAATAGGCGTCAACGCGCGACAAGCTGTCCCCCCGCGCTCAGGCGGCCGTGGACTCAGGCCGGAGCAGAGCTGGGGCGGAGCGGGCCGGCCTGTCTGGCCCAAAGGGTCTTGAATTTACAGGTGACTGCTTAGACTAGTGGTTGATTAATTTGTAGATGTGTCATGCGCAGTTCCATGATCGCTAAAGCAATCGTGTACCGTCGAAAATAAAAGTGATGGCGAATGCTATCTGCCATGGCTAACGCTGCCAAAAACGTTGGAATTGCCGACTAAAATCTCTTTTTCTCCAGGCGTTCCCTGTGGACAGGATGGAGGCGGATTACAGCGAGGGTAATTCCTGAGACTGTAGGATCAGCAAGCCAGGGAGCGGGGAGAGAGGGAGAGAGCGAAGGAGAAGTGTGCAGAGGCTGGAGACATCCTCTGCTGTCTCCTCTCTCCATCCTTCCCTCCCTCACTCCCTCCATTCTTCCCTCCATCCTTCACTTCTTCCCTCTGTTTCTCTCTCCTTCCAACTAAACCTGTGTTTAGGCCAGATTTGGATGGGAACGTACTGATAATTTACAATGTTTTTAATGGATTTTTACTTTACAAAAAAAAAATTTGACCCTATTTCCTCCATTTTGGAGTGCCCAATTTAACGTGTCCATGCTCATCACTGCTATCTCGTGTGAGGTTCACCAGTTAAGCTCACACGGACAACAAGTTATAGGACAGTTTATGTGCAGCTTGTGCAGGTAGGCCGTTGGTATCAGAATGACCAGCGGGGGTCACTATCGTGCAGCGAGACAGAATCGTCCCAAAGACTGAAATCCCTCCCCCTCGTCGACTCTGAGGCACCGCCACATGGCGCTGATGGCCGTGGCTGGCATTGGCATAGTCGGAATTCTACCGCCGGCACGCGGTTGAGCAGGGCCTTAACGGACTGAGCCACCCGGCAGATGCTGATGCTGTTTCTCATGGTCCTCAGCCTGTCAGAATTCCCAGAGGCTCCCTGAACACATCTGGTTCTCTTGGGAAAAGCCCCAGCTTCCAACACAAACCACTGGCGCTGCTTGAGGATTGACAGAGCTTTTGTGGCCTTGTCTTTCCTCAAAAAGAAGCATTCATGTCAGTATACAGATGTATGGCAGTAACATAACCTGGCAGAACTTAACCAGCCTGGAAAGGACCCTACCTGTAGGATTACAGAGGCATAATGTTTAGAATGGCTGCTGTGAGTTTAAAGTAATTTTTCATGTACAGTAACAATGTTAGCATTATGTACTGTCAGATAGTGTCTCTCTGGAAGGGGCATACCATTACATTACCAGTGGACATATAGATAATTCGGAAATGACCATTAAATATCCATTAGCCTGCTAGTGCTACAGTTTGTCCAGTCCTCTTGAAGATTGGCTGCTAGTCCAATCCCCCTCTTGAAATAGAAGAGACGTTGGGTAGGGAAGAGAGAAGACGGACTGCGGACATGTCATTGAAAAGCCTTTGCTGGTTCCCACAGGCTGCTCTCCTTATTTGGCGGCTAAGATCAACAAGACAAAAGACCTTGTTGGATTGTGTGTCACGATTGTCGCTTGACTGGCTTTGGCTTCATCAGGCCAAGTTTTGCCCCTTCCAGGAAGCTTTGCAGAACCTTGCCTTGAAAGTAATATAGTCTTCCTGTCTCTGTTCCCAGCCACATAAAGTACAGGTTTTCCACTATCCTTCAAACTTCAAACTTCAAAAAATTTGCCCACTGGTCTTGAAAAATCATGGAAAATCGGCCAAATAATAATAATTAAAATCTTTTCCATGGGCAATGAATCCTCCATTCCTACCCATTCACAAGCTTGTTGTCACTTGCTAAAATGTTTCACAATATCACTTTGCTGATGGTGCCACCAAATTGTACAGATCCCCAATTTGTACACTAATTAGATTGCTAAAAGTCAACAGTGGACAGTGGAGAGTGCCTTTGTTAACACAAAATATTTTGAAAGTTCCACTTCTCAAGGATAGCCTTATAGCCTTGAGGTTTGAAAATCAAAATACTTTCCCTTAAAATGTCTTTAATGAATCAGGGTCCCAATATAAACCAGATTGGAGTGTGAATCATGCACACAGCATTTGGGCTCTCCAACCCAAGTATTTTACAGTTCAGCCACTAGGGGGTGACTTCTCCTTTTCAAGGAAGCTTGCTCATAGCCAGCTGGAAAATTTTTATGCAAATGTTCCGTATTGCATGTCTGCACTGTTGGTGCGTTCTCGGAGACTATTATGAGCGTGTCAAGATGGTAGTCTGTGGTAGTACATGCAGAAGATTACTGAAACCGAGAAGCATTTTATTTCTGTTAGATTATATATGTATACTCTGGAGTGTGAAAACTGCAGTGTAAAATTAAGCTAGAGGGGTAGGTAGTTGTTAGTGGGTGAGTGAGTGACTGAGAGAACAGAAAATCTGTTATAGTTATTTATAAAGTCGGCTGAATAAACCCTATTTTCATATTTGACTCGGTGACTAATTATTCTGTTCAGTGTGTTTTTACTGATGCAGGAACAGTGCTGTCATTGTTTGCTGCTGTTCTTGGTCACCCTCACTCCTCTGTTGGCAGGGCAGAGTTGCAGGGTGTGTGTGTGTGTGTGTGCGCGCCCTGAACGACTGATAGATGGCCTCGTGGATAAAAGGACATTCATTTTATTTATTCATGGCTGTGATGGCAGGTCAGAAGGCCAGGTCTACAATCACTATACTGGCACGGCCTCCACACAAACCGCTCCCCTTGCTGACCAATCAGGTGGCACCACATACTGTGAGTCCGCCAGAAAGGACCAATCGTGAAGCACATACTAAACTGCCATTTGGAGTGTACCAGTCACAGAGCAACTGGCCTGTGATTCTGGCTGAATAAAAAAAACAGGCTCAAGGAGATGGAAGGGAGATGCTGCTCTAAACGTGAAAAATAAGGATGCAGTTAAAGTGCAGTACTGGGCTATCTAAATCAGGCAATTCATTTTTTAAATCTGAAACATGTCCAGCAATAAATGTGTGGATTCCAGAATTTAATTGCCGTGCAAGTCGAGGTAGGTAAATTTGTCACAGGGTGAGACGATGCCAAGCTAAATTAATAACAATATAAATATGTGTGTGTGTGTGTGTGTGTGAGAGAGAGAGAGAGAGAGAGAGAGAGTCTGTGTGTAACAAGAATATACAACTGTTACAACTGTCTATAAATAATTTTATAACTATAATATATGGAATAAAGAAGTACACCTACATAGACCAGGAATGTCTTCTGCATTTCCATTATACTACGAGTGACATGCAAAAGAAAAATATATTTTTTATCATTTTTTCAGTCATAATGTTCAGACTTTTTAGAAAATCAGCACATCTTAAAATAACGTAGATAAATCAAGTGTACAATACAGACTCAGGTTTGATTTGCTTGAGTATTAAACAGGGAAATGCCTTGCTCTTGGAAATAAGATTTACGTGTATGTTTATGTGAACCTCCACATCTGTGCGCCTTTGTGTGTTTCTGGTTCTTTCATTTATTTGTATCTCCCTGTCTGGCTTGTGATCCTCCATCTGCCTGATGATGCAATGCGCAGAAATGACCCCCTTCGATGCAAGACAACCATTTTTTTCATGCTGTCATATTTTTTACTTCTGTTGATGAAAGACCCGTAGGCGGTCCCTTGTTCCAACAGAGTTCCACATAAGGACTATGTGTTCAACATAAAGGTTCACTGTGCCACTGTGTGAGCAAAACGCACGCATTTTAGGCGCAGAAATAAAATCAAACCGACTCTTATTATGTAGGCTCCTGTATGAATTGCAGCGTGGGTAAACCGCAAACTCGGTGTGAACCCTATTCTGTAAGCCTATAAGCCGTATCTTCTGCAGCATAGACTGCTTCTTATTTCAGCGGCGCGCCGCCCTGTATTACGGATGTTATTTTTAGGGTCCTAGAAGGTTCCGGAGCTTGTGTACCGCTGAAGCCGCGTTGCGACCCGGGCCCTCGCGGCTGGCTACCTTTTCCCCGCCCGCTGTGGCCGCGGCTATTTCCAGCATGTCCCCTGGCTGTGAGCGGCAGGTGGGTTTCGGGAAAAGGCCGACGCTCTTTTCCGGCGAGTGCATTTCCATTAAAAAAAAGGCGGCGCGAGAGAAACCAGATTTAAGGGAATAAAAATGAAATGTGGTGGTGCTACTGTACGGTGCCTCTGGGAAGAATTTGTTTTGTTAGGCTCGCACAAAAGCCGCTTGGAGGGGGGGTGGGGGCGGCGGGGTGTGAGGGGAGGCCATGTAAATTCTTCTGAGAATTAATTCGTACTCGCACCGCATGAAACAGACTTTTAACCCAAGATGGAAATTTGGTGAGGTCACATATTTGCAATTCCCATAATAATATCAACACTCCTTATATAATGACTGATAATTACAATGAGGCTAGCACGGGTCAGTACAGTCTAATGGAGGAAATTCTTGCTGAGAACAGTTGGAATTATAATTACTCTAGGTCCTTGCTCTTCAGGATGTGCAGGTAACATACCAAAACAGTAGTCCAATAGGGGCAATATGCACTCTGTGAGAGTTAACAGTACTGACTCAGAGCTGACGAAGTGGACATTTTACAACTTCATGAGTTCCAACAGTGAAGGGTACCGGTGGTTCTGTAGGGTGCATCAAGGGTTCTGATGGAGTGTATTTTCCTACCATGTTGAAAGTTCACACAGACCCTTAAACAAAAAAGGAATTGTCAGCCCTTGCCTAATTGTACTGTGCAATCGTCTTCTCCCCACATCTCCCTTGCATTTATTTCCTGTAGAGATGAGTGTTTAATAGATGTGTTCACTATTAGCGCATGGAGTATAGTCATAGTCTTAGTCATAGTTGATCTTGCTATGTCATTGGCCAACTCCACTTAATTGGTGACTGACTTTGTCTCTGTTTCATAATTCCTCTCTCAGCAACAGGAACTATATTTGTTTGTATTTGTTTCATTATAAATATGAATTGAGCAACCAGTTGGTCGACTTATTTTAATGGAATTATTTTCATTTTATAATCAGTTCTTTCATTGATTCCATTATTTGTGGGCATCCAGGACCTGAAAGCAATTACAGCTATGTAACCTATCAGAACACAACTTCAAATCTGTTTCAACATAAATTGAGGATTTTTTTCTTAAGGTTCTAAACAAAACGGAACACATTAGCATTCCGTTTCCTTGTGTGAAGACTTGCCAGACAGTCTTTAATATGGTAACGATAGAAGAAAGACCAGGGCTTTTTTCAGATCTGAGAAGACCAGAGACTTGTTGCTAAGCAACTGTTACATACATTTCTTCTTTTTTTAGGGTTTTTTTAAAAATGTGATGTTAAGATTTACATCTTGGTGAATAGCTGGCTCGTAAGTAATACACTCAGATGCACTCCCAATGAAAGAAAGAAACCAGCCATGTATTTTTGAATTCTGCTGGATGTCTTCCAAAGTGATCTTCTTTCGTGGAGTATGCATGCTAGGGAACTTTCGAATTTCACCTTAGCCTATTCACGTACGTAGCTTTCAAAAACAGAGGATGCACATGATTTCGTAGAAGTTCCCAAAACGATTACAAAATGACCTATTGGACAACTTTTCCATTCAGACCGAGTGGAATTTGTAAAAGGAGTCACATCATTGTGTTGGGTGACGTGGGGGAGAGTTTCTATGACCATACACTTACAGTATATTATAGTTTCATGTTAAACATGCTTGACATTTGAAATGCTACGAAACTGTTTCTTCACCCCAGTAAGAGATGCACGAAGGCTACACCTATTCATCTGCTCTCAAGTTGCTTCATTAACGGGAGTCTATGCAGCGAATACCTTGTTATTCCCACTCTTGTTCTATTAACAGCGGTGGGTTCAGTGCCCCTCATTTAGCCGCTTCAGACTGGCATCCACAGGTCAGTCGTGCCTTTGTAATAGCGAGATCGAAAAATGCATCAAGATAAAAGAGCACACATTTCACCTGCTCACGCTTGTGTATATGCTGAAATGAGAATACTACACGTGGCTGCTTTTTTCTTTGTAGTAGTACGTTCACAAAACTGTCACTTGCCCTCGAATGAGTAATTCTATCCGTCTTTTGGATAAAACATTAAATTAAGGGCTTGACTCATCATTAAAAGTCCATTTTAAAAGGGTAGGAGTGTGAATCCTGGTGTTCACAATCCCTTGCATTTCCTACCCACTTAGCTTCCCAGGTCATTGCTGCAAAAGAGAGTTGAATTATTAGTTGATCCAACAGGTTAAAAAAAATAACACGCATAATGATATTGGGGTGGAGTATGGCTAATTATCTTTGACGCTTCCATGCACCACTTCCAAGCCCGTTGAGAAATTCGCCCATTCTCATTTGGATGCTGTCAGTAGCAAGACAATAGGCCCGTTCAGGGCACCCGAAAAGCCTATCTCTCTCTGTCCTTGTGATGAAACCGGGGACAAGAAGAAACAATAAAATGAGAATTGGCAAGCAGAGCAGGGAGGGATCCATAATGCACAGAACAAGCCAACACTCTCAATCTGGCAGTGTAAACACCCCATTGTGTCTGTAACAATGTCTACATCCATCCATTATTTCACTGACTAGCACAAGTTGTGGAAAAAAAGCAGGACTAAGAAAAAAATACGTCATATCTTATTTAAAACCCTGTCTTAAAAATAAAAAATAAACAGATTTTTAAACTGCATCCAGAGTGAAATGAGAAATCATAGATTGCACAGCTTTAGTCAAACCACAAGTATCCTACAGCTTTATGAGCATTGGGGAATAGGAAGTGTGGAGGCCATTTTGAGTAACAAGGCCTGGCAAAAATGGAACGTTTTGAAATTAATCAAAATAAAATACATAAATATTATATTACTTGAGAATATATGGGCGAAAAGAAAATATTTCCACATTTAGATATTCCAGTGTAGTTTTAAAAATCCATTGTTGTAGAAATATAATTAGCATTACATATACCATAATTCACACAAATGTTTATAAGAACAATGGGAGAAACAATGCAACAGGAAATGTGCTGTGAAGTCCATTGTTCGTGTAAAAATGGGAAACCTCATTTTTATTGCTCATTCGAGGATAAAATTTTTAATTGAAAGGAACTAATTCTTTATGCCATGTTTGCCCTGCCATTACCTGTATGCCAGCCATAGTGGCTGTAGTCATTTTTCCCTTTTATTGAATTATTATGCAATAATGCCCTAAGCTTCTCAGTAGTGAGTTTCTCCTGACTGATATCTTACGAAGGCAGATAGGTAAAGAGGAATGTGTATTAGATTCTAATTAGTGAATGGTTAATTTGACTGCCACACAGTGAAAATGATGTAATTAATCTGGCATTTCCTTTTTTTCATATTTTCAACGTTTTTACCTTAAGTGCATCTTCATAAGACAGGTATGGAGGTCCACATGGTCGGATGGTTTTTGGTGTGTTTCAGCACACAAGTGCATAATTTAAGTCATTTTTTGGCTAAACATACAGGTAACTTCCAAGGCTTCCAAACCTTAAAGCTAGAAATTGTCAGGAATCCTGCCTGATTCTCCTTGTGTTCCGTTTTAGTTTTGTTTATTTTTTATTTTTTTATTTATTGTCTAGTGTGTATTTATTTTTATTTTCAGTTTACTTGTTTTCGCTTGCGGTTGTGTTTTCTGTGTTCGTGTGCTTGGGTGTGCGTTTGTTATTGTTTTTCCCCCTTAGGTTCCTGGTTCCTGTCCACGCCCACGCCCCGCCCCTGTTCCACCGGTTTCCGCATCTGCAATCAAGCCTCCACTTACCTTCCTCACCTGCATCCCATCTTCACTCATTGGCGTTGCTATTTAGTTTCTGTGTGCACCTTTTTTCTTTGCCAGATCGTGCCTCTGTTTTTGCCAGTGCCGTTCAAGCCTTATCTCTGTATCTTTGTGTATTCCCGGTTTTTGAACTTTGCTTGTTTTTCGACTACGTTTCTAGCCTGCCGACTTTGTTATTCTAGCTTCTGATTATTGACTTCCGCCTGTTTCCATCGACCTGGTCTCTGCTCCTGATTCTGTGCCTTTGCCTGTTTGTGTTTGGATTTCTGGATTTTTGACCTGCGCCTGTATTCTGACTACGAGACTGTTGCTTATCCTGTACCCTGTGTCTGGAAATAAATCTCCACGTTTTTTCACTGGACATCTGGTCTGCTTTTGAGTCCTCCCCCAGACCCTGACAGAAATAACTGTACAAAATAAGTATTGTATCTTATTGAACCTGTGTATTGTAGTTGTCCATGACCATGAAATGCACTTTTTGTACGTCGCATTGGATAAAAGCGTCTGCCAAATAAATGTAATGCAATGTAATGTAATGTTAAACTGACTGCTGATTGGATGGAAACCACAAAAAGAATAAGAAAACCTGCAATACTGTACCTTCATGAATATGAAAGCGATCATTTTAAATACACTGCGTTAATTTTATGTTCAGATGGTTTGCAGCACTATAGCTGATAGGGTCATATATTATGTCTTGTTCTAAGCACTTTTTTTTGTTTTTAGAGGTTGGGCTGTGTCACAATCATAACACTACATTTCCATGAATGTTTTATTAGGTAGTAATGTCTTGCTTATGAAGGTGTTATATTTATTTTATGAAGGCCATGTGAAGGTGCACTTAATGTGTAGTGTGACAAATATTTTTGTGAAGCTCTTTCAGGGAGACTGAATTCATTAGAAAGGCGTTGGCCTGGCTCACAGAGAAATTAGCTGCGGTGCTAAATTCTGAAACTACTGAACTGAATTGGAGGTCCAAAATAATGTCTTACTCACAACATTTTCATAACTCAGATCTAATCCCAGATGCTGAGAAACAGCATTACATTTTTTTTATCTTTCTCCAGCATAGGAAAGACCAAGAGATAAAATGCCTCAACAACCGTTGAAAAATATAATACAAGAATATATTAAAATGCCTTTTACATTTATTGGGCTGCGGGGAACATTCAATCCAACCACCATCACATCCTATGAAATACAGATTCTATATTCTTACAGAATGCTTTTAAAAAAAAATTATTATTTATTTTAGTGGCCGCTCACTTATTGATATGCAAGAATCTGTAGGGGAAAAGTGACACTTGGGCTTGTGTTCTCACTAATTACTAATGATTTTAGTTCAACTAAAATTGGAAATGGAATAGATTTTTCCAAATCTAAATCACACACATAGTCTTAGGAGGTAGTTTTAGTTGGACTCTGCTGGTATCAGATCTGAACATAAACATTGCAGCATGTGACCTCTCCTGTCACCAAATGTCTACTGAAACATCCCATAATAGGAGTCTCAAAACACCTGTTGCAAAGCTGGTTGTCGGGTTGGACTAAATGCTGCGGCCAACAACGTAAATGCACAGAATTGGATATACGGCACAAAAGCAAATAAATACACGTATTGCTTAGTCTATATGAAATGCTGTAAGCACGTCTGATTATTTCCTGTTTTCCTTTTCTCCATTGGTCTAGGGGGTGATGCACTGGTTCTGAATATCTGGGGGTTTTTTTATTTAAAGCTGAGCACTTTCTCATTGTTTCTAATGAGTTTCTATCCAGGCATTCGCTGCTACCTTTTTATGTCTACAGGGAACTTGAGGTGACACCTCATGAAAGCAACCAAAATAGAATTAACGAGCAGGAGAATCAGACCATAAAACTCTATGTTCAGAGACTGGGATCATTCTCCAACACCAAGCTTCTCCTACTTTTCTGGTAACTTGTGACTGACTCCTCATTAAAACAAGAGAAACAAATTAAAGAATGTAGGCACAAAAAGCTCAGACTCCCTCGTTGCAAAGAACCTATCATTTGCCTCCGGATCCTTTTCACTCTACAAATGCTTTTTCAGTGAACCGACAATCCCAACAGAAACAGAGAAGAAATCATTAGCTTTTAATCAAAGACTTCAGAGACTCGGAGAAAGTTTTGCTGCCCCCTAGAGCACCGGAGATCAAAGCAAGATAAATAACTCACTCCTCATGCTTACAGCTTTAAACAGAAAAAAAAGCCATCAGAGTTAAATGAGCTAGAGCGCAGATGGTTTTGGTCTGCAGCCTCCTACAGTCAAGACACAAGGACAAATTACTGTTCCACTGGGGAACTCTGCAACAACTTTGCCTGTCACACTTTAACACTGTAATAAGAAATAGTTCATAAAGTAAACACAAAGACAAGGGGGGGGAGCCAACACTCTAAGCACCTTAAAGGCAAATTCTTGCCCAGCACTTGATTGGATCGACTGGCACACCTCTTATTTACTGCCCAATTAAAAGGAACTTAATGGGATTTGAATTGAGATCTAATAGAATAATGTATCAGATTCCACTAGGAATCCACCCTTCTGCGTAACTCAATACATCTGTGGGGATTCCAGTTTCTTTCCATTTGTGCCCTGAAAATTTGGGATAATATTAAAACAACTACAGATGCGAATAACAGTCTAGAATGAATGGGTATTTCAAAAAAATCATTTTAAATAGACAGTGTTAACTACCTTAATGCCTTTATGTAGTTAACGTAGTACTTAAGTACTCATTTGCTTTTTGTTTGTCTCTGTGTTTGAACTGCAACTTCTTGTATCATTGCCAAATACATGGTGAGTAGAGTGTATTCATTCACAGAGAAATGGAAAATGCCTCATCTCACATTAAATAAAGCTCCTCAAAATCTCTCTTTCAAAAAAAGAAAGAAAAAAAAACTTTCTTGGATGGTAAAAAGCAATTACCATAGAAGCTGGCTGGAGCTTAATATGAGGCAATAGAAGCAGTGCACTCCAAACGCAATTCTGTTGAAGCCACGTTGTGCAGTCAGAACAAATGCAGCTCGCCATTAGCAACAGCTGCTCTCCTGTATAAGGTCTGAGAAATTCCTTCTGAAATCAGGAACGCGCAGCACCGGTGCCAGACAGCAGTGTCCGGCAGGTTACGTTTCAGTTAGCTGCCGCTGAGGTCACCACATGTCTTCCTATTTTCCTCTCATCCACTGTCCTGGTTAGTTAGCAGAGGCGTAACGCTGTCATTGCACAGAACACAAGGATGCGGAGCAGGCCGTTAAAACCATAGGGAGATTTTCTCCAGCCTCTCCTCCATCCATTATCGACAGAGTGCTTTGCTTCTAAGCCAGTGGGGAAACAGCAAAGCATCTGGCACAGTCACAGGCGAACTGCAGTAATCAGCGTTAGCTCTGAACAAACACGTCCAATCCAGGGCAACCTCAAAGTTAGGTGAGAATTCTAGGTGTGAAGGGGAGAAGCTACTGAGTGTTCACAGACTTAATTTTAGACTCACCAAACACTTAGTTCCATATCCTTAATTTTCAAGTTCTGGCTTTCACAATGAAAAGAAAAATACCATTGTGTGAAACTGAGTTGATTGTCATTAGTTAAGAATCTGTTATTTTTATTCTTCAAGTGAATAATCAAAAAATAATAAAATGCTGTCATTTTCTTAGGTGGATGGTTTTTCACTTTCTTTACTTGGGCAAGGAGCCCAAGCTCAAAACAAATTATATTTGCTAACCAGTGTCTTAAATTCAGAGTTTGGACAGAATTTTTATTTTCAATATGCAATTACTTGGGTCAGCACATCTGCAGCAAGAACTCTTTATCTGACTGAGCAGCAATACTTTTTCTACAAGGTTCTGTCTCTACCATTGAGGCCTGAACATTCAAATTTGAAGCATCTTCTGAAAATATACTAAAGAGTGTGGCTACAGCTATGGACTTTCAACAATGTAATAGTTCACTGGAAAACTCTTGTCCAATCATAAAATGACACAGAAATAAACAAGAACCAAGTAAATTAATCAGTGCTGGGATCACGTCCAGTGAAGTCATGGAATAAAACAATGAGTTTGAATAAAAACCTTTATTTGTTAAAAATAATTTACACAAGAGGATACTGTACTTAACAACAAACTGAACACAAACAGAATGTATAGTACATACTCAGCATACAGTAAAAGGAAGAAAAGAGATGGTGTGCATCCCAGATGATATGCAAAAATGGCACGTCCCGTGTAAATATGCACATTCCAAACTGGATCGCGTCACAAGTTGGGCAGGGTGTTTCAGCAACGCTGAAGCACTGATCTCAAGGAGAAAGAATGTATCAGCGAGGGAAAAAAATCCCTCTGAAATGCACTGACTGTTTTTAGTTTTCGGTAAAGGTCACAAAAAAAATATCCTTTAAAATCTGTGAAGACTTGCCTCAGAGCATTTGCATGCTTCAGAAGTTTTGCAGTCTCTTCCCTAGCAAGACGGAACTGTATCTTAAGACAGTAATGCTATGCAATCTGCCTTCAGAATGAAGAAATCCATTCTGAGAATGGTAAAATCCTTTTGTGGTTTCCATCTCTGTCCTCACCACCTCACGGTTTCTTCTGCCCAGAAGGTTTCCACGGTTATCACACAGAAACTTCCGCACGGGGGGGGGGGGATCCACCCCTCAGGGACCCCCATCCCAGCAAGTCTGTCGCCCTCCCAGGGCCCTCACACGGACTGGATGCCCTCGAAGCCGCAGAACTTCCAGCGTTTCTCCAGAGTGGCCCCCACGCCGCTGAACTCCTGCTTGAACATGCGGGGCAGCCGGACCATGAGCCGCTCCAGCTCCGCCGCGGAGACCTGGGGAGAGCATCATGGGATAGGCTCAGGAGGACAAACGCACCGTCTCAGTGCTTCACACCTGATACCGCATGCATTTCAGGCTTGTATCTGTTTCTGGATATCAATCCACCTAATCAGGGGGAAGCCTGCTCTTTGGGAGAGGGTGCGGCTTATTGGCCGAGAATCTAGCCTTGTAATCAAAATGTTGCAGTTTTTCCAGTACACTCCAGAGCCAACTGCTAAACATGTATTGCTGTACTATAAAAGATCCATGCAGTATTGTCCCAAAGGGAAATCTGGTGCGCAAACAGGAACACACATAAAAACGTACTCTACACTTGTACAATCGATCCACATTTCTGTACTTTATTCCACGGGCACATTACAGTTGACCATAGAATGAGGTCTGAATCCAAATGATCCAAATGGATAATGCCATATAATCCAGTATTACAGTATAAAATGTCTGGTAAAGCATCGTGGGAATGGATATGAGACATGGGAATCATCACAACATCAAACAAAATAGATGCAGAAAAGATAGAAAAGAACTCTGACAACGATGTGTAAAATAATGAGCAAATTTCCTTTGCAGCATTGAAACTTGCTGGGATGTCTTCTGCAAACTACTCCTCAAGAGAATTCCACACATTGAGTGATGACAGTCTTTCAGGAAGTACCTCAGAATTACTGGTAGTTTTTATGTTAAAAATAAATGAAGCATGGCTTCACTCCGTGTGTCAATCTTAGGTAAAAGATCAAGTCCCTCTGGCCTGTCACAGAACCATGTGACCCCTGCATATGCTGTTAGACATTTTACATCAGAGGGTGACAGGGCTGATAAATTAACAAGGTAAAAAATATACATTTGATAAAAGAACACATCTCAAAATGTTTATCTTCAACTAAAGCAACTAAGCTTTTTACAGTATAATGTGTAGATCAGTGGTAACCAACCCTGTTCCAGGAGCTCTACCATTCTATAGGTTTTCACTCCAACCCTAACAAAGCACACCTCTTTCAACAGACATCTTGTTTAGGTTCTAATTAGTAGAGTCAGGTGTGCCAAATTAGGGTTGAACTGAAAACGCTTCAGGATGGTATATCTCCAGGAACAGGGTTGATTAACACTGGTTTTGATAATCTGTAGAGAACGGCTTGCTTAATATTAGCATGTACCTTTTAAAACAATAATTATGGGGATATTTTACCATTGCAATGCAATGTACATTCATCAGACATTCTCATCAAGTATAAGAACAAAAGCAAAAGTACAATGATATATGTAAATTGCTGTATTTGTAAGTGCATTAAGACAGGTATTGAAGTTAAAATATGTGAGTTTACCTTTGTGTCCAGCCTTTGAATGTATGACCACAGGTACTCTATGTTAGCTCCAAAGGGGTGGACGTGAAGGAAGGTGGATATAATCCCTGTGAAAGAAGAAGCAAGAGCATATCTGTGACTCAAATGCAAGGTTTGATGCAAAGTGTCTGTGAATGAATTATAACGTTTGATAGAATGAGACTGTGATGGAAAAAACAGGGTTTGATTGAAAACATCTGGGACTGAAATATAGGTTTTTGTCTGAATAAGTCTGACTGAAATATGGAGTTGGTTTAAAGTGTTTTAGACTGAAATATAGAGTGTCAATCTGTCTGTGACTGAAACATAGAATTGCTTTGGCTGTGCCTGTGAATAAAATAATGGAGTTTGAATTTGCCTGTGACTGAAACATAAGGTTAAGCAAACAGCTGGATTTTTTGGATTTGTCTAATCATCTCTGACTGAAACACAGAGCCTGAGTCCAATCACTGGCGTATCCAACTGAAATGCTGGATTTGCCTAAACATCCCTGACTGATTTGTTGTACATCCGACTGAAATTTTGGATTTGTCTAAACATCTCTGACTATAACACAGAGTCCCGATCTGTCACGTATTTGACTGAAATACGGGGTGACGTGGCAGGAGCCGCGTCCCGTTGACCGGGCACAAAATAATACAGTCCACGCAGTCACGACGGCGCTGACCGAGCAGAAAGGGGCCACTTAAGCTGATTACACTGGAGAGGTCCCAGAAGGGGAACGCCACATCGCGGGACGCGCGGGGGGGGCAGCGCAGTCCCCATCTCCCGAGAGCGCGGAGCCAATATTTATTTCCTTGATTTATATGCCGTAACACTGACAATTACAGGAGAACCTAATTCAATTCCCTCCCCGAGACCTACTTTCACGGACCGCCACTTCCCCGGCTCGAGGAGGGAACGGGGCGGGGAGGAGGTGATTAGGTGACGCTAAGGTGCCAGGACTAATTTCAAAATGAGAAACGCAGCGGCGGCCGCGGCGCGGGCGCTAAGCGTTCAGCTCGGGTCTGCAGCCAGTGTTCTGCCGCTGCTAATCTGCTAACGGCGCTCCGCTGCTAGCCAGTACTCCGGGGCTAAAAAAATGTCGTAGCTTGCGCACGATCGATTGTTTTTGTAATTACTGGCACTTGCGACTGCATTTTCACGCGCCACTGAGAAGCCATTCATGCAGTCTTATCTTTCATCACACTGTTCAGTCTGTAGAATGTTTTTTTTTTCCCCCACAGAAATGGGGGGAATAGATGGAAATATGTACAGTATACTGTATCTATATACACAGTACATACAATGGTATGTATCACCGGCAAGCTAATATAAATAAATCCTAGAGGTTATTCACGTCCATGTAAAGAATAAAAGCTCTGGAAGTGGGAGCAAGCACTAGAAAAATTTGTCATTTCTGTTTTTCTATCCCTTTGCTCTTTCTCTCTGGGAACGAGTCTTTCCTTTTCTCTCGTTCTGGCTGAGGGGTTCTGAGTCTGCCCCTCCTCCTGTGTGTGTGTGTGTGTGTGTGGGTGTGCATGTGTGTGTGCGGGTATCTGTGCATGTACGTGCGTGTGTGTGTGTGTGTGTGCACACGTGCGTATGCAGACTAGAGGGGGTCACAGGACAGCAGCGAAAGAAAGGGGCTTATTTCAACAGCCTCTCAGTGCTACCCACTCCAGAGTGCTGAAAAGCCCTCGCTCTCCTTCCCCGAATTCTGCCGGAGCAGCACTCACGGAACCCCGCGGATCAATTGTTTCGTACCGCCTACAAATGCGCATGCTGTGGAGATTAAGAGATCAAAAGGCCAAGTGCGGCGATGATGCATGATTACCAAGCAGCAGGGCCTCTTTCTCCGATCTGAGAGGGCCAGGGACCAAGGCCTCCACGCTCCGCTCCTGCGCGTGACAGGACACCACCGCGCACCCGTTCACAGCCTGCCGACACACAGAGACAGCGCTCACTGCACTGTAGGAGGGGAGAAAAACAACACACAGACGCACATGCACACACACGTGCGCACGCACACACACACACACACCCAGTCACTCACAGCTGAGACACAGAATGCACGCACTATGTACGCTGGCAGCAGGTGTGTGTGTGGCAGTGACAAAATGACACACACACTCGCTATCTCTCTCTCTCACACACATGCACAAATGCACGGACACACACACACTCTCTCTCACACATACGCGCATGCACGCATAAACGCATTGACACACACAAACACACACGCACACACTTCCGCACATGCACAGACATGCACACTTGCACAAGCACGTAAACATGAAACACACATCTCTCACTCTCTCCTCTCTTCTCTCTCCTCTCTCACACACACAAACACACAAACACACACACACACATGCACACACTCTCATACATCATAAAGAGAAGAGCTTTGCACTGGGCTCTGATTACTGTCTGCCTCGTGAATCAATGCTAAAAAATTAATCAAAGTTACAAGGCTAAGCTGCCAAACACACAGCGAAGCCGGCATCTCCGGGAGGCTAAGAGCGTGTCAGCGCCTCGGGGCTGTTTTCTGTGTTCGTCCCCTGCAGTTGCCCCCAGAGGTTGCCCGAACTGGCCGTGCATTAGAGCGCACTGAGAAGCTTTCCATCGGGCGGCGGCTTCCAGCTCCGTCCCAGGTGATAAATTTTAATGCGGGCCTGTAGCATGTTTAGCGCAAAGCTACACCTCGGACTGGCTCCAGGGTTAAAAGTTTAAACCCTGCGCATGCGGAGAACTCCAGATGGGAGCTACGCGCTGCACTGAAACAGCAAAGTGCTTTTTGCCATTCCTCCGGGAACCACAATCAATCTAGAAAGGATCTGGGAAGTACACCCATGCCTTTCAGAAGGAAGGCAAGGTCAAGGCTGTAAAGTGGCTCTCTCTCTCTCCCGGTTACTTCCACCGAGGTGGGGGCTGCTCAGACAAAAGTACAAACAGGACCGATGACCTTGAGCTTGAGCTCCTGTTAGATCAGAGGAAAACCGTGGCAGAAGAGGAGAACAAGCCCGGCAACTAAAGTATCTTAGAACATTACCAATAAGACATCCGCATAAAAACGGCTAACGAATTAAATGTCTGCTTCCAATGAGTTGAGCATCTCGATCTCATCTCATTTGAGCATCTCCACAGATTCCACAGCCTCATTCAGTTCCTGCATTCCATCTGTTCGTCAGGACGCTTGGACCAGTCGTAGGAATTTCCGCCGCTATTCGACGAAATGGAAAGTCCTTTGCTGCAGTATTGTCCTTGGTTGTGCGCCTGAATTGTCAGAAGCATCGAATTAGATTATTGTGGAGTTAAATATCTGGTGGGCCTGAAGAATCTGTAGTATTGCCCCCCCCCTCCCCCTTCCTGGTAAGAGGGACTGTCCTACCTTCTCAGACCCCTCTGTGGAGCTCATCTCCGAACATTCCAGGCCATTCAGGAGCTGGCAACAGAGAAAAGCACAACAGGCACCTGCTGAGCTGTCGCAATAGGGTTCTGATGTGCATATCAAAGACTGGTTCTACACAACACAAAATTACCACGGAAATTCAATTCAACCTTATGGAACTACGTGTTGACTAGGGTCACCATTATTTTCAAAGCAGTTTTCTCACGTACATTTCAGTCGCCCCTCCACATTAAATATCATCATAGCCTTCTTTGATCACATACATTAGACAATTATCACGTTACACCTCCGCAGTTATTCATGTTTATATTAATAAGTCAATCGCCGCGTAACGATGACTGACAGCAACGTTCCCACACGGTCACATGCTGTATTCGCTTTGGTCATTAGAACTCCAGACATATGGCAGCAGCATATGTTTACAGCGCTGTACCATATTACTCCTTCTTAATCGTTGCAAAGCAGCCTACACGCATGAAAAGTATGGATAAATCATCTGCACAAAGAAAAACGCTAAAAAGGAAGCCATTCATAATAACAAAATGGCTCGTAAAAATTGAGGTAGACAGCAATGGTATCTAATTTTGCATGGCTCAGGTGGGAGTTTAATTGGTAGATCTGGAAATTGCTCTGCTATCAACATGTAACTCGTGCAGTAAATGAAAAAATAAAACACAAAACAAATAAAACATGCAAAACATAATTTTCGAGTGCCATCTGTTGACTCATCTGTGACCCCGCACATGCTGTCAACCGACTTCCACGGTTCCTTTATATTTCATCTGAGTGTGCCAGCAGCTGCCGCACGCGCTACCGCCTGAGCCGGAGGACTGCCTCGGCATTGTTTGCAAGCCTATTGAGAAATGCACATAATTTGGGGTTATCCAGCGTTTGTAGTGGAATGTTTGCACTCAAAAAGGCATCAATCAAATGGCGGATGACACCTATCTGCCACTCAAAGAGCTCCTCTGCCCTGCTGACAGCTGACTCTCCCTTGTTGTTGGCCTCCATACAAGACCATAGCTGTTGTTTTGATTGTAAATGCTAATTTATTGTTTGCTTTCTTTTTTTTTTTTGTGCACGCATGGGTGAACAGAATATATTGAATCCGTCTGTGTGTGGCACAGCAGATGAATACTGGCGTGCTCAAACAAACTGCAAATTTAGGAGTGCCACAATCTACCACTAATTGTATGGTAAGTCAGTATGCTAATCCAGTGTCTATGGGAACCTCACAAGGATTATTCTGAGGTTCCCATAGGAACAAGGATTATATTAATGGCAGCGTAAATTTATGTCGTTGTAGGTTGCCTGCTTCGACACAGACGTGCTTTGTCTCTGCAGTTGCCTTACCTTTTTCACTCTCCTTTTAAAATCCTGCTGGGTAAATACATGTGCTACGTTTAAGTCTTGTGGGTCATGTGCTCTGACAAAAATGGTGACCCTAGCATTGACTCCTACTATCAGTTCTGGCTCTGATAGCTTGATATTCTCTCCAAACCTTTTTGTATGCACATTTCCCTCAGGATACAAGCAAATTCTAAATAATTAGATGTATCGTGATGCAATGTGCAATGTGTCTCCACGCTCCCTCTTTCGCCAACAAAGGAAAAGGACCAGAGCAGGTATTTTTTTTGGATAGAAAACCTCAAAGTTAAATGCATGAGATTATTTCATTTAAAAAATGGAGAGAGATGTATAAACAGTGTGCTCTACGGGATTTTGATTCACGCAAGATGATGTCATCACTCTTAATTCAATTACAATAACGTAAACCATTTCTGATTTCAGATGTGTTACAGATATAAACTAGGGATGGGTGCGGTTGTATATTCACACGCAATAGTTTTGACATAACTTTATACGTTCGTGAGAAACGCTACATGCAAGAAAACTGGACGGCTTAGTAATGATTTTGGCACGTGCTTCTGATGATCAAGTCCCAATCTGTGCATGGCCCATATGTTTGCTTCATGTTTTCACATGCAATTTTCCAATAAGTAAGAGAAAAGCTGTATGGGGCTGCTGGATGGCTCATTTGGTTACGCCACCTCAGATGGAATCGGGACCGTGCCAGTGGCGACTGATGCCGGTCGCTCCTTAGGGTGTCGTGCAAATGCCGATGCCGTCGCCCAGGGATGGTAGGGTTCAGCTGGACAGGGCTCTGCCTTCACAGCTGTCTAGCAACCCCTGATGGTCGAAAGGTCTTCCTCTGACTCCACATTAGGAAAGCTTAGGCTAAAGAAGCAGTTGGGGACACCTCATCTTTCGGGGGAGAACCGTGAATGTCTACATTCTCCCTAATTGCCACTGGGGTTAACCGCAGCGGTGGTTGCAGATGATTGGACATTCCGAATTGTGGTGGGAATTGGATATACTCAGCCCTACATTGGGCGCCAAATGTTTTTTTATTTTTTTTATTTTAAAGAGACAGCCTGTTCAGGGCCTAAACCAGTGGTCTCAAACTCGTTGCTATGGAGTGCTGTGTGTATGTTTTAATTCCAACCAATAAATGCTGCCTTAATTGAGTTCAATTATTCATACAGCCATATGCATTTAACTGCATTGAAGCACAGAATATAAGCAAGTTTTTATTTAGACAACGTGGGTCACCATAGACATCGGGTCACCATTATGTGCAAACCTGCATCCCTAATTCAGCAAATAATTGAACTAATTATATAATCAAGACCTGAGGCTGGAATAAAAACCAGCATACACACCGCCCTCCATGGCACTTGGGACAAACAATGGGACAATGGGGGTTAACTGTTCCAGGCTTTTTACATACAAGGAGTTGAAGGAGCGAGAGCCAACCTCTCCCATATTGCTTTTGATTGGATATTAGCCCGGTGGGGGCAGGTCATGACCGTTGTGTTTGACTTTCTCACTGGACCCTCCCAGACGGGACTCTCACCGTCTCCCTCAGGGCGCTTAGCTCCCCCTCCAGGCTCCTCTGCTGGTCCCTGGCCTGCTCCAGCTCCAACTCCTTTCTCTTCAACTCCCCCTGGAGGCCTAGCAGTTGCTGAAGGAGAGCAGGAGCAAGAGCGTTGGGTTATATACACGGAGACAATAACTAAGAATCGAATTATACACGGGCCAAGCGAAGATGAAACAGGAAGTAGTAAACACACAGTAAAATGTATAATTTTATAAGAGTCCAATAGGGACCACATGTACATTTACAAGAGTTAATTGAACATGGCACATTTTACTGTGGACTTATGCATTATCAATTTCTAGGTCTTTACTATCAAAAACTGTTTACCAGTCCATAGGCATGAATATAACTAATTGATACTAATCTGAGAGATACTTTTCTGAGCCATCAGGCTTTAGAATTTTCAAACCCACAGTAACACTAGAAAGGGGGAAACTTTTTTCTACTATACCACAAAAAGGGAGAAACAACTTAAGAAGAAACAGGGCAGGCACGTTAGAGAGCATTAAACTAGAGCATCAAACCAGAGGAGAAAAATTAATGTGGATTGCAGCATCAGCATCATTGAATTGAAGAGCACTGTTGAAAAGAGAGCATCAAGAAGGAGGTTTTCCTAGCGTATCCTAGGATATGACAGTGTGAGTGCTGGTGCAGTCCCAGATGCTGTAGAGAAACCATATGGTCTGCTCTGCATTCTCAGCGGTGGTCCTGGAGACCCACAGAGCTTGCTCATTTTTGTTTTCACTTTAAAATCAGATACCAGCTTAGACTGTGTAATCAACTGCTATATCTTATCAATGAAGTGCTAAGCAATAATGCAACCAGCACATTCTGCAGCCCTTGAGGTCTCATTTGAGATCCCTGTCCCAGAGCAAGGAAGTACATAGAATCGAAATAACGCAGGAGTTGACGATCTGGTTTCCGTAGAGGATCTTTGGCGCGGTACCTGCTGCATGCTGTGCAGGGTCTGCTGCAGTAAGTGGTGATGGTGCTCCTGGCCGTGGTCCTCCTCGGCGCGGTAGGCCTTGCCCTGCTCCTGCTTCAGCAGCTCCACCTCGTTCCTGTAGGCATCCAGCTGCCACCGCAGGCTGTCGTTCTCCTCTCTCAGAGCGTAGGTCTGCGCCTCCAGGCCTAGACCATCAGCAGAGAATGGGTACAAATTACAAAATCAATCAATTCCTTCTTTATATCGTCCCTATCGAGACCTGGCTCTCTTTTTTTTTGGATGACAAGAACACGTTGTGAAAACATTCTCAAAAATATTCATTTTACTGAATGTTTCAGCATAGTACTGTATATGCTTCTTGAAGCTGAGACCAGAGACTCATGTCCCCTAGAGGGGGCGAAAGTGAATGCCAGTATAAGGAAGACACGGTGCTCTACACACCGAAGGTGTCTGAGGGTGTTAAAACAATGAGCAAAATGGTACGGCACAATTCAGTCAGTTGCCTGCAGTTACACAGTCCACAATAAAAACACATTTAAATGGGTTCACAAGAAGCCATCATTTCAGCATTTCTGGCACGGAAATTGTATGGAGATAGCATTTCTGTTATGCAATTATTTCACATATTATCCATTTATACACACAGTGACATACATGTACACACACTCACAAATGAGGAAACACACTCGTGGACGTAAATATGTAATCACATACACACATAGGCACTCAAATGCATAAACATGCAGACGTACATGCACAGACCTACATACATCCCTCGTAAGAATACGCCCTCAGAGAACATCCACCGTACAAACACTACGCTGTGGTGAAATGACACTGTACTGTACATAAAAGCCGCTCATCGGCAGCTACGGCATTGGGGCAAAGCGACTAGCAACATGTTACCAGAATGGGACTCATCTGCCTGATTTGGAGTCTATCAAAAAAAAGGACGCCTGTGAAAATGTCTTGTTTACCATTTCACTATAAGAAGAGATGGCTGTTATTTTCCCTCCTGCCCTGAATGTTCAAATCCAGAATCATATTTTAGGCACAACTGTCAAAATGAGGCAACGCAGCTGTCATTTTAAGAGGCACGAAAATAAATTTCAGTTGGGGGTTGGTGCCGTAATTGATTCACAGGCCTGCTGAATAGCTTTGGTTGCTGTAGCTTCTGAGGAGACATTTCATCTCAGCTGATAGATATTTCTTGCTCCCATTACAAATGCTTTCTCAAAGCTTTCTGAGCCTATGTGCTGTGGTCAAATAAAAATAAAAATAAAAAACAACAGCGACAAAACTTGGAATCACAGAGCTTATTTGACAACACTATTCTGTGAGGAATATATTAGAAAATCATTTGCGATCACATTTAATTGTGGAGTTGTGGAGGGCAGCACAGTAGTGCAGGGGGTAGCGCTGTCGCCTCACAGCATGAAGGTCGTGCGTTCAAATCTTGGCTTGGGGCCTTTCTGTGTGGAGTTTGCATGTTCTCCCTCTGTCTGCATGGGTTTCCTCCCACAGACCAAAGACATGCAGGTAGGCCGACTGGAGACCCTAAATTGCCCATAGGTATGTGAGTGAATGGTGTGTGTGCCCTGCGATAGATTGGCGGCCTGTCCAGGGTGTATTCCTGCCTCTCACCCAATGCATGCTGGGATAGCACCCCCTGCGGCCCTGCTCAGGATAAGCGGGTATAGATAATGGATGGGTGGATGGATGGATGTAGTTCTGGAAGCCGGAGACGTGGAAAGCAAGAGGAAACCTAGCAGTAATATTACGCAAAACGGGTAGGTCTGCTGTTTCAAAGCACGGCCCAGGGCAGCCTCTCCACACAGCAAGAGATACAATTAGCCAGCTGAGCTAAAGACCAGGGTCCCTGCCAATGGGAATTAAATACTGTGCTCCCATTGCTTGTCCAGCGGCTGTTCACACAACTTACAAGTAGAAGCAATAATTTTGGGAATTTGAGAAGAAAAAAAACATTGTCCAATACAAGCAGACACTCAACAATATTTCCACTAGACCAAATGCAAAAGGAAAAATAAATGTGTCCCACACGTCAAGCAGTCTTTAAGGTGAAATCTTGTTCAGAGAAGAAGACGTCAGACAGAAATTGAGAGCAGTCAGACAGACAAAATATTTGCATTCCTTGACTCATCGGCAGCAAATGGTACAGTGTGAACAGCAGGAGGTGTTATTCAAATCAACAACCACCAGTCTGTTTATAGCATGTTAGCCTTAGCGGACCTGAGCCGTCCCACTGGATTATTTTGCAGTGCTTACCTGAGTCATTTAATCGCATTTTCTTGCAGGGATTTTCGTCATCGTCGTTGTCAGACATGTCCATCTCCTCCTCTCTTCGTATTCCCATGATCTCCTCGCTGTGCGCGTTCCTAAGCTCCTGCAAAAGCAGAACCGTGTTTTTCCATTGAGCCATTACATAAAATGAACAATGAGGTAAACAAAGAAAGAACATGGCAAACAAGCAGGGTGCAACATAGATGGAGCCAGAGGGAGCTCATACATAAGCCAATAAGATCCTCTGAATAGATAGACAATTTGTACAGTGAGCATTCAAGATTTATTTTCAAAATCTTTAACTTAAAATGCTATAATGGCAATAATAACTACATTAAAACATCTATAAATAGTGTGCATGCTTTCATGCATACTGTTATTCATAAATATTCATATTCAAGCCAGCTATGCTGTTTTAACTATGACCATTCAGACATTGCAGGGCTATTCAAGTTTCCAGATTTTGTTCCCCATTTCAAATGATATTCACATAAGAAATTCATTTTCCAGTTCATCTTTGTCAAGGAACATGTCATCATCAGGCAAAAGCTAATACTTCATTTTTTTCCTTTTATTTTTATCATTTAGGCCAAGTAGTAAATAAAAGGAGTAAAAAATAAAACATTTTAGTAAATATCGGGTTTACCAGAAAGCTGAATTTGGGTTATAAAGCTGAGGAGGAACCACAGGCAGAGGCATCTATCATAGTTAGCTTGCCAGCTAACAACTGTCACTAGTGTCTGCATCTATGTCTCTAATCACCACACACAGGATCATGGTTCCCCAGGGCAGAGGAGTGTGTATAACCTGTGTGTTCTCAATACTGCAAACGAGAGTTAAGGGCCTATAGCCACATCTGTCATAAAAACACTGAACTTAAAAATAAATAAATAAAAAGCACATACACTAACTTCCAACTTCTTTGATAACTACAATGATAAGATAAATACAATATGATCATTGAACAATTTTCAATTGAACAAACAAGGAGTTGATGGACAGTTCAACAACTGAACAATCATTGAACACATTTGAACCATTGACCTTGTTGTACCTTTGCTTGAAAGTAATACATCTCGAACCATTTGAATGCAATATACTTTCTGTCAAATAATAAAGGAGGTGACAAGACCTTAATACATAATATAATAGAAATTTAATTGAAATTATATTTACCAACAAAAAATTAATTAGTACAATGCTTCAGTGCAATAGCAGGTCTTTAGGTTAGCAGGTATATCTTACATTCTATAACTGAACTGACCAATCTGTTTTCTAAATGTCAATACATCACAATGTCAAGCTTTCAAACTCAATTTGCAGTTTTCACAACAGAAGTACCACAACATGAAACAGCAATATCTATGCAAAAGCATCTTTCTTTGCAACAGTAAGACCTTACCTCTGGATGCACTGAGGACTAAAATGTAAATGGATCCTTTCAATTGCAAGCATTCATTGGAGACAGGGGTAACAGACTTGGGTCAAATATGCATTTGAAAAACTGTAAGCCATCAGATTTTCAATGAAACATGCTATTGTTAAAACTGAATATACAGTCACATAAAAGACTTCTTCTGAATACGGATGGCAATAGTGTTTCTTTTAAAACCGTTAGCAATCTGCAGGGTGTTTTATTCTTGTGGAAAAAAAGCTTAAAGTATTTATAATTATTATTTGACCCAAATCTGAGAGGCGAACACACAAGGCTTTCACATTCATGATCACATAATTGTTATAATTATCTGGCCCTCATCAATAATCCCACCCACTCCCCTCCCCATTGGCCAATTCACTTTGGGGCCCTGCAGTCCATTTTCTTCATAGCCTTAGCCTAGATTCACATCCATGTAAGTCACTTCAAAATGGAGAAGTACAGAGGTACTCTGAGAATTTCAGGGTCCCAGTATAGAGACTTAAAATGCAAGAGAAGGAAATCACAGAGCAAGTTTAAATGTAATTAGTTTATTAGTCAAAACCCATTTGTAAATAATGGTCTCCTACTGTAATGCATGATCATGAATTTCATATTTCTGGTGCATGACTGGACGTGGACTATTGGCGTTCAGTCACTCAGAATGGGCTGTATTGAGCTGCCCTAATTCAATCCGGAAAACGACATTCTCATTCCGCAAGGTTAATAATTACGCTAAGATAGAACAGAGCTCCTTTCCCCCTGACAATCGTTACCTCCCTGACAATTTTTTCCCCTTGATGAATAATTAATTTTAGCTCATCATCGATAACTATCATCCCATACCCCGCAAGCAAGCAAACGTTGCCATGGCAGCTCCTAATACATTCCCCAGGAATCAACAGCTGTTAAATTTGGCGGGCGACTGAAACGTATCGTTTCGGAGTTTAGGCTTGCGTGAGACGTGGCGCACGGGCACCCGCTAACCGCTCATCTGCTGTGGTGAGGACATGACAGGCACCAGGAGCTGAGGGTGGGGGGGTGGGGGGGAACATGAAACACCTTCACATCAACACCCGTCTGCGTCCGGGCTGGACTGAGGAATTCTGCATGACAGGAAGTGAGAGAACGAGTACCAACCTCGCACTGCTTTCGCCACATGTCTATGTTCCTGCGCTGCGCTTTTGAGAAATGGTCCCATGCCTTTTGCCTGGTGGCGGCGGAGAACACGGCCGTAATCTGCTCGACTTTGGGTGGGTAGGGAAGTCAGACAAGACAAAGCCGTTTATGCAGCAGCTCCGTACCACCGGCAACCCAGCAACAGAGAAACCAGGAAACCCGAGCCGCAGATTCATTAGACTCGCCAGACGCTCAGCTCAGTGTTCTTATCTTCACAAATTCTGTCTCCCTGCCGTTGAAGCAGAACTATTCCAATTCGACGCATCTTATTAATATTAATGAACTGGGTATGACTAAGTACAAAATTGTGGAGATGGCTGTTCTGCACTGCAATATAGAAGTGGAAAATCCTGTTACCAACTGGAACCTCCTGTACTTACAAAGTCTAAGAAGTAAAAAAAGTTAAGAAGTGAAAGAATGCTGGAGCTCAGTATCTGGCCAGTCTATAGTATCTGTGCCTAAAAGCGCTGGTGGTTGGTTTCTGTTTCCTGGGGAGTCTCCGATGCACAGTACAGTACTTACAGTTTCATCCCCTGCACACTCCCTTCTGGACTGAGAATGGCAACATTTTACAGTGAGTGGCGGGTTCAGAGAAATAAAAAATGTCTGTGCCAGAATATTCCATTATTATTAAAGTAAAATCACAGGAAGGGGAAAATTCTCTTTACAGGAATTAATTATACAAATTATGCATTTTCAAATGATATATCGTAATTTCAATATTCCCACCTGCAGTAAAATGTTGCCTTAATGATATCGATAGGTCTCATTTTCTTGTCATTCTTGGTAGTTTTTGAGAAAAATCACATTACTGTTCTAAAAGCAGGGTGATCAATTAGACTTTCAAATGATCAAATTTCTCTCTGATTATTCTGGACATATTTCTGCATATTTTATTTGGTCGACAGTATCATGGAATTAAGTCAAAACCTTCACACTCCTTCGAGCAAATTGGCTTTTGACACACTCCCAAAACGAACCCACTCCTTCTGATATTCCATTTTGCATCTTACAGTATGAAAGTGCCTGGAGCCATTAGTGATTAGCATATCAAAAACATATCAACTGCATTGCATTCTGTTATCCTTTTCTGCATTAGAATATGCACATAAAACTGATCTGTGTCTTTTCTGTATTCAGCTCAGTACAAACAGCGCATTTCAATACGCTAATGCAGTGCCTGTGCAGAGAAAAATAGTAACTGCATTTTAGAAAGATGCAGATGTCATCTTCCACTGTAATTAAATTTGTGACATGAAAACAATTCTTAGCTGAGAATACCATTGGCTCCAATATTTATCTGTCTACAACATACTGCTGCAATGTAAAACGCACAGGAAATGAAATTAGAAGGGGAATGAAATATTGGCCTACCTTTGAGATCTGGAGTGAACTGGGGTCTGTTCCACCTATACTGTGCTACTGTACTTACCCTGACAAGCTTCCCTTTGGATTGTTGTACTGGGTCACATTATCTATTTTATTGTGTGTGTGTGTGTGTGTGCGTGTGTGTGTGCGTGTGTTTGTGTGTGTGTATTTTATTGGGTTTTTTTTTTTTTTTGGCTCAGTATGGGGTGATGCCCAGGATAACCTTTACTGATGTCCTCCAAGATTTTTCATGTGATACATGTAATAAGGTTTTTTTTATTTAACTGCAGAAAAGTCCCATTAAGGTTCAGAGCCCCGTTCCAGTAGGTAACCAGACATTACAATCAATGTTAAGCAACAAAACATAATAAATAAATACATTATTATTATTATTATTATTATTATTATTATTATTATTATTAATCTAATAGTAATGGTAGTTTGTCTCTTACTAAGACTAATGTGATCTAATGTGTTCAAGGATATAAAGTTATAAGAGTTTTAAACTGAATGCATAAAAAGGACTTAGGACATACGAACATAAAAATGAGCAATGAGCAAGACAATTCAGTCGTGTTCCTAGCACTGTGTCAAGTCCGGTCTACAGCACCGTATATTGCTTTAATAAGTGACTCAGAATCCACATGAAGAATGGAGAATTATCAGGATCCAGGAAGGTAAGAGGGATTAACTGTAATGCTGAAACCAGGAGGATGTCATTGTGGCCACTGTAAATTACATAATTGACTGGACTGAAGGAAAATAAAATCATCTTACTGTAGAAGGACCAGCGGCTCCAATGGTAGAACAAAACATTTCAGCCCACCATAACCTGAGAGACACTGACTAACCATTAATGATGACCATGCCTTTTCCCCCTTTTATCTGTCATCGTTAATTTATGTATTCAGTGTATAATAATAATAATAATAATAATGATACTAATAATAATTAGTATTATTATTATTATTGTTGTTGTTCTCATCACTGCTATCCTAGTTAGCCAATCATAGTGTTTACCGATTGTTCATCAGCGTTAATGTCACGTCAGCATGTATTTCCTGCAGACAAAGCATCTCAAATTTTTCATTGGAATCTGTTCTGGCGGGGTGGGCGGGGAGGGGCGGGGCGGAGCTTACATTGCGTGAGGATGGACAGCATGGCGTTCTTAAAGTGCTCCCTGGCCAGCTCCATCTCCTCCTCGTGCTGGGCCTTCTCGCTGAGCAGCCGCCGCACGTGGCTGTTGGCCGACTGGATCATGGAGTAGAAGTGGTTGGCGGAGCGGCGGTTGACCTCGCCGCGGTCGATCCAGGTCAGCAGCACCGCCGTGGCCTCGCTGAACTTGCCGTCATCTGGAGGAGAGAGGGAGGGAGGGAGGGACAGAGAGAGAGAGAGAGAGAGACGCAACCTGCGGTGAGGAGCCAGGTGTGCACCTGCCCTTCTCTACCAGCTGTCTGGCAGAAACAGCACACATCCCCCCACAGCCTGTATCCGAGCTATTATCAACAAAACATTTTCATTTGTGCCATGCAGCCATAAATTATGGATATGATCTTAAGAACATATTGCCATATTAAGAAAACAGTGATATTTGTACTGCACTACATTAAATGACGGTTGCTATTCATGAACTATTGTGATACAACAAAATTGCTGGATATGCATCACACAGTTATAAATTGTACTGTAGTTTATTTAAATTCAGAAATTTGTATATAGGCTCATAATCTCAGTTTGTACACTGACAAGTGTGGAACACAATAAACAGCTATTTCCAGGAACTATCAGTTATTGGGCTTGACTCAAAATTTTACATTTTTTTTCTTTTTAAATCTTATTTAAATAGTATGCAACAAACCATGTGCCATGTCCAAACCATGTCCTTGGAACATGAACACATGAATTAAAATAGATTTTAGGGCAATAAGGACAGTGGTATAGTGCACGTGTCACATGCACTGTCTCTTAGCGACAGCTCATAAAAACGTGATCATTTTTCGAGCACAAAAGCAAGAGTCCTTCCGTGCAGCAGTTCTGAGATTTTAATAATCCTGCCTTTGGGGACCCATGTGCAAATCCGATGGTAATTAAAAAGTGTTGCTGTGTGAAGCCTGGCAATAGTTTGTGGCCGACACAATGGTTTTCTATACCCCAGACAAGGATTGTCTGTCGGTACCAAAGCAACAGAAACATATCATTTCCAAAAACAAGTTCCAGGTGGTTTTGTAACATGATACATGCATTATAAAGTCGCTTGGAACTTGCTTTTGCCAGTCTAAAGGTCTTTACACACCAGACACGTTTTTTTCGTGCGATTATTTCGCACGTTAATAATATTTTTCGAACCTGTATCCAGTCAATGCAAGCTTTCACATCAGCGACAGAATTTCGCTGAGCTATACTGCGTCTTTTATTTTTTCGGACCAAGGTTGATTTTTCCGATGTTTCGCTTCCGACATGTACACATCTGACCAATCAAAAGGCATGTTGTTGATAACGTCACATTCAAAACATCCAACATGGCGGATCGTTAGATTTTCTTTGTTTCACAGAACTCCGTTTTGTATGATAAAAGGGAAAATAACTACAAAGACAATGATTTCAATGAGCTTCAGTATGATGATGGTGTGTGTATATCAAGCTTACAATCTACGTAAAACTACTTTGTTTAAACTTCTAACTATGCTAATGTAACGTTAAACCACCACACATTATTTTACAATAACGGGACAGCCTGGAGGGGTTTATTCCACTTGTACAACGGGTTACCAACAATGCCAACAATGACTAGGCTATATATGGTTACTTTAATATTTATAGATTTTTATCGACTAAATCAGCTGAAAGTGAAATATTTTTCCGCGGCCGTTTGGGCATATTATTTTACCGTTGTCAAGCAAAACTCTGGTTGGCAGTTCTATTTGGACCGTTGTTATACAAAAGCCTCTGGTCATTAATTCTATGAAAACAACGATTCCATCAAGAAAAAATAGTTCCTTTTCGTTTTATACGAAAATTAGCACTAATTTTTGGTCGTTTTTTTTATCATTACATTATTTAGGAAAATTGCATGAAACCATAACTCAATCAAATTAATCTCCCTTGCTTTTTTTTAAATGGTTCGGTCACCGTCACGCAGTGATATTTATTCAATTTTTTTCAGTGGCGCAATTTTTTTTTAGAACCTTTAATAATTTACTCGCAAAATCGCATCGCGCTTGATGTGAATACTCAGGCGCGTCGAAATTCGCCTTCAAATTATTTGCATTTTCATGTCATTTTTTCGTCATGTCCCTGGTGTGTAAAGACCTTAAGTCTGCAGGACTGCCCTGCAGGGTCGCGTGTAATTGGCCGTAGCTTCACCGAGTGAGGGAGGGATTTCAGTTGGTGGGACTACCGCTCAATTGGATGCCCACGGTCCTGCACAAGCGACACATGCAGTACCCTCCTCGAGCTCATTAACTGGTGGACTGCAGACTGAGAAGAAGCAGCAACTTAACACCTCGTATCGGAGGAGTATGTCGGCACACCCGTGCTTTCCCAAATAGAGAAGACAGAGAAGATTGATGCAAAAAGCATGAGCACACACAAACTGGGCATTCCCAATGGAGCGCACGCAATTCCCAACCCCTGGCCATTTCAAACTGCATGAAAACAGGTAAAATTTCAGATTGAAAAATCCCAGGAAAGGCCTGCAGATATCATGATGATTTATGAAAAGGCCGCAATAAGAGAAAGAAACCCATTTAAAGCATGTTTCACCAGGAGGAACATGTCTGCCATTTTGAAAACAATGGAACTATATTGATTTTGCCATTAGAATGCATGTACTAAATGATGGAGGGGACGCCATGGGGGGGTTGGGTGGTCGGGTGCCGAAAGGTTCTTTAAAATATGCACAAAGAATTCTCTTGTTTGGCTAGAGGTTACAATTTACAAATGATTAGGAACAAAATCCATTTATCTGACCCGGCGAGAATGACCCAGTGAGTCGTTTTTTTTTTGGCAGGTTTAAAAATAATTACCTCAATATTAATACAATGAGACTACATCCCACACCCCCCCCCCCCCCCTAAAAAAAAAGGGTGAGAGTGTTAATGAGGCTTTTCAGTCTGAGCATGGCCTTGCCACCTCCATTTTTTTGTATTTTATTTTTAACTTTTTGTAACAGAGTAAATCGACTGAGAGCTCATTTCTCATTTGCAGCGACGGCCCTGGCTTATTGGCGTGGGCAGGGAATTCAAGGGCTGGTGTAGCCAGTCAGATGTAGACGGGAGGTTTTCAGACGTAAAGCAGCCAGACATACACAGAGTCAGGTTCATTGGGAATTTGGCCAGGATACTGGGGTTAACAGGTCCTGCCCTTTTGAAACGTTGTGCTGGATCTTTAAATGACCACAGTAAGTCAGGAGCTCAGTTTAAGGTCACAGCCAAATGATGGAATCTCCCAGTAATTCTCCTCATTCCACTCCTGCCTCTCACCCACCATAAAACCATAAGATTTCCTTCAGTACAATGGGATTGCTTTGCTTTAAACCGCACGCATACTTCTTCTCAGAGAAGCTGCAATACAGTGATAACAATGGTTAATGCCTTAACGTTTCCATATTGCAAAAGAACAAAAACTTTCGGTCTGTCTGAAGTTCAAAAAAGCTTAGGGACTACAAACACTGCAGTAAATCAGGCAGGCGAAATGAGCATTAAGGGAAGGAAATTCTGATCACATAGACAATGCCAGCTCTTCCACAGAAAGGTATGCCTTTTTTACCAAACTGAAATATGCAAATTTATGAATGCTGAACTTTGACTGATGTCTTGCATTCAAATACGCAAAAGAGTGGTGCAGTGCACAGTCGTATTGTCCTTCTTGAAGCAGCGCCTTTTTTTTTTTTTGGGTCCGCCTGAGTATTTTTATGAACACGGCATCTTGACCAGGAGCCAGCCATCTCTGCCTCCGTGGGGTCATCAGATATAATGAAGACCTGGGGCTTGAACACTGTGAGAAGGAATGGGGGCTGACCTTATGAAGGAAATCCATTTCTCCAGACTGAATGAGTTCTATTAGCCAGGGGTTCCCTAGCACCTTTTGTTTTATCGCACCACTAACTATATGGCAGGAGCAGGCAGCATCCACGAAGCAATGACCGGGGACAACCGGAATCATTTGACAAGCCTGCCTTGAATACTGAAGAGCACAAAGGCCTCTTGGAAAAATCACATGATGGAAGGTTTACATTCAAATGCAATACTGGAGCAATCCAACCCAGTCTACCTCCAGAGTTTGCTCTGATTGGATGAAAAAGATTTCATCCATATGCAATGTCTTGTGTCCCGTCCACACTCATTACATGCTCATATTGGATTTGCCAGGAAATCAGATAGATGTCAAATAATACAAACGAGGCCAGGGGCTGCAGAGTACATTTCCCATCATGCAAACTGGCAGGAAATGGCAAAATTCACCTTGATTCTAAAACCCCTCCCTCTCAGCCATGGCGTAGCCATTATAGACCAAAACTTAATAACAGTATGGCTCTGTTTGATTGCTGTATAAAAGCACCCTTCCTCCCTTCCTTTATCATCCTTTAATTTCTACTAAATTGCTTTCACCTGTCCATGCTCTATACACCAGCTGAAGGAAGAAATTATGCGATTTCCAAGTTTGCAGACTTGCTTATAAGGTCATGTGAGATATGACCTTCAGAATGGATTTCTCACAAATCACATGGCAATCATAAAATGTCGGTTTGAAATGTTGAACAAAATTGAATTAATGTTGACAAAGCCATGTTTTGTTTTTTTTCTGTATGAGGCCAGCTATGGTCATTGCCCATTTAATTTTTTTAAATTTAATTTACTTAATGAAAACATGCAAGGAATTGACCATCTTCCAAATCAAAATTAAATACCAGATAAGCATTGCATATTTCCGAAAAGCTCTTTTTCAAATTGTATACGGTAAGTCTCCCAACATTGAAAAACATTAATATAACATAACAGTTTCCGTTTAATTAGCTATAAAAAAGCATTGAGAGCAATCCAAATTCAGAGCATCTTCAAATGGGAAAAACGAATAATTTAAACTAAGAATCTTTTCCGAGGCTGCACTGAAAAGTCTGAAAGGGCATCTATTAATTAACTCTATTGGCCTGGAACTGCAGAGCGAACCATTTGAGCAGTTACTGGATAATATATTTCTTTTTTTTTTATCTCAGTGAATGATGTTTCATGCTAAGTTCAGTCCAAGCCAGCTGTTGACATTGCTAGTTCTCTTAAATATAACAAGATAACCCATAAGATTTCAGTATTTACACCAATCACTCAGTATTTACACCAATCCGTTTTCAGTATTTACACCAATCACTCACACAATTTTACTAAGTCTGTGCATAGATTCACTAAATTAAAAGTAATTTAAACTCAATCATGATAAGTTGATATGTTTTCAGCTGCTGTAACACTGGAAAATCACAGGGACCTGCAGGATTTTTTTTTCTTTTTTTGCATTAATAAGTACCAGCTTGCCCTGTAGCTTTGAGCATTTTTTTTTTTTGTTACAATTGATCTTATTTTTGAAAGAGAAACGAGGTCTACCTTTGAGCCGGTCAGCCAGCTGGCCCGCCTCGTGCTCGGAATAGTGCATTATGAGGGGGGGCGAGGGGGGGCGCAGGCGGTCCTCCTGGACTTTCCGCCTGTGGCGTTCCTCGCGCGCCAGCAGCCTCTGCTTGCACTCCCACTCGTACAGGTCATCCCGCGCCTGGGCGAAGTCCACGTGGATGCGCCCCGAGTCCTTTTTGTCCGTGCTCGACCCGATGCGCATCCGGTAGCCTGGGAGAATACAGCGCGGTCAACTGTAGCGTTGACGCGACGCGCGCGTGTGACACAGCCTGCTCGGGTGATGCAAGTCATTAGGCACGGCATGCGGAACAGGGAAGTGGTACAGTCCCGGAGGGCTGCTGTGACTGCTGGCCTTTGGTGTGTTTCACTTACAACTTATCTTTGGCCCCCCCCGGGACTGGCATTTTAAATCTCTGGCCCTCCAAGACTGGCGTTTCAGATCTCTTCTACAGAACAACTTGACAATGAATCATTTCCCAATATTAACTTCAATCCTAAACTGCAAAAAAAAAAAACAAGCTGCATCTGGCCGATTTAAATAATTGAATGCAAATTCCCTTTTGCACGTTCTCAGATTCAAATTTCTCCTCACATCTTTCCACGTTCTTAAGTTGCCAAGAAATCTCGCTCCACTTTGATCTCAGCCGTGTGGAAGTGGGAGGGCGGAGTGAGGAAATCTCACCTGACAGGTAGAGGGCCTTATCTACCATGAACTCCTCCGTGAAGCGGATGTGGCAGAAGTTCTTCTTGCTCTTGCGGATGGCGATGATGTCACCACATTGGTCGAACACCTCCCGGATGATCTCCTCGCTGGAATTTTCGGGAAGACCTCCCACGAACACAGTCTTGCACCCTGGGGGTCTCTCCCGGGTGGAAGGAGGCGGCAGGTCTGGGGGTGAGATAGTTTTTTTTTTTTGGGGGAGGGGGGGGGGGGGTATCACATGACAGCTTAAATAAACAGGTCTCCATTTCATATCATTCTTTGTATTTTTTATTAACATGTTTTCTTCTTTTTGTATGATGTTTGCTGTTTGTTGTAGTGTCCTTTCTTTCTGTAAATGACTTAAGGGGCTTTGCCTGTCTTGCTGCCAGGGGAGAATGTTAATCACTATGTAATTCCTTAATAAATAAAGGTTTATGATGACACATCCAAGGAAAGACCGACAAACTTGAACACAATTCAATAAATAAATAAATACCAATATATAATACTGGTACTTATCAATACCAAATGTATGTTCATCTTATCTCTTCAATAATAAAACATGTATACACTTTTCAAGGTACCCAAGGACAAAAATTGTCAGTGGTTAAATCAACCAGCTGTGAAAACAACCAACATAAAGCTACAGCTATCTGTGCACAGTATTGCCATAATAACCAACTGCAGCATAAATACAGGTCAATGTGAATCAGCAATACTACTGGTTCTCTATCTCTGACACTGAACCACTGAGTGTGCTGTTTTTTGTCAAAGCCAATCTCTTGATCAATTCAAGTCGTTGGCTTATTTTAATACAATTCAAGTCTGGCATGTTAGCATGTGCTGTCAGTAAACTCCATTCATTTTACACAGAAGATTTCATACTTCCACACTCTCATCAAATAGGACCCAACTGATTTCACCTGAAAAATGAATCAATTAAAAATGGGACCTCTTTCAACTACAGTACACACAGCACAGAAAATTACATTAGTTGGTCTGGCGGATTGAAATTCCTGGGATCTGAATATGGGATATGGGCAATTTCTAGCATAACAACGGTAAATTGTCCTTAATAGACGATAAAAGTGTTGAAATATGAAAAACTAGCAGCTCATTACAATTCCAAGCTTGCTATTATGGTTGGAACAAAAACTAACATCTGTAGTGGGTGCCCAGGACCATGGTTTAGAAACATAAACTATAGGCTCTGAAATCATGTATCTCCCTCTGTAATGTTCCCATGGCCAGATCACTGCTCCTCGGCCTAACTAGCCAGTTTTGACAAACTATATACATTCCAACCATGCAAAAAACAAAATAATCACACATATTTTCGCTCTGCACTGTCACACTATTCATTTAATAATAAAACTCCCAGAAAATGCTAGAAAACATCCCTGCAAGCACACTGCAATTTCCCAAGGGAAAGGCGTAAGGAGGTGATATATATGGGGAGAGAGATTTTAACTCAGAAATTGATTTCAGCATTTACATTTATATTTGCATGCATGTAGCAGATGCTTGTCCAGAGCTTTCTGTGCTTTCGAAAAAGGAAGTGTTTACATTACACTGCTCCTCGCTGGTGCACTTGCCAGCATTTGAAGAAAAAAAGCATCACCCACAGTCAATTTGGGGGGAAAAGTAAATACACACCATTCGGTACAAACAACAGCAAAAGGTGTATCCATGGCAACTGCCACTGGGGCTGGCAGTTCCGTGGTGCTTTCAAGCAGTTCCAGGAGCCTTACTCATCGGAGTGTGCATCACGCCCGAGAAGGACCTTTTAAATTCTTGCACGGCTCGCCGCAGACCCACAGTGTGGGTGAAACGCTCAGCTGGACTGTACTCACTGGGATTCTGTGGGAAGAGAGTGCAGCTCTTGCAGTGTATGATCTCCTTGATGATGGGCAGCTCGACTGGCACGGGGGGAGGGGCCACTAGCCGGATCCCTGCCATCATGGGGTTGATTGGGGCGATGATGCCCAAGCCGGGGTCAAATCCTGGTATACAGACAGAATCTGGGAAAGACATGCATCCAGGAAACGGTTTAGTACAGCACGCAGACACCACATCGTTATATGATATCAAATGTATCTGAATCCATAAGCACACAGGGTTCCATAGGAATTCATCATATGATGTACCCATAAATGCAACAAGGCATAACAAGAAAATAACCATAACCCAAACCCCTCATTCTAGCTCCAATAGTGCAATATAAAGCACTGCACTACCTGGTGGGAGCCAATAGTTGGAATCACATTAATAGCAAGAAACATAAGTGCTTGTTAATGAAATGGCATAAAGCAAAATCCACAAAGAACCACAAAAAATAATATATACACAATACAGTTAATTTTGATTCTATGTAACAGTAGCATTAAGCAACATGCAATATTATAATTGACAGGGTTCAATTAATTCAATGTGGATGATGAGGTAAATGTAAAAATCTCTATAGTTTTGTTTATAGATCATAATATTTACACAGCTGTGGTAGCATTGCGAGATTCAAAGAGAAAGCTCTTAATTTGAATGAAAAGTTGAAAATGAGATGTCTTGCTCTCGACAGATATTTTAAAATAATGCATTTGATTTGTTTTCAGCGCATGCCATCTTTGTATTGCTGCCAACTAAAACTCAAAAATCGCACCGTGCGTGGTAAAAAGAAGCCCAGTGGTACTGTGGTAAGGTTGTCCTATGTATAAAGAAGTCAATTCTGAATTAGTTAGTGATAAGTTACCTCAGTGATAACATCAATGGTAAGCTATGTTACTACAATGTGATCACTAAAGGGGCTGTTTTGTTCATTAACAGCTTGTAATAGGTTGTCACTTGAGATGTCCGAAAAAAATAAGTTTGTTTACAAAAATTGTTGGCATTTTAAAGAAATTTAGCTCATGATTTTCTGCCTGTGCAAGCAGAGGTGGACTTTGCCACCATGCAAACCAAGCTATTGCATGGGGCCCTAGATACTTGGGTGCCCCCTGTTGGCTACACGTGGTAGCCTATATTAACCTTGAATATTGGGAATTTCAGAGGGGTGACAAATTAAAGTAAAAACCTGAATAAATGAGTGGAGAAACATATCAAATGCAGATGCTTCCATACAGGTATACTACATGATACAATTAAGCAGTTAACATCCTATCAATGGTTGAGCTTGGTCGTGTGTGTGTGTGTGGTGTGGGGTTAGTGCGTTGTTGAAGGCCCTGCCTCTGATCCACGATCTGCTACTGTACTGCATGTGTGTGTGCGTGTGTGTGTGTGTGTGTGTGTGTCTGTACTGTTATCAAGTTTAATGAAAACATTTACATTTTATAAAATACAGATCCAAAATCCACCTCTTAACTGGGTGAAAGACTATAGATTATAACTATTAAATCCTGGCTGTCAAAATAAGCAGGAATCTGAGCTCCAAGACCTTGCAGAACTCAGAAGAAGGGAATGGTAATATCAAGTAAATTACGCAGACACCCCACATTCATCATTTTCAGTGACTTTTTTTTTTCAACAGAAAAATTATTCAAGGTCTTTTTTATTTAATTTCTCTGGCTCCAAGCTTAGCCATGTCTGCCAAAATGTGAAGTAGTTTTGTTCATTCTGGATTTTTTTTTCTCCTTTTCCAGCGAAAAAGCTGTTTGACTGCCATGAAAACTGTAGGCTAAGAGAAACGGAAAAAGTTCAGAAAACAGCTGGACCTAATTACCACGGAGGTGAGATGCAATCAGTCAACACCAGACCTCACCAACACCACCATCATCCACAGGGGTGTCAACCCGCCAAAATGTTTTGAGTGGGCGCTGAGAATACCTTTACTTTAAGTGTAGTCATCATCCTACTCATCATATGTTCATCATACTTTTCTCCTATATTTTTTCATTTAACACACAGTTATCAGTTTTTCTGAATATGAATAAAAAATGCACCAATGACCCCCCCCCCTTTTTTTTGGAACCCCAGAATTAACAAAAAAAGCACTGAATACAGTGCATTTGGTGCTATATTTCAAATGGGCCAGAAAATAGGAAAAAAAAAAAAAGGGAACATCACTTCTCGGATTCTCTTAAATTTGCAGTCTGAAAGGTAATCGTTCCATTTCTCTGTGGACATGAGAAAAATATCCTCCATTTCATGCATTACATTCATGTGGTATAATTATCCACAGTAGTAGTCCTGATGTGAGACCGAGATAGAAGTGGGGACTAATTCAACTCTCCCTGATCCAGGCTAACATACAGAGTCTTTGATTGCCTTTGTTATCATTCACATGCAATTATACCAGGGCTCTGGTCTTTATTGGAGTGTTTAACTGCTGTGGAGATGGGTCATCCCAGGTCACGAGAGACACAAACAGGTTTACATCCCACTTCAAACAACAAGCTTTAATTATTTCACGAGAAGTGTTCCACATCTTGTCCGATCAGCAGGTATTCATGATCTGAAACGTATGCCTTTGACTTCAGACCAGATAAATTCAAAATGTGGGTCTACCTACTGGATACAAATGGCCAAACTCCTGCCAGTAGGAGTTTAAACTGTCTAACCTAATTGTCTTTTCACTGCAGTCATTGGTATCTATCTCTCTAGCAGGATTGAGGGCTTAAATATGTATATTTATTTCTTTATTTACTTTTATTGTTTAAGCTTCAGTTTCTGTCCCCATGACATTCATCAACAAATACTAGATGAAACTGACAGTAGGAACAAAATGAAAAAAGATTAGAGTGATTTTAACTGTCTAACCTAATTGTCTTTTCACTGCAGTCATTGGTATCTATCTCTCTAGCAGGATTGAGGGCTTAAATGTGTATATTTATTTATTTATTTACTTTTATTGTTTAAGCTTCAGTTTCTGTCCCCATGACATTCATCAACAAATACTAGATGAAACTGACAGTAGGAACAAAATGAAAAAAGAAGGTTTTTATTTTAAGAGAATTGATTTTTCGTGACTTAATATTTGTATTACGGGATTTATGCCAGTACACCGTCAGTTCTGCATGTTTCATAAATTAAACCCAGAGAGAAAATGCATACTCCAAAATAATAATGTTAGCTTAATATCCCATATCCTTAATGCACCATGAAAATTGTTTAACTGCCTCAGGAATAATTCAATTAATATTTTCTGTCATATTCAACTCGCAGCTTTCTGGAATTTTCTAGCAATTGCTAGCAAGCAGCAATGCAAGGCTTATACTAATTCTAACTCTAAATCTCCTCCTCGGTTCACTTATTAAATATTACAATTCAGCTTTCACAAAAGCAACTCCTACGGCAAGAAAATCCACTGTGTTCAACATAAGACCATCTTTGGGCTCTACGTACCTCTAAACAGGTAAAAACAGGCTTAAAAACACAAGATTCGATTTTCAAATGCCTAAATTCAAAAGAACTTTACGAAGAGTGCCCAGGAAACTGTCATTCTTAAATGACAGTTGTTTGAAAAATTATATATTTTTTTGTTTAATAAAAACAAAGGGGTACAGACATCAAATGAGTATATAATTAGGCTAAAAGCAATAAGGTTGGAAAAACCAAATAAAAACCAATAGACTGAGTGGCTTTTGTAAGTATAATCTGAAAGAAAATATAAGCATGTGTCTTCCAAAATACCATACCATACTATACTACATTTATTAAATGCAGTTAAACCAGACTGCAATCTTTGCCATTGTCTTTAAAACTTAAATGCATGGGACATTCCAGGATAATCATTTGAGTTTGGTTGTAAACCATGGCACAGTCAGTTGTTCTGGAGTGACCAGGAGAGTAATAAACTGTAATACATGATCTAAAATATGATCAATGTTATAAGACAATGCTTTCAAAAACCATCCAAATGGAGTATAAATTGAACTGTACAGTGGGAGGAGGTCAGGACAAGAGCTTGGTAATTGGCATTCATCCCCTTACGTATTCAATGGAAACACAGTTTTGAATGTTGATACATTTGCCAGTTTTGTCGACTTTAGAACTATAATAGTGTGAAATGCCTAAGGGAATCTTTTTGTCTCGATGACAGTATGGCATGCCGTGTTTTCTATCTGCCTTCAAATAATTTAATTTCAGTTGAGTGCCTCTGTAAAATGAAGAATGAGGAGCAAAAATCTATGAAAAATAGTTATTTTCTAAATGCCTTAAAGGATAATCATTTCAAATGTACCCTTGAACGGCTAAAATAATTCAAGGCTGGAATTTAAATGATGCCATTCTTCCAAACTTTGCAAGGCTGTGACAATTTCACAAATCTCAAAATCTCTTCACGCATTTTAATTTCCCTCAGTCTACTGTGGGTTCCTTGCCCTCCAATGATAATAATTATAATGAGTTGCCTTTCCACCTAAGCTTGATTTTGCATGAACACTGAGTCAAGAGTCAAATTCGATCAGAATATTCAAGGGAGAGCTCTGCCACAGGCAATTTGTTGTTTCCTTTTCTTTACACCAAAAGCACCAACACTCCCTTCCCCCACCACTTCCTCCACAATACTCGTACATGTGTACTTCCTTATGGTCATAAAATTAGCCAAACATGACACGAAGGAGTGTGGAGAGTGTAACGACTGTGGTGCTGAAGCGAGAGAGGCGATAATTAACATCGCTGATTGCCTTCGGAGTGCGTTATTCTGACACCGAGCCCAACCCCCGCTTTTCCGCTGCGCGTTCGGCTCACATAAAAACCACCAGTCGGAGGAAAATTCACCATCACGCAGAGGCAGAATTACAGAGGCTCGAAAAGGGGCTGACGTGTCCACCTGGGCGCACAGGCTCGGCCTCAGGAGGGGATTATGTCAGCCTAGCGCCCGAGCGGAGAGGAGCGCTGGCAGGAGCCTTCGTTCTGGCTGCAGGTGAAACCATGAAATGTCGGCTCATTCGATTCCCGAACTCCGCGGCTGTATTTTACAACGACAGCGCGCGGAACATATTGGGCGTAGAGCCTCGGCGTTGACCATCCATCACACGTGTGATGCGTCAAGGAGCTACCGGCTCCAGCAGCAGTTCAAATCACATGGACACGTCTCAGTGCTCTGGGCAACTAAAATAAGCTGCTCTATTCTCCACAGCTACAGTCAGGGCACTGAGGACACATATATCAATACAGCAACACCTCCCCCACACCCACCCCCATTCATCCGTAAAAGCCATTGTATATAAAACAGAATGAAGTAATTGTATATAACTTTTTGTATATGAATTTGTACAATATAACATCTGTACAATTGTACTGCTAATGTACAACACAGTTGCACACTATTTGCATAACACTTTGGATTGTCAAGGTCAAGAACTGAACAATCCGTCCTGACATCCTGACAGTGACTGTGCACTGAGGCCTTCCCTGTTTGTCATAAAATAGTAGAAAACATACAATGTGTGATTTTTCATCAAAATCTGATTCATAGTTTAGGAATTTTCATTGAGTTTATTGGTGTGGCCCTGTTCTGGAGGCCCCACGTTTTGCAAGTGCAACACAGAAACTCACATTGGCCAATACATGTTAATTAAGAGCTTATATTTAAAAATTAATAAATAAAAATGCAAGCAATCACTTAGGGATTTTGTGCAGTGGGGTGGGATTTTAGCAAGCAATCTATCAATAAAATGAGCAAAAACAAGTACAATACCAAGAGTGAATGCTTCTTACTGAGCGGTTAGCCGACTAGCTGACTAAGTAGATGACTCCCCACTGTTTAAATGTGCACAAGTGATGATGTGTAGTAGGTGGCGGTATTAATCCATTGTTGAAACATGCGTCAGTGGCAGCGGGGCGCAGTTGGTGACGACATTAATCTTAAAGGACTAGCGACAGCAGGTGAGTATGATCATTTTGAAGGACAGAAAATCAGCACAACTGTGGATGTGAAACAGTGTTTGTGTTGTTGGTAGCTAGCTACTAAGTATTATGTTAATAGCCTGCAGCACATCACATATTTGTGGAATAAGTTCAAAGAACCCCAAAGCCTTTGTTAGTTCACTTGCTAGCCACCTAGTATTATGATGCAATGACTAGTTTCTGTACGAGTAGCTTGCATTTAATGGTGTGCTGAAAGATTATCGGTGGCAAACTAGCTACTTAGCTAACATCCATTTTATAGTGAAGCTATCGATAGCCACAGACCTAGGTATGGAAGGGCATGGCATTCACCATACCTTGGATTCATACCTTGGACTTGCTTTGTTATTGATTAAAAAAATAAAAAGTGATACAATTTTTACTTTAAAGTGGAACTACACACAGAGACAGTGGTGGTACTGAAGTAGTAATACGTATACTTGACTACAGATTTTGAGTACCCTACCCACTTATGGTAAAATGAGATCTATAATAGATAGAGCTTATCCAAGCGCTTTACAATTGAGTTCTTTATTCACAGATGCATTAGGGGTTAGGTGCTCTGAAGCTGCACTGGCATTCCACAGCCAGATGCAGGTTGAACCTGGCCCCTCCGGTCCGCCAGCATACTGGTCTACCCTGTCCTATGTAGCCCCAACTTCCGCTGACAAAGAGATCAAGGAAAAAAGAGCAGAATATTAGTAAAAATCCATGTTTATTTTAAGAATAGAGTACATCTGAAGTGATTTCACTGATATTTAAAGAGTTCTTTATTTCAAATGATGCATATGACCCAGGTCAGGTGCAGAGGCCTACCTGCAACCAGCTGCTGCCCTGGCATTCCCACAGGCACGATGCCCAGGTTATTCATCGCTGTGGCCCAGGCTCCAGGGTCCGCCAGGGGCACGCTGAGGCTGGTCTGCTCCGTTCCTGAACTCCCTAAACTGTCCGCTGCAAAGGAAGAAGGAGAGGGAAGAGGAGACCGGCAGTGTGAACTCGGACCTGTCAGCAGAAGGCTTTCAGTGAGTCCTGACTGATTGTGGAGGGATGGCTCAGATTTCTCTCTGACAGCTGTCCAAGGCCGTGATGGAGGTAAGAGCTAAGAGCTCACTTTCTGAGCAGGTGCCTCCCTCTTGCCCTCCCGACCCCCCCCAAATCCCCTGCTGCCCCAACTCCCGTCATGTTTGTAATCAAACCCTTCACGCAGCGAGCTGAGAAAAACAGACCCTAAAAGCATACCCCTCCTTTTAGCCGTGGACCCCTGCCACGCGCACTGAAATGATAATGGAAAATGGCACAGACTAGCGAACGGAACATTCCTGTGCGCTCTAATAGAGTTCTGCATCATGTGATATGGCCAATTCCTCTCAGTCTCTGAGCCGGTGGGTCTGCTGTTTCTCATAAGCATGCACTGCTTTTGGCTTTTATACTGCAATTTGATTCAAATTTGCCATGCCCCATTGTGTTTGCGTTTGTTCTCATTACTCATTCTCCATCAGTTTGAGCGAGTGCAGAGAAGCACCCAACCTCGCCTGAAACACGCAACATCAAGCCACGGCTTCTTTTCACTCTGCAGTCCACCAGCTAATCTGAGACAGACACTGAGCTAGAGGAGGACACTTCTTTTGTAGCTTAAGCAGGTAGACTGTGGGCATCTCATTGACCAGAGGGAGTCACTGGTGTGCAGTGGACTATGTCATTTGATTCCAGATCACGGTGCCCATCCACACACTGAAAAAGTGCCTCAACACCATGCCCTATTTTACCAGTGCACATGATACCACCAGCACAGGATGGCCATGCTATATACAGTGCATGATATGCTAAGTATTCCATGACAGTTCCATGTCCATATACCTATTCCTGTATTTTATGCATATATGACCTCCAGTAATGTGAAATGGAAGTAAATCTACAAGTTAATAAAAATGCTAATTTATAGAATTTATATTCTCAGTTTAATGTATCAGGTATTTTTCGTTTTAAAAAATGGATTATGTCCGTGTTTAATCTCTGCCTTGTGTATAGACTTTGACTTGCATGGAATGAGGTCTCTGTTCACTCTCTGCTGTATGCATAGACTTTGGCCCTTGTTTGGCCTTGCAATTGTTTAGGTCTTCAAGTGATGACTACAGAGGAGGTCAATACACTCATAACTCAATACAATAAAACTACTCTTCAAGGGTGAATTTGTTTGTATATGATCACTTCAGCTGCTTTCTTTGTTTTTTTATAGCGTTATTTAGCAATTTAGCCTTATTTTTATCATTAAAAATGTTGATGGCTGATTACTTTCCACAGCACATAATCTCACTGTGTTACTGATCTACTTGATACTAATAAACCAATAAGAATTCTATTTACTAAATATGCTTACTGATATCTATATATCATCTTTATATTCAAATATTTATACCAGTCAGCTATTTCTAGAAAATAAATTGTAATTACTTCAAAATCAAATTTTATTAGTGGATTTCATTGTAGAGTTTTTCTGTTCACTGGTGTATCCATACTGACCTTTTAATTATGAATCAAAAATAGCTTAGTTTTATAGAAGGAAAACTGCATTCTAAGTTAAAACATACTTGTTCTATCAAACAAGTAACAGCCAGACATTAAACAAAAATCAGTTTTGTTTGAATGCCACTGTCTAGTGTTTAGAATTGTTCTGGCTTCTTCAGTGTTCCAGACATTTTAATGGCCTTCCGAAACTGCAAGTCTGGATCTTCTACTTCAAAAGCAACCCAGACTTCAGAAGCAGCAATAGAAAATATAAAAAATAAGACAAGAAAACAGGCAATTCCACAGGAAACGTGGAACAAGAAGGATTTAAAAAAAAAACTAATAATAATTGGAGCAAATACCCAGGCAATTAATGTAAAAAAAAAACTCATGTCTTGTGTTTTGCTCAAGAAAAAAGGCAACACATTCAGACACACCACAATCGACATGTTTCAGTCAGGGGGGGGGTTCATTAAGAGAGGCGGTAATGGAATGGCAAGGGTACATTACCGCTGGCCATGGCTGGTCCTGTCCGCTTTCATGAGAGCACCTGCTCTCCCTCTCTGACCGTCGGCAAGGGGGTGGGGGGGGGGCGAGGGTGGAGGAGGGGGTGGGGGGCAGGGTAGACTGCCTGTTAGAGGCTGGATACCATCACTGCTCGTCCAGCCCTGCAGATCACACAAGAAAACATGCAGCTGGTGAACAATGGAAACAGGACAGTTTTAAAACTGTGGAAGGCTCTGGTGGTTCCCTCATGTTACGGGCCATATATTCCTGGTAAGGTCTGAGTGCATTCATATGACTAGAAGACAAAGTCAATGTCAGCCCTTGCTTAATGGTAGTGAGTGATCGTCTTCACTCCATATTAAAGGAAACCTCTAGGCTAGAACAGATCATTAGTAAACATGTAGCAGCAATGTGCAATTCATTCCAGGGTTTATTATGTGATATGTGTAATATATTTTAATGTATCGATATTCACAATTTTTCACTCACTATCCTGTCAGGCTTTCTATGGTTCTGCTCCAGTGTGTCATTTGTGTTATTTACCCAGAACTACTTTCGCCTCCACCCTTTGTGAGAAGGGGTGTAGCGTACGCAACCAGACATACTGACATTGACATTAATTAGCTAGCTAGTAGCACTTAGGCTAAAGGCTAAAAGCAAAGTTGGAAATTATAGCAACGCCACCATTCCCTCACCAAGCCACACTGTTGCATTCTGGACTATTCAGGCTGGTAGCATGGCAATAATTGTACCCCAGACAAATTATTGATTTCTCTCAGTTGGAGCGTTGCAGAAAATTGATTAGCGGGGATTCAAGACAAAATCCCTGATTTGTTGTCCTCAACGGACTGAAACAAATATCTGATACTTATAGTTGGTGCTATAATGAGTTGAAGATACGCTGTCATATTAAACTCCATTATTCTTCTCAGTCACCAGATCCAAACCCAAGCTTGTATTTATAGAATACTCCGGAATACCCCCTAAAATGTAACATTCCACTTCCATTACCTAAGTGTGAGTTGACTGACTTTTTCATCGAAGAGGGATGTAATATTCTTCTGGCAGAATTATAGATCCTGGTAGACTATGCCACACTGTATACAGACTGCACTGGCCAGGTGTGTTGCCCCAACATTCTATTAAGTCACACTCGTTCTTCCAATTTCTACCTGTAGCTCCGGGCACATGTTCACAAACCATCTCAAAGTATGCTGATCTCAGATCAGGGTTCTGTCATTCATATCTCACCTTTTTATATTATGAGCAAAAACCGGAAACTGTTCCTAAATCAGCACTCCTATTCCGAGGCACTTTTTCAGGTTGGGTGCAAAACCACCGTGTGCTGAGCTGCAGACAAGGATTAAGCTCACAGCAAAGCTGCTTGGCTCCACCCTGCTAAAGGGAAGGTTGCCTGGCAGAAGAAAGAATGAAGCCAGAACTTCTCAGCTTGAAAAGGACGTTCGTGGCGCCCTTCCTGGCAGGAAAAAGAAAGCTCCAAATTCCTCCATTTTACATTTAGGCCTTCAGCAGAACCTATTTTCCATAGTCAATTCCACATCTTAGATTTTTACAGGAAATCCATTTAGAGGCCTACAGATGTATATTTTTAGTTCATCAGTTCAGATTAATTCAGGCAGTGCACCACCTGGGAATGAAGCTTACCGTGCTACATTGGCACCCACTAATACGCCTACGAACGTGTCTTTTCAGAACATACATACACACACATACTGTATATTCAGGCTCATAGATCAAGACATCACCACCACCTTATTCTATCCCCAGTTCATCCCGCCAGCACTGAGGATCGAGGTTAATGAAGCATAGCGAACAATGGCGCTTCGGTCCATCCACGTCATTTTGCCGCTGCAGCAGGTTCACGCTTCAGTTTAGCGTAGCTGCACGACATGACTGGGGGTATTCCCCCCACCCCTCCCTTCCACTCAAGACAGTACTCCAGTTCCGGTCCCTGCTGCATGTTTAGAGTCACTTTCATACCCCATGAAATATTCACCCAGTAATCCGTGTAGGTGTCATTTATTCATGAGTGTGCTTGACATCCTTAAATCATTAAAATGGCATTCTGCTAGTGTGGAGATGAGAATTTGAGAAAAACCTGACAGCCAGAAATGGAAGGTAGAGTACCTGCATTGCAGAAACATGCCACAAATAAAGTATGCAGGTGGATGGCTCCCAAATGCTAATGATGATACTTGTGCCTGGTGTTATCTAAACTTGGGACCTCTGCAGCCTTATTTCCCGACCTCCAACAAGAGACAAGTGCATTCATTATGTCTCCATGGCAACACTGTAAATCTGCAGTGTGAATGCGTACCATTACACATTAATTATATTCCAAAAAATGTAATTATTAGAATTAGATTTTTTTTTAGAACAGCTCATCTGTGGCTAAGGTTTTCAATGTTTGCGATGAAGTTATTTTTATTTTTAAGTACAACAGCGTACTCAAACACCCAAAATAGGCCATCCGTGACCATTGTGTCAGGAGGTAACTGAGCCTGAGTGAACTGCCCTGTCTCAAAGTGGCAGGTGGAAATTAAAGTAATTAATGATTATAGTCAAATAAGGTCACGTCTGAGCGGATACCATTACTGCTCGCACATCCTCGATACCGGCTCACTTCATAGGGAGAATGCTGTCAAAGTAATTTTGGCATCAGCGTGTTGTAGATGGGTCATTGTCATTGCGCCCTTGAGCAAGGTGTCTTCAGTAAATAAGCGGCAGCGATGGATAATACGTGCCGGGTAAGCAGGCTAGTTTTCTGTCTCTACGGCCGAGTCTAGGGCAAAGAGATAACGTTAACGTGATGTCACTTCCAGTTGCGGCATGTGTCATTTCCACAGGACTTGACGATTTGTCTCTTTTATCGCCCAGCTGTGGCGGGTGTGGTATCAGGGGGGGGCGGGGTGGCAGAAGGGTTGAGTGACTGACGGAGCCAGTACATTGGGGGAAAAAAGGGGGTCACAACCACATTATCAGTCACTGTTTAAAGCAAATTGTTCAAAATAATGGGCTTGGAAAGGCCCATTACACACACATTCGGTCGTGGAAGAAGTCCACAAAGTGGTTGAAGTACAAAAGAAAACCCAGACCATACTCAGCAACGCCAGATTTTTTTGATACTTAACTTTGACATTTAAAATCACCAATAGGCCTCCACAGCCACTGGTCAAAGTATAAAAAAATACATAAATATACATGAATATTTTTTTAATACAGTTACAATAAAGAAAATCTAGAGTTTCTGTGAGACATCACTACCATTTTCTTCAGGGTTCTTTTTCGTTCTTATAGATTTTTCCTTCCCACTGTGGCAAGGTCTGTCAGAGCAGAGGAGGTTCATATTATGCCTCAATATTTACCCATAACCAGTAATTAACAACAACGTCACTGTGCATTTACAGCAAATGCATCTTTGCCGAAAACAGTCATTTCCTTTTTTTCGCCAACTTTAACGCAAAACCGAAAACGACCGCTTTTCCGAGCGCCGAGCGATCGTAGAACGAAAAGGTGGGGGGGGGTGGGGGGTGCATCTCCCGCGGTGTATCCGGGGAAGGAGGGGTAAGGTGCGTGAGCGAGGGGCGCCGGCAAGAGGCAGAGCTGTGATCTGTGCTCAGTATTCACGAGGCATCACGGGGGCATTAGACTGGAAACAATGGAGGATTCTGCGTTCGTCAGCTCCCTGAAACACAGGGGCCGCGATTGCTTTCACAAAGCCGAAAACGGCATTAACTCATCAGGCGGATGCAGCCACTCGGCTGACTCTATCGCCGAAAGGCTTTCAGTTACCGACCGTGAACGGGAAGAGATGGATTCCTTGTTCCTCCGTTGGAAAAGATTTTCCTCGTGGATATTCAAATGGATGTTTCTGTCATACTGTATACACCGTAGAACCTAAGCACAATCCTACGGTGCGATACACTCTCCTGGGCATGCCGTGTTGTCCTTGTGTCTTGCTTGATGAATAATGTATGTAAAATGATTTCTCACCATTCATTGGAATGATGTTCTTATTCAGAATTGTCCGTCGTTTGCCAAATTCTAAAAAGAAGAAAATAAAAGCTCATTTTGTTATGCAAGGAAATATTCTTATGATTTTTATTTCCTTCTTGTAAATATTGCTACGCTCCACTGTGCAACCATTAATATAGGGTTAATAATAAGACTTCAGCTCTATCATTTGAGTTAGATTATAAAAAAGCACTATTATATATTCCTATAATATAGCAATTTTGATATCGTTTTTTTATTTTATTTTTTTCACGCCTGATAAAGATAAATGAAAAACTCTAGAAAACAAATAATATAAGTAGTGAGGTATTTATATTTTATGCAAAAAATTTGAAATCTACAATACTAATACAATTGTTTCATTAATATTATTTTACTTCTGGAAAATGCCCATATCACAATTATTCACACCCCTAACTATTCTTTAAAATTCAATCCAATAAAAACAAATCTTCAACTGATTTGAAGTTTATTAGAAGGTTAAGGAACTATTCAGTGGCTGACAAAGGTTTTCCGTTTCCCAAGGATATAAAAAGGAGAGCGAGCATGTTTGAAATACTTTGCCTCTTTTGAAGACAATGCAGTGAATAAGGCACCTTGAATTTGTCAAACTATTTGTGAATTACAATTGGAACAGTGTCTTATGATCAGATGAAAGAAAAGTGTAGTTTTTTCAGACATGCACATCAGCGCTATGCACTCCATGCCTATAGTGGAACATGGTGAGGGATGTTTAATGCTTTGTGATTGTTTTGCATCCACAGGTCCTGGGGACCTTAATGGACGGAACCATGGACTCCAGCATGTCCCAAGACATTCTGTCCAAAAACTCTGCTCCCTCTACCAAGAAGCTACACCTTGGCCTCAGGTGGACCTTCCAACGAGACAACAATCTTGAATATTCATCCAAAGCAGCTACAAAATAGATGATAAAGCATATGATCAATGTTTTGAAGTGGCCATTTTAGTCTCCAGACCTAAATCCGATCAAACATGCGTCGTTTAATTTAACGAAATTATCCAGACGTCTACAGACCCAAGAATCTGAAGGAACTCAAACAATTCTGGTTGGAGGAAAGGTTGAGGATCCTCCCAAGAAGTTCCATAACCTCATACGACAGGGGACTACATTCACTTATAATGGAGTGTGACTATTTGTGATTCTTGATTTTTCTGGAAGCAAAATTATATTTTGTGAACCATTTAATTGTTGTCCATGACAATGCATTATTATTAAAGAATATAATTTTCTGAGCATAAATATACCTCTGTACTTGCAAACATTATACAGTATGTTTTCTTTATCGAGGGTGTGTGTAATACGTGTACTAAACTACTATCACAACAAATATGTTATTGAGACCTTAGATCACGCTGTGTTGTCAAATCACAATCTACCGTAATTTGTTACTCAATGTAGCACTCAGATACCAGTATTGAAATTTGAAAAAGGTCACCGAGGACGTTCATGCATGTCAGCGCAGATTCGAAAGTGCAGAAAATCTGGGAAATTTATATCCGCCCTCCTGCATTTTTGTGAAATGACGCGATGAAAATCTGGCGCGGCGTCTCAGGCGAGCAACTGGGATCGCACCCGCCCGGAACGACAGCTGCACTTCCAACCGGCGACCCAACCGCCGGCGGCCGCCCAAGGCCTTCTTCAGAAGTCAGAAATCTCGCAACGGCGCCCGACGAATCGGACGCGCGGTCGTTTTTTCTGTGATTCGGAGGGACGGCGCTGCTCGGTGCGGGATCCTGCGCGGTGACAGCCCACCTAGGAATCTCTTCGGAGGTGCAACCTCGTCTCCTCGTACCGCGTACTCGTACTCTGCCCGACCCGGTCGAGCGGAAAGGCCCGTTAACCGGTCCGGACAGTTTGCGTTCGGGAACACGAAACGGCAGGACTTTGCAGGAATGCGCAGTGCCGATTAAGAGACACGGGGAAAAAAAAAAAAGCGAAGGCTCCCCCAGGCGCACTCGGGGACGTCTGTGATTTATGACTGCGATGAGTGACGCCACAGACTGCATCACAGCCCGGAGGAAAAGCGCGGTCTCGCCAGCGGCCCCTGTGTAACTGCCCAAAACACTCATTCTGAAAAGTGAGATAAAGCAGATGCGGATCGCTTATGCTGGTCGATCCGTGGAGGAGTCCATTATGAAATCTCTTTCTCTCTGTGGCTCTCTCTAAGCACCCTCTCCCTTTCTCTTTCTCACATGTTCATGTTTAATCAAATAATTATCTCTTTTTCTGTCCCGCTCTCTAATTCTAATTTAACCTGCTTTATTGGCAGGACATACTGTACATTTGTAGATATTGCTGAAGCCTAATATAAATACAGACCAATAATGACGATTGTGTTCCTGTATTAATATTATGTGACTAATGATTATAATATTATCTCTCTTTTCTCCTCCTACTCTTCTCTTTTGCACCAACTGAACAGAGACATACTGATAGAAGAAGTGTATCAACTAATTATCTCTCCCCCTCTCCCTCCCTCTGTAATTCTCTCTCAGAAAAGATTTAATGGTGAAGGGATATTGAGGGATATTGAGAGAGGGACAGCAAGGCAATGGATAGGAAGATAAATGTATAGTGCATTAGGTCTGGAGTTAATTGCATGTAAATAAACAATTGGATCATTTACAATGTGTGCAAGTGGGGGCTGGGAGCACAGATGCCAAATCAATGGATGTTCAGAGCTTGGTCAGTAAATTCTTCCAAGCCAAAAGCAATCCATTACCTATCTGCTCCGCTTTTCTGGAGCATCAGGAAGGCTACAGAAGGCTTCGAACTACACAGCACTCCTTTTACTTGTTCTGTTCATTACAGGAAATGTAGAGTGAGGGGGAGGAGCCCATAGGGAGATGTCCACACCCACTCCCAATAACACAGAGTGCAGTGGAAGGGGGGTGGGGATTATCACAACTGAAATAGATTCATGCTTTTCGGTTCCACTGCTAATCGCTCTGTCCGCCCTCACTCTCTCAGGCTTCCGCCAGTCAAAAGCTGGGTGTCCAGGCAACCTTTCCTCAGCCAGCCCATCACCCCATACAAGCAATCCCCACAAATGCAACCATGGTGGGTGAGCTGCAACAACGCAATGATACGATGCAATAATGGAACTCGGTGCAAGTACTGGGGATAACATGCAACAGGGGGGCCTTGTGCTGTGTTTGAATGTGTGCCTGGCACACTCTGTCCACTCTGTGCAATTTGTCCCTTATCTGTTCAAGAAAGAATGATGTCAGTTGCACTGACCTCAGAAATTAAATTGCACCAATATTCCTGATCAGATAAAAGCCATGCACACTTGTCTTTGCAAGTATGATCCAAGTGCAGGACAGCGTAGGATTTGATATTAATTACTCTGCACCCAAGCCTCAGATTCTGTAAAATAAAAATGTCAGTGAACCAGACATCTTGGTGCTGATGTAGCAAAACACAATCGTCTTTTAATTAAACCCTAATTTCCTCCAATTTTCAATGCCTAATTTTTGTGTGTTTGTGCACATCACGGCAACTGCCTCTGTCAATTCAGGAGCAGGCTTGACAAAGTGTTCCACAATCATGGCTTTGTTATCTGATTCCCCCCTCCCTCCTCTGTTCCCCTGCCGGAGCCTGCTACAGAAAGTGCTGGTGGAAAACCTGAAGGGGTGGTGGGGGGGGGGGGGGGATTACTGGTTCTGTGCTAGCCTCTGAGCAGGTAGCCACCTGTGTAACAAAGACTCTAAAATACTGACACAGTAAATGCTTGAGCACCACTCTCTAAAATAAGAATCATCGCAGACATTAGTGGTAATATTTCAAATGATACCTGTATATTCTACATTGTGATGTGTGACAGCATATTTCCCATAATTCCCCCTGTAATTACGTTCTCCAGAGAAGAGAAACTTCGTGAATCCATCACTAAATTGTGACAATACCCTTCCTAATTTCAAAAAGGAATTACACGTTTATAAATTATTCATAGCTTTCTATACGTGACCCACATTTCTGAAATACCGGGAATCCTTAAGAGGAAAGGTATTTTTTTACAGCCAGTGGGATTATATTCTCTCAGGGTTTCACAAGTATCCTCAGATCAGTCTATTCCAAAGACAACTCCTGGGGCAAAGAAGACATGGTGCTTGCTCAATTTAGAAAAATAAATAAATACATAAATCTGTCAGAAACCTAACTCATTAAAAAAATGTACTATTTTTAGTTACATGAAATTTACTTCTTTCGTTCATTCCATCCTACCTTTTTTCCTTCCTTCCTATATTCTTTCCTTCCTTCCTCTGTTCCTTTCTTCCTCTGTCTCTTATCATACTATATGGAACCATTTTTCTGCACCAGCACTCATTGTCTCAGACGCTCACTGTATATCATATTTCATTTACTCTCAAGTCTTAATGTTAAAAACCCTGAAGAAACAAAATAACAGTCTATTCTGCAAGGTACTTTTAGTTAGACAAAAATAGTAAGAAAAAAAGAATTAATTACACTGAATCCCTAACTCAGGACAGAATTAAACTATCCCCGTTCTGTAATTAATGATAGCCAAAACAGGTGGAGCTACTGTGTGATATCAGTGACACACTGATTTGGACCGATAAATTTGCTTTGCTGCAGAGTCAAGCCTTTTGATTCACTCAGACAGGTCGTTCCTTGACAGGTAGCTGTTGGTCCATCGAATAGCCTCACTCTCGCGTTGCTAGGCGCGGTGATGTCTTCCTCCTTGTTCCGCCAGTGAGAACAGTGTCACGCTGTGGAGCGGAACCCAGACAGTGCTGGAGGGGAAGTGTCTGGAACGCAGCAGAACTGACCAGATGGCCAGAGATCCCCTCTAGAGATTTTCTCTGATCTGCATCTTAAATACCTGGCCTCCGAAACAAGAGAGAGATGCCTGCCTTCGGTAAGCATCTAAGGCCCACTATCGTTCTCAAAAACAACTTCATTGAGACTGCTTTTCCTATCGTTGCCTCAAACAGCAACTGCATCAAAGGTCTTTTTTTGCTTACTGTGCTAAATAACAACTTTCCCAAGGCTCTTATCTTATAATTGCTCCAAAAGGCAGGTTTCCAAAGGGATTTAATGTACATCTGTTTAACAGGCGGCAACAGCGATGGAATCTGCCGTCACCTCAGGTCTCGGTTACCATCGACAACAGCGCGTGACCCGCAGCGATACCTTATTCAAATTTCACTTTTTCATCACAAGTGTCATAAAGCTCCCATCAGCGGGATAAAAAAAAAAGCATTGTAACAACGCTGTAATACAATCCGCGGAATTATGAAAGGCCCCGAGCGATGGCGTGCTCAGGCTGAGCACTCCAGAGGCGCGTTAACGGCTAAACCCAGCCGCGCTGACTCAACACTCCACGCCGGCGGGAGCGATGAAGGCGCTGCCCCTCTCTTCATCGCACGCCGTCCCTTAAACGCCGCGCCAGCCAGCCGCGCTTAGCGCTGGAGAGCTTCCAGAGCGCGGGGCGGGCGGTGCTGTTTTACGGAGCCGCCGCGGATCCCGTTCCCCCGCGTCTGAGAGCGTCCCCGCCCTGAGGGAGCTCGGGGGGGGGGGCTGGACGGAGGAGATGATGGCGCTGACGGACTGAGACAGTGCCGCCCAATAAGCCCTCCCTCGCCCAAGGTCCCACGCACCCAAGCTGATCCCTTTCTCTTCTTACCCGGCAGCTGCCCCACAGGAGCCCAGTCGGTCACCGTGGTGTAATGTACAGAGGAAGCCGGAGAAAATCGGGCCTACGTGTGGGTCTGACCACTGCTGAACCATTAAACGAAACAACAACGCCGGCCAATTGTAATGGCTGCTGACTCTCCTGTCGAAGCTCCATCATTTTTCCACAGTGCTACTCTACTACTGAACCTGCAGCACTGACTCCTGTAAGGTAAGACCGATTGTCTGGCAGTCGGAGGGTTGCCGGTTCAAATCCCGCCCTGGCCGTGTCAAAGTGTCCTTGAGCAAGACACCTAACCCCTAACCCCTAACTGCTCTGGCGAATGAGAGGCATCAATTGTAAAGTGCTTTGGATAAAAGCGCTATATAAATGCAGTCCATTTACCATTTACACTACTGATGAACTAGCAGCACTGGCCCCTGGGCCACTATACCGCTGAACCTGCAGCACTGACCACTGGGTGGCTCTACTAAAAAACCTGAAGCACTGACGCTGGATCGCTCTACTGAGGAACTAGCAGCACTGGCCCCTGGGCGGCTCTACTGATAAACCTGCAGCACTGACCATGAGCCACTTTACCGATAAAACTGCAGGCCTGACCCCTGGTCGGCTCTACTGCTGAACCTGCAGCACTGACCCATAGGCCACTCAACTGATGAACCTGCAGCACTATCCCCTTCTCTATTATTACATAGCTCTACTGCTGTGCTTCTGAAACGGCAGCACTCACCCCTGCATTGCTCCAGAGCCCAGTTTGATCGCGGCTGGTCTTATGCTTTCAACGCAGCAGGTGGCTACCTGCTCAGAGGCTAGCACAGAACCAGTAATCCCTCCCACACCCCCCCCCGCCCCACCACCACCCCTTCAGGTTTTCCACCAGCAGTTTCTGTAACAGGCTCCGGTAGGGGAACAGAAGAGGGAGGGGGGAATCAGATAAAACAAATTGGTCAAAACGAGTGAAAGCCATGATTGTGGTTGTACGCTTTTGCAAACGTTTGACTTGGATTGTAAAACCAGCAGATGACCACAATGAAACAACCCTGCTGTAAAAACAGACGTACAGCTGGCATCCAACACAACAGTAAACACACCCCTCCTAATTTCTTGAGCTAGTACATTCCATATGACTGTTATGTCCTGTTATCTTGGTGATGGGTATTAACTAAGAGAAATGTGAGTGTCATTAAAACTAACATTAAGTAGAATTTACCTTCCCACACCCAACATCCTTGCATACATGTCTCAACAACCTTTCTCCAAGGTTTCCAATTATGACTGATGGATTTTTCACACTAAAATATGGTGCCAGAAAAACAATACATACATTTTTAAAAATAACACAGCACACAACAATAAATCATTTTTTTATGGCAAGACTGGTCTGCTTACTTTGTTGTATTTTTCAAAGTAAAAAAAAAAAAACATATTCTAATACTGAGTGTGTTATTTTTATTTTTTGATATGTTTGAATTTAAGGTGCCCTCATCTGATGTGATAAGAACAAACAGAAGCTGAGCAAGACTGAATAAAAACCACAACAACTTGTCAGAAATAGCGAGTATTCACAGAGAATCAGCTAATCAGTTTTGGACAGTACAAAATGAATAACACGCACATAATTCCAGCTAAATGGCTACAACTGATTCAGTAAGCGTACACGTTATGCTGCATGTAAGGGCACATGGTATGCTGCATGTAAGGGCACAGTCTCCATTCAAATCCAATTTCGCCATGAAACTGGGAGCTGTGATCTTCAGCGTACTGCTAAGCGATTGATTGACAGATTCAGTGGGCTGTACCAGCTCCGTATGTTCCCTTCCTATCTAATTAGTCTCAAGTTTAAATCGAAGTTGGTGGACCGTGGGGTTATGTCTTGAATTCTGGGACGTGTTGCAGTAACTCCCATTTATGCTGGCTTTATTGCATATGGCCAAATGAGTCCCAGATTTTCACCCAGCTGCCGCCCCAGTCATTTAATACCACCCTAATGCAGGAATGCCCAGAGATCCTTCCTCCATCTGAGCTGGCCTCTCCATTTCAAGCAAGCAGGCTGCTGTGACCTTGTCAAACCGTGTTGCTTTGTGAATTCATTCTAGAAACTTCTTCTGCAGGGCTGCCCAACCCCATTACTAGAGATCTACCTTCCTGTAGGTTTTCACACCTCAATCAACAGCTAAAGATCTTGTAGAGCAGCTAATTAATAGAATTAGGTGTGCCAAATTATCTTTGAAATCTAAGAACAGGCTGGGCAACCCTGTTCTATTGTTGGCTTAAGACAGATCTCAAAATAGATTGCAATCAAATATTTCTTATTTGATTGTTGATTGATTGTTACAGGCAAAGGAGAGCAGCAGGTTTTGCAGCACATGTATGACTGACCCTGCTAGCCCCTACATGAACAATACAATTACAGGTTGTGTACAAAATAAATATAGTGATACATGTAAAGTCACTTGATTTGATGGTACAGCACAGGTGGCCACTATGCAGGCATCTTTCCATAATATGCCATAAAAATGTCTCACATAAGACACCATTGCTCATAAACATCAGCCAGGTCTATCTTGCAAAGGCAACAAGGCCTGTCCAGACTTTTTATACATGAAGTGATTCATGCTGGGATGTTAACTGAGCCTCACCTTTGTGGCAGCCTCTGCTTACATGTTGTCACTCATTTACCCAGGTTTGCACACATTTCTTCCACAATAATTCCTGGCACAACCGTAGAAAACATGTTTAGCTCTGACCAGAGAGTTGTCGATTGTCCATCACTGCAACTAAATTAATCAAATTCTGTGAACACAGGCATAGATAGGAATTATTTTGCAGGTATTCAAGACTCCAGACTGAAGAACCAACTTAATGTTTCTTTTCATTATTAAGCCAGCATATTGACTTTTAGGTTTCCATAGGGCCAGCTCCGAACCTCCAGAAATCCAAATCTTCATGTTATATTCTCTATTCTGTTATAGACTAAAATCCCTAACTATAAACTCAGAATGATAGTACTATATGATCACAGACAACTATGCCCTTCGGTAATACAATCCATGACAACAAGAATAGTTAAACTGGATAAAAACAGTGTCTATCTCCAAACGCAGTCTAAAGCTGGCAGGATTAAGTACGTTCATAATGCTGCAACAGACCATTCGCAAACCTCTCACTGGGGAAAGAATCCTTGAGTGGTTTTTAATAGAATCACTCCTGTGTTAAGTGGCTTATTTAAGGAGTGAACTGTCAGACTGAATATGATACACAACCAATTAAAACGGACAAACCTTAAGAGGGGAGGGGTAGTGTTTCCTTTAACGAACACAGTACTAACACTGCTCTGGGTGTCTGTTCTGCTATCTGAGAGATTTTCATTGGCCATTGGAAACAACAGCCTGTAAAAGGGTGTTTCTGAACTGTCAGAAAATTGAGTTCATAATGAAATACAACAAAGATTCAGAAAGTGGTGGTATTTAGTGTATATGTTGCTCAGCAGTCTATACAGTAATAACAATAATAATAACAGGAAGAAGAAGAACAAGAAAACAAAAAATTCACTGTAAGGCAGTAAAAAAGGCAGACACATTTAATGTTGAAATTCATCAAAGCATATGCTATGATTGAAAGAATTGTGGAGTGGAGCACTACCTGGACACGTACTAAAATCCTCAAAAAATGGGTCTTTTTTGCTTTAGGGAGTCATGATAACTTAATGAGCTAGAAGAGGGAAAAAACCAAGGCATTCTTCCATAGCGAACTAAAGAATAAAAATGGCATTATTGTATGGAAGGTTCTATTGAAGCATTATAAAGTGTTTGGGGAAAGCTTTCACCAGAAAATGTTTCACCTGAAAGAACCGATGCATTTGAGAGAACTGATGCCTTGAAGGCTTGCCAAAACTGTTCTTTAGCAATTTCAGTGTAATAAAGATGCTTTATTATTTATTTCACTATTGAAGAATGCATTGAGTTTTTTTCTTACTCTCTTATTCTCATTGTGTCAGAATGCAATGCTGTTCCATTGCAAGATCAATCGGATCTTTGCAATGTGCTGCCTCTACAAACAAGCAAAGCTTTGACGAATGCAATGTTTATTCCACATTTTTCATCTCTATTTGCATTTCATTGTGATCTCCACTTTTCATAAAAAGGCAATGCTGTTCCTGTCCTGTTATTGATTTTGATATATACTGCTATATCCAATGATACTCCTGTATATGACCAGGTATGTTTCTTCAGTCAAGAGGTAAAACAATAAAAATAATTTTAAAAAATAAATAATCACATTTGCATTTAAGCAGAAAGAAATACCTGTGATAGAGGTTTGAGTTTCTTTATGGTCAATCACACTGGTCCCATTATTTTCCTATAATGCCATTGCATCAGCACCATAGGGAGCTGGTAGTTTCATCATGTCTGATAAACTTGTGTGGGATATGAAATATCCATATGCACATTTATGCCACTCAAATAAGCCTCAGGCAAATGATGTTGCCAGGACAGCTGGAACACTAGGGGAAGAAAACATATTATTCATTAAGTTTATCCATTTTTATATTAGCTTAATAAAAGCATACTATACTATTTATTATTTATATCATTTTTTTAAACAATAATTTCTAGTATGAAAACTTATATAGTGTACTACATTTTGAGTTTACCAGACTACCTACGTGACACTACCTATTCTCCATTTCAGTTGGATTTTTGAAATACACAATACTTTCAAATAAACCATAAATTCAAAGGACGAAGAAGGTACGTTCACTCTATAAAATCCAAAACAATGAAGACTGCGTTAGCAGCTTTCCCTCAATAATAAATAAATAAATAAATAATACAGATCCTTATAAAGCCATGAAAACAGAGTACAGCTAATGCATTTCAGCTATTGCAGGTTTTCTTCAGCAGGATTTTTGAGTGAAGAGGATAGGCTTTCCTGAAAGACCTATCATGGTCAAAACGCATTGCCTCTGCTCTGTTTTAGGCATTTACATGCACCTGGGTATCTGGGTGTAAACCTCTTATTTATTTGTGTTTGCTCAAATTCAGTGTTTCATTTCAAATGCAATGTGCTGGAGCGCAGAGCCAAAACAACAAAAATTGCATCACTGTCAAAATACTTGCGCACCGCAATAAAAAACAGATACCTTAAGACTATATAATGTGTAAAATGATCTCTCTCTCTCATCTCTCTCTCTCTCTCTCTCTCAAATTTGGCGAAAGCATGTAAGGACAGAGATTGCCAATACGTTAATAATGCCTTAGAATTGTTATTTTAGACAACATTTTCAAGGTAAAAATCCTGCATAGTATGCCTTTAATTCAAAGCCAAATACATAAGTGGCCTTGAAAGGCACACTTACCCTAACAGAGAAACATCCTCTTTCAGGCATTGAATTCCTCTTGATTCATAGTTGTATTCAGACAAAATTGACTTGGCTTCACAAATAATTCAGCTCAAGATTTGTGTCCAGCTTGTTAAGATGAAGGTTTAGCTTAAATAGCAAAAAATTCTAAATAACTAACCTCAGAACTGCACGGCCTCAGAACTATGGAATGTCCTTGCCAACCTTTGTAGTATAATTAATCAGCACATCCCCATCTGTCCAGAATCTCAAGAAAAAAAAAACCTCTTGACTTTGTTAGGAAAAAGTTCATATTTTCAGAAGAAATTAAATGCAGACACTGAAAAGGATATGTGTTTGTATTGATAATTAATTTATCACTGCTCTTCGATGCGAATTGAGAGCTACTTGTGATTTCATTAGAAAAGCCTGTAGGCACATACAGAAAATAAACTGAAGCTATGTATTATGGGGGCGTAAGATGTACTCAGTGGTATAGAGATGCTATCTCTATCTGACAGTATACTGCACTTCATGCAGATAATGATGCCAGAGATATTGGTGCATGGTACTGTTCACATTTAATGATTTACATACACACGTCTGTATTTTTAAATATGGAATCCAAAATATATCTACAACAGTGCTGGTGCTGGAAAGCTCTTTGTGTGTACTGCTACTTAATCAGACTCCTTAGGCATGCATGTGTGCACACACATACATAATCAAACACACACTGGCACTGGCAAATGCATGTCTGTTTATGTATGCAATTAATCACAGTGCCGAATGTTTAAACAGACAGCCTCTCCCGCTCTGGTCACGGCTCTTTAAGGAGCCGACACAGAAGTTGCCGGAAGACAGGAGTCCACGTGTCACCTAGGCGCCCGGGACGTCCCAGCCAATCAAATGGCAAAAAATGACACTCGCGCCCTAGGGGAGCAGCCGAACGTCGCGCCGCCGCCGTCCTCCCGCGGACCCCCCCCCGACTGCGGTTTCCCTTCGCATCCCACGCCCTGTCACACAAGATCTGCCTTCCCGAGCCGCTCTCAAATGCGAGCGGACCGTCGCGCTGCGGACCGCGGTAAAACAAGTCATCAGCGCTTAGGGCCCGGAGCGGCGTCCTCCTCCTCCTCCTCCTCCGACAGGCCCCGAGCGGGGCTTCCTCCAGGGCCGGCTTTATGAGAAGTCAGCATTTTTTTTTTTTTTTTCTTCTCCTTTTTCGTCCATTTTTTCCTCTCCTCTCCAATAGATCAACAAGATTAAGCGGCCTGAGACTGACCATCTCTGCCTTTAATAGGGGCCGTAAATCAAAGTGGGTTTAGCTCGGCGCGGCGTCGGGGGGAGGCCTCTTCATCACGCACACTTTACGGGAGGTGCCCTGATTTATCAAAATGTAAATTCCCAACCTATTACTCCTTCACCTTGTTCTTGTTCTTGCCGATTTTTTATTTATTTATTTATTTATTTATTTATTTTTTAAACAGCTTGTGAGTATAATGAAGCATGAGGGGGAAAATTCTGAATGAGGTAACGGCGAGAAAATCTCACAGGCAATGCAGAGGGCACCCGAAAGCACGTTCACTCAGCTCCACACTGCCCATTTTTTCCCCCCTTGTTCAAAAGGGAGTCTTGATATAAAACTGTACTGCAGGCTGAAATGGGTTGTTTAAAAAAAAAAAAGATTTGTAAGTGTTATAAGCAAATGTAACATGAAACACAATAAATAACCTCCCTTCTAGGGAGGCATCGTCGATGTCAAAACGCCCTGTCCATTAAATGTGCTGAAATCTCAAAAGCTCTGCGTGCTGCAGCTTCGCTCATTCTCCTTGTCAGCGCTAACGCCGCGATCCCAGCGGCCCTCTCCTCAGCCTTCTCGTTCTCCCACAATCCCCGGCTGTCTGGCGGGGGAGATGAAAGCTGTCTGCTTGTGTACTCCGCCTGGACATTTTCAGTTCTCTCGCCTTACCCTCCCCTCTATCACTTCATTTGGATGAGACGCTGCAACTGTTGCTAACCACACCAAACTGTTTATTGTAGCTCCATACCGTCCATAGTTGTCTACCATCTAACTTGCATCCTGCTCAGCTCTTTTCCAAAGGACAGGTAACTTCAACGTCCACCTGGAGAGCTCAGTCAGACAGCTTACCCGCTCTACTCCTTCAACCTTACCTTGCTGCAGTCCCCCTCTACCCACAGAGCAGGAAACTGGCTGGACCTCATCAGGCTGTGAAACAGCTCATCCCCTAACCTGACAATCACCCACCTACAGCACTCCGATCACCATCCTCTATCCTTTTCCCTTTCACTTTTCTCTCAACCCCTCTCTCCTATTGTGACTGTATGCTGCAAACCCCACAGCCTTGAATCTATTGACACTGTTGCATCATCCACTCATATTCTCTCTCTCTTCCCCAGTAGGCTCTCGCTGTCCCTTTGTCACCACACATGCAAGGCTACGCTCCCCCAGCTATGTGACACACTCAGTGTAAACGGGACTTTATGGGCCACAGAGAGAAAATGGCACAAATCCAGAGACCCTGCAGGCCAGTCCAGCTGCCATGCTCTCCTCTCAGCATTTTCATCCTCTCTCGCTGCTATTAAAGCTAACTTTCACTAGGCTAGTGCTGAGAACTCGAACCCACAAAATTGTAGACAACTTTATCATTGCTCTTTAAACCTTCCCCTCCTCCTTCAACCCTCACTGCAGATGACTTAATTACTTTTTTTGGAAGGTGGCTGACATCTGCAGCTCCTTCAAGATGGTGGAATCGTACATCACCTCAGTGAATCCTTGCCTCAAACAGCCCCCTCCCCCTCCCCACTCATTACACCAACCCACTCTCTCTCTCTGCCTTTTCTCCTCTTACAGATTCTGACTTCTCTCAACTCATTCCTTCCTTGAAACAGCACTTGAACCACCGCCTCCCGCTGTATTTCTAGGCAACCTTGGGGATGTGTGGCACAGCTTTCCACTTTGTTGTTTCCTATCTTGATAGTATCACCGTAATAGTTGCCTAGGGGTTTCGGTTTCAAGGCCTTGTTCTTCTCCTCTTCTCTCTCAATCAAGTCTGGTCTGCAATGAGTTCTACAGTCCCTGCAGCTATAGCACTCCCCATAATCTCTTCGTATTGCAATGACAAACACTTTCCTGAGTAAAATTAAAAGCAGTTGGCTAGCAGCTTAGCCCAGCTCTTTGATTGCATTATATAATGTAGCCTAAATAAAACAAAAGTGTTGCATTTCCCAATGGATTCTGTACCAATAAAGCTACACATTCATTATAAATTTTCCGACACTGTTAAATATTGTACTTTAAAAAAAAATAGCCTATAGATTATATTGTTATAATTAACCCTTTGTTGATTGCAAACTATTTCATAACCTGCTCCACCTATTTGCTCCACCTAGTAAATCTTATATTAGTAAATTGAACGAAAACATGCCCATATATATATTTATTTTTAAATGTAGGCTAAATGTTGCAAAAACATCAGAAAAGAATAACAATGGTGTGCTGTAGGAATTCACTTACAAAAGACAGCAGGTGACTTATTTCTGAGCAGTTTTTCACAGGACCAGTTTGAGAATGAGCATGCACAACTGAGTTTGGTTCTCTCTTCAGCCACCCACAGTTTTCAGTCACTGCATGACTCTTGTTCCTGTTCGTGAAAAAGGAGAGTCTGAAGTCAGAACCAGTCACTGCATCATTCTCTTTCTTGTTCACTAGGAACTGGAGTCAGTGAACCAGAGTCAGAAGTGGGAACCAGTCACTGCATGACTCTTGTTCTTGTTCGTGAAGAAGGAGAGTCTGAAGTCAGAACCAGTCACTGCATCATTCTCTTTCTTGTTCACTAGGAACTGGAGTTAGTGAACCAGAGTCAGAAGTGGGAACCAGTCCCTGCATGACTCTTGTTCTTGTTCACAGGAGCAGTGAAGGAATCAGTGAACAAATCTGTGAACAAATCCTTTCAGGGTACTGAGTCAAATGATTTGTGTCCCTGAAAAGAACCGTAATGCCCACAACTACTGAGTAGTGTATCAAAAAATGTGATGGTGATTTGAATTAATATTTTATTTCTAATATTTATGAATAGAAAACCCTAGCAGAGTCAAATGTTGTAAAGCTTTTTCTTTCCTTACGTTGTCTTACTTTCATCATAATTTCTTAAAACGTTGTATTGTAGGAATATTGTATCATGAACTGAATGCAATCTAGTGTCTAGTGATGACAGACAACTGTTTCTCTCCTTTCCCCCTCCGAAACACTGATTTCTGCACACATCTCTGCTTGCCTCCAAGACATGTCGAGCCAGATAGCAAACCATTGCCTAAAGCTCAAATTCGTTGTACTTTCCAGCAAAGTCCTCCCCCCTGCTTGACCTGTCTGTAAACCTGGACAACACCACGGTGTTGCCCCCTTCATCTGCAAGGAATCTGAGAGTAGCTCTGGACAACAAACTGTCAGACGCTAGTAATTTTATGTTTGGATAACTGAAACTCCTCCCTGGTTCCCTGCCTCAGCCTTCAGACATCTGTAGCTCATCCAGAATCCCACTGCTCACATGGTCTACAACCACTACTGGGTCAGTCGTGTCACTCCCCTTCTTAAATCCATCCCCTGGCTGTCTATATCAGCTTGAATCAAATTTGAAACCTTGATGCTAGGCTAACAGGCAGCTAAAGAGGCTGTTCCGTTATCTTCAAGAGATCATCAGACCCTACACATCAGCCAGATTTCTCTACCTCCAGGCACCAGCCCCTCCCCCATCTGTCTGCACTTCCCAGTCTCTTCTCCTTTCTGTTCTGCAGAAGAGAACCACCTTTTCAGACTGCACCATGGCCTTTCTGATTCTCTTTCGCCATCTTTTTTTTTATTGGATACCATGTGGGGACAGTAATGCTATGGATATACACAAGCTGTATAGTGTTTTTTTTTTTCTTCTTTTTTACAATAGTTATTTTTGGTTGTTTCATTAATTTTACAGGTATTCATTATAAATGAGCCTTCTGCACCCTCTAGGTGATACTGATGTGCTCTGCTTTTGTGAGTCGCTCTGCCTAGCACAAATGATTGACATGCAAACAGAACATGTATTAAAAGGGGAAATGGGATGGCTGTTGCGTGAGCTTTGGCTATGCAAAAAAAGAAATGCAATGAAGAAATCTCCTCAAATCCTGTCAATATTGATCGGTGCGCCCTCTGCCACTCAGAGCTTTATCGACCGCTTTAATGGAAGCGTTCCCACAGATGGCCAAGGCAAACAGGCCGGGCTGATTCAATCAAAAGGACATATGGAAACAGCTTTCCAGCTGCTGATAAACAGCCCCCCTTTTCCCAGTCTGCTCAGGCGTTTCGAATCGTAAACCATATGCGCAGCCCTCTGACATCAGCGATCTCTCACCGGATAAGATGGTCGGATTGGGTGGGGCGGTGCAACAAAGAACAGTCCGAGAAGCCACAGAGAGGTACATTCTACAGTTTCAGTCATTTAGCAGATGTTGCTTTACAGAGCAGTTTATAACAAACTTTGATAAAGTTTTATAAAACTGCATATAAAAGCTTAGGCAAAGGACAGAGACAAATCCCCAAGTGTTAAGTTAATAGTAGGATAAGTCTATTATGGCTAACCTAACATGACGCCAAGCACCATAGCAGATATAAGAGAGAATTAAGGGTGTAGTGTTTAAGGAAGTAGCTAATGGGTTTGAGGGTATAGCGTTAAATGTGACATAAGTAGAGGTATGAGGTATTCAGCCAGGAATAGAGTTCAGGGTTTTGCGCCATGATGCAGTTTGAACAGCGAGTTTCCATTCTGTAGCTAACGACAGACAGTGACTCAGTTGTCACTAAGGGGCACTTGGATAGACTAGCTTCGGGTAGACTAGCACTCGAATGGCGGCGGGGATGGGGAGAGGGGGTTGGGGAAGAGGCACACAGCTCGGGGTGCTGTTTCACAGTGGGGAAACAGGGCAGCCTGAACATCTGCTGCTTTACACTGCTGGAGGACAACAGACGTACTCCTCACAGGCCAGAACCATTGAACGTGTGCAGCCTAACTGTGCTGTAACTACGGAGAGAAATGAACAGCTACAGGACAGTGGAAAAGAATAATGCATCAATGCACTTGTTACACTAATCATAAAAAGAGACACTACACAAGATGACCAATATGTAAAAAAGTAAAGGTGGCAAAATCAATAAATAACTAGATTATATTTTTTCTCAGAAAAGGGTTTTTGTATTTTATGTTACATATTTACGTATTAGTTCATCATAATGAGAGCATGAGTGTGCAAAGCTTTGCATTGTAGAGCTGTAATTAAAATTCTATGTGCAGAACACAATTGTCTTGATAATATTATATATCTGTATTAACATCATATCAAGCAAATAAAAATGCCTAGGCAACAGTCCTCTTCAAAATGGACCTCACTCAATGAACGAAAGACTGAGAATGACGCTAAAAGGATTGCATTAGGAGGAAAGCGAGTAAAAGTGAAACCAGCCCTAATTGTTCACTATCTGCAATCCTTTCAGGGCCAGAATTTCCAATAAAGACAACCGTTAGCTCAGTGAATCCTTTCCCCCTACTTGAATAGTAGCATTTGTCTTTTGTTGTGAAACAAAGGCAGTATTTATAGAACTGGTAAATACTGCATGTCCCCAAACGTTCAGGAAAGACATACATGCGCACACATGCACAAAAAAGCACATATATACATATAAACACACACGTATGCGCATATAGGCTTCATATAGGCTGCACACATGTGCACAACACGTGCGTGCACACACATGCAGGATCTAATAATACCACAGAGCACTCCTTTGTTCTGTAAGGGATGCGCACTTTTGGCAAAGAACTGCAGAATTCACTTACATTTTACAGCACGGAAATGGCCTTTGAAACACTCTCGCCAACTCTTATTTCATTCTGAGGTCCAACTGCCGTACTGCAGCATGGGAATTCATATGTATGAGACAGATGTAAAGATTTCATGAGACGTCGTGCTTTCCACACCATCTGTCTTGGCCTTAATCTGCATTGATGTCACCCTGATGGAACGTTCAAAGATGTGTAGACCTTTACAAAATTACAATATACTAAAACATATTATATTATATTATATTATATTATATTATATTATATTATATTATATTATATTATATTATATTATATTATATTATATTATGTGCTAAACACTGGACAAAGGGAATTCGAGGCAAATTGTTTCTGGACATTCAAAGTAATACTGGGACTGCTGGCAATCCCACCCAGATATGGTGGGACTCTTTTTCGATTAAATATTAGGCTCAAATGTTATTTGGCCATGCAATACTACATCTAGCTCTACCTTTACCATGCATGAATGAGTAGAGGACATAGAAAGCATCATGATATATGTTAACACTGAGAGTTAGAGAAGGACCTACCACTTCAGACTACAGAAGAGCTCCTCCACCCTGACTCTCTCCTCTACTTTTTGCATAGCCCTAACACCTGATTGGGTGTATCTTTTTTCAGAGCTTGTGGCTCTTTGCTGTTGTACATTTAATGTACTTCCATTTTAATGCTCATTGGGGTAGTTTTGTTCTGGCTTGAATAACTTTGTTTAATCTTCTACTGTTCAGTTGGCCACTCGTAAAGCAAATGTGCACTTCTCGCTCATCTTCTTACAGTGTATATTTTGGTATATTTTATACTGCACAGGGTTCCTATAGAAACTATGATTTCCCAGATACAGCTCTCTGAATTTGATGGTACATACAGTAGATGTATGAGCCAGATAAATGCACTTGTGAGCCCGATAAATGCATAAGTCAGCATGAAGCCTTTATGTGCATGTAAAATACATCCATGCAGACTCATAGTGTATGCACATACATAGTGCATAGTGACAACACTATGAGATGCTGGAAACATATTTAAAAACATGCCTGATTACCCACACACAGGAGAAGTCCCTGGATTTGAATGCCCATAGATGTGTGTGCAAGATAGGTTCACTTTCCAGCATGAAGAATATGTCTATGTGGACTGCATAATGCATAGTGAAAGCACTGTGATGTGCTGGAAACATTTAAAACATGTCTGATTTGCCAGCACTAACGCTTTTATCTGCATGTACAAAAGCATCAATGTGGACCATATGTACACATATGTACATATATCGCACATTTTCTACAGTTAATAAGGGTGCAATTTGAGTAACATCTAAAGTGAAAATCAAGGTGGTTACTCGGGCCAAATAATTGTACTGCTCTATTGCAACGCAGCAGCCAGCATAGACTTCTCAAGTCTCCTCTGGCTCCCCGGTGAAACGGTATCTGTTTCTACGCTGACTTTTGTTCTGGGTCTTGTTAATTGCGCTAGTCTCTGGCAGCGAGCAGCGGGCCATTTGTTTATGATCCATCACGGCAGTGGGGAACGGGGGGGGTGTGCACCTCCCTGCTCTGCCACGGTTAACATTGTGTAGCCGTGCCACAACTATTGGCACGATCAATTCTTCACCTGGCCGGCAAATAAATCACCCCTTAATGATGTGGTCCGAAGAGCCAAGGAGCACCGGCGGCGGGGCCCGTCCGCTTCGGCAAGCTCTCCTTCAAACAGCGGGGAACCCGGCAAAAAGAATTAACCCCCGTTTCCTAGGCTTCCACTACGATCAAAACGTAAGCTCTGAGAAACCCTTACATCCGCTTTCTTGCTCCACCCAATGCACAGTAAAATGGCCGGCGTCAATTCAACTCTAACATAGTACGTATGAGTTCAATAGGGCCCATATTTACTCCGTAATAGGCCATTTAACACTGAGAATTTCACTGTGTATTAATACTACTTTTTCAACAACAACAACAAACAAAAAAACCTGGTTCTTTTTACAATAGAGCTGCTGACATGTCTGGCATAAAAACACTAGAGGGGTAAACATTCCCCAAGTGGAGGTATGACTGGGCTGACAGGCTGGGTCGCAGCAAAATGACTGATGCGATTAAAGTTAATGGAATGCGCGTAACAACACCCATTTACCTTGTCTGATGCATTCGCTCTTTGCATTTCTGTGGAGCTGCCGATCTCTTTGTGTCCTCAGTCAAACTAAGCATAAATCAACCAGAAAACGAACCCACAGCTTTGAAGTACATTTGCATTTTATAGCACAAAAATGACTTTTAAGATGCTCTCACTAACTCCATTCACATCATCTTATACTTTGAGGTCAGTTTTTGAACTGCAGAAAATCCATATGCAGAAAATCCTTTTTTTTTTTCTCGAGATTTAAAACACCGTGAGCTCCACACTATTTGTCTCAGTTTGATTCCACCCAAGTGAGCAAAAGCCCGAATCTAGATGTTTAGCGAGGTGGAAATCTAGGTTGAGAGATGTTTTTAACATAAACAGACTAGGTTAGCTTAGGTTAGCCCCTATTTAGCTCAGTTTTTACCCGGATATAGCCTGGCTATGTCCTTAGATGGCTAGAAAACTTTCAGTTTTCAAACAAATGTAGCCTGGCTACATTTGTTTGAAAAGTGAAAATGCTCACTCACTGGGACCTCTGTTCAGCCCTCCTCTTTATATCAAATTTTTATCGTTCTGCACTCCACTCCACAAAGCTTACCAAAATCCAAATGGATGAACTGCTTTCCAAGTATGTCTGATTATAACTTAACAACACTATCAAGCTTGATAAAAAATGTACTCATGGCAGCCAGATACTTGAATCCTTACAGGAGAATTTTACACCTGAAGTGTCATCCAATCAAAGTCTTATGGATTGATAGCCATGAATAAAATGTTATTTAATGCAAAGCTTCCATCTCAATCACTCTCCTGCTCTCTCCCTCTATACGCCTACTATGTTCGCACATGCAAACTCGCAGCAGCATATCAGTTAATACAAAGGTCTACTCTATGCAAATGTATTCATTGAAATCCTTCCGCGGCGTTACTTCACCCTGCCCATTACAGCAGACGCAGCACAAAAATATAGAAGATCATGACTAAAGTAGCCAGCCCAAGGGAATACAGCCCAATTTCCTCCAATAAAGAGGATTATAGATTTTTCACTGTTTCCACAGCTGTCGCCAATGAAGTGTCCTGTGAAAGTCATTAAAATGTAAAATATTCCCTTTTTTGCCAGATATCCCTACCCTGTTCTGCATCCATTATTTTCAGTAAAATGGGAAAGAATTGATTATGACATTTTATAGCACGCTGTAGCATACAGCACAGCTTTTTATTTTAGCCAAAGGTTTGACTGCAATGCAGAAATGAAATTTCTAGATCATAATACACTTTTTTTTCTAATGGCTTCTGCTTAAAATTGGGATGTTAGAACAGTAATCATGATTTAAATAACTGTGAGAATGAAATAAAGGTGCAAATATGCATGCTATTACTACATTACATGGGCCTACTTGAACCAGAGGTTTTGACATCCAGATCTTGGCCAAAAATGTGTAGCGGGTTGAAATTAATGGGTTTGGTTCTGTCACATTTCCAAATGACATCACCCCTTGGCTCTACTCTACAAGCAGGAAGTGAGAACAAAATAATTCATTTTATAATTTTCTGGCAAAAAATGAAAATGTTTAACATCACAACTTTCCTATCCATAAGTCTACTGATAATAAAATTTGGATTGTGTATTCATAATAAATAGCATTTTTAATAATGTCTGATCATCTATTATATATCATGTTCACACATTTGTATCCATAAGAATGTAATGGCAGAACATATCAGTGGGTTATTCCAGGTCAATCAGGTGCCAGCGTTTTTGGTGGGTTACAACACAAATGATTAACTTAAGCCTTTTTTGGCTGCTGATTTAACAGAAACCACAAATACCAGCAGACACTGCAGCCCTGCAGGACTGGATTTTGACACCACTGATCTATACTCTCTGGTCTGTTAGCTAGGCCTGGCACTATTGCACTGGCACTATTGCTCAGACAAATCAGTTGAATGCATTTAAGTTCTCCTACATTGTACAGTAAGCAGCTCTGGATAAGATCACCTGCATGTAATGTAATGTTTTGAAGGACCAATTACTTAGGAACATGGGCAACTTGATACAAGTGCATTTGTGCTAATTAAAAATAAGGTACTGTAACAAAGTTGGCCATTACTATGCACATCAAATTGGGTTCAAAATCGTAAATAGGGAGTGTATGGCTAGAGGTATTTATTTGGGGAAAAAAAAACACAAACCACTTCACAACACACCATAACACAAAACCATGCTTCCGCCCTGCGTCCTTAACTGAGTATCCCTGTTCCCCCACACACCTGATTTTAAACCCTTGGTTAGTTCAAATACAATCAGATGTGCGATCGGCTACAATTAGTGGAGCCTGCTACATATAACAACCAAAGGCATCAAAAACAAAGAAAATGAAGTGGAAATTGCCGCACGCTAGCAGAAATAGAAACGGTTGTAAATTGAACACATCTGCGTATGGTAGCAGATACAAAATTGTTTGGGAATGGAAGACAGTTGGGTACCTTTGATACATTTAGACAAGACACTACTGTTACATTGAATTCAATGATTAAATTAGTAGTTAGTGAAGATGAGGCTGGCATCTTCACGGGGAGTTATAAATACTCCAAGAGCATGCATAAAATTTTTCCTATTCACTCCAGTCTTAGGGAATGGTGCATTGTATCCACAGCCTTTGCACCCCCAGTTCTGGGTGTCCATACAGTCAGGGATCAGCAGGTATATTTAGGCCTAACGCACAGCCCAAGGGGTATACACAACTCTTCAGCTCTACAGGCCCGAAAAAAGTCTCTCCAAGCATTTTTTTTCACTCATCATAACAGAAAAGAGGGAGAATAAAGAAACGTACAAAAGAACTGTGCCTTCAAGTGCCCTTGCTTGCATAACACGGAATGAATACAGGACAATGGATTCATTATTTTTCCCCTCCAATGATGAAATAAATAAATAAAATTGATGTGCCCATTTTTATTGTTCATTATGAGGATAATTATGGATAAAGCACTGTTAAGAGGTATCGGTAGAATACCATACTCAGATGGAGCTATTAACCTTGAACAGAGACGCACAACAATGCTTTCACTGCTGCCTCTGCTGTAGATATTAACAGGGACTGCAGCACTGCAAGCCTGTGTGTGTGTGTGTGTGTGTGTGTGTGTGTGTGTTTGTGCGTGCGTGTGTGTGTGTGTGTGTGTGTGCGTGTGTGTGTGTGTGCATGTGTGCACTTGTGTGTGTGTGTGTGTATACCTGTGTGTTTCTGTGGTTGTATGTGTTTATGTGAGTGCGTGTGTGTTTGTATGTTTCCCCAGTTTCCCCTGCTCCCCAGTTCATTTTTTAAAAGCAAATTATGCAGGGATCAGGGTAAAAGACAGAGATTATGACATGAAAGGTTGAGAAAACTCAGTTTGCATCTATCAGCATGCCAACTGAGAGAGAGAGAGAGAGAGAGAGAGAGTGTGTGAGAGAGAGAGAGAGAGAGAGAGAGATAGAGAGAGAGAGAGCTATAGTTTCTCTCAGCTTGCTCACCATTACTGTCCAGAAGGATCCCTATCACTGATTTAATGAAAATGCATTCAGACCCACAGCAGTTTAAAACGCCAGCTCTGTCTTTTACAAACACGCGTTAGGAACAGTTTCCGAGAGATTTCGAAAGAAAAACAAAACAGCTGCAACAGAAGACTGGAATCCCTCCACCACCACCACCGCCGCTTTCCCACTTCTTCACTTACGCCTCGCTAATACATCCTCCAATAAACTGCTGTCCAGACACCCTTTGTCTCCCAGCTCCTGGCTGTGGACAGTGGCAGGCTACACCACCACTTTGAGCTCAACAGGAACTTCCACGCAATGGAAGCAATAACCCCTACCAGTACCGACTTCCCAGAATCCTCTGGAAGTGGCAATAAGTTTAATAAACAAACCAATTGAAGTTCTATTAATGTGTAAAATTTCATTGCACGCTACATACAGTACACTTGATGCTACAGTAACATAACAGCGCTAGAACACAGAATGACATGAACCGGCTATTTAGCCCATTTAGAAGAGAGTATAATGCAGAGAGTATCCAGCAATGCATTAAGCCTCAATTCCCCAAGGGTCTGCTTGCCATCTACTCCATGGTCTGGCAAGCTGTTCCAAGGATTAACAACTCTCTGCTTTAAAAAAAGCTTCTTGATATCCATGAGGAATTTACCTTTAGCTATTTTCCACCTGTGCTCCTTTGTTCAACTCAACCAAATACATCACACTTTAGAATAAGATGTCAATAATCATCATAATTTCCACTACAATAATCATCATAATTTCCACTACAATAATCTTCATAATTTACATTGCACTTGTAAAATGTGCCTTTATAAGTCTAAGCTGTCTGGATATTCCCTGTCTTTTCCGTTGTGAATCTCTAAAGGGCGGCCATTTTGGTTCCGGGTCCGAGCCTGTCCTTCAGTGCCGTTCGGTGACCTGACACCTAGGACCCCGCCAGGCTGTGACCCTGCGAGGAGAGGGTCTGAACTACAGGCCCCGATCCCTGCCTCGGCTGAGCGTGTTGCCATGACACCTCAGCTCACATCACCAACTCAGCTGCACACAGGACGGGGGAAAAATAATCCCACAGCCACTTCACCTCAACACAAGCGCAGCCGATTAACAGAGAAGCCACTCCACAAGCTAATCAGAGGGGTTTTTACAGTTTACACCATAAAGTGTTCAGTGTTAAATCAACACTAGCAGAGCACATTTTGCTTTGATGAAGCACCCTACATTTTATCAACTCTGACAATACATCTTGAGCCCATATAAAATCTTTTTCCACTGAACATTTTACTGTGAATGCAGAGCCAGGATACAGTGCAGTTTACAGGGATACTGATACTAAAATATACACCTTTAAAACATTTTACAGGAGGCCCAGATTATTAAATATACATTTTTTGTCACCCACTGGCATTTATATAACATCTATTCAGATCAACACCATAAACTGTGATCGCAAGACACAATGGTATTCATGTAGACATCTCATAAGCAAAGCGAAAGTCACAAGTGTACACGCACTCACACAAAAATAAGAACATTATTTTGTGTACTCTTTTCTGATATTTTGTGTCTATCGGAAAACCCCAAATGCAAAAGTGTCAAGGGTAACAGCTTGTAATTCTCCACACTCAAAAAGAGTACTGATGCCACTCTTCTGCAAATAATACAATGCATGGCATCATCCTTCACAGCCAGGAAGTGTTGATACAATACCAAATCAATGTGTGCTACAGATTCCACTGCAAATAGGCCCATGAAGGGTGTTGCAACGGCAGCTCGAGCCTAGCATACTTACAGGAGAATTTTCCAATTTTCAGAAGTCCGAAAAAAAAAGACAGTGCCAAAGAAATGACTCTAGGATTTAACACAGACAGAAAGCTGCAATAACCCTCCACAGATGATGTTAGTCTCTACTCTGCCAGATGGAAAAATAATATTTTCCAAACCTGCAGTGCCATGGCACTGAAGTAACAGAGTCAGAGAAGGAAACAAGAAGGGGGAGAGGGGAGGAGGGGGGAGGACAACGAAATGGAAAACCAAACACGGCACAAATGATGCGTTAAAAGAGTACAACTTGCACAATCTGCGATTGTCCAAAAGGGAAGGAAATCCCAGCAGCCTCTGGGAATGCAGAGAAACCAAAAAACGCCCCTACGGCCGAGCGCATCTTAATGAGAAAACGAAAGCCGCTACGCTTATCTGTCACAACGTTATTTACCCTAACCCCCCCCCCCCCCCCCGGGAGGACTCCTTCCGCGCTCCTCCCAAGGAAAAGTGAGAAAGATAATTGAGGTCATAAGGCAGTTACTGAGGGGCAGTTCTGCAGCTGCAGCTGTGGGGCCGATGACTCGTCGTCTGCGCCCAGACCCCGGGTCCCACCCCGATAGCAAACATGTATCCTTTCCCCACTGATCCATTCATTAAAGGAAAAGATCGCAAAGAAAGGTACAATTGGTAACTGATTAGTGGAAAAAAGCAATGGGATTTAAATGGGATTTAAAGCACGAGAGGACTTTTACTGTCGTCCCAGTCCAGTCAAAAGTTCCTCTTGTTTTTCATTTGACAATATGGAATGTAGTGGAATTTAGAATATTATTTCTTTAGCTCTCCCAAATTGGGGTGAACAGAATTCAACTATGATGGAAAAGGATATGCTATATGGGTAATGAGCAGTTGTATTTATACCAGTATAAAGATTCACGTCTTTCAAATCACCGGAAACGGTTTTATCAATACCCTTTTAGAATACTGTGACATATGTTTGCCATTGTCATATAAATGTAAAGCATTGTAATACTGAATAAATCATTCTGTAAAAGGTTGCATGGCAATAGAATAGAATCAGAAGGCAAGGATACAAGATGTGACCTGACAATCTAACTCTCTCAGATCACAGGCCCCAAAAATACAACACAAATTGTTGCAATTTTCCTTTTCTATTTCTATACAGCCGCACGGTATATACAGAAATCAGTTTATTAAATCCATCCAGAGAACCAGCGCTTTATCTTGCTGACAAAAAGACAGAAAATTGCATTGCATTGAAAACTGCAAATTCAATGAGTCTGACTCCTCACTCAGGCTGATTCTATCTCGGGGTTCAAAAGGCAGAGGATGCTGTTTGCGCACAATGGACCACAGGCCATCACAAAGGTGGACCCATATCAAAGGGGCTTTTCACATTGGTGACTCCACAACTCAGGGAGACTCAGGCTGAAATCACAGTGAAAAATGCCTACAAGTCTCTGCAATAGATTGCTGCCTGCTCATCTGAGATTATCTTGATTGTGCGGTTGGGGGTGGGGGGGTAGGGGCGGGGATTTTCTTGTACTTACGTCCGAGGAAGCAGTACTAATGACAAATGGCCAAGTCGCCTAAAGACAAGTGGCCGTTGACATGGCGATCTGGCAGAGGAAAAGCCTCGTACAGCCAATAGCATTGCAGCATCCCTCCGTCTATGCAGCAGCAATAACGTTCACATTGAAGAACAGCAGAACCTCTTAAGTTGACCAAATGGATTCATAATAAAACAAGCCCTGCCCTTCTATGGCATAGCTGTTGGCATAGATTGCCAAACAGCCTATCAGGCACCAGGCAGACCAGAACTGCTGTAAAACAGCCAAAACACATTTCTCCAGCTGGTATCTACAACAATGTATTACCAGGTTGCAAATGTAGCACTCATTGTGAATATTTTTTTTGTGTGGAACAAACAGAATAGGAAGACTCCTCTGCATCAACAGGAAGAACTATGAATCATTGAAAATACAGCAGTATACTATTACCGGTGTTTAAAAAATAAGGCAAAGACATTTTCTACACTTTGCCAATTCAAACTGCTACAGGTACAAATTTCCACATATCTCTGTTCCCATGTGATGCAGCTTTCTGCAGCTTTTTTTTTTTTTAGTTGCTTTGTCATAGATGGGAGATTCATTTGAGGGGAGTGGGGGGTCCACAGCCTCCTCCACATGGCAAAGAGCGATGTCATTCACAAACTACATCGCCCTGATTAAATATGACTGTTTCCTCACTGTTTTAACAGCGTTGACATTGCACCCCAGGATGCAGATGTGCTTTGATTGAGACTATGTGTGGATATATACAGTTTGTGTACTTCGGTTGAAAGTTGTTATTTAAGCTCCGTGGATGTCCATGAGTAACCGTGGCATTGTATTTGGAAAGAGACGTTGCTGTTGCGATTTTCAAATGTAATTTTTGACACTTTGACGCCACAAAAGACTTGTCCCATTGAGGTTTGTTGTGCCAGGGTGACCTGCAGTGGATATCTAAATAACTTGTCAAATCCCACAGATATTATCTGGATGGATAGATAACACTGCAGGTAAGAGGAAACATAGCTCAATTTAATTTTTGGGTGAACTGCCCCTTTAATGCTGCAAATAGGTTTGCTGTTCTGAGAAGAACAGTCATCAATCTTTGAACTGTTTTCGACAGTTTTAGTAGTGCTTATATTGGTCTCTCTCACATACGCTGAAGCTCAGTCTTACCTTTTACATTATATGGCATTTAATTTAAGTTCTTGGCAGGAACAACACTGGATTGTTACTACTTCAGAATAGTACTGAAATCTACTTCAGCATAGTGCTCACTGCTGTGTCTGAAAGGATTATCAAGGCTACTGTCCCCAGGTTGCTTTTATTTCTACAATGCAATGTTGTATTCTTAAAACAAGCACATGGCTCAGAGGATACTCTGTATATTGTAGTTGCTGGTCCAGTGTCAGAATGCATGCCTTATTGGCTAACACCAAAGAGAACCATGCAATGCAACCATGCAGCATCATACTGAGCACCTTTTGTCAAAAGTCAAAAGTTTGTGATACTGTTCTTCTAATTTAATTCATTGGATGTTTATACATTCTTCTGTAGTTAGGGTTTGGTCTTTGTATTTTAAGCCAATTGCTGCATAGTTCCTGTGAAGGTGGACACCAGAACACGTTCCTAAATATCTAAAATGTATACTTCTTCAGCTTCAGTTTGATTTGATCACAAACAGACAGGATAAAATACAGTTTAAACAAACACTTTTTTTTTTAGCTTTTTATTTTTTTCAAACACTATTGGCCAATGCATTTTGGTTGCAATTTTGCATAGTAACAATCTTGTTGTTTTAATATTCATTTAATAACAATATGCATGCTATCATTAACTACAGGTATAACCAAAGGCCTTTAGTCATCCATCACTCACCAAATTATGTCCCCAAAGCAATGATCAATAGTTTCACATCAGGCTCACTCTCTACTATTAAATTAGGGTTTTTCACTGTCGAAGGCAAAGCTTGGTAGGACTACCATGTTTTTGGCCAAAACAAAATGCCATTGCTAAGTCTCTTAGTAAATATTATTCTTATTCCTCTTTCTTCTTACACTATGTTGAACTGTTGATCACATACAATTATTTTAATTGCAGTGGAAAACAACATTTGCTTATTCAATAGTAGGCCTAGTCTCAATTCAGCCTTACAGTGAAAATCTTCAATATTCCTATCTTTGTAAATATTAAGTAAATCCACAGAAAAATTATCGGAATTAAATCAGCTGTAACAGAGTTTATGTGAGTCCAATAGGGATCACATGTACTCTGGTATAGTGAAAATTACTCTATCATATCTGATTTTACACTGAACATTTTGTTGTGTACATATTTTCTTCTTAATCTTATTAGCATCAACGTAGGTGTTCATATTCACAGTTTGGTATACACTGGTCAATTTCAATAGGTGAATCCGGAGGGATCAAGTTGATCAATCAGTCGTTCGTGAGATCACTGAGAACGCAAATCGGCCGACCCCAAGTTTACAAGACTCGACCGCAATACTCCTCTCTCCATGGTGCTGAAACGGTTGCCCAGGTGACGTTTCATCGGGGCACCCGCCATGGAGTTAGGCTATTCGGTTGACTCGTCTAACTGCAGGAGATCTCGATGTGGCCTTTTTAACGTTTCCCATCACAAGGACATTAAGCAAGGGCACTAAGCAGTTAAGACAGCTTGGTTAAAAGGTCGCATCAATCAATTATGAAATGTCTATATTATAAGTTCGAATATACTATTAATTAAAAAAGGCTACATTAAGTAGCCTAAAAAATCTGAATAATGGTCCTTATCGCTACAGTTGTCCGCTTTGTGTCACTTCATTGTCGTTTAGTTTTTGGGGTCCGTTTTCAAAAAGCTATACTTTTTTCTTTATTTTCTGTCACCATACAATGAACGCTTGATTATAATTTTCAGTCTATAAAATAATAGCTAATGCATAGCCAATTTGTAACCTGGAGGCATCTAGTTAACAGTGCGTGAGCCTACATTAAATGTGAAATAATGGATCTTGCTATTTTTGGTTGTTTTTGCTTTTGATGTTTACTTCCGTATCTTGGGTTAGCCTATCAATATGTGATGTTGCAAGCTATATTTGGTATATTTGCATTATATTTGGGTGTCCGTAAAGCTTCACACGTGCAAAGAGGTACAATTTACCCAAATATTCAGATATTCAATAATGCTATACGTTAGACGCTTTGCATTTAAGTTTAGGCATGTTGCCCTTTATCTATTTCCTTGTCCTTGATAATTCACAATAAATAAGACAACCTCCAGTCGAACATTCTCATAATCACAGAGTCTTCAGACTTTCATTTTTTGACACAAGTAGCAAGGCTACTCAGTTGGTGATTCAGATCAAAAAATTTTCAAACGCGCCGCTTAGTCTGACATTGTATTCCGGCAAACAATAAGCACTTACACACCAGCCCACAAAAGAATAAAGACGCGTACTCTACATTCAACATGTTCGACTACATTAGGCTATATGTGTAGCCTACTGTGTTCACTCTGCCTTACTTCTATATTTCAGTCACTTTCTGTCAGTTTGCGCTGTAACATGCAAATACATTACGTATTAATATAGCTTGGTTTAGGAATTGATATGAATTACCTCTTGTGTGGTGTGTCGGAGCAGAATAAACCTATCCCGCCGAGTCTTCTCTTTGCTTCAGTTTGTAATCAGTGTCGCTGGCGGAACCTCCGATGCAATAAGCATTCGGACATACATACATGGAGCACGCACCGAACAGGAGAGGAATGGTGAGGGGAAAAAAACATTGAACAAACCAGGTTCTTACCGTAAAAAAAATAGAAATGTTCAGTATTCCCACAACGAATCACGCTTATTCATTTGAAGGACGCAGACGATACGCTATTTCTTTGACGTGAACCAAGATTTGACGGCACAGCTGCTGTCGCTGCTATTAACCCCCCTTTGCTTCAGCTCAGGAGCTCGTTTCGTTCGCCTTTGACCAAACTGATGCGCGCTACACGGATCGCCGTGCACGACTCGGCGTCAGATTGCTTCCTTACACCCACAAGGTGCAAATTATGTCGTGCAGGTTGCATATTCTTCTCTTCGATGTGACCCCGTACATTGAAGCCCAAATATCTAGAATAGAGGAGAAAGGAATCCTCTGTATGTACTTAATCGCAGTTAAGTGTTCCACCACGTGTGAAACAACTCTCTCCACCTTAAATAGTTTATTATGCAGGCTTCATGCTAATTGGAGGCTTAGTATTCTGTTATTGCAAACCGTTTTATCTTCAAACTGAAAACGAGCATTATGCTGTGCAGCCAATAATACAATCTCTCTCTCTCTCTCTCTCTCTCTCTCTCTCTCTCTCTCTCTCTCTCTCTGTAGTATGTGTGTGTGTGCTTGTGTGATATCTGGGAGAATGTTTAGCTATTGGCTCTCGATTATGGTTTGCAGAAAGGTGTACCTCAGCCTACATCAGCACATATTGCCTCTTTTCAGTCCAAAATGAAATTGCTTTTTCAGTCAGTTTGTCTGATATCAGGGCTGATGGAGCTCTTAGCTGCTAACTTTCACATTTTAGATAAATCCTAACTCCCCAGAAGCACATTTTCACTCGCGGTGGTGGAATCAAATAAATTATCGTGTATAATATGCAGCCTGAATCTGGTACAGTCATAGGGTACAACCATACATTTTACATTTAATATGTCAGCACTATCGTACATTTCACAGTCTAAAAGCATTGACCTGTACTGTGTGCATTATGTGTTCCCATATGTCCTTTTTAAAAGAAACCTCCAATGTGGGAAAATATGAGTGAATTATTTGAAGGTGATTGCACTCTGAAAAAAATACTATGATTTCAAATGTATTTGAAGCATAAGGGTCATATTTAAGATATGTTTATACCTATGGTGATTTATTTAGACACTTTTCGTGTTTAAAAATCAATACAAACATTATCCCGCACTCATTTTAAATGGAAGTAGAGCAGCTTGCCTTTCATGTAATGTTGCATAATATGCTATTTTTAATAAAATATATAACAATACAGCTGAAATCTGCAGTTGATTTACATTGAGGGGTTTGGTTATCATTACTGGTTAAAATGATTTTTAAAAAATGTTAGACCAACATGCCAAACCATCCAGTGGTAGCACATGTCCAGCATCTGCATTTTAAGCCAATGGCATTAAATATTAATTTCATACAGTACTTACAAGTTACCTGAACTTTCTAGAATCTTCAGTATAACGTATACCAGTTTCTCATGATGTGCAGCCACGTTACAACAACGTCTTTAAATTGATTTGCCTGCAGGAATTTGCTGACTCCTGTGGTTTCTGGCTGTCGTTCATGCTGCAAAGCGTGTCGGACGGGTTCAAAATCTCTTATATTAGGAATTCCCAGTCTTTTTTCAGAACACCCACCCAATGAAATGGTTAAGTTCTCCTACCTTTATGTAACACCACCACAGGCTGCAGTGCAGTCACTCTCTGACACAGAAGCACATGAAAGCATTCTTAATATGTGGTAGAATGAACAGGGAGACTAATTTATACTCTCAGAAATAAAGGTACACAAGGGTACACATTATGTACAAGTATAAAACTGTCCCTCTAAAGGTACTAGTGACAAGCAATTGTACCTTTCTAGGTACTGAATGGTACCTTTTTTCTGGTAAAGGTACAGTTCTGTACCTTCAAGGGGTACTGCCACAGTGACAAGCAATTGTACTAGGTACAGAATTTGTACCCTTGTGTACCTTTATTTCTGAGAGTGTAGCATAGCAGTTAGGGAACTGGGCTTGCACCTCCAAGGTTGTAAGTTTGATTGACAGGTGAGGCGTTGCCTTTTCACTTGTGCAAGGTACTTAACCTGAATTGCTCCAGTAAATATTCAGCTGCATAACTGGCGTACATGTAAAAAAATGTTAGCATAAGTCACGTAAGTTGTGTAAGTCACTTTGGATAAGAACATTTGCTAAATGCCTGAAATGTATTGGAAAATGATAAATATCAGCATTAATAAAATTAGCACAATGGCAATACATATTTGTAACAAATGCATTATTAGAAACAAAAATGTTCGACTAAAATGCTTTTTTTCATTTTGATGAGGATGATCTGAGGCCTATTTGCAGACTCCCTCTAAGTCACGAAGTAACACCTTTCTGTTTGTGTGGGAGCGTGAAAAGCATTCTCAGCTGGAGACAATTGTATTTTCTGCCTGAAAGGGACTGTACGGATTTAGTCTCTTCTTACATCTCAAAATGGTGCATACCCTTAAACCAAGTATAGAAAGCAATGCCTTTTCTTTACAATAATTTACAGTAACCTGTGAGGGAAGTATTTTTCTTTCTTAAGGTTTAAATGTGTAGTCATACTTGTATCTGATGTATTTTTATACTTCTACTGTAAAATTGAAATACTCTTGAAAGCTACTTAAATACTCTTCTAATAAGATGATATTGACAATAAGCATGCCAGTGGGACATTCCACTTAGGAATCAATTAAACAAAGGAAAGCCAGAGATTGTTATGGGTTGATAAAAACAGTGACACATATGGCAAACAATTTAAGGTCTGAGCAAGAAGTGATGACTATGCTCCCTCTGCTGGTTACTCAAAGCACAGATATTGAAACAGCCCAGAGATTTTTCTTCTACAACTGTATGTATTGTAATTTTGTGAAAGCTAGAGCAACCTATTGTTCTGAAAGTTGGTATTGCTATTGTATTTACTGGGCAAAATATATACATTTTTAATATAAATGCATGCAGATTTAAGTTAAAATACCTCTCAATGCAACCTGTATACAACCTTTATGTAGTCTGCAGTCTTCAGCTAACTGCAGTGTTGTTTCCATAATTTAAACAAAATGCAAAAGACGCCAAAAATATGGCGAATGAAATTCAATATGGCCAAATGTAAAGTTCTGCATGTGGGAAATAAAAACATAAGGCAGGATTACTTTATGGGAGGAACAAAATTGGAATGTGCTCACTTTGAAAAAGACATAATGGCTGATAAAAGTCTTTCAGGTTCATGGCATTGTGCTGTAGCAGTAAAAAAAAGAAAGAAAAAAAAAGGCCAACATGATGCTGAGATATATAGCTGAAAGTATTGAGTATAAACTCTAGGAAGTTGTACTTATCTTATACAATACATTTGTTAGACCACACTTGGAGTATTGTGTGCAGTTCTGGGGACCGTACTACAAGAAAGATACAGAGGGAAACCAAACTGTTTCCTGGTATGAAATACAAAAGCTATGAGGAAAGACTTAAGATGCTTGACGCTTAGTAAAAGGAGACTTGATTTGATTGAGGTTTTTAAATTCATGAAGGGTATTAACAAAATAAACTACAGGAGGTTCTTCAGGTTGAGTCCTGTTTGTAGAATAAGGGGACATAAATGGAAATTAGCAAAAAGTAAAAGGTCAGTGTTTGGAATAGCCTGCCAGGTCACATGTTATGCGTTGCGTTGCGTTGCATTGCATTGCGTTGCATTGCGTTATGTTATGTTATGTTACGTTACGTTACGTTACGTTACGTTACGTTACGTTACGTTACGTTACGTTACGTTACGTTACGTTACGTTACGTTACGTTACTTTATGTTATGTTATGTTATGTTATGTTATGTTATGTTATGTTATGTTATGTTACGTTATGTTATATAATTGTGACTGAGGATCAGGACATCCTTGTTCGTATTTTCAGACCTAGAAATAGTGACCTTCAGTATTGCAGTCAGTCATTACGGTTCCAGTGATGGACTTACACACCACTTTTCCTCAATGACTCGTGAGAAGGGTTGTCGTTACAGCCATATGACACATGATCCCCCTAATGCTATTGTAAGGCATTGTTTACACTCACAGTTTCCGTATAATCAATACTGTATATTTGGTTGATTGTTCAGATATGATTTATTGTGGGATGTATGTCTAGTTCCATGCATTTAGACAGATTACGCATTTCTCCTAATCATCGCACTCAGCATTTTTTTTTTTTTTTTTAGACCTAACAACCAGCTGTACGGCTGGGCATCCAGCAATTGCTGCCATTTTGTATTAGAATGCTAATTGTCAGTAGGATGTTGGGGACCAGAGAAGACTATAAAGTTATTTGTTGTCAAATACAACCCTTGCTAGTGTGAGGTGATTCAAAATTGATCCATATGGGTCATCCAGGATACATAAATTGAATGTAACATGCATGGATTTTTACAAGTAATCTAATGTAACCTATGTTACACAAGGACACAATCATAAACATGTTTCATTATCAATTGGACCAATCACAGTTTCTTTTTCTAACATCTCATGTGTAGTCATAGTAACTCCCTGATAACACTTCTCACTCTTCACTCGAGAATGACTTGTCTTTCTCTTTTCATGTGCTTGACCTATATTTTCTGGAGGGAACTCCAAAAAGAAACAGGCCTGTGTCTCACATCCTTTGAATAAAAAGCTGGAGGACAAACTGACGGTGCAAATAAATTTTCTTGGCACAGTTAAGTTAGATACAGTACCATGGAAGTGGTGTTTGAATGAATAAGACGCTCTTGCCAAAATGAGTCAGTGTCTCGTTTGAAGAATCTGAGTCTAAGCTTCTCTCTGATCTTGGCAGCTATGTTAAGAAGTTATCTTCTTTCATGAGGACACTGTTTGTTTTTGCTATTTGTGGTGATCATGTGGCATATAATTTGGTTATTTAAATCAACAGCTCCCCAGTAATTCAAAATGTACTTGTAGGCTAACTTAAAAGATGTGGGGGTTCAAATCTCAATTGGGGTGCTGACATTTCACCTTTTGGCAAGGGGCATAATCTGACCTGTGAATTGCTTTGCTAAAATATCTGCACAAATGCATTGTATGCAAAAATGTAATCTTTGTAAGTCACTCTGGATAAATGCTGAAATGGAATGTAAAAAAGATCAAACACTCTTAGAAATAAATAGATTAATGAGATTAATAACAGCATTACAAAGCAATGTGTTCAGTTCATTATGTGCTCAGTGTTTGGAGTGGGCAGTATTTGTCAGTCCTTGTCAAGGACAAGTGCGATTTTAAAGTGGAATTTTAATAGCGTTTGGAAAATTTGACTGCAATGTGATTTTTACCTGTAACAAATTTACACTGAGTCGTGTTCATTTATGTTCCATCATGTCATTTGTAGGTAAATCTCATTAGACATGATACTAAAGTTTATACTGAAGGGATATTTTATGTTTATGACTTACGCGTGAGAGTGTTTCACATAGTTTCTAATACCAGGTCTTACTGAAATACAGGAGTTTTGTATATTGTGCAGAGTCTGTCTGTGCAGAGTGTGAGCCTGTTATCTTAGCCATGCAATGGTTCATTATGAATCGCCCCAGGCGTTCCCACCCATAGTCGGCACAAGCACCATCAGGATTCATTTGTGGGAGTGTCACAGCACCATGTTCCCCTGCTTTAGATGGATACAGTCATCCCATTGCAACAGATCACAAACTTCAGTCCTACAGGGTCACAGCGTGTGTTTAAGCACTTAACTGCTTAATTTAAATGACTGATTGACTGTAGAGTTACACACCGCACTTCCGAGACGTAACTGGCAGCTGATTTAAAGGACACAACAAAAATAAATAAATACATTAATTTTTTTGTTAAAATCATAAATAAATAAATAAATAAATAAATAAATAAATAAAAAAATAAATAAACAAACCACTGTGACCTTCCAGGACTATAGTTTGCAGACCCTGCTTTACAGTTTGTGCTCCGGGCTCCTTTCGAAAACAAACTGCACGGCGTAAGCGACAAGATGGTTTCCCAGGGACCTGTAAGCCTGGTGGAGAATGCAGGCGGCAGGATGGTATCCCAGAGACAGGAGCACAGGCAGCAGAAGGGTGGGGGTGTTTGGTAGTCACGGTGATTTAGCGGGCAGCTGGGGAAGGCACCGGGGTTATTCCCCGGCCATTCTGACATGGATTCTGTTGTGTGGCATGGGAATTGGGTACGTTAGCCTCAAAGGGAATGGACCTTTTTATATTCTGTCCTCATTGGAAAAAATCACTTTGTAAGCTGATTGATATCCATGTCAGGGGAGCATGGGGACTCAGGCTCTGTAATAAGCAATTTGTCTTCACTATTAGAATGAACATATTGCTATAAACATGCTTCATGGACATTAATATGTATTAAAATAGTTTTTTGAAATGATATGAGTTTGTTGTGCTCTTCTGTTTCTGAGACAACCCTGAAATGGCAGCAGCTAATCAAGTGTCACTAACAAGGTTTTGACAGTAGGGGGAGACAAAGTCAATATAAGGTAACAAACCCATTGTTGTTTCAAAGAGCAGCCCAACCAGAGCAAACAGATATCTGTCTTATGTGTATTGGGAATTCAGTTCTATATGCATTTCAGTTCTAATTAATACATTTTTAAGACAATGTATGTAGTACAAGCAGATTAAGCTGCAATAGAATACAACTCAGGTATGAAAATCACAGCCAAAGACCAACTAGTTAACTGAATGGGTATAAACAAGGAGTAGCATGAACATTTACACTTTTTCACTTATTGCTTCTAATATGATACAGAGATTCTTTGTAATTATCACTGAAGCAAAAAGAGAATTTCAACTGTCTGTAAACTATCAGGGTATTATGTGGTATAAAGGGTATTGTATGATATGGTTCAGTCATTTTAGTGGAGCTTGTTAATTAGGAGTTCTTAGTAGTAATTAATTAGTAGTAATGGAATAGTTGTTATGGTTGCAGGTGAATTGTGGCTTATAACTTAGTTTGGATATGATAGATTAAGTATGGGGCAATATGTATATCAAAGTTGATTTGATGTAGTAGTGTAGTAGAGTGTATGCGAGCAATACAGTGTTTCCACCAGACTTTCCAGTAGGCTTGTGCAGGTGGGTGAATTGTATGCATTTAAAGTTCAGTTAGGATTGGGCTATGTATGGTAAGATACTGCACCACAGATTGCAAATTCCAGTCCTAGAAGCCACTGTATCTTCAGGTTTTATGTTTGTTTCAGCACTCAACTGCTCAGTCACTGATTACCTAGACTCTACACAGCATGTTTCCAAGGCCTGAACTGGCTGCTCATTGAAAGAAAATGGCAAAATAGTGTTTCATCCTTTTACTTGTGCAATAATTGTATTCCTGTCAGTCTCAAAATCCCAGTTTTTACCTTCGCCTTTTGTGCAGTTAACGTGCACATGTGCGTCCTAGTGCATCCATCGGGGGGCAGTAGTAGCACACGCACATCTGGCAGGGCTTGTTTACTGGAAACAGGCCTTCGTCCTTATTAGCAGTCCCGTCGTGTCACGCAAACGCGTGAGATACTTGGCATCAGCAGAAACGTGAGGACAGTGATTAAGGACAGTTCCGTGAGTTATCATGCCCGGGAAGCGCTGCGATTCGCGCGGAACGGTCCGGCGCAGGCAGCAGCGGCGGCGGTGCGCGCACGCCATTCGAAACGTTATAAAGGTGATGTTGACAGATTCACGCTCTGACGCATAGCCGCATATGGGGCGGCCGCTCCCGGGGTAAGGGATGCGGGTGCTGTAACGGGAGGCCAGTTTATGTTGTGAGTGAATCTGTTCCGAACACATCCGCCCCGTGCAGTGGGACACAGGTGCAGAGGCACGGTTCAGCTTGGATTGTCGGCCTGGGGGTGTAGCGTGGCATCGTTTTGAGCTTGCACGGTATTTACAGTAGGTTGCAGGATGAGAGGATGTAGGCCAGGGGTCTGCTACCTTGGCCCTGGAGAGCCAAGGGGTATGCTGGCTTTCACATTGAAATCACCAACCATGGCAGACCCCAGAAGCCAGGTTAGGTGAGCTAACCTTGCAATCAACAGCCTTAATTGAGAAGCTCAGTGCTGGGTCCCTCATGGAAAGTGAATACACTGTACAGTACAGTGAAATACTGTAAATTATATTATCAAGATAGCGCGACACCGTTTTTCAAAAATAAATATTGTCTTTGTATTGCAGTAAATATAATTCTGTAGGGGCATGGATGAGTTCGAGTTTGACCTGTGTTTTGGATAGAGAGGCCATTTTAGGCTAAAGGTTGCAAATGCGAAAGTCCGTCTGTTACAATTAGTAGGAGCTGTGGAAGCTGGGGCAATGTAGCTTGCTTGTTCAGAGACTCTGCTGCTCTGAAAGGCTAGCTTGGTGTTTACTGTTGCTTTAAACCACTGTTAGCATGCGGCACCTCTTACAGGTGTCTGTGGTGGGGTAAGCAACCGGATGAGACAGTTTGTGCATCATTTGCTCTGTACTGCACTCGCCATTTAACACGTAAAATTGTCTTCCGTACAGAAAAGACATCTATACCTCCGCTGCTCCTGACTATATATTTAGACAACACCGTTCTTTATTATCATGCTTTTATGACTCACCGTACAACATCTACTCAAGCTGGTTTTTAGAATATCAACCCAGTACTGTGCCCCTGTGTTCAATCACTGTAACACAATCACTTGTAATCACACTGGCCATTGTAATGGTAATAGGTGTGCACAATTATCTTCCCTTCTGAGTTCCCTTCTGTGAGGTGACAACATTAATACAGCTGGCAAAGTGGCACAAATTGAAACCAGATGGCTGGACTTCTTCTTTGTAAAACTCACAATCTCACTGACCTGATACAATACTCTATTATGGGAATGTTGATATTTCCAAAGTGTCATTTTTTTCTGTTCATTAATGCATTGCATCGCTGTTCAACAGTTCAACTGTTTTGTCCCCTGTTGTAACCCGTTAATTAAATTAATTTTAGTTTATTTATTTATTTTGGGATTTCCAAGTGTAAAATTTAAGAAAACATTGTTTTCATAAACACCGGCGATTAGAACACCCGCTTAATTATGAACATGTATTTTTACCCAGACGTATATGAGGTTGTGATAAGGGTGCGTGTGTTTGTGTTTGTGTTCGTGTGTGTGTGTGTATGTGTGTGTCTGTGTGTGTGTGCATGTGATATGGCGTGGAGCGGTGTGTGATGGATTGATGTGGTGTGATATGGTGTGGTAGGGTGTGGTGTGATATTGAGTGGCTTGGTGAGATATTAGGGGCATCCCTTTGGGGGGAATAGTGGTATTAAGGGGGGGAGGGGTGGTCTGGTATGCTTTGGGAAGGGGGCCCACAGTGACTTTTGTGCCGCACCTCTGAGTGTAGTACTGTATGTTGCGCTATAATATGGCATGGTGCCCGTGTGGGGTGAAGTTGGCTGGATTCAGCATGTATGAACAGCTGCCTCCAGTCCTTACAGAATGAAGCAGTGACCATTCCTGTATCCATATCATACCTCCAATATCATAACATCTCCTTTTGTCCAAAACATGTCAAATACCAAATACCACAAGGACCGTATTTCTGAAATGTGCATCATAAGCACAGTAAGTCTGAACCACAGGCTGCATGGAAACACCATATGGCTGCCTTTATGTACATTCTATTGGACTGCTCATGCCTTAGCATTAGCTAATTAACCTGATATTTATAGATATTTATAGCAACCCTGATATTTATAGTCATTTGTCTGTTATATATGAAGTAAAAATTTTTAAAAGTTAAATAACCAGTGTCAATTTCTGCCTATGACTGGTCTATGCCTTACTGCAACTGCCATAACTTCACTGACTCAGCCTATCCTTGTAAAGTAGGCTTGATGTTAATGACTAACCCATGGATACCTGATGCTTTATGAGAATTGTACCTTATCTGACCTGTGTTCTGCAGTTGTTCCAACAACCTTCAGTATGTACTTATTGTATGTCGCTGTTGATAAAGGTGTCTGCCAAATAAAATGTAATGCAATGTAATGTAATATAGAATGAATGCAAATAAATAAAAGAATGGTTCATTAGAAGATATTAAAGATCTCAGGAGTGTAAAGTCAGTGTGGTTTCTCACTGCGAGCCAGAGCATCTCACAGATTGCAGCTGGAGGACGGCAAGAAGCCACAGGAGAGAAGAGCGCTGCGTCGTGCTTTGACCCTAGTTTCTGGGCGTGAGGCCATTTGGGCAAAGAGAGCGTGGGGAAGCATCACTGCAGCGGAGATAAGGGGTTCACACAAGATGGCCGCCATTAAGCAGTTCAGCAGCAATATAGGTCTGTTGAAGAAAACTGTGACTCACACGCAAGAGGCTTTGCTGTACTGGCACATTTTCAAAAATGTGTCCTGTATTTTGGACGGCAAGCGAGGACACGAAAGCGATGTGTTTATCATCAAGTGGGAGGCCGGTGCTGACCAGCAGTTTGATCTCGCTATCAAACAATTCAGCTATCTTGCATAATCAACGACATCACGGAACATAAAATATCCCTGAAGAATATTCATAATTGCAGTTTAGAGCATGACCTAGACCAGACGAAACAGAGCATAAGCGGACGCAGCAAAGACGCAGCACCTGGAGCGGGATAAAATTTGCGAGCGGATCTTCAAGTGTGAACGGGCCGCTGAGCGTGTTTCCAAAATACAGCCAGATTGCTGTTGTTTTGCAAAGAACGTAGAAAAAAGTTATTAAAATAGAAACTTCACACCACCAGCATCGCAGGGTTAGGCCTCAGTGTCACGCAACAGCAAGGTACAGTGCGTTTTAATGCAAATAGACACAGTTGGGGGTGGGGGCCTGTCGGATTAAACTGGGTTTACAGTTTTTCTATTTGCTTTTACCTTTTATCCAAAGCAACTTTTAATATGGTAAAATAACCACAGGCACATTTATCATGGTAAAGCTCCAAAGGGTTCAGCCATTGAGTTTATAACAGCTTTTTTCCTAAATTTAGTCTTTCCTTAACTTGTGACAAGGATAGGCTAATGGAATATGAATCGGTGCACTATGTGAGATGTGAGCTATGCATGTTGAACATATTCATGTTTCACACAGCACCTTTTAGGGAAAGCGTAATCTGTGGATCTGAGCACACCGGCTGGAGCATTTTGTTACAGTAGAGAACCAATGATGATTAATCACATTAAAAATAAATAGTCACAGAAATTCAATATTATGTGTCAAATCTATTCTATATAATGCAATATAACCCTCTCACCAAGAGCTTAGATTTATTTTGTCTCCTTATTTACTCTGTGTGTGTATGCGTGTGTGTGTGTCTGTGTGTGTATGACAACCAACTATAAATAACTCAATGTCTGAATCAAACACCCACTGTTTTGACTTCAGTACACTGTCACGCTCAGTCAGGTTAGCCACAGCTAACAGGAAGTATACCACAAACTGTACATACATCACAATCTTCACTCAGAACAAAAAAGGAAATGTGAAGAATCTCCATGACCGCAGAAGTGTCTCTATCTAGTACTGCATCTCAGATCAAGAAGCAGATCTGCTGGAACTTATTTTCTGCTGGAACTTACTTCCCCCGCCAAATCCTCTTTATTTCCTGTGTATCAGAGAACCACACAGTCAGCAGCTGATGCTTTCGGATAGACCTACAGACCCCAAATGTCGGCTTCTTCTGTTCGTTCACACACAGCCGGAATGTTCTTCAAACAGACATCTTGCGGATCTCGCTCTTCCAAAATTGGGCGCCGACTGTGCTTCGCGCGGTCAAACGCCATCGATTTACTGGATCGACGTGTCACTTGCCAGCAGGCGGTTGCCATCCCTTTTAACATAGGATGCCAACTTCAATGGACCCGAACCGCAGAACGGGGAAGCATTCATTCAGTAAACAGGGACCGTGTGCCAAATAGCCGCAAACACAGTACCATGGATACATTATTTCCAATAAAAGCTTCCGATTGTACATTCGGTTTTCCATTCATCCAGTTATCACGTGCCTGGGTAGCCACCGTTATGAGGTCAGAATTTACCAAAAACTTGGTCAAAACCTGGGTCAAATAGTTATTTGGAACACTTTAACTCTTGGAACACTTTAACATTAACTTTGATGCTTTCACTTACAGATAAATGAGAAGTTTCAGTTACATATGTTACGAACCAAAACATACCATCATACAAATTACTCTTGTTCTGAATGTTTGTGAAAATAGATGTTGCTTTTGAAATAATCTGTCATCAATTATAGCGTCATCAATATCTGCAGGGATTTTACTGGTGTCTAAAGGGTCAAAGTATACTAAATAATTATTTTACCCAGGCCTGATGTCCACCACAGTTAATTATAGGTGGTGGTTTCTTGCAGCTCTTCAGGCTTGTAATGTAATACGCATGATTTGCTCCAGCAGTTTGAGACACTTTTATTTGACTCTCCCTCCTGTAAATGATTCATTTGCAAGCCTGTTTGATTACACTCCAACGCAGTCAGAACAGTGAATCTCTTGTGTTTTACTACGTGGATAAGACAGGCTTAATTGGCTCAAAAAATGTCCTTTTCCTCAGCCGATGTTTGGAGCGCATTCTGGTTCAAAATGGCTTCCGTACATCAGCCAGGTGGTGGTGATTGGACCCCATCCCAGCATGCATTGGGTGAGAGGCAGGACAGGTTGCCTGTCTAATTCAGGGATTATTATTATTATTATTATTATTATTATTATTATTGTTGTTGTTTCTGTATGCCCCATGTCATGTCAGTAAATGGTCATGAGAAGTACTATATCTACAAGATTATTTGGGCAGCGGGCACTAGGTATTGTGTAGTTACATTGAAAAGGACTGATTTCGTAGCATTCCATCTGTTTACCTCCCTGCTCCTGACTCTCCTCTCCAAGCCGAGCCCGGTTCAACACCAAGCATGGTGCCCTTTCTGAGCCGAAACTACCTTTACATCGCTTTCACAGCACTGTACGCCCACTTCCACGAGCAAAACGCACATTATAGCTTGCGAAAACTGCAAGTTCTCTCCTTACCATCAGACCAGGGTCACTTATCTGAAGTACTTTAAGCCTTTAGACACCAGTTCTTCGCAGCTCTCTGACAAGTAGCTCAGGTGGAACTCGTTATGCAATTACTGGTATCCTCTCCCACGCACAAGCACTTTCAAAATCGGATGAAGTTGTCGGTGCCTGTCGACTGTTGGCAGATTTGTAAATTGAACTCAGGGACCCTGCAAAGTAGACAGTCATGCATCTCAGTTACCTCCATTACCGCCAGTTAAAACAAGATTTCATTTCAACTGTCAGGCCATAGTAATTTGTGGGAATATGGGTGGAGGCTCAATATTCTCATGTAGGGTCTGTTGCTTCCACGAACCAGTACACTGTAAACCCAAGCTGAAGGTATACAGAGTCAATAATTCCACCCAGTTAAATACTGTCTCTGTAGTGGAGGACAACACTGGCCAAGACACAGTCTGTGGATGTATCCACTGCCCCCACACAGCACATTTAAAATGCAGACAGGGCCTGGGGTGGGAATTAAGTAAGATCTCCTTTCCCAAAAATGACATAGCTCACAAAGCTCTGGACCCTGGATTTAGAGTGTCCTCGCAGGTAACTGGATCAGGGTTGGCATTACTGTTCTTGTAGGGCCAGATGTACAAGCATGTTTTTGTTTATACCAATTGTCCTGGCCCAGTTAGTTAATCAGCAGAATAAACCAATGCCTGTTCGTTCTTACAGAGGACCACGGCAAAATATTTATAGGGACGTAAGAGTAGTCTTCAGCTGTCTTTCTTCTCAATAGTATAGCTGAAATTATTGGTCTAATGAACTAATTAAGAGCAGAAGTTGGCATGAAATCTAAAAACAGATACAGGTCTCCTTGTGTAACCCTGATGTGGCAAGTAAACACTTCATGAAGTAAAGCAAACAAAAAGCTACTCAATTTGTAATCCTTTACGAACTTGTTCTTTCATAATAAAAGCACCCTTTTTCGACTGCGTTCTGTTGGAAAGCAATTAATAAGAGGCACAGGGGAGCTAACAAGAATTCCTATTCTGGGCTACAGGGAGTGACATCATCTCATCAGCGCTTATTTTGTCATTATGACCTCTGCTGGGGGAAAAGCCCTCTGCCTCCATTGTAATAAACTCGCTGAAAGGCCTAATGTGATTGCATTATCTTCAAAAGCACTTTTCCTCAAGCGCCAGGGAAGAAGGGGCGGGCCAGACAGCAGTGTTTAGAAGACCGCTAGCGAGTCCTGGACCACGTCGCCGCGGCAGAACGCCGTACTGTTTTGCTGACTGAGTCACAACGCACGCTGCTGAAGGAGTCACGGTCATGGGTGGAGGGGTGGAGGGGTGGGGGTTTTGGCACCGGCTGCACCGTGCTGACTCATATAAAACCCACAGTCTGAAAGACAGAGGACAAGTCTGTCTGTTAACAAACTGGGTCATGACAACAGCAGACAGCCAAAATCTCCTGGAACTTCCCAAGCTTCACTTACCAAACCCCAGTACCATCCCCTGGAAATGGTTCATTGTCATAGAATGTGTTTTTTTTTTTCTTTCTTGTGATATCCATCTAACATTAGTGAAAGATTCACTGCTTTGTGCAGTTTGTTATGGAAAACAATTAAACTGAAAGTTTGCTGAAAGCTAGCCCTCCCAAACTCCCTCGAGGAGGGTTTAGCTCTCCTGAAAATCAGTTTTGCCAGGTTTGGCTGTCTACAACAAGCATGCTATGAATATGCTAATGAATTGATATTACTACTAACTGCTGTTTAATTGAGAACTTTAAAACTGTGAGTAACTATTCCTCAAGGGCCCTGGCAGGTCATGTGTCCTGACAGGAGCAGGAAGTGAAGTCACGTGTGAATTACAGTAAGTCACGTGACCCGTGTGCAGACTGTGATCCCTGCACTCTTGCGTACGTGTGCGGACAGGAAGCCGTCGCAGAACTGAAGAACCGAGGCTCGAACTCCCGGTGATTAACGAGCACCGCGTGCACAGCACTATCCGTTACGGGGCTCAGCGGAGGGCTCTCCCATCCACAAATATCCCCGCTAACAAGGCGAGGAGGTGACCCGTGAAGCGGGGGACGAGTTCGGGCCCTCAGAGGGAGGGCTGAACAGCTGCTGAACGCCCCGCTCATTTAGGTCGGGTTTGTTGAGGACTCACTGCTCCGAGACAGTCGTGCTGCTCCAACAGATACTATTTCCTCAGTAGACCTGGCACGACTCATCAGCTGAGTCCAATAGACGTTTATCTCCACAAAACGTAATTATCAGGAACGATAGAAGCAATCTTCTTTTTTCCATTTGTCAACATGGAAACAGTATTCTGGTTGAATCAGTTGGGGTTCTCAGCCAGCTACTTTTGATCTTTGATTTATTGATTTTATCAATATATGTTGTACACAGACCAGGATGAGAACTAGTAACATGTTAAAAAACAAAGACAAAAATCAAACATATGATGGGCTTTCATACAAGCATGTTCATCATTTATTCAATAAATACTTGATTATTACTTGCTCCTGGGTACATTTAGCTATGGTCAAAGACTAGTCCAGGTGTGGACTAGTATCTGTCTCAGGATTTCAGGGCAATAAACATAATAACATAATTACATAATCAGCCAAATCATTTATGCGATGTGATATTTTAGTCACGTTTCTTGAAAAGGTCATAAATGACAGCTGAAAACTGTTCTTGTCTATATTAAGGGTTTAATGTGATCAAATCTACGAGAGAACTGGCATTCTGCTGTATTCAGCTAATTGGCTAATGAAATTAGGACCACTGATGGAAACAGAAACCTGAAAACACACCGGCCCTCCAAGAACAGGTTTAGCCAGTCCTTGATCTAGACTCTTCTTGTACTCAGAGCCCAGACTGGCAGTCAGCTGCCTCATCTGGCGGTCCTCTTGTGGCTGAGACTGTGGCTGAGGCATCATTTGCTGTTGTTGTCGGAGCAGCTTCTCGCATGGGGCTCGTGTCTGAGAGGGAGGTGGTAGAGTCGGGTGATCTCAATGCTTGGATTCAGTCCTGGTGAGACAGAACATCTGCTGTGGGGAGACTAGGCCTCACAGCCTTCGGTGTTTGGAACTTGGGCCGATGTGTGCAAATATTCCCCCCGGAGACGTGTTTTTCTCACGATCAGTGGTTTTTTTAATGACTCAGGATGAAAAGGAAATTTAGGGAAACCCAGCTTCTGACCCTTCAGCCCACCCCACCCAGATTGCTTGCACAGTATCCTCATTCTCCCTCCAGGGCCTCTCTTCTTCCACCCCCACCTGACCAGCCCCCCCCACCCCTCCGGCCCCTGGGCCGTCCCCAGACACTCTTTCACTGTGGAGCCTTCCTGTACAATCCCGCAGAGACCAAACACTCAGACACCACCCCTTACACAAATAATATGATCACGTGCAGAGTGAGTGTGTCTGTGTTTGTGTGTGTGTGTGTGTGTGTGTGAGAGAGTGTATACATGTGTATGTGTGAGTGTATATGTGTGAATGTGGGGTGTGTGTTTGTGTGTGTGTGTGTGAGTGTATACATGTGTATGTGTGAGTGTATATATGTGAATGTGGGGTGTGTGTTTGTGTGTGTGAGTGTGTGTGTGTTTGTGTGAGAGAGTGTATACATGTGTATGTGTGAGTGTATATGTGTGAATGTGGGGTGTGTGTTTGTGTGTGTGTGTGTGAGTGTATACATGTGTATGTGTGAGTGTATATGTGTGAATGTGGGGTGTGTGTTTGTGTGTGTGACTGCGTGTGTGTGTTTGTGTATGTGCTTGCAGGTGTGTGTTTGTGTATGTGTGTGCATGCGTGTGTGTGTGTGTGTGTGTGTGTGTGAGTGCATGTGACCTGTGAGTGTGTTTCTGAGAGGAGCTGTGTGATCCCCAGCTGTGCCAGCATTTTTATTCAGCCCTGTTTGGACTGGCACACTTTCAGTCCGTGTCTCTGACAGGCTTCCCACCATTCAGCAGGCCAAACAACAACAATGACCGTCCTCTCCTGTCCATGGTGTTCCCTCTGGGGGAAAGTGTTCACACAGGTTCTACTGACACTCGGCTGCTGCATTCAATTCCTCTTAACTGCTTCATAACTACAGGAGGCACTGGTTGGTTAGAGGAGTATAGGGTGCCATATTACAGTAGGTACACAGAATGCCCATTGCCACAGTATTGTCCTTGGTTTTACCCCTTAATGAGCTTTCAGAAAAATGTCTCAAATTGTAGCATTTTGTGACAATGGCAATGGAAGTTTCAGTGTTAAGAATATAGGACTGGGAATCTGGTATTTTTATAGAATCTGTGGTGCCCATCCAGGATTGTAAATATCCCAGCGCTGGCCCCTGAAGTCTCTGAGTGTTACTGTGCTGGGAGAGAAGAAAGAGGAAGAGCAGCTGAGAAAGGAAGTCAAACAAATAGCTTCCACACACATTGTATTTTCAATATCACATCCTGAAAACTGGATGAAGAACAAAAATATAAAAGAATGAAGCTATACAGCATAAAAAGCTGTATCGTGAATATATTCATTGCTGCAGGGGAGTTAGGTGTGACATAAAGCAGAGTGCCATATTGCTTTTATAAAATGATTGCAACATGCAGCATATAGAAATTTTTTTGAATGGACAATATGATATATTTTGTAATATTATTTGCAATTAACATGGAGTGCTACCGTTTACAAACAGGCTGTTTGATCAGTCATTACCGTATCGAATTTACAATTATTGTAGAATGCAGTCACAGTCAATCAGCATCCAGGATCAAAACAGCCAGTTTTAGAAAATGTATTCATGCATTCACGTATTATTACTTCCACAGGCAACAGCTATAGCTATTCACAGACACACACCAAACACACATGCACGTACACATGCACAAATACACAAACATACAAACACAGGCACACACACACTGATTTGAAAGCTGAGAGCTATAACTGAGTGTAGAGATGGAACTCAAAAATCTCCACACACAGTACAGGTTTTTAGGTAAACACAATCTTCAGTCCATAGACAGACACTCTTGCCAGTCAGCGTTAACACCAATGCCACTGTAGACATCAGAAAAGAACAGAAATGATGTCCCACTTATCACTGACCGACTAACTCTTTGACCCACTCTCTTCGAAGAGTCAGGGGAACAAACAGTACCATCTGTGTAGTAAATGCAAGAACGGTGGAGGAGGTAAAGTTCATTTTAGAGGAAGAGAACTACATTACTCTAAATTGGACCATCATTTTACACATCATCATTGTACGAGAATGCTTCCATTTTACCGAGTGAGGAACAGAAGTTTTACATCCAGAACCTTCCCTCACAGCTCCCATCAAGTGCACTCCGGGTAATTTTTGGGGAAAAAGGGAAGTAGCACAGAATGACATCTGCTATGTGCAAACAGGAGATACTCTCTTTGTAGTATTAACGCACCCAGACCTTAATCCATTTGAGGAGGACAGTGGCCTGCTGTCACCTGCCGATCCCCCTCCACATACTCCTGTGAGGAACCATTACTTTAAACATTACATCATAGGTGGCACTTAGGTGGTGAAACAGGGACAGGAGGGACACAGATGGGATGTCACACCTGTGTGAGACGATACGTCGTGCAGATGGCCTTCTTGCGGCCTGAAGGCGTGACAGACAGCGAGGGGCTGGGGGGACTGTCAGACACAAACAAACTGTCATACCTCTATTTCCCCTCCCTCAAATAAAAGTTGTTGTCAAGGAAATGTAAAAAATATTTTTGGAAGTGAAAACATCGGGTAAACTGAATTTTAGCAAGTGTGGTCTATCCAGGCAGACTCAAATGATATATCCTGGATTAGTCAAACCACTTTCTCCAATATATAAATATATCTCAACCAAAACACATTTAAAACATACAAAAATGCCTAGTTACTCACACATACAAAGCTCTGTCTGCAAGGCATTCATTAAAACTTGCTAAATCTAGGCCTACTATTAAAAGTACTGATATAAAAATGAGGTAAAGTTACAACAAACAATATTTGCTGTATTAGCTTGCTCAAATTAAACAAGCTCTATTCCATAGCAATGTTTCTTAAATTGTTTTATGTAACTTGGCCCTGTGTTTTTTCATCTGAAGAGAATTACTGTAAATTCCTCCACAGAATTCTTCCATTACTTTAGAAATGCCACAGCGGTCAATTTGACCGTTGCCACTACAAAAATCAATAAATCTGGAATCCATACGGCTCCTCCTTCATGACTTTTCCCAAATAGAATGAAAAATTCAAACAACAAGCAATTGCAGTGGCAGGCAGAATTATTTTTGCAGGTCGGCAATAAACAATGTCACTTTACCCTTTATTTTCTTGGGATTGATTACTTGCGTTTTTTATTTTGATTTTTTTTCTTTTTTTTTTGGTTTATATTACAGACAGACTATCGAAATGGCCACATGAAAATGAATGAATCAGATGAAGTTGATACCTGGTAGAAAGGTCTATTCACATAGATGGACTCTCATAATAACTTCTCTATAAAACCCAAATAAATCGCCTGTGTTTGTGCGTGTGTGTAGCCCGTTTTACTCTTTACCCTCGCCCAGACACCACAGCGCGAGCGGCTCGGCGCATTCGAGGGCTCCAGCTCTCCGTGCCAAACAGCTCGGATACAGTCACCGCGGTGTCATCGCCGAAGTGCTGAGTTGCGTTTTCTGTGTCTGACTTTATCGGCGCAGTGCTGCTCCAGCGCAGGGCGCGAGGCCGTTTCCTCTCAGCGCGTCATTGTAGAATGTCAGCGAACTGGCAGAGACTGAAGATCGCGGGTCCTCTTCCCCCCCGCCGGCCTCGTTCGTTTCCGCAATCGCGTTTATATTCCCTTGGGAGTTCCGCCGCCCGGTTCATTTCGCAGAATCGCTTAGCCGGCTCTGCAGTGGGACAACAGATTCATACAAATGACGTGCGTGGGGGCCTCCATTCAAAGTGGCAAAATTTCTTGAAAGATACATTATTTCACGTGCTGAGGGTAACAGGTGGCCTCCATGTCTTCACCATCATTATGAAATGGTTATGAAATAGGCTATAATAAATTAATTCCTTCACAAAAATGTAGTTCACAGTCGTTCCCATCTGAAGTGTACAGCAGAATACACCTGGCAGACTGCAGGTTTGGGTGAAATTTAGTGAAATACTTTTAACTCTTCATCTATTTAACAGAAAATGCTCTTCGGGTCCCTGAGAATGTTTAGTGAAAATTTTTCAAATCAAAATGTACAATCACGTGAAATAAAAAAATCTGTTCTGCATATTTCATTATGTCTCCTGTTGGCAGGAATTCCCAGGATCACGCCTCCCAGACTAATGTGACAGAACAGAGATGTGGCCGTATTCAAGTTTTGTTTGGTCATGTGCCTGGCGATGGCTGCTTTTGTCTGCACTGAGAATAAGAGCATGTGCAGTTTGTGCATGAGTCAGATAGTCAGACAGGAAGCACCAGGCTGAAGCTAAACATGAGAAGAGGTGGTGAGCAGAGAAGGTGGGGTGACACCAAAAATAACTACTGCAATATAGGAAAGTGAAACGCGATAAAGGATGATCATGGTCAAGTTAGTCACAGGAATAGAAATGCAAGGAGCTTGCTCATCCAGAGAAAGATTTTAAAAGGGCAATTTTGATGCAATGCAATTGCCATTGGAGTATCTTGTAATGCTTTTATATTTAAAATGTAAATATAAGAGCAACATCAGCAGCAAAATTGCTAATTAAAACTGTCAGACACACGTGAACTGTCGGAAAACCCACTGGACAAAGAGTGCAAGAGACACAAAACAATTAGTACAAGGGTAAACACACAACATGCTGTGCTGCTGCTAAGCACATATTTATGTGGTGTAGATTGGGTTTGGACTACAGAGAGACATTTTCGAAGGGGGAAGGGGATGACAGTGTGGGGCCAGAACTGTAATTGCACCCACACTGTACTGTGTGTGCCTCCAGTCAGATACATAAAAACAGAAATACATTTTTCCAATGGGAGAGGGCGAGGCAAAGAAAGAGACTTTCATTAGTGAAAGTATGGGAGGCTTTCCTTCATGAAATATTCCATCTCATCAGCACAAATATTAGCCTAAAAAATTAGTGACAGCTAACAGCAGGCATTAAGGTTTCCCCGCTTTTATTTATTGAGACAATTGCATGCTAAGTGAACACAACAGAGGGGGGCATTGCACCAATCATCCAAACTGGCCAGGGGCCTATCAGAGAGACCCAAAAGCGCAAGAAATGCATACAGTTTTTAATGCCACTGGCCGTGCTGCGTCGACCTACTTTCCCTGGCCAGGTCAGTTCCTGCGTTCCTTCCAGATGGACAGAGGGTTATTCACGTAGTCTGGCATGCTCCCCGGTTTCATGTGGCAAAGACCCACCGTGTTAAAACCCCTGCAAACCTGACGGAACACTGGTCCGCAGGAAAAGGTGTTGATCTTGGCTACCAGCAGCAGACCGGCGGCCATTTTACTGTTGCCGCCGACCGGAAAGGAAGCAATTTTATACTGCATTTCACCAACAGAGGAACAAACGGCCTTTGGTTTCCTCTCGCGTTTCGTGACAGAAAAGTATGCACAGGCTACACAGGTCAGTGCATTTCTTGCCCCGCGGAGTTTTCACCAGGCCAATGATAACATTGCGACTCTGACCGTTTGTAGAGGAGTTGAAAGTGCCTCGATGGGTGATCACGTTAAGACATTCTTTTCTCCATACGGTGTGGTTCCTTTGTCCCTCACAGTCTCTGAACACCTGGTGGTAAAACAGAGACACAAGATTACACTCAAAATGGCACAGCTCATTTCAAAGCCTGCTAGCGCGATGCAATGTAAACAAGTAATGACTTTGTTATTGATGAGAAGGAAATCCTGTGCCTGTTGCGGTCTGAAATATTTATGAAGAAATGAATCATTTGGAGAACAACAGACACTGCAATGCTCTTGAGCTCTCCAAACAAAAACAGCTCGCGTACATTTGAAATCTAGCCTCGGAAGATGTCTCAAATATCTCTTTTAAAACTGCTACATTTACCTCTAACCTCCCAACGGTATCTTACATGCTTTCAGTTTAGAGCCCTGGGTATAATATTCGTGCAACGATTCACAATTGTATCAGAAATCTGATCCCATTTATATTCTGTAGGGTTTTTTTTTTTTGGCACTTTCCTCACTTGTGTGCGAGGTGACTGCAAAGCGGGGGTGCAACCGGGACTCAGTGCCTGGCGGCAGGGTTGCGAAGCGGGGCCTATTTTTGGGATGAAGAGAGAGAAGGTGTGAGAGAGAGAGAGGTGCCGCTGTTAGGACAGGTATAAAGAGTTTCGTGACTGCGTTCCCGGAGGACTGGGAAAGTGGGCGGAACATGAAAGGGACACACCGCCTCTCCGCCCCGACTCGGGGCGAGCTCAACGCCCTCGCCTCCCTCCGAGTGAAGTTCTCGACGCCTACCAAACTAGCGATTTGAGCAGAGAGCTGTCAAAACCTCCCTCAGGCCGCAGCCTGGGAGATGGCTACCCAGCTTGACCGCTTTCCCATGAGACCTGGTAAAATTCTCTGTGCTGCTACATCAGGGAAACTCAGATCTTCTGCACACGTGTACACCCTCAAGACCGTATAACACTCAAAGTACTTGCAAAGCAGACCTGCAAAAATGGGATGCAGGAAGGCCATCCACCACGTACACACACCTATAATGCCAGATGTTTTAAATAGGGATCAAATTTTCATAGACTTGGGCTAATATTTCTTTGGATTGCAGGGAAGCACACCATTACATCTGCACATTTTTTACAGATGGTTAATTTTTTTATTTCCTATCAAGTACTTTGCTTCAAATGCTTTCTTTTGATTCCAGCGATTGTTTTGAGAAACCATTGCACTGATCTGTTTACATGTTTTTGGACTGCATGGGTTAGTTTTTTCCCGTATCAAGTACTTTATTTGAAATGCTTTAACATTTTAGATTCCAGCGAAATTGTTTTGAGAAACCATTGCACTGATCTGTTTACATATTTTTGGACTGCATGGGTTAGTCTTTACCCGTATCAAGTACTTTATTTGAAATGCTTTAACATTTTAGATTCCAGTGAAATTGTTTTGAGAAACCATTGCACTGATCTGTTTATATATTTTTGGACTGCATGGGTTAGTTTTTTTTCCCGTATCAAGTACTTTATTTGAAATGCTTCAACATTTTAGATTCCAGTGAAATTGTTTTGAGAAACCATTGCACTGATCTGTTTACATATTTTTGGACTGCATGGGTTAGTTTTTTTTCCCGTATCAAGTACTTTATTTGAAATGTTTTAACATTTTAGATTCCAGCGAAATTCTCATGGTAGGAGGTGGTGCAATGGCTTGTGTCTGTGAAAATTGGATTAATATTAGTTACAGGGTAGTTTATATTCTGCAATGAAGTCTGTGTTACATACAGTATCTTCTAATTCACAGAAAGGCTATTTTGATATGGGCACATGCTGAATGGGGAAAAAAAGACTTTAAACAAGATTTGTGGGAGAAGATATCAGGAAACCCCTCAAACTACTACCTGTTATATCTGTTCCCTAAACGTTAAAATCACCACGTACCTTCACTCCCTTGTGTCAGCTGTTTCCAAGATATCTCCCTCTTCTGTCTTCATTAAAATACCTATATACATGTTTAATTGATGTAAAAATGGCTCTAAGCTTACATCAAAATATTCCACACATAATGTGTGTCTTAAATCACTTTTGAATGCATATCTCTATATTCTACTGAAAAGAATAAAACACAGCAAAATATGTGTTTTTGTTCAACGCTAAACAGTTTATACGAGTCCAACAGGGATGAAATTTACTCTGTCAGAGTAAAATTCTCTCTATCGAAGTGAATTTAACACAGAACATTTTATCATGTGATGACTGGCTGTCTGGAAGCTGAAAAGCCGCTGTCTCCCATTCAGTCCGACACAGCTGTCGAGCGAATTTTCTGTTCCTTTTGTGGAATATCGATTCCATCTGCCGTCCTCCCGGTTACATTCAGCGCTGAGTTTTTGGGGGAATGTGAATTATATGAAAAGGGAGGATGTGGAAGACAGTACCCAGCTGCCTCGCGTTGGCATCTCAATGCTTCCTGAGCTTTCTCGGTCACGCTGCGAAATAAGCACAAGGCACGGCTCAGTAAATTTAGGACGCTTCCTGAACACGTCAAAAAATCTTTCGGCTTCCATGACGTCAGGCCTGTGTATTTTTATATCACGGCTCTCAACTGACTTTTTTTGCCGTTTGCTTTCGATCAGCAGCCAACTCCTTGGAAACAAGGCGTGTGGACTCTTCAGCTAAATTCAGCATATATGGTCTGAAACACCTTTAATAAAAACCAGCAAACACTGTGGCCTTGCAGGACTGACATTTGAGGTCCCTGATATACAAATATACAGAAGAAAAGAGAAAAATGCTCTAAAATTCACATTTCCATTCAAAAGATTGTACATGCAGATTTAGCTTTGAGGATATATCACAATGACATCACCTTGACCGTGCTGGCGGTCAGTGAAGGGATTGCAATCTTCAGCTTGAACTTGCTTTGGCCCCATTTATCTGTGCATTTTTATTATACAGCATCTAATTTCTTGACAAATGAGATAGGCCTGCATCTTGCTTTCATTAACATGTGTGAACTCAAGAAATTGTGATTGGATCACTTCAGGAGGAAGTCTGAACTGGATTCCGCTGGTATTGGATGTGATTGTAAATGAGTCTTGTCCTATCGCCAACACTCTGCGGGCAAGAAACATCCTATAACAAGCTTGTGTGTGACACGAGATAAGGATACTAGGTGCGTCTAAATGAACAGGATCAGATATACCGCACATTATAAATCATGTGATTACAGACAACCACATATATCAAGTACACAAAAATCAGATAGTCAACTGATATGAGTGGAAACAAGGATAAATTATGAATGGCTCGTGAACAGCAGGTGGACCCGCCTCCTTCCTACCCAGCTCCACCTCCTCGGTCACCAAGACAACCTGAGCACAGAGCCCGTGTAGACACACACCCACATAAACACGTGCATGCACACACCCACATACACACCCGCACGCACGTTCCCATTCCCATGCATTTAGCACACTTGCACCAATGACGCATACATACACACGGGCACAGAACTGCTGCCCCCAGTTATTATGCACCTCTCTCTCTCAAATCTGCAATCCTGATTCTGTTTGGATATCCCACTGTGCCCCATGCATGGCTGCAGCATTAAACCTCATTGAAATTAGTTGTGTTACAGAGAGAGTAATCCGCTGTATATCAGTCTCTGTTCTAAGTGTTTTCATTCTCATTTGTATTCATCTCTGATTGTACAGCAGCATACCCACACACAGAGGTACAAGACAAATTCACAGATACACACACACACAATATTTTATGCATGTCACTACTCTCCCATATGAAAAGGAAGCCCAGCTCTGAAATACACTTACTGCAGGTAGGCAGTGTAGTCTGCTTGCTCTAATTACATCACAAAAAACCTTGCCCCATTTTCCTTTATTAAAGATACAGTTGGATAATTTAAGCAAATATATACAGGTATTCCTACACATCAAATGGGATGAGTATGTGATGTGGTGGTTATATGTCTGTTTAGAAGGAAAATGAAAGCTATATTAGCTACAATCTATTTAGAAGGCAAATTAAAGCTATATTCTCACATTGCAAACCACTTCATCTACCACATCACTGGACAAAAAAGAGGGAAAATCTCTGCTTGAAGATAAAAATGTACCAGTTAAAATATAAAAATGTTTGATGACAATAACTGGTCACTCTGTCCATCTTCATAATGCAGTGACAGTCAAAAGAGTTTTCAGGGTTGGGCCAAGTCTAGACTAGTTTGTATGTGCTGCCCGAAAGAGCTCCATCATCAGCACCTACGTTCCACAAGAAAATCAATCACAGTATTTTGTTGATGCAAGACAAAAGCATTTTCTCAGGTGTTGCTTCTGAATACCCAGTGAATTCTTTGCTTGGTTCAGATCTGGTGACTCAGAAGGCCCTGACATTTTCTGTCATGCTCTTTCAATGGCTGTATGGCTGTTCATGCTGTGTGGACACAGGGGGATTGTCGTTCTGAGACTCTGCAGGAAAGAAATTAATTAACACGAAGTGAACAGGATCGCTCAGTGATCACATGTAACTCTCTCATCGTGTTGATCAGAATGCCAATGGCAAGGATCTGCCGATACAGCATATCCATTAAAACTGCAATAGGACATTTTGACTCCAGCCCTCTGGGAACTTCCACCCATTTCCCACTTCTGTTCAATGAAGGTCGACCAACCAAATGTGGGTCTGAACTCATGGTACAAGAGAAATGAGACTGTTGACTGTTTTTCCAATGCTTATACTTCCTGAGTCTCTTGAACAGTGGGTACTGGGTTATTTTTATGCATCACGGAGCACTATAATAAGATATCAGATTTCTCTTCCTTATTGTTTCCTGTGATATCTGATGATGGGTGACTGGTCCCATTGCTATCATCCACCACAGACAGGAAACTGCTCAGAATTAAGAAAACCAACTCCACACAGCTTACAGAAGAGCATTTAAGGACTTCAAGCATACCGGCATACCCAAAGCAGAAAAACTGAAAGTGTTCAGTTTTGTTTGTGTATAACCTTTTTTAAAATTCCACCCCCCGCAAAGGTTGACCTTATTATCCTAGTTGGAATAAAAGGGTTCAATATTTAATCTTCTTCTGTCAGAAAATGTGAAAAAGGCAAAAAAAATAAATAAATCAAGCTTAAGCTGCAATTTGTGCTATGTGTTATAGTTAATGATAAGTCACTGTGGTTAAAAGGTCAATATGTGTTCTTGCAGAGATACAGTATCAAGGCAATAAATGCACCCATTTAGTTGAAAGAGTGAGACAGCTCTGCTGAATTTATTGTTAGCAAACAGTAGGCCTAAACAGGAAATTAAGACTCAGGTCTGATCGTGTGACCTGACAGAACACAGAATCAGGGTTCTGTTTCACTCGCCTAACAGGCTGTGTACGCACACTGTTTTACTTAAAAATAACCTTAGACACAGCTGTCTTTCCAAAATAGCATCCTTTGGCTTTGATTACAATTAAACAAATAATTGGAAGTCTATCCAATCATTTTGCAAATGGGGAAATGATGAACGGACTGCACCTCGGATTAAACTGTGTCACCAGGCTGTCCTAAACAGTCTGGCTGTAATTCAACAGTCCCAAAGTGACAGGGAGTGGCCGCACGGGTGCACTATACAACCCATTGAGCCCGGCAATGGGAGCGGAAGCTTGATATCCTTCTTCGGGCCCAGTTCTCCAAAGGAACACAAATGCTGAATGGTGCTGGCTTTAGCATTGTAGCACAATGGGTAGCATTGTAGCACAATTGTTGGGGAACAGGGTTTGTAGAGCTTGTAGAGATTCCCAAGTGGACAACTGGCAGTGTACCCTTGAGCAAGGTATTTAGCCTGAATTGCTTTAGTAAATATCCAGCTGTACAAATGAATTGCATGTAAAATGGGCTCATTCTGGATAAGAGCATCTGCTAAATTTGTAATGCACATCAGCCAGGACGGGAACAGCATCCAGCTCTGCTGCAGATAGACGGCGGGGTGGAGGGGCGGAAGGGCGATCTGACAGGGGAGGGTGGGAGCACTTTGGCCACTCTTCTGGGTGACTTAAATACCTGCTGGAGCTTTTACTTGCTCAAATTCACTCTTGTAAGTACACGTTATCAGCTTCATAATGCTGCTCCTCATGTTTACAGACTGCAGTTTTATCGAACCTGTGCCGTCAGGGATTTTTCTCATCTCCAATTCAAATAAAACTCCAACGTCCAACGATAGATAGGAGGGGAACTTATCACTGATGAAACTAAAATGATTTACACGATGGTGTAATTATTGACACTCCCAAAATAGGCATGGGGATCACAAGGGACTTGTAGAAAAGGGTCACAGTTTGGAACTGTTGTGTTCCTTCCTTGTAGCACTTCAGCAAACAGTCAAGACATCTGTGTTTGCAAGCAATCAGGAAGAGCTGAACTGATGATGTTGTGTCATGAGATGGGGGTGTCGCTCATTTGGGGCCACGCCCCCCAGGATCATGCAAGACAAATGCAACACAAGGGCTGAGTCACACACTTTGAAGTCACGCCCTTACTTCCTTGCACTACATGATCTATGGATTGATGAAAGCAATGCTGCATAAACCTCCCTTCGTCAATTTGTCAGTCAGAACAGTGAAATGACAAGGGAAGGAAGAGTATTTAGATGAGAACTATGAAAACACAGTCAAGGCCCTGCTTGCCTGTGGAACTGAAAGAGTTAAATGCATTTCATTAGGATGAGGAAGAGCCAGGACTTCTCCTCGGCACGTTCGATTTCTCCCCGAGCAGGGTGGCAGTACTTTGAGCTGAATAAGACCTTCTAATGCATGTTCAAAGCTACAGTGACCAAAGCAGGACATACAGTATAACTTTATTTCATAAAACTGTTATGATATACAATATACATGATATACAATATACAGTACACAGATATTATATCGCTCTATATGACGGTGTGACTGAGCAACTGGAAACAATATTTGGATTCCAGAAAATACTGTATATTGCGATATATATTTTATCACCAGTATAAAAATAACAAACAAACAAACTCTTCAAAAAGAATGGTTTTTCATGACTTTAACCTCAAGGTCCCAGAGGGTGTTCACACACATTATTTTCTTCATTCGATGCCTCTCCAGCACCATCACACTCCATGAGTGCATCTAAGCATAGGTCCCCTGAAGAACATTATAGGAAACTTGATGATTTTGGGCATTTTAAGTGGTAGGCAGCTTATGATAATAATATGGAAAGGCATCATTTAGTGTACATTTGTTCCATCGGAGCAATAAAGTGGCATTTTGGCATGTGGTTTAGGTACAGTGTTACTGGTTCAGCACCAAAATTGACTGGTCTCCAGGTAAAACATTTAATTTACCTTTGTATATTTTGAAAAGATGCCCTTATTTTATCCCTATTTGGAACACCTAGTTTGTGTGACTTCAGATTCATTGCTCCAACCTTGCCTATTAACTCATGGAAACATATGGTGTCAACCCACTTCTTCATTTCAGTCCACCCACTAGAGCATTACCTTAACAGGATGAACCGTCCCACACCCCTCCGTTTCCTTGGTACAATGCAAATGAGAATCTCAACTGAAACCTTTTCAACATAAAAAAGCCAAGTTACTCTCTGCATCATTTTATAAAATCACAAAAACCTATCTGCCAACAAACTGATGTCAAAATGATGTCAAGTTACAATGTAAGTTTTCACCAATGTTTCACAGAAGCTAAATAAGCCATATCCCAAAGTATTGCTGCTCATGTGTTCCAGTGGTTTCCTTCCCAATGCATAGGTCACAGCATGCCTGTACAAGCTACACATGAACTGTGCTCCTTCAACCCAATGTCTCTGCTGGTTTAGCAGCTGAGCTGCGGATTGGAAAGAAGCAGCCGCTTCACGTCGCATTTTGTAGGAGAGTACAGACCAGCAGGCGCTCTCCGCCGAAACGTGAGGCTGCAACAATTGAGAGGGAAAGAAATTCTTCACGGTGCAAAGGTCGCCAAACGCGATTGAAGCGAGGGAACGAAATGGGGCGTGCTCCATTCCTGGCTTTGGCCGGTAGAACTCAAAGCAGGCGCAATCTCCCCGCGCCTAGATTGAGCTGTAACAGCCATCAGCACGAAGGCAATCAGAGTGGCTGTATACTGTAGGTGGGGTGCCCATCTGTCTCCCCCAAGCCTGGTTTCTACAGTTAGTGGATGCACACGCAGAGAATGTGAAATCCTAGCAACAAATAGGGGAGAATAGGTTTTCGCTCTCACCCCCTGGATGTCCCAGCAGCTGTTCTGTATTTGCAGTATACAGGGCAAGAATGTCTGGGATGGGGGGAATTTCAAAACAAAAGATAAGCCTTGCATCTGATAAATTTGTCTTTGTTATATTCTTCCAATGTTTTGTGTCGAAAAGTAAGAAATGTATTGGGGTATGCCTGAGCAATCAACCACTTTTCACAAGGGCTATCATGGCATTAAATTAATGATCATTTTTGGCTAAACCTAAAATGTATAATTATTAGTTTTGACGATAATCATTAGTTGGCTCGTGGCACATCTCTTTTCTAGTAAGTGGTTGGTTCAGAGTGGCTGTCTTTTCAAGCTCTGTATTTACTATTTTGAATTACAAATAAAATATTACTTGAGTTCTAGATGTAAATTCTTTCAGTGAAATGAAGTCCTCCAAGCAGACTGTTTCCAGAAATTTGTTCCAGGACCAAGGAAGTTGAAGGCCTCCCTACATAGCTGAATTCTTACCCCAGGTACCTGGAAGTTTATGTTCATACTGCAGCTAAAAGAGATTGTTGCCCTCACATGATTCTTAGATCAGGTGTTTATAGAACAGTGTGAACAGCAAAAAGAAAGAAAACAGATATGGATTTGAATGTTGCCAGTTCAAATTTGTGCTACGTCTATGTGGAAATATATTTGTACACATAGCGATGCAATTTGCATGCAACTAATGTAGATGTAATGTAATGAAAGAATTGTTCAGACGATGCATGTGTTTAGTATAGTACCGTCCTCTAGGTTTTCACTTCAACCTTAATTTGGCTCAAGTGATTCTACTAAATTAGCAGCTTAACAAGATCTCTAATTGTTGAATGAGGTGTGTTTTGTTAGGGTCAGTGTGAAAACCTACAGGATGGTGCATCTCCAGGAACAGTGTTTGGCATAATAAATACATTTTACTGCTTTAATGAATACATTTCCATTTCTGTTCCATGTGCAACAACTAAAAATATGTTTTTCATTAATAGAATGACTTTTTGACAGTTAACTTATTCAATTCATGTATTAAATGAATGTAGTCTTGACACTGACATTTTTTTTACCATGGTTCAAGGTTTTTAAATGTCTCTATAAATAATGTACTAAATGTAAGAAATGAATAAATAAATAAAAACATGCATATGCAATATAAAAAGAACTGTAATAAAATGTATTCATTCCTGCTTCTGTAGACAGTCTCTATTATTAATGTCATGTGACGGGCCACAGTGGAACAATCATGTAAATATCAGATTGGAGTCATTTCACATCTGATGAACATATGCTATGCTACTCAATTACAGTGTGTGTGTGTGTGTGTGTGTGCATGTGCATGTGCAAGTGTGTGTAAATTTGTCTTGCACCACTGTGTGTGGGTATGCTGCTGTATAATCAGAAATTAATAATAAAAATATAAAAAACAGAAAAAAAACATAACAGAGACTGAAATGCAGCAGATCACTCTCTCTGTGCCTGTAGCACAACTAGCTTTCATGAAGTTTAATGGTGCAGCAATGCATGGGGCATGCTGGGATATCCAAACAAATTTGGGATTACATTACACTGCTTAGCTAAAGATAAGCACTTCATACTTCAGTGAAATAGCTGGTTCTGAACGACAGTGCATATGAATGGAACTCCTAACTAGCTATTGCTGAAGATAGGCTAAACATTTGGGTACAGCCAATTTAGCTGATTTAAGTTGCTGTGATGTGTATCATAGCCTGTTTTGATAATAAGGATATATACATCCTGTCTATGTTTGCCAAGGAGCTATATTTACTGGTCAGAAGCAAGGTCTGTAACAGATGGAGCAGATCTGCAAAAGTGCAAATCTTCACAAGTCAGCAACTTTCACAGTAAAGGGCCAAAATTAAAATGCATCTGACATGTCCTTGGAGAGAGTGTTCATTTTTAAACAAGCTTCATGAAATAGAGCATACACAAAGCACATGACTAAGGTGCTGAGCAGGTTATAATACTGATGAAGTAAACGAGAGAACCAGACGTTCATTCCTTAGGGGAAATTGAATATATTGCAATGGATTGTAAACATGTCTTTTTCTAATGAAGTGATAAATACATTCAGCACAGCTCGGCATTTAATAATATACAGACACCTAGAAAATTATTAACAGCTTGAAAGAGATGAGCAAAAATGTATACAATAAACACAGGTAATGAGCTATGTATATTTATGCTGAAAATAAAGGAAAACTATATTCTGATAAAATTGTCAGAGAAGGTTTTTTTTTTTTTTTTAAAGTAATCACTTTTCCCAACCAAAATGTTTGGTGTTAAAAGGCACCCCTGTTTTCAATACTTTGTGACCCCTCCATTCGCAAGGATGACATAACTTGGGGATCCACAAAAAGATTGTGATGCTTTTGCATCTGTCAATCTGTCTAAATGAACAGGAAAAATTATGTATGGTTCACAAAGAAACCTCAGTGGGTGGAGAGCACATGCAACTGCATTACTACAGAAATAGCAATGCATTGCACAATCTCAGTACAGCATATATAATTATGTCATCAACATATTTCTATGCCAAACTGTCTCATTTTCATGCAAATGGAGCTCAGTACAGGGCATGGCACAATAATGATTGCAAATTACTAGTCGCAATAAGCATGGATTTTAAAAACCTGAAACCTATTGTTCATGTGGATCTTCCGTATCAGGTTATCTCTCTTCAGCTTAAAGAAGACAGAAATGATCTGTCATCACAAGCTGAGTTATGCAATATTAGAATTGTATGATTTGTTTTCTGCTAATTAGTTTAGACAACTTCAATAACCAATAGCCAACAACCATCTGCTTTTTTAAAAAAATAATTCATTCAAAACGATCCAATTTTATGAATTAAGATAGTAAATTGTTCCAAGAAATACTGAAGAGGTGCATTTGTTGGTGAATCAACCTTGTCTCATCTGTGGCTCGATGATTTCTTTTGTAATCATTGTTTTTTCCGCACCATTGTTTGCGAGCCAAATTCAAATTAATCCCTTGTAAAATGACGGCCAAGATTTCAATCCATGTTATTGAATCAATGCATGGTCGACTTAAACAAAAAAGAGTGAGCAGAACTAGCCTTTTACCTAATTCGTGCTTTCAGTTTTCAATTACACAAATATAATCATGCTCAGACAACTGGGACAAGGTATAGACTCAGATGTAGAACAAAGATGACTAATGACTAAGATGAGGCAAACTAATGCAGCAGAGAATATGAATCTTGGTGTAAACCTCGATCAAAACATATCTTAAGGCTGATCTGATGCCTAAACCATCGTGTTTCACGACTAAAAGCATTGTACTTGTGAACTCCCCTCACAAAATATTTGTCCATGGTTACATGGTGAATTGATTTGATACTCCAGTGAATCAGTCATATATGGTATAGATAGTATTAGGACAGTATCTACACCGGAGTCATCTGCTATAGTGCTTTATGAGATTTGTCAATATATTGGGTGGAATCTTTAATCTTTCCCTATACAGAGACTCTCATGACCCTTCAGATCTTTCAGTTTGTATTTGTAGAATACCCTCTTCAATACCCTCTGTGACTTCGAAACAGAGGTGATTGTTGGAAAATCTTTAGCAGGAGCTACAGCAAGGAAATTGCTGATAATTCATTGGGAGCAGTGTCTAAAGTAATGCTATCATATCAACTCTGAATAAAAACATTATTAAACAAAACACAACTGGATGGAAGCATGTATTCCTGGACCTTGATATCCATGCATCATTTTGAGAAGCAAGGCAAAACAGGCAAGCAACTCAAAATCAACTGACTGTAAATTGCAATATCGGGCATGAACATGCAATTCATCGAGAATGGTCCTTTGAGAACTCTACACAGTATGATACCATAGTTAGGTTGTAGTGAACAAACCTTTTACTGTTGCATGTTTGTGTGTACAGTGGAACAAAGAACACTGGTAAAATGTGGCACGGTAAGATGAATCATCCTTAATCATGTTTTTGAAAAACATACGAGTGCACTTGTGGAGCACACCTAATGAAGCCAAAAGGTCTGAGTACTTCATTCCAACAGTGAAGTGTTCTGGAGGTTCGGTAATGGCTTGGTGTACATTCCTAGCACGGTTTGCATGCATTTGTCCCCTCAGAAGGCAAGGTCAATGCTACTCACAACTTGATGTGATTACCATTAATAATGCTGAGTGATCGCCTTCATCCCATGTTGCAATATTTCTTTCCAGCTAGGAGGGGTGTTTTCCACAATGACAATGCCCCTGTCCACAGAGTGGGCGTGGTCACCCCAGTGGTTTGATGAGTATGACAGTGATGTTATCAATTTGCCATGGCCTTCTCAGTCATCCAATCATGACCAAGCTGAGCATTTATGAGAGATCCTACAGTAGAGGTGTTCACAGAAGTTTGCTTATTAGACCCTCAAAGGAAAACAGACTTGTTTACTGTGCTGACAGGGAGTCAGCAAGTGTGATGAAGAGACAGTGCTCTGTTGCAAAATGTCTGATTGGATCAGCATTATGTGAACTTTAGCTTCTCCACAATAAAATGTTATCATGTTTTGTGTTGTTGGAAAACTGATGTCATGGGGAACAAGTTGATGTCTTTAGTGGTAGGGTGCTGACTAAACATCTTGATACCTATGGGTGAGCACCCAGCCAGATACAAAGGTTAACTGGGTGTGATATGCTTACAGAGGTAGTAGCAGGATCATGATTGTGCCTTTATTTGACGGCTTGGCGTTTTGCTATAATCTTTATGTATAAAAGGAGAGAAGTGCAATGGTTTGGGGAGACACACGTCTCCTACGCATCTCATGTATATAGCCATTTCACCACTCACATTTTGCACCATTGTATTGTCATTATTACTAAACACAATGAACAACAAACTGCATAAATTTTACCCTGGCATTCCTTCTTGACTCTTACCATTGCACACCTAGCAGTTTTAAGGTTCTAGAATACACACAGAACTTAGGATGTCTGCACCCCATTGCCCATTGTCACTCAACTACACACTAGTGCTGTTGCAGGATACAAAATTGTATTATTCAGGCTACACAAGCCAAAGACATGTCCGCACCTGCCAAGCTAGATAGCGATTTGTACAAAGTCACACTACTGGCGGACAGCAGTCTCCTCTGTTTATGCATAACTGTTAGCACAGAGGAAAGATTAAAACATTAGTTTCTCAGATAACTGAGATAATATTAAATGAATCCTGTTCCAGTAGCACCGGGTAAGACTACATGTGTGCCTTCACCACTCAGATACTTCCGTTGTTTCGTTTGCAGAGGGGTTTCTTACATTTGGTGACCTAGACCTGATACGTTTTTGTTTCCTGGTGTTGGCGACCTCGACACACCGTATGGTGTATCTGAAAGGTTTCTTACACTAGAATGACGTCTGATACAGCATTTCCCACCTCCGTTGGCATTGCATGTGTCTTTCTCAAAGAAGAATGATGCCACATCCCTGCTGCATTCCATGATTCAATGCCACAGTTGAGGCAAGCTGTTCTGGTGGCCCAATGCCTGACTATATTTTTGTGCTTCCACCTTTTTGGCCAGAAAACCATATATTTGCCCATGTTTTACAAAGTATATGTTTCAATATATGTTTAATATAAACTATTCCTGTACCAATTTCCTAATGCAGTTGTATTTATTAATGAAAGAACAATATACTCAAAAAACAACTGCACAAATTATGGACAACAAAATGTAAAGTAGCGGCTACTACATAGGTGTGGGTCAACTATTAATTAAGCAAATAGCATCCCCTGATAGGGTCATGTATTAAAATGAATAAATGCATAAAAATTATGCATATTAAAAAACGGTAGTTGCAAGAGGAGCCCATAGTGTAATTGTGTCGCTGTGAATAAAAATTTATGACTGTATGGGGCATAAAAAAGATGTGAGAGTCACAGTTGAAATTCTTCCTCTTGCAGGTACAATACTACTTTTTGTACATGTATTCATTTAAGTGCTCACACACTGAGGCCCACGCTAATGGAAAGAATATATGTATTGCGTTTCTAAGCTAATCATCTGAGAATTCTCAGTATCAAAATACAGAAAGTGGGCTATAATTGGTGTGTCATTTCATTCTGAATAATTAATCAACTGATTAAAATCAATGATTTCTTGAATTAAAAAGATTCAAAACTTCTGCAAGAAATATGGAGATATGTAAAGAAAACAGCCTACTCGTAAAGAAATGTAACTAAAACTGCCAGCTTGTCATGTTCCCTGAATGTGCCATTTCCATCTGCCATTGCGTGGCCAAACTATTCTCTGGAGCAGTTCCAGCTTGACTGCTCAAACACCCCCCTTCTCCCCGCAGTTGCTAGGCAACAATTTTTACAAGTGTGGCAAGATCACTGCTGATGGTTAAAGCAGTTTTCCTCTCAAACAAAAAAATCTCTGGCTTTATACTATACAGTTTTGTAAGGTATAAAGAGGCATAACCTCAACATGAGCATTCATTATCAGTAATCATGTAACAAATAAACCCCCAAAATAATATTATCTTTAAAGAAAATTGAACATGTCTAAACCTAACTTTCCTAAATGTTTAAACCCTACATTTCAAACATGACCAGTCAAAATGAGTTAGGGCAGCATGCAAGCATTGTGAATCCTACCCACACATATTCAACATGACCAGCATGTTAAATACCTGGATAATCTATTTAATACTGTGAGTATTGGCATTGTATCAAACTATAACAAAGCAGATAGTTACATTAAAATGTATAATCATGGCCATTTATCCTATCTAGGCTCCCCATTTACCAACAAGCTGAAGAGTATGTAAGACTGCATCAGGCCTGGATTTGAAACCCCAAGGGTATCTGCCTCTATCACATGACCTACATAAACTGTACCACAAATTGACAGCTCTCTGTGCTATGTTCTCCAATCCTTGAAGATTTTACCTTAAGCTAATTTCCCCCTGCACTGCCGAGGTCTACTTTTAGATGTGTCAAATTCTTCCAGATTAAAGGCGTGCGCTTCAGTCAAAATGCATTTGCTTAAACATTACTTCTCCCCTTACATTTGCTGAATGCGTAGGTAGGCTTGGATTGCCTGTTTACAGCAACACATTTTTGTGGTTAACAGCGGTGGCAGGGTATTCATACTTGCAGTGTCAGGTGACAGTGGTAGTTTACAACAGGTTGCAAGAGGGGTATTGCCAGTTCTATGCAATGCTTCTTCTCAGTTTATATCAGCAGCCAACACAAGATCCAGCTAACAGGGAGGTATGAGTTGTGCTTGCTCAAACTCATTGAAACCATGCCTGTGAATGGTGGCTAAGAATTCACATATTATGACTCCCTGCTCCAGTTACGTCTATGCCCGTTGCCTCGTCTCACTGATAAACATTACCTACTAATTCCAAGCAGGAATATGCTTCCCCTTATCCACAACAAAAGCTTAAAACAAACGAAATCTTATATGATTCATAATATATTTTGAGACCCTATCATCTTTTTACATAAACTATGAATACAAGAAATTAAACTCCCAAGAAGGGGTCATTTCTATAAACGTGCCCATACTACTATTACTACTACTACTACTACTAATAATAATAATAATAACACTAATTATTATTATTATTATTATTATTATTATTATTATAACTATCACCACCGCCATCATCATCATCATGTGCAGCAGCACGTTTAACTAGTACTTCTGCTATTTGGGCTCAAAATGCAAAACGTTGTGTGTGGTTTATGACAAAAGTGATAAACCACACATAACACACATAACAAACAAACATTAATTGGTTCTGTTAGGTAGAACAGAACTCTGATATTTTTTAAACGTTGAATAATTGCGAAACACCATAACTGGGAGACGTGAACATGCAAGTGAAACGGGAAAGGATGCGAACATCCCAGTCGCGACCAATCTATTGAGGCGTACTTCCGTCCATTATATGTTACGCTATTGACCTGCAGGTGCTGAGGAACAGCGACTTTGGCATCAGCACCGGCTAATTATAAAAACAAGAGACATTGCAATAAATACTGTTTTTCCTCGGAAGATGGTAGCAAAACAGAGGATCCGAATGGCAAACGAAAAGCACAGCAAGAATATCACACAGAGGGGAAACGTGGCAAAGACTCTGGTAAGACAGATGGAGTCCTCCTTCACAGCACAAATTCTCCTCAAACGTGAAAGAATTATAGACATGTCACGTTGTTTACTTTTAATTATCATTCTGAAATGCGTGTAAAAAAAAATCGAAGACGTCTTTTACGCAGCAGTCGTAGACAGAACCTGCTCTTTTAATAAGGACAATTGCGCTGTCGTTTCTTATGCTTTCCATTCAACTTTGCACCATCTCATAAAATAAGCACATTTTCTATTGTTCTGTACCAAAACTAGAACTGGATATTTGCAGAATGGCTGTCAAAATGTGGTCGTAACGTTTGGTCTTGCTAATAGAACCTCATCAAAACGCTACCCAAGTCGACACTGAGATGTCGGCAGCAGGCTACACCTCATGGGTTTCTGTACACATGGAAGTGATTTTACCGAGAATCTACCATGTTAAATCAGACAGCATGCAGTTTCTACTTCGTGCACAAAGGCTAACAGATAATGTGCCTATATCCTACACCCGAAAAGCATAGTTTCCAGAAAACCATTTCCGACGAATGTGTTTAGGTACAAAGGTATCAATGTATCTACATCACTTGTCAAAGATAAATGCTGAATTTAAGAAGCGGTTTTTTCCTCTCCATAGAACCAATACTTAGTAATGATACATCGCCCAGCACAGGCTACAGTTTTACACTAAGAGTAGCCTACAAATAGGCTACAGTTAATCAATTGGTTGTAGCTTATTCCTTATGACTGATATACCCATTAATGGACACTTTGCTAATATGTAAAATGTACTGACTGACATACAGCCCATATTTAATCCTTTGGTTGCAACTAATGAAGGGAATGCCACTAATTGACTCGAGTTATTCGCGTTATACGTGCAACTATGCATACAGCATGCATTAGTTTTCATATTCTGTTCCTAGTTTTAAATCATTGCAGCCAATCAAACCAGAATAGCAGGCCTATACGTATTAATCTTAGCAGATCAATTCGAATCAGAGACAGTACATAAGCATAACAGGACAGGTAAAGTCTGCCAGCATTATGGCAAAGCACCTGTGTAAATGGATGGAAATGGAACTGTGAGTCCTATAGCTTTATATCAGGGAACTCAAACACCACACTGTAAGCAATTTTTGTAAATGACACCGTATTTTAGAGTATATTTGCCAGTATGATACCGTGAAATAATTTTACTGATTACTACTGTGAATGGCAATGCATTATGGGAAACCAATTTGTATACATGGCATGGGATGTAATACTATTTGTTGTACTGTGAAACCATTCATAGTAAATGTTTTGACTGAAAAACTGACCAAATGACAAAAAACAAAAAGTTTTTGAAAAGCGATAGGACAAAAGATGTGGTCCTCAAAGGTCCACAGTAGCCGTTGGACCAGACAGAAAGTCCAGAAGAAAGTAGCACTCCTAAATCCCCATGTGGCATCCTTCATCACAGGCTATTTGGACTTTGATTGACTAAAGTATTAAAGCAGTAACTGACCGGTTGCCAGTAAGTTACTGTAATTTTCACAGGATCTTTTTTACAGTGCAATCTTGAAGGGCCATGTCGTCTGTTTGTTTTTGGTGTTTCAGCACTTAAGTGCTTAGTCTGAGTCATCGATTGGCTGAAGAGTACACACACCTGGTTTTCATGACCCGATCTGGCCGCCGAAAGAAAACCACAGCAAACCGCAGACACTGTAGCCATCCAAGGTTGAAGCTGGAGATCCCAGCTTTATGCCCATTAAGTCAACTATTGTGCATTTTTAGTATTTTCTAATATTTGCTTTGGCTTCTCTCATTCTCTCATTGCTGATGTTTTAAAGGTCCAGGAAACTGAAACCTGTGAATTCTTTTCTGGTGTGTTGTTTTAATACTTTTTGCATTCACAAACGGCCAAAAAATATTTTAAAATTATTCCTGCAAAAAAGCCTACACAATTATTCTTACTTATTAGCCTACACATTGAATGATCTTCAGGTTTAACTATACGACGGTAAAGCCTAGTTTATGTTGCTTTCTTTCATTTTGTCTGGTAGTGTAAGGTTCCTGCATGGGACAATCTGCTTTAACCAGCTCTAACCTAGCTAGTGATGAGGAATGGTTTACATATGACATGACTTATGGATATAAATGTCAATGAGTTCAGGATACATGCCCACCCTGTCCTTGTCTGCTTAGCAGGTCACAACAATCTAACAGTGTTTATTAAAATTGAATTGTTATAACTGGGTTAACAACTTGAAAGAAATATTAAGAATAAAATCAATTGTCACTTTTGGGGAATATAACCACAATAACCACTCTAGTGTTTCTTTTGCGCCTCTACATCATGAAACCTATGCACTTGTTGTACGTCGCTCTGGATAAGAGCGTCTGCTAAATGCCTATAATGTAATGTAATGAATCCAGTTTCCTGGACCTTTAAGTGGGTATATGACTTATATATAGTGGGTATATATAGTGCATTAAACATGCTGTCTGCTTTGCAGTGAATATAGATTCCTTCATTATTTGAAGTTGCTGACGCAAGCATTAAAATATATGAATACATTGCAGTACTATACAGCAGTTATATTCTCTGTATATCAATTGATCCAGTGAACCAAAATGATTCATTTATTGTAAAACATATTCCATGTTGCATAGAATTTTGTGTATTCATTCCTCGAAATGCCAGTCAGCTTTCTATGCTGACAGTGATTCTCGCAATTCATCCTCTTAAGTGCTCAAAATGTGAGTGAAGCATGGAGTTTTTGTGGGAGCCTTCTAAACAAGAATAGGCTAATCCCTCTTAATTTGGAATGTAATACTGAATATCTGTTTTCATGCAGGCATTCCTCAGTGCATGACAGAGCTGAGCAGTACAAACAAAGAGAATTGGCAATGTATGGAACAGTCTTCCTGGTCATGTACAAGAGCAAGGGACCCTTGGGGTGTTCAAGTCCAGAGTTGACACAGTGCTTAATGGCCATTAGGTCAGGGATAGCCAATCATGGTCTAGCAGTGCCACAGAGTTGAGTTCTGCTGGTTTTTGTTTACACCCTAAAATCACCATCTTTCAAACCCAAGAAACTTTGTGAAGGGGGACATGTGGATCAGTCTCTGTCCGTTCACCTGTCTATTCATCACACTGTATTATGTGTCTGCCACAACGTTGCAATGAACCCATTGTAACGTAGAACTGAATACAGCACTCTCTCATTTGTATGCCATTGCTGACGACTGCATCACTTTTCAAGTCAATCAAAACAGTCTAGCCACTATCATATAAATAGCCTACATTTCTCCACGTAAACATTACAGCCGGTTCAATAATTAGCGGGAACGACACGCTACCATTTGTCTTTTCAGATATTAGACTGTCAGTGTTATCAGTGATGGCAGCACAGTGAATAACACTGTTTATCTTAGAAGACAGTGTGGCGATCCGCTGCAGTTCTATTTAGAATCCAGCGACACTGCAGAGGATGTTTTCGTGAGTGGTAGCTACACTACATTTCCACTAGAATGTGGACACCACTCCTAATTAGAGGGTTCAACTATTTCAGCTACACCCATTGCTAACAAGTGCATAAAATCAAGCATACAGCCATGCAATCTCTATTGACAAACATTGGCAGTAGAATGGGTCGTACTGAAGACTTCAGTGACTTTCACTGTCATAGGATGCCACCTTTCCAACAAATCAGTTAAATTTGCTAGAGCTGCCCCCGTCAACTGTAAGTGCTGTTATTGTGAAGCGGAAACGTATAGGAGCAACCACTGCTCAGTTGCGCAGTGGTAGGCTACACAAGCTCACAGAACGGGACTACTGCATGCTGAAATGTGTAGGGCATAAAAATCATCTGTCCAGAGTCTAATGGTGGTGTGCTTTACACCACTCCAGCCGACGCTTGGCATGGCGCTTGGTAATCTAAGTCTACGGCTGCTCGGCCATGGAAACCCATTCCATGAAACTCTTTGCTAACAGTTCTTGTGCTGACATTGTTTCCAGAGGTAGTTTGGAACTCTGTAGTGATGAATCACGCTTCCCACAATGCGATGGAACTGTATTCGTACCAAGGTTAGGCATCAAGTAATTGTCCCCCAACTGATGAAATCGGAGGTGGCGACACCGCACCTTTTGTGGGGGACAACATGTTCACTACTTGATTGTTAATCAATTACTTTAATTCAGTGGTTCCCAAACTGGGTCCCGGGCCCCCCAGTGTATGCTAGTTTCCGTCACAGCCACTTTAATTGCTTTAATTGATCAATTAAGTTGTGAATAACAACAAAAACCTGCAGACACACAGGATTGGAGGGTTCAAAACACCTGAGCTAAACTGTAACTGAAAAAAATGAGCCAAGGGGATCTGGCCATTATGAATTCTTACGGTTTTAACTCTATGATCTCACATGTACTGATGGTTGTGTGTTTCAGATCTATTGTAGAATTTGCAGTGACTACTTGTTTTGTGTGCTTGCTTTCCAGCGACCGCAGGAGGAGAAGTATCCTGTTGGGCCCTGGCTTCTGGCTCTCTTTGTGTTTGTTGTTTGTGGATCAGGTAAAAATTTACCCTCGCCTTCACAGATCTTCAAACAGGCTCAGTACTCGGTGCCTTATTTCACATTTTGTTATCGTGAATGTGCATGTGAATGTGCTTTTTAGTCTGTGTTTATTTATTTATTTATCGGTTACATGCAATATAGACATGTTTAATAAATGTGTGTGTGTGCGTATGACAGTGACACAATTTTTTGTGAAAAAAAGTTGTTTTGACTCTGTACTTCAACACATCAAATTAAATAATGGATTTGACTCTGTACTTCAACACATCACATTAAATTATGGATTTAACATCCATTTCAGTTCATCTGTGTTGGAATTAAAGGAATTTATGATTTAGGAATTATAGCCCTTTTGCGTAAGAAACCCCTTACACCAAACAGTGTTTTGAGGTCACCAACAGCAAGAGAACAAAAAAGACCGCAAAATCACGTTGCGGTCACCAACTGTAAGCAACCCCTCCACAAAGCAAACCACGGAAGTACCTGAGTGAAGAATAAAGACACAATCATGGCAAAGCAGTATTTGATCAATGATCGTGTGTGCACTACCTCTGTAAGCATATTACCACGAGTTGCATCTGGCTGGGTGCTATACCCATAGGTTTCAAGATGTTTAGTCAGCACCCCACCCCACCTCTAAAGATACCAACGTGTTCCCCATGACATCCTTTTCCCAACTATACAAAACATGATTACATTGTATTATGGAGAACCTGAAGTTCACACAATGCTGAACCAATCGGATGTTTTGCAACTGAGCACTGTCTCTTTAGCATAATTGCTGACTCCCCGTCACCACAGTAAACAGACTGTTCTACTTTGACTGTTTTACTCTGATAAGAAGCAGACTTCTGTGAACTCCCCTACATTTGCATAGTCCCCCCATTTTAGGGGAGCAAAAGTAATTGGACAGTTGGCTGCTCAAGCTGTTTCTTGGCCAACTGTGTGTCCTTACATCATTAGTTCATGCACACAAAAGCTAGATGTGAAATTTGCATTTGGAGACTGTTGTCTCTCAAAATGAGGACCAAATAAGTGTCAATGTCCGTAAAGCAGGCCATCATAAGGCTGAAAAAACTAGAATAAATCGATCACAGACACAGGAAAAACATTGGGCTTGTCAAAAGCAAGAATAAAGAAAAAATGCACTGGTGAGCTCAGCAATGGCAAATGACCTGGTAGGTCACAGAATTGTAGTGGATGACCTAGAAATTTTGTAGAACAATTTTGCAACTGTTGAACACAGCAAAAACACTCTCCGGGATATAAGCATAGATGTATCAAAGACTACCATTAAGAGAAGACTGGACCAGCATAACCTCTGAGGGTTCGGCGCAAGATGCCCACCACTGGTAAGCCTCAAGAACAAAATTAGAGTTTGCTAAAAAGCACTTTACAAAACGTGTAATGTCCTGGACAGATAGATGAGTATTTACCTGTACCAAAGTGATGAAAAGAAAAGAAAGTGTACGGAAAGAAAGGAACTGCACACCATCCAAAGTACCACCCAATACTAAATATGAGGATGTTTTTTTCATGTCCTATTACTTGTGGTTCTCTAATGAAGGGAATATGTATTAAAAAGGCTGTATTTCATACCTGGATCACTAGATATGGATATAACCACAGATTAAAGCTGCTCATTGACCTCATATTCATTGTTTTATTTCAAATCCAATACACTCTAGTAGAGAGCCAAAACAAGGAAAATAGTGTCACTGTCCCAATACCTTGCATTTAACTGTGTGTATATATACAGTGAGTTTGATAATGCTTGGGACAAAGGGATATTTTTTATTTATTTGGCTCTTGTACAGCACAATTTTAAACTTTTTTTAAAGCTTTTATTTAAGGACATTTTTATACATTTTGGTTTCACCTAGTAGAAATTGCAACACTTTTTATAAATAGCCCCCCCCATTTCAGGGCTTCATAATTTTTGTTACAAATGACTTCATAGATGTTTCTGATAAGCCTGAAAAGTGTTAAATTGCTTCCTTAGTGCAAGTTTAAGAGACCTTCCAGTAACCAGACTTCTATGTTTATGATTGGAGTCTGTTATTAGCATTTGTCAACGTGAGGACCAGAGTTGTGCCAGTGAAAGTCAAGGAAGCCATTATGAGGCTAAGAAATAATAAGAAGAAAAAAACAGACATTGGCCAAACCTTAGGCTTATTAAAATCAACTGCTTGGAACATCATTTAGAAGAAAGAGAGCACTGGTGAGCTCAGTAATCGCAAAGGGCCTGGCAGGCCAAGGAAGACCTCTACAGTTGATGATTGAAGAATTCTTACCATAATGAAAAAAAAACCCCAAACTAGCCCCCAAAGCAAGCAGGAGCTGCAGATGGCTGCAGTACAGCCCCGACAGAGCATCGTCAGAAAAGACGCTCAACAACTGGTGATGTCTATGGCAGGGCACTACGCCAACATTTTTTCCAAGGAGCATCTGAAAAATCTGGAACACTAATACATCCCAATTAGTAGATGTGCTCTGAAATTACTTTTAGCACACATCAATTTCAGGAGTAAATGCTCCTAAAATGGAAGCTTTGTAGAGCCATGGTCTATGGGTTACAGAGCAGTCATTGTATGCAAAGAATATGCGGGGGGTGTTATGTATAAAAAGTACTGTCATTTTTCCATGATGAAAATAAAGTATATAAAAAATAACCTTAGATATAAACTGTGGATGTACACTTTAAACACATGAAAATTGTTAGTGGAGTACGGAGCATTTGTCCCAATCATTATGGAGCTTTCTATTTATATTTTAATGTTGAATGAAGAAAGAAAACTCATGCTGCTCAAGACTAGTGCCAATTCTCATTTTCAGTACCTCTTTAAGGCTGGAGGGTATAAAAGAATAGAATGGAGTAGAATATGACTTTATTGCACAACTGGAACTGTAGGCCATTCATACATAGTGTATTTCCATATGCAAATACATATTTGCACTGTGCCTGTATTACATGCTGTGGGTGCTATCGGTACTAGCGCTGAACACACTGCTATCATGTTTTGAGGACACGTTTTGTGGGGCCTCTGAACTCGTTCTTCTCTATGGCAGCCATCTTTCAGATCATCCAGAGCATCCGGATGGGCATGTGAACCTTCGACCCCGAGCACAGCGTCTCTCTGTCTCTCTCTCTCTCTCTGTGACCTCTGACCCTTCCCAGACTTGGGGGGGAATATTCAGTATGATCCAGGGGAAAAGCCGGACGTCGCGGCGGTTTTCGGTCGCGGCCTGCGAAGGGATCCCCCCTCCCGTAGACAACGTCGACGTTCGCACATTGACTAAGTCCTGGGCTGAAGGGACGCAGTGCTTTTCTATTGACTCTGCTGTCAAACCCCACACTAGCGGGCTCCTGCCCTTGCTAATCAACTTACCGTTTTGATGGTTAAAAGTGTCCATTTCCTGCCGCCAAGTAAGCAGTCAACGAATGTGTGCCATACTGTGTTTCTATATTTATGTGTTTCGAGTGAACTTTCTTTTTTCAAATAAATGGTAAATTATGTGTGTTGGGGGAATGTATTCAAGATAAGCATACTGAAAGCTGTTTTATAAACTCAAGTGGTGCTGTACTGAACATCCATTTGCAGAGTACTATTAGTATGGTTGTTGACAGGGTGATGTGTTCATTTTATCTTGAATGCACCATGGTTTTTAGTGTTTCACTGAGTCCTTGATCGGCTGAATTTGCCGCACACACCTTGTTTCCAACGCCTAAGCTGGCTATTGATTGAAAGGACACTATCCTACAGACAGCACCTGCAATTAAGCTGCAGGCCTGACAAAAGATAAATGAACATGACAAGAAAATTGTTTTCATTGACATGAGAAAAGAAAAGATTGAATAGATAGTAGTAATGATGTTTTTTCTGTGAAAACTTGATATGAATTATCAAGCTTTCAACCTTGACCATGAGTATACATTCTGCACTCTCGAATGTCCACATTTTATGATTAATTGTGGTATGGGAGGGAACATTTTCCCATTTTTTCTGAAGAAATATGGAAAGATATGTTACTCCTCATTTAAAGTCAATCATTCTTCATATCATTGACCATACATGAATTACAAATGCCCTTATTGTTCTGTAGAGATTTTTCAATTCATTAATCTGAATGATAAAGTAATTCACTCCAACCCTGGTGCTCTATAAGGTTTTATATGCATGAACGTCTATAATCACTGTAGCCCCTGGTGGCTTTTGAATGAAGCATCTTCCCAAATCTATATAAATCTGATTGTCTGATGTGTTAAAAACTATATGGATACTCTCAGGCACCTGGATGATGTAACCCTTTGAGGAAAGCAATCATGCAGACAAAGTGATATAGAACTCCATAAATATGCAAAAGAAATTTGTCCCAGGGAATCTCTTCATCAACACCCCTCCTGTAGTTATGAGAACTCTGGGACCAGAAGTGTCTTTGGAAAAGGAAGACCCCACTCAGTGGTTAAAGTTCTCACTCTCTCTGACACGCGCACACACTCTCCAGGAATTGGTAGTCCTAACACAATCGCTCATTAATTAGTAAATCATGATATTGCCTTTTATAAATGCAAGTGTATAGTAAGCCATATGTGAATGAGATTTAATGATTACCCTAAACCTGCTTTATTTTTACCGGAGTGAAACATTCTACCAGTCTGATTCCAGAGATTTCAGTTGGTGCTCTTTTGAAGCTGGCTTTACATATTTCACGATGCATACTGTACATGCTGTATGAAGTCTTTGGATGCCTAATTGAGCGTTTCACACCATGTCCTGTAAGCCTAGAACCCAACCGTCCAACTCCAGCTGACAGCCAATGACTCAGCTCACTGCAGATGCTACCCGACCCACGCTACTGCAGGCAGTAACTTGGCCTTTCCCGTACTCGCCACATACTGATGTTCCTAGAAGTTGCTAAAGTCACCTTACCCTTTAACCACATAAAGTGAAACTGTAGAGCATTTAGTCATAGGACCAGCACTCATCATAAGAACGGAAAGAGATTTTGTTAATGAAGACTTGTTTAGAATTGAATTAATTAACCCTGATGGTGGGAGGTTTAACAGACATGCCAAATGCGTAAAAATGTCTCTGTGCCTCCCAAAATAGGTCTTGTGTCTCGTTTCTACGCAAGTCAAAATTAACCAAGGAATTTCTATTATGTACAACTTAAAAATAGATGGTATTGCTTAACTATGTAAAGACTGCATTTAAAATGGGAGGTATTTTCCCTATGTGCAGTCCCATGGTCTAAACAGAAACAGAACGCCATTATGGAGAAATACTCTCTTTCCAATGTGGAAAAGACCGTACTTAATTAATTAAATTGACAGAATCAACCAAAAAAACTTTTTTTTCTCGTTTTAAATCTAGCTAAGCACAAGTCTCAGTCTTCTGGTAGAGGCAACCAGGTTTTTGGTTAAAATGTCCTGATACTCGGTGGGATCCATTATGCCATTGATCTTAACAATAGTCCCTGGACAACTGGCAGCAAAACAGCCCTGACACATCAATGATCCGCCAGCATATTTGACAGTACGGGGTGCTTTTCAGTGTATGCTTCCTTCTTGTGATGCAAAGATGCTGACGATGTATATGGTGAAAAATTTCAGTTATCTGAATGTGTAGGTTAATGTCCATTTGTCACTGGCTTTCCCCATGGTGATGGATGACAAAGAGATTTTACATGCATGAGACCTCATTTTTAAGGTTGTGCACATGCTAAAGGTCTTAGAAATTCCAGCCCTAAGTCTGTGCAGATGACACTACATGGCCAAATGCATGTGGACACCTGACATCCAACATCCCACTCAGAATTATGGCCATTGATATGGAGTTGGTCCACCCTTTGCTACTATAACAACCTACACAATTCTTGGAAGGCTTTATACTAGATGTTGGACCACTGCTGCTGGCATTTGCTGCTAGCATTTCCATTAAGCCTGAAGAGCATTAGTTTGGGCGATTAGGCCAGGCTTGGTTGGTTTTCCAATTGATCCCAAAGGTGTTGGATGTGGTTGAAGTCAGGTCTCTGTGCAGACCAGTCAAATTCTTCCACACCGCTCCCAACAAAACGATTTCTATATGGACCACACTGGGTGCCCAGGGGCACCGTCATGCTGAAACAGAAAAGGGCCTTCCCCAAACTGTTGAAGAAGCACAGAATTGTCTAAAATGTCACTGCATTAAGATTTGCCTTCACTGGAAATAAGGGGCCTAGCCAAAACCATGAAAAACAGCCATATAGTGTAGTTTTACATTGTGCATAATAAATTGTACAAAACTTGCAGCAACTTGTACATACTCTAGCCTTTCTCATGCCTTTTTCTAAGGTTAAATCACATTTTTATATTATTGCAGTTTCAAGGTTTCAAATTAACCAACAACTAAAAATGGTACAAACTAAAATTTGGTCGCCAGTGAGTTCAGCACAGAGATCTGATGTCAGATGCAAATTAATGGTCAACATAATTTGGAACTTCACAGAGCTGCCCAGGCTTGCATAACCACTACATTATGCGCTCCCAATATGGCATATGGACTGGCTGCTTGTAAACGTGAGAAAGTGGAGAGAGGGCGGGACCAAGTCTGACTGAGTAAAGGGAGGGGTTAAACAGTCCACCACAGGTTGGTCACAGTATTTATGAGGCAAACCCAGAGCAACATACATACCCTGGTACAAGAAGGGTAAGACAAATTATTCAGATAACACTAGGATACTAAAATACCGAAAACAAAGACAGTGGAATTGCCACACATAATTAGCAACAAGAAATATTTGGTTTCACTTATTTATTTTTATTTAAAGTTGAGAAGTGCAACTGTCAAGTGCAATTGTATTATGTTACACCGTTTTCTGGTTTCTGGTTTGAGGAACATGCACAAAAACATAAGCATACAACTCATATGTATATGCAGAATTCATATCAGGTTTGCCTTATGTTGACGGTTTGCCTTTAAAAAAAAAAAGAAGAAAAAAGTTGAATATCCGGAGTGTTTCACTGTCAAAAAAGAAAAATGCTCACAATGGTGCAATACCTAAAGCAATTTCAAGTGAACAATGGTTTACAGTAGGATTCAATTCAGCCATGAAAACCAAGTACAGTCCATTATCACTTAAATGTCCTAGCATGTTGAGAAGGTACATTCCAGGGTTACAGCAAAAAATAGACTGCCACAAACGTGTAAATGGCAGCCCATTACCAGCCTCACTTCAAACTGTACAATCTAAATCGAAACAGATTATTCGTTTTCTTTGCCTTTTCCTTCTGAGATGGTGATTTTTTACAAAGTACTTACGCTAACTACACAAATATACACAAGCCCAACAGCCGGTGCCTGAATTCGACAGAGCCAAATCATTTGTTTTCCCCCCTCAGATTGCACTAGGTGTTACTGGTTGACCAAAGAGAAAGAGAGAGAGAGAGGAAAAAAAATACAGCCTCAAATAAAACCGGGCAGGAATGAGGAGTTCCAAACAAAAAAAACAACACAGTGCGCCCCTGCGCCCCGAAAGCAAAGGTTTGTCTCCTTCATTCAAACAAACGTAACGATAACAGCGACGTAAAGATCACAGTCTACTTCTCTGCTGCCTAACCCATACCAGATGGGGAGGGCAAGATGGTCCTCCAAAAAAAAAAAAAAAAAAACTTCACATTAGCCACCAAGAAAGTGCTTGCTCAGCATTATGCTCACAGCCTGGAAAATACTGTTATATTTACACTACAAAAAAGAAAGGGGAAAAAAAAGGTAAGCGTGGTAACACCTGCACAATTCCAGAGTCACCAATGAAAACTGACATCACTTGAAATCCTTTTTTTTTTTTTTTTTTTTTTGACACAGGCACAATGATTCTTTGAGCCGTCTTCACAACGAAACCGTCCTCAATGATCCCAGCAGGTCCGTGGATTTTGGTAGCTTTCGTCTTTAGCCCCCCCGAGTCTCTCTCGCGAAGGCGATTGTCTGAAGTGTGAAAAGCATCTCGGGCAGAGGTGGGGGAAAGAGGAAAAAAAAAACAAAAAGACACTAATGCTTTCTGTCAAGTTCTGAAGGGTAAATATGTGCAAATTGGGAACGGAATCCTCCTGCGGCGGCAGCGGCGGCCGAGGTTCTTCAGCGCGAACGCGTCGTGTGTTATTTTTTTCTTTTCTTGCGGTTTATAGCAGCTGGAGTTCTTTTTCACGCGAGTCTGTCGTCGTGGCGAGTGCAGGGGGGGGGTGGCTACGCGGACGGTCCGGTGCTCTGGGGGGCGGTCTGGGCGGGCGGGGCGGCGGGCTGCTGCGTGGTGCCGGGCCCTGCCGGTTGTGCTGACGGGGGCGGCGAGGAACCGCTCTGGACCTGGGCCTGGAACTGGGCCAGCTGCTCCGGGCTGGCCAGGTTCTTCAGCAGGTTGTTCTCCTGCTCCAGCTGCGAGTTTCTCTCGATCAGCTCTTTGATCTGTTCTTTCAAGACCTCCACCTCCTCGCGCACCGCGTACATCAAGTGGCTCTTCACCAGATCCTAGAGGGAAGGAAGGACACAGAGAGTAGGCACGGTGAACAATGATGCCCATTTAAATGCCATTTAATCAAGAATCCCATTACCGCTACCTTCACTACAGACCACAATTACGATGTGAATAAGCCAATAAAATAATACTCAGTAATGATTGTTCCAACTCTACATAGGCTACCCTTTATGATAAATAAAAATACAAAAGCCAGGTGGTGGAAAGATACACACTTAGAAAGCGCAGAAGTCAGTAACATACAACAACCACAGCACAAGGGCACTCAATCTATGTTAAAATCTAAAATAAAAAAAATAATTTAAAAAATAACTTAAAAATTCATTTGACATCCGCATGGTACGAATGAATGATTGCTGCAGCAACAGCTCTGCCGCAAGCCAACATAATTAAGGAGGAGATGTGTACATAGAAACTCCGCATATGTCCTACTTTACAACCTTATCATTGGCAGTCAGCAAAATTACATTTACAAAAAGGTTTTTTTATGTTATGTACTAGTATCATAACTGATGACATTTTTATTTCTGAAGCTATCTATACAATAATGATAATAATAATAATAATAATAATCAGAACAGAAAAGATCTATCAAGTTTGTTTTACAAATCATGCAATATAATAACAAAAGTACATATGTTCGTGGAGCAAGGGTGTTTTCAAATGTAAACCTACAAGAACTGATATTCACCAACATTTTAAAAACTGACAGCTGGAAGACACGGAGCACAAACATTTTTGTGCATCTGAGAAATTCGTGCAGGGATACACCCCTCAACAACCCGTCACCATGTGAACAAAATGGCCACCAGAAAGAAGAACCAATCGGTGACTGTGTTATTTATAACAAGGCGTCAGTGATTCAGTGCTTGCCTAGCAACAGTACAGATACAAAATCGCGTGAGCCTCTTTCAGGCACAAATCCAAAACCGAAAGCATAATTTCTAAATAATGTAGACCGTAAGATTTCAAATGATTCATTTACTTCCCTATGCAGGCAACTTATTTCAAACTTGTTATTTACTGATGTTAAAAGTATTCACACGTGTACAGCATTTTTCACACAAGCAAAAATATTCACTATATTCTAAAGCAGGGTGGGCAATTCCGGTCCTGGAGGGCCGGTGTGTATGCATGATTTTTGCTCCCACCAGTTACGCTGGCTAAATGAGCTAACTGGCTGCATACACCAACACTGGTTCACTCACAGATTAGATCACAGTAAAAAATATATTGGGAGACACACGGTGGTCATTTCGTGTGTTTATCAAGAAATGTAGCTAAATATCAGATGGCGTAAATGATAGACCTAACTAAGTAGGCTAATTAAGGCCAGAAGTTGACGTGAAAACCAGCAACGGATACGTCCCACCTCGGCTCAGAAGCTCGCTTAGGCTACTCGGAATCAAATGAGTTATACATTTTGAAAAATAATAATGTAATCATTATCAAAGTAGGTTACGAGATAAAAGTTTTTTTTAAATCTGACAATAGCAGCACTTGAGAAAAGTGGCTTTACTGTCCCCATGATTCTACAGGCAAAGACTGCATATGATTCAATTACACCACTGAGCAATTTGCATGCGGTGTACTGCGCTCATTCGTGATGCATCAACTGATCATACGGATTATGTTATATACTCGAGATTAGGGAGTGAGGACGACACAGCCCAGTAAGAATATTTGCACGCAAGCAGTGATCCGGACATCAATACATTCTAGGCAAAATTATTTCAAAATGACAATACTGCAAAATAAAATATACTTACCATTGCTTGTTCAATTTTGTTGTCTATCGCCACCACACTGGCACCCGAAGAACTGAAAGCAAACATACACATGGATACATTAATACGCAATGCAACAGCAAGTACCAACACAAAAAGCACCCAAACATCATTGTAGCACGTATCACAAAAAATACATAAATAAAATAATGATACGATACGACTGTTTCCGTTTTCCGACTTTTCACCAAGCAAAATTTAATATGGACTCCGTAAACGAACAGGGTTTCAGCAAAGCGTTTTTCACCAGTAAAAAGACAAATAGGTTAACGTCTTACACATGCACGGGTAGTGAAGTGGAACATGTCAGGATGCATACAGAAAAATAACATATCTCTACTGAAATAATAATTATAACAATGCATGTGACAAATTGATGAGCACAACATTTTAGTGTATGGTAAACTCGACTACTTGCTACGTGTTAATCATCAACGATGACATTTTCTCCCTATGGACTGCATCAAAATGGTAGTAGCAGCATCGAGGCAAAGAAATAATTAAACATCAGTTTTCAGTAGTATTTCTAATAGAACCGACAATGACAGAAAATAATGCACAATTCAATTATCAAGCATGAGCGTAACTTTCAAGCACACCATTTGCTATCGATAATTAGGATTTGCTCATAAAGCCAGAATTTACCTATTGTCAAGACTGACGGGCGAACTTTCTGTACCCAGTAGTGATGATAAAAAAGATATCGAAAAATGTCTCAACTGACAAACCCCAAGATCCATCGCCACTGTGTAGCATCGGGTATTCATGCTATTTCGTCCATATATACCAAAGTGCAGGTTAACATACGTCCTCTCGACGCTGGCCAAAAAACAAAATCACATTCCTTTTTTGTCGCTTCGAGTGGCTTTCTTAGGTAGTCAGTTACCCGACAGAAAAACGCTCGCATCCAGAGCTGCCCGTGCGTGTACTAGCGCTGCACAAAGAATCTCCAAGGTCAGCTCATCTTCGCTCTGCTGAAAATCTGCAGCCCCCATGATATTTGCATAATTTATCCAAGAAAAACAGTGCACTCCTGCTGCCCATTGGTGGAGAAGAGACTCATTTGACTACTCTATGTAGCAACGCCCCCACCTGCAGCTTAGCCGACCCTCACAGGATAATATACTGTACAGAAAAGCGTATTAGAATCTGGACGGAATAATACAGGTCCAGTTTTTTTTCTAGAAATGAACGGCTGCTTTTAGGAATGTTCTCATCAAAATGAGTTTCCCCACATCAATTTTTTTTCATTCGTAAAATTTATACGATGCGAACATTACCCAACTACTGTAAAACAAACGTGCATATTTATATTGCACTTTCACAGGTGTACTCATTCCTTAAGTGGTCTGATAAAATAGATTTGACAATATCTGCAGGTACATGGACGCTGATGGCTTACATCTGCCCTATATGCTCTCACACTGCCGCCTTCCGGAAAATACTAATACAACAGCCTTTGTACCTAATTCACAGAAAGAAAAATCAGGATTACTTCACAATCTGCGCAAAGTAACCGATAGTGATAGGAAAAGTCGAGCTAGTCCCTCGCCTCATTCTTTAGTGCAGTGCTGACTGGCCATCTATCTCAGATTACTGCGAAGGTGGATAACGCTGTAAGCATTTCCATCAGCAGACATCAATGCCCATTCGGCACATGAAAAGATTTACGCCTTTCATGCAGGCTGAAGTTCAAGAATAAACCCAACACGAACACGAGACAGTATTTCAAGTCTGTTGAGTAAAACGACACCAAAAAAAAAAGGAGATCAACTTGAAGGGACATCACATTCAGTTGATCTAAGGGAGCCGGTTGTCAAACTTGTTATTTACCTGGACAAATCCACCAATAAGGCTGTTAAAATCCCAAAACGTCACTCGAAAAATATACAATATAAACCAATCACCTACACCTATACCGCACAGTTCTTCCGTCCAATTACAAATATTCAGCACAGGAAGTACACAACCATCAGGTCCACACCTCCAAATTTTCAGTGTTTAGGGTTGTGTGCTCCTCAGAGACCTATTTTAAAAAAGGACGGCCACCTGTTAGCCTGGGCGGTTGTCTCGATCCCAGCAACAGAACGTGAAATCAATTCCATATGGAAAGCAGAACTGGCTCAGATGTGTCTTTGAAAATATGATAAAAATATGAAAACATGCAGAACCATGAGGATTTTCAAGGAAACGTTTCGCTCGCAACAATTTACAACCATATGAACACACAAATGTTGCTCTTCGGAGATCATTTATGGTTTAAAACTGTGGGCAATCTTCTGGAATTTTTCTTGTGTCTAAATGTTTAAAGTATTTAATGTCATTATTGAACCCAGATCTGTAGCAGCCTATGGCTGGTTTCCTGGACTAAGAGATTACACAGAGTGCCAAAGTGGAAAAGAAAAATGTTCAGCTCTACTCCTTTCTGGCTTTGAAATAAATAAAACAGCACACTCAGTGAAGCATAAATAAATGGACAGGGAAGCATTATGGAAGTGTGGCTTCAATGAGAAGAGGGGGATGCAGTTTAAAAAAAAACAGTGGCAAAACAACTGATTGGGACTTGCAATATAGTGCATCATTCCCACCAGTGTGTTATGAAAGCTGGATGCAAACTTTACCATAGTGGAACAGTCCAAAAGGACCTTCACAATAACAGCATGGCAGATCTAATTTCAAGGAATTCTGGGATACCAGCAACCACCATTTTTCACTTCTCTTGCTAAAACACCTGGCCATATATTAAGAGCACCTTTCATATGTGAATATATATATATATGAAATACAATATAACACTAAAGAAAGCATTAATAAAATGTAATGTTAAAAATTATGGAAAAAACAAATGGAAATAACAAAAAAATAAAAATAGAATAAACAAAACAACAGATAGAATATATAAAATGCTACACAGTTGAAAAGGAATAAAAAACTGTAAGAACAGACAGCTTATAGAAATTCCAATTAAAAGCCAGAGTGAACAGGTATGTCTTAAGCTGCTTTTTAAAAATTCCAACTGAGCCTGCTTGTAATAGCAACTGAGACTTGATAGTAAGCTAGCGCATTAGCAAGGCAGACCAGTGTCTTCTATGCAAGTATCTCTTCTGAGTTTACAAAGGACAGTGGGATATTTAAGCACTTTCAATGACTTTGCATGATGAAAATATTTGGAGGACTTTTGAGGACCGTGGGAATCGGGCCGGGGGGGGGGGGGGGGCTCTGACAGTGAGCCCACGCCCGGCTTTGTGAATGGGGCGTGCCGCGAGCTGCAGGGCTAAGGGATAAAGCTTTTACTACGGCTAACCCGAGAGGAGAGCTGCCACTGAACAACTGATCAGCGTTAAGACTCCTGGTAGGGTATGAGGATTACAGAGAGAGAGACAGAGGGAGAGATTGTGAGAGAGAGAGAGACAGAAACAGAGAGATGTGCAGGAGGGAAGGATGAGTGTGTGTGTCTATCTGTGTGTTATTTACAAGTTATTTGAGAACATTGTTTTTGCTCAAGCACCCCGGGCTTCTTGGGCAGTAACTGCAATATCAGATGCGTGACAGTGCGTCATTGTAATTCACAACATCTGCACTCCGACGACCTTCGCCGAGAAGAGAATCCCCCGGTAATTCACCTCGACACACTTTAAGGGGGGGGGGGACGAGGATCACGAGCCGCTCTCAGACAGCTGGATCAGCAGAGCAGCATCCGGCTCCCCTTCAAGCGAAAGCACAGGGAAATACACCTCCATATGCCCTCTATGGTTCTCCCTCTGCTAACCCGAGCGTCCTATTCTGATAATGTGACAGCCCTTTCCTCTTCGGTGTTATAATGTAATTCAGTAAGGGCAACGGAGCATTCAAGCAAGTCATATATATATAGGCCTACTCTGTACAGGCCTGTGTGTAACAGAGACAAGCCATGAGGGGATTTAACCTGTCGGATATGAAGTCAAACTGAAGGAGAAATGCACGAGGGCACCAACGCGTCTCGCTTCGAGGGGTGTCTAAGGGGGCGGGACCAAGTCCGAGCCCGCGCGGTCGGGCGCCGCCCAAGCCTGCGCGGCTCCAGCGCATCGGGACGCTACGGACGATGACAGCCCATCGACGGCGTGCCACGATACGGGAGACCGTGTCATCGCTGACATCATCGAGCTCCATTTCGACAAGCGCTTCCCCCTGGGATGTTTGCGTCCCCTCCCTCCGCTAACTAAAATCAATCTCTCTCCAGTCCCCCCCCTCCCCCCCATCTGTCCCAGCGCTGCCGCCCAATTAAAGTTGCTCAGTTAGTCATGAATCGCTGATATCATCGAGCTCCGTCTCCATTAACACTTCCTCTAGGCCGGTTCTGGCGTAGCCCGAGCAACGCGCCAGTGAGCGTGCTCAGTGCAGGATCACTGAATATTAGGGAGGGTAAATATAGGTTACTTATCCTACTTAAAGGCGCCAGCTCACCAAGCCCAAGCCGGGGACCTTGGTAAGCGGCTCAGGGTAAAGCCATCCCTTCCGTCTTTGACGGGAAACGGGGTTTAGCCAATTACTGGACCCAAATATAGGCCGTCACCAAAAACACGGGACGTGACCCCTTGCGTGCGGTGATGTTGTTGTCCTGTCCTGTGTGTCCTACCGCTGTCACTTCAATCTGACCTTTCGCTAAACCCAGACGCGCTGACGCTGTCGGCCAATCAGAGAAGGGCACGTCGACTGCGGCCCGCTCCTGCCCTGGGAATCCAACCCACCTCTGAGATACAGTCCCAGTTCTCTTGCCATTATACTAAAATTAGATTTTAGGGGATGTCCCTCAGTTCCTAATAATTATTATTATTTTTTTTTTTCAGTGCATCAATATAACTTAGTAAGGCACATTTCCAGGCCTGTGTGTCAGCTTCTTCCTCTACGTTAACTAAATGTTAATTTTCTAAAGGTTTGTATACATCACCAATGTGAGTTCAGACCTACAGCAAAACACAGCAAAATGTTTTCACCAAGGACACTTTTGTCTATCGAAAGTGCCACTTCTACTGAATGCCTGGGCTCGTTAATTAAGAGCAGAAGTGGTCATCAAGTCCTGAAATGGGCTAGTCCTTCACGTCCATCCCTGCTCTAGGGCAAGAAAAAGGGCCTTCGCTTATTCCTGGTCTCACCTGCTTCACTGACTCTACCGATGGTTATCGTGGCCATACAGTGTTCTGTGCTCAGCAGTGAAATATAGCCTAATCACGGTCACACTATAGTAGGAGATCAGGACCAAACTTCTGTCATCAGCCAAGCCAAATTTAACAGCACGTAACAAATGCAAGAAATGCCCAACAAAATCTCAAAACACCCTGTGAACAGTTGTCACAAATGTAGATTTGTAATTTCACTTGCCACCACATCACCAAAACAATATATTATCCCCACCACACCCTTTCCCCATGCCAGCTTAACAATTATGCTATGGATTCAATCAAAAATTTCCCTTAAATTTGACTCAATAGTTTTTTTCACAAGCATAGTTCATAAAACTCTACCAGTACCTTGAATTTGCGAAGAAAAAACAAACAATTGCAGTTAATTGTGTGTCAAAGGTAAAGACTGGTATTGATCTGTTTGCAGGATAGTTAAGGTAAACTTGTAACTTCATTTGTAAGTGAAGGGAGGTGCTGAAGATGACACCACAGCTCCCTACATGTTTTCAGTGCATGAACATAATTTTGCTCAGGCGCTGAATAGTACTAATTAGAGATGAGCACCATTTTGCCCTTTCTAATTATACCCTCTGAAACAGACTTTCCAAGACAAAAGAAATCTACAGTTACGCAGCGCAACTTCGCAGAAGGCTATTTTTGTGGTTATTACACTTGAAAGAAAAATTATGGCTCGACGCACAATGCGCCCACCATCAGACGTTCTTATTAAACAATACAAAAATAAGTACTGTAATTAGAATGATCTACCAGCTTTTCCGCAACACCCCCAAGCCAAAGGTCACATAACCTATTTAGCGTGATTCTCTGAAGCCAATGTCCTGTTTTGCATGTCTTAACCCAGTTTAGGCTGTGCCGTAAAACTAAAGTGGCGCACAACCGAACCCTAACGATCGAGAAAGACGGTAAAAAACGCGCCGGGCTGCTAACGCGAAGAAGACGCGAGGTCCGAAACCTCTTTGTTGTGCCAGCGGTTACTGCCCGAGATCATTGTTCTCCTTCCTGACCGCTGCAGTGTGGTTCACCCCGAGGAGCCCAATAAAACGCCACAGTAAACACAGGAAGCCACAGTAAAAAAAAAAAAAAAAAAAATAAAAAAAATGGCCCGGGTCCAGATCGCGGTGGGGATGACCTCAAAGCCGAGAAGGGAACCCAAACCGAATCTGCCGCCCGCGAGCCGACGACGCCCCCCCCGCGCGGATTTGTTACCTCTTCAAGTGCTGCTCCAACTGCCAGAACAATAGCTTCACGGCCATCTCGCTTCCAGCCTTCGGTGGCGGGGTCGCCGCGTCTCGCATTGATGTGTTAATCGGAGCTCCGCCCCGGATTACGGACGAGAACCCCCCTGTTTTGTTTCTCCCCCCTTCCCTCGGTGCTGGCCGACTCTAGGGGTCTCCCCCCTCAACGGACGCTGTATTCCCAGAAGGAGTCACATCGAGAGTTTTCTGGGCCGGGGCGGGGCGGGGCTGGAGGGGGTGGTGAGGGCAGGGGTGGGTGGGGTGGATGGGGGGGGGGGGTCAGGAGGAAAGCTCGGGCCTGTTCTGAGCCGGGCGACGGCGGTGGTGGCGACGGTGGCGGGTCCCTCTCTCTCTCCGTTCGCCCCCGACGCGCAGGGCTTTGTGCGTGTCGCGGGGAGATTCGCCCGACGACCGAACGAAAACAAGGAGGGAGGCAAAGCCGTGATGTCACAGCCTGTGGGGGGTGGGTCACGTGACCCCGGCGGTTACATAAACCTTCAGCGGAGATTAGGCTCCTTCGCGGTGATGGGCGACTGCCCGTGCGAACTCGCCCCCCATGCCTTCCCCCCGGTCCCTCTCCTCCTCCTCCTCCTCTTTTGCTTCCTGTCCTCTCATCTCTCTCCTTCTCTATCTGAGAGAGAGAGAGAGGAGACCCAGGGGTTTTTGTCTGGGCTCATCAGTATTCTGGGGAGACGTGAGAGAGGCAGTCTCACGTTGTCCGCGGTGAAAGAGCAGCACTCTTTTCACCATCACACCTGTTCACTTACAGAGGCATTCCTCTGCAGAGGGCTGGGGATTTTACAAAGAGTCCTTTAATGTGTGCACATATATATATATTTATACATATATATGCATATACATGTACACATATAGCCTATATATATGCATGCAGCACACGTTCACATATATGTGGATGTTATATAAATAATTAAATGTACTGTTATTATTATTGTCCTACCCTCCCTCCCCCCAACTCCTTTGCTCTAAAGCAGTGCTGTCCACTATGTAGATCATGATCTGTCTGGGTACCTCACGCTACCTCTGCTGTACAGATTAATGCCTTTATTGTATAGATTCTGCTTTCATTTATGTGTACCAGATGCATTTGTTATATGTCTAAGCAATCTTAGGTAGAAAGCATTGCAAGTTGAAATAAAATAATATATGTATGTAATTATTATTATTAAGACCATTTTCGGCAGAGAAAAAAAAACACAATTTCAAGTGGATTGCAAATTACTTCAGGTCTTATAAAACACATTTTTATGGTCTTATTTCAATGCAGTAAAATCAACATGAGACAAGCAGTTGATTTTCATAAAGGACATGGAAGTCTCTTAAGACACCGATAGATCTTTCTTAATATTACATAATGTTTAGTGTTAGTGTCTTTACTAATTTGCACAATTCTGTTTATCCAGGTTCTACCCATCTCAAATTAATCTTGATTGACAGCTCTCAAAGTTCTCTGTGATGCACGCAAACTCAATCCTCAGTCCACAACACTGCTGTAAACAGCCGACGAGCGCCGGCAGCCAATCAGGCGGCCAATCGGTGTGGTCACACGCCAGGTCTGACGGCTGGGCGTGGCCTGCTGGACAAATCCCGCCCTGAAGGCGTAACGGGCGGCTCACCTCACTCAACGCGGATCAGAGACGTGCAAACGCCACGCCCGGCCCTGAGGTTCAGCTGGCCCTGAACATGAATGCTGTCGGGGCCCCAAAGTGTTCCCAAAATTTGAGCTGTGAGGATGCAGGGATGGTTGTGGCCACTAAACGATTTCAAGAAGTGTTTACAACAGGGGTGGGGTCTGGCAAACAGGATTATATTAGACATGGCCGTCATATCCACAAAGCATTTTTTGAATTGTATATATACGTATACTTTTCCAAAGTACATTTTAGTTCATAACAGATCCGCAAGTTGAAGCGAAGCATTCAGATTAGCAGATCAGCGCAGTGCAATGGCGGACGATGTACTGCGGTGTGGGATGACAGAATGTCGCACTCTCAACGGCTTCGACGACTTGAGGGCCTGGCGCTCAGGCCGTGGAAAACAGAGGGCGCAATTAACGAGGAACCTAATCGGTTTAACAAATCAAACCTAAGCAGACCTCAGCGACCGCGTTCGCTGAGCCAACGCCAGGCAGCCGGCCAATGGCGGCGTCGCACCGTGACTGAAACGGAGGTGCCACTGCAGCAGAGCGGCCGGCCTGCTTATATTCCTGGAACTGGATTCTACTGCAAATAGGCTACACACCTGACATTGAGCCGGCTTTGTCCGAAATGCTTGCAAGACTGATTTAAAAAAAAATACATATATTTTCTTTTTTATATTGAATAAGTAACCCAGAACAGGCAACACACACACACACACACACACACACACACACCTCCGAGACATGAAATAAAAAATGTAACGTGCGCTGCAGTCATCGCGTGGTCCCGCACTCTCCAGACAAAGGGAGTACCCATCAGTCCTTGCGGCAGGAGAGCAGGAGGCGGAGCCTGTCGGGCCCTTCATATTGGCAGCCTCCAGGGGCCCTTCAAAGGTCTGTAAAAAAAATCAGGCTCCCGATTGGTGCATTTGACAGGCACCGCACTAGATATTAGGACGCTGCAGCATGGTGAACTGCCGCCAGCATTTCCCTTCTACTCCTTATTGCTTTTTTCTCTAAGTTGTTTTGGCTGCGAGGGTGCAGCGGCGGGTTTGCATGGGGCGCAGTACGGCGTGCTCCGACGCGCTGCGTCAACTTCAACACGCTGCACGCGTTATTTAAATTTTTTTTTAAAAAACCGGGCAGCCGCTGCATGCTTCATGCTTCCATTCGCACCTCACGCTCCGTTATGCAACCGGCTTTGTTCGTGACGGAAAACACGAAGGGGGGAAGAGAAAGGCTGGCAAGAAAAAAACGGCTGGCGAGCGGTCCGCGCTGCTCTTCGGAGCCCGCGCCGTGCTGGAAGTTAGCGCGCGACGGCGCGTGCCTTTCTCAAAATGGACCTTGGCTGTCGTTCGCTTTGCCAGCGATAGCGCTCCAGCTTTTTAACAGCCCAAAGGGAAGCGTCTCTCAGACTGAACCTTTTGAAGGGACGGCCTTCAATTTTTAAACAAGTTTCCTAGTGCCACTTCCACAGTAAGGCGAAGGGTCCCAGAGCTGCCTGTTGACGGGGGCTCCGGCGTACCGCGCTGTGAGTGCCTGTTCCGTGCAGAGTGCTGCTAAAGGTTGAAGTCAAGCGCAGGGGCGGCAGGTACAGAGTGAGGCACAGAGAAACCTGATAGTGACAGGATCAGCTGAGAGCAGAGACGCCGCGGGAGGAGAGGCCGTGAAAGGCCGGGACGGGTTCTTACGGACGAGGTGTGGCAGAGAGAGAGAAAGAGGGAGTGAGGGAGAGAGAGGGAAAGAGAGAGGGAGGGAGAGAGAGAGAGAGAGGGATGGGAGACAGAGAGAGGGAAAGAGAGAGAGAGCAAATAAGAGAGAGATGGGGAGAGAGAGAGAGACAGAGAGAGAGAGACGGAGAGAGACAGAGGGAGAGAGAGAGGGAGAGAGAGAGAGAGAGAGAGAGAGAGAAGGAGAGAGAGAGAGAGAGAGAGAGAGAAGAGAGGAGAGAGAGAGAGAGAGAGAGAGAGAGGAGAGAGAGAGAGAGAGAGAGAGAGACAGAGAGAGAGAGAGAGAGAGAGAGAGAGAGAGGGGGATACGTCTCTTCCCCATCACTAGCGATCTGCACGTGCCTTGCCCCTCTTTGTCTGGAACCACAGCGGTCTTCACATGGAATGGCACATGCATCTGCGCTGTGACGTAAGGAGCAGGAGAAAGCCCCGCCCCCCCTCCACCCTCCCCTATGCCACCAAAACGAAGGCGATCGCTACGGTTCCCCGCGCACAGGGCCGAATTTAGGCGTGGGTCACCGTGCGTCAAGGGGCGAGAACCCTCGACCCGTTCGGGGTACAGCGCTAAGGGCGTCACGGTAACGACGCGGAGAGTCCGGAGCGCCGCGTTCTCTGAGCGCCGCGCGGGCGAAGCGGCTCCAGCCGGGTCAGGCGGCGGAGGAGATCAGAGGGGCGGAGGAGGGAGGGAGGCGGCTCACGCCCGTTTACATCGCTCCCGGCTCCGGCGGCCGCTCGAGCGCGAGCGACAGCTTCCGCCCGGGGCGCTAACCCAACCGCACGCTTTTCCGCGCGTTTGCGACGCGTCCTCCGCATCGCGCTTTTCAAACGCGACATAGCTCAGGAGGTAAGAACGATTGTCTGGCAGTCGGAGGGTTGCCGGTTCAAACCCCGCCCTGGGCATGTCGAAGTGTCCTTGAGCAAGACACCTAACCCCTAACCCCTAACCGCTCTGGCGAATGAGAGGCATCAATTGTAAAGCGCTTTGGATAAAAGCGCTATATAAATGCAGTCCATTTACCATTTAAACGCCGTTTCCGTCCCTCTCTCCTTCGAAGGCCCATTTAGAATTAAACTGCTGGTTTTTATGGGGAGCGCTGTGCTTTCCCCCCCCCCCTCACGTTTCGCGGTCTCGTACGGGAGCGCGGCAGGGGGGGAGAGGCGAGCCGTCGCGAGGCATCGCATCAGGCCCGGGCCGTGCCCGTAAAACGCAGCGATTGGAGGAAAGGATTCCAGCGGAGCCTACGGAGCCGGCCCGGCGAACACGCCCTCTGGAACGCGCAGGGATTAAGAATCGATGACTGCACAGAGCCATCTGGCCGTTACGCATCAGCCAGCCCACACGACGGGCTCCGAAACGCAACACGCCCGCCCTACACAGTGCTGTCAGCACGCTCGTCCGTGAGTGATAAGGACAGGCTTCTGTTTTTCCTCAGAGTTCAGTAAAGAATTTGAGAAAAGAGGCGACATGTATACTGACTGTTTTAACAGCATATGACACAGAGGCAATTTCGGTTGTCTACAGCCTTGTTCCTACCCCCAAGTCTCTGAGAATGTCAGCTCAGGCTAATCGGTGATGATTTCCCTTCTCAAAGCGCATATCTCATCAAAACAGCCACTGCCACAGAAACACCAAATAAAAGAGGTGGCATGTGTTCATGAACCTTTGTCATGTCAAATATATCAAGTACCCCCCACACGGCACATGACAAAGTCCTCGGATACAAAAAAAATCTCACTACTTCTGACAGAATATATACAGTATACATAATTATATGTACTATATATACTTACTAATACAAAGTATGGGCTCTGCTCCCTAAACATCTGCCATCACTTACATTTAACCATGTAGCAGATGCTCTTACCTATAACAACGTACGTTTTTATATCATGTTGCTATTAACACAGTTGTATATTTACTGCGACTGTTCAGGCTGAACACCTTGCTCGTGGGTACAGTGTTACAAGGTCAGGGAGCCGCAGAGAGTCCAGTTCGTACTGCCTATCGTGCAAAAAGCTGCGAATGCCATCTGCGCCGTGATTCATGAAGCTACCATGATGCACTTGTGTCTAAATGGTACTGTGAGCAATTGAAAATTAGCTTCTTGGCTAACTCGGGCACATTTAGCCTACAGAAATGCTATCAGTGTGCGCTGTCCCTGTCAAATAAATCAATAAATTATCATTAAAATGAAATTAGACACAGTCGTGACAATGTGTCGTGTTGTTGGTTGTGAAATATGACAGTTCATTCATCATCCTTTATAAGATTCTTATCCTTTTTTTTTTATTTATTTATTTTTTTAAATCAGGAGTCATGCTAAGTATCTTCTCTGCTGTATTAGTTGAAATTTGAGGCTGTCCCTCATCTCAGTTGGGTAAACTCAATCCTTTAACTCAAAACGGGTCGAACTTTCCCTGGACGCACAGGCGATGTAAAAGGTTTTGCTCACGTGCGTTTCTGAAGTCGAGGACGCACAATTTAGTAACATGGACTTCGAAATTTGGCTGCCATTTTACAAGGGATTCATTTTAATTTAGCAAACAAACAATGGTGCCGGAATAATAACAATAATAAAAGGAACCATTCAGCCACAGACCAGAAAATTGTATCCCTTCGATATTTATTGGGACAACCTGCCAGCTCGATTCACTGAATTGGACAGTTTCAAATTATTGATATTTATTAAATAAACATCGCTACTGGAATGGTCTAACTAAATAACTGAAAAAAGGAAAACAAATTGCAGTGGGCCGGTTCAATGTCATCTCTGTCGTCAAGCAATTCAAGCACTGAATGACTCAGCTTGTAATGACAAATAATTTCTGCCTGTTGTCCTTGTACGGAAGAACCACATTACGGGGTTACTAAATTCAGGCTGTCCTAGAAAAAAAATCCACGCTCGCTGCGAGTGGTAATGTGCAATCATCTTGGGCGCAAAGTATGGACACACACTAATGAGCATTAGCATTAGCATAAAATTAGCAATTTATGGAACTGATATTTAGGTCAATAATACAATTTGAATGTGTCCTTTCCACCCACTGCAGGTCCTTTGTGAATCATACACAATTTCTATCTGGGGCTTCTGATGGTTAAACAAGTGCAGGATCATAACAATCCTTTTGTGAACCCCACCCCCCACACCCCTTCAGTTGTTTAACTGTTACACTACATTGCCGTCCTTCAGCAAATGAGGAAACGGATGTACCAATAAGGGCATTTGTTACATATAGGCTACGTGCTAGTCTCCTAAGGGGCAGGACATTGTGCTGTTCGTACAGGCCGTCGTGGTGTACTGTCCAGCCGGCAACAACAGGGTTTCTGTAAATCCATTTAATGGTCTCTCCATCCTCCCTTTCTCCCTCTGTACATCGCTCCCCCCCCCCCCCCCAAAACACATGGGTCTGTGATCAGTGCGCTCGCTTTCTTTCCCCGTCAGGCTGCCCTAATTCCGAGCCCGTCTGAATGGTGCGAGGACCGGCGCGATCCAGTTCTGCGCGGCAGAGAGGGCGTGGAAGCGGGAGGGGCCTCAGAGCCGCCAATCAGGGGCCGAGGGGGCAGGTGAGGGTCACTGTGACACGCATCGCCGCGGTACGTATACGCTGCCGCTCGCACGCCTTGATCCTTCCGACCGGTTTAAACTGGCTTCGGCTACGCTGGCTTTCCACACAAAGAGAACGGTGGCGCACGGGAGGGAGGGAAGGAGGGAGGGAGGGAGGAAGGATAGCCCGGTTATGTGCATACAGTGAAAATCTACCACCCCGAAAACAAGCCCCACGGCTCTGGGTTGCCTGTACTCTGACCCCTGACCACAGACCCCGTGACCCGTTTTTCGGATGAGTTGGTTTCTTTTGATCACCGCGTCGCTGGAGGGGACGGATTTCGGATAAACGACCGACCAACGCCCTCGCGGTCGCTGCCTGCTGAGTTAAGTTCTGCATTGGACCATAACACCAAACAGTGCGGTTACAGCAAAGGTGGCCCTTGACCGTAACCGAAGGTGGCCTTAAAAGTGAAGGTGGCCTTCAACTGTAACCCTTCAACATACAAGTCTCTGGTAAAGGTGGCCTTCAACTGTAACCCTTCAACATACAAGTCTCTGGTAAAGGTGGCCTTCAACTGTAACCCTTCAACATACAAGTCTCTGGTAAAGGTGGTCTTCAACTGTAACCCTTCAACATGCAAGTCTCTGGTAAAGGTGGCCTTCAACTGTAACCCTTCAACATACAAGTCGCTGGTAAAGGTGGCCTTCAACTGTAACCCTTCAACATACAAGTCTCTGGTAAAGGTGGCCTTCAACTGTAACCCTTCAACATGCAACATAAAGTAAAGGTGACCCTCAAACGTGAGGTCTCGGGCGAAAGTGAGCCTAGACCATGGCCCATAACCACAAGGGTCGGGGGTTAAAGTAGCCTTTAGACCCTAAACTGATAAGGGCGGCCCAAGGACGTAGCCCTAATCCATGCTGGCGTGCGGTAACGGCGGCCTGCGATTGGCCGAAGCAGCGAAGTGTTCCTGTAATCTCCCTGCGCATAGGCCGGGATGGGAAGCCGACCCCCCAGCCCCCCGGCCCCCCTGCCGCGGAGATCTTTGCTTCCAGCCCCTGAGACACGGGCGAAGCCTCCTTCCGCCCCGGAGGCGGTGAGCGTGCCCGGTGCCCTCGCGTGAGAGGAAGGAGGGGGGGCTGGGCCTTCATAAACGGCAGCAGCTGCTCCGTGTGCCCCTTCTACCAGCGGGTCAGGGTAACCCATCGGTGGGCGACGAGGGGGGTGTAGGGTAGCCGTGAGATGGCACACGGTAAAAATAGCCAAACTGTATACAAAACACTTCCCGCTGACATTTACAGCGGTCAGCTTAAACACTGCACCTGTTGTATGTACAGTACGCCGCTTGTCGGCATGTTTCAAATAATTTTTATTGCATGTTTCAGCATGATAGGCTACATTTGAATGAAACGTGAACCATTCTCTAGTCATTCCACACAGCGTGTGACTGCTGGAGACACACCGTAACTGTGAATATGGTTACCTTGTTTTCACATACATGTGTACTTCACTGATCGGGAAAGATGGAAATGGGAGGTCTCACAGCAGTTGGGCTGCGCGTCCCCAGTTGGTTGCTGCCATGTTTGTTACTACGTTTATGACGCTGTGTTTCAGAAGCTAGTTATCTGGTCATTCCATACAGTAGCCTACTGGGTCAACTACAACACCAATTTAATGGCTAACTAGCAATTCAATTCTCCTTCAGTGTCATTAACCACAACCAGACCGCAGAAGCTGCAGCCAGAGGTTGGTCAGGGTCCTGATATTCCTATGCAGCTCTGTGATTGGCTACGGTGGTGCTTTTCATGACCGACGTTCGTCATGCGCCAGGTCAGATGACAGACATTCCTCCATTATTCCAGGGAATATCTCATTTTAAATGTTCACTTAGAAACGCGTGGTGAAAAAATGACACACGACAACGCTTTGTCGATCTGAGCTTGCATATCGATACAACTTGCGACAGACCTAAACTGCACTTTGCATCCAATGTTTCCATGGTTTCCAAAATACATTTTTCTCTCCAGGAATTCAGATTGTATGGACTCATTTTTTCACCTTTTCTGGAATGTTTAAAGTGTGTGTACGGCAGCGGATACCACTATATTGCCAGGTTAGCGATTACATGTGATAATATTGCAGAATCTCCCTCAGACACGGAATGTGTCAGTATACTACATCTCATGGACATTTCAAAAGATTACAAAATTATCTAATGCATAAAACCATGTGCCGCACCACACTTATAATCAAGGCTGGGATCAATTCCATTTAATTTCAGTAAGTTCAAATGCATGCAATAATGAAATGATGCTCTACAAAACAATTTCGGAATTTCACTTGATATCTGAAATGCAAACCCTTCTGATAACACTGATAACCTTTCTGCCTTTCTTCAAGTAATTTATTTTTCTTATTTTTAATGTGGAAAGCTTTTTATTAATTTCAGTAGGCTGGTGTAAATTTGGGCTCGCTGGCAGAGCCAATCGCATTGCAGACTCTGTCCGGGCTCGCTGGCAGAGCCAATCACGTTGCAGCCCTCTCGCCTTCAGCGCACTCACAGGGCTTCAGCTTCTCACGCAGATCCAGAGCGGGACGATCCCCTGTTCGATTTCTGCTACCCCCCTCCCCCACCAAACCCCCGACGCCGCCCCTTCCACACCACGCTCTGTGCTCCGGGCTGATTGGACGGCTGCCGCGGCGGCGGCGCATGTCCCAGATTAGCGGGGCCCTGCGTCAGACGCGAAGCCGCGGCGTAATCCGGCTTTAATCCGCCGGGGGCCAGCTTCCAGGCCTCCAGGCACGTCGCTGCCGGGGCCCGACGGGGTTATAAACGCTCCCAGGGAACGCGCTCGCGGTCCCTGCCCCTCTCAGAGAGAGAGAGAGAGAGCGGTCCAGGCGACCGTTTTCAGGAGCGGTCCCTCGGGAATCAGCTGCCCCGCATCCGTTTCGCGGGACCGATCTGCAGAACCCCAAAGCGTAGGCTCCACAACGTCCCGGAGAGCCGCAGAACCTGCCGATTTTTCTTTTTGTTCCCCCCCCCACCAAGATAAGTAATGAACTCAGACCCCAAGAAGGTTGGCTTGGCTAATCAGCTGCTTTAGTTGATCGATAACAGCAGGTAACGGCAAAAAAGGAAGCAATCCCCGCCTCTCTAAGAACAGGATCGCCTCCCTCCCCTCCCCTCCCTCAGTTTACAGGGATGCATTAGGGCCTGGGAACAGCAGCCAGACTGACTGTAGGAGTGAAAGGACAGAGGGGCGTGTTCTCTCTAACCTATGTGCTCTTATGTCATTGGCCCGCCCCACGCTCTCTGCTGTCCCTTCCTTCTCTGTGTAACGTGGGGGGGGTGGGGTTACGAGGCGTGGGGGTCGTTAAGAAGCCCAGCCAGTTTGAACCGGTCCGCGGCGGCTCTCCTCCCACAGCTTCAGTAAGTGAGCAGACCGGGACGCCCCCCCCGCCCCCCCGCCCCGACAAAGATCTCGTTATGCTGTATTACGGGCGCCCAGCGCCCCCTCTACCTCCGCCTCAGCTCTGCAGGACGCGCCGATCCTTAACACGGCCGAAAATGTACACTTCACCTCGCGTTTCAATCACATTCCAGCTTTAGTCTCTTACTCTAGATTCTCTTCTTCAGAGATTTAAAATGGTTTCTGACAAATACGATTCGCGGCACTGATGTAAAAAGGGACGCTTTACACACACGGTCCAGTTATAGGCTACAGCTGGACATAGCAGAAGAAACTCAAGTTAAGTACCTGAAGCCTACAATGGCCATGTCCCACCTGGGATTTGAACCTGCAACCTCTAGGTCATAATCACAGTTCCGAACCATTAAAAACAATCACTAACGCATTATGAACCTGAAAGAGGAAAATCGAAAACATGCGCTTAAAAATGACTGACAGACAAAAACTGGGACTGGGCCATGCTACACCTCCCGAATTTACCGATTTTTCAAAAAAGCCTACATCGTCTATTAATCACGGTCTTTCGAGGACGAAGTGCACCACTGTTCATGCCTCATAAAATACAAAATTTCTTACCTTTGGATGTCAACAAGGGACCAGCCATTCGTGCAAAGAGAAAGAAAAGAATGGTAATTCGCTGCTAAGCTCGAACCAAAGCCCCCGTCCGAGCCCAAAACCCAGACCCTCTCGCAAGCAAGCCAGCAGGCGCAAAACTTACACACTGGACCTTCGGCTAGCCTGCCTCACATTGCGGAGTTGGGCTGAAGTGTCGTTCGAGACATTTCCGGGAAAATAAAATACATTACCGAGTGGGCCCTGAGGGTGGGGAACGGAGAGGAATAATCCACCACGATAAATAATTAAATCAAACGGCTAAGAGGCTAATGCAAATGGCAACGTAAACTGAAGAACGATCGAGCCGCTGCGCGCGGAAGTGACTCACGACTCGAGCTCGGCACAACACGCAGGGTCAGATCTGGGGCGGCAGTGTAGGATAATGGGTAAGGAGCTAGCCTTGTAACCTAAAAGCCACAGGTTCGATTCCCAGGTATGACTCTGCCGTTGTACCCTTGAGCAAGGTACTTAACCAGCATTTCTTCAGTATATATTCTACTGTATAAATGGATGCAGTGTAAAAAGTCTTAACCAGAGCGTCTGCTAAATGAATGTAAATGCAAATGTGAATGTAAAAATAAATGTAAAAAACAAAAGAATGTAATGTAGACCTGGGATCAGTCTAGTCTTATAACCGGCATGGTCATATATACTCAAACCCACTGTATACGTTTTGACAATGGTCAAGATAAAAATTATGGGGGGGGGGGATAGCGGTGGTAATTTGTGTGTCTTTTCATCTACTCTGAGGTATTAAATGTGACAGGAAGAGGGATAATTGGTGATCACGCAGCTCAGTGCAGCCCTGCTGTGGGTCACGTGTAAGCATTGTTCAGATGCACCCCGGCCCCTCTCTCCCACTCCATCTGCCTCTCCCCGTCTCTCCACAGGAAGCGTCGCGTAAGTGGACATCTCCGCAAAGTTAAAACATCTTTATGAGTCAGACTGAGCGTGGGCTCTCACTGCTTTCTAGTGCGGGAGTCGATAACCAGGCAGGCCGTGTGATATCTCACGACATTTAAACAAAGCGTCTCGCTGCCCTCAACGAGTGTCTTCTTATCTTTCCGTGCCAGCTTAGCGTCGACGCACGCAAAAATGCACATGCTGCCGTTGTGCTTTCAGATTCCATAAGCAGCGACTGCCTAAATGCTGCCATCTACAGGTAAAAGCTGAAAGCAGGAATTGCAATATGCCGCAAGACTTTGAGGTAAAGCCGATATACATATATAATATATATATTATGGCCAAAAGTATGTGGACACCTGACATCCAACATATCATCCAAAATGTGGGTATTAATATGGAGCTGGTCCGCTCTTTGCTGCTATAACAGCCTCCACTCTGGGAAGGCTTTATACTAGATGTTGGAGCATCGCTGCGGGGATTTGCTTCCATGTAGCCAGAAGAGCATTGGTGAAGTCGGGGAGCGATTGGGCGATTAGGCCTGGCTAGCAGTAGGCTTTCCAATTGAGCCCAAAGGTGTTTGATGGGGTTGAGGTATCTGTTGAGGGCTCTGTGCAGGGTGTTGTCATGTTGAAACAAAAAAGGGCCTTCCCCAAACTGTTGCCACAAATTCGGAAGTACAGAATCATCTAGAATGCCATTGCATTAAGGTTTGCCTTCACTGAAATGAAGGGAACTAGCCCAAACCATGAAAAACAGCCCCAGACCAAGGGGTGTCCACATACTTTTCATATAGTGTATAATACATATGATAGCAACATACATATATATATATATACACATATATATATACATATATATATATATATACATATATATATACAAATTAGATTGTATACTATATTAATTAAAAAACTTATATACATATATATTATATTAAAATGTGTATATGTATATATACATATAAAAATATATTACTGATAATATATGACATTGTTTTCACATACATATTAACATATGGTGTGTATACGCATGTGTGTGTCTGCGTGTACATTTACATGCAAACAGTGCTTTGTTTCCTCAGGCGACACAAGGCTTTCTCTAGGCCACACGCGACACGCTTCAGTCACATGACCGCTCGTGACGGCCACAGCGCCCACACGCTCTCCCCACAGAAAGCCAGCCGGAGTCGCGCGTTTTCACAAAGCTTCCACGACACGGGAAAGTCGCTGCAGAGGCAAACGAGCATAAACTAGGCATTTTACGTCTCCCCTCGAGGTTCGGCGTTTCAGTAGGCTGACCCGGGACGCACACCGTACGGAAAACGATCAAAACGGAACAGACGGACTGGAATTCTCCGCGGTGATTCCTGTGATTAAGCAGGCCTACCCATGCAGCTGCGCATTTCTCAGACGGCGAAAAAGCATTGGACTTTAATAGCCACACGCTGAGCATATTACCGCCAGTGCGCCCTCGAGTCCTGAAAGCTTATCGATTGGAAAATTACTAGCCTAAGTGGGGCAACAGTGGAGCATAATTGTTAAGAACTGCACAAAAAAAATGTTCAGTGCTAAATCAACTCTTACACAGCTTATAGGAGTCCACTACGGTCAGAGTGGATTCATGTAAACTCAGTTGGAGGTGAATTAACACTGGACAATTTAGCCTACTGTGTGGGCTTGAAACTCCAAGTCTGTATTCTCCACTCCCGGCTGGGGGAACTGCCATTGTACCCTTGAACAAGCCACTGAACCTGGACTAGGGCTGGGCAATATATCGATATTATATCGATACCGTCTGGGATTTTGTATATTGAATATCGTGATATGGCATAAGTGTTGTCTTTTCCTGGTTTTAAAGGCAGCATTACAGTAAAGTGATGTTATTTTCTGAACTTACCTGACTGTTCTAGCTGTTCTATTATTTGCCTTTACCCACTTAGTTATTACATGGCATTATTGATGATTATTTATTAAAGATCTCATTGTGCAATTTTGTGAAATTACCAACAGTCATCCCCACAATATCACCACATTATCGATAGAGGTATTTGGTCAAAAAAATTGTGATATTTGATTTTGTCCATATCGCCCAGCCCTAACCTGGACAGCTTCAGGAATTAATTTGATAGTAAAATCAGTCATTTGCTAACATGCACATACTATCTTCACTTCTATCAGACCCAATATTGAAAGCTGACATTTTGAGATTAGCATACAAAAAACAGTAAGAAAGATAAAGATAATCTAGGTCACAGTTTCATTTTCTGGGTCAAATAAACACGAGACCCACCCAATTGTTCTGGTAGAGAATAGATACAGCTGGATCAGCGTCACTATCAGTTATTTTACACACCACTAGATGTCACTCTAATCAAACTAATTTCACTTGTTCTTTTGGAACTACTTTCCTTGTGGCTTCGAAGGCTTCAAACAGAAAACCCAGTTGTTAGATTATCACTCTGCGGCTTTGTCGCTCATTCCAAAGCCCATTCCGTAATGACAAACTACTGCGCTCTTTTATTTGAAATACGGGCATTTATCATAGATAAAGGAAGAGTTTGACAAAGCAACTGCAAACCAGCCATATGTGCATTGTGTCAGAAATGAAAGAAGAAAGTTTTGAAATGCATTCATCGACTGAGATATCGGCGATGAAAAAAACCACAGTGGGTACCCTGGACCACATTAAGAATCCTAAATGACCTCAAACCTACGGCTAGCAGCCAAGCAAAAAGAGATCCAAATTCTCACATCTCGCGCGAGAAGAGCTGCAGACTTTGAGGAATATTCAGCGGTGGAAGCTTTCCATGGGAGTTAATGGGAATATATGAATAATTTATAGAAATCCTGGTATACTTGAGATACCACCGATCTAGACTATAAACTTGTGGGTAAATTCCCTTATGAAACTGAAAAATACTCAAATATTCTGTCAATATGTACGTCTTTTGGAAAACAAGATCAAAAATGTAATAATTAATTTAAATATCCCAAATGTACTGCAATATAAGAAAGGGGCATTAATCTATACATGCACCATCACAAAAGATTTTCACTTTTCTGATCTTGATAATTTCATATTTCAATACCTCACAGTGTATTCAATTTCAATAAGGGGTTAAAATAAAAGAATAATAAATCTGCATTAATACACTAAAGGTCTTTCTATACTCAGCCTACCTAAACAGTACAGCACACTTATTCCTGGCCCTTGGATTTACACAAACGGCCACTAGAGGGCAGTGCGGTAACACATTTACAAAGACATGCAAAACACAAACTGAAAGACAGCGCTGATGACTAACACGTGTGATGTGGCTGACGGACGCTTCCGGATGCCACTCCCACAACGCTGGCATTCAGGACACGCATGTCACACAGAAGTGGCCCGGTTAGTCACCGGGAGACGCCACGCCTGTTCAAATCACCGGCGGCGCAGTTTATTCGCAGGGCCCACGCCGACAGACCAAACAATTAACGTCCGCTTTCGGATGAACAATTCGGGCGTGTATCTCACGTCAAAGAGGAACACAGTGCGTGCGGATAATAACAGGACTGCCGAAGTCCTGCTAGGCTGGCTGGGATAGACGCAGGCAGGCGATGGCACGGGCGGTCACAAATGTGACACAATTCTCCAAGGTCTGTAACCATGGTGACACGTTAACGTTGTGCGAGGGAGTCCCATCTACAAAGGAACTGAACTGGTCACGTGGCCGCCTTGCAGACGGCCATTCGGGGGCAAAGCGAGGTACGGTTGCTTAGGGAGGACAGAATGAGCTACCCACAGTTACCTGGGAGGAAGGGGAGAGGCGAGTCACCAGAGCAAGTGAGAGGATGAGTTACTCGGGAGTTGGGAGTCGGTGATTCAGCGACTCAGTGAGCGAGTGACTGATTGACCTAACCGTGACAGGATTTGATTAGCACTGCTTGTTCCTGCCGCAGCCCGAAATAGCAGCCATGAGTTTCCCAGCAGCCTTCGAGAGAGGAACGCTCCTCTCGCTTGCCATTCGCGCATGAAATTCTAAACCAATGAGGTGAGTTTTAAAAGGATTTAGACTACTTTTGATCAGAACTGAGCCAGTGCCAAAATGGACACATGTAACAGGATCCCTTAAGCCATATTGTAGGGAGTGTGCGCACACGCAGGGCACAGGCTTCAGTAACAACAGGGCCGGTTACAGACAAACCGGTGCCACAGACTGGCGTGACCCCGCGGTGATGTCACCACTTCAGAGAGAGAAGCATGACGTGGAACAGGACGGACCGACCTGTGCTGGCAAGGACTCATTTCAGTCCCACACAGATCAGAACAAGCCGGCTGCCACAGTACTGGTAAACCGAGTGTACCGCATTTCCCTGGCCTCTCATTTCAAAATGCAACTGACATTTTATGAACAGGCTACCCTCCAAATACAACGTTATCTATGACATCATACCTTAAGGTTTTTAAAGATGTTTCAAGAAAACTCCAATTGGAAGAGAAAAACACAAGTACAACTTACTGAATATGCCCAAGATGTGAACTTGGGTGGACCCAACATGATACAAAGCCCATTATATTTATAGTTGCAATATGGGAATGTATGATAGGCTGCTTATTCAGCACAGCATATCAAATAAAAGAATATCAATCTTTGAGTCAACAGGGCTCAAAGAGCAAGAACAAACAATGCTGACATAATGCCTTGCTTTTCACCGCTCAGGTTCAACCAGTTCATCGTTTCAATCGGTGAAAAGGCCAGGTGGCTCATTCTAAGTGCAAAGCAACACAGGTTTCAGATATGACCCACTTCCCCTTTAAGACAGGGAATTAGCAAGCCAAATACAATAAAGCTTCAATGACTCATAAAGATCTCTGGGTGCCCACCGCACACGGTGACTTCACTGCAGCGTGACTCCGCGTCACAGTAGACCGTGCGGTGTGGACCGACATGCCGTGAGTCAGCGGCAGAAACGCGGCACATGCGCCCTCTAGTGGACGGAAACGCACTCTGTACAAAGGGATACCGACAAAAATTAAAATAAAAAAAAATTCTTACAATTTCCCCAATCTGTAAATGTCTAGCAGCCAAACATCTGTCTATAAATCGCATGCATTGCTTTAAGATGTAGAAAAAATCTAATTTCTTAACAGGACATTCAGATACTGATTTGAGCTGTGAATTGTTTATGCTATTCTTTATCATGCTAAAAAAAAAAAAAAAAAAGTATAAATGTCATTGTATTGTGCTGTTGACTTTCTTTTACCTGGAAGTAGATTAGCAACACTGGAAACTAAATGTATTGCACGTCATTGAGAGTTTTGTGTATTCTAACACGCAATGTTTGAAAAGGACTATTAAAAGGTTTGCTTTCAGACTATTCCACCAACCTTGCTGATGGATCGAATGTAAGGCTAATGTTACAACCAACACTGTTTTACTTTGCTACTGTTTGTATATAGCTCTCAAATCACAAAGTACTGCAAGCTGCCATGTGAGTCGGTATCTTCACGACAGCAAACTTTAAAAAAAGCTAAAGTAACAGGCGCAAAATATGGCAACCTACGAGATAAGCTACTGGTAGTGAAATAACTACCGGCTGGCACTTTACTGACTTACAGACATAAATACAAAGTGGCAAAGTTCAATGGTTGGCATATGCAAAGTAAATACTCTACCAGAATTTCACAGTATACAATATAAAGTGCACTGTTAACACAGAGGTTAGCAGCATGGAGATATAGAGCATTTCCTAATTAGTGTAATTGGATTAATTCAGAGTTGTCCGACTCTGGAAATTAACTGAACTAATTGAAACCCTCCCCACAGTTGGAAGACTTTGTTATAAATAACTGAAAAAAAAACTATTGGACTAAAGTCTTGCACGATAAGGACTTGACACCTCTGCTTTATCACCAAGGCCATAAGAACACTTTTCCAACACAAACAGACTGCCCCCTTGAATAATTCAACCCTCGCAGGACTGAATAAGATTGGATCTGGTCCCAGACCCTCAGCCCAAGGTCTGCTGTGAGATTGCTGATAGAGGTCTGCGCCTGTATTCATAAAGCATGTCAGGAGTAAAGATTGCTGATCTAGGATCAGTTTTACCCTCCATATCCTAATCTCATCCATTATGGGTGAAAAAGACTAAACTGATCCTGGACAAGGGCATGTATTCACGAAGCATTTCCCATTAGGAATACATATCAAGGATCAGGTTTCCCCTGTTCAAACCCCAATGTTATCGTTTTTGGAGCTAAAAGGCTAAACTGATCCTAGACAAGGGCCTGCATTCATAAAGCATTTACCATTAGGAATACAGATCCAGGATCAGTTTTCCTCTGTCCATATCCTAACATTATCCTTCATGAGCTAAACAGGCCAAAATGATCCCAGACCAGGACCTGCATTCACAAAGCATTTCAGACTAGGAATACAGATCCAGGATACCGATCCCATACCCTAATATTGTCCTCCATGAGCGGAAAGGCAAAACTGACCCTGTAGGGCCTGTATTCACAAAGCACAGTACTGATCCAGGATCAGAATAATTCCCCCATCTATGTCCTCACCACATAACGCAACGTGACCCAAGATGAGCTGCCAGTCAGAGTGGCTTAATGAAGACGGGCCCAGGCCCGGCAGCATGGCCGCACACACGGCCCATTCAACCCCGGGCCCCGACACCAGACTGGCCAGTGCGCCGCGCGCGGCTGCCTCGCATGCAAATGGCGGGACACAAAGTGTCCTTTCTGCAGGACAACGGGCCCAGTCTGGAGTGAGACGGGCCTTGGGGGGAAGGGGGGTGCCGTGGTGACCTGCATTCCCCGGCCCTGGAGAGGTCAACGGCTATGCACGCTGGTCTCCAAGGAAACAAGGCTCAGCGGGTCGGGGGTCAAAGGTCGGGGGTCACACACAACGGACCGTGCAGAGTGTAGGTATAACGGGGGGAGGAAGAGAGTGGCGCGCTCGTCTGGAGCTAGCGACAAACTCGGCTAGCTAACAAAGAGCGGTCTGCCAGCGTGAGGCTCCGTCAGCAGCTTTCTAAACCTCATTCATGAAGGTGTCAGTTCAGTTAAATACGCAAACGCACACAGGTGTACGTGCGTGCACATAAACAAACACACACACACACACACACATACATATGCACACACACGTACGTACACGTGTGCACACACACACTGACACACTGAGGTGTAAATGAAGGTCAGAGAGCACGTGCAGACAATGGGGACAGACGCTGACCCAATCTCCAGTTACCCGACTGCAGGAACTTCCTGTGTGGCCTGAAAGGAAAGCTCTCTATGAATACTGCATGACTGCCCCTGTGCCTGCTGCCAGACCCCTCCTCTGTCAGCGACCGGGCGAAACGGGCATATCCGAGCGTGTGCGGGTGTGTGTGTACCTGAGTGAGTGTGTACCTGAGTGAGTGTTTGTGTGTGTGTGTGTGTGTGTGTGTGTGTTTCTGTGTGTGCGTGTAGGGTTGTGTGCATATGAGCGAGCGTTCAACAGTACATGTGCACACACGTTTGTATGTGAGTGCGTGCATGTGTGTTTGAGAGTGTTTGTTTGAGTCAGCAGTGCAGCAGAACAACTTCATCAGGGAACAAGTCAAAAGAAAAGAAGTGAATCATATCAACCAACCTCGAAAATGAATCATTTAAAAATAATATAAGAGTACTGTTTTTGCTCAAAGATCCCAAATGCTTACTCCAGTACAAATGAAACTACAATAACAGCTGCCCAGAAACATACTGAGAAATACCAGCTGACAGCAGTCCAATCTAATTTTATGAATCAAGCTCGTGTGAGGGAAAAAAAATAGACGACCAATCCTGGGAGGGCGGGTCCGTCCTTTCGGTCTCAGCTGCGCCCCATTGGCCACGCGAGTTACCTTTGACGGTTAGTCACCGGCAGCTTCGGCAGTAACCGAATACGCGTGAGTCACGGGCTCAGACCCGCCGCGCGACGGAGCGCTCTGTACTCAGTGCCTCTCCCCCCCCCCTCCCCCCCCCTTCCCGCCTCAGTCAGACGTCCCTGATGAACCCGTGTCGTCATGTCGCTCCGCTCAGCTCGGCAGTCGTGCCCCAGGCCGCGGCGCTGCTAATCGAGCCGCGGTGACTCACGCCGGCTCTCCGAGCAAAAACGCTCCCGGCCGTCGCTCTGAAAGGACCGGGGCGACAGACAAAGTAACCGCGGGACCGTAACCGCTACGGTGGCAGGTGTCTAGAGTCGAACTGAATGGAGCAGGACTGCCCCCGGTGACCTCCGGCTCCACCCGTCTGTGAACGTGCTAATTGCTCTAACCGCACCTGCTGGTTAAGCGAGGGTGCGGGCGAGGGCAGGCTTCTGACGTTAGCCCGCCGCTCTGGCTGTTCGGCAGGTAAGCTCGTGTGGGTTGAAGAGCGGGAGGGCGCTGCACATGCAGCTCGTTCAGGGGTGGGGGGGGGCGGGACTGAGCTGAAGATTCGATGACCCGACTGAATATCCTCCCTCCCCGGGGCTAACGCTAACTACGCTCCGCCCATTTCCACAATGTCTCCCCTTGTTCAGAGCCCTTGATGGCCTTTCAGTATTTGAAGAGTGACCAGAGAAATGCCATGAAGCCCAGCACGGGCAAGCAGGGACAGAACCTTCACAAACCAATCACAGCGCGGGCGCACCGCGAGGAAGCTCCAGGTAGTTGCAGACTCCGACAAGTCGCTGCAAAGAACCCCCCCCCCCCGTCAACGGCGTCTCTCCGGAATCCCTCGAGCGGGAGGAAAGGATACGGTGGGGATCCGATCGCTCTGAACTTCTCACCGCAGGAAGGAGGGCTCGCGGTCGCTGCCAGAGCCGAGATCACGACCGGCCGGGTCAGCCACGTTCTATCACGCGCTGCTGTCGCGAAGTGCTTCAGGCCTGATGCGTCACAGCTGAGTTTTGCGTTGAGCCGGTGGTTCTACGCGCAAAAAAACCCAAAAAGGGTTCCAGCGGACGCAGCCAGGCGACGGCGGGGGAAGGCCGCGCGTGTCCGCGCCTCGCTTCCCGCTAACGCCGATGTTTCGAGTTATCTCTGTGGGCCATGCGCGTCAAACTCCAGTCCCGGAGGGCTGCGCCGTCTCGTGGTTTTGGTGCTGTTCAGTACTTACATTGTAACCGCTTAATTGAAGCCACTGATTGGCTATGGGGTTCCTTCCAAGGCCCAAATTGGCTGCAGACTGAAAGGAAACCAAAGAACTGGTGCCATTTTGGCCCCCCCCGGAACTGGAGTTTCTGGGATTTGTAGTGAGAGGTGGAGTCCGAACATCACCTACCAGGTGAACTCTGCTGATCCAGCAGCATTGCCTCCAGAAAACATCCACCGACCAACGGGGCTCGGACGCCCTCGAGGCTAACGTTTTCGTGCTATCCTTCGTCTCCGGCGAAGTCTCCCGACGTCGTTCATCGTAACTCGCATCCGGCCGCGCTCGCGTTCCCCCACAGTAACCTCATCCTTCGGGGTGAACGTATCCTGGAGTTCACCCCTCCCCGAAGATCCCACGCAGGCCCGTGCGAGTCGGGACCCAAGACCGCCCGCCCGTCGTCTCACGGTATCGGCCTGCTGCAGCTGGAGGCTCAATACCACGGAAAGTAAAAGCTATTGAACAAAACGATTTCATTTACTTTTGTACCCGGAGGGAGAAAAGCGTTTTCTCGCGCGGTAGATTTTCTACTCTCTCACGGGCACCGGGCGAGAGCTTCAACGGACAATAAAGAATAAGAGTCTGGCTGGAAAACCGTTTACAGAGACCGCCACGGAAGAGCCATTTTCCTAGCTTTCTTTTTTGTTGTTCGTAATCATACTTTTAAAAAGCCGTACAGTGACTTTTTTTTAGGCTGTTTTTTAAAAAATAAATAAAAACATATAAAAGCCCTTTACCAGTAATGTACAATTCCACTGGGCTAACCTGGATAACTAAAGGACACATTTCTGTGAAAAACCTGGTTTTAATACCGATTTTATAGAAAGCAGCTTTTAATGATTACGTGCCCTTGAAATAGAACGGCTTCCAAAACATCCTTAAGCTTCAGTCACTGGTTTCCCTCGGATTTTAAAACAAGACTACATGCACTTCTATTTTATGACTGTTCCTGTTTTTAATATGGATCTCATGATTACTGTATATTATTCATTATTTACATAAAACGTACATTTTTTAAATATTATATTTGTTCTGTAATTTTACTGTCGACATCCTCTTTTGTAAAGGGCTCGTCTGTAAATGAGAGCTTGACTCTCAGCATGATTTAGCCCTTTGTAAAGAAAGAAAGAAAGAAAGAAAACTAAAAAGCTGACTGGGACAGACTGACCATACTGCCCAGCAGCGAGACAGTGACCAGACAGTGACACAGCTACACAGAGCCGCAGTGGAGCATCAGTGATTGAATCTGACAGAGAGCTAAACCAGACACAACAAATCGAAAGTACATCAGAGTTTTTGAGATGTTTTAAGCATTAAAAAAAATAACATACAAGGATTTTTTGAGCTATGAGGTCACCTTTGCAAGGATTATTTTGTGGCAAATTCAAAATATTCAGTATATTCAATGTAGGCTATACTTTATTAAGGTATACAAAGAGTTACTGAAGGTAAGATCAATATTGAATCTTGAAAGACCTGATAGTGTGACATCAAGCTAATGAGTTAGCAAAACAGACAGAGGAATGTCACCCATTGTAATGTTTTATTTTCTAATTTCAATTTTTTTTGTGCTCAGTTTTTCGAAGACTATTCTAGGTCAATACCCACTCTGCAGCCAGTGAATTCCTGAATTGGACCGATCGTTTTGTTCTGTCGCGGAGGGCAAAATCTTTTGATTGGTACAAACAAGCCAGTGATTGACAGCTCACTGTAGGGCTGTGCATAATAGCATTTATTAGCCTAAACCTCAGTCTCTCATCACTAACCTACGCTGGCATGTCCAGGACTTTACCTATCACAGCACTGATCCTATCGCAACATTTTAATGCCACACTAAGTTAATAACACGTTTGTGCGAAAATATGTATGTAAACTACTCTGTGTGTGTGTGTGCGTTGCTAACATCTTGCTCTTTCAGTGACTCTTACATAAACCAATCACAATGCTTCGATATCAAGATCTAAATGTTTGCTTGATGGCTAGCAGATGGTGACTCCGCCCACCGCGGTGTTCATTACACCTCGCTTTCCCAGCGCTATCAGTAACGTCCATAAACAAATACAATACGATGGGAAGGGCGTGATACCACAGCAATAAAACCATAACTGAAATGAAAGGGGAAGTCCAGGAGCTTTATCGCAGCAGATAGGGGATCGGATTGCCAAAATGGCAGGACACGAAACACCTTTCTACACAATTAATTGTTACATCAGAAAATGGCTAACCTGGGGTAGGCTATATATTACTTACACATCACCATTAATCATAGCTTAGTTAGCCTATATGCCTGTATAGACATCAATAGCACTGTAACATGTTGCTACATCTACAGCTTCAAAATACAAATACAAAATGCTACACGGTTAGCTCTTGAACAATACTGGGACATTCAGGTCGACAGCATGCACCAATGCATTAATCTTCACAGTTTCCCCACTGTCAACCACCGGCAAATTACTGACTGAATATAGGCCTACTCCAGCAACAACGCAAGATAAGACACTTTATTTTTCATACCAGGACTGGTACTTCAAGATATTACCCATTCCAGCAGTGCCAATTGAGCGTTGTCGGTCCGTTACAAACGGTGAAGATGACCTTTCGCGCAATCATAATAATAACAATGAAAAACACCTTGAAACACTGGGAGAATAACCGTGAAATACAAAGCATCGAAGCAGCGAGGCTGGAGATTTCCCCCCGGCCTTGAACCTTTCCCACAGATACAGCGAGCGAGTGGGTGAAGGTCGGCGTGTGGAACCTCCTTATAGGTCACCGTTCTTCCGAGTTTAAGTCACTGATTGGAACCCACAATGTCTCGTTTCCATGGTCTAAATCGCCGGCTGAAATTTGCTCAATGGAAACGACAACACCCGCGGCCCTGTGTTTTCCTTCGGCCTGTGGCCCTGCAGTAAAGTAGCTACATGACAGCTGGCCTGCAAAGGACATGGAATTGTAAATGGGAGTCCAGATCCAGGAGGTTTAGATACATCATTCCCTTTTTAACTGTCGGCGGCTCTGAACGGTGCTGCCTGGCGGCTTGGTGATGAGTCACCGCTGCCGAATGCGGGGCCGAGCGTCGATGCGAGCGTGCCGCGGCGAGCGCACGCATTCCTGCGAGCCCGCCGACGTGAGTCACGTCACGGAAAGCCGAAAAAGAGGAGGGGACGAACACAACGAAAGGTGCGCTGGTTACTACAAATTCCTTGGAGGCCTCGTCCAATCGGGCAGCTCTGCCTACTCCCGCAGTCGTTCTCAAAGGAACGCCTCCCACCGGTCACCTTAGACCTTACTGATGCAGCGGTCATTATGTCAACCAGAGATAATAAAATATGCAGAGAACAGCTGAGTCACACTACCGGCAGAAAACTGAGGAGCTACACCTGTCACAGGTAACAACAGGAAACAACCAATAGAACACCATCACTGCTAATTGGGGGGATGATGGGGCTAATGATGCTTGTTTCTGGATACCTCGTCCACAGAGCCATATCAACCAATCACCGTCAGCATTGTTGCTCTGGTTGGTACAACTCCATTTTGAAAGGTGACATCACTACAGTCCTATCCCTAATGCCTGTAATATTTTATTACCCCTGATGTCATCTGAGAAATGGCATGAGAAAGAGTCAAATATAGATCAGCTACACAGGGGCGCTATGTTAATGGGAAATATCATTAAATCATCATAAAATCTATGCTGTGTGAATGGGAAATACCATTAAAGCAGGCCTGTGCTGTGTGAATGGGAAATACCATTAAAGCAGGCCTGTGATGTGTGAATGGGAAATACCATTAAAGCAGGCCTGTGCTGTGTGAATGGGAAATCTCATTAAAGCAGGCCTGTGCTGTGTGCATGGGAAATCTCATTAAAGCAGGCCTGTGCTATGAGAATGGGAAATCTCATTAAAGCAGGCCTGTGCTGCGTGAATGGGAAATACCATTAAAACAGGCCTAGACAGGACAGCCGTAGGGCGATTCCACTCGCGTTCATTCCATCGCGACTTTGCCACTTTAAGAAAGGGGGGAAAATACTTTTGTGCAGAAGCCGCCATTGTCTGTACGCTGACCTCATTTCACACAAGAGGGCCTGGCGATGCGAGCGCGGGGCAGGGGGGATCTCATTGTGTCTGTTAAACGGAGCAGGAGCGCCACAGGGGCGCACGCTCGAGGCCGCCGGACCCGCTCCCGAGATTTACGGCCCCGTCCGAAACCGAGCGCGCACACCTACACACAAATTCACACTTTCGCTCATCCGGAGCATATTTATACAGATTACATTTTTTACTGCGTACAGTCCATTTCCTCTGCTGGATATCGACCAAAGCCATTCACATCGGGCCGCTTATTGAAGGATGTAATTGCGGCCGCCGACAGGGGAATCGAACCCGCAACGTCAGTGTTCTAAGCCCGGTTCCCTAGCCGGAACGCTACGGAATCAGATGGACCGAGGTGAAGATACCGTCCGCTGCAGATCGCCGGTCATACAAAGCGCCGGTGAATGGAGAGGACATGGGAATTATACTCGCCAGAATGCTAACCGGAAAAATTTTTTTAGGAGTGCATTGACTAATTGCACTGGTGTGCTCCTTGATTTTTCAACTTAGGAACACATGTGCATCTTGGAAAACATGTAACATAGAGCTCCTGATATTACAGTACGCGGCCAGGACTTGGGCATTTTAATTGGCTGCACTTCAACGGCAGGGAGACAGAGCTTTCAGAACCCTTCATAATGAGAGGGGAGGGGATGGCTTCACTCATCAAACTGCAAGTTAAAAAAGTCTGACAGCTTTTCCTTTTTTTGTTCAGACTGTAAATTGACTGCGAGTGCCAGACATTTCCTGCATGGCCGAGAGCAGGCCAATCAGGCGACTCACTGTCGCTGAAACGCGACATCGAAGGCCATTTCCACAAAGCCTTCGAATGCGAGAAAGACGACTGGAGCGTCTTTTCAGGTTTGAGGATTAAAACAGGCACTGCCCGTGCTAGCCTGAAGGTAGGCTAGGCCTGTTAGCATCGTCACTGCATTCGCTGCGGTACGCGTTCAGGACACTGCATGCATTCGAACACGTAGCGGGTGCGCTTCTCGAGTCGTTACGCACTGTCCTTTCACACGTTTACAGCTGACCAGTTTCCAAAGCGGTCCAGACCACGTTCCTCGCCCAAGGGTTAAGACAGCAGTGCCACACCTGGGAACTAAACCTGCAACCTCCGAGCGACAATCCACCTGTCCAGCTAAAACGCTATGCCAAACCGCATAAACTGTTTACTAAACTGCAGCTAGCGCCTCTCATGGATTTTACCCCAGCGGGCGTTCTGCCTGCAATCATTTTGCGTTTTCGCTAATTGTCTCCACGGGAGGAAACGTGCTCAGAATGCTGCACGCCCGGACCGTTCCAGAAAGGCGCGTCGTTCCAAAGCCCCTCGTGATCCCCGGCGGGTTTTGTGAGCAAAAAATAAAAAACACTGTGGGAAACTTCTGGAAGGTAGGTCATTCTCCAGGTTTTATTTGCATTTCAGCAGGTAAAACACACAAAAGCGAACGCCTCCGATGATTCATTTGTATTATTCCACGGGGCATTCGCGGCATTACCCGTCAGACAGCCGTTCATACTCACAGACGTATCGCCCGACTACCCAGAGAATCGTGCCAGCCAACTCGATCTGACCAGGCCGGTTTTCGATTGTTCTGCGGCCGGGGGGGTAGACCGTTCTGGGCAGCGGTCATCGGCAACAACAGGCCAGGGTTAACGGGGACAGACGCCATTCATTTTTATAGCCCCCCCGCCCCCCCCCCCTGTGGCAACTGCCAATCAACAAAAAAAAAAAAAAAAACGGTAATGGCATTCCCGAGTAGAGAGGGAGAGAGAGAGCGAAGTGCAATGCGGGTGAACCAGTTCCCATTACGCCAGGAATGCGAGGCTTTGTACGTTAACCGCCGAAAATCAAAGCCAATCCCAGCCACTTACCGCCGCGCACGTTTACCCACAGCCAACGCCGGCGTCCAAGATGGCAGTCCCAGTCGCAGTAATGAAAAAAACTTAAACACAGCACGTTTCCATTCCCACATACGGATCTGCACGTATGCGTTACACAGAGACAATTACAGAGATTGCATATCACCTGCGTATTTACACTCAACCCATTTATATAGCTGGATATTTACTGAACCGGTTCAGGTCCAAGAACTTTGTATTGCAGTGCCACACCTTTGGCTCAAACCTGCAACCTCTGACGATTGAGTGCACCTGGAGTGTGCAGAGACAACACTTTATCTGCATCTGCTCAACCAAGAAAATGATCTGTATCTACATACGGACTGAAAATAAGGGAGTGTGGCTTCAATACAAGCTGTATAAACAAGAGAAAATGGAATGGTTACATTTAGAAACATTGTTACAAACATTTGTAGCCATAGCCTAATCAAAAAAGCTGTAAATGGGATCTCGTGAGAACATTTTTTTCCCCATGTCTGCTTTCTGAAAGACACAGAATAATAATACGTTTGTCCATTCTTAACAACTACTAACATGCTACCAGTCTTAAATTCTCAACAACAAAAAAACACTACAAACTGTAGGCCAAGTTATAAAATTTTGCCAAAAAACTAAAACAGTATTAACCAAGAAATGGAAGTTGAAATCAAGTTCGCTCTTGCTATGCCATAAAAGATATGCCATCGGCAAGGGACATTGAAAGTTAAGCAGCAGTCTGTGGATGCAAAGGTGGCTTCTAGATCTGTTACTTAAAAAATGCACATATGAACACATCAATGTGTCTACGAATGCATTAAAAGCACATTATACTACTAACAAGAAATCACAGTGTAACTAACAGTGTTTTCTTTGAATGAGGCTGCTCCTTCATAACTAGATGATTTTAGAGGGACCCAACGAGCACGTTTCTATGTGAACGTTAAATGTTCATGGCTCTTGAAACATGAGATTGCAAATTAACAAGGAATGACGTTTATCATCAGTAAACTGCAAGAGGTAAACATATCTGCACACGGTATCTGTGCATTTCCAAATAGGGCATTCACGTTTGGATGCGCTCCTATCGGACTGAAGAACTGTAAAATTATAAAAGTCAAATAACCAAAACACTGAAGCGTTCCACACGAAATGCCACAGAGTATCTTCTGGATTGTGGAAAGACTCAGAAGAGTCAGGTGCACTTAATTTACTAGTAAGATTGCGCTCCAGATGCATAGTAGATCTTTAATGTAAATATTAATGTTAATGGACTCAGAGGAAGGGAGGCCTGAACTAAAGTGGCTCTTACAGCAAATACTAGACCACTGTCCTCAAGCTCCAGTTCTGCAGAGCCTGCTGGTTTCAGGGTGCGTTTCATCACAAGAGGTGTCACATTAAGTTACCGGCTGAAGGGTCCCACACACCTTGTGCCCAAAACGATCTGTTGACTGAAAGGAAAATGGCACTGAACACCTCTGGAATCGATAGATAAACAGCACTGCTGGCAAGTTATCCAACTGATAATGAAAGTCTCTGAAAACTAACACAGTTCAGTGTGCTAAAATCATGTGATGCCACTTTTCATACAGTAAAAAAAACTCTACAGTATTTGAAGCAGCTGTATAGAATTGTGGGTTCCTTCTACCCCTGTCTATTGGAACACGCTGGGAGCGTTAACTGTAGGGGATGTCTGAGGTCACGAAGACGGCAAGACGAAGGGAACATCGTTAAAATGCGTGCGCGGTCGACTGCGGGTTATTCTAAAGCGCTCGGGCCCGAGGGGGCCAAACCCCGAATTCCTACCGGCTCGGCTCCGCCCCGCCCCTGCCCCCCTCCCGCCCCCCGACTCCGGAGGCGGGGGCCGAGCGCTTCCCCTCCGAAAGTGCGAGCGGCGCTCTTAAACTGCGCTGTCGTGGGGAGTGCCGAAATCGATACCGCCCCTCGGAACACGGCGGAACCCTTCCAGAAGAAGGATGGCGGGTCTCGCGGCGTTCCGGCTTTCTCTATTACCCACACTTTGGATTCGGGGAGAGGTCGCAAGCCTCTGCAATCGAGGTAATGAAGTCGGCGAGTCGGTAAATGTTTGCAGACCTGCTGCAGCCCTCTAAGAAATGGACTATGATGTAACAGCAATTCTGTTCAATTCAATTTTCTCTCCCCACTCGTACCCCCCCCCCCCAAAAAATATGCAGGGATGTGATATTTCCTGTTTAGGAAATACTGATTTTTACACCTTAAATGGCTCCAACCAGCCCAGAGGACTTGGGCATTTCATAGGCTGTATCAGAAAATGTTTTGCTTTTTGACAGTTGACAGCAGGAGAGGATGTTCAAACACAAAACCAAGCACTAGTGGCCAGTACCTTGGAAACATTTTGGGTCTGAAAATGAGTATTGTCATTATTGAACCGGAAATATCAGGGGGGAAAAAAACACAACACTGAATATTATCACTTGTCCCAGGTTCTGCACTTCAAGGGACTGCTTCCATTCTGACCAACACATTGCCTGTACGAAAGGCGACCAGTCGGGCATAACTGCAGCACATCTGCACATCTGGTCATTGAGCCCGCTTCAGATTAAAACCGAGAGAGCAGACGACAGCGGTCGACAAATTGAATTATGGTTTCCATAACCAGGGGCAATGAGTTCGCCGAATGGATCAATCTCATGTAGACGTGTAGACTACAGGCAGGGCCACCCCTGACCTTTTGGAGGCCCTCTAGAAATGTATGTTGGGGGGGGGGGGGGGGCAATTGTGGACTGTTATCGCGGTCCAGAGGTAAGGATTGCGTTCACAAACCGGGGTGGGGGGGAAGGGGGAGGGGGGGGGGTTGAGCTGTGATTCTCTGAAATCTGAATCCATTTCCCTCCCTAATGCGCAGGCTTAACTACGCCAGCCCTCACCAAAGAACGGGTTCACACTCGGCACTCTCGCTTTCCATGATCCGACCGTAACAGGTCAAAAGGAACACACTGAGGAGATTCGACCACGAGATATAAACCGCAACAAGAAAAAGACACAACCCTGAAGTGGTGATCGAGGTGGGGGTAAAATGAGTCACTCTCCAAAAACAGGTGAAGTCACGTGGGGGTTTTTGTCAAACAGGCAACCTCTTGGCAGCTACGAGGCCCTTGTTCCTTGTACTGTACAGTTAACTCTCACAAACAGAAGAACATGATACAAATGACATCACTGACTCCTGGGAGACCGACTCCTGGGATCCTCGTACTAAGAGCTTCCCATTAAGCGAGGGGTTTTCAAAGAGCGACTGTTTGTGAGGACGTTTGTAAAACCGCACACCGAACGCAGCGGAGCGAGCCGCGAGCTCCGGGCAACGGCGTCCCGACCCGACGCGCGCCAGAACGTCGGGAGCGCTCCGCCGCAAACCGGCCCGGCTCCCAAGCGCTCCATATTAAATTAGGGCGAAAAAAAAACTACAAACATGGAGGAGGAGGCGCGTTTGAGCACCGCCCCGCGGCGACCCGTCTCAAGAGCCGAGTTTGTTTAATCAAGACTTACAAAGAGGCGAACATGGGATCCAGCTGCGCTGCGTCGACTCGTCGTGGGCTGCGGTTTCGAACCCGGGGCAGAGCGTTTTCCTCCAAACCCCCCCACCCCCCACCCCACCCCCACCCCCACCCCCCACCCTTCCCGTTCCATAGGGGCCGCTTAATTGGAGGGATAATCTACTTGATCTCCACACAAAGAGTGATTCACGGAGGCTCACATGCGCATCTCCCGAAAGCTGCCCGGAGCAGATTACATTCAGAAAAAAAGCAAACATGAGATAATCATCTTCCCATATGGCCCTGCCAATCAGCCCGACCACAGACCATTAGAGAGGAGGGGTTTAAACAAAAAAAAAAAAAGAAAAAGAAAAAAAGGTAAAAAGGTTATGGCGTTTCTACCGCGCTAGTTTGGCTCGTGTGCAACAACCAGGATCACTGAGAAACTTTAACTCTTTACGAGCTGGCAAAATTTGAGTTTTTTTTAATCTTTATTTATAACCGCCAAGAATCAAAGCGTTCGGCTTACTCAAGTCCTGTTATTGTCGAGTTCGCTTCTGAGCTGCGACTGATGTGCTCAAATCGCCTGACGGAAAGTCCCACGCGGCCCCGCGGGGCCTGACCACTGACACAAGGGAAACATTAGCCGTGCCGCTCGCCCCATTAGGAAAAGGAACGCTGGGACGGATCTCGCGCAGGAGTCCGCTCTGTCGTCTCTTAAAATGCCCGTTTGAAGGCGAACCTCACCGCAAGTGCCTCTCTTTGTGGTGTGGAGCATGTGTTTTCCGTAGTTCAAATGGGGGGGGGGGAGCTTCCATGGCAGTTATCAAAGCCACCTTGGGTCTGGTCCCACACTGTTTACAGAAGCAGTGTGGGATGCATTTAAACCCATCTAGGTGACGCTGTGTGGCATAAGGGAAAATACAGAACGTGCGCTAAACTCTATGCTACACTCCACGACATCTACCACTGGATATGAGGGAAACAGGCTTGGCTGTTTTTCAGTTCACACATTTAGAGCATTAGCCTACTAGTTATCACATAATGTTTAAAGGGGCAGTTCACCCAAAGATGAAATTCCGGTGTGTTTCTACTTACTCGGAGCAGTATCTGTCCATCTGTCAAGAAATGTGACAAGTTTTCTAGATATTTACTGCAGCTCACCCTGAATCCACTCTACAGACTTATTAGGCCTACATCTAAAGGCTGGCCTGGGATCGCTCAGGAGAGAGATGTCTGGGCTGCTCTACTTGTCCTTTTGCCACCACGACCCTGATCTGGACTATGCAGTTAGAGAATGGATGAATCCATTCTACAGATTTGTGAAACCATTCTACAGATTTGTGAATCCATTCCACAGATTTGTGAATCCATTTGCAGATTTGTGAAACCATTCACAGATTTTAGAATCCATTTACAGGTTTGTAAAACACACAAAGATGGATGCGAAATTTGAGTTTTATTAGGGTGAGCTGCAGTAAATATCTAGAAAAACACATCACAGCTAAACTATCTATCTGAATAGACAGATACTAGCCTACTTGGGTAAGTAGAGACACACCTTCATTTCATTTTTGGGTGAACTGCCCCTTTAATCCACAAAGTGCATCAACAGTTTCTTAACGTAATTTTAAACAGGCAGCCAGAAATCATGGTTGCGTGGGCCCAACTTTCTCCAAAATTGCTGACTGAAAGCTAATGGCCGCAATACAAGAACTTTCTACTTTTCACAGATAAAACCAAACATTCCTCGCTCTGGGAAACTTCTCAGTAGCTCTCTTGGTGAGCAGCCCATAGGCTTCGTGCCACCCTAGCCACATCAAGCCTTTGCATATTCAATATGATATGGGCTCAACGTGTGTGGGAATTAGTGCTTTCGATTAAGGAGTACCAGCACTGTGATAGCACGGTCTAAAACTCCAACGGACACGGCAGTTTCAACGTTAATTCATTCAGGGAACCGAGTTCATGTATCAAAACTGCATCAGACAGGAGCTGGCGGTTCTGAGTCCCAGGGGGACCCCGGTTTACAGCATGTGAGGGTCAGCCATGAAAGCTTCCAAGAACTCACTCGCTCTCGTTCTCCTTCTCCAGCGGTTTGGCGTTTCCTCTTAAGGAGCACCTCCGCAAAACGATACTGACCTGGGTACGCTCTGAAGCATGGGATTGTGGGTAAAGGTACAGATGAGATTAAACACTGGATGCAGATAGGAAAAGGAAGGAGATAAGAGGAAAATACGCATTGTTAAAGGGACAGTTCACTTCTGGCATCGTACGAGCCGCTTTGGTGTTGCTAGCAGCATCCTACCTGCTTTAGCCCACAGACACCGAATGCCCTATAGCTGCCATTGTAAAGCAGGCCGTCAGAAACTTCACCAAATATCCAAAATGTCCTATTCGCGCACCAAATCCTTCTGAGCCAATCAAAACCCAATGCGAAAAAAGTGAACTACCTCTTTATCGTGGCAACAAAAACCATTAAAATTCCTATGGCGCTAACCTCAAAACGAGCATTAAAACAGATTAAAATGGCAAATTGCGTCGACGGCAAATTACAGTCGCCTCGTCTTAACGCTCTCAAGCTAGGCTATTAGTCATCGCAGTCCTTCAGCAACAGGTGCCAGCAAAAAGAGGGAAGGACGCGGTATCAAAGCGGTAAACCATAAAAAGCAAACCGAGCCATTACTCAAGTCAACAGTTCGTCATTACTTCAAGCCAACTTCTCGCACCTGCCATAAACGCAGGTTCCAAACTGTAGGCTACATGAAAAAAAAAAAGGAACAATTAAGAGGTCACTGTCAGACACTTCATTTCCATCTTTTTGAAGTCTGTTACAAGTACTTAATACTAATACAACATGCGATGCAAAACCTTTCTCCCTGCCAATGACTCACCTTTTGAGTCACTGAGAAACCATCTAATTTCGGTTTTGCTCTGGATGCAATCCAGCTGCAGCAAACCACAGAAGCATTATGGAAATTACAGGTACAAAACTCCTATCTTTAGCCTTTTCCAACTGCTTACAAACTGTGTGTGGGTGGCCTGATGCACACAACGTATACTAAAGTCTTGATTATTAACCGTCGGTTTGCATAAAACGCGTTCGAGATGCAGAAGCTTTCGTGGCCTGCACTTCCAATGTTTCTGCAAATTTTGAACAGCTAGTGCTAGCGCAGCCTCTCATACATGTGCATGCGTGTCGGAGACGGCAGAGTGCTTGTTCGCATGAAGCATTTGTCCCCATGACCTGTGATTAACGTGCAAGCAGTTGTGTGTTGCATGATGTCACAGTATGCATGCTTGAAGAAATGCACTAAGAATACACCAAGGCGAAAAAAAAAAAAAAAACATCCTCACAACCAACAGAGCACAGATTAAATATTAAGTACAGATAACTGCTCTGTCCGTCTAATATTGCACAACCCGTGATACTAATCCTCACTAGACCCAACACAGCGGTTCCAAAACCATGCGCCACGGGAGAGGTTGAGGTGGAAGAGTAGTTGACGCATGAAAAATGACTTTACTGTACGCAAACTGCATGCAAAGCACTTTCTGCTGACATTCACACCTGTCAACACTGCATATGTTACAATACATGGACCGCAATGTTTACGTGTAAATGCAGCTTTTTTTGTTTTTTGTTTCAAGAAAAACTCACATTTCAAAACAACTTTTTAAACTTATAAAACGTTCCACATTTTAACTGTTCCAGACTACATTTTAATAAGGTGTGGGCCACAGTAAATGTATTCTCTCACTGAGTGGTTCTGTGGGCTCTGGAACTTTGAGAACCACTGTCTTAACATGCTGAATGCCTGGTTACTAAGGCAACGTGTTGATCACATGGTCGGCCGGGATTAAGGGGGAAGGGGGCGGGGGCCGCGTGGAGACCAGCGCCGTCGCTGCGAGGAGGACGGCCGCGGCCCGCTCAGACCCCGCGAGCGCCGGGCTCTCCGGCCCGCCGTCAATCACCCGCCGCTGCCACGGTGACCGGGATCGCCCGAGCCCAAACAGACCCTGAGCGCCGCCGGGAGCCTAGCAACCTGCCGAACCGCCGGGTACGCCGTCGGCCGTGCACCGTGACATCGCAAAAAATCAATAGCGCCTGAGGAAGGGGGGCGGGGGGGGGGAGGGGGGCGGGAGGGGGGCTGGGGGGCGCAAGGTCATTCCAGCCATTAAGGTCTGCATTCGATAAAAACATACTCGGCCTATCGACTACATGTTGCCAGGCAGCCCAACACATCTATAAGAACCGCCAGACCTTAAAGGCAGCTTTCTGCAGGCAAACCGTTTATCACGCAGAACGCGGTTTCAAGACGCTGCCTCCGTAACATGATCGGGAGGAGGGAAAAAAATGAAAGTGAATTCCACAACCCACTTAAGCAGTCGCTTCTCAGCCTGCCATCTGTGTGACAAGGGCTGTAATTTGATATAAATGTTTCCCTTAAAGAAGGCTGAGCAAGCAACTTTATATTTAGGATCTATCTTCGACAGAAAGACCCTGAATCAGGGCCTTTTTAAACACCTGAATTGGAGGCCACGCATGACGGCGGTGGGCTAAAACCAGCAGAATTACTGAGAGGGGTCCAATCACCAGTGGGAGAGGTGGAGAGAGGCTGGCACGCAAAGTATAGCTGTCGCTACCTTACTAATGTAGCGGTATGCTAAAGATCCTTATGCTTTTAAGTGACCTCACGTGCTTTCTAGAACAGACAGTGTTTCCTGTTGGCACAGATTGTGTAGAGCAGCCAGACACTCATCTCCGTATTCTCAACAGTGAAAGTTCTGTCTCTTTTGTGAGGCCAAAACATTCCAATTTGATGTCTCAGGAATATCCACGAAGGAGCATGACTAAGAGCAATGCTGTGGCAGGGGATGCTTTGTACTGTGAGATAGCACTGGAATCCCCAACCGCAAACTCCTGCAGATACAAACCGAAAGAGGACCAAAAGAAGGAAAAACGGGAGAGGAGTATCTGGCCATCCTGCAGAATCTGCGCCGTTAGCGGCAGGCTAACGGCGTAACCATGACGCGGGCTCTCACCTGTCCTCCTCCCCGTCCACGGGCAGAGTCTTCAGAGGGAACAGGCCGGCCCCGGCGGGTAAGGCACTGGCCCCGGCGCCGGCGCCGTCCTCCAGGCCCGGGGCGGAGCCGGCTCCTGAGGCACATTCCCCGGCCCCGAACTTGGGCAGGGAGAGCAGGGACTGGTGGTGGAAGAGGAAGCGCCGGGCGTCCTCCAGCTGCGTGGAGGTGAGCTGCGAGGGCAGGGCCGGGCTGGGCTTGCGTTCCAGCCGGAGGCCGGCTGGCGCGGCGTGGCTGAGGGCGGCGGCGGCGGCGGCGGTGGCAGTGGCGGAGGGAGGGGGCTGGCTCCCTGGGCACTGAGTCCTGGGCGGGAGCTGCTGCTCGGTGGGAACCGGAGCCGGGCGGGGCTGGGTCGCGTTGGGGGCCTGGGCGTGAGGGGCCGGCTGCTGATGACCCTGGGGGAGGGTCTGAGGCACGGAGGAGGGCGCGCTGACCACCGGCTGGCTGGCCGTAGATGGAAGGGTGGCCCCGCCCGCCGAGTGGGGTGGCGGGTGCGGGTGCGGCGCTCTGACCCCGGCCTGAGTGACTGGCTGGTGCTGTGCGGTCGCTGCGGCGTGGGCGGGCGCCATTTGGGTGGCCCCCACCGGCGGCTGCTGGGCGGAGGTGGGGTAGCCCGGTTGGGCGGACTGACCCCCTGGGGCGTATGAGAGCTGCTGCTGGGGCGCCAGAGCCGGCTGCTGGGCTCCCTGGTGGACGAGGGCCTGCTGGTGCTGCGCCAAGCCCAGGGCGGACTGGACGGGCTGGGTCGCTGCAGGTTTCGGGGGCCCGGCGTCCTGACCGACGTGGGCCCGGGACGCGCCCTGGAGGGGGTTCTGGATGCCCGCGGGTGGCTGAAAGGGCTGCTGGGTTTCCGCGTTGTTGCCGTGGTGACCGGGCAGGGCGACGGAGCTCCCGCCCACACTCTCGCGCTCCGAGGACGCCCCGCTCCCCCCCTCGGCTACCGGCTGCCTGAGGCTTTCCACCGCCCTGTGGGCGGGAGCCACGCCCTCTGGGGGCGGGGCCTCCTTGTCATAGTACTCGGCGCAGGTCCAGCGACCCTTCTTAAATGGCTCAGAGTTGGAGTCCAGCTTCACCACCCTGAAGCGGGAGCTGGTGGAGGCAGGAGCGGGGACGGGGGCGGGGGCAGGGTTGGGGGCGGGGGCAGGAGCCTGTTGTGGTGGAGCAGAAGTTACGGCAGGGGGCGGAGCTACTCCGCCTACCCCGGGCCTCATCACGCCAGGGGAACCGCCGCTGGCCGCTGCCATGGCCTGTGTCCCGCTTTGCTGCTGTATCAAGCTTGCGTTCAGACCGCCGCTATCCATTCCGGCGCTACCGCTTCTGGCGTTCAGCAGACCGGCGGAAAGGCTCCTGCCAGACGACCTCAACATATTCACATCACTAACGTTGCTAATGGAGGGATTGACCATGTTAAATGCTGATACCGCAGGCATAGAGGGTGCTCCTGTACCTGAGGACGATGCAGGAACAGGCTGAGGCAACGTGGCAGGTTTACTGACGTGCGTGTTCTCCGCAGCGGCCACCAAACTTGCAGGCAACTTCTGAGCAATGCCGGACAAAGCCCCTGAGGAGGAGGCGCCAGCAACGGAAACACCACCCCCTACTGGCAAGCCAGAGGTTGGCTGGGAAGGGGGCACTTGGCGGTGATGTCCAAGGTTGGGGTGGTGGCTATGGCTATGTTGCTGGTGGGGGAGATGATGCGCAGTTCCGTTCACCATGGGCCCGTGCTGAGACCCATGTGAGAGTGGGTGAGGGGGCTGGTTGGGAGACAGGACACCTGGCGACTCAGCCTCATGAAAGTTGTTCAGAGTTTCTTCAGAGGAGCTTCTCCCTGGCCCCCCCATGTCAGTAGCGCGAGACAGGGACACGTCCAGGATCTCAGAGGAAGACAGATCCTCGGTGTGGGACTCGTCCAAGTCGTCGCAGCTCTCGGTGTCTTCCGTAATGCTGTTGTTGGTGCTGACGGAAATCTGGGCCGGCGTAACGCTCGTGATCTGAAAACCGCTTTTCTTTTTCACCTGTGCCCCGGCCTGGAGAGTTTGGGAGTGCAGCTGGGATTGGGAGAGGAGGTTAAGGCTTTGCGGGTGATGCTGTGGCCCAGGGGACGACGAACCAGCCGGGGGTGGAGGCTGTATCACCAAAGGCGACTGGTAATCGTCAGTCGGAATGATATTATTGCTAACGCTCGCACTAGCCGCTGTTGTCAACGCAGAGGCACTACTGCTACCGGTGTTACTACCCCGTCTTGGAAATATTGCCGGGTGCGCCATCTTCCTAATGCTTGCGGAGTCTCCTGCAGATTCCGAATGATGCATTTTGTAAAATTCCACGGGCAGTTAGTGACAGGGTCGCAAATTCTGATAGAAACTAACGTTATAATCGCACTGGCAATTATAGGCTCGACAGAAAAACTTCGCGCAACAACTAATAACAGCCCCAAAATGCCATAAATTTTAATTCAATGTTTCCCCTCTGAAATAGCTTGCTAGCAGGCTTATGCTAAGCGAGGCGTCTGTGAGCCTGTAATGCTAGCTAACGTTAGCTGGCTCGTTATACAGCTATCCCGGTGCTTGATGTTATGGGTGCTCTTAAACGCAGTTCGACATTTCTTTTCATGTATTATTTATATATCTATATATAAATATTTCAATATATTCTCATGACAATGATACAGTCAGATAATACAATACGTTCACCAGTACGCCGACAGATCACCTCCATCACTGCCAGGCATTGAGTCGCATTATTTGAAAATTCTTATCTTCACGAAATGAAACAATCCCAGGCCGATGAACAGTTTCTCTCGGTAGAATATCTCCCATTCGATTTTGACACCAAGTGATTAATCCATTCCTCGATACTTTGTTTTTAATCCAATGTTTTCTAGATACCTCTCACGGGACCTTTCACCGGCCACCTTATTGTAGTGTTGCTGGCTAGCTTGTTAGCTATTTCTCTCCGACTGAGTGACGAGCCGAAGGGGGAGGACTTGCTAACATGGCGATGGCGCATGCTCACTGACACCCTATAAACAGCCAGACATAAAGCTGAAGTCTGGATAGGAGGAGGGAAAGGTTGGGGGGGCTCGGATAGACACGAATCTTCCCGAAAACTATCGAGAAGTAGTGTCGATGATGATCGAATAAAAACGAGTCCTCAACGAAGTATGCCGAGCACATACACCAGCTACTGAAATTTACTGCCTTGTCTTTTGCCATTTAGCGGTGTTAGATTTTTTATTGTGCATGATGTAGTCACCCAGTTTGCAATATGACGAGAGGCGGGCGTTGCCGCGTTTACGGATGTTCTCATTCAGTTTAATTACTGTACCGAATCAGAGCTTTGCGGATCGTGATGAATCGATGACACTAATCACATCTGTGCCGGCTAGTCTCACAAGGGCGTTGTCTTTGGTAGCATCAACCACGACGACGGACAGTGTTTCAAACTCGGTCCTGGGGTTTTGTATCTATGCTGGTTTTCGTTCCAACCAAAATTGAAATCCCAGACTTGTTTAACAAGCTGTTAATTTCCCTTAATTACATGCTTCTTATGTTTTTTTTTTGTTTGTTTGTTTGTTCGTTTTGTGTTGTTTTTTTATTTTAAATTTTTTTATTTCTTCAACTCTTTAAAATTGACCCTGATGAAAAACAGCATACAGTAAACCGGCATAACCTCCAAGCTGGTTAATGTTGGTGTGCAGTGCTGGTGTTAAGCTGGTCAAGCTGTTAGGCCAGCTTGGTCAAGTTGATAATGAAAATAGCTGTGCTGGTACAAGACTGGTTTTGTCAGGATGATAAAATGATGGTCATGCTGGTAGATCAAATTAGTCATGCTACTACATTGTGGTTCCTGCATGCTTTTTACAAGTATAACCATCTTCATTGATCTATGCTGGTTTTTTCAGCAGGGTAGTTTTATGGGTTGGGCTCAAAAAACAAAAGTACGCCCAGGTAATTGCTGAAAATTGGAAATATGAACACATAAACATATCCTCAACCAGATTAGTATATTTACAAAACACATAGGATCAAAGAGGAGCCCACACACTAAATGGTACCACATACTGCAGAACCAACTTTTTTTTTTTTTCACGAAAATTGCTGCTGTAATCCTTGTATGAGGGTGTTTACACACATAATGAAGAAATGTGGTGTTTTCATTTTCAAAAGTTTCCAGGCCTTGCATCTCAAAATGCATCGCAAAATCTAAATTGCACTTGTATCGTTAGCTGCATTTTTATTGTTAGCTTGTTGTTATTCCTCCTAGTTTGACTTAACATTACTCGCTGACCTAGTCTATGCTCACTGTGTGAACTGGACATAATGTGTTCATGGCTATGAATAACCGTTACATAATGAGTATTGTACCTTATCGGCCCTGTGTTTTGTAGTTGTTCCAATGACCTTTGGTATGCACTTATTGTTTGTCGCTTTGGATAAAAGAGTCTGCCAAATAAATGTAATGAAAATTTAATGATGCATATTTTTGCTCTGAAACATCCAAATCAGGTTGTGTTTTCTGCAAAGGATTACAAAACATACATAAATCATGGAATGAAAATACATTAACAATTTTGACAGTATCCAAGGGTCAATAAGGAAAATCTCCTAATATCAATGAGTAAAATGACAGATTGTCCTGAAATAATCCAGACAACTTTTGTTTTCTTTACAAAAAACAAAAAAAAAAAAAACATTAATACATGAGTTCTGAGAATCTAAAATTTTCTGCAGATCAAAAAGATACACAGCTGCACAGGAATACAGCCCCTGTCACAATAGTAGTTGGAACACTTGCAGGCAGTCCCTCGTTTCAAATGCATCTGTGCTGGATCTTTGCTGTGCACCTCCTGCAATTTACTTTCCAGAATTCTCCACTTTATCCAATTCACTGTCGGCTGTGACGGAGGCCGGGCTGTCATGGAGGGCAGACTGTCACGGGGGGACCATATTATTACTGTGCTGTGAGAGTCGTGTAAACAGGAAAACAAGTCGCTGAATTGAACAGAGCAGCAATAGCAGTAGCATCCACCAGAATCAGTACAATAACAAAGATAGTCGCAAACAGCCACCAAGGGGGCGGAGCCCGAAAATACCAACAGGGCTGAGCAGCCACAGGGAAACATTTGAACTAGAAAAACAAAAACAAGAACTTTTTGTTAATATAGGCACATACTGTACCTCTTATGATAGATAATCACATACCTTGTGTGACTGCATAGGAGGCGCCCCCATAAGGATCACCCCTAAACATTATTTTAGTCTGAGAGAAGCAGAGTAGTTTCCTACTAAGGAATTCCCAGGAATTCCCCAATTCTCATTAAAAATGGCTGTTTAGGCAGTTACCACTCAATGTTTACATTGTGTGCTGCAGACCAATAATTCTTATATGCATTTGTTTAAAATTATTGTTTTAGTGTTTGGAAGCTATCCCAATTCACAGTGTTTCATACCTGGATTATGTTGATAAATTAAAAAAAGGGTTTTCAAAAAACTTTTCCAATAATGTTTTGTAGGAGTAGCAGGGCAGTGAGTATGAGATGGAAATATTCCTTTGCCTCCAAAATGTGTGTGTGCCCCTTGTGATTGGCAGAACTGTGTCCAAGCTGCAGGAAGGAAGACAAGACAGCAAGACAGGCTGTGCCCAACCATATGAATGATAGAGAGAGAGAGAGAGAGAGAGAGAGAGAGAGAGAGAGTCTGAGAGAGGGAGAGAGAGTCAGAGAGAGAGAGAGTGAGACTGCAGGAGCTGAAGCTGATTGCAATGTAAGCGTCTGGTGCTGTCAGCAGCTTTAAATCACACTGGCACTCTGCAACAAAAAGCACACACAGAGTGCCATTGTACTGCCAGAACAATAATAGTCAATTTATACACTGGACTCTGTTTTCATTTTGTAAACACTCATAAACAGACATGTAATGACCTACAATGTGAATCATTATGACTGTACACGTTTAAGGTGATTTTAGGTGTAATTTAGGCTTTAACAATGTCAACAGAGCTTTGCTAACAAGGGGTGTTAATTATTAGTTGAGATCTTGAGTCTACTCTTTAGTTTGTTTCAAGGACAAATGCAGGCACAACCCTTGGCTGAAATTGCGAAAGCTTATGACAGGAGAGGAAATGTTTGACCTCCAGACAATGAGGCAAACGTCGCTCCACCAGGTCCCATGTCCACGCTTTTTGTGGTTGTTTCGACTGCACTCAATTAGTCAATCGAAGAGTCAATGGGAAGACCCAATGGTCAGTCAAAATGGCGTCTTTATTTTTGTTAGACATCCTGCCTAGCAGAAAATCTGGGTCTGTTGTACTAGGCCCAATACACTATGTGACCTACCACACTTATCCATGAGATTTTCTTCCCACATTGACTCACCCATTGCACCACAGCCACCACTGTGTTATTGGAAATCCTCCCAAGTGATAAATTAGACCCTAAACTAAATCCTTCCCATCATGGCGTCAGTCTGCTCATAGCCTGTCTATTTGTATTTGCAAAGGATCTTTAGGGAATGCAGACCAACCGATGTGATTTTAAAGGATTATGTGTTGTAGAGGCAATGGCAACACAATCTCAGAAGAATGGTTCAGTTTGAAAATGCTGTGAACTTGTTTTAGCATGTTTGCTTTATGTCTTCCTTTCTTCCTATTGTGGAACACAGTATCATGTCAACACAGGATGTAATGTCTTTTCAGAAAAAATGTTTGACATACAAGGTGTTCCAATCAGAAAAAGCCATGCATAAAAGTAATATGGCAAATAAAGCAAGTATTCTAATACTGAAGACCATTTTTATACTCATGCATACATATTTGGACAGGAAGTACTGAAAAGCAATTTGTGTGTCCACATTTGTGTCTTTTTTTTCTTTATCCAGTTCTGTTTGGCAAACACAAGTCTGCAGACTCCCACTGCTATGTTGCATGCATAAACTGCATTTGCACTGTCACAGTGGATTGTTCATTCAGGCAAGTATAAATAGTAGCCGAGTATAAAATCTGCCATTTCAAAGTTATTCTCCTGGCCTAGTGCATAACATGAGTGATGATATAGATCGCTCATTGAGTAAGTTAATTACATCTCTGAGATCGCTGCTTGCGCTCTCACTAGGGGTGGAAAATAAATGCCTGCGGACAGGAGCTTTCCCCACAGTATCCGCGAAGCAATATGCTGCCACAGTGCATTTCATCAAGCTACCTGCTCGGATTTGCTCTGCCCTTGTCTTTGAAATGATTAGCCTCCATGTCAGCTTCATCTGAGCAGAAACTATTGATGTGAAATCACTCATAACTCATTTAAAAAGACAAGACACACCTAACCGAAGAGCAAAGGAGAAAGAAAAAAAAACAATAGACAGTGATTACTTAAATACTGATAAATCTTGTGACTGCTCCTTACAATGGCATATTAGGATTTTTTTTTTATTTTTTTATTCTTATTCGGTACACAGCTTTAACATTGCATACTAACACTCACAATCAATGTTGAATTCCTCTGGAATTGATGACATAGTCCTACACTGAAATAAATGAAAAGTTATTCATTAGTAGCCTTGGATTAACTGATTGGTTGAATGACTGCAGTGGTATTTGGGGGATCCCTATGGACTTAGCACATGTAACAAGTGGTACAGAAATGACAGCAAAAGAGTAAGTCATGCCTGTACTGAGTAGGGTACTTAGTAACATGTCCTAAATTGACAATAAAGGGAAAGGAAAACCAGAAAATAAACTCAGGCTTGAGAGAGAGTGACATCTTTAAAGTGGGCGAGCATCAGAATCATCATATCCTCATTTCCACCTGCTAATATCTGTTACCGTCTGGATGTTCTGGGTAGGTTGGGTAAACTCTCTCTGAAATGTGCCTTGAAGAGCGTTGAACCGTACTCGAGAAAACATCTTTTAAAGGTCCTCCAAGACGTCACTTCTGCCTGCATCGTATACACATGCTTTAAAGTTGAAGTAGAAAAGTCTGGTGTTGGGAAAATTCCATGGTGGGTGGGGGCTAGGGGGCTGGGGGCTGGGGGGTGGGGGGAGTGCTACTAGCAGAGCTTCAGCCCTGACAAGTTAATCACTTCATATTTGACTTTTGTGCACATGCAAGGACTTGCGAGGCATAGAAATTGTTCCTGCCATTCAAGGGTACACATTTCCCATTGCATTTCATCCATTTTAGATCACAGTGCTAATCCCAGCTGAAAAATGAAATCAAAGAATAATAAAGGAGAAAGAGTGTTTCATTGTTACAACAGAGTCAGGCAGGGGAGACATATGGGTTCTCTCAGCCTAGATAAGCTGCTCAAAAACCTGTAGAAATATTTACCGGTTTTAGATTAATTCCATGGGAAAGCTATAGGATCAATGACCAGTATTAGTGGGATAATCTAGTGAGAGTATAGGATCTAGTACCAGTTTAAGGAATGGTTAATGTAAAAGATATATAATCAAGTATCAGTTTGAGAATAGCCTGTGGGATGGCTATAGGATCATGTATCAGTTATATATGTAAGGATTCTCCTGAAAAGTTAAAGGATTAAGAAATAGTCTGTGGGCCATCTTATAATGATTAAATACCAGTTTTAGAGGGAGTATCCTGGAAATTTGTAGGATAAAGTATTAAGTTTTTGAAGAAGTCTATGGGAATGCTATTTTATAGAATGTGCTGCTCAAATTCCTCAGGGATTTGCATTAGAGTTATATTTAAAATGTGCAGTTGACCCAGGTCTACCAGGTCTACCAATCACATCGGCCCACACTGGAATTCCCCACATAGCTTTGGAGTTGCCCCAATCACTTGGCTTGCTTCTGTATGCCTCATGTTTTCCACCTAAATTGTGCCCTGCTCTGGTGACCTCCCATACATCTTTCTGGAATCGCTATGTCTGTTTTGTGTCTCTTTCCTCAACCAATCAATCATCTGTCAACTTGAGCTTCCAGACTCAGCGCTTAAGACAACCTGCTACATAATAACAGCAGACAGTCTATATTTCTTTCATGGTGGACCCCCATTCCCGTCAGCCACAGTAAAACAAGTGTAACCCAAGATGCATGGATTTAAAGCCGTATGGCATCCAATCATTCCTTTCTGAATGTGTAGATCAAAATTTAAAATAGGAGAACAGCCCTGCTATAGCTCCCCTCAGTGAATTTGACCTCAAGTGAGACTTTGGCAAGGACTTTGATTAAAATACATTAGAAAAAAATATTCATGACATCACATTTTTTTGAGTTTATAAATTGAAATACTTAAGTAATTGTTGCAGATTGTTGAACTTTGAAAGAAAACATATGGTTTCAGCAGCACAATTGCTTATCCCATGGCACCTCCTAGAATGAGAACAGTGCGAACAGTGAGTTTGCTGATGTGAAAATGCATTTCTGCAGATGTAGTTGTGGATTTCTTTCTTTGTTTCTTTGTTGGATTTCTTATTATTCCTGCCCTGTGCAAATGTTTGAGTATCTAAATACTTGTTTTAAATAATGTGATCATAAAAAAGGACCAGAACTAAAATAAAAAATAAAATTTTAAAACTGCGCGATTAATGAGTTATTCACTTATTTCCAGGTTTTAGTGTAAATGCGTTTACATTAGGGAATCCATGGCAACATCCATGACCCACAGATCTCCAACTCTACAGGCGCAGGAATTTCACTACTCTACAAGAATAGAACATCTTGCAATTACACCGGATCGTTAACCTCAATAGGCTTGCGAATGGGGGGATTTCTCTCACTGGTATGGTGTGCATTTATTGCACGGAGTTTATGAACTAGAGCAACAAGTGTGTAATGAATGGCTGAAAACCACATTACCCGGCACCCCCTCCCCCTGCTCCTTTTCACTCGCAAATCTGCGTGAATACACATTCCTTTCCCAATGTGACCTCATTGGGTAAAAGGTGCTGGAATCGCCTAGAGGGGTTAGTAGCCTGGCAACAGGTTTAGGTCTCAATACAGTGGCCCACAGCGTCTTTTCTCTGCTGTTGAATGACTGGAGGAGCTCCAGTTTCAGAATCTCATTCACATCCGCCATTGACAGGCTTTAGTGTAGCCAACCCTGTCGATGAGGTCACCATCGCGTCCATTGGACAGTGGCATGTAGCTACTCCACCCCCTAGCTGCGCTATTTGCCCTTCTGTTGAGCTTATAGGCTTTAGTTTTAGTTATGTTTTATTTTTAATTCTTGCAGAACATTGTTTGAAAAATGAAACTATTGTTTAACATTCTCCTAGTTAGGTTGCTGGGCTTTTAATCCCAAGGTTGTAGATGAAGTTCTTGTGTGAGGCATTGTTGTTATACTGTATTCTTGAACAAGGTAGCTAACACTTATTCTGAAAATATCCAGTTGTATGAATGTATTGCATGTACAGATTGTAGACTGTTTAAGTTCCACTGGATAAGTGCTTCTGTCAAATGCCAGGCAAAACTGTATATACACGGAGCCCTTTTCTGATCAGCGTGAGATCCATCCTTAAGTCCTGCTTGTCTACTTGATGAAGAGCTTTAAGACACATTGCCACACTCAAGGCCTGACTTTATCATTCTCATGGTCATCTTGAGATCACCACAGCTGGTCTTCAGGCGCATTTGAATAGACATTCCAGCATATCAGGTGGATGTACTGTTATGTCAAACTGTATGTATATAAATTAATACAATAATAATTCAAAATATAAATGAAAAATATTTAGAATGATTATTATAAGAATATAAATTAGACTAAAAGAAGAGCAGAAACAAAGGGGCATGGTATTGCCTATTCATAGTTGGGGTCTCTTTGCCCCAGTTAGATGTACAGTATATATATATTCATTCCAACAGTTGTGATTGAAATTTGCTTCAATGTCCCTTGGTACAACAATTAATTCCAAATTCAATTATGAAGTTGTTAAAAAGAATATGGCACAAATTCTTCAGCTTGGCTATCAACAGACTATCAGCATTAAGATGAAATTACTCCCCTCTTAATCTGATTAAAAATGTAATTTAAACCCCCCAGAAATGTGAGGCATGTTCGCCAATTACAAATGCCCTCGGGCTTCTGAGCTCATTACAGTGCCTAGGACTAGGAGTGCAGACAGAGGAAGGGGCAATACTGGCTCTGTGTGATGGATTATGTTCGGATACGGACAGGCAAAACCTGATCTTAGTTCAGAACTCCTGCACCGAGACGCTCGTATGGACCCTGGTGGTCATTGCTGTCAAAACAGTGCCGTTGCCACCTAGTGCTGAGGTCATATGTTGACATTCCTGAGGCACTCAGACTATGTTTCCTGTCCTCTGCTCTTTTTTTTTTTTTTTTTTGTCTGAGTCTGCCAGGAAACATCATAAGGAATTTCAACACTATTCCATTAGAGTTTGAGCCCTGTGTTATGCAACATGTTCCGTGGGAGAGGTTAAAATATTTGGGGGAGAAATCAAAAATGTAAAAAGGTGGTAAAAGGCAAACTGCATCAAATATCCTGAAAGTTCTTAGTGAATGCTGGGCTTAGCCTGAGAAATTTGATTAATTTTATCATTAAACCTGAGCTAGATCAAAAACATATACGGGTAAAGAAGAACCACAAAACATGTTATGATTTTATTGTGTTGTTCTTGATCATCTTAAGTGCAGTCATTGTACCATCATATATATTTAGTGATACAATGCTGTTGTATTTTGATGATGAAATATAATACATTAATAAATGAATGAAACAATCGAAGACTGAATTTCCCTGTATGGAATAGATTAGGATCCCAATCCAGTCCTCTGTTGTCCCTTCAAACATATGGCTTTGCAAGGCAATGACCCAGCAACCTTGACTTCATCCACCTGCTCATTTCCATGTTCTGGAATCTTTCCCATCTCTGGTGAGATTCTTGACCTGCTGCTGTTCCTAGCATGACCTCTAACCTCTGCCAATCAAGCATTTATAGGAAAGTTTGACCTCACATACTCTTTTCATGGAATATTTAAACTCATACATCTGCAGCGCATCTGGTGAACCTGCCTTTGATGTGTCCACAACAAAGGGATCTACAGCAGCAGTTCATCTTGTATGTTGCTCAATGCAGTGTAATTTAAGGTTTGAGTGGAGAATCCACCTGCTCTGAAGACTTATACAACACCAGTCAGCTGTTTAAAAAAGGCACAACACTTCTGCCAGTGCTAGATTATTATTCGCAATAGTGTAAAATGGACTACATATTTAAAATGGGGCTTCCATGTTTGTATTTTTGCTTGATTTTTAAGTTACACCTCTTGCGTTACATTACTAATTCACTGTACTTCATATCTGCATTTCAAGTACCATAATCCAGATTGCACAACATACAAAACATTGCCACCTAGTGGTTATTTATAATGATAATGACTATTTTGTAAATCAATACCAGGCATTGCCATTTCATGTTTAGTAAGCATTTGCAGCTGACATTGGAAGAGACAGTCAATGAGCTACCTCAAGGAAAGACACTTTTAAGAACAAGAGAATCAGAAATGTCGACTGAAAGAGCAAAAGAATGAATACAGTGACAGAAGAAATAGCTCATCACCCAGACCCAAAAATCAATCGGGAAAGACCAAAGACAACTATGGAAGCAAATAACTGCAAGGACAGCAAGTGATGGCTAATCAAGAAGACCAAAGTGCAGACACATGACTGCAGATGATCACACTAACACAACCCTTGGTACTAGGTAGCATGAGTATAATTAGACTCAGTACCCACAGACTTCTACAGGCAAGGTCTCTGTTTTAGTTTTAGTAATGCTGATAAAACTGTGTAGGAAAAGCTTATCTCTTTCCTTCAAAAAGTATAATACAGTAGATGTCAGCAGCTTGTATGGGTCTAGGTGTATTTACAGCTTCTTGGTTATTACTATATATACAACACAAGCTATTCAGTATTTTCATAGAGGATTCTGGAGCAAAGAAATTCAAGGGCATTTTTGGCAATAAAAGCTTTACTTTTTTTCCCAGAAGTATCTGTATTCCATAAAATTTATATTTCCTAGACTACTGATTTAATATTTATTGTGCTTTTGTATATTTTGCCCCCATATGTTAAAGGAATGACATTGACTGAATTTGTGGATTATAAAGCCACTAAAGAAAAATGTGGTGGAAGTCAAATGAGTAAATGAGAAAATAATGAAAAACACCACAGATTAATTACTTCTGTGCCCACATTTTCCTTTATTACCACATTTGGAATGGCTTATCTTGATTGTTGGCCAGTCTCATAAATTTGGGCTACAGCACCTTCAAGAAGAAAGACTAAACTTTTTAAAACAATTTAAAAAATAAAAATTAAAAAAATTAAAATGTATGCTTTTCCATTTCACGTTGTTATAGAAAATGGCACTTTTTTTTTTGGAAAGAATATAAACGTTTTATTATTTATACAGCGTGGCCAGCCCTACAAACGCGAATGTCTCTGACTGAGTGAGTGATGAAGTTACACCATTGGTCGGCCAAGTTATGAAGTTGCACCATTGGTCGGCCGGAGAGGTCCAGCCATATACTAGGTTTTGACCTGGTCTTGTTGTTGTAAAGATTGCATTAAATACAAAAACGGCATTGACATGAATAGGCAAAAAAATTGCATACAACATTACTGGATCAATGACAATATCAAAGGGTACAGTAATTTAAAAAAATGAATATAAAATAAACTACCGGAACAGTGGTAAATTAAAACAACAAAAAAGAGAAAAAAGAAATAAATACATATAGGTATGCACACATATAGCCTACATCAGTCTGGGGTCATGACAGAGATTCAATTGGGTTAAATTTTATAAAGCCAACTTAACAGCAACTTAACAGTTTTCTCTCTTTTAGTTAGTCTTAAAGATTTTTTAAAAAATATGGATGGGTTATTTTTTGAACAGAAATATTAACAGTGCAGTCTTAAGAATGCTACACGTATGTATGAAATCTTTTGGCTAAAATAAGTATATTACTGACTAAGACATATGCATTGGAGTTTTCAGATACAATTCAAGATACTCCAAATTGTATAGCCCTATGTGTGAGCGAAATAACAGTGTTGTTTCCTGCCAGCCAAAGGGGCAAGGATTCCAATAACGTGTTAATTAGATACAGTAGGCTACATGGGGAAATTATGTGATCTGTTGTTTAATATTGCTACCACACAATGGACAGTCATTATATTCTACCATAAACCTTTGTCTTAAAAATTCCTTTGAGGGATATTTGTCATTTAGAATTTTTTAATTGATCTTGGCTACTGCTGTAAAATAATAATAAAAATTGTAAAGCTGCGTCTATCCACGAAGTGTCAGCCAAGAGACAAGCATCGGCGGAACAGCGATTAGTACGGTTCCCCTATTTTTGTTGTCGTACTTTTTGAATCTTCAGAGCCACCGTATGAGTTTACAAACCGGCACTTCGTGTGGGCATATACAAAACACAGGCGGTTTGGTACGCTAATTATAAATCCTTTTGAACAATTATAATAATAAGCAAAAAATTAGGCATGTCTGAAAAAGGAGAAGTCGACTTAACTGGGGCTAAGCAGAATACTGGTGTCTGGCTTGTTAAGGTGAGTGTTTTAGCTTTCTTTCACATGTAGCTAACGTTAGCTATGATTGTTCTCTCATTAACTAGCTATCGTTAGCTAGCAAGCTAGTTTTCTAGCCCAACTGGCTTTACTTATCATGTTCTAACTATCTGTCATTAACTTGGCAAGATAACCAACGAAGCAATTTCGTCGCGTTTAGGACAAACACTGTTTTATTTAACTCATTATAACTTGTTGCTAAGTATCCCTTTTGCGGCCCGTGCATCACATGTCATGTCGAACTGGGATAACTGGAGCTATTAGCCGTTAAAACTAGTAGCTAGAAAAGTTTATGTAATTAGCTATTTGCATCAATACCTGATTGATTAGCCCTTTGAGAGCGCTATGAGTAAGCAGTTGGTTAATATACTTCGCATATTTGAAAAACATGGTTGCAACTTAGCTTGCTAAGAAGCTAGGCATTAGTGTGCTTAGCCCTATTAGCTAGCTGGGGTTTAAACCCCCTAGACCACAGAACTTGAATTAAAGTCGAACTGCATATCCTTATTCCATAGGCTTGGATAACTGTTCCAGTTTGAATGCAGTTCTGTGGTCTAGAGGTTTAAACCCAGGTTTAGACTCCAGCTAAGCACACTGCCATTGACCCTAGGTGTGCACTTCATTTGTCTTACCTAGCCGACTAGCTACAGACAGGTCAGATTGAACCTATCAATATATTACCTATAACTAGTTAACGTATAAGTTGGGTCACGTTTCCAGAAAGTTTTGTTTGATAGATAGGTAGCTACCTGGTGACTGACATCCCAGTACATTATGCCACTCTGGTCTAAGTTTATGGAATGTTAACAGCTCTGCAACGTTTTATACCTGGGATCTGTTTTCAAATCGTAGATGCGTTCTTTGTTCGTTGCGTATATAAACTGAAGTTATGGCAATCCAACATACTGTAGTTTAGTTAGCTAGCTAGTTAACTGCTGCACTTCATTGATATTATATCTAATTCATAGGTCCCTAAGTATCTGTCACAGCAATGGAACAAAGCAACGGGAAGAGGTGAAGTCGGAAAGCTCAGAATCGGAAAGTGAGTACAAACTTTGCATTTGCATGTTTTTTAAAATTTTTTAAATATTTTTTTCAAAGTTATTAAGGTATATTAACTCGCTAGATGTTTATTTTCTTTTGGTTCGCTGAACATTTGTTAATCTGTTTACATGGTAATGGTGTATGCTGTATGCAACACCACATGTATCATACATATTTTCACTATTGTTAGCATACAAATAAACTAAAGTTATAAATATTTATTACAAATATGTACTTTTTGGTTTGCTAGAATGTAGCTGAAAAGAAATTGTCACAATGCATGTATTTTTTAACAAGGTCATTGATCTCTATCTGTTTCTTTGTTTTATCAAAGGAATCAAGGAAAAGCAGAGGTAAGACCCCAGTTTTGGCTGATAATGAAGTGTGGAGTGAGTTTCAGTGCTTTGTGTACCACTGCGTCTTAATTGAGGACAAGTCGACTGTGTTTGTGGCAGGCTTTTTACGTTTTGCAGTTTAGACCTATTTTAGGATGAGTCAAGATTGTCCCATTCCACAATCTGTAGTCGTTTGGTAGTACGGAAGATGTACGTCTGGCATGCGCTGGTGTTCTCCCTCAGAAATTGATCAGGTCTGCGTGCGGTGGTGGCTGAAGGTGTCTTCCCTCTGTGTTCCCCTGCGCAGGTGTCCTTCACGCTGAACGAGGATCTGACCACCATCGACACCATCGGGGAGAAGCCGACGACCGTGCGCGCCCCCCGGGAGCATCCGTTCACCATGCAGACCGTGGGGGGCCAGACCCTGGCCGTGTTCACAGAGTCCTCCTCAGGTGAGAGCCCAGGTTCGACCGCCGCCGATGGTGTCAGAGCAGGCCCAACTGTTGGGCTCTGCAGTAGTGGTTCTATAATCCCAGAATGGACAAAACCGTTTGGTTCTGCGGTACTGACACTAATAATCCCAGAATGGAAATAACCGTTGGGCTGCTCAGTGCTGACACAAATAATCTCAGAATGGATGTAACTGTTGTGTTCTGCAGTACTGACACTAATCCCAGAATGGACATAACCGATGGGCTGCTCAGTACTGACACTATAATCCCAGAATGGACGTAAACGTTGGGTTGCTCAAATCTGATACTAATAATCCCAGAATGACCGTAACAGTTGACCTGTGCCATAAGGCACTGGTCATGTCAGAATGAACCCAACACTTCGGTTGTGTTGTACTGATACCAGGACTAAAACAGTCCTTGAAAATCCGGAAACATCCTGGAAAATGGTCACACACACACCACTGTCCTTGTGAAGTCAGAGAAAATATTCCTAAAAGGAACTCTATGATGCCAACAATGCGAAAATGGACTTGACAGTTAGACTGATGGTGCGCGTTGCACTTGGCTCCGGAACTCAGTGATCATTGGCTTTTGTGGCAGATAGACTATTGAAATAAATTAGAAATGACACCACAGCACTCCAGGACTATACTGGCTATTGACGATGTTCAGGAGAAGCCTAATTGAATGAAATAGGGTCCTCAGGCTCTAATTGTCCCCAGAATGGACGATGAAACCCTGAAAGGTGTGATGTTTGCCTTTATGGTTTAATTTATGGTTTTTTTTATGTCTTTTAATTTCATTCTGTAGTACATTTTTAAAACGGCGCAAAATGCAGACACAGTGCTGTTCAGTAAAGGAACTGAGATCTGCAAATACGTCCACATTTTCGCAATGTGCTGATTGGAGTATTCATCACAGCAACTGGAATGCAATCTCTAGAGACGTATATGGGGACATAACAGAACAGCGGAGCCTATTATTCCCGGCAATGACTTGATTTCCGCTGGAACACGTGTGGAATGCCAATTGTTGCTTTCACTTTTTTTTTTTTTTACTTTTTTCAAATCTTCTGGATTACGAGCTTTCTGCCAAGCTTTCACAAATGACAGGTATTGATTAAATAGTTGCTAAGCAACCGGTTTTTCTGCAGTTCTGGCAGCGAATAGGGGCTTTAGTTTTTTTTTTTTTTTACAAGCCTGCTTAGGTCTGAGGCAGTTTTCAGTTGGTGCGGCTCGCAACGAGAACACTTGGGCAGACGTGCCCAGATACGCCGAACCTTCGCGGTGCAGGACGCAGGAAGCGCGTTTGCCTCGGCAGTGCGGGCGAATGCTTTGTGCGGCAGACGTTCTTTTTGACCGCAACCGCAAAACGAAAGGTTTTTCTGCCTTACTTATTTCAGGAGCGACGTGGTTCCCAGCTTGTAACTTCAGTCCCCCGGTGTGTGTTTTAAACGGCACGTTCTGGGGAGGACCGCCGAGCTGTTTGACCCCATTTTCTTTCAGGTCTCCCCTCTACAGCTGTCAAAGGAACAGAACTCAGCCAGAGTGCCTCAGTTCCCCTATAGACCTGACAAAATCTTCAGAATCATTACAGGGTCAGGTGTAACTGTAGCGTGTCAGCTCCCCATTCCCAGTCATGCACACTGGTACATTCAGATTTGATTCCTCGTCGATGGAATCGGAAACCATAATAAGATGAACACAAATGCAAACACCCAGTCAGAGATTCAGCGTCAACAGCCCTAAAGAACAGAGACTGTGCAGATGAAAATAAAGGCCAAAACTGTCCGTCACCGTCCTTTTTGAATGTGGGGTTTGATACTGTCTTCTCGTCTTAACTGAACTTTTTGACTTGCGGAAGCTGCTCGGAGGTAAGTGTGGCCTGGCGGGATGGCTCTCTCATCCGAGGCTCGAACCCGTGCTGTAATTTTGCTGCTGCAGTAATCGCTCGCCTGGGCTCTCTTCGTTCCACGCTGGAACTCCAATCAGGTGACAGGGGGGCTGTTCAAACTATCCAACGCGTTGATCGCCGCTTTCCCTGGCAACTTTCTGCTTTTAAATGCTAAGATAATGTGAGTTTATTTTGGTCTGAATGCACATATGGTATTTACAGTCACTAGCTGCAATGGAGTGGAGAGGCTGGATACAGTTATTGTCGCTGCACATAGTTACAGTCATTAGCCTGATCTTGCGTATATTCTCCATACTGTGGTGCGATAGGTGTTTCGTGAGATGTATCATTACATGGTCAAGTTTTTATTCAGTACATCTATTTATGCATTCAGCTGTCGGGCAAATCTAGAGCCACCCATGTCTAAACTTTGTGGTTTAAGCATTGGCCGATGTAGCTGGAGTATTCCAAGTACGATCGCACAGAAGATTTTTTCCCATTCAAGATTCCCATTCAAGATTTTGTGCAGTACCTCCAGCCTTCATGTTGCATTCCAGCTTCTTGGCCCACTACTCTGCAGCGCTTGAAATAAAAATGAAAATCTATCGCATTGATTTACTGCGCTTTTAACATTTCTAGAAGCTTCCTTCAGCGTGTGCAGGTTAGACTAACTTTGGGCCATTTTGTAAAGTGAGTCAATCTCAGGGTTTAGTGAAAATTCTATAAAGGCCGAGGGCTTCCGCTCAGATCGTTTCTGAGGTGGTAACAGAGGCCGATTGTGCAGGGACCTCGCTGTGCGGATTCTTCGATCTGTACCCCTCGTCGAGCGACCGATAGCAGGCAATGGTGTGGCTCGTCCGAGATGTATGAAGATATCCGAGTATGCCCAGTGCAACTCATTTTTCAGCCTTTAAGCGGATCCACCTTTGACCTCTCATACCGTAAGTGGGCAAGCTAACATTTCTTTCAGGATGTACATTGGCTTTGCTTACAGTTCCTGGCAGGTAAATTGTCAAGGCTGCAGCTTTTATATTATTATACACACAGCTTTGCCCAAAGGAGGACGTTTGATTGGCAGTCGATGCTCACTTTGGTTCTGGTCCGTAGGCCGTCGCCATTAGAGTTGCTTGCGCTGGATCGCTCAGCGGTGCTGCCGCCATTTTGAACGCGCAGCAGACGAGTCGACTCACTCTCCTCTTTAGTTTCCGACGATGCGCGTGCCACGCGGGTTTCGCGGGAGTGTCTTTCCCCGCCGCAAAGCCCGGAAGCTTCCGGAAGCCGCTTTCGATACCTTCGCTTACCGCCGCAGACTTGCGCACGGAGCTCCCTGGTTACGCCGGTGTTGCCCGAGACCGAAGCGGGAGGCTGCGGAGCAGGTCGCTGCTCTCGCTGGGAGCCGAGCTTTCGGTCGAGTCCGCGTCACGCTAACTAGGGAGCTCCGTAGGCCTCTGACTGTGATTCTTTCTCTGGCTCCGCCTGCCGCTCTTCGCGACATCGCCTCGCTGTGACGTGCTTTGGTGATCTCCTCTAACGGGGCTAAATTCTGTGCGAGTGGCAAGTGAACTTAACGGCGTTTGACCCGTGCAAATGCATGACTTCCCACGCTCTGTTTTAACTGCTCAACCTGTGTTCTTTGTTTCCTCGATTGAATAGTCAGCCATTTTTTACCTGGAATTGTATTCAGGTGGTAACCGTAGCTAAAGGAACCGTGGGTTAACCGAAACTCTGCGGTACAAGTGCCACCACTGCCATGGCTTTTTATGAAATTGCCTCACCTTTACTTAATGTATCGTTTAATGTATCCATTCCACCGTGGAGCAGTTTGAGCTCCGTGTTCCCTTTTAGGAAAGGTGCTCTACAGCTAAAATTCATCACCGAACATAAAACATATTTCTACTTCAGTGAAGAACACTTTGCAGCGTTAAAACAGAAGGTTGGGTGTTTAATTACTTTCGAAGTCATACCCTCTCGTCGTGGGCTTGTGTGAAATGGCTGGAATGGGTAACAGCGGCCGTGTTTGGGCAGACGAGGGGGGGGGGGGGGGGGGTTTTGGAGTGTTCTTGCTTGTGTGGCGCCGTGCTTTGTTTGCTCGCGCACACGCGTGCGTGTTTGTGTTTGCGTGTGCGCGCGTGTGCAGCGCAACCCTCGCTAACGCCTGGCTGAAGGAGTCCCTGTTGTCATATGTGAATGACCGTGGCGCGTTCTCCCCCTGTAGGCCAGTCAGAAGAGAAATCTGACGGCGGAGTTCCAGGTGAGTTTCTTTCCCCTCCCCCGCCCGAGCGCTCGGGTCCGGACCTGACCCCCCACCCCACCACCCCACCCACGGGGCTCAAAAATGCTCCAAATTTAGGAACTTTTTCTTCCTGCAAAATTGAGGTGTGCAATTGGGGAAATACTTGAGGAGCACAGCTACTAATTGGGATGTATTAGTGCGTTTTGAAATCTCGCAACTTGGGAGCGAGTATGCTCCTTGGAAGAAAAAAAAAAAAGCGTTAGCGTATCCCCCGCAGTCTGCCTTCGCATCCAGAGTCTGATTGCTGCTGCCTTTCGGGCCCGCCCCCCCCCCCCTCTTCAAATCACCGTCATTTAATTGAGTTTCATTTTTTGACACGGCGGTATAATTACGCGCGGAAAAAATAGAGAACAAAAGGCCGCTTACGGATCTGGCGCAGTCCTCCGCTAATGATAGCAAATTGAGATGTGCCGTGTTTTCTCCGTCTGAGTCACGGGCTCATTTATTTAATACGCTTGACCTTCTCCAGCGTGACAGTGACAGCGCAGTGGCAAGCGCCGTACAAACTAAGCTCACCGAAAATCCCGCTCGCGCCATGCAGCTAGGCTATTCATCCGGGGCCAAATGTGGCCCATTATACACTTACCGCTGGGCTTTTGATCGCTGAGAGAAAATTCCCCAGAATATTCAGAGGCTGTGACCGTGTCTGCCCCTGCACGGTGTTTGGCATACCTTCCACTTGGAACTGACTAATAAGCAATAGCTGCGTGTTTTCTGCTGACACCAACCTTGTTTACGCACATATAAATTTAACATTCTTCACACGTTGGTTTATAAATAGTATGTGGAAAGTACTTGGCGTATACGCTGTGAAGCGGTTTACATGCAAGTGAAAGTGCTGGCAAAGGGTCTGTAGAAAGACTGGCTCCCCAGAATCTGGAATTGAACAGCTCTGCCTTGTGTGCTTAGAGTTAGTTAGAAGGCCAAACAGCCCCCTCAAACCTTACGCGTCTGAACCTTACAGTCATTGATACCCACAGCCCGATTTACTTAAGACCTTTAGCATGCACAGAACCTTTTCAGCACACGTAAAACCAATAGCCAGTGATTGGCCACGGTACTCGTTTCGCACCAATCATTGGTTGTTTTATTAGTTTTGCTTGCGCTACAAGGTTTTGCACACGCTGAATGTTTTGGCAAACCGAGCCCTCGGTCTTTTGTTCTGCGCGTCGAGTTTCCGCTGCTGGGGGGACACGGTGTCGTGTTCACCGGTCAAGTCCTCCTGGTCTGCCTGTGAAAGTGAGCTCAGGTGGCGAAAGGAAGGGGCACCAGCTGTCGCCGCGCGCGTCTGCAGGGAGGCGGGTGTGTGTGGCGGAAAGCAGCTCAGGTTCTGTAATTTGGTGTGGGGGGTTTGGGGGTTGGGGTGGGCATCAGTCACCCCCCCTCCTGCCTGACAGCTGGAACTCTGCCTAGCCTGATTGGAATGGCACAGATAAATTACCTCCTGGGAAAGCTGGATGCTTCTGCTAGAAGTGGTGTTAATAATAATGATAATGATAATATTAATAAGAATTGGAATACAAAAAAAAAAAATTGTAGTTAAACTGTCACTTGTACAGCACTTGTCAGACCAGTAGTAAATATAGTTGCAAGCAGAAATTATAGGGTTTCAAGCTCACAAAAAGAAGACAGAGAACACATTATGACCGACAGACAAACAAATACAGAAAGGTTTTTGTGAGGATTTGGTAGGCAGTTGGTAAATTATGGTTAATTTTGTGTTAAGACATGACCTTTCAACAGCTTTTTTCTGACAACTTTGCCATGGGATTGTAGTTGGTGTGACAACTGAATTTCCATGTGTGGGATCATAAGAAATCATCCTGATTGCACTCATAACTTCATGTTAGCTGACTGTTCATGTGTTAGAGATTGCAGCTTTGGGATTTGAACCAACCTTGTGCTTTGAAGGCCACTTGTCCACTGTGCCACTCCCCAGGTTAGTGTGCTTGGAACGTGGAGGGGGCTGTTGCAAGGGGTGGAGTGTCATGGCAGTCCAAGCTATATTGGAAACGTGAGAAAGAAGGAAAGGAAACATGGATGTTCAGATGATAAGAAAAGCATGTCTTTGAGCAAACGAGTGGTACACTGCATGCCGACGGATTGAATTTATTTTGCCCTTTATCTGTAAATCCCTAGATGCTAACAATAGACCGGCATTTGAAAAAGCAGAGAAACATCAACAGTGAGATCAACCCCGAGGTGAAGTCTTCCATCAGCGGAGGAAAGGACAGCCATGAGTGGCATTGTTATGTCATTTCGAGAATAACAGTTGCGTTCTGAAGTACAAGTATTCCACTGGAAAAAGTGGACAATGTGAAATTTGCATACATTTTTACACAAGCATGTAATTAATGGGGGGAAGGGGGTTCTGCCAGCTCAACAGCTTCGACAGAGGTATGTGCAGCAGACCGCTACTTTGCATAAAAGAAAAACTCTAGAACTGATTGAAATACCTGACAGCATGTCTGTGGTCACCAACAAATCAGCAGATGGCAAGGACAATTAATTAATTAATTAATTTTTTGCATATTTTGTTTGTTCTTCAAGGGAAATCCCTCACAACCGAACTGAAAGCCCTCCTTGCTGAAACGGTGTGCCTAACTGCTGTGAATTACTCCTCAGCTGCAGATGGCATCAAGAAAAGCTTATTGGATTGTAACTGATTTTGACTGCATTTGCGTCTGACAATGCAGCTTACATGTTAAAAGCATATAAAGACATCCTTAAAAGCTTGTTGCTAAATTCAGTGCATTCAACTTTTAACGCCTACTCAGCGAGACTGTTTGGTCAACTAATTGATTCCCTAAAATTGACTAACTTGTGGCCACACAAGTTTTTAAACATTGTCCAAGCCGGAAGATGTGTTACATGGAGCAGACTGGGAGCTTGATTACCGGGTAAGGTTTTTCTCTGTCAATGAAATTCCCCCTCTGAACCATGTTGGCAGTTGGTATTCTGCTATAGCGTACCATTTAAAACGCATCCTTTTTTATCCCAGATTTGTGGAAATGGAGATGGATATCGCACCAAACACCCAACCTCCAGGCATTTTTGAGGCATAAGGGTTTGGAAACCCAGCTCTTGTTAATTGTGGGAAAATGGGAAGAGTCTCATGGACATGATCCTGTGGTATGCAAGTAGTGACATTGGAATCCAGGAAACCTATAATAAAATTGAAGAGCTTACAAATAAATACTGTGCATTTGCTCAGCTGACGCACAGCACAGACAATAAACCACCTATACGTCAAGAACACGCTGCGAGAAACTCTCAATACATTACAACCCTGATCAACCCTGTTTCTGTCAACCAACTCACAAGTTTCTTAAGGCTGTTAGGATTTTTGATTCCAAGCAAATGTGCATGTTCAATGTGTCAACCTCCCACTACACTCGATTCCGGGTTTTGACAAAAACTGTCAGTCCGAGCTGGGAAATTATACATTATTTGGACAGCAATACAGCACTACTATGTCACTTACAATTAAAAAAAAAAAATGATTTAACCTTTTTGTGCAAGTTAAATGTTATATAACTGCTCTCGTTTTTAATGTGGGCATTTTCCACTACTTCTAACAAAAACGAACATGCCTCTGCCTGTACAACAGACAAAAAAAAAATGCTGCAGAATGTTCATGGTAGTAAGGAATCAAATTGAATTTAACAAGTGAGTGTCTCTTGTAGACATCGCTGTCAATCGTTGTCTGTGCTTAATTAGTGTCAATTACTTTATCCACTTAGATGATTGGGGTGGTGTAAATGGGATAAATGTTTGAGATGGGGCTTGACAAAGTGGCTATCGGGGCCTCTAGCTGGTGGAGGACTGAGGTACCATGCAAGAAAACAAGGGGAGACAATCTGGTTGTCAAGTCTTTAGTTTGATGAATACTGATCGAACCATATTGAAAGTTTTATATTGTCAATTCATCGGACCAATTATATCTGGATATTTCTGTGTACTGCACGCTCAGTTTTTGATGTAGTGCTGCTTTTGAGGTTTATGACTGAAGGACAGAAATAATCTTTTTATCGGCAATGTGGGAGGACAATGTCACGAGATCAAGTTTGAATATTACATTTCCATGTGTGGGATCAATGAAGTGTGACTCATCTCTCCATTAATCAACCTCAAAGGCTTTTACTGATATCGACTCCATCGTGATTCCGCTGGCAGCTCATGACATGGAGACGGTAACAACAGTCCAAGCTATGTTGACAGCCTCAGAAAGAATATAATAGCTTTCCATTAGTCAATTTAAAAATGGCTTTACAGATATTGTTGTGAGAGTCTAGACGTAAGTTTTTAGCTTGATCGAGATTGATCAAAATATATTGGAATTAATCTGACTGATTGCATCTGGAGATCTTGGTCTAATGTATTCCCGGTTTTCGCGATTATCATTCTACTTTTTTGTGTATTTGGAAAAGTATCCCGGCTGCTGGAGAAGCACTGCCCAATGTCTGACTTCTCATTTATTTAACAGTATTGTATTCACCTGTTTTTAATGTAGTTTGCACAGATGTGGATGTCTGGCTGTTGCCACGTTCCGCCATCACCACGATGGCCAAGCATAGCCTACAGCGTGGAAGACAGAGGATGCCTCCCAAATCAGTTTGTCTCCTCCCTGACTGGGATACTGATTGCGTCCTATTGGAACTTTATTTTGAGTGAGAGGCGGCTGATTTGTAAAATTATAATTCATTATTAAGCTAAATTATTTATTTATTTGTTTGTTTTTTTTGGCGGGATTTCTCTCCACATCTTTTTTGTCCCTCTCCCGCCTGAACTGGCTGACCGCCTGCCCCAAGTTCCTGACCGAGTCACAGACATGTGAATTCATTAGAAACTACTAGTAAATTTCCTTGGCGAACTTTAGCTGACGCCACCAAATCCAAGGTTAGCTCTAGTTCTTTAACGAGCCCTGTTGGCTTGTTTTCTTGCTTTGCTGTATCTGAGCCACTACAGCGGCTAGCTAGCTAGCAAGCAAGCGACAACCACTGCGCTGTTCTGTAACCACACCCACCCCTCTCAACCTCAGAAAAGAGTGCCACGCCCAGAATCATCCGGAACACATTTTAGAATAACAAATACCGTTAAAGGTTGCATGAATTTGCATAAAGCCTGAGATGACCAGTGTAGCATAGATATGCCTTAGCGTGGCTATTTTATAATATTTTCAAGACCGTGTTGTATGGTTCATTGTAGTGGTGCGGAGTTGTGTTTATGCATTTTGCTACCAAAGTGATTTTCTCTACATTATGCATGCTGTGGGCCGCAGGCTGCGGAACGCCGCCGTAAATTCATAAACGAGTCTGCAGCCGACCCCCCCCCCCCCCCCGCGGGTCAGACGCACAAGCGAGAAAGGAAGGGGTCGATTTGCGCAGAGACGCGTGGGGGGGACCTCCTTTTCGCCCGTTTGAAACGAGAGCCCGCCTGCCTTCCCCACCCCACTCCACCCCCCACCACACCACCCCCTGCGAGGGCCCGGCTTCCCGCCGTCTGTCGGTTGGACCTCCACCAACCGGCGCCCAGGCCTAATAAACTCCTCAGTCTCTCATTAAAAATGAATGGGCCCTGTCTGCGGGACACGGAGGTTTGAACTCGGCGCTGCCGAACGGCTGCGCCTGCGGAGGCCTCCAGTCAGCCAGCCCCCAGATTCGTTTAGCCGGTGAGGTTGCAGATGATTGAATGAGAAAACAAAGACAAGCATAGAAAGAGGCCCCACCTGAGTGGGCTGTAAAGATCAATAGATAATGACGATACATGGCGCTCTTTGGTATTGGAGTGATGATAAATTGAAAAATTGAAAGAAAAAGCGAGGCACTCTCCTATAGATCACACTTAATAAAATGCCTTCATTCTGTGCCGTGCGCTCCAGTGAAGTAATCATACAGAGCTCGATGCGCTTCGCCTTCGTCAGGGAGCCCACTGGATTATGGGTTTTAATTGAGGCTGATGGCCTCTCGCGCGCGGGCGTGCGGCCCCCTCCCACGCGGGCGTCGGCGCGCGTGCGGCGGTTCATTATCCGCGTTCGGACGGGCGGCGGGCTTGAGACGACCTTTCTTCCGTTAAATCCTTCAGGGATTTTCATCGATAGCGCTGGTCGAGGCTCGCGCTTTAGCGACCGGGCCGTGCGTACGAGCAGAACCCAGCCGCGAAGGACTGGGAAACCAGGGAGGGGCGTTCGCCTCCCCGCCCCTCCGGGGTACAGTTTGAAAGCGCTGTCCCGCTTTGATGTTACCTACCGTTATCGCGTCGCGTTTCCCCGCGCAAACCCCGGTCGGCTGCCTGCCGCCGCGTGAGAAGAGCGTCGTTTATCTTACGTCTCTTACATCGTCGGGGCAAAATCGCGAGTGTCCAAATGGGGGCACTGCGACGTGGCCCTTTCGACATCGGTTCACTTCTCAGTACAATGGTCGAGTGAGCCGTGGCGATGGACGACGTCGAGCGCATCGGAAAGACGGCGGCAAGCTCGCTTCGTGCTTTGCTCGACACGTCCACGGTCAAGCGAAGGCCTTGGATCGCTTTGTGAAAGCAACAGTTAGAAAGAATAAAAAAATAAATAATGCAATGACCCACTACCAGAAGAATCACCAACCGTGGGAGGTTTTTGAAAAGGTGTTTTATAATGGGCACAATAGGGGGTAGTACATCGTGGTATGTATTTATCTACCCAGAATGAGATGTTCCTGTTTCTGGTGAAGGTTTCTGTGTGTTCTAGGGATGAATAAGAATTTCATATGCACAAATATGATAGACTAATATATTAAATTATAAATATAACCAGCGTGCAGTGCCTAGGTTACAGGTTCCGTTCTCAGGTAGGATGCTGCTAGTTGTGCCCTTGTATTTAACCAGAATATTTCCAGTAGTATAAATGGATTGTATGTAAAAACAATGCAAGTTGCATAACTCACCCAGGGTACGAGCATCTGCCTAAAATGTGAAAATAAGACCGCGGCTGGTGTGCACTGAATAACATGTTGTGTAATATACGTACACACACACACACACACACTTTTTTAGGTTTGCTATTGTAATGTGCAGTTTAGAGGTCTTACAAATGTAATCCTCTCAGCACTCACTTTATTTTCTGTTGGTTAAACTTGATGTGATTATATGAGTGAGATCTTGACTTTCTTAGAAGATCATTGTGATTATTCCCCAATAATTGTATTGCTGAACCTGCCATACCATGGGTTGTTAGAGACTTGGAGCTCTTGAAGTTTGCGCTTATGCTGTACCCAAGTCCCATTCCAACTGGGTGAAATTTTTGGGGTCTGAAATTCATATTTCCATCAATTCTGTTGTTCCTAGTTAATCGGGAAGAAAATCACATCCCTGATATGAAAGGGAAATATTATCCCCCCCCTTGAAAACTTGCTAGAAGAATCTGTTTGAGTACATTCAGACTATTTATCTGTGGTGCGCTTGCAAGCAGCAGCGAATGCTGTTTTTATTGAATAGCAGTAAGCGTACGAGAACATCTGTGTTGCCATGTCCTAGTTTGAAATGGGAGGAGGAATTCTAGAAGATGCCAAGAACGCTGCAGGAAACAATGAGCTTTTTTTTTCCCTCTGTGGGGAGACTCTGGTGTTAAAATTAATGCTATTCCGTCCCTCCGTGCGGCACACATTTTTCACACTGAAGTAGCCTACATAGCCGTAGTATTATTGAAGGAAAACGTAGGCTACTATCTGATCAGTAAATGCTGTCTACATAAAACTGCCACGATGCCACTCGAATGAGATGGGTCTCCTCAGTCGACACGCACCAGCCACAGATTAGCGAACGTATAATGCCTGGATTAGAAAATGACATCCCAGATATGAATTGGCAGCAGGAAGCTGGCTACGTAAACACAGAAGTGCTCCCTTTTCTAAAAATGAATTTTCCAGACACCATAAACCTTGTCAGACACGCTTTATTTAGTCCCTGAATAAACAAAAATCGTTAGGAGGAGGAGGGGTAGGAGACAAAGTGTGGTGCAGCATTTGTAACCGTCGGCTCTGTCGAAGCTCACAGAAGTCTCTTAAATGCGCGGCGACGCTGTTTTTAAAGTTGACGTGCGTTTGTCACCGTTAAAATAGCACCCAGGCTTCGCTCCAATTGGCTGAAATGCAAAGCAACCAGGTTTTGCGACACTCTCCTACAGACTCCGTATCAGATTGAAGCAAAGACTACAGCATCTACCTGTATCAATCACATTTTATTTTTTGTAAAAGCCACAAGTCCATAACACACATTGAGGGGCACTTTACACACACAAATAGCAAAATAGCTTCAAATGCAATAATTATCACATTTATACATGCATTTCATAAAACCTTCACTTGGTAAATCCCTTTAACTGCAGAAGTACCGTTTACATCAGGTATGTCTAGTTGAGTGCTGCTTATGTTGGTCTCACTATGAACGGGCACATCAGATTTTCCGTATTGTAACTGTACGTCTCTCCTGGGAATCATTGGATAAATATGGACAGCAGCACAGTATTGTAAATTCAGTGTGTGAAAAATGTGAGAAATGCTCGTCAACCTGTGGCACATCTCCCCTTGCGGAAAGAATCAGAGGACCTGACCGAAAGTAAAGGAACACCGAATCTAAACACAGGCGAGACGCGCACACTGCCGATACACATATACCTGCCTTTTAAACCAGCGGAGCCAGCTTTCGGGTAAAAGAAGGAAACGCGGCGGAATCGAGCGGAAAGGCGCACCCCGAGTCTCCGAGGAGCCGTCCTGACGGGGGAGCATCGGGCGAAGGAAGGGCGTTCGCTTGAAGGGGGGGGGGGGAGGGGGTCACTTGACAAAGTGCAGGGCTTCGCTGTGCAGGACCGAGCCGCGGCAGCTGTCCAGGCTGGTGACCAGGCGGTAGCCGGCGCGGAGGGCCATCATGACGGTCTCCAGCTTGAGGCAGTCCAGCGTGCACACGAAGGTGTTGTCCTCCTTCAGCACCAGGCGCGCGCCCATCTCCGACTTGATGAAGTGGCGGAACTGGACGGCGTTGGACGAGACCTCGAACTCCTCGGGGAAGCCGTCCATGCGGCTCTTGGAGACCTGCACCAGGCGGCCCTTGACCCTGTCGATGAAGCCGGCGTCGCTGCAGTAGATGCGGAAGCCCTGCGAGCGCTCCGAGTGGTCGGTCAGCTCCAGGAGCGCCGGCTCCAGGCGGGCGGCCCGCCGCTGCTCCCACTCCTCCACGGCGCGCGCCAGGTCGCCCAGCCGGTAGAACTCGGCCTCGCGCCGCAGCAGCTCCGCCTCCCTGAAGTCGTCGGGGAGCACCAGCTCGCCCAGGCGCAGGAAGTTGAGCACGTGGCGGAAGACGGGCCCGTCGCGGTCCAGGAAGGCGTTGCCCGCGCCGTCCACGTGCTGGACCGCCCGCTTGCCGCCGACCACCTCCTCCAGGAGGGAGCCCGGGTGGCGGGCCAGCGTCTGCCGCTGGGCGGCGTACAGGTAGCCCCCCACGTTAAGCGTGACGGTGGCCGCCGACGGCTTCTTGAAGCTCTTGCTGGGCTGCAGCAGGTCCGGGTTGATCTCCCTCAGCTCGCTGTCCATCCTTCTGAGGTTCCATTCCATGCCCGCCGTCTCCGCCACTGTGCCCCGGGCCTCCCGCTGCTCCCTGCTTTGTGTGTGGAGAGAGAGAGAGAGAGAGAGGCGTGGGCAGGAGGAGAGTGAGAGAGGGAGAGAGAGAGAGAAAGAGAGAGAGAAGGGGAGAGAGAGAGAGAGAGAGTGTGTGGAGTGGAGCTCTGCTGAAGGGGGCGGAGCCAGCTCGCTCAGCCTCCGTTCTGAAGGTGGGATTTAATTACCACTCTGCCCGCTCACTGCCGCCACAGCCGCCGCTGCCTGTACTGATGCATGGGAGCAATTAGCGCCTCTTTCGCTAGCTCTCTCTCTCTCTCGCTCTTTCTCTTTCCTGCTCTCTCTCGCTCTCTGTCTTTCCTGCTCTCTCTCTCTCTCCTGCTCTCTCTCGCTGTCTTTCCTGCTCTCTGTCTCTCTCTCCTGCTCTCTCTCTTTCCTTCTCTCTCTCATGATGAAAAGGATACTGGACCTGAGAGTCACGCGAGCCACCATGGGGGATATGGGGGGGTGGTGAGGAGGGGGTATTGGGAGATTGCGGGGTGCAGACCTACTATACTAATTAGGAGGGGGAAAAAAAAGAAAATGTGACGCACACATACAATACTCTGTGTTTTTCCCGTGTCCAGCGCGCTGACGCGTTTGGGCAAAGGGCTGGCGTTATATTTAGAGCAGCAGGGGCCCCCGTCTCTGCTTTTCCTGATGTTTTATTCACTGCGGGATATATCTGCTGAATGATCCGGGCAATTAAGACCCCGCAGAAGCAACGCCGGCTGGGCTGGAAATGTTTCAGTTATCAGGACCTTTCCTGTTCGGGTACAGCCAGGGAAATGATGTGTCTACTTAATTAACCGACTATCATTCAGAGGAAATGGTGCCCTAGTTAAGAGCAGCTGGTGTGGAACTAAATACTTTTATCTGTGAAGATAAAGATGGGTATTTATGCTTGAGGGTACTGCGTAATTGGCGTTCTATAAGAGGGGAAAGGATATATAAGCAGAATTTTGTTAGGGATATAATTAAAATAAAGCTCCATAATGTTTGGGATAAATACATTTTTTCTTTATTTGGCTCTGCACTCCAGTTTAGATTTGTAATCAAACAATTTGCATGTGGTTAAGGTGCACATTCTCATCTTTTATCTAAGGCTATATTTATACACTTGGGTTTCAACATGTAGAAATTACAGCACTTTATAAACATTGAACCCCATTTCAGGGCACCATAATGTTTGGGACGCAGGTGTTTCTGATTAGTCACGTGTGTTCAATTGCTTCCTATACGACGGCTTTTCATATCAATCAATCAATTAATCTTTATTTGCGTAACCCATTTTGTACTACTGAATGAAATGTGCTTTTTATAGGAAACATCCATAAAAATGTGATCAAAATGGCAGAGACGGCAGGTAAATAAATAGAGAAATTAAATATTAATATAGAATGAATGTTCCTAGGTCAAAATGAGGCTAAAAATGTGGGTCTTTGGTTGACGTTTATAAATCTCTACTGTTTCAGCTGCCCTTCGTGTGGGTGGGAGACTATTCCAGAAGCCATACGAGCTGAAAGCACCTTCACCTTAAGCTTTAGTCCTGGATTTAGGAAATATTAAAAAGGGAGTCTGAGAATCTGAGGGCTCTGCTAGGAACATATTTAGGAAGCACGTTAGCAATATGTTCAGGCACAAGTCCATGGACAGATTGAAAAACTAATAAAGGAATCTTAAAATCAGTTCTAAAATGAACAGGTTACCAGTGTAAGGACTTTAACACAGGAGTAATGTGTGTTCTCTTCCTGGTTTTAGCTCAGACTCCAGCAGCATTCTGAATGCTTTGTAACTGGCCTAATGTCTTTGTAGGAAGCCCAGAGTGTAGTGTGTTACAGTAGTCAAACCTGCTCGTAATAAAAGCGTACATTCGTTTCTCTGCGTCACCTTGTGTGAGAACGGGTCTCACATTAGCAGTGTTTCTCAAGTGGTAAGAGGCACTTTTGGTCACGTTCCAGGTATGCGGCTGAAAGCTCAGATCGCTGTTGAAGATAATACCCAGGTTTTTAGCCGGAGTTTTGATGTTCTGTGATGGTGGCATAAATTGTCATCATTTTCTCTCAGTGTGCCTTAGTTCCAAATAGCAATATTTCAGTTTTTTCCTTGTTTAACTGAAATATTTGCCATCCAACCACTGGGCAGCAGTGTAGTGTAATGGGTAAAGGAGTTAGTCTTGTAACCTAAAGGTCACGGGTGCAATTACCAGGTAGGAGCAAGGTACTTAACCAGCATTACCTCAGTATATATCCAGCTGTATAAATGGATGCAATGTAAATGCTATGCAAATATAGATAAGTATAGATAAATATGAATGAGAGCGTCCGCTAAATGCCTGTAATGTAATATATTAATGTCTGTGATATAGCTCTCAATGGAGCAGAGATCATCGGGCATGGCTGAGATATATAGTTGGATATCATCAGCATAGAAATGGAAGCTGATGCCATGCTTGTGATTGATGGTCCCGAGTGGGAGCATGTACCGGCGAAAAAGGATGGGGCCTAATATTGAACCTTGAGGCATGTCACAAGTAAAGGCAACTTTATTGATGAATGTTACCCCAGACAGACAAATTAATTGCGGTTAGAAAGGTAGGATCTGAACCAATTTAAAACTGCCAGAGCGGCCAACCCACATATTGAGTCTATTTAAAAGGATCTTGTGGCCGACAGTATCGAAGGCTGCACCAAGGTCAAGAAGCACCAAGATCGAGAGTTTCTTCGAATCAAGGTTGGTTCTATGCATATGCAATGCATAGCGTGAAAATGCATAGCGTTAAAATTATGTAAAAGTATATTAAAAAAAAAAGATCTTAAATAATTTTAAAAACAGTGAAAAGTATTTCATAGCACATTAAATGGTTTTTCACTGACAACATTGCTGCCAGTTTAAAAAAAATTTTTTTTTACCGTTATTAGTAGTTAAACTGCAAAAAAACCAATGAATTGCACTTCTGCCTGTTTTACAGCACTTCAGATGACGAGGAGCATACTTGAAATATACGACCCTCAAACACAAATCAGCTTCACAATCTGCCAATGTTACACGGCTAGAGTTTGAAGGCACACAAATACACGGCAACAGGAAAGCAAAATAAAGAGTGGTGTATTGAAGAGCAGGACAAATAGGCAAATATATGGAAGAATAGATACCGGGCTGCATTCTGTCAACATTTGTTTTTTGTCTTAAAAGTAAAGAAAGCTCTTCTTCAGATTCAGTTTGGTGAGTTTTTGCGATTGAACTCAACAATCTGTTTTTAAGAAAAATAAATCTTGATTTGTTGTTTTTTTAAAATTAAATTTTAATTAAATTTTTAATTTAATTTAATTTAATTTAATTACTTTTTTTCTGCCTGGCCATTACAGTTTTGACGTGTGGTGAAGGATATTCACCACAAACCCCGAATGGCAGTTGCCTCATCGCCCTCCGGTGACCCTAGCTGGTTGATTAGGCCCTGTGGTCTGCTTGCTAAATAGTTTCCCTTGTGGGCTGTAGTGTGAAAAGAAGCTGGCTTTGCAGAATGCCGGTCTACACTCTGCTGTGCACTGACAGTGGGGATCGCAGCAGGAGTGCGGATGTAGCCTACACAAATGGCCATTCCAAACGGGTGGAAAAAAACAAAAATATTTAAATACTGTAATAATGTTTTATGATCTTCGCTAGCTACGTTTACCATGAATGATTATTTCCCTGTAAACAGCGTTCAAGTTAACACTTATGTTTTGCTTTGATATTGACATAAAATACAAATAAATGTAAAGATCGTCCTCAACAGAAATTATTTTTTAATGGATGAGCGACTTTGCGCATTATAGTAATTTGGCATAGATAGCCCATCCATGTAGATTTTGCCTAGAGATGAAATTTACTGGCAAATGTGCTTGACACAACAGTTGGTTGGCTCTGGGTAAAAGCATTCAACAGGTGTCCTGTCATTGCTCTTTTGTATACGTTGTAATGAACGTTAAGGACAAAGCGTCCTACATAAATACTGAATGTAACACAGCCCGAAAAATCACATCAATCTGCCTAAAATGAAGGGAGGGGAGAGGAAGGGAAGCCTGTGAAAATTGTGTTATTGAAAGATGGACTCTGCAGTGCATTTTTTATGCTTTTAGAGATACTGTGGAGAAAGAAAAAAAGAACACTTGTTGGAGGTTGTATATGATAACCTGTGAAATGGTAGCTTTGCTTGACTTCTTGCAATGATTTTTTTCTGTACTGATACACAGTGTCCCAGGTGTGTTACAGAAAAGCCTCACAGGCATACAGATGCAGGTTTAGAAATGTATTCATTTTTTTTTTTTTTTTTTTTTTTAACGTACTGGAAATAATCTCTGCACCCGTACCCTTTTGCAAACTTGGCAGTCTATGGGTGCGGGTTCGTTTGGCGGCTCGGGACGGACCTGCGCGAGAAGAAACCCGCGCAGATCGCGCAAGGGTTCGAGGTGTCTTCCAGCCCGACGGATATAGCCTCTCTGCCCGTCCGGATGGCGGTGTGAGTCAGTAGCCAGGAGATGGGCGTGCTGCGCTGAAGGTGTGGGCGGAGGGTCTGTGCTGCGCGGGGCGCGTAGGAGGGAGGCTAATCTACTAGATAGAGTAGCCTTGGGGCAGACCGAGGGCAGAGCTCGCGCATCACAGGAGGGGGCGGCGGCTATCCGGTCCCTTGAATCCGCCTTCTCTCCCTTCCGTCAACTTCCGACTCCCATCGCCCAAAACAAGCTAGCGCTCCTCTCCCACCCCCGCCAACGAGCCCCTTTCCTCCCAACAAACTCTTGCGTAATTCCACCAGGCTGAGAGCTTGTTTTTTAATGTCCGAAGGGGAAGCGTGCCACGTGCCTCTACGGTGTGCTGCAGTTTGTGGCCGTCGACTCCGGAATCTAATTTTAACCGAGGAATTAAGAGGAACGACCAGCCCCGTTCGTCGTGGAGCTGAAACGAGAACCGCGCTCAAAGGCCTCGACCTCGGCCAGAGAAGGCTCCCGGGCAGCGGTGAAGCAAATGGCCACTCGAGCGAAGCTGAAGTAATGACGGCAGTGTCGAACGCACACGCGTGGGCGTGTTTATGGAACTCTCACGCCAAGTGCTACCGCTCCCATAACATAAATTGATGTGAAGTGCGTCCGTTTTAAGCACACGCGGTGATTAATGTTCGTTAGCGGGACCCGGCTCACCGAGTTATCAGCGTTAAAACGCACTCAGAACGAACGGTCTAAATTAAGGCTAAAAGCTGCGCTACAGTCGCTAACCGTTATGCACACGGGATGGAAGGATGCTTTGGAGCTAAATGCTCTTGACGTTTCGAGTGCTCAGCAGCCTAGTTTGTTTGCAGAGGCAGAGTGTCGGACTCTCTTGAACACTGTGAATGGAGAAACGAAGGCTCTTCTGTAAGGAGTGGACTTGCGCCCTGAAGTGATGAATTTGGCCGCACGCCAGGCTCGCCTAGGCGACTTGATTTTGACTGCGCGTTTTATGGTTCGTTTTTGTCGAACAGTCGTCTTACTAGGCCTCCCTAGGCCTGTCTGCAGAGGGTGACATAAAATACATTTGAAAGACCGTCCTGATGAATATCCGTTGTTTTTAGAGGCTGTAAAGAAGACCCGTAGGGGAAAAAAAACAAGTAAATGACTGCCTGTCTCTTTGTTTTGAAGACAAAGTAGCCCTGGAGGGAGTGGTGGTGCAGAGGGCCGAATGCAGACCCGCGGTCAGCGAGAACTACATGAAATTAAAAAAGTGAGTATGGGCAGATTCCTCACACAGCAGCCATTCAGATTGCCATTCCATTGTGTCGTTCCATTCCAACGCAGCGGTTTCCCTTAGCAAATCGGTGTCACGTCAGGGGCGACATAGCTCAGGAGGTAAGACCGATTGTCTGGCAGTCGGAGGGTTGCCGGTTCAAACCCCGCCCTGTCCTTGAGCAAGACACCTAACCCCTAACTGCTCTGGCGAATGAGAGGCATCAATTGTAAAGCGCTTTGGATAAAAGCGCTATATAAATGCAGTCCATTTACCATTTACGTAACCGATGGGCCACGTGATGAGTTTAGCCTCTGATTGGCTGAAACTCTTCCTGGGTAAATTTGTGCCGGCTGAACGTTCGCGCCGCCGCTCTCCCGTTTACAGACTGCAGATAGAGGAGTCGTCCAAACCCGTACGCCTGTCGCAGCAGCTGGATAAAGCGGTCACCACCAACTACAGGCCCGTGTCCAATCACCACTACAACGTAAGAGCGCGTACCGTACTTATATACACACACTTTTTCACGTGCACATTTTTCTCAACCCCTCTGCGTTCGCGTCTTGTTTCGAAACCTTTTCACGTGTGCCTTTTCTCACCCTCTGTGCACGTGCATATGTGTGTGCGTGCGCGCGCATGCATTGTGTGTGTGTGCACGTGTGTGCTGGTGCGTGTGGGCGTTTGTGCGTGCGTGGGTGGTGTCCTTGTCCAGGTGGAGTACGAGAAGAGGAGGAGGGAGGAAGGCAAGCGCGCGCGAGCTGACAGACAGCAGGTCCTGGACATGCTTTTCTCTGCCTTTGAGAAACACCAGTATTACAACATCAAGGACCTGGTGGACATTACCAAGCAACCGGTGGTGAGTCTTCCGGACCTATTCAACTTCTCGTCTCATGGACAGCCCACTCCAGGCACCAAGCAAACCCTTTAAATTTTCTTTAAAAAAAAAAAAAATGTTCTTCCCCTAACCCAGTGGTCGTCAGCCCTGTTCCTGGAGCTCTATCGTCCTGTGGGTTTTCACTCTAACCCTAACAAAGCAGGCCTCATTGAACGGCTAGAGATCTCATTGAGCTGCTAATTAGTAATCGTATCAGGTGTGCCAGATTAGAGTTGAAATGAAAACCTACAAGATGGCGGATCTCCTGGAGCTGGGTTGGTTACCACTGCTCTCACCGTATTCGCTGCCGCTAAAACCGCCGCTCTCGGCCCAGGAGGGCGCGGACGAGCGCGCGCTCTCCTCCGTGACGCTCGTTTTCCCGGGCGCGGTCCACGAGGCGAGCTCGCGCAGACGTGAGTCGGAGGAAGACGCTACACGTATGGTTTGAGGCGACCAGACCGCCAGGGCGCCTGATTGATTAGCTGGGGCTGCTGGGGCGCAGTGAGCTGCGGTCATCTCGGGCCAACCGATTCCCTCCCTCCCTCCCAGGGCGCTATTATTCGCCAGCGACCGGTTTAAACCGGCTCAGCCAGGATTTAATATCAGACCGTGGGCCCAATCCACGCGCTTGGAAAAGTGCCTAAACAGGATGAGCAACCCAGCCGCCCCCAAATATTCTTTTTTTATTTTTGTCGAAAAATGTAGATTAGCTGCTTTGCAAGTTTACTGGCTTGGAACATGCCAACTGCACCTTCTCTGCGATGCCACTGCTCTTTTGCATCCTGATGGTAACATTATGTTCGCCTCTTCGTGAATCACTCGGGATAAGAAGCATCTACCGAGTGGCCCTGATGTACTGTAATAAGCCAGAGCATATTGACAAGACAGAAATTGTGTTGTAAAAACATCCACAATAGACGCCTTGTGGCCAATGTAATGGAGTAGAAGGCATTCACTTACAGTTATGACAAAACCGATATCCTGTCAAAAGCATCGGTCTACATAGCCATTTGGATGCTTTTATAATTGCATGAGTGAAACTAAAGGACATTTTAATATACTCATCATTTAATATCAGATACATTTCATAAGTATACAGTATCCTGGGGACCCCTGTCTATGCTGGTTCTTGTTACAAACACAATTGCAATCACAGAATTTTAGCAACCCGTTCGATGTTCGTATATGCTTTTCATGTTTTGAGGGATTATTTACTTATGGATACTTAATCCGCATTACACCGGAAATAGCTGTGCATGCTGTGAAGAATGAAAGTCTCAAATTCATATTGTTCTTACCCCCCCTCTCTACCATCTCTCTCACTCTGTCTTTCGCCTTCTGCAGACGTACCTGAAGGAGATACTGCGGGACATCGGCATCTACAATGTAAAAGGCACGCACAAAAACACATGGGAACTGAAGCCGGAGTATCGGCATTACCAGGCGGAGGAGAAGAGCGACTAGCCGTGCCCTCGATTAGCTAGGGCACCGTGCCCTCTGAGGGGCTTGCCCTCATTGGCACTGCCCCCTCTTCAGTGCCATGCTAATTGCTCGCTTTTGTAGCACTGACTGGCATTTCAATTTATTATTCTGTTTTTTTTTTTTTTTCTTCAACTGTTAATGAGCTGATTCCCATGGCCAGAGACATTGTGACTGCGAAGGCAGTGCTTTCAGTCCAAACACTTTCTGGCAATTTCTGAGGGAAAGGATAGCTGTTCATCATTATCATCTTTTTTTTTTTTTTTTTTAAATAATGTTAAGTACATAACAATAACCATGGTCAGCTATAATTAGTTATTGTGTGTCTGTAATAAAGGAAGGTAGTGTGATTTTGGCATTTATATAGAGTGTATCCATGTCCAGGAGTACGTAAGACATTTATTTGTCATATCATCGATGTTTTTTTTTGTATGGTTCTTTAAGGAGACTCACTTTGTAAAGTAACATGTCCAATAAATGTTGTCATTTGGAGTCATTTTATATGGTTTTTAAAACTGAGGGGATATTTTCAGCTCAAGACTTGGATCAAGTAGTTTGCTTCAAGCTACATGTACATTCTTTAAACAAATGAAACCCCCAAGTTTGTAAATATTACATGAACTTCTGTCTTATCAGTTTACATTTATTAGCTCCTGTGGTTTGTATTTTCCAGGGTAAAGTTACAGTTTCAAGAAAAATTTGTGAACCCTTTGGAATTATGTGGATTTCTGCATTAATTTCTCATTAAATTTGGTCGGATATTCATCTTAAAGTCGCAATTAATAGACAAACACAATCTGCTTAAACTAATAAAATACAAAAAATTTTACTTCTTGTCAATACTGAATGAATAAACATTCACATTCTAGGCTGGAAAAGTGTGAACCTCTAGGCTAATGACTTCTGCAAAAGCTAATTGGAGTCAGGTGTTCCAATCAATGAGATGAGAACTGGAGATTTGGGTTGGAGGTGCCCTGCCCTATAAAAAAAAAAAAAGGCACATGAAGTTTGGTTACTGACCGAGTCTGCCCTTCTCAAGATACATCTGGTCATGACAACCGTACCCTGATCAAAACAATTTTCAGGGGACCTAAGAAAAAAACTACAGAGATGCATAAAGCTGGAACATCTACAAAAGTATTTCTAAAGGCCTGGGTGTTTATCGATCCACAATAAGACACGTTGCCTACAAATGGAGGAAATACTGTACTGTTGCTGCCAGACCTCGGTCAAATACGTATTCAAATACTTTTCTATGCTTTACTGATCTTGTCTATTGTATTGGAACCAATGAAATACTGCCAAAAAGTGCAAACCCCACCTTCTGGTCATATTGGCAGGCTCAATTACACCAGGCAAGATCAACAGAGCACAGAAAAGTATTTGAATCCAAAACAAATACATATTTGACCCAGTTCTGGTTGCTGCTCTCCCTAGTAGTGGGCATCCTGCAAAGATCACGGCAAAAGCAGAGAGTGCAATGCTGAAAAGAACCTTAGGATAACAGCAAAGGACCTGTAGAAATCTCTTGAACTTGATAAAGTCTCTGCTCATGTATCCACTTATGAAAAACACTAAACAAGACTGGTATTCATAGGAAGACACCACAAAGGAAACCTCTCCAAAAAAAAAACATTGCTGCACGTTTCAAGTTTGCAAAAAAACACCTGGATGTTTCACAATGTTTCTGGGACAATGTTCTATGAATGGCTGAGGCAAAAGTTGAACTTTTTTGTAGAAATGCACAATGCTATGTTTGGAGGGAAAAGGCAGTGTTCACCAACACCAAAACCTAATTCCAGCTGTGAAGCATGGTGGAGGAAGCATCCTGGTTTGGGGCTGTTTTGTTGCTTCATGACATGAATAGCTTGTGATCACTGAGGGAACAAGGAATTCAAAATTGTATCAAGAAATTTTTAATGAGAATGTCAGGGTAGCCGTCTGTCACCTGAAGCTTAATCAAAGTTTGGTGACGCCAAGAGATAATGACCCAAAATCAACGATAAAATGGTTTAAACAGAATAAAATTCATGCTTTGGAATGGCCAAGTCAGAGTCTTGACCCAGTTGACATGTTGTGGCTGTTCATGCAAGAAATGTCAATGAACTGAAGCAGTTTTGTAAGGAGAAATTCCCCCCAACCTCTGAAAGTCTGATCAGTAGCTACAGGAAACTGTTGGAATCTATTGCTGCTAAAGAGGTCCTACCAGTTACTAGATACAAGTGTCAACTTACTTTTTTCCAGCCTGAACTGTCAATGTATAGACAATGTGTTAAATAAAGACATGAAAAAAGTGCAATTGATTGTGTTATTAGTATAAGCAGAATGTTTGTCTAATATTGTGACTTAAATGAAGATCAGACAACATTTAATGAGCAATTAATTCCGAAATCCAGGTAATTCCAAACGGTTCACAAACTTTATCTCGCAACTGTACTGAAAGCCTCTTGAGTCAAATCATTAATACGTGGACATTACACTCCACGTTGAAAGGTACTGCCAGTTCATTTACATTTGAACTGATACTGGTTACAGTGAAGCAGTCATTTTTAGGTGTGGTGCATTTATGTGCAAATACATTGTTGTATCATGTTATGTGGAGTGCTATATACATTTCCTGTGTCAATGTAGGTTTAACACTGAATAAGGGTAATGGTAATATCAGATGCATTTTCCATTGATAGCCAAAATGGGGTAGTCAGGCTTGTAGCACACTTGTGTTCCAGTTCCCAAATCAGATCTCCTATAATAAGATTAGTGGTGTCTGGTAACCTGATTAAAAAAAATAAAATAAAAAATCAATGACAAAATGAGTCCAGGCAGATGTTGAGTGATCATGTAATCATGTGGTTGCATTCCTATTGCTATAGAATATTTTAAATGGATACTTTGTTTTGGAACATGTAGTGTTCTCATAATTCAGGTTTACCTGAAAAATCGTGTTTTTTTTTTCAGATTTGTGATGTACATACAAATTTCAGTTTGCAACCAAAGCGTGCAAGACGTCCATCACGAGGGAAAGCAAGTCTTTTGTCTCCTGTGGTGTATGAAACATTTATGAAGCTAATTCATTCCCAAACTTGGAAATAAAAATTTGGTTATACTGCCACCATGAGGCCAAATTGAATGAGCAACACCCACAGCCATCTTGCATACAGTTGCCTGAGTTTTTTGCACTCATTTTGGATTTCATATAGAAACAATCAGTGCAACGAAGGGCTTAAGCACATTCTATGCTTGGCTACCCCATTATCAGAATCAAATAGACTTATGTGAGGGCTTCCAACTTGCAGTGCCAATTCATTCACTCTGACATACTCTGGCATGGATCCAGTGTGTTGAGAAAATACGTTTTATTATTGATGACAAGTGTGGACATAAATTGCAGGCATACATGACTTAAATTCTTCATTATTTTTCTCTTGACTTGATACCATTTTACTTACCACCGGTTGTATCCATTCTCTCGCTTGCTGATTAATAGCCTACATTTGTCCAAGGCAGTGTTACTTTGATCAATCATGTCACACCTTTTTTATGCATAATGCATGCAGCCTGATATGACCACACCATGAAATGTCATAATAAAAGCTGTTATTAGAAATAAAAGCATCTTTATGAAATGTAGTTTTAGAGTACCATTATGGAATAAACACTTCTTGAAATAAAACTTAAATGTTAAATAATTTTGTGAAAACGAGTGATGAAATTTGTGTTATTGATTTATTCCACAATTAAGACTCATTTGTATATATATTGTATATATGTATGCATTTATTTTATTATTTATACCATAAAGCCATATTTATTTTATTTTGGAAAAAAAAGGCCTTCCATAGCCTGAAAGCTCAGAAGAAAATGACAGCAACACAGATTATAGGACACCTGAAACTTAAGTCCAGTGGTTCATTTTTTTTTATTTATTTATTTTCCAACGTTACATTTGACCAGCAGTTGAGGGAGCAGGGGGGGGAGAGACCATATCATATGATAAAACTGAACAGAATGACGGAGCCAGGGGTTCAATGAATCGAGTGGGCAAATTAAAAAGAACTGTCCTTTGCAGAAAATACTTATATTTACACAGCGTTTTCACGCTGTCACATTCCTATTGCCAACCGAGTGAAATACTGTCCGATGTCCTTTTCCGATGGAGTCCACCTTCTGCAACGCGGATCCACGGCTGGCTGCTGCTTAGAGGGCCGAAACACATTTGAAATTTTTTTTGACACTTTGAAGATTCTTCCATTCCAAACGTGGAACAGAGAGACAAATCCATGTCCATGACCTTAGGAAGTCTGTATCGGTAAGAGGCCACAGGTGGTAGAGATTCCAAGCCACCAAATCCAGAAGCGTTACTGTAATAGAGGGGAAACAAAAAACCGTTTTTCTTTTTCATCTGACAAGACGTTTTCTCGTTTCAATGTGATGTACACCTTTATTGTGGAGAACGTGCAAGTGCAACACTGATCCTGCATTTCAGTGCAAACCGATAAGCAGAAACCTCGGCACTGGCAACCACGCAAGATTCACATTTCACATTGACTGTCCAGGACTGCCATCGAGAAAACGTTACATTTCACAGTTTACTTTCCTGGGAATGTCGAATTTGCACGAAACTGGGAAACCTCACACGCGTTTGCATAGGGAAATGCCCTGTCACCCGAAAGCCGGTTTGTCGAGAAAACTGGCGACGTCATCGTCGAGACCAGGGCGCGTGGGACTTACACATTTCTCAATCTCCAGGCCGTCCTTGAAGAAAGTCATGAAAGGTGTTATGCCATCTTCACGGAAGTCCAGCAGACCCACCATGCCTTCTGGGTTCATGGATTCTCCAGTGAAAAACTGCGACAGAGAAAGAGACTAGGGTTACGGATGCCTTTGTTTCTACTATATCACAATGTTTACCACAGTGAGTCTTTCACGTGTCAGCACAGAGGCCTGCTTACTTACACGTTCTGGAACACGGTCTTCAATTTTGAAACAATATTATTACGTTGGCAACCGCTATATTCAGAAAGCTGAAGCGACAGCTCTATTTTAGGTCATTAAAATGAATGGTTGTTAAGTTTCTAGAGAGTGAGAGAAACAGGCTTTTTTTGCCTCTCCAGCACACCAAGGACCAAGCTGCCTTCACCCATCCTCACCTCCAGATGGGTCCTAAGATCCATGGTTTCCAATCTTTAAACCCCAACCCACTTATAAAGCAAATATATTTCCAATGACACTACCCAGCATATCGATACTCATAACCAGAGTGTCTGATCTGACCAGTGTCAATGTGTTAAGTGTTAAAAATATGGTCTCTCAAGACCAGAAGTTCTCACTGTACTCACTGGCTTGTATGAACTTGTATGAACTTATTTAAATGTAACAAATCAATCAATTTCTTATTAGGAAATGTGGCTCTGGCCTGCTTCCTTACCTGGAAGTTCTTCATGTTGCCCATGATCTTTTTGATCTCCCCCTGTGCTCCGGCCATGAAGGGCTTCACCCGGTCAGGGTTGATCTCCTCCAGCTTGGCTTTGATTCTGTACAAATGCATTAGAGTCATTCCAATGTGGCCCAGCAACTAACAGCCAGTCAACCCCAAGAAGGCTGGAGTAACAGTAACTTCATCGTCTGCCTTTGAAAAATTATATATTTTTTTACATTAAGGAAAACAGCTGGCATAGTTGTATAGCATATACCGTGGCTACTTGACCTTTGGTCTGGAGGACCACAGGTTGTGCTTGTTTTCTTTGTTACTCAACACTTGATTGATTGATTAAAGCTGTTGACGAACTCAGCTCACCGGGTTTCTTGGTTCTGAACAGGCTGGCGATTACAGGCTGAAAATAAACACTGGGACGCTGTGGTCCTCCAGAAACCGGGTTCAGTTTCCCATATCGTATTCCTTTAAAAGGACTACACCCGGAACACTCAAATATGGCTGTCAAGGGCCAGCTGGAATTCTTTCCCACATGATATTTAAGTGACTGTCGCTGTTGGGTCACAGATTCCACTCTCTTGATCTCACACAACTGAATTAGCCACTGATCAGGCGGGAAGAATAAAGACCAGCGTTGCTGGAAGCATCACGTGGCAGATCCTCGAGTATCCCTGGTGTACACAGTGGAGGGCCAGGGAATATAGTGGAAACGTGGGCGTGGTTACTGAGGGGCTTTGTTTCCAGAAGCAAAAGCTCTATTCGCTTTTTACCACGACAGTCTAAATATGAAGCGCCGTTCGGGCATTTCACAACCCTGGACGGGCATGAAACTCTTCCAGTTGCATAATCACCTCAAAACGTTAGCAATAGCGTTGAAAGAATTTTGGTTCTTTGGAAAAAAGGCAAAGGTACAACACTGCAAAGCCGCGTTTCCACCGAAATTACCCGGAACTTTCAGTCCCAGGAACGACTTTACCAGGAACTAAAAGGTTCCTTCAGCCAATGGTTGTCTGCGTTTCCACCGGGGTCTAAAGTACCGCGAAGATTAGGCAAATTAGCCCACTGACGTTGTCGTCGGTCCATCTGTCATATGAGTTCTTCTGTAACCCCATACTACCACCGAAGTAGCCTACATTATTTTCTAATAACCGGGACAGCCTGGAGGGGTTTATTCTACTTATATACAACGGGTTACCGACAATGACTATATATGGTTACTTTTGTATTTATTGATTTTCATATATCCTCTCAAACACATTCATTAACAGCAGAAAACATGCACACGTTGTAAACAATTAGCTGTTTTATTACTTTCTCGTCGTCAATTCCATATAGGCTAATCGCAAAATGACAAGAATAGAACGAAAACTCGGACTTGCGTGAAAATGTTAATTAGTAGTGGTACAGCCACCGTTTGCTTTCCTTCGAAGTTACTGCTAGCCGAGCAGCGACGTGTGCCCTCCAGATGCGAACCATGCACCATAAATGAGTCCATAGTCTTCCTGGTCTTTTCGTGGAATTGAAAAATGGCAGTAAAATTGAGTAAAATTACGGCAGTCTGAAAAAGCTAAAGCGAAGATTACTAGAATTAACCTGTTATTTTACCCGGATAAAAAGTGCGGCATGTGATTTCCAGTTTGCTTGTACTGTATCACCAATGTTAATCGTGCAGAACTACCGCATACCTCACATAACTGTATCAAACGTTTTGAGTCAATTACAACGGGCTAACAAAGAAAATCCGGAAGAAAATATTCAGCAACCGAATTAATCCGTTTGAATGTTTTGGTAGCCTACGTAATATGCTGTCCCAGCACGAATGCTTAGCATTTTATAAAACGAATACTAAAGCAAGAAAAGAACAGAAGAGCACACGTTATAATTCCAAGACGTTGACAGGTTATAACCAAAAGTAGGCTACTGCGCCGCATAACATACAAGTTTGATTTGTTACAAGTTATTATGAAAATAAATTGGTTTGCGCTGCATATTTTCAAACATGGCGGGTAATGGCGGAAAATAAATACAACACAAACGCTACGAGTACTCGACCAATCAGAAATGTTCAGCGCTGCAAGCTCCACCCAAAAGGTTCCTGTACTTTCGGAAAGTACTACCCCCCGAGCAGGAACGTTTTGGGGGGTAAAACAAAGCCCCCAGAACTAAATTTAGACCCTAGTTCCTGCGGTGGAAACGCACTGAGTTCCTCAAAAGGTTCCTAGTTCCGGGGTATAGTTCCTGCGGTGGAAACGCGGCTCAATATACCTTTAGAAGACAAACTAACAGCCCCAAAGAGCACTGCATTAGGAATGGCCAAATCGCAGAGCTCAATTTTCTGTAGTCCGCCATTTTGTTGAGGTTAAGTTAGAAAACCAGACAACAAAGATGCTACCAAAATTTCCATGATTCAGCAAGGCTCTGGCCATAGGATATGGTAACAGATGCTGTGGCTCATGGGTACTGTGGCATTTCAAATACCAAACTAACAAAAAACATGATTTCTCCGAGACTAAGCTGAAACATTCGTAACCGGGGTCCACAACATCAATCTATCATAACGTTTTTGTAATCCAGGAGACTCCCAGGGTTCTATTTTGCGTAATATTGGGCTTATCGCTTAGATTAAAATCTACAACATGGGTATCTACATCGATAAACTCTCCCGTAGCCCTGCCCACGTTTCCACTCTACAGGCATGGACCTGTCGTGGTTTTTGATCCACTGCACACGCTGTCTGCACAGCGCTATCAGCAAGACAAACGAACAGCCTGCTCAGCTAAATAGCCCCGGCTCAGCTCGGCCCAGGGGGAAAAACATTAACATTGTTATTTGAGTTTCGGGTGGGGTCAGCCACGGAGCAGGCAATCGCGTTCAACCGCACTCGGTGCAAAAACGCCGCCGGTGCCCTCCTCCGTGCTCCCATGGCAACCGCGGTCGACTGGCGGGCATCGGTCTCATTATCAGAGGGTCCGCGGTAACGAATGTAACGAGGGTGAGCGAATGAGGGAGAGCCTGCTACACAAGGCTGCAAGCTGTGGCTCTTCCCATCCACATGAGGCATTTGATTCACTCGCCGGTCTAAACAAAACCCATTTGTACGTTACCTGGTCTAATGCAGTCAAATCATCCCTCAATAGACATTAAAACTCCAAGAACAACAAAAGGGCCTTGTTATAATTTGGGGTCGCAACAGAGGTTGGAAAAAAGACCGCAGCGCACGAGGGGCGGGCCCGGGTCAGGGCAGCCACTTACGCCTTCATGTAGTCTTTGATGTAGCCTTTGTAGGACTCCTTGGTGAAGCTGGTCTCCTGGAGCTTGTGGTTCAGGATGATGTCGATGCCGCTGACGGTGCTGGCATCGCAGCCCTCGTCCTGGATCTCGGCCGAGGCGTTCCCCCCGATGAGCGAGTCGTCGATGTCCTCGGTCCTGCTCACCATCTGCAATCGAGGAGGGGAGGAGGGGAACGGCGAGCCGCCCCAAAGGTCGCGTTAATGCGGAATCCCACATTTTTTCCCAAAGCATGCCGCATTCGGAAACACCCATGAACCCTATCGATCGCAATGTTCAATTCGCTTCCAGTTAAGGGATATCTTGATTAGCCACGTTTCCATTAAATTTTCAAGCAAATTTTAAGCAAACTTTTGAAATATCGCAAAAAAAAGAAAATGCGAATTAAGAGTGTTTCCATTAACTGGTTTGGAGCGAATGAACAAGGCTACGCAAAGCGTAGTTACGGCAGAAGTTGGCGGTATAGGCTACGTTACGCATGGCTGTAATAAACAGAGCAGAAGAGGTTGCAAACTGATCAGTCATGTGACTTAAATGTTCGCTACGTCAGAACTTATTCGAAAAAACTGTTTCCATTTCTCATTTTGCGCATGAACTCGAAAAAGGCAAAAACCAACTCAAGTATGTAAGTTGTATGATCAGCTGGGAAACCGATGGAATGGTGCTGCTCGCTTTACTTTTAGTTATTTTTCCCCACAGTTAAGAACAACACAGTGAAATCTGCAGAGTGAAGAAAAGTAACTTACAGTAGCATCGTCGGCAAGGTTGGTTTGCCATGTTAGCACCGTTCATATATACATATATATATAGAGCTGTGCTGGTATTCAGAAAACAGAAAAATGTCCAGTGTTAATTCAATTCTTACAGTGTTGATCCAAAACTAACAGATAACGTTTGGTCCCAAATTAACCCTGGACATTTTACTGTGTATTACAAATCCACACAATGTGTCACAGACAATGGAGAGCATGTAGCGGGTTAAGACCAAGGGAGTGGTGCGGATATAGCAATATATTTAATCATTAAAAATATCTAATGAATGTTATTGTCTAGTAGCCTTCTATTTACCAATTATTCAAATATGTCTAATTGAAATGGTTAAATATTCCAGCCACAAAATGGCTGACTGTAAATAAATTATTGTTAACACCATCTAATAACATTTAATTGATTGTAAAGCAGATTTTACTTTATATATTCACCTTGCTTAAATTGCCATGGGCTAAAACGACAATTTAGGAGTTTAAAACTGCTTTAAATGTACAGCACTTTGGTTTTATTCAAAATAGGATATATTGCTGCCATTGGCCTTTTGAATAACATTATGTAATTCTATGTTTTTTGTGTGAATTTTTTGTGTGTTGATTGGTGTGTGTTGATTGTTGATGACGACTGCATTTACTGCTGGCTGTGCAACAAATTGCCCCTCGGGGATAATAAGATTACCTTACCTTAAACAGTGAAACTCAAAATGTTGAGGAAGCGATATGTCGCTTAGGCCAAGCCAGAAAACTTATTATCACTAAACAGGGGAAAACCAGCTATTTGAAGGATCAACGCCATTTCTTTGTATAGGTTAGTCTATTTGTAAAAAATTGATAGTTTATACATTTCATTTACAATCACCTTACTTAGATTCCATTTGAAACATGGAAATTCAAAGGTGCAATGTTTGCAATTCTGTAACATTTTCATAATGTTATGGCAGCATTATGTTGTCTCACTTAAAACATGTTAGCATTTAATAATATTTTACTAATGGTCAATACAAATAATGTTTATTTTAATGAATTAAGGCTACAACAGCATTTTACCCCTTATGTTGTTGACTAAGAGTACTTAAGTTCAGCAATGGCTGTTTTTTTTATTTTATTTTATTGCGCAGGAACTAAAACGAGCAGCCCACCATTCTGAGTAGACGCAGGCCTATTTGTCGTGTGCAGTCTATCAAATACCCTACACCTATGTATGGATTTGTGCAATTATTTTTAGCAGGTCAAAAAACATTTCATTGCCTCCCCATTTATTTTGGTATTTATCTAGACTTGTATCTTCATTTATTTTTCTCTTTCTGACCAAACGGGCTTTATCGTTATGGTAATGTTTGTTCTTTTGGTTCTGGACAAATGGGCTTTTAAAAGCATATGGTACGCTGTACACCTTGTTACTGCAGTTGTATTTCACAATTAAACTTTTTTTAAACAACCTGTACACAAATTAGACATCGCATTTGCATTTTAAAATAGCAGACAGATTGTGTACTACTGGAATAAAGCTACTAGATAATAAATCTTATTAATCGACCAAGACTTCCATTTAGTCAAACACAGAAGTACCTGCCAGCCGCAATTTGGAAACCCTGCTGTACCCTGTGTCTGACCACATCACAAATTTGTCGTTGAAAAACATTATGCCAGTGGTTCTCAACCCAGTTCCTGCAGATGTATTGACCTGTAGGTTTTTACTCTAACCTTAACAAAGCAGACCTCATTCAAGAGCTAGAGATCTTGAGCTGCTAATTAGTAGAATTGAGTGTGCCACATTAGGGTTGAAATGAAATATATCTCCAGGAGCAGGGAACCACTGAATTATTCCAAGTGACACATCTTGCGGTAAAGTGTTTTTCCATGGTGGCAGTCTGATGCAAAATTCAACTAAAAATGGAGGTGTACAATCAATGTACATTGTACACATTGGACATGGAGACTGATATAATGGGAAAGGAAATTTCAGAAACAGCATCCTAACGACTGATTAAGTGATGCGGACACACTTCTCTGATCACAAATAGTGTACGATTAGTTAATCACAATAGCAGTGCTAAAAACAAAATGGGTTCAGACTGATATTCTCAGTGTAGTTGAATTGGCACCTTAAACTAAAGGTTTTCTTTAAAGAATTACGTACCTTTCCCTCAACTTCGATCAACATCCCATTTTCGGACTCTTTGATTTTATAAATGTCAGAGAACATTTCGTCTCCTGCAAAGAGGGGGGAAGTTTACGTTAATGAAAGAGTATGACGACTACATACATGAAGCAACAAGAAGCTTAACCGCACCGGCTCGTATCACGTTTAAAGCGCATGTGCAAAACCGTACCATGGCTTTTCTTTAGCAATAAAGCCTGACAACTACCGGTAACTAACAAATGCCCTTTAAACATCAAATAAAATTCTTCATACTACGGAGTCAATAAGACACTGCTGTAACAGAACAGAGTAGGTCAGATAATAATTTTAACAGCTATCATTACAATACAGATAAGTAATAAAATGGCCAAGCTACTCTGGCTGGCTAGTTGAATCATTCAATGCAAATTAGTATTTCGCAATGCTATCGATTATCAACCGTCTTAGCAAAAATTTAGCTCTACTGAAACCGCAAAAAATAATGAACATATGACTTCGGTTATCCAAAAACCCCAGCTAAAGGCTAGCTTAATTAAGTTAGGAATGTAATCTAGCTGATGATTCTAAAAGTGAAAACTTCAATAATGGGATAGCTAACGTTAGCTGGCTTGCTACCGGCCTGGGTGTAACAGCGGCAAAATGCCGGTATGTTCTAGAAACTGCTATGTAGCCTCAATTTCTGGATTGAATAGCAATACAACATATTACGGCACGCAACACCATCTAATTACGCATTGAAAGCTGAAGTGAACGGTACATTTTTAGAAAAACCGTATTCAAAGAGCCAACGGTACTGCGAGGTACGGTTGCGTGCTCCTAGGCCATCCTGTAGGCCTAGCTAGCTAAACAGCTAAATGAAAATAACGTGAATATTTTCACACTAAGGCATCATACGACAGAAATGGTAATTCAATCCTAATAAGAAACTATAATAAAATACATTGAAACATGATCTTACCCGTGATGATGTCCTTGTAGATGATCATTTTGTTGGATTTTATTTGAGTTCACGCAGACCAGCTCCCTCTCTTATTGCGGACTCAGTAGAAAGGACGGATATAGCATTTCTCTCAATGTAGCAAGATACAGCCAATGACGTCATATTACGGTGGACACTTTGGAAATTGGTGCCCCCTAACGGGTGCTGGTACTGACTCACGCGATTTCATCAGAACTACAGGGTATACTGCGCACTTCCCCACGTAGCCTATCAATCTAACTTCACTGCTTAGTGCTTTTAAGTTAGTTTTTTGTCGTATTTGAGTGAAAATATTGGCGTACACTGTGATCTCTGTAGGTAACCTTTTTATGGCGTCAATTTAATGCCAATAATCAGCGCGAGCAGATATTCACTGCGCGAGCACAGAACCACTTTCACGCGTGGAAATTCCAACACCAACGCAGTGAATATGCGCGCGCGCGGCTGCTTGTTTTACTCTCGGTGTTGGAATTTCCACGCGTGAAAGAAGTTCTGTGCTCGCGCAGTGAAAATTTGCTCGCGCTGATTATTGGCATTACATAAACGCCATACCTTTTCTGTGATACATTCGGCCAGTGGTTCCAAACTTGGTTCGCCTTTTGTTGTTCCAGCTTTCCAGCATGCGATTCCTGAAGTTGACAACCTGTTGATTGTCAGCTTTAGACACCTTTAAGAATTAGGGATGATTTATCCATCCATCAATTATTCCTGGTCTGGGGTGTGGGGGTCCTGGAGCCTATCCCAGCATGCATTGGGCAAGATGCAGGAATACACCCCGGACAAGTCCCAAATCTATTGCAGACCATTTAGAGTCTCCAGTTAGCCTGCCTGCATGTCTTTGGACTGTGGGAGGAAACCCACACGCGGACACGGGGAGAACATGCAAACTCCACAAGCTTCAATTCAAACTCAAAACCTTCTTGCTGTGAGGCCACAGTGCTACCCACTGTGATTTATCCACTTAATGTCACATTATCTCAGAAACAAATATTTATGTTACAAAAAAGAAAGGAGTAACCTATTCATTTTAATTCAATTTAATTTAATTTGTCAGATCAGTTCTAGACAGCTAGATTGGCTAGAGTCCACTTATGACTGCTAATTTAAAGGAAACCAAAAAACCTGCAGACACTGTCTCTCTTCTGGTCTTGAGTTGGACATCCCAGGCAGAAGGAAGTCAGGGTAGTTCCTGTTCTTTGTGCATTGCTCGTTCCGCCAATTTTGTCTGTGGGATTTTTCATTTAGATGCTACATGCTACACTAACATGGCCCTGAATTGGCTTGATTGTGTCTGCCACTAATTAAAATGTCTCTCAACCATTTCTTTCAAAGTTTGTAATTACACCCACCCCCTATTTCTTATTGTTGGTGTTTTTGGGTTTCACGTTACGTTCATTCGGCAGACGCTTTTATCCAAAAACAACATTAAATAAGTGCATACCGAAGGTCATTGGAACAACTACAAAACACAGGTCCGATAAGGCACAATACTCATAATGTAACAGTTATTCATAGCCATGAACACATCAAGTGCAGTTCGCACAGTAAGCATAGGTTAGGTCAGAGAGTAAAGTTAAGTCAAACTAGAAGGCATGACAACAAGCTACAACATCAAGATAACAATACAAGTGCAAAAAGAATAATATAACGTTAATAGTGAGGTACTTTTGTTGTACAGTTGTTTTTTTTATTTTTTATTTTTTTTTTTATGAAGAGAATGAGGTCACTGATTGTTCCATGCGTGCATGTGATTGAAAGTACTAAATTGGAAAGTAAATCATCACCCAGTAGGTGGCAGTGTAAAACAGCTGTTCACAGAAGACAACCTGTCATCTCAAAATCATCTTCACTGTATTTCCTCACATTTTCATTTTCTGGGCTGTTGGTTTTTCTGGTGTCAGGTAGGGTCATACTGCAGAACACATTTAGTGGTGACAAATTCACGTGGGATAAAGTGCACAAATACCTGCAGTCTCGGCACATGCCTTATTTCCGCAAGCAATGATTTCTGAACACTTACCCATTTATTTATTATTTATTTATATCATGTCTATTTTGTAGGAAAGGACAACATTCAGGAAACCTGTGGTGTTCACTCCAGCCCTGGAAATTCACAGGGTGACTAGTGTTGGGTTTCGCCCTACCTGAACAACCAGTTAAAACCATAGAAAACATTTGAGATTGATTAGTTGCATCATCAGCTGCATTAATAAACTGGCGTATGACAACTCAAACCTGCACAGTCCTCCAGCTCTCCAGCCAAGCCGAAAAACTGCTGATTTAATCTCTGTGGTTAAAAGATAGAAATCTAGAAATGCTGTATAGAATGTGCCCTGGCAGTTTCATTATATTCTATTTGACGAGATTTCAGTGAAATAAAAAACCTCAACAGGAAATGTTTTGCTGCAGTCATGTGATTTGTAAAGCCAGGAAGACTGAAAATACTGTTACATCGCCCTACTACAGAGTCAATACACCGGACACTCTGTTCCATTGTTCCATCTATGCTCTCCATTTTTGGTTAGCAATAGGAATTTCCAGTGCTACGTTGCCCTGCAGTATGTACAACAATATATACTGTTGTCCTTGGTCACACAAAATGAATTTTATAATGAATTTTTGGAAAATTCATAAAATTGGAATGTTATTGGTAGGCCGCAATTTAACCAGAGTATCTGGTCGGTATGTTGAATCTGTGGCTTTGTCCCCGTATCTACTGTTTGAGGTTTCTGTGGAGAAAAGGACTGAATTGCTTAACAAAATCACAGTAAAGAGAGATCAGGAGCCCCACAAAGCCAAACCAAGAGCAATCTGTGCCAGCACCTTTCACCTTTCAACCATGATAGCAAATTCATTTTCAAAACAAATGTTTTTCTTTTTTTTTTTTTTAATAGGATGAACACATTGCTACTCTGTTAGATTCCATATAAACAATTTTGAGACCTCCTAAATGACAATAAAACAGTAAAGTCTATGCCTCATTCACAAATGTTCTATACTCATCACAGCTGTGCTAAACCAATTGCCTGGAGTTCATTTTTAAGGAGGGCAGGAGGAGTAGGTCTTGATAGAGGTGGGAATAAAATGGATTCTACAGACACATTGTATGCACTGAAATACAGGGTATCCTGTATTTTAGCTAGACATGGTTTGCATGTCCCTGATTTTCCTATGAGCTCCTATGCTATGCTATTCACTGAAAACAAAGCAGGTGACTGAGAAACAGAACCACTAGATGGCACTCTTGTGCATGGCCTAACAAATGGGTTGCTATATGATTGCTGTGCTTTGCTAATGTAATTTGTTCAACAAAAATCCTTTCCTCTACCCCAAGCTCAGGGGTGTATATCATGTGCCAGATTCAAGCTAGCCAATGCTGGCAACAAGATACATAAGTTTGCTAGCAGCTGTATTTGCATCATTTAAGGTTTTTACATTTTATTTATTTTTATGTGTTGTTATTTCTTTATTTAATTCCCCATAGCCTCTAACCAGCTAACTGAAAAAAAGTCTAATCTATATATCCCCAGGCTCTATGTTACTCTGACTGGTAGTTGGTGTCAAAAATGCTATTAAGAAAAACGTCTGACATAGTTCCATCGGTTGATCTCAATGTATAGCAAATGACTTGAAGTCATTAAATAGATAAACCTGGAGATCCAGAGAGCATATGGGTAAATAATGACTATAACATTACATTTTCACTGAGTGAAATGTACACATTTTAGAAAATGATTCAATTTTCCTTATCTGATTTAGAACCTTGCCGTATGTATTCCCCACATCATAAAAAAAAGTAAATTCAAAACATCTAATAAATGGAAATGCACAGATAGCTACAAGCTGGTAGGTTTTAGCCATACATGATAAGCACACCATGTGATTTGTTTAAAATTCTGAATTATACTATAGGAAATTAGGACAAAGGTAAATCTAATAAAGCTTAAGAACAATTTTCAGGCCAGCTTCTCAGACTCATGCTCAACAGTTAAGAATCAGTATTTTTTGGTAATGACTTTGAAAATATTTTGATTTGCTGTTATTATTATTTTTTTCTGACAAAGAGGAGCTAGCCCCCTAATCTTTCTGTTTTTATTGTGCATTTAAAGGGCTGAATTAGGAACCAAGATCTATATGTTTTTCCTTGTCCTTGAGTCATGTTAAGAATAATTGAACCTGATTGAATTTCAGTCTGTTATAAAAGCTGCCAGTGAATATTAATGACTATCTATTCTCATCCTGTCAGTCTTAAAGGGCCATAACCTTAGTTGTCTGACTAAGACTATGAATACGACCATGGCTATGACTAGACAAGTAAGCAAAGCCCGAATTAGATTACATCTGAGGCCATCTCTTGCATAACGAATGTGGTTCCTGTCCAGTCATAGTACCATATGATACAGTTAGTGCTTCTAGGTGCTGGAGGAACACAGGCTTTTTCAATGTGTCATCATGTATGACAGCAGTTTGCCCATGCAGGAAACCTTAGCAAGAACAGTTATTAGAGAAGAATTTAGGAATATGTTATGCAAAATGAAGAACATAGGGAAGGATGATTGTATGTCCAAAATTCCCTTCTGGGCACATTGACTAGAAAAATATTACCACCAGAATATAGTTAGTGCTGAACTTATCACATGATGAGGGCACATAGTAATAATGCTCTATGCCAAGCATGTATTGATACAACACAACCAAGCTTAATGGGAAAAGCTGTAGTAGTACTGGATCTGACCGATAAGGAGTTAGAATGTCAAGGAAGTTAGATGATCGAGTGGATGGAAAAGTTACAATTGTTGTCAGTGAAGGGGACAAGAAAAACTTAACTCAATAAATCCAATCCTCAATGGACTGTCTGAGCTATATGTGTTCACTTGCCTAAAACACTAACAATGAAAACAACTGTGACTTGCCTGATCTGTGCAGTTGTATTATGTACTTGTTTTTTTTTTTTTGTGGGTGTTGACGGTTTTGTTCCACTAGCCCTGCATCCGCTCACAATGCTATAATTCCTTGATAGTTGAGTCATATATCACAGTAAGGGCGATGCTGGGCTGGAGTGCCTTATTTGGGAATGTCGTTTGAGAGGCCCGATGCCGTTTTCACTGAAAATAGCTGAAGTTGTCTGGAATTCTTTGTGGGATCCAAGCCAGGGATCTGTTTGGAAAAACAAAAAAAAAAAGTTGCATAAGTTTCCAGGGTTGTCAGGAAAGACAGCAAAGCAGGTAGGGAACACTCTGTTGGTAGATTTATGGGATGTAGATAGCTACTGTATTCCGCCTGTCTGACTGCTTAGTGTCTGGTCTCAGTGACCTGCAGACACATAGATACAAGTCAACACATTCCTTGGAGAGGATTTCATGATTAAAAATAGCACCATCACCCGAAATAAGGAAAGAACTGGCCGCTAGTGTGCTGCAAAATGGTTCATTTTTATCTTCGAGCAGTGACAACACTGTTCAAGGATTAATCCAATCCACAAGGACCCGGCGGAGACTGAACCGTTGTCCCTTCTCGAGGATCAAATGAAATCAGCCGGGAGCATAAAAGTATTGCGCCAGTTTCCTTTTTCTTATTTTGGATGTTTATTTCCTGCAAGCACCCGCACAAAATTCTGAAAGAGTTTACACCTCTGTGAAACCGCGTAGAAAGTCCGTAACGCAGTCGCATCTGTTTTGTTAGGGTTATTTTGGATATGTTGTCTATACGCACCGGGATTATGGACTTTGCAGCCGTGGTCATCCACACAGCTGTTGGCTGTTGCAATAGGACCGCTGTGGTTTGGCCAACAGATGGGAGGTCCCACAGCGCCTGGTGATTTCAGTGTCTGTCTTGGCACGTCTTGTTGCATCTGGCTGCAGTCGGTGGCTTATTAAAAACATTTGTAACTGGGGCAGTGAAATTTTGGATTGGACGTTGAGATGAGCTAAATGTCTTTTTCCCGAAGCACAATTAAGCTTCTTTATCATAGGCTGACCAGATGTCCTCTTTTTCTTGGACGCATCCACTTTTTGGGCCTGGAAATATCTGTCCGGCTGAGATTTCTAAATTCCTAAAAAAAAAGTCTAGGATTTTGGTTTGCTCGCTCCACAGGCTGTAAATAAACACATGAATAGCCTAATATTATGTTAGTTCCATAGACCAATTATTTATCATGCTAAAACTGGAATTTCTGATGCTCACGTTTGCAACATAACTTGGCTGTGCTACAAACATCATTGCTAGGATACGCTGTGGCATCCAGCTGTTGTCTCTTGTTTAAAGAGCAGCTTGCTTGATAGCTCGTGATCATTTAGACAGAAATTGACTTCTATGTTCACAATGCAATTTCAAAGAAATGGATTGCAAAGACTTTCATGCATGCTTGCTGAGCAATCAGCCACTGATGAGAAAGATGCGATCTGCAGAGAAATATGCATTGGCACATCAGGGTGACTTGAAAAGGCCCCGTGGATGAGATTTTCTATGGCAACTGAATTCTAAAATTTTAGTTTTTTTGGCCTTAAGAAGAAGCAATGTATCTTATCCAAAAAAGTACATAATTAAACCTATGTTGAGTGTTCAATTAAAATTAAGCAAGATTTATTTGCGCATGTATTTTATTACATTTGTGTTTGTTATTAGCAAGAACACTTTCAAATAGACCCAATGGATGCAATCATCCTGTTTTTTCCTAGATTAAAGACTTCAAATGTATTAAAAAGAAAATCAGCAAAAAAAAATTTAAAAACTAATGAGCAGAAGAACAGGATAATGGTTCATGGAGAGTTGCATCATTTTGGAAGCATTTCTCATTTGTCATTCCCACATTATTTAACCCCCCCCCCCCATAACACCCACCTACCCTGTCCCCTTTTTTCAAACCATCTTTTGTGACTTGTAAAATTATACTTATAAGAATGAAAGTTAAAATAGTTTTTCCCTTTTGTTTGTGTTGCTGGTATTAATTCTAATGCACAAGCAAAAGTGCTGGTGTCATTGGAGAATTTTACAGTACAGCAGGATGAAGGCAATGGAAGCAGATGACCTGTAGTGTTCAAACAGTGACGTAGGTGAAGACTTCAACAGTGACCTACTCTATGGAGCTGTCAGTGCCAGGATCACTGTTTGTCCAGATTGCATCACAGACTGGAATGCCCTATGCAGAGATTATTAGACTGTACCTCATTCCTCATCTTCACAGCAGCACTGGCTTGTGGGTGTAGAAGACATTTCATTAACAGTGTTATTGTTATTACAGGACATAAAAACCCAGTCTTGCTGTTAGTGAAGAGATGAAGGGAAATAAACTCCAATATCAGAAGAAATGGTCTTGTGGTGATTTTTCTTGCCAATTCACTATGTGGTACATTTCATAGGAGATAAAATGAGAGGTAATTGTGTTGTGTGCAGGGAAGGTGGTACATTTGAAGTAAATATTATATCTATTGAGTGTTTGATGTCTGAGTCTTATTTTTGTGGTGTGTGGAGTACAGTTTAAAAGACACTAGGGGTGTTTCATATTTTTGTGATGTGTGGTCTGTGCAGTTTAAAATGTATAATTTCAGTTGTGCCATACTACTGTTGTATGCATAACATATGCGTAATGTCTGTCTGCAATGTGTTGTGTGGGCTAGGAGCCTAGCATCAGTGTACTAATTCTGCATGTCAATTGTAATCCAAAGGGTGCAGTATTTAAATATATACAATTTTGTATGAATGGTGCAGGTTGTTCATCAGATATGAGTCAAAATGTTCACAGCCATGTGGATAATAAAGCAATCTCTTTTTTCTCTGGAACATAAGCGAGTTTTCAAGTTTTTATTATTTTTATCTCTTGGTCTGCGAATTGGCAATGCAGCTGATTCTGTATAAGTGTATTATTAAACAGATGTCTTGTGGGTCTGAATCCTGCTCCCATTCGACATTGTGATTCAGTGCTGCAGGGCAGAAAGCATTGATTGCTCTTGAGCAGAGAACTCACAAAGTGGAAAACATCTGTGCTACTATCAGGAATACCTGATAGCAATAGGAATAATTCTAATTCCAGTAATAATGCCCTCTTACAAAATGGTTCTGCCCCTCTATAATGATTGCTTAATCAAAAGCCATCCTCCCTGCTCCTTCCAGACATTGTGCCAGAGCATGTGAGGTAAGAAGTACAGGAGACTCGTTCAACTTTATCTCCTGTTATCAACTAAGTTGCCTATGGCTCTTGAGAAGCAGACAGCCAGGTAGGTCACTGGTCCTGCCAGATCAAGGGTTCCTATAAGTTTTAATCTGGAGGCCCCATAAAATGGACATTCTTTGGCTAAAGAACCCCTCTAAGTAAAAGGGTATTAATTTTATCACTATTTTCTCCCGTTAAGCTGAGCTTCTAGCTGCAACCTTCTCTGTCAATGTAGTAGAACAAATGACCTTTACTTAAAGAAATACCTTTTAAAGAACCTTGTTTGGGAATGATCAGAATGCTTGTGTATTTTGTTATCCACTGCTGCATTTGCACTAGCATCCCAATGTGGTGGCAGTTTTTGTAAAATTTACATTAGCTCCCATTTATAGCCTGACATGGGCAATAAATGTGTATGAAATATCAAAGAACAGAAATGAGAATTAGATAGAACTTAAGAGCATAACCATTTTGTCTTTTGTGTCCATGTAGAGAGAGAGAGAGAGAGAGAGAGAGAGATGCTACTGTAATGCACAGTCTTGAAGGGCCGGAGTGTGGTTAATGTGATTTATTTTCAGTCAGTTACCAATTTAAGGTTTGGGAACAAAGTGTGTGACATCTATAGCTAATCACCGTCTTACAAGTGCAGAACCACACCAAAAAAACCAGGAAATACTACACCCCTCTAGAACTGGAGCATGAGGTCCCTGTAGTACAGTATCCTTCGTACCCGAATAACAAACAAATCAGCCCGCTATTTACGAGTTCATCTTTTGTACCGTTTTGGTTTATGCAGCTGTAAATTCCCTTCATGTCCATTTAACTCAAAAGCCATCTGAAAAATGCTTTTAGCTGTGGCCTTTGTGGTATGTTTACGATAAGGCCAAAGTTTCTCCAAGGTTCATCCCATCACAAACGGAAGATTTCAGGTTTTAATGGTATGCTTTTTACTTTCTATTTTTTTTTTGCACTCAGTTTTCCGTAGTTGTCGTCCTGAAGTTACACATCCACAAAAGCATTCCCATAAAGTCCCCCACTCGCGCCTGCCAACACAACGAGGGCTCCAAACGGCAGCAGGGAAAGAAAGCGGAGGGAAAGAAGGAGGGATTCTCGCCGAGCGGCGGAAGCGAGGAGGGAGACGTGAGGGAAAATGGCGGCGACGCGGAGCGCTCCCGGCGGCACGCGGCCTCGCCGGCGGGGTGCCACAAAGCCGCCGTTCTCCCGGCTGTCAAGCGTGCCATTGTTGTTGCGTCGGGGAGCGCAGAAATAACCCGCCGAGGTCCTTTCACCGCCCCTGCATTCCACGCATTCCTCGCTTTGACGCATAGTTCAATTCATCTCCTTTCTTTCTTTCTTTCTTCCTTCCTTCGTTCTTTTCAGCGTCTTCTCCCCCTCTTTTTTCTCGCCCAGCAAACATGCTGATCAGGAAAATGCTTGGAGCGGAGGTGTCGAACTCAAGTCCTGGAGAGTCTGTGTCTGTTTATGTGCTTTCTTTTCAATTAGCAGCCATAAGTGATTTTTCTGGGTGGGGGGAGTGATGGATAATGATATTGTTTGAGTGCAGGATATGGATGACCCATGGTCACATTTAAAAAGCACCATCTCTGTAAGCAAGCAAGCATCTACCTGACTAGTACAAGCAGCAGCTGATGGCACATCAGTCTTTTGCAAACTGGTACTACATTCCAACTAATCTGCTTTCTCTTAACCGTTGATACGCAATGGAAATGATTTGCCTCTATACCTAGCAGGAAGCTATGTCACAGATTTGCTAAATACTGGTAGACAAGTAGCTGTGCTGACAGTGGGAACATGGGTCATGCTGAAGGGTAGCATAAACACAAGAGTCGGTCTTGAGGTGAAAGTAACACCAAAATGGCCATTCCTTGGGCTCAGCCTCGGCAGGGGGTGCTGCCCCAATGAAGAGGGTGAAAGCCTGGGATTTACAGTGCAGTGCTCCTCTGAATGAACTTCCCTGCTGGGCTGGCTTCTGCCTCAGAGACTGGTGATCCGGGTTTGGATGAGGGTGATTGACAGGTGTTAAAGAGGATAGTTGACAGGAAGACATTTTACACATGTCAAGAAATTCCTTCCTGTCATCCTCGGTCGTCCCTGGATCAGTTGGTCTCAGAACAGTGTGATGCTGAGCCAGAGGAAATCTGGACTAAAATTATCCCAAGCAAACATAACAATACCAATAATAATGAACACCATTTACAGAATATTTTTCAGGGAACAGGTTCAGTGTCCTGAACAATAACACAATGAAATATAATAGATATAAGATGAATAATAAATGAATAAAATTGAACTGACATACAGGACAAGATATAGATGTGCCATTGCATCCAAACCAAAGTTTCATTTTTTTAAAACAGATACAAAAACACAGATGTGTTAAGAATTTCTTCAGAATTCTCAGTAGAAGACATTATTTTAAAGTACTTTCAATGCAAGCAAATACCAAAAAGTACAATTAAATTACAAAGGCCTGACAAAAAGGATGCTTCTTTAAAAGTGACTTGAATTTTGAAGCGGTCTGTCAAATACTCTCCTGCAGTGTATAGCATATCAGGGCTGCACTGGCCACAATGATGGATCGAGACTGGCACCCCAGGAATGTCCCCACACAGGGCATGGCATTCCAAACATTGCAGCAGTCAGTCAGACCAGGATGGACAAGAGGATCAGGGGAACCCTGAATGCAGAGCTGGGGTCAAAGGTCAATTCTAATGCACGTGAATGCAGAGCAGCGGATGCGTCATGCTTTCCTATCTGGAGCCCCCAGAGAGGGAATCTTTTTCTGTTCTCTTCTTGGTAGGCGGCTGGTGCATGCTGTTGTTCTTATCCTAAAATGAATCTACTGTGGACTTTTGAGGTTTTTGATAAAAAATGAAGTATTTTAATGGTGTTTTAGACTGTTAGGAACTGATTTTAAAATGACAAACAACTTTGCAGTGAAGGGGGAAGCTTGCCTAAGCTACAAGAAGAAGGAGGGAATTACTGAGACAGCAGACTGCGCTCCTGCAGCTGCTGCTTATAACAGTCACTTTGCAGCAAAATTGCAGTCACAGCAATCTGAGCCAGCTCTCCCTAAAACCGTCTCGCCACCAAATCCAGGCTCTGGTAAATTAATGTGAGCATATTTCTTATCCTACATTGAGGGTCTCTGCTAAGTGTGTCCTTATGTTACATTTAGGGTCTCTGCTAAGTGTGTCCTTATGTTACATTTAGGGTCTCTGCTAAGTGTCTTATTATACATTTAGGGTCTCTGCTAAGTTTCTTATTTTGTCTTATATTTATTTATTCTTACCTCCATTCTCTCGCTGTGTTGAACTGCCTGTATTTGGCACTGTTTTGCCAATGTTATATGTTTTGCTTTGTTGTTTTTGTAATGGGTGACGCCCACATTTAACCTCATGGGGATTAATAAAGTACCTCTGAAACGTTACATTCAGGGTCTTTAAGTTTAAGTTTCCTCACTGGTTTGCCGGCCTGTGTATCATCTCTGTGTGGAGCTCAGCTGTGGTAATGATACGCCACATACTCGACAGATTGGAGTTTAATCTGCTCAAGTGGAAACACTGAGAGAGAGAGGCCGGAGATATCAGAGACGCACCGCCTCTGCTATTAAGGGGGTATTTGGGGATCCGTGGAGAGCCGGCCGAGCGAAGGGAGGAGAGTACCCAGAAATGTCAAGAGGGCCTCTCTGATGCGCACTCACATACATCTTGTTACCTGGGAAGGATCCAATCTCAAAATGGCACCAAATGCAGAGAGTCTCCATAGCCTGCAAGCGAGTCCTGTACTTTCATGAAAGTTTGGGTTAGCCAGTGAGTGAGTGAGTGAGTGAGTGAGGGAGGGAGGGAGTAAGTGAGGGAGAGAGTAAGTGAGTGAGTGAGTGAGTGATTGAGTGAGGGAGGGAGTAAGTTTGGGAGAGAGTAAGTGAGTGAGTGAGTGAGTGAGTGAGTGGGAGAGTAAGTGAGGGAGAGAGTAAGTGAATAAGTGAGTGAGTGAATAAGTGAGTGAGCGAGTAAGTGAGTGAGGGAGTGAATGAATTAGTTGGAATTAAATGCTGAATGGGAGATGTGGCAGCGGTGCCGCTGTAGGATGCTGCTGTTTGCATAGGCTTCACTGTCACCCAAGAGGGGCTACTTTGAAATCTTCCAGCACACCACCTGGTTGCACAAGTAGCACATTTTCTTTGGCAAAGGCAAATATCTCTATGAAGAGTTCAGTATGAAGTTTACCTGAAAATTATTTTTGTTTAACATTATTATGTTTTAGCAGATTGAGCTAATGGAATTTATCTTATTTTTTAATAAAAAAATGAGTTATCAGCACGGGAATCTTATATTCTGTGTTTTTTAATACATATATAAAGATTTAACTTGTTAAAACTAACTGAGGTAATACAAAACAATGCTGTATGACACAGCTGTGGTGCTCTGCACCTCTTGCCTGGGATAAGTCAGCTCAGAATGGTACAGCTTGTGTATGAGATCAGCGATGTGGTGCGCAGCCTCCAGCATGCTGAGCCATAGCCTCTGAGAGCTTGCAGATACGGTTCTGCCATCCACGTCTGTGCTGGCGGGGTCTGGCACAGGCACGGGCGTGGGCACGGCCACGGCCACGGGCACAGGCCACCTCCACACTGCCAGCTACATCACGCATGCACCCCCACAGGAGGAGAGCGGGGGCAAGGACTGACGTGCACAAGATCAGGTAACCGTGGAGATCCAAGTCACATCGTGCCACCATTCCAGAGTCAAGGTATTTACTCCATATCTTCCCAATTGTCTAATGCATGTCTGATTGGGGGTGTTAAGATGATTCCAAGGGCCCTGACTGACAGGGGCCACCGTGTTGTGATTCTGAAGGGATACAGTGGCCTGTGGTGGCGGGGCCCAATGTAAGATCTTTCCATGAGCTCCAAAATCCCTGGCAGCAGCCCTACCTGTAGCTATGCTCTTCAGCTCCTCGCACACCTCATGTTTAGGGTGTGCCTCCGCCCCACCTCTCTCAGGATCTGCTCCGGCCCAGCTGCCCTGATTCCCACTCCCCCAACCCCACCCCCACCCCCCTACCCCAGCCCACCCCACACACCCGGGATTAATTGCAGCAGACATTAATAAAATGCAGTGCTGTGGATGGACATTCCTGGGTTGTTTGCCTTCTTCCCCGGTGGAAAACAGGTGGGCCAGACCTGAAGGGATCCCGCCCCGCCGAAACACACTGACCTCTTTGTGGATCGGAAAGCGCAGTCGCAGGGGCCGTCGAGAGCGCTGCGGTGCTCGCCGCCAAAGCCTCGGCCCGGGCCAAGGGGTGAAGGGCGGCGGCTGCTAATCGCTCATTAGAGCGAGAGGCATTTCGGTCGCGTGTCACCGAGCTCTGATGTTCCGGCCTTCCATTGGTCTTTTTTAGACCTCTTTTCCCTCCGGGAGCCCACCTCCTGCACAGGAGATGCAGGCAAACAGGCAAATGGTTTATTTTGATGCCACCAGTTGCCGGTTATTCCATTTAAAATTTTGCTTATGAATTTCCATTAATCCTGCTCCTTAAATCCCTCTTTCTGGAAGCTGAAAATGAGTTGGGTGTGAACTGCGGCAAATAACCTTAAGTCTTGCGATATGAAATTTAAAAAAAAATATTACGATAGAGAATTTAAAATGTAGTTTTTGGAACTATATGAAAATTGATACCCGTTTTCTTGCTGGCAGTCAAAGCATAGCTGAAAAATTGGAATCCTAATTTCCTTGCCTTCATATCCAGGTCATTTAATCCACATTATTATGATTACTCCTTGATGTGTGAATGGAGAAATGAGGGGAGACAGCTGAATGGCAATAACCGCAGACATGCATAATTTTTCATTAACGTGTGATTATGTAACGTTTCAGAATCCATCTGCCCATCAGTAACTGGCAGTGTGTGAAGCTGGCTCGATATCCGCAGGAGCCGTCTAAGCTTTGCTGCCCCAGCTGTAAAATCTCCTGGCTGATAGCGAGCTGGTAAAGGTGCACCGAAGCCCATCCCCCCCCCCCGGGGAACGATAGCAATTAAGATGACAACAAAGATAAAATTGAAGGCATTTTTCTAATTAAAATGATAAAGCGTGTCTTCGTTATAACAAAATGAACACACGTGAATTGAAATCAAAATTCACGAAACGAAGTTAAATGAAATCGACAGCATCCTTGGCTCACGCATGCATAGCAGACATTGATGTGCAGCCTAACCCGAAAAGGACGCGCTAAAATGATCAGTGTTAATTTAACTCTAACAGAGATTATACAAGGCCAGCAGGGAGCAAATGTACTATAAGAATCAGAGTAAAATGTACTCTATCACTCACAGTTTATTAACTGGAACTGCACAAGCATGGACCGTTCTGGGTCTTGCAGATTTGTTGCTGCTCTGAGGCGTTCTTTTGATTTTGAGTAGCACTGTTGAATACAGGAAGCTGTGCCTCTTCTTTCCTTGAACGCAGCTGCATTAGGTTGGTTGTGTCATTGGAAATAGTTCCAACTGAAGATCAGATGAAATGTCATTTAAAAAATACTAATACACACACAAAACCTCTTGAGATATAGGCTTGCTGTACGAGCTGGAGTTGTTTTATAAGTGCATTTGCATGTTTTAAATCACAAAGCCGTCGATGTGTAGGCTATACGCTGGCCCAAAATATTAAAAATATCCTTCTTTACTTACAAATGCTGTGGATCACAAACGTACGCTAAAACTGAAATAATATCAAAAATCACAAAGTGAACGATCCCGTTAGGCTCCAATTACATCACATTAATTTAACAGACACTCTCTTCCAAAGTATAATGCAGGAGAACATAAATACTGCATCCATGTGAGTTGTATGAGCGTGAGTGATTTACACATGGCTAACGGTGCTGCAACCGTCTGGAGTAAAATAGGCATGTCCAAGTAACAAAGCAGGGCAGCAATTAGAGGCTGTTGTAAAGATATTTAAACCTGCAAAAGCAGAAATCAGTGGCACCCTCTTGACAAAATGCAAACCTTACTCTTTGCAGAATTTGGAGAGAGTCAGTTTTGGTATTCAAATTCAATTCAATTCAATTCAATTCAGTTTGGCTTAATTGAATTGAATTCAAAATATGTTTTATTTTTTCCTTTTTTTGTGACTGGCCTTGCAGCTATATAAAATGAATGTAAAATGCAAATACAAGATGCATAAAACATAAAAAACAAGATGAAGATGTACCACAATAAATTGATATATACATAAAATGTCCAAGAAGACTTTTTCATATTGGAAAAAAAAATAGAAATAAAATAAAACTGGCTCAGAGACATTAATCGTGTCTTATGTGTCGAAGATTGTGCTTAGTTTTTCACACATTTCGTAATGTTTCTTAAGGAACGCTAGAATGTGCTGCTTACATAAGGCAAAACACACTATAACACAGCATGAACTATTTACAGGCTTTCTACATCTGTGTAATCTTCATGTGTCTGTCCCATGCATTCATGTACGTTCATGAAGTGCAGAATGACATTTTTTCAGTCTGGGAATGAACACTGCACCAACAGGACCGGAAAACAGTGTTGAACCATAGTAGTGGCACAAGCCATGAAATCCCATTAAATACTGAACAGCCCACTTACCATCTGCATGCGTACCAGTTTCATTAAAATAGCAATATTGATTTGTACAGGCCTCGTGTGCTCAAAATGATCACATTGCTTGTTTGATAACAGTGTTTGCTCTCAAAATAGGACCCCAACAACTAGATTTTTGAGTATTTGTAGAGGTATAATCCATGCACAATACAAAATCACACATTATCGCAAATTAGGAATTCTACAACTTAGCATCAGGACCTTTATATTCTGATAACCAGAATAATTGAGCCAAAGAATGTACACACATATACTGTATATGAACTATCTCTCATACTCACTGAGTCTTGGTCACAATTACTTTATATCATCCTGGTAAGCCAATAATAATGGGGAAAAAAAGTTAATTCATTGTGTTTTATCTGATTACATAAAAAGTAAACTCCACTTTGTTTCTTACATGTATGTACTAAACTAAAGGTAGCAAAGGTTTTTGTTTGTTTTTGCAGTTTTATAAATTTCCAGAAACCTGGTTTCATTTACTTCCAGCAAGCTATTTTGTTAATGACAGGCATATATGTGGACCCATGGAAGTGCAGTTGTTGATTTGGAGATGCACAGTATTATGGTATATGGCACAGTATAACGGAAACACATTGTAGGTTATAGATCAATTGACATACTGCAGTAGCTGTTGTAATTTTTTCTGAACCATTTAAATATATATATATATATGCCGATGAATCAAAGTGCTTGGGTTTCTATTTCGTTCCTAAAAATTTATCTGAGCAGAAAAAACTGCATCTTATTGCTGAGCGATATTATAAATCTATGCTCTGTTATGATTATCAACTTATGGCTTCTATTGGTTTAATGCTATATAGAAATTGGGTGAGCAGCTTGTATTCAATTTAAAAAAAAAAAGTTTATTACTATATACAGGCACAAGGGTATGGCAGAGTATTTATGACAACAGAAACTAGAGCAAGCAGTTTGCCAAAATAAAGCAACTTGCATTCTGGTGTGGTCTGCAGCTGTCCGGTTTGACCAGTGTCTTCTTTGTCCCATTTCAGCTCCTACTCTTTCACAGAACATGACAAGACTTATCTGGATTAATCAAGCAAAATCAAGTACATTGGTGTTATGAAATATACATCACCCTCAATTGTATGTTGAAGATATAAAGTGCATTTTAATATCAAATGTTCTTTCAAAACTGGCAACTACAGATGAAACCTTTGACTGGGAATTTACTACCTGTCGAATGCTAACAAGCATGCCGCTTAAACTGTGGAAATTAACTAGTACTTTGCAGATCCCCTTGAGTTCATTTACTTTAGTCAGGTATTAAGAAATGCAATGTTACAATAATGAAACATGGTCATGGAAACATTTGAAATGGCAACCTTCCAGAATATTCTGTGCGCTCCTCCAGGTAGATTCTACCCATGGGCTTTTGATAAACACACAACAGAACTCTTCATTTCCACATCTTTTCAAGAGATGAAAACCTTCTTGATAGTAGGGGCCTGTGCTCCCAAGAATAAAACACTTTGAGAAGAAGCAATCCTGATGCTAGTCCTTCATCAGTAAATAGGTTGTTAAAAGAATATAGGTATATTTTGTATTCATAAGGTCTACATTTTCAATGTGAAACCTATATAGTTTTTTTGGGTATACTTATTTAGGAAGTATACCTGTGAATAGCAATTCAATAATGAATAATGGCTTACAGGGTTTGGAAAACCTACAGTAAATATTTTTGACTTCTCGCTGAATGTTTTCTTTTCAGTGGTATTTGAATATGACACATTGTTGGTTTCTAATTAGGACTAGTACATACTTGCTTCTTTTGTTCATCTTTTGCACGTGTCTCTTAGTATTTTGTATGTACAACCAAGCTTGCAATAATTCTGACTGAGTGCACTATTTGACCTGTTATGAGTTAAATAGGTTAACTAGTTTCCAAACACTATTGTATGTAAGTGTATTGTATGTGATGAAAAGTCTGCCCAAATTTCTGATTAATCAAGGGAAAACTGACAGAAGTACAGCATATGCAGTATATTGGATACTCTTAATGAGTAGCTATAATTAAAAAAAAAAAAGACAATAAGCAATAACTCAATCAGTAGTAATTGTGATCTCAATTATAACATTAGTTATTTTTTCTACTTCCCAAGCTAATCATCTCTGAAAGATACAGCACTGGAATACAGTTATGAATACAATGCCATTACAATATCTAGGGTTGAATGGATATCATGTTTCAGCACCTTATTTACAATCTGATTCATCAGAGGTCCTGTATCCCCCTAGAATAGCACAGATGGCATCAGATCTATGAGGAGACAAACAAACAAACACACACACACACACACGCGCGCACGCGCACACGCACATGCACATGCACAGGCACACACGCACACCCTCCAACCCACAAAACACGCTCACCCTCCAACCCACAACACGCTGAATCTGGCAACGGATCACAAGAATGTGCTGATCCAAGCTTGCTTTAGTGCGTTCAGCACCACTTAACTTCAGTAATAAATATAATGAACGTACATTGTAGAGGTTTTCCAAACAGTCGTATTCTATCAAAGAGGATCACAGCACCGGCTACTCCAAATGGGCACCTGCTGCCCATTTACATTTTTAGGAAGAGTGCTGGTCCAAGTAAATCACTAAAACAAGTGGTATAGGGACTGTTTAAGAGCCAAGTAGCAGTGTGACATCTGGTACTCTTGTCTGTAAAGTCTACAACAGAAGTGCTGCCAGATTTATATCACACACCCCCTTTTAGAGGATCTCAGGTTGTAAACTGTAAAGTTCTCAAAAACTAGAAGAGCACTGATTATTACTGTTAAAAAAGGATTGAAAAGCTCTGATTGCGTCTTTGAATCTCTGAAAAAATGTATAATTCATTCATTTTAATGATTACAACCAACCTGAACAAGACAAAGTCAACAAATATTTAGTTGAAACAACGAAGAACTGATAGGGATATTGATACGTCAGCTAGGTATCCGTGAATCAGTACTGTCAGAATAAATTATGAGCACACTGTTATTCTTTGCCTGAGAAATTAAACCGTACTGAACAGTTGTACAATGGGACCCCAACCCTGGTCCTGGAGACTCCAGGATTTCAGAGACTGGAGGATTTCAATGTTACTCAGCGCCGAATTGGTCCGTTGAAGCAGTCGATTACACATTTTTGTTCACCTCAATGGTCTGAAAACAAAAACCAGCATATTACGTGGCTCTTCAAGACCATGGCTGCTGACCCCAAAACTGTAAAGTGCACTCAAAAATGAATTGCTTACGGACTCATACAGGATACGCACTCCCAGAACAAACAGGAATTCAACATTCTGGTCTGGGTGCTCCCTCGAAAAAAACATGCGCAAAGCACAAAGTGAAATGCATTCTTTCCCCTGGCTGAAAGCTGCCAACCAATGACGGCAGCAGGAATGTGAGGCCATTCTGACCACCTGGCCAAAGATCTCATCCAGGGGCTCAAAGAAAGCTGCCTCGTAATACACAGGATTCTAACCACACAGCTGTTGACTGAGAAGTAATGTTTCTGGCACAGGACACCCACTAAAATATTTTTAAATGGCACTTTTCCCAACGGCTAAGCGAATGTTCACTCTCACACCAGAACATGTGGCAGGCTCTCTTTCGCATTCTTTAATCAAGAACAGATTTGGGCAGGCCTGCATCTGAAAAACTATCCCCTGCATTCCTGGCATGTATCTGCTACTTCATTTAGACAGAAGTGTGATTAATGTAAGCTGTCTGCTCCTAGTTTTGGTATGTTTACAACCCCCTCTAATAAGATCACTTCCTGCTTAGTAAGGAAATACATTCCTACCCTGACTTTTAAGTGCCCATGACCTATTATACATGAGAAATATATGCTCAAAAGATAAAGAAAAATGACAGTAACCATTTTTAGAATTTGCTGCAGTCCAAGCATTTTTTCCCTTATTTATGTGTGCCACACAAGGATCGATCTCGCCCAATGCACGTTGGGATAGCCTCCAGCACCCCCACGACACTGCCTAGGTTAAGCGGGTATAGAAAAGGGATGGATAAATGGACACAAGGATCAATGGCATTTTAAGTGTTTTGAGTGAATTTTAAGAAGTCATTACAAAATTGGAATTTTGGTCTATGTAGTGTTATCACTTACAGTACTAAGACTGTAAAGCAATATCATATCACTTGTGTTATCACTTGCTAATTTATATTCTCTCCATACGCTGCAGTTAGGAATATTTTGGGGTTTCAAAAACAATAAAACAAAAACAATGTTAATTTAAGAATTTATTCACTTCAGTTGATTCATTTCAGTGCAGGGTACTTGAGACACATTGTACTTTTTGTTACAGGGCATGGTGACATCACTTTGATTGCAATATATGCATGACATCTATCTCTGACTATGTCTGAAGTCCGTTAATAATATACCTAGAGATACTGTCAGTGTCCCTGTTTATGTAATAACTTAAAATATGGAAGCTAATGAAGGAAGTGGAGACTACTGTAAACATAAATATGTGAAAAACAGCTAACTAAAAACATTTTTTACATTACTGCTTGGATCTTATTACTATATACATGAAAAATCACCAGTGCCCATCAAGAGATAAATTTACCACTTGGATAATTTATAAGGTAAACATCAGAATTAGGGTCAGAATATTTAATTTCACATTTCACCATACTCTGAAACAAAAGTAAATAATTCATTTTTGCCAATAGAACTTAGCAATGTTTTAGTCTAATCAACAACTACACTGCCACTTTCTCCTAGAGGAAAATGTAACTAAACAACAACGAAACATGGCAAAACCACTGCACACAAGCTATAAACACAGTAGGCTTTTCACACAAAATAAAAGCATCATGAATCTCCATTACAGCACAGAAAAATAACAGCTCCTGAAATAGAAACAACAATTTTCTACATAATATTAAAATGAGTATGAAAAAATAATTTGGGAGAAAGTGGTTTCTTTTATATTTGTGTTGTTTTGTGAGTGCTTATGCCACTGGAACACAACCTGGAGACCTTTCTTCCTGAGTTTCACTAAAGCATGTTTGTTTTCTTTATACAAGCACTGACATCAAGCTGACCTCTTTCGTAAAACGAATTCCCAGAAAGCTGAAAGCTTTTCCATAACTGCACTTGCGAACACCTCCGCAGTAATTTCTCCACGGACCTCCTACGAGTCTGAATCAGACATATGCCTTCCGTTTGTCCCGGCCCAGGGCAGTGGACAGACAGAGCAGGCTTAGTTCAAAAACTGAATGAAACTTTGCACAGATGACCTGAAACGTACATTCTCGCACATGAAAAGGCATGATAGCATGCACCATTTTCTTCAGTTTTTAATGTGAGCCAGAGAGAGAGAGCAAGGCTGAAAGAGAGAGAGTGAGAGAGAGAGCAAGAGAGTGCGAGAGAGAAACAGAGAGGGAGAGAGAGAGAAACAGAGAGAGTGTCTGAGAGAGAGAGAGAAACAGAAACAGGGAACAGGTGAGGTTTTTTGGGGCTGGCCCACTACTCGCTCAGTTCGTAGGTGTTGTCCATTGGCGCCTGGTGCGAGATGTGCCAGCTGTGAGGGGGGCCGCTGCTGGTCCCAGCCTCTGTCTTGCTGATGCCGCCATGGGTGGCAGGGCTACAGGGCGGGCACGTGCCGGGCAGTCGGGGGTCAAGGGCGGAGCCGAAAGTGTGGTGCACCACGTGAGGGGCGTGGCGGGGGTGGACACGGGGATAGTCCTCGTGGATGTGGGTGTAGCTGCCGCTGCCCTGGGCTCCCAGGCTGTACGGCCAGCAGTCAGAGGGAGGCGGCGGAGTCGGAAGTCCGTGCCCCACCCACGCTCCGTGCTCCACCGAATGAAAGATGGTGCTGGGCGACAAGTCCGGATGGATGGAGGAGAGGCAAGGGCCGCTCTGCGATGGATAGCCACTGCTCCAGAGGGATGATGGGAAATCGGCACACTGTCCTGATGATAAGATGCCTCCTGCTGCAACACACCGACAAGAAGGTAAGTCACTGAGACACAAATCCTCAGACAGACCCCCAACATCAGTTTCCAAACACTGCAATGAAAACTAACAGAGTTGCTTTGCAATTTGAATAAAGAGCAGTATGTCCAGTACAGCACAAAGCACAACACTGCAATTATTGAATCAGAAAGTCTACCATTTAAAAATAAAATAAAATAAATGGTCTTGGAGATGTAAGTCCATTCGTCCTAGCCTAGTAAGTTTTGTCTAGAGCACAAGTTAAATGAATGTAATGTGATACAAGGACAAGGAGTGTATTTTTAGAACTTGATACACTAAATAGAAATAAGCAGTGTCTCTTATAATATCCGTATTAAAACCGTACCAAACGACTGTCAATACACAAGTTGACTCACATGAATATTGAAAATACAGAGAATCATTAACCTTATCGTTAGAGATGCTCCAGTTGTTTCTGAATGCTCAGAAAACATTAATTCTACATGAGGGCTAGAACACAAAGCACACTTGACAGGCTGTCTGTACTTCACAAGTTAATTAGCAAAATAAATTAGAGCCAATTTTACAGGCCATTGTTTGGGATTTGTTAATGTTAAAGTACTCTATTTACAAGGCAATCCATGATAATTTTGTGTTTATTATACCATCAGCCAACAAAATATCAGAAATGCATGTTGGTTTCACACTATGATGTTTTCTTGTGTGAAATGTACACGCTTTCTTGTACATATTACTCTTCATACGGAAATTGCTGAATGAGCTGTGTTATTTTATTGTATTTTAAATATCATATTGGCTAGTCAGTCAGACAATTTGTCAATCAATCAATTGAGCAGTAAATAAATCAGCAAATCAATCGAGCCAAAAGGTGGACCCTGCTCCTAAGAGGGCGTGTCCTCACCTCTTCGCAGACCACCCGAGGGGGTTCGGCCGCTGTGGGCGTGGCCGGGGAGGGCGCTGGCCTGGCTGAGCGCGCGCGAGAAGTGCTCGTCCACCACGTCCCCGATGTCACCCTGGAAGTAGGTGAAGAGGACACACCTGGAGCTCAGGTACTCCGCCTCGGCCGGCTGCGCCTCCTTCTCCGCCGCCCCGTCCCCTTCTCCGCCCTTCTGCTCCTCCGGGCTCTCCTCCCGTTCCCCCGCCCGAGGCTTGGGAGGCTTCACCTGCGCGGGCTGCGCGGGCGCCTCCGCGGAGTCCTCCATCTTGCCTTGGAGGCAGATCCTCTGCAAAGAAAGGGGAAAGGATGGAGAGCGGTTAGGAGGAAAAGGAGGAGGAGGCGGAGGAAGGAACACACTGGACTCGCACGGTATCGACTTAATGAGGTTACGCCATCGCTGGTTACTGAGCCCTCCACTCCACTTCCTGTTACTCCTCGATTAGCCTGCTGAGCTTAAAGGCCGAGATCTCCCGCCAAGGGAACGAATCACGCTCTTACAGTTTCTCCACGGGTTACGTACATCCTGTGACAGACACTCGCATTAACACACATGTCTAGACGCCGCAGCACAGCTGTGACAGGTCATCATCTACGGTACGCATGTGTGGTAAAGCGTTCACGTTAATTCAACTAACTAAGGTTTATGCGAGGCCAAAATGAATTTATTCCACCCGTGAAAAATGCACTCTGTCAGAGAGGTGATATACTGAACCAATTTTTTTTTCTGTGCTTCCTACATGAGGACCTCTAGCACAGGGCCAGCACTGTAGCTGAAAAGGATGTGGGCTTCAGAGGTGGATACAGTGTCCCACTACAGCCAGAACCATCCTGTGCATCTTCCTCCACAAACTGAAAACACCGGTGTGTACCGCTACTCAGCAAACTCTGCACCCTGATAATTCATTCTCAATTGAATACCAATACATGAACGCGAACATTTACCATCATATCCTCAAATTTGCTTGCTTCTAAGGGCACTTGGCTGGAACTGGATCTTAACATTATGTTGTATGTGTATGGATTGAATCCTACTTTTTATTGTGACACCAACAGTTTTGCATGGCCTCTGGTCTTTGTCCAACCTTGTGAACTCACTTCCGTATGCCATTCTGGATGAGTGATTGATGGAGCCTCGGCTCCATTTCAGTCATTCTTACATCATGCAAAAATATTCTGAATACTGCGAAGAACACATTTACAAGGCCAAGATAATTCAGGTCTTTATCTTTGCAAATATGTCTCAAAAGTGAATGGTTTTCACACTGCCCTTGCAGAACAAAAAAAGTCAGAAATTGCATGTTGGAGGCATATGAAAAACTATACTGATTAAGGAAAAGAAAAGTTGTATTATTAAAAAATTATTTTATTATCCAAAATATTACCGCAATCTTAGTGGTTTATGAAACTACCATAAAAATAGTGATTTGTATCATGAATGACTTAAGGTTATTGCCTTTGCAAAAGTAGTACAATTCAAATTGTGGTCATAAATGCAGGTTATCCCAAGCAATACAGTACGTCTGTGCTGAGTAACATACTAAAATAAAAATTAAAAACCTAATGAATTAGGGAGATTGTCTATACAGTAAAATGCCCAGGGTTAATTCAACACGAACATAAAGCAAATGGTATCTGTTAGAGTTGCAATGACACTGTAAGAGTTGCATTAACACTGGACGTTTTACTGTGTAGTTACTAAACTGAAATGTGATATTTAAAAAGCTGTATAATAAAGGTGTATATGTAATTTTTACTAAGCCTCGGTTGCTTGATTGGGCTATAGCTGAAAAGCATGACCATGAAAGACACACCATGTATGAAGAGGCTATTTTCCTAACTTGGCAGAGGGGTGGCTAAAGTTCATGCTTTTCTTATGAAACTATCTGCCTATGTGCAAAATGCACTCTGAAAAATGACCCTCGAGGAAATTACGTCAAAATAGCACAATTTGGATAATGAATAGGCCTACTGTGTCTACACTGTATCGACATTTAAGAAAAATAAAATAAAACATAATAAAACGCACTTTAATTTTTTGACAGACGCGTCCTTTCAGCTTGCATATAACAACCACACAGAAAACGTAAATTATGGTATGAATAAAATCACTGCGTAAAGATGGCCACTTGTAAAACTTGCGAATACTCAGAAGAAACCAGGATCTGTGTCGGTCAATTCAGATTAGGCTAGAAATTGTACAAGGACAGGGCGTATTGAGCCTACCTGCTGTTGTTGTTGGTAATGATAATACGCTGCTGCTGCCGCCGCCGCTGATGTCTCCGGCAAGTAACGATGGGTTCCATAACCCTGATGATACATAACATCCAAGCAACTCATTGCAGGGCACCGAGGTCTCCGGACGTTTACGAAACGATGGACGTGCGCACCTCAGTCTGGGACAGATCTGGTGAACTGCATCCTCACGAGGCTATATAAACCTGCCCGCTGACAGCGACATTACCAAGTAAAAGGGGCTATTAGCATCAAGTAGAATACTAACCATCGAAACAGGTTTAACCTAAACGGAACCTAGCGACGGCGACTCTCCGAACTTACTTTTCCAAGTTTCGGGGCACCTCTGATTGGAGGGTAGTTTGAAAAGTAGTTAACGCTGATGGGGGGAGTTTCACTAAACAGCCACACGCCCACTTACTCCTTCAATGGGGAAGTCACTTGCTGGAGAAGATAGGTGGGTTAGATAGAAGCATTCAGAATAAATCTTATTATGAAAAAATACTGTTTTACTGGTCCTTAGTGCTATAACAGTATGTGGAGACGTGTCGTAAAAATACCGCAATTATTTGAGTAAGGAGCTGGCAGTAGGCGACGTACGGAGGTCCCGTTAATCATGTTGGCTTAGTATTAGCCCACATATTTCAACTCTTATGCATATTTTCTTTTACTTCTGTGAATGCCGAAATCACAGTGAAATGCAAAGATTCGAGAAATGACAAATCAAAGTTTGCATGCGGAATATGGTTACATAAACTGTAAACAGACAACTATCTAACTGTTTTTTTTCTGTTTGGGGCGTTATATGTAACACTAGCTCGTGTTTAACATTTTTTCCTCCCAGTGACTGACATTTAATATCTCGAGGAAACACAGCGAAATTCCGTGTAGGAATTACAGCCTTTATTATATATTGCCCCATTTTAGGGGACCAAATATATTGGACAATTGGTTGTTCAGCTTTGCATCATTATTTCAGATACAAGAAAACTAACAAAAGGTCTATTGTGGGTTATTGTTGGAATTTACATTTTGTCGTTGTTGTCTCTCAACACGAGGACCAAGTAAGACAAGCAATCATGAGGCCGATATATCATAGTAAATAGATCAGACAAAACATTAGGTGTCAAATTGTTAGGAAGCAAGAACACACTGGTGACCTCATGAATAGCAAACAACCTGGTAGACCATGGAAGACCACTGTACTGGATAACCAAATAAATTTTTCAGTTGTGAAGAAAAACCCCTTTTGAACTGTCAAACATATCAGATCAACGCTGTTTGGGTGTAGGCATATATGTGTCAAAGTCGAACATAAAGAGAAGACTACACCAGCATAACCTCAGAGGGTTCAGATACAAACTTTTGCTAAGCCTCAAGAACAGAATGGCTGGGTTAATATCCTAAAAATTACAGAGTTCTGGAACAAAGTCTTATGGACAGATGAGTAATAACCTGTAGAAAAGTTATGGGAATAAGAAAGTGTGGAGAAAGAAAAGAAATGCTCATGATCCAAAGTGTCCCCTCCCTCATCTGTGAAACATGGTGGAGGTATAGTGTTATGGCTTAGGCATGTATGGCTGCCACTGGAATTGGCTCACTTCTCTTCATTGATGATATGACTGCTGATGGCAATATCAGGATTAATTTTGAAGTGTATGGAAACATCTTATCTGTCCAGATCTAACCAACTCATTGGTCGGCACTTCACCTTGCAGCAGAACAATGACTCCAAACATATTGCTACAGCAACCAAGGAGTTTTTCAGGGCCAACAGACAATGTACTTTTCCCTGGTCAATCAGAGACATGATTGTCATGTTTTGACGTGGCTAAAAATAACCAAAATACGTTTGAACACAAAGCAGTCTCTTCCCTCTTCCAGTGCCTGAAGTAATTTGAGCTACAGTATCAGACTGAATGATTGAACGATGTATTGCACTGCACTGTTGCAAGCTATATTTACAGGATATGTACCAGACTGGTGTTACACAATGTATGCGCAAATGCGTAATATCTAAAAAGAGAAATAACCATGGAAATGCATTTGAAAACATCAAAATTCAGTACCAAAACGAGCTTTGCAGATATTTGAAAAATCAACACATCTTTGGGATCTAAAGCTGGGTCTTTCCTCCAATAGGGTATACATTATAGATAATAGTGTGGTTAACATCAAATTATGTTCTGTTCATTTAAAATGATGCTATGTTCTTTATCAGTATTTGCACTTTTTTGGATGTAAAGCTTGTTTCATACCTAAATAGGTTGATTAAAATAGTCATACCAAAATGCTGCTTCCCAAATAAAATCACCATGTTTTTTCTTAAAAACAGTGCACATTCAGATGGCTGTAATATGTAGTATCATAGTGAAAAGTCTTTTCTGTACAGCAAATTCACGAATTCCATGTTGGTTAACATTTTAATGGGATTTATGTGAAATTTATCAAGTAATAGTTCTAAATTCTGTTCTCCAGTACTGCAGTTACTGTAGGCCTGCCTAACACTAATTAAATTCCATTGTTTACAAAAATAGTGTGTGAGAACTTTAGTAAAAAACAAAAACTGGTTGTGTTGGGTCATCAGTAGTTCTCCTTTTGCCTAAACCAATGTTCTACCAGTGCTGATCAAAATTTGTTAAGTTTTATTATTGAGGTAGAAATGGCATTCATGCTGAGTGATTTTGGTGCCATCTACTGTCATGGAGGCAACGACTCTATGCTAAAGACAATTATATGGACGTAATTTCTAAACTGATAGTGGAGTCATCAACCTGGATTCAACCATTGGTTGTCCTCAGGTAAATATTTGTTTTGTTTCTTTGCAAGCACAGTTCACAGTCACACAATCCCCAAGTACGGAGAACATTTTTGCAATAATCAGCATTGACATTAACATTTATCTGTGAGGCAAAGTGTGTGTGTGTGTGTGTGTGTGTGTGTCTCTGTGTTTGCTTGTATGCTTCTATGTATACATTGTTTTGATGCTGGTACACTGTATTCCTCAAAGCAATCCCCTCATAGCTAATCATTAAGGAGATGCACTGGAGTTTATGGCAGTAGTGTTGCCTTTAATTCACACTGAAAATGTTGAAACTCACACAGATCAACTATTATATCTGACACTCCTGAAGGCTTTGCTCTGCTATTGCAGCACAATCTCAAGTGCATTCAGCCATTGTAAACCTGCCTACTGTAATATCACATAGAGGACATTGAGGCACTGTCTTTATTATTTACCAGCATTTGCAGTCATTGGCAGAGTTTATATATATATTTTTTTGTATCAAATTTGCTTAATGTTTTATAGAAATGTTGCATGGTGATAACTGACTGAGAACAATCAAATGCTTAAACCCTTCTGCACCAGTTTGCTTCTTTACAATGTTAAATAATTTGAGGTAGACTCAATCTAAATGTGTAAATTATTGGTTCCTTAATCTTACACTGTAGGATTTAGGTTTGGTGATACTGGTGCACTCATAGAGATCTCTTGTTTTTGAATGTGAGGATTGGATAAGAATTGGTGAAAATGAACAGGTTTATATTAAGTGCCTTGCTTTCCTACATTTTAGATGCTGTTTGGTTTAATTTTCTTTAAAATGTAACTACAAACCAGTTTGTAGCTACAAACTCCTACAAACCAGACTTGTATCTGCCAGCTAGTGTGGAATGGTTATGAGTGATTAATTGGCAGGCATTTTTTTTTGGGCTTGATGCATTTTATGTGATTGTGGACAATGAATGTAATAGCAAAAGCTGGACGAATATGCTTGATTTTGTTTTGTATGCCTAAACATTACAATTTGCCATGGAAATGAAAGCCTACAGACACCATCAGGCTGTGGGCACACATTGCCTGCCTCCAGAAGTCCTCAGAATGTGTCTTAAACTTAATCAGCATAGCGATGGAGTGTAGCAGGGACCAACAGCTTGGTGGATGGGAGTCTGTCGGATAGAAAGAAACTTAATGCATCATGATAGTTTTGGTTGCCAGATGAGAATAAAGTAGGTGTGCTGTGCTAGGAAATACTAACTAAAACAAAGATCTCATCTATCTAGCGTAAATCTGTTTGTACCTCCTGGTTTTACATGCTCTCCCAAAGATCAGTAAAATGTCAACATTGTATAAAGAAATGTGGAAACTCAGACAAGCAGATTGCCATTTCCATTTTTAAATGGAACTTACTAAAGCTGTCTTTCTCATTGGTTCTGGACAATGGTGCATCATAGTCTACACATGGCAGGACATAAACCAGTTGTGTTTCCTATGAGAAACAAGGGAGTCGATAGCCCTTATGAAACCAAATTCTCATATTTTTAAGAATAGACTCTTGTACATTGATAATTGCATTAAAATATGGAGGCACTCAAAATACATTTCCAATCCATACCAAAATATTGTCATCATGCTTAATAAAATAATTGGTTATAGTCAGATACATTCGAATGTTACCAAAGTAGAAATGTTTTGTATATTTTGATACATATTTCAGCGCACACACAAATGACAATATATTGTACATTACATTACATTACAGGCATTTGGCAGATGCTCTTATCCAGAGCGACGTACAACAAAGTGTATAACCATAACCAGGAACAAGTATGACGAAACCCCTAGAGAGAAGTACCGGTCCAAGTGCAGGGAACAACCGTATAGTTCAACTTGGATACCTGAAGGTTAAACTGATTAACACTAACACAAACTTGTACATCTCAAGTAAAAGTTTTTTATTTCACCAACTGTTTTAATTGGCTATGGGCTTCAGCTGCAATGGCAAATTTGGGCTTCAGGAATGGCCAATTAAAAAAAAATGCCAGTACTACCACAGTACAAGCAAAGAAGACAATAAAGATACCCATACAATTGAAGTGCCTGGCTCTGCTTGACGTATGATACTTGTGTTTTGAAGAATGCCGTATATTTTGTTTTCCATAATAATGGTTACAGCAAATGGTTACATTGAATGTATCCATGATTGATTACATCCAGTAAAATTGATTATTTAATATATTTTAAACCCAATGTATATCCAATTCTTTTGTTCACATTGCAGACTACAGCTCAACTAGCACACTCGAGTGGAGTCGTGGGAAGACCATTCATGCGGTTTTAACATGCAGTCCACAGGTGCCCAATCATCCAGCAAGGGTCGATATAAAGAAATTAAACGTGGACCCTCCCATACCCTGGGTGAGGTGGCCCTATGTAGCTACCAGCCACGGTCAGCATTGGCATGGTCTGGTTTTGGTCTGTGACCATAAGTCTCATCCATGCACCTCAGCATGGTGCCTTAACTGAATGAGCCACCCAGCAGCAATACATATTATGCAGTAGTGTTAGTAGTTGTCTTTGTCTGATTTAAAAGAGAAAAAAGGGGGGGGGGGGGGGGAGACTCACGGTAATTTCACTTATTATAATTGTCTAGCCAGGCAGGGTCATTTTTGGTCTGAGTGGGCACTGGGTGAGCGGGTTGTTGTTAGTATCGATGCAGCACCATGACAACCTTAAGATTTGGTGTGATGGGACCTGATGGAAATTCAGACTAGGATGCATTTCTGATGTGCCAGCATTGTCGAAACATTGAACATTGCAGTAAAACTGCAGTCTCCTTGTGTACTGGAACATTAAATTATAAAATGTCTGATGGTTTGATGGAGAGGGTAAGGCGGAAGTGTATTAAATTAAGTTGTCCCTAAAATACATTTACTGCAAAGTACTCAGTACTTTTTTACTCAATGTACTTTCCCCTGGACCTGATTCTGGACATGGCACAATGTGTAAATGCTAGGACAAAATGGGTGGGCATGTTTTGTAAAATAACAGCTAATATGGAAAAACACTGTTAGTGCCTACTTACAATTTGAGATGTTTTTCCTTTCTCGCTAATTCTATGTGGTGTAGAAGAGTTGGTGAGAGACAGGACTACTGGAAATAGCTAAAATCATAAAAAATTGCACTATTCCAGCCTTATGTATTATCTGTATTGCGTGGCAGACTGTTGCATTTTCTGTTTGCATTTACAACATGGTAATCTGGTCCAGGGTTCCTACATCATAGGACAGTGATTTACTTTCTTAAAATTTTGTTAATTCACATTACAAAGGATAATTCATTTTCATGCTGTCTTTCTCCAGAAAACTTATTTCAGAAAACCTGATAATGAAAATATTTCCCTTTTTTTGTTATGCTTCACATATTGAGCACAGATGGACCTAGACACAGAACCACATTATGGCCACTACTAATACAGTACCATAATTATGGATATGCATGATAATATTAGGGGCATATCAGAATCAGCCAATAATAACGTGAAACAAATGCATTGGTATTGGCCAAACGTTATGATTTTGGCCATATGATGACACACATGACCCGGAAAGGTAAGGTATCCGGTGCACTATTCATCAGCATATTCATAGTCATCTGAACATTTTTAACTATTTATTAAATTATTTTTTTACAAGCCAAGCTGACAAGTAAAACTATATATTTCTGCACAAATAAAATCAATTACCTTAGCTTCCATGAATGTGAAAACATGGTGGTAGTTTACATTCATGCCATAATGTAAAACAGGGTTGCATTGGTATTGCCCAACACCAGAAGACATTGGTTATTGATGGGGCCAGAATTTCCATATTTTGCTTCCCTAGCCATAATGTAACTTCCCTGTTGAAGTAAGAGAAAAAATCTCTGTGATAAAAATGACTTTGTCTATGTTAATTGACAAATAAATCAAATATGTTATTGTCCCTAAACTATAGCATAAAATGTATCCCCCCCCCCCTCCCCCAGCCAAATGCTCACGTATTACAAAAAACAGCACAGGGACATTGGAAATTGTCCTTTGTTTTAATAATTATTTAAGTAAATAATAAAAATGTAAATAATGTAATGGTCAAATCAAATACAATCTTCAAAACTGTGCTTTATTTTCAGTAGATATAAGACGGTGGTTATATGTGTTTAAAAAATTATTTTAACAGATCTATCAATGTGAAAATTATGAAGATATAATGATTGTGATTTTAACACCTCAGAGGTGGAGATGTTTTATGACCCAAAGCGTCGATTGTGAACTTTCATTTCCAGATGGTGTTTTCTGTATGTCCTTGCCAGGTGATAATGTAGTCATTTACACTAAAGTCAGAAATATCAAGTTAGCGTGCCTAAAGCATAGCGAATCACAACTAGAAACCAACAATGAACTAAACTGATGCTAAAACATTTCATCAGAATTCCAAATCCATGCGCTTTATTTTTCTAAAACATATGCAGATTGATACATGTACACAGTTGTATATATATATATATATATATATATATATTAATATTGCACATTGGACATCATCTCAAGACATGGTCTAATTATATTTATAATTAGTTTTGCCTTTATCTTAAAGGTTTTTCATTTATGAAATAACATCAAGACTATCTAGACTTCGTGTAAATCTGCAAAAGGAAAATACATATATTTTTGAAGTAAGTTAAGGTTCAAGCCTCAAAATTATTTATGGTAATTTGTTTATTCTACCCACTTAACAAGTAGACTACTCTACTAGAGTCATCGAGTGAGACTGATTCATTCAGACTATGAGCATAGCTACTGTAGGATAAGTGGGTATTCTAGAAAAACACAATTCTGCAAATTGGATGATTATACAAAGAGCTGAATCACTGAAACAGTTCAAATAAATGATGTAGTTTTGAGGACTGTTCATGGGAATGAGTAACCTCTTCAAAAGTTTTTGCACTGCAGTGAAACATGAGTTCTGAACATAAATATAGGACGGAGTGTAGCACAGTGGGTAAGGAACTGGGCTTGTAACCGAAAGGTTACCCGGGCAGGACACTGCCGTTGTACCCTTGAGCAAGGTACTCAACCGAAATTGCTTCAGTATATATCCAGCTGTATAAATGGATACAATGTAAAAAAAATAAAAAAATAAAAAATGCCATGTAAAAGTTGTGTAAGTCGCTCTGGATAAGAGCGTCTGCTAAATGCCTGTAATGTAATGTAATGTAAATATAGCATTCTCATTAGGAACAGAGAGCAATCAAATATTATTATTATTATTGATTCTATATCGATTCTATATCTACAGTGCTTTTTTAAAACCCAAAGATGCTTGGCAGGGTAACCATGTAAAACAATAAATATCATACTAATTGCGGATGTGTTTGGCTAGCTTTAAACTTAGTGATCAAAAATAGTCCTTTTGTGCCTTCTTGGTGATATCACGCTTTTGCATTTCTGAAAGTAACAAAGATGTTCTCCACTTCTGTAAGTCACTTAGGATAAGAGCATCAGCTTAATGAATGTAACATTATGAATGTAATGCAACTGAACAGATGACAGAAAAAGACAAACAATACACTAACAGGAACTGGACTAATATTGTGATACAATTATGAGGTCAAATAGTGTAATTATTCAAAGGATACAAAGGACTTAATAGTGAAATGTTGAACACAGACTATGTCCCAATAGATAATATTATGTATGTATTATTCTTATATCCTTCTTATATTCTTAGTTTTGTGCTCACTACTGAAAATGGGCTCAGTCGTTTCTGCAGCACCAGCTTCTTTAATAATTAAGACATAAATTAAAATCAATTTTTATACAGAGCCTTTTACAAAGAATTTGTTGCACTGTGCTTTGCAGTGTATCCTAGGCTGTGACAGTGGCACAGAAAAACTCCCTGTGGATGGTGTGTGAGAAGAAACCATTCTCTTCTATGCTATCGATAGAAAACAAAGATACTGGGAAAATTGCAACATAATGACCCTGCCAAAAGTTGGTCTTTGTTTTAGCCAAGTCTGGGTCTAGCCATTTTTTCTCCATGTGGGCAAGAATACAATTCACCTTCCCTCACTGGAAGGTTTCAGATATAGTTTGAGCTAAAATGGTTATGCTTGCTGAGTAGCTTAACAACAGTTTTCTCTGGTAATTCAGATAGGAAAGGGAAATTGGACATTTACACACACACACACACACACACACACACACACACACACACACACACACACACACACACACACACACACATTTTTTCAGATGACCAGGGTTGAGAGTTTTTCAGTGTGGGTTTAATCACGAGCCATGTGGGATTCTGGCACATATCTTGTTAGATGTGTTAATGATTTTCAGCATATGCTGGCTGGTCTCTTGTGGTTTCTAATTTGTCATTAAAAAAGATAATATAACCATTTTACTGCAATTAGTGGGGAGATTTTTCACTTCTGGCAATAGTTTTTGAGTCAGTTTATTTATGGTATTAACAAATCCGTTTGAGTCATTTTGCTTATGGTATTGTGTTATGCTAAACCCTGTCTACCTTGACCAGGGCTTAACCATAAAAGGGTGTGTGTGTTGAGTATCGACAGAAAATGACTATGCTGGGCACCACCAAAAAAACTTTGCAAAAGGCCACACCCCCCTAATACCCTTCTTACAATATATGTCTCCACCCAACTACAAACAACTAATTTAATATGCCATTTCTAAACAATATTAATTTCTGCTTAACCCTTGGGCTGAAATTACTGAGATACAGGAATAAGAACTGGTAACCATTCAGGCTGATTGCTGTAAATGAACAAGACTACAATGACTAAAAGGCAATTGGCACCTGTTGATGAAAGATTGTCGTTCAGTTTAAAGAAAAGTGTTGTCTCCGTTTAACAATCCATTTAGACTGCAGGTTTCTCTTTCTCTCGCCATAGGAAAAAAAAAATAGTTGTACCTCAGTAATTTATTTTTAGAAAAACCACCGCGATACCCGTCAGACTAAATGATTCCCAAACGCATGAATTCACAGTGAGCCTGGCTCTGGAGTGAAACTACCCACCCTACAAATACGGAAAGTATCTTTAGTGACGTCAAATGAAGTGACTATCACGTGTAACTTGCAGCAGTTTCTGGTCAGGAATCAACCAGGAAGTAATGCAAATAACGTTAGACTGACAGGGGAGTTGTTGACAGACTTTTTGTATGAATACATAGTTGTTTCGCATTTCTTATACATCTCGCCAAGAATAAACATTTGTTAAACATGGCCTCTTTATTTAAAAAGAAGACGGTTGAGGGTGAGTTCCTATTCTCCGGCACTGTTTACAATTTAGCTAACGTTTGAGCTAGCTAACTTTAGCTAGACAGCTAGCTAGTAAGATAGCAAGCTGCTTCAGCTACTTAACGTGATTAATACAGTGCACGTTTGGTTACTGAGCTGGTCTAGGTAACGCCTAACCTACTAGATTGCTATAGCTGAGCTGCTCTAGTTTCAACTAACGCTAGTTACTTTGCATTGATTAGCCAAATTAGCTACCTGTTTGCTGCCGATACTAGCATTACTCGTAACTTAGCAATGATAACGTCATAGCTAGCGTCCTTGTATTAGCAAACACCATTCTTGCTATGACAATGTATTTTGGGCCTTTTAGTCCGCTACCAAGCTAGCTTGCAGATGCTAACAAACAAGTGATCCAGTTGGATCCCCACTAACGTTGCAAACGCCGTCAAGCTTCAAGACTTTATTATTATGCAATAACTTAGCTAACGCTATCTGTTTAGCCCACCAGCTGGCCAAGTCTTGGTGGAGAGGTCTTGCTTTTGAGAATATTTCCATTCTTTCTTCCACACAATTAAAATGGAACCAGCCAGCAAGTTTAAGTGTAACTTTGGCTGCTATTTCTGGATTTTTAACAGATGTAGGTTTACGATATTCTCCTTCGTTCACCAATTGCATTGTAGCTCAGTTCATAAATGTACACGGGGTCTGTTTGATCTACCGGTGATAGATTTACATTTCTTTTCTAGTAACCTAAATTATTGACGAATTTCCCTTCTGTGCGTTCTGCAATTAATCAGTGCTGTCTCTGGTTTCTGCTAAGTCTTGATTTTCCTAAATATGTTTCGTCATTTTGTTTGAAATAATAGAATAGTTGAGGTAATCAATCTTGTGAAGAGCTGTGTTCGATTCTAGTCAAATGTGTGGTGGCACTGGCTTAGAAACCTTTATGTAAACTTTTTTTGATGGGTCAAAAATGAAACCATCTTCATTTATTTAAACCTGTCTGCCATTTTTTGTTTTCTTTTTAATTTTTCCTGCTATGGACCTCTTTTTAGATGAGTCTGAAATAAAAAGCTGAATGAATAAATTAATAAAATATGTGGCAAGCCCCCAGTCCAGACTTTTCACGTTTGAGCGTTTTAATGTGACTTCCATTAATAGCAACAATTGTCATTACTTCTTGGCAGCAGATTAAATAGTGCTGTGTCTTTGAATTCACACGCAGGAATGCGATTAGAAATGAATCTGGCCAGTGTGTAATTTTTTGAATTTGTAGAAGAAAATTAAGATGAACGTTGGATTTTACCCGGAAACGTGGTTTTATTAAATGTCTGTAAATTACATGTGTGGTGACAGTACAAGTTCTCGTGTTCATCTGTTCATCAAGCCTATCTTTTGAATTCTGTTACCAAGGACTAGAAAGTAATCGGTCAGATTATTTCAACGCTTCATCGTTGAAATAATCTTCTCATTTCACTGATCAGAGATGATAAATTATGAAACATAACATAGCCTGAATCTGGAACAGCTAGTGACATCGTATGTACACAGGGAGCCACTGGATGCACTAATATGAATAAAATCACAGACTGTCAGTTCATAAGGGAGAACAACATGTCTCATTTAACCTGGCCAAAGCTTTAAGACAATTCAGACAATTAGTACATTTTAGACAAGTAGTATATTCTTATAAAATTACTGTCAAACAATTTAATTTTTTTTTTGATACGTAGGAACAGTTGTTACTGTGGCCTGTTGTTTCGCATTGAACTGATATTCCACCTCCTCAGTAGAGGCACTAGTACTACAACTACTACTACTACTACTAATCTGGCCCAATCACTAGAGGAGCCAACCTTTTACAGCAGGCTGCCTGATACCCTCGTGACAAACACACTGTATTACCTTTGACGCAACACCCTGCTGTTTCCTCTTCATTGATTCACCTAGTGACCCTGTCTTCTCTCCTGTCTCAGATGTCATAAAGGAACAGAACAAGGAGCTGAAGGGGACCCAGAGACAGATTGCCAGAGATCGAACTTCCCTGGAGAAGCAGGAAAAGCAGATTGTAAGTGGAGCACAAAATGGAGCCCTCTCTCATCTTCTTTGTCGGTGTCGCCAGAGCGCGAACCCGTTTCCCGCGCTAAACCGGTTTACCTGCCCTCTCTGTCCGTCCCCCCGTGCGTGTCTCTGTCCACACCAAGCGGCCAAAACCAGACTTCGTTTTTGAAGCTCATTTCCTGGTCTTGTTGTTCCTGGTTGCTCACTAGCGCCACTACGGTTGGCTCCAGTATAGGTGTTTTCATATCCGGTTTCCATGTAAGTCTACGGTACAAATGCGGTCAAAATACAAAGTCAATCATTTTTTCTCATGAGAACAAATAGTCACAATATGTGTATTTTATTCGTCTTATGACTGTCCATGGGTCGATTTCATGATTTATTGTGTCATTTGGGCACTGTTATAATATTTGTTGTGGACCAATGAGGTACAGTTTGCGTCACTTCCTGAATACTGCAACGACTAAACTACATTAGGGGCTACAGTCTATGGTCACTTGGGTGGGCGGTGGCGCCTCTTGGCCTTGATATTGCGGCTCCGACCACGGTCCACCTGTGCGAAGTCAGAAAATGCAGGCATCCCATTTCGTAGTGATTTAATTATGGCGTGTGCTATTTACAGCTGCACTAGACGACCATGAAATAATCCTCCTCTTTTCGGTAGCCGAGTCATTTTTGCTATTTCCTTTAGCCTACTTAACCAAATAATTAGTTGGCAGAAAGCGTAATCAGCTTGCTATATTTGGTAGTCCAGTAGCCTATGCTAAAACAGTTTGCAACTTCGGCTACCAAGCCATTTGACTAGCTAGCTAACCCTAACCGGCAAATATTCAATCTGTCAAACGTGTCTGACGGCTTGTCAGTCGTGTAGCCTACATTCCGTAAATGTCTACATGAGCCATGCTTCACGCATGTGACAAAGCTACTATAATCCCGATTTTGGGATAAACACTGCAAAGATAACTGAACATAATTGTATTATTAATGTCATACATATAACGTGATTAGCCTACATGACACAGTACAGTCACGAATGGAAATTAAACTCTGTAAACATTTGATAATATATTTTAAAACATAACGGCAGACAGTCACCTAGCCTCAAGTTCGTTATGCAATTGTTCGTTCAGGTTGATGGGCTTTTCCACACCTGACTGTCAATCACATTGTAAAATCACAGAGCTGCTTAACTCTATGGTTTTGGCTCCAAATCGACATCATGGCCGCGCCCGCCGTTGAGCTTCAAAACGTGTTTTAGAGACCCACGGAGAGTCAATGGGTGACGTCACAGTAGCTTTATCCATATTTTTTACAGTCTCTGGTCCACACTCTGACTGAGTGGAACTGGGGCACCTAGAGCCTTTCAGCAATTTTGGCATTTTTGATAAACAGGACAAGACTGACATTTCGATGTGTGCGTCTTCCTCATAGTCCAGGCGAAGGACGTCTTAGACGTCAAAATGGTCGTTTGCTACTGTCCTGTTTCTCATATGTACTGTCAGCACAGAAACTCTCTGTGCCCTCCTCAGAGTCTGGGCCTGGCAAGAAAAGGGCAGAACAGGAAGTCTCTGTGTGCTGTAGTGCTCTTCATTGTGTGGGTTAGTCTGTTTTGAGGTTAACTGGGTAAGGGTCATTTTTGCATACGATTATTTCCGGTTGTTGAGTGCCGGTCTATTCTTCTTTAAAGTAGCTGGGCTGGAGCGCATCTGGTGCTGCCATTTTTGGCTTCTCCCTATTCAGTCTCTCTGCCAAAACAAGCTCTTTACATGCTTTCTGTTAATGAGGCTGCAAATCGGTGGGAAATGACCCAGAGTGTCTCAGTTTTTCTACTGATAGGTGTATGGAAAAGACAGCTGGACATTTCAAAACTTCCCTTCCTGTCTTGGTTTATTCCACCAAAAAGAGTAATTGTGATGTAAATTCTTTCAAAAGTGTAACAGAACTGTTGTTGCTGTATACAGAGGTCGAGTTTTGAATGCCTGGACCCTCCCACTTTATTACCATGTAATGAGGATGCTGGCTTTTTTTTGTGCAGTTACAGAAGATGCATCAGATGTGCGGCTTGGGGCCCATAAAGACTGTTTATCCTGTAGGTGTTGACAACCTGTCCGTCACCACCTACGTGATGAGTAGTCCAGTCATTGTAATGAGGAGCCAGGGGCTCTCCTCCAGCATTCTTCTTGTCTTCCTACACAGGCGGAATGAGCAATCATATCCAAAGTAATGAATTTTTTTTATTTTTTATAAGCTTCATTTTAAAATTATTTGGTGGAAGTAAACCTAAGCTTCACATGATTTTGCCTTGTTTGTCATTAACAAAAAAAATAAAAAAATATATATATATATGACTGCACAGCGTCATGTGGGTGGCAGGGTGGTGAAGTTTGTAGCACTGTCGCCTCACAGCAAGAAGGTCTTGGGTTCGAATCCCAGGCCTGGGCCTTTCTGTGTGGAGTTTGCATGTTCTCCCTGTGTCTGCGTGGGTTCCCTTCGGGAACTTTGGTTTCCTCCCACAGTCATGCGGGTAGATGTGCAGGTAGGCTAATCTGCTCCAGCAGTGCATGCTGGGAAAGGCTCCAGTACCCCCCCGCGACCCTGCCCAGGATAAGCGGGTATAGATAATGGATGGTTGTATGGACTGCGTAGCATTTGAAGTCATCCCTCATGAACATACAGGAAACGTTCTACAGCTGTTTCAGGTCATACCTTGTTTCACGTTAAATGTACGAAAGACACATAGGGCAAAATTTATTGCGGTTTGATGTTCTCCCACCCGTTTTGAGGATAAGGTCACGCACATAGTTAATCTGCGTTTAGCTGACAGCTTTGTGTGATAGTCGGTGGTCGCGTGGAGAGCAGTACAAAAGCACAGTAATAGTTTCCATTTTGAAGGAATAATAATCACATTCATTCTCAAAATGAACGTCTGTCTCTGAGTATGCAACACACTATGAGTTAATATTGCCTCTGAGGCTCTTATTCTGCTCCATTCATTCTTATCTGTTAAACGGTTGCACGGTGTTCTTCATATAAAATTCACTTTTTAATGGACTCTCGTACAGCAGCTGTATTTTGAGTGTATATTAAGCCTTTTCAACGGCTGCCAGTGAATTAGTAGGAACCTGTCCAGAAGGGATCGGTCAACTTTGGTGCTGTTGGCATCAGTCACATTGTGCTTTAGGTCATACTGTCAGTACGGGAACTTATGTGCCACTGTAAGCAGTGATGGTAGGCCGCCTTGTTCTCCTTAACTGTCACATGGAATCTTAATATAAAAGATTGAGCAGTTTGGTCAAAGGAAGCAATTCATTTGATGTCATTATGAATCATTGGATTTACAAGTATTACTTTAAGTAAAAAGCCTGCTGCTGTCTGTAAGATCTTGGCACCTTTTGATAAATGGAGAACTAATATTTGGCAACTGCCATAAAGTGAAGCGCAGGCAGAGAGGCAACTTAGAGGTTGCACATTTGATTCCGTGGTGGAGCAGTGCTATCTTTGCCTTGAGCAAAGGTACTTATCCTGAATTGTTTCGGTTATAAGTCCAACTATATAAATGTATTCCATGTAAACAAAAATGTAAGTTGTGTAAATCACTCTGGATATCAATATCTGCAAGATATGTTAGTGTTACGTGATGCGATCAAACTTATGTCACATAGAAACTTCACATTTGCATGAATATGTCCCTGGTCCCTGTGCCCCTAGTCTTGTAAAAATCCACAGTTCCACCTTTTCCTTGCCACAACTGGCCAGCCAGTGTAATGGCCAAGTTGGCCAACCCCAGATATACAGTGCCTAAGACCCTAGAGTTTATCCTAAGTGAAACACTGTAGCCAGAAAGTCTTACCTTCCGCTTGGTTGTTGTAATTGACAGATAGTAACTATTATCTACTATTACTGTAATACTGTCTACTATTTACAGATCGATTAGAGAAGGAAATTTTTTCTTTGCTAGAGCAGAGTAGACCACAGTACAGAAAACTCTACTCGGTGCTCAGAGCTAAAACAGGATTGACTTTCTGTCGTGGCTGTGAAGCGCATGCGCTTGGTCCCCTCATCATAAGAAGGTGAATCGGACGGTGTCGTTTCATGTTTCACTCTGCATCGTTTTAATATAACGCTGTTGCAAAAAGATGCCAGCCCTGTTTTGTGCTTACATAAGAGATCCTCTCTCTGGACCCATTTTCAGTGCCTCTTTTTCACCGTTCCTGATTGCACGCATTGTACTTTCATAGTCGACGAGTGGATTAGGGACAATAAACGCAGCCTACGTGAGCGCATGCCCTTCACTGCCGATGAAAATTCTGTCCGCGTCGCTAGACGTCCTGTCTGTGTGATGCCAAGTGTATGCAGCTGTGATAATCTGAATAGGCCTGTTGTTGAATATAATTGTGGCGTCTTCAGAGTGCTTTACATAATACCATTTACCGAGCTGTTTAAGGAAAAACAAATAATTTGCGATGGATTTTTTTTTTTCTCTCCGGGGGATTCAATCTCATCGTGGCAGTCTTGGTTCTGCCTGCTCGGAGGTGTAGAGGACGTTCAGATAGATTTATTGTGACTGGAAAACGATTGTCGGGTTTTGTTATTAATTCAGCATTTCTTGACTAAGGCTCTTGGGCTGCCATTAAGAGCTGGTGTGAATGAAATTTGTTTTTGCAAAGGCCCATGGGAGTTCACGGTTACAGGGAATGTAGATGCAAGCTCTGATGTTCTTCTGTGAGGCACTGGGATCTATTATAATCTCTGTTTTTCTTTTCTCTTACAGGAGCTGGAAATCAAGAAAATGGCCAAGTCAGGGAACAAGGACGCCTGCAAGATTCTGGCCAAGCAGCTGGTCCAGCTGAGGAAACAGAAGAACCGCACGTACGCCGTGAGCTCAAAGGTCACCTCCATGTCCACGCAGACCAAGGTCATGAACTCCCAGATGAAAATGGCGGGCGCCATGGGCACCACGACCAAAGTAAGACATCCATCGCAACCGTCTCTACCTTTCCTTCTTTCCTCTGTGCGCTGAGGCCCCCCACGTCTTCAGGGTTCAACTTGGTTCTCCTCCTAACCCCACTCTTAAAGAGTGATTGCACTCACTGTTTCAGCCTGGCTCCAACTACTACACGATTTTGAAAAATGCATCCTGGGGTGGGTGGAGTAGGTGTGTCCATCTCATTTGCATAAAGTATTCTGTAGGCAAGTGAATTTGTACAGCAGAGCTGCACCAGTCTTATGAAACTCGGATCTGTCAGCTGTCAAACTGTCAAACTAGCCATTGCAGATCAAATATGAATCAATATTCAGCCAATTTCTCACCTCAAATCTTTTCAGAAACATATTTTAGTGGACTTTTTAGGTGGGATATGGGAAAGTGTATGAACAGACCGCTAGGTTTCTCTGGTTTGAAGAACTTTGGGCCGAAACCAGTCTAGCCAATCAGGTGCCGGCAGTGTTCTATCGTATTAAAAAGTGAATGGACAAATTTGTGGGCGGCAACAATTTTCCCGCTCGATGAATTGATCGACATACATACAGAGTGGAATGCAGAAAGAATGTTTCAAACATTAGAGGGCAGCACCAAAAAAATTTCTACCAGTTTTTTTCTGATAAAATTATATTATTTCAGAAATGTTGAAAGAACTGCATGGATTAATATGTTTAATTATAAAGTAGGCATACAAACATGTTTACAGCTAAAAAACAAAAGTGATCTAGGGTGTAATTATCTTTTAACACTCATTTCTAATTCTGGTTGTTCTATTTTTTTATGGCTTGTTATAGATATTATATGTCTGCATTCAGAATATGTATTATGTTTCTTGGTTGACATAATATATTTACACCTATTATTTAGTGTTATCGCATATGCATTTGCTGGTCTAGGAATAGTTAGTCAGATCTGACACTGTTGCTTACATAACTAAGGTGGATGTACTTGTTCCCTTGCATTGTCAATCACTCTGCATAAGAGTGTCTGCAAAAATAATGTAATTTAAAGGTCCTTGAACTCGCAGCTCTGTGATTTGTGCATACATTAATGTCATGGTTTTTTGTTTTTTGGTTCCATTGTATAATACCATTTCAACACAATTTCCTGCAAAACGCTGGACAGACAAATGCAGTGGTAAAAAACACTCTGTGTTTTATCAATATCACAAGAATGTTCATTTTTCAAATTGGATTTCCCATTGAAAGACCTAGAAATATTAGCCAGCTTATAGTCTGTGTAAAGGTAGGATTCTAAAATTGCGTACAGTGTAAGGCAAACTGAACCTGCTGGTACAGCTGCAGTCTGTGTTTGTCATCTGATGTTGCTTCTGCTTCTGCTTTGTAAAGGTCTGCTCCGGTTTTAACAGCATAGGGGAAATCAGTGTTTTAGGGAAATGCTAATGCTGGTAGGCTATAGGCTACCGTTTCACTGTATAATGACTCAGGACAACATTGGTGGAAATTAATGATTTATTGAGAATTTGCTTAAGGCACAACAGATATTTAAATAACCGTTCCAAGTTGTTTGCATGTCTTATTTGGAATAACCCAACTAACTGCTCATTTATTATACAGTATGCACCGGTAGGGGTACCGGTTTTGGGGCTAGGCTTGTAACTGAGAGATTCCCAGGTTGCGCACTGCCATTGTACCCTTGAGCAAGATCCTCAACCTGATTTGCAGGGTATTGGATTGTAATGGATTGTATGTATGAAAAAGTAAGCTATGCATCTGATAAATGTTAAATGTTAAAGACATACTATGCAGGATTTTTTTTAGCCTGTGTTTACCATCAAAGAGTCTCCTCTGTCTTCAACCCTGAGTACCCGAGACACGAGACATGACAATTCATTAGAAACTACAGTGCGAAACGAGGCTGCATTGTCCAGCCAAGACCATGAGCTGGACATTTACAAATGTCGAAATGATGTAAAACCAGACATTCTGGTCAAAAACTGGACGTCTGGCTACCCTAGCTGCATAGCTAGAGGTAACATTCCTTACAGGTCCAGCAGAAAACAAGCCAGCTCTGCATCACTTTTCATCAACATTTTTTGCGAAGTTCAGCTGACGCCACCTAGGAAAAGCAATTCCAAGTTTACAGTAACTCTAGCTTTTGAACAGGCCCTGCCGGCTTGTCTTTTTGCTTAGCTGTATCTGAGCGCTTACTGCGGCTAGCTAGCTATGGCAACAAACACTCGGTCGAAATCTGATCCCAAACCACAAGCTCTGTAGCCGCACCCACCCCTCCCCACGCAGAAAAGAGTGCCACGCCCAGCAACACCCCAACACATTTCAGAATAACAAAGGTGTACAAACTTGGCGAAAGTGCATAAAGACAGAGATTTCCAGTGAATCATGGATACAGTATACCTTAACGTGGTTATTTTTGATATATTTTTAAGTTAAAAAATCCTGCATAGTATGCCTTTAATGTGATGGATTGGTTTGTGTGATCCCTGTAAGGTGACTCTGTTTCAATTCCCTTCCAGACTATGCAGGCAGTGAATAAGAAAATGGACCCCCAGAAGACCCTGCAGACCATGCAGAACTTCCAGAAGGAGAACATGAAGATGGGCATGACAGAGGAAATGAGTAAGATTCCCAATGATTTGACCTGAATGTGAAAATGAATATTTAAATGAACAGTGCATTATGAATAATGTATTACTTATATAAATTAATTCTCCAAAGTCCGGTCCTGCATTTAAATGTGAAACATGCCCTGAGGATTTGAAGCAGTAACTCATCTTCCTAATCCCCATCACCCTGTTTTTGACACTGCACAGCCTCTTTCCACTACCAGTTACTACCTGTGAACGAATGCATTCCCGTAAAAGCAGATTTATTAACATGTCTTGGTTGTAAATCCCCCTCTGCCAATGGCTCCTCCTGTGGAGAAGGTTCAAAACGGTTCATGGTAATAGGAGGCTCCTGGCTCTTTGCCATAGATGGATCAGCTTGTGAAAGGAATGTCAAGCTTTATATGCCAGTCTAAACGTAGGTTATGCAAGGAGGGCTGCAGTGTCTGCTGGGTTTTGTGGTTTCACAAGGTGTGTGTAGTTTTTTTTTTAGTCAATCCTTGGCTTAAATTAATGGCCCAGGTCATGAATCTGAGATCCCTGGGCTAAGTAAATGTGACTGGGTTTTTGAATAGCGGAAAAGCAAGATTGGCTGCTACTAAATGACGGACTTTACGGCCATTTTAAGGTTTACTGGCTTTCACAACCTGTTTTTCCTTCCTCGCCTAGTCAACGACACCTTGGACGAGCTCTTCGATGAGTCTGGCGACGAGGAGGAATCAGAGGGCATCGTGAACCAGGTTCTGGACGAGATCGGCATCGAGATCTCTGGAAAGGTGAGCGCGACCGAGATGCCATTGCCGTGGCTGGCCACCGTTGCCATGGCAGTTGGGGACCACAGAACATTTTTTTTATTCCTTAATCTCTTTACCCAGCTGTGATATTAGTCCTGGGCATGAGATGTAGTTGCTAGTGGAAACAGACTGAGACCGGCACTAGAAGCTTCTTGTCTGTCTGGCACACACAGGATAAATGTGCTCATGCTCTTCATAAGTTGTATTAAAAAAGATTTGCTTTTTTCCCCCCTCAGATTCATTTTAATACTACCAAACTGTGCACGAAGAAACAGCATGATTTGATAATAATTGTATGTTAATCAAATTTTCCATTTTTCCATATCAATTTTCCATTAAAAGTAAAAATATCTATTCCGCTGTGCAGGGTAGTAGTAAGCATTTTCATAGCCAGAATGTCCCAAGAAGTCATTGATTTTTAATGCCATTCTCTTGCATTGGCTTTAGTTGCGAACGTCATGCACGTCCTTTGCCAAGTGCATAGAACAATAATAACCACTAATGACAAGCACTCAGGGCAGTAATAACTGACACAATTGACAAGGAGAGAGCAGAGCAATAACTGATGATAACGATGAGCACAGACATCAGCAATAACTGACACTAACAATGAGCACAGTGAGCAGTAATATCTGATGCTAACGATGAGCACAGAGAACAGTAATACCCGACTAACGATGACCCGAAGGAACAGTAATACCTGACTAATGATGAGCATAGAGAGCAGTAATACCCAACTAAAGATGAGCACAGAGAACAGTAATGCCCAACTAGCAATGAGCACAAAGAACAGTAATAATCAATGCTAATGATGACCACAAAGAACAGTAATAACCAACACTATGAGCATTGAGAACAGTATTACCCGACTCTAACGATGAGCACAAAGAACAGTAATAACTGACGCTAATGATGACCACAAAGAACAGTGATAACTGACACTATGAGCATTGAGAACAGTATTGCGCGACTAACGATGAGCACAGAGAAGAGTAATACCTGACTAACAATGAGCACAGAGAACAGTAATATCCGACTAACAATGAGCACAGAGAACAGTAATATCCGACTAACAATGAGCACAAAATTACAGTAAAAACTGCCACTAATGATGAGCACATAGAACAGTGAGAACATATGCTAATGATGAACACAAGGAACAGTATTGAGCGCTGCTAATGATGAACACAAAGAACAGTAATAACTGACACTGTGGGCATTGAGAACAGTATTACCCGACTCTAATGATGAGCACAGAGAACAGTAATAACAGACATTAATGATGAACATAAAGAACAGTAATAACCGACACTATGGGCATTGAGAACAGTATTACCCGACTCTAATGATGAGCACAGAGGACAGTAATAACAGATGCTATGATGAACACAAGAACGGTAATAACTGACACTATGGGAATTGAGAACAGTATTACCCGACTCTAATGATTAGCACAGAGAACAGTAACAGACATTAATGATGAACATAAAGAACAGTAATAACCGACACTATGGGCATTGAGAACAGTATTACCCGACTCTAATGATGAGCACAGAGGACAGTAATAACAGATGCTAATGATGAACAAAAAGAACGGTAATAACTGACACTATGGGCATTGAGAACAGTATTACCCGACTCTAATGATGAGCACAGAGAACAGTAATAACAGACATTAATGATGAACATAAAGAACAGTAATAACCGACACTATGGGCATTGAGAACAGTATTACCCGACTCTAATGATGAGCACAGAGGACAGTAATAACAGACGCTAATGATGAACAAAAAGAACGGTAATAACCGTCACTAACGAGCACAGAGAACAGTGATAACCGACACTAATGATGAGCACAGAGAACAGTAATAACCGACAGTGAGCATTGATAACAGTATGACCCGACTCTAATGATGAACACAAAGAACAGTAATAACCGACACTATGGGCATTGAGAACAGTATTACCCGACTCTATCGATGAGCACAGAGAACAGTAATAACCGACACTATGAGCATTGAGAACAGTATTACCCAATTCAGTATTGACCGCTGATGATGATGCTTTGCAGATGGTGGGCGCTCCCTCGGCTGGCAGGAGCCTTCCAAGTGCCTCCGCCTCCAAATCGGCTGGCATTTCGGACGAGGAGATCGAGAGGCAGCTGAAGGCTCTGGGGGTGGACTGAGGCCCCCCCCCTCCCCCTCCTCTCCGCACCGTCTACCTGGACACCGGGGATTGTGGGAGATCTAAGTGCGCCTTCCACAAACCGATGCAGCCTCTCCTTTTCTTTCCATTGGGTATATGTTTTGGTTAGCCGTTGGCTTGGGAGAGGGATGATTATTGTACAGTACTGTATGAGAAAATATGCATTTTTCCCCCCACGTACCTGACTTAGAGCCAGCCCTTTTTGGCTTGTGTGTGTGTGTGTGTTGTTTCTGGGATGTACCAGGGACACTGGAAGTGGGACAATAATCTGACAATAGGGAAGGGTGGGTGGCACACAGCTAGCGGTAGTTGCTTTGTGCTACATGAACGCAGAACCAGCACTGGGGAACACTTGGCCTTTGTAATGATTGAAATGGCAAAGCACCAAAGCAAGGCTTGTCCTGTTGCACCAACTCCATAGTTTGGCAGTACTGAGGAATTCTTTTGTGCATGGTATATAGGAAAATAAGGAAATCAAGCTCACACAAGAAATCAAGGCCATAATGGTGTGAATGTGATAATTCAATAATTGTGTTATTTCTTTCCGGCAATGTTGGCATTGTAACACACAAATGAGCCTTTTCTGAACACACAGGTTTACTCTCAACATGGTGTGTTAGTGAAAGGGTTTGTCTGTTAAGTTAATGCACTGGCATGAAATTCAGCTGAAACTGACCTCCTACTGAAGTGAATGCATGTACGTTCATGCTCGGGATATTAAAGGAACACTAGTGCAACAGTGGTGTGAAGCTCGCATATTTTTTGGGGTACAATGAATACAGGATGCCAATATATACTGCACCGTGATTATATTCATTGCGGTATGTACAGATAAGTCTTGAGTTTGCATTTTAGGTGGTTTGTAAACAACTGGACCTTTTCCAAATAAATAAATATTTATTTGCTATAAGGACAGTTTGCAGTGTGCTTCATGTTTGTCAGATGGAATTGTGTGGAGGTCATTTTACTAAGAGATTAAATACAGTAACTTTAGATTTTCCTCATAACTAGTTGCCCGTCTTTGCTCTTTATCCAGAACTTCTATTTCTTTCATTTACTCTCATGTGCAGAACTGCACTCTCTTGGTGGCCTGACAAAGATAGGTAAAACTTTAATAAAAATTCCTTTGATTTATATTCAATGTTTTTTGCTGGCATCGTGGTGGCCTGTTTTACTACTACAGCACCATGTCTGGATGCTGAACGAATTCAGCGACTACTCCCAATTCTATTTCAGATGTATCACATTCTAATTTTCACCCTCCCATAAAATACCTTAGCCATAATTTTTTTATTTCCCACATGCAGGGCTTCAGTTATATTTATGGAATTTAATTTCAAGGATTCCACCCATTTCTTGATTCTGTTTAATTATTAATTATTTAATGACTTTAGTGCACACTCAACTGTTCTCCAATTCTGTGTCATCTGTCAATTTAACTCGTGTTATTACTGTCCCTATCCAAGATATTTATGTAGATAAAAAAATGAACGTCCCAACACCAGTCCGTGTGGAACTCCCAAGGTCAATCCTAACATGTCTTACATAAAGGCAGTTTTAAACTCACTCGGAAGAAACCACTGGTCCATACCCACTGACTTCAATTTCAAAATGAAGCATATGGTTTATGAAATGCTTTTTGCCAATCCAAATGTATCATAAGCCTTATTGGAATAAGAATACTTTCCAGCTTCTTCAATGACAAATAGATTATGTTGGGCATAGCCTCTCTCTGCCCAAACCATATTGGCTATTGCTTAAGATATACATATTTTTTCCCAAGTAACAATTCACATTTATCCCTAATGGTAGATTACAGTATTTTTCTATCAGATACAAGTTTAACTGATGAGCCTGTAGTTCCCTGGATCAGCACAGTCACACTTCTTCTATATTGCTATTATATCATCTTGCTTCCAGTCATCTGGTATGACTCCAAAATACCTGTCCGTGGTATTTGACAATCTCCCCTAGCGCTTCGGGCAATTTATGTCATTAGGACCGCTGCCTTATTTGTCTTCAGTTTTTTTGTCATTTTTAGTGCTGTTCCTCCCTTATGTTAATATCTACCAAGACATCCTAAGCACCGGATATGCCATCAGGCATTCTCTGGTAAAACTCTCAAGAAGGTGCATCTTTAGGGACTCAACAATGTCCTTATTCTTATCAAAGCAATTTTTAATGCACTTAAGCTCCTCTCTTAATTTTCATTCTTTCTACAGTAATATTAAATATTAAACGCTCACATAATGGATTTCCCTCCAGCTGTGAACAATAATTCTTTTGTAAAATTATTGTGAATATATATTTTTTAAAATAATTTTTAATAGAAACCATCTTCCGGGAAAGAGGTAGGATGTTTTTAATTGCCTCGTTACACGTGTGGAACCCATCTGTTCTGGACCATGCCCTCGTGAACACAAAACCCTTGAACTGCAGACTGTGCGCACAAGACAATGCGATCATGATTCAGTCAGAGGGCAAAATTCCACATAAGGGTCTGCATAGTCCCTCTAGCATGATTACTGTACATGCCCTGTGCATTTTTTTTTATATAGGGTGATCCAGTGAAGCCCCAATCAAACTCCAGGGTTAGTGATTGATATTCGACTCACTGAGTGATATCGCCATATCACTGATTCATTTCCCAAGGATAAAGGAGTAAAACATTCCACAGTTTTCCATGTTTCCGAGGGCATCAGGACATGTTGTTGAACTCTGAAACCAGGAAATCCGCACATCTCTGCCCTTTTGTGGCTGATTTCCTTAGCGTGTTGCTACAGTATAATGATGCCCAATGTGATGTGATTGCTTTGGGTGACCTCTGACAGCAGGGAACTGTTTCACGAAGCAGGATTACTGAGTTAGCTGGATAACTGCACTGAGTAAAAACTGGAACCCTCCCAAATCTGGAATATGGTCTGAAGAGAAAACAGCCTTTCTGGGTTTTACTCAGCACAGTTATCCAGCTAACTGAGTAATCCTGCTTTAAGAAATACCCCCCCAGAGCATTGCTTGTTCATATACATTTGTTATCTTCACAAGGTTAAAAAAGGACAAGAGTTTAGCTTGTTTATTTTGAGTGTACGCTTTGAGGTATCAATTCACCAGAGCCAGAGTGTTTCCTGTATTTTAAAAGGTGGCATGGGCTCCCCCCTTGCCTTTATTTGTTGCAGGCTAGCAATCCATACAAGACATTTAATACACAAAGAACAGCAGGCAACATAATGCATTTAAAAACTTACACATTAGCACATCTTTACATATGAACAAGTACACATTTGCCTTTTAACAATGTGCCAGGGCAATTCGTTCTTAGTTATTACTAACTAGTCTTAGCATTATCTGGAGGAACGTTTTTGTTTCATTCGTCCTTTCTTTGGCAGTGACCCTGAGAAATTATTTAATCTTATAAATTTTACATAGGCAATTAAAGGTCCAAATGGTATGACATCCAAATTTCAGTGCATAAAAAATTCAATGAGTACATTTCAAAGGCACACTTAGACCGATTTCAAGAGAATATATTACAATTTGAGAAAAAAACGTCAAAAAAGTCAAAAATGCTTTATATATACTCATATGCTGTATACATTACAAAAAAAGTCCTACAAAATATATTACTATAAATTAACTATAAACACAACCAGAACACACTTACTGGATTGATGGAAATCCAAGTAGGAGTGTGTGCTAAATTCATTTCAAAGACCTCGCTTATGAGAGATGCATTGGAGGGCCACTGCAGTGTGTGCAGATGAAAGTCCTTGGTCTCCCTGCTGGTGATCTTCTCTCATTATCTGTGTATGTTGAATGGGTCAGGCTCCTGGTGCTATTATGTGTGTGTTCTGACAGAAGAACGACATCGTAGATTGGGAGTGATCCAAGTGGTCAGTCTTGGGGGTTTTCTGATTTGGTCCTGGGGTCCCTCTGTATGTACTGGTTTTCATTCATGATCACATCCTATAAATTGTAACATGCGGTTAATTGTTCTCAACTATTTTAATGCCTGTTGTGGTTCAATCTATCTATTTAAGCACATTATGTCATACATATCTATGTATGCCATGAAAAACGTCTTGTATTCATTCTTTTAATCAGTCAGATCAACTAATGATTAAATTTTCTGCTTTGAGATACATGGCAAGTCTTAGTCTTAGAACAGTGTTGGGGCGCCAAGTGTTTGTGGACTTCTTGCCAACTTCTGTTTCCACCAATTACTTTGGCTTAATTAACTGTGCATATCAACAGAACAGAAGTAAAACATTTTACACGAGAAGTCAGCTGTCATTCAGGAGCTTATCACTAAAAGGTAAGATCACATAAATGATTGGGCTAATTAAATATTTAAGAGCTGCTATTGGAATGGAATCCAGAAACATATAACAGTCCTCCAGGAGAGGGATGTAAAAGGCAACCTCTATTTAAAAATGAGGTTATATCTGAGTGATTAACCGTACACTCTTGTTGTTGTCTACCTGCAGGTGGCGCCGTCCTTGGTCAGCGTGTGGAAGGAGCTGTGGTGCAGACTGGTTTTGACCCTCTTTTCCCGCTGCCTGCGGTTACAGAACCACACCCGCACCACCTCCTTCTCCAGGTGCAGCCCCTCCGCCATGCGCACGATCTCCTGTGAGGACGGCTTGCTCTTCTCCATGAAGTTCCTCTCCAGCGCCTCCTTAGCTCCCAAACTGAGGAGCAGAGGGGACTGTACATCACGACACTGCAGAGCTGCACAACAAGGGCTGGTCTGTTTAGGGACTTCAGCATCTGCTCTTAATTAATTCATTAGCCCAGTCATGTGGGCTATCTGACATTTCTGAGTTATGGTGACCAGGGTTGGGGTCAATTGCAGTTCATTTCCTGAATAGAATATCACAGACATTTTTTAGTTAATGAATTGTAGTTCAGTTTCAATGGAACGGACCTTGGCTAAAGCTGCATACTGTTCATGTATCCTTGGTGAAACTGCTTTACTGTTGTGTACAATTCAGATTAAGTGATTGGTTAGAACGAAGACCAGCACACACACTGGCCCTGCGATAAAGGGGTGGTGCACCCCTAGTTACATTTAGGCATTTAGCAAATGCTCTTATTTAAAGGAACATGAATTACTTTTTAAAAAATACATGCAATCGTATATACAACTAGATATTATTTACTGATGCAATTCAGTAGTAAGTCAGATTAGGTAGCATGTTTATGGGTACAACATCAGTTCCCTCATTGCAAATCAAACTCGCGAGTGAGTATAATTGGTCCACAGATATTATATTGCACAAAAACTGATTTGAAGATATAAATTGTGTTAATTTCCATCACCTCGATAATTCTGACACAAATTTTATTAGGCTGGGATTTTCTTGCAGGAAAGCAATATGCCCCCACATAAGTCCAGATGGCATCGCCATCAGCTAAGTGTGAGACAGAACTAGTGCTGTAGCCCTCAATATCCGTTTATTCAGCTTTCGCATTCATCCCTGCTCTCTGACTATCCTGTCCTTTTCACTTGCTTGCCAGATGTCCTTACAACTGTCTTTCTATTTTATGAGGCAATGCATTTATTTAGCTGGATATTGAAGCACCACTGATTCAGGACAGAAGCGGAGAGCGCGGGCAACGCTCACCTGATGGTAGTTCTTCTCTTTCTCTTCCTCTCGTTGATGCCAATCCTCTCATTAAACAAGGCTGTGGAGAGCAAAGACGCGAGCCAATTACCCTTTTACCTAACCTATCCAAGCTTCCAATTTAAACAATAACAGACCATTCTGAAGTGTGGTTGGACATGCTTCCATTGTTTAATGCTGATCTTTATTGTTGACCATCTTAGAGAAATGTGCGAATTGGATTTCTCATAGCTGTTGCGTAAGCTCCCCTTTATCAGTCTCTGAGCGTTAAAACTGTGCAAATTCATCCTTTCTGGTTTTAGAGTAGTGGTTGCGAATCATTAGTGTTCAAAGTAACTTCATATCTTTGTGAAAATGAGTGTATAACCCAGAGGATCCCCTCAGGCCTGAAGGGCAGCAGAATCTTCTGTTTTTGTTTTCATCTTAAAATTAACAACCAGTTCAGACCCAACAAACCAGGGGAGGTGAGATAACAGTCTAATGAGCTGCATTAATTGATCTATTCAGCTCCTAGCAACAAGGAAAAATAGGACACCCTGCAGTCCTCCAGGACCAACGTTGGGGAGCCCTGGTGTACCATCTCTCTCTCTCTCTCTCTCTCTCTCTCTCTCTCTCTCTCTCTCTCTTTCTCTCTCTCTCATTCCCTCTCTCCTTCCCTCTCTCCGTCACTCACCCCCGGCCTGCTCGGCCTCCTCCAGCCACTTGGCCAGGATGGACTTGAGCTTGCACGCGTTCTTGAAGCTGAGCTGCAGGTTCTCGAAACGGCAGATGGTCGTCTGACTGAACTCGGACCCGTGCACTGCTGCCAGGGCCTCGCCCACATTGGTCTGTGTGTACCCTGTCAATCACAGCACTCAGTTCATGACAGTCAGTCTTCAGTATGTTAATCACATTCAAAATGGTAATTATCCAGGAAACTTCAAATTACTAACCCAAAGCAAGGGGCTCTGAAGAACCCTGGGTGCACTGTTTTGTTTTTTATCCTCTTTTTTCAGTTTTGTTTTTAGTGTTACGCTAATTAATGGCATCAGTGGCAGATGAAATTTTCTACGCGTGTGAAAATACACAATAATGAGCCATATGGGACAAGCCATTTTCGGTTGAAACATGGGACATCCTGAACTGTTGCTGACCCTGTGATTCGCCCAGAGGGGAAACCCACCCAGTTTGATCCGGCGCAGTTTGAAGTCGTTGGCAAACTTCTCCAGCTCGCGGATCTGGGGCGAGTCCATGTCTGGGGGCTCCTCCGGGGGGCGGCTCTTCCTGCGCAGCTCCTGTTTGAAGTCCCCCAGAGTGTGCTCATCAGCCAGAACCGCTGGGGGCAGTGGGGGGAAGCTGTGCCCCAGGGCGCAGGAACTGGCCCCCAGGCTATGTTCCGGAAACTTGTACAGGCAGGGTCCCAGCCCACCTGCCAAAGGTGGAGAGAAACAGAGAGCGAGAGAGAGTGAGAGACAGAGAGAGAGAGAGAGATGAGCAGGGATGCTAGTACCAGCTGCCAACAAACTGAGGCACAGTGAAATTGGATTTCACTGACAGAGTGTTGATTTACCATAGAAAGAGCTTCAAAGCACCGAGGCACTCTGTCACAATATAAATACTGTGCTCTCTGTTACAGAATATACCTCCGTCTTTAAACATTTTCACCTTCATGTCTTCCTTTATATTCCTTTGTATTATTGAAAAGGTGTGATGTTTAGTAAAATGTCACAGATGGAGATAAAATGATTGCCCCTGGAGTTAGTGTGTTGAGCTGAAGCTCGGGGTACAGGAGCATTTGGGTTCCACTGAATTTCCCTGACAGCGAATGGAGACATGGAACTCAGAAAGAGCTTAGCAAATAACGAGACAAGCTGCCAAAACAGGCCCACCTTTCAGGATCCAATGTTGGTGCTATAGCTTGGTGTCATTATTTCATATTTTGTTTATTTCAGTATTTCATGAGTTACACAGTTCAGACTTTCATATATTTTTCTGATTTACGCATTCTTGGTAATATAGTGATTAGTGTAATTACTGTTTATATTTTCCTAAATAGGTACATTTTTCACATAGATCCATAGTATAATGGAATCACATTTAACAGTTCCAGTTTTACAGTGGAACTTGGTTAAAAATTTACAACACTAGCCATTTTTATAGAGCTGTGAGGTCTTCATCCAGAGGATAATCATTTGAAAGGGGCCTGTGTTCAATATGCTTAGAAAACTCTAAAATGCTGAATTACAATACCCTTACAAGCATGTCTGTTTGAATTTCAAGTGCACTTAAATTGACTCCAGTCTCTAACAACCAGCGTGGTTTACAACACATTGCAAATTGTAGGGGCCAAACCTCTCACTGGCTCTCTAGGACTTCTTGAAGGCAATTATTTCAACACAAATTTCTGGCTATGACTTCACAGATTTTCCCCTTCTGCACAAAAAACCATTGTAGAAAAGAATATACTATCTACTGATTAGTGAAGTTGTAATACTAGAGGTCTCAATGCCGAGGTAATGTTATTTATACTGATGTGCTTTCCCCCTACCTAACATTAGAGGGCAGCAATACAACATAAAGCAGATCATTCAGACCTAGTCTGCATATGCAATGAACCGTTTAAAAAGAGTTTTCAGATTGAAACTTTAAAAAAAAAGAAAAAAAAAAGAAAAACACATACAATCAAGTGTAAAGCACAAGAATAAAAAATAGCTGAGGAAATAAAATATGGAATGAAAAAATATTGTTCACACTTGAGCACATGTGGCATGAAACAATTTTCTTCACGTAACAGTATACTTCATGATTATACATTTTAAGAAGCACAAATATGTAGCCAGAAATGAAATCATAACCAAAATGCAGTTCAGTCCTGTTAATTACTTGTTATATGCAAATTGAAAATGCATAAACCAATTATAATAAACAAAAAATATATTTTAAATGTGTGGGGTAATGCGTTGTATGCATTTTGTAGCTAATTGATAAGGGTTAACAAAATAATATGATTGTACATATAACAGAAAAACTGTATAAAACTGAAAGGAATTGGAGGTTTGGGGCATGGAGTTTTATATTTCTAATAAAAAAATTCTTTCAAATTCTCAAAAATTCTTAGAAATTCTACATACAGGATTGCGCTTTAATTTTCACGTTAAGTTCAGCTGCATTCATGACAACATTGATATAAAAAACCACAAGGTGATGCAATCCTGAGAAAAGAGGTCTTCATTGCCATTACTGATTAAAAGCAAGTGTTCTGCAAGCTCTAATCTGCATTTTTTCTATTGTGCAATGTGGGAGTATCTAATACGTGTGGGAAGTCTGTCTGAAAGAGACATTCTTCGGTTGGACAGGAAGTGAGTGAATCTACCTTTCGCTAAATAAATAAAACAACCTTTAAACCCTTACTTTGTCTGCCATGCTTCGCCTTTTCGCACTTCAACAGTAGGCTATGCAGAGTGTGAACACTGAAACAACCGAGGGCTGCAGTGACTCATTCATTCCAGACTCTGATATAATACTCTCTGCTTACCCCATTCAGCTTTAGAGGCAGAGAAAGCGTGGGGTTAGTTCTGCACTGCTTGCTTTTCACCACTGCGACGTCTGAGTGAGGTAGTCTTATTCGATTCCCCGATAACGTTTTGCACTCACTGAACACTCTGTGCTTGTTGACGCAACGGTTAGGGTAAGGTTTTTTTTTTTTTCTCTCATATTGCATGAATGCAGCCGGATGTAAGAAACACATTTGCTTACCTGATGGACCATATCTCTAGGCTTACTGAAGTGGCAAATATCTGCACATCTCTGTGGTCGAAAATGTCTTGAGCATGCCTCCATTCCAATAACCAGACAGTCAGTCTGGTAAATCAGGCACTCTGTGTATTGTCAAATTCGTCATTGACTTAGGCGTTCACCGTTAAGTGGTAGAAAATGGGCGTGAGGTCTTAGGCAACACTCTGCACAGTAAACCGTCCAGTGTTTATTCAACTCCAATAGTGTTAATTCGACTGTAAAAGGTAACAAATTCAAATCTGTTTGAATTCAGAGATGAATGAACACTGTTCAAGTTAAATTGACACAGAACATTTTACTGTGATGTGCAGTCAAAAATTAAACCCCGAGTATGTTGCAGTGTATTCCATTTTCAAATGGACTTTCTTGGCTTGCTGACGAAATCAAACGGCTGCAGTCTAGATTGCTTGCTTAATCGATGCAGAAGCAGTATAACCCATGCAGAATGTAAAACGGGTATCTCAAAGTCATGTTGCATCTGTGTTCAAATGCCTACCTTGCAGGGAGTTGGCGCCGTTGACCATATTTGGGTGTGGAACGCTGCAGGTCTGTAGGATACGGGTCTGAGATATGCTGGCGGAGAGCATTTCCTGAGCTTTTGGGGAAAACAGGCAAACTCCGTTATTGTCCCGGACCATGTTCGGGGTCAATTCCATTTCAATCCATTTAACACAGGAAATGCAATTAAGTTCAATTAATGAATTTTAAAATCCGCACAGACAATCATGGTCATTTTTCAACTTATAAATTGAATTTCAATTCATTTCTGGAATTGACTGAATTCAAATGGAATTGAGCCCAGCTCTGTCATAGTACCTCTGATAGTGTTGAGGGAGAGGATTTTCAAAAGATTAGGGCAAGTAACCTGATGTCTCGGTCCAATCTCCACATAAACATTTTCTTTACATCTAGACACCACCAGAAGTTATCCCTCCCCTTACATCTGACTGACAATAGCATACATTCCCTATTGATTTTGATTCCCCAGGTCATTACTGTATAAGAGAACTGACCTACTGGCAGAGCAAAATATTTAGTACACTCTAATACAGTACATGTGGTCCCTGTGAGACTCATATACCCACAAGTCTTTGTCTGTATGGTTTAACAAAACATAGGGGACGTGTGTTACTGACTCAGCACTTAACGTGGTTCCCTATTGTAGCTACGGCCCCATTCTCCGCCTGGCACCTCACCTGCCATCATGCCGTAGGTAGTCTGCTGGTTGCCATAGTGACAGGGAGGCACGGGGTAGTGCAGGCTGGCCGAGGCGTTGCTCAGGGCAGAGGTGGACAGGTGCATGTGGGAGCGCTTGGACGACTGTACCAGGGACAGGCCAGAGGGCACTGGGAGAGCAGACAACGTGATGTCATGATGGACTGCCATGCGCACACGCACGTGCACACATGAACAAACACACACAGACATACACAGTAATTTCGCTCACATTCTGAACATACACTGCACATGTGCCACCACACACGCACACATAAATAAAGATCACCCACACAGTCTTGTAATATGTCCGCATGCATGTGTATGCACACACAAACATACACACACACACAAAGCACACATACACACACACTCACACACACACAAGCACACACACAAATGCTGACATCTCCCACACAGTCCCACAATGCACTGCACTAGTCCTGTAACACAGAACTCTTTTTCTTATCCCGCCCCCCCCAACCGCCCCACCATTGCCACCACCATCTGCTATGCAAATGCATAATGTAAATGATATAAAAAGGATGTTATTGGGAAGAAAGTATTACAATTCTCAATCCATCCTGAATCCAGACAGGAATGGCCAAATACCAAAACAGGCTCTTCAGATTGAAGTAAACATTGGAAATATATTGTACCTTTCCTTTCTGGACCAGAAGTGTTACATTTTGGAACAGCCAAGTACATGGCAAGCACATTTCTGTTAAACCATCTTTATCTATTTTTCAGTTCCACACAAAAGCTTCTCTGTTGAATCTTTTTTCAGCCTCCTGCCCTTTTCTTCGTAGATCGAGAAACTGAAAATCTGAATCTGCCTCTGCATTCTTCAGGTTTTTCATATACCACGACAGGGCAGAGAGGGTCTAAACATGATTGATTGTGCAAAGTATTATTCTTGTCCTTACAGTAGTTTAATACAAATAATTTAATTTTGGTTCAAGCCTTTCAATGAAAATTTTAAATTGAAATAAATAAATGTGCTATTTATACTGTATTTTCTAGTCAATGGACAAATAAGGGTTTGTTCTTTTGAAACAACAGTTTGTCCGTGGAGCGTGAAATAGTATTCACATTTTCGGAATCTTAAAAAGCTACCAATTTTTACATCAAAATGTCAAATTAATGACAGGCCCACCACTGTAATTATCTAAGAGGAAGTCATTGCGGCACAAACAAATCTCAAGACACTTCACTAGACACTTTCATATCATTTATAAATTACATTGCTACTTTTTTAGATGCTTCAATGATTTAATGTGTCAGAACTGGACATCTAAGAGAGCTACTGCTTTTATACAATCAGTGTTGGTGTTTAAATTGAACTGGTTGAGTTAGTATTCTTCCGTTTAAAAAAAACACGGGCCTGATGAACAGATAGATGATTTGCTGTGAAGAAAACTTGCCATTGTATTTACGTTCCAGATAAATTTTAACAAACTATTGATTCACTGTATGTCATTATCGTTGAAAATGCAAACATCTATATAACAGGTCTAGAAAAATTGCCTAAAGGCTCACATATATCAACTTGATAATGTGAATGGGTTGTGATTTTAGAATATGTTATGACTGGGGGAAACTGAAAATGTAGAGTCTGCATTTATTATTACAACATAATCTCACTTAGTGCACAGGCTGGGTTTTGCCCATGGCATATACACAAATTGGATATCAAGTGAACCAATAGGGAATATGATTTACTTGTTTACATATTACTAATTTACAGACTACTGCACTTTCATTGGCTTGTTTTAACAATAATGTTTCACCTGAAAGTATCAATTTATCAAATCTGATGTATGACTGAATATAGTAAGATGATGAATTCATCCCTAGTTTGCTCCCTAGTTCGGCTTGGCATAAGTTAGGTCAGAATAGTGTTCCCTGTGTAAACTGAGCTGTGTTCTTGCCTAGAAATAGCTGTACGAAATGAGTATCGTAACTTAATAAACCTGTGTTTTGTAGTTGTCCATGGCCATGAAATACACTTTTGTACGTCGCTTTGGATAAAAGCTTCTGCTAAATAGATATAATGTCTTATATCTTGTGTCTTATGTTTGGTTAGCTTTAGAAATTATTTAGGTAAATATGAATATGTAAATGTCTCTATATAATCAATTGAACCAGTGCGGTGGAGCCAGTTAGTGCTATGTTGAAAAATGTGTGTTACAGTAGGGTGAGTGAAGTAAGTAAAGTTTCATGTCTGTATATCGCAAGATTTATTTATTAGACATTTTTAAAAATGTCAAAATTAGCTGGCATATTAGATTTATGTGCCAAAATATGGGACTCTGGATAACAGGTAGGCCTCATCTGACACATTACACATCATCTTCTAAAAGAGTGCCAAATTCTCTGTTCTAAATAAACCTATCTCCTAATGCCTCTTACCGAAGTGCCAGACAAATAGATGAATAAATAAACGCATGACATTACAGCAGGGCGCCTTGCATAGCGCTTTGAATGACATTCTGATTTTGCCTGAACAGTTAGGTTGAATAGGGCTTGTATCTCTTAACTGGAGTCACACTTCAGAATGAGATAGGAGCAGTGGAAAGGCTAATCCAATGCAGCTTCTTTCACAAAGGTTCAAACATGGCAAACCCTGATCTCCAACACGCAACACTGGGTCAGCCATTCAATCTGAACCTTTCCCAGACACCCAAGTTGAACTGAAAACAAAAAAAATACAAATAAAGTAAAAATAACAGAAGGGGATGGTAAATTAATTCAAAAGGTTGTCTCTAACTAATTGTAATGCAATACTAAGATTATATCTAGGTCAACAGGGCTAAGTGCATAAATGCACAATGTTTTTAATGACATTATACTTTTTCATTTTACTGGTTTATATAATGACTCCTACGCAGTTGTGGCACTGACAATGAAGCATCTTTTCTGCTTCGTGGCTAACCTTTCGCTAGGTGCTTTTGCTGGTGTCCCTCGACGGGAGAAACCGGTTAATAAGTAAGCGTAGGAACGTAGGCGGCGCGGAGGAGCCGGGCTTACCTGCGGACACCATGTTGGTGGCGTGGGAGGAGACAGGCAGGCAGTCCCCGGCCCCCGGGTGGTGCATGAGCAAGGGCAGGGCGGAGGAGTCGCCCGCCAGCGTGGTGAAGGAGTCCGTGCTGGAGAACGTCTGACACGTCATTCCCGCTGCGGAAGGGGGGGTGGGGTGGGGGGACTGGGGGTAGGGGGAGTCGCCTGGACTGGACTGGACTCTCTGTGGGCCTTGGGGACTCACCGGTGAGCCCACCTGTCTGCCACTTGTGGCAGTGTGCAGGTATTTATACCGGCCCCTCCGGCCAGGCTCATTCATGTTAATAATGCTCTCTCCCACCGGACCCGCTGCGGTGTCAGAGCCCCGCCCTCCCCCTGCACAAAGCCCAAAGCCCTGATAATTAGGAGAAAAGGTGAAACCCGACACTACCTCGGCTTTCCTCCTTGTTAGTGAGTGTGTGCACATAAACGCACACATGCTCTCTCTCTCTCTCTCCTGCTCACACACACACGCAGTCTCTCTCTCTCTCTCTTTCTCTCTCTCTTGCACATGTACACAAACATGGGCAGAATTTTCTTTCAAATCAGTCCATTCTGGACATTAATAAAAATGTAATTAATGAATTGAAAATTGCAATTCTATTACAATTACAATTCAATTCCTGAATGTGTGTGTGACTGTGTGCATGTGAGTGCTCTAGAAGCTAATCATGTCTGTTGATCTCCATTCCTGCTGAGTTTTAAATGTTCAAAACAGGACCTCTGCATCAATCTTAAGACAATCAAACTTGTTTGAGATCATTTTTATGGATAGTTTTCCTCATCCATAATCATCCATTTCTCTGGTCATCCATATGTTAATGCAATTCTGCTCAAAAGGTATGCAATAAATTTAATATGAGGAAATAATTAATTTAAATGGCTTTTTGATGAATAATAATTATTCCTTCAAGCAAATGGACAAATTAGCATAGAATTTATTAATACTGATCATACTTATTTTTTTCTTGAAGGAAGGAATTTCTCATAAGAAAGGTTAAATGGAAGACTTTAATAAGATGCTCTCTCTTCCATATGTTAAGCATATCAGCAAATCAGCAAAAATCATTTCAATGCTCATTTCGAACACCATCTATTGAGCATGAACGACTCACTTGAGCATTTTTATCTGTTTTTGTGAATGGACAAGCAGCAAGACTTAAAAGTCAGCTGGAATATTGTTCTGGGCTACGAAATGGAAAAAGTAACTTCCCTGAGGAACAGATGAACCCAAGCATTGGCCATTCTTCCGACTAATAACCAAGTAGCCGCAGGGTAAACACTTGCTTGTATAAAAATGTAATTGTGGCATTTAGGAATAATGGACTATAGATTTCTTTTGAGCTGGGGCGTGTTGAAGATTTACAAGGCTGGTCAACCAAACTGAACCATCTGGCTGAAAAGGATTATGGAGGATGTGGCTGGTATTATTTCCAGTGCAATTGTGCGATTGTCGAAAAGAAACGTCTCTAAGCCTCATTACGGCTAATTTTGACTGTCGCACTGGCCGCATTGTTCTTGTTTACCTTAATAATTAGAGTTATAAACTAGAGCTAGCAGGTGATCAAGCAGGTGATCACCTAACAAAACCCTTGTTACCTGCTGAATGTGCGAACAGTAAGCTTTAAAATGTGATAGAATGGGAGCTTTAGCTCCTCCCATTTTATTGCATTTGATCCATTACATTACATTAGCAATCACACAGACGGTCTCTGCAATTTTTTAATTGGGGGTATAGTTCCACTTACAGGGCATTCAAGAAAGGCTTGCTCAGTCAGGAAACTGACCAATCAGGTAAGGATGACTTTCAAAAACTCAGGAATAGATTGAGAATAAGAATTATTTTTATTTTCACGCTCAGCACATTCTAATTGTTTTGTCTTACCTCAATAATTAATACATACAACTCCCAGGATTAATCTTCAATTTTTCAGTTTTATAAAACGAAAAGGCGCTGAAACAACTCTATAGATCGATCTGTGAATGATTTGATGTGCGGCTCAGTTAATTTTTCACCACCTCAATGTTCTTTTTATGTGCATGAATAAAGCAAATGTCAAGAAACGTATAATAGACCTGGACCATTTCCCAGTCTGTCTGATGGCAGCTTGCAATTTCCAGGACATTTGATAAAAGGAAGCAGGCCATTAAAATAGAACCACAATTTATAAGCACATGTTGATGTTTCTCCAATATAAATTGGAATGAACTCCAATGTAAACTCAAATCCAGAAGTCCATTAGCCGGGAAGAATACGACCGCAGTACATCTCCTTGCACGATAGTCACTCAAACATGGGTACGATTACACACACACACACACACACACACACAAGCACTCATTCAAGAACATGCAAGCACACAAACCAAAGCATGGCATACAAAGTTCAATGTTTGCCGATGTACTCTACAACAGTTGCAGCATGTGGCGAACCATCCTTCGGACAGGGGGACCAAGTACAAGGGGCTGTCAAACGTGAGATTAGCCTCGTGGCTAAAACCCCTTTTTCCCCAAGACGCTGGGACAAAGCGGGGTGCTCTCCGAATGCAAGAACACCTTTATTACTGAGTCTCATGTGCAAATCCACCCCCCACCCCACCCCTTGCTAAAGGCAAAAGGCCCACATGAATGACCAAGAGCGGCCGAACAAAGGCCCCTCAACCTAATTAGGATCGGGCCGGGTGCGCGTCGGTTGCTCCCCGTGGAGGGGCGCGCAGGCTTGCGATGGGGCCCGTTGATGGCGAGCACCTGCCCTGTCACTGTCCTCGCCTCAACCCGCTCTCACGGGCTCCGCTGGCGGCCTTTATCCGCCCGGATCAGTGGGAACCGTGAGACCCCCGGCCTTCTCACAGGTATCACATCAAACTAATGAGGGGAGGGGGGAGCGCGCCGCCACCGTGGAGCGCAGGCCCGGTCGGACCCGACCCTCGGGGCGCTCCCACGGAGTCGACCAAATTAAAGGTCCGTGATGGGACCGCGGCGCAGGTGATCCTGCCTCGGCCGCTCGATGCCACCGTACAGCATGCGCGCGATTAGCGACTGAGCGACAACAAAACCGTCCCGCAGCTAGACGAGCCTCGCGCGAATGAATGCTTCTGATTCACCGTATAAACACGTCTGCCCTTAAGCACTTCACCTGCAGCGCACAAAAGGCCGTGCGGCGTTATTTAAACCGCTTTAAATGTTTCCTTTCCTCGGGTCAACGATTAGCGCGGCGCCGGTCAAAACAATGACTTCGCAATGACTGAAATTGCTAATATCAAAACCTCTCCTCCCACTAGCAAGCAGATGTATAAAACGCAAATGGGGTTGAGCCATTATAAATGCAGCTTTAAACCAGAAGCCCCTGCCATCTGAAGGAAAATAGCGGGCTCGCGTTTAATTTCCTCATTCATTATGCAAACATGAACTATTCGAGAGCTCAGCGTATTGATGCATATTAACGGCCCCTAATATTTTATTCCTAAAACATCTGTCCAAAGGGGCCAGGGAATCAGATTTCCCTGTATAAACAGTGCCCATGTAGGTAATTTCATCAGCATATGCAACTCTCTTCTTGTACTAAAAGGTTAGCGTGAAAATCCAGAGGGATCCATGGTTGTCTGGTCTCAGCAGATTGCTGTGATTATTTTTCTTGGTAGACTTTCCTCCACCCCACTTTTGTTTGACAAATTAAATAAAATAATCTCCTGAGATAATAATCTTCTACTTGTATTGCTCAGGTACCATGTTGGCAGTTCTTGGTATTATGTGAATTCGATTAACTAAACGGTTTCGACCCTTCCAGTGACATAGATCATCCGGTCTTGAAACATGAAAAAGGAGGGAGAACACAGTACAGCACAGGTACAAGGATTTAAACAAATAGATGATGAAGTTAACATTGGTGAAATTATTATTTTTTTTGATATGTATCAGCAGAAGTTATAATTCACATTGGTTAAAAATCCAAACTCATAATTATTTCACTTTTGACACAGTAACGTATAAGCAATACATAAATACATAACGATACAATTCTGTAAAGATAATACAAATAACCAAACAATTATAAGTTATTTTGGTTACCTAAAGTTGCATTATATACTTTCATAAACAACACAAAGTTTTGCTTTATAATGAATGTACACTCCCATTAAATGATACCATTTCAGGTTACGTCCTAGTCACACATATACGAGCACATTTGCCAAAATGTCTATTTCATTGACATGATATAGTTAAAAGGAAATACATTGAAGAATGAAATGCTGAGACTAAGTTATCTGAAGTAACATACCATTTTTTCTCTCAGAAATCGCCCCTGGTTTTTCCTTTTCTTATTCTTTCTGTTCCCAAAGCATGAGCTGTTCATTCAGAAAGAAAGGACAGAAAGAAAGGTTCTCTTCCTTCTCCTCCACGCAACTGTGCGACTTCATTTCCTGGATAACATACATTATTTCATGAACTAAATACATTTATTGAACTCATTGCTGAATCTTTAAAGAGATGTTGTATTACTATCAATATACACATGCCAAGGCTTCTGCTTTTCACCTCTTTCCATAGTAATTAAGGAGACTGTTGTTGTAGAAAATATTGAGTCGTTCCATTCACCAAAAAAATACCTCCTTTCTTTCATTTTTCTTCAGTGAAGAACATTTGTTAGAGGCTGCATCTACAGTGAATGGGTATATTCAAAACAAATAAAGATGCCAGAAATGATCCAAGATGAAAACTAATATTAATATTAGAACTAAGGAATATTTCATTGTAGAAATGAATTGCGTCTAATGGAGGCAGCTTTTTAAATTCTAATAGATGTTTTGTATTTTTGTAATTTAATGTTACACCATTTTCATTCTTGTTTTACTCAAGTAATCTACAGTTAAATGCAAAAGTACTGGGACAGTGACATAATGAACTGGTGAACTCAGCAATAGCAAAATATCTAGTAGACCACAGTAGACCACTGTAGTGGATGACCAAAAAATACTTTCAATTGCAAAGATAAAACACTTTTCAAATGTTGGACAGATTAAGGACACTCTCCAGGATGTAGGCATGTAGATGTATTAAAGACTACCATAAAGACTACACCAGCATAACCTCAGCAAATTCATTGTAAGATGCAACACATTTAGCTTAGAAGTCGTTGTTGAAACAAAACAAACAAAACGTAATATTCGGAAAAGTCATTGGCTAGGCTGCATTTTTAACAAAAACTGCTGTAAATGAATCTGACGACTGCACTTACCTCATAGCCCTGTTAACCACGTCATGCCTGACTAACCACATTTGTGATTTTTTCCATTACAGTATCTTTACTATTCCTTTTACAGGAATATACTGTGTAAAAATATAATCTTTTTTAAAACAGTTGTGTGTACTCAGAGTTCATTGCAGTCAAAATTTTGTTTTAATTTATGCTTTTGATTTGTATCTTTGGAATTTTTACACTCCCCATCACTTCTCTAGATACATATTAGTCACACATTTCATCCACCTTACTCCTGTCAATCATAGAGTGTCTTCAGAAAATAATTTTTCCTCAGAGTTCTTGAAAGTGCACTGGTATCTAAGCAACATGTTTAAGGGAATTGTCAATTGCTGTGACCTCCAACTGTAAAGTTTTTTTTCATTTGTGCATGTTCAGGAAAGACTAATGTTAAATCCTGTATTTATAGTGTTTGTTTATATGCTCAGAATGTGGTCTCTGTAATTTCTACAAATAGCAGGATTATTCCGTGGCTGGCTAAATTCCTTATCGTATGTGTGGCATGTTTTGTAGGTCCTAAAATGGTTCAGAATGATTATTTTCACAATTGCTTTATTATTGCACAAATAACAGAAACAAACAAAAGTTAATATATGGATAGAAAAATCCCAAAAGAGAGAAAATATTGCATGCTAATGTAATTTCTATCATCTTCACATAAATAAACACATATAAGGATAATTTATGAAATATTTAAAGAGGCACAGTCTCCTGAGTGGGGAATCCAGTTGAGGCTTTATCTAAGGCTGTGATGCAGAATGTGGCCTGTAGCCCTGTAGGGTATTGCACACTTGGCCATAATGTCATTCAAGGAAGAAGAGTTGCGTTGGGCTAGTTATCTCCCACCTCCTTGCTCAAGAGTGAATCCTTTGGTCAGTCAGGCAACAGCGATCTTCCACGAAGCAGAGGCATCAGTTGGGCAGTCCCACAGCACACCAACTGTATAGTTCCGCTGGTCGGGTTGCAGAAGTTTTTAAAGGAGCACTGGCTTGCATGCACACTCCTGAAGTGTTGGAGAACACCACAGCGTAGCACGGTCGTACAATTATGAATAGGCAATAAAAAAACCCGTTCCTCCTCTTTGCCTCCAAACATTCCCAATTGTGGTAACTGGACAAATGTGCAATTAGTTTAAAGTGTATTTATTGATTTATTTTTCTTTTTGTTATGGGATGCTGAATATTGGAACATTCTCCATCTTAAACAGAACCCATTTCAGCTTCTTCACTTCTTGAAAGCACATATTCATAATAATAATTATGATAATAATGAAACCCTTCCTCTGCTCTGTACACAATATGCACCTGCCCCTGATATATCCCTGAATAGATTTTTTTTTTTTTTTAACGTACAGGTGCATCACTTACTCTCATAATGATGCTGCTTGACATCTGGGACTCTTTGTTACTGCTCTCAACAAGAGCAATAAAATTACAAACCTATTCAGTTTATCTCAAACATTTGTCTTATTTTTCAGTGAGGATCCTACTAAACAGTAAAATATAATAAAACATCAACTTGTTGATTGATAGGTCAGAAAAATACCTGCATTGCTTGACCTTAGTGTTACGACACCAGCCAGAAAATGGCAACTGCCTGCATTGGTATTTGTTGTACGTTCACACTTCATGAAAACTGACAAGGAAATGGCTGTCTTCAGCCTCTTTCCCTTTTGTTGCCCAGGCTGGTAGCAGAGTTTCCCTTGCTCACGTCCACCTCAATTACGGTCAAAACAGAAACTCGAGAAGCTACACTTTGTGACAGGGAGAGCCGTCCTTTAACAGCTTGGGAGGTAAGAAATAACTACCCTTTCACAGCAGCACTACAGCCAGCAGGATAAAAAAACCCAGATTCTGGTCTCGAGACATGCATTACTCCGTGTTTTTGTTAGCATTTTGGTACTACAAATAAAAAAGCGGTTACCTGTGCAGCTGATCCCCTCCATTTCTCATGCATGTCTGTGAGGGTTCATTGCATATTTTAGCGTGTCTGTGTTACCCAAGATTTACTGGCATTTGTGAAAACAGAGATTGTATATCAGAATGATATTTAACCAGCGCAGTTCAACCCCCAAGTTGAATCTGCCGACTACAGGATGCACATGTTAATCCTTGTTTATCTCTGCAGATGCCAGAATGCATACCTTTTAAAATTTATTTTAGATTCAGTTACTTTCCACTGGAGTTTGTTCCACAACAGGTGCTCCGGAGCTGTGTGTTATTGCCGTTGCTTTTCATTGTGACTAGAAGCCTTTTAAAGAGCGTCCACAATGTGATCTCAGATACGGGTGAGATGTTAGGCAGAAACTAGAGCTGGCCAGAGCATCACAGTCTGGTGTGAAATGTAATAGATTAATAGTTTTGTATTTTTCTGACTGTATACTCTAGGCTATATTAGTCAGCAGGCAACTCAGCCCTCAGCAAACTACTCAGCGACTCTGAAGTAGTTTTAATTTGTGTCAGCACAGATGAAAGCAAAATCTTTAAAATTAATGTTGTTTAATGTTAATCAGCAAACGATTTCCTAAGCAGGCAAACATAACAAGCTGGAAACCAATCCTATGTAAATGCTTGGGTTGATGAATATTTATCAGGTCAAGCAGGATGATCCTGCAATGATCGGTGGTATCATGAACAAAATCTGTGTGTCTGTTTTATGCACATCAAAAGCTTTCATCCATGTGGTATGTATGAATCAATACATAACTCAAATACTAATACAGTTGATTCAAAAAATCAGAAGAGGCTAAAATGGGAGAAAAAAAACAGGAAATGACAGATAATTTTTTTTAAAGCTGTTCCTGAGAATTCTGGTTTTCAGAGATGCAAGCTTTTTGTAAAACGTCAACAAAATGTTGTAGGTTTTTCTATCAAGGGCAAAATGTGTGCATTAGATACGTGTAGACCCATTAAATAAGAGACAAACCAAATGAATCGGTACTGCAGTACTGCAGAGAGAATACTACCATTCAGTTGTCACTTTTTTTCTTTAGTCCAAATGTTGAAAACACAGTTGTATTTGTAGATCTGTTTCATTGCTTTCAACATCTTCCATCAATTTGTGAAAGTGCAAACAAGCCCTCATTCTCCCCAGAGAGTGCTGCCAACCCTTTCAGCTCTGCAACAATAAGCCATTTTTTATTTTGTTGGCTCAAACACATATTGCCACCAGATATACAGACCAATCGGTAATGCCTGTTGCTGTCCTAGTTTGTATGAAAGTGCTGTGTTAGGTGCATTCTTCAGCTTTTGATGTTGTTTTATTTGGATTTGCATTTTGTTTTCCTAAAATATATTTCAATTAGGTGTTAGGTGTATATTTTCACAATTTTGTCTTGCTGTATCAGTCTTTACAAGTGCTTCCTTCTATATATGCTCCAAGTGTGTATGTGTGTGTGTGTGTGTGTGTGCGTGTGCATGTGAGGGTAAAGGAGACAGTTAGGATAAGGCCTAATCAATAGTCCATATGTCTTTAGGCACACTCCAGCTGCTGCTGTCTGTGTTAGACCACTATAAACTTCTCTGTCAGATGGCACAAACAGGTAGACATTTTCTTTCTTGCATGGTAGACAGATCAGAGCTGTTTTGGCGGCACGAGGGAGACCTACACAGTATTAGGCAGGTGGTTGTAATGTTGTGGCTGATCGGTGTATATGTCATATATTTATTAATCTGGAGATAAATAATACCTTGAAGCTCATTTCTGACATGAAAAGTAAGATATGCTTACTCTTGCAGGAGCAGTAAACAGGACTTAACATTGGTTTTCAGATGAAGTATGCGTGTGTGTGTGTGTGTGTGTGTGTGTGTGTACATGCGTGCGTGTGTGCGTGTGTGTGTGTGTGAGTGCGTGTGTGTGTGCACGTGCGTGTGTGCATGCGTGTAAGCGTGCGTGTGTGTGTGTGTGTGTGCGTGTGTGTGTGTGTGGTGGCCGCATATGTGTGCCTCAATTTCATATAGACATAAAAGTGATTATAAATTGTAATGAGGGGCAGTAATGGTGAGTATATTTGACAGGATCAATCAATAGTGTAGTGAATTATTTTGACACTTCCAGAGTGCATGGTTAATTGAAATGACCCTGTCAAATGCTGTGACATTTTACATTTTGATGAAACTGCTCCACAGAGTATGTTATGCTAATTTTTCAGGGAGGATTTGAACTGTAGTTACTGCGCCACTTGATGAGTCTTAATTATCAGTTTCTCATCTATTAGCCAAGCATATCTGGTTTAATTTCTCTCCAGAATCTCCCACGTTACCATTCTGATTTGCAGCTGTAGAAATTCACCAAATGTACTATCACGATTTTTAGAATACCACATTATTTGTTCATGACTGGTCTGACATGATAATTATTATAGACAATGCTTACTCATGGGAGAAAATTCATGAAGAAATATGCATGAACCTTAAATCTGCTTTGCTTGTAAACCAATGTGTTGCTTCTGTATCTAAGCTGTTCTGTTAAAGAGCTGACATGCTTTGCATTAAATTCATTTTACTATAAATTACAAACTTACATTATATATATTATAAAAATATTTTTTTCATTTCAGTGAGATTTCATTCAGTGGTTAAACAAAGGTTGAATAAGTGCAATTTTTTAAATTCAGTTGCTATGCTTACCACCACGCGTGGTTACAGTATCCATCACCACCCTAGCATAGTTCATCAGCTTCCGGGGATCATTTATCAGGGAGTGACAGAAGGTTCCGGAATTTTCCGGCGGCATTACAGTCTTTTAGGGCTTTGGTTGTGACTGCCTGTCAAATAAAGATTTACAAAAAAATTAAAAATGAAAGAAAAAAAAGAACAGACTTTTCCAGCCTCTGCATAATACAGTAAATCCCACTCAAGCAGATGATGCCAAGATATGAGTGTGGATTCAATAACCATGGCTGCACTTCAGTTTTGTGTTTAATAAAAAAAAGCACCCATGTGAATGGAATTCACCCACCATTTTGGATTCATTACGGCACTGATTCACCTTTCACTGACTTCCATAGGCTTGTTGCATCTTATGTCCATTTCAATAAAATGCAAAGGCTTTATAAAACAGATGCGAAAACCATTTTTTAAATGAAAAAGGTGGTTCTCTGTCATAAACGTTTGAAGCACAACCCCTGTTGAAAGCAGATGCGGTGCCTTCGCTATGGAATCTCTTTTCTAGCCGTTTTGTAGCAAAATTGTGAGTCAATTATGTGTTCAAGCTGAGACAAAAAGCAAAGGGATGTTTGTCTCACAGCAACCGTCCTGTTACCAATGAGCTGCACTGTGAAGTGATACGTAGCATTGCTGGAAAGCACGTACGGGCGGATGACCTTCTGTGACCAGAGATATGACTCGTTCTAATTGTAGATATTAAAACAGTCGCATAGTCCAACCAAATGATATGCCAGATGCTTACATTAAATACCATTAAGGAGTGCTCGGTCGTGACTGTAAAGAAACCACCGGTCATTAGAGATTTTTAAAATAATGCCTCATGCCACATTGAAGTTCAAGGTAAATAGAGCATTTGTTTTACACTGACGCTCGGTGTGCTTGTTTAGAGTATCTAAGGGGAACCTGTTTCCATGGTTACCACATCACGCTAATGCAAAGGAATGTTGTGGATCAAATGCAGCGTTAGAGCCAGTTATGTCCACACATTACACTGATACACAGCCCAAGAACAGACATTGATGGCATTTTTAAAAGCCTGACACCTGTCACCTGTAAATCCTTCTTTCTTTTGTTACAGCACAGAGGATTTGCTGTTCTTCCTGTTTAAACGGCACCTCACATCTTCCATTTATGTATTTATGTAATGTTTCCAAAGGGTTTGAAAAGAAAAGAAATATAATTGGTAACTGTACAGCAACCGCAGGTGTTAATTTTCACATGAGCAAAATGAATTAACCTATGGCTGTTATATCCCCTTTTGTTTTCATGCTGATATGTCTTAGCCTTATCCAGGTTAAATACAAAGAAAACAAAGCATATGTATTCATTCCCTATACACTGGATCACCATTTTTTCTACAGCTTGTGCCCTACAGGGATTTAAATTTGAATTACAATACATATCTTTGTGAGGGTTCCATAGGTACTGGATTAGAACTATCACTGGACTGGAAGCTGGGTTTACAGAGGGTGCCTTATATGTTTAAAGAATAGAACAATGGATAGAACCTTTTTTGGTTCCATCACTAACCTAGCTATCTGTAGACTTTTCTGAATCTGTAATGTGTTGTAATGTTTGCTGAAAGTATCAAAGCCAGGTTAAAAATCTGATGGCCCAGTGACTGATTTGACGGTCTTCATTTAATTTATAACCAGCATTAATTTGTCAGAAAATGTGGCAACAAAAGCAGTCCAGAAACAAATCCAGCCTAATGTTTATTTATTTATTTTTTCAGAGTGAAATTGGGTAGGGAAAAAGGAGAATTCAAAGATTTTTTTGTGTTATGCTTGTGTAATGTTCTCATATGCCTGCACATAACGGAAAATAATTTTCTCTTGAAGACAAACTGTCTTATCTTTCTGTCTTTCTCTGTCTTATCTTTCTGTCTTTCTCTAAGTCATATTCTTAGATAATACAAATAAGTATGGTTTGATAGATTTGATAGATTCCATATGTGTCAGTAGAGGGTTTTGACGGGTTTGAGAGGTGGATGGGTTGAGAGGTAGAGGTGAGGTAGTGTTGAGGTGTAGAGTAGCTCTTCTTCAACCTTGTTCAGTTGCCATGCCTAATCTGCACCACACACTTGATGTAAGACACATTTATTGCACATTTATTATGTATGCATTTAGTTACACGTCTGAAAACAGAACATTTGCGATGTATTTAATTCAGGCATTTCAATGTTAGAGGGTTACATACGATATAATTAAGTTGATTAAACATTAAACTTTTAGTCTTTCCCGGCTTGAGGGTGTCTACTGTTACCTGTCACTGACTAGGAGTTATGTTGCATACATACAGAAAAAACAAACAACAAAGCCAGCTCTTGCAGGTGAGAATGGATTAGACTAGCATGTGTCCGCATCTTCTGCATCTTTAATACCCATAGCTGGCTCTGAGGTAACCAATGGAAATGTCCTATTTATATACATATACTATTTATTGTGGGGGGTGGAATGGGGGGATTGTGTGTAGGGACTGGTGAGCAAATGTTAAGGAATAAGGATACGAATTAAAATGAAAGAAAAAATTGAAATAGTGAAAAAAATAATAACGAAAAAAATGAAGAAAAGCTTTGTGATACCTTCACATGTCCACATGTTTCTAATAGCTACACTGAAATCAGCATGCGAGAACATTGCTGTGAAATCATCTTTAAGTGGCAATTGACCTCTCATCATGGTTGACTGGGGAGGTGTAATGTTGTTTAACAGTTGCAATCAAAGAAGGCTCTACTGACCTCATGCTGAGGGATGACTAACATTCAGGTCAGAAAACTGCTACAAAAATGGTGAGCATACTTAGATATCACTTATTTTAAGGCCTGCACAGAGCCCTGGCCTGACCCTCATCCAACACCTTTAGGATCAATTGGAAAGCCAACTGCGATCCAGGACCTATCACCCAATCAGTGCCTCAGCTCACTAATGCCCTTCTGGCTGAATGGAAGCAAATCCCATGCAATGCTCCAACATCTTATACTAAGACTTCCCAGAAGAGTGGAGATTGTTATAGCAGTAAAGACTGAACCAACTCCATATTTATGGCCATAATGTTGGATAAGATATTAGATCTCAGGTGTACACATACTTTTGGCCATGTAGTGTAAGACCCAAGGTAATCTATACATCGTTGCCTTAAGCATCTGAAGAAAAAGCATTGCATTGACTTGGGAGTTATTTGCAGTTAATACCAGTCCTAGTTTAGGGTATTATTTCTCCTCACTTTAAGCGCCAGACAGATTGAATGAGTGTGTTTGTTTTTTGTTTTTTTTGCTTTTGTATGAGCCCATAAAAGCCCCTCAATGAATAGAGCAATTGGGATTTTATTGCTTATTGTCAACATTTTACGGGGAATTATGCACGCAGGGGCCTCTAAGCAAGAAAATTGGATAGCAATTTCACAAAGGTATGGAGAAAACAAAATTTCAACCACTTAAACATTGAAGGCTTTCTAAGAGTATCATCAGGCAAAGGAAAATTCCCTGGCAGGGCACTACAGACCTTGTTCTCAATCAACTTCTTTTACGTCATTTGAATTTGGGTTTTCGCTATTGCGCGTTCAGGATAAATGAAACACTAATTTACCGGGGTAACACGAACTGAAGTATTTCCAGGGTCAGTATCAAAGACTTGGCTCTCACTCCAGAGTGGTCAGCGCTCCCCCTGGCACAGAAAGCATTCAGTCAGGCCCCCTCCATCTTAGATCCAGCTCCTCTCTAACCCCAGCCGTTAATGGCCGCCGCACCGCTAACGGAAGCGCGTGGGTACACTCGCCAGCCCGCCAGGACGACCGCGGATGTCCTCGCTCAGGCGCCAGAGGAAGTAGGACTCAATTAACATCTTCGGCATCTTCCTGCAAAGGCTGGACTAGAAATATTCTGACTCACTGCCAACATGTGGTGGATTAAATTAATTGTCTGCCAGGAAAGTACAGTACATGCTTTGTTATTTTTGATCAAAGGAAATCACCTCTTGTGAAAATACGCACTTTCTGCTCCTCTGAGGATACAGAAGGTTCAGGTCTGTTTGACTGGGTATATTTCTGGATTGTGCAAAGGTCCATCTGAGCTAAAAAAAAATATATATAAAAAGATATGTACGCACTCTGTTGAAATGCTTCCAACCATGTTTAAAGGCACAAACAATATCTAGACCTGCAGTGGTTTTTGCCTTTGCCAGGTCTTTCCAGTGGCTTGCATTGCATCCTTGTAGTTATTTTTAAATGTTGTTGGTGCCTCGTGAAACAGAAGTTCTTGAACCTGAAATCGGTCCTGGAGGCAAATGAAAAATTATGTAACAGAATTATGTAATGAAAAGAAGGACAGGTGAAGTAACCAAAATGGCACTCACATTGCAACCACCTGATTAAAAATGTAAAGATATAATTTTGAAATGCATTACGGTTCATTAAGTGTTTCTCTTCGAATAAATCGCATTGAACTGAATGGCAGCCACCGTGTTTAGTATATAGCTTTGTATAAGGGCAGCAGAAGTCATTACTGTCAAATGGAGTGTGCTCGATATTGAAAGCAAGCAACATTACTAGTGCTTTAGTAATGGGAATTGCTTTACTGAACCCATGTTTTAATGAAAATGTTTAAACATGGATTAGGTAAAGCAATCCACCGACAAACCAAATGTATTTCAATTAGCTTTATTGAAAAAAACAGATATTGCATTTCTGTAAACTTTCGCTTGGAATCCAGAAACAGACTCGTCATCCTCCCCTCCTTCTCCCCCCCATCATCTCCCCACCCACAATTTTGACGTCATGGAAAAATGAAAAAAAAAATCAAATGTTGAAAGAAAGGCAGAGATTGGGAGCTAGCATGAAAGGGTAAGGGTGCATTGCACTTTTACACTGATTGCAAAAGCTTGAGGCAATAGCGTAAGGGGTTGTCTCCAAATTACTCTCCATATCTCCATCTCTAAACTCCAGTTACAATTATACTCATTCTTACTAATGGTGCATGGAGAGCATTTTGCACAATGTGAGGAGCTGCATTATGCCTCTAGGCAAGTATAGTTAGTTCCTCTAACCTTTGTCCCTTGATACTTCAACCATCAAAAAAATGGCCTGATCAATCTGATGCCTTCCAATTTTGCTAAATCCTGGGTTGAAATTAAGCTGTTCAGCTGAGCTAAAGAAGGCTCGGTGCTTAGGTGGAGAACTGCTCTTGAGTAGGCAAGGTCAGTCAGGGGATGCTTAGAGTGCCTGTGGGATGACGATGGTGTTGGATCGAGCAGAGCAGCGTTTGCACCCAGCCACCACTCATTGCTGCTGGGAAGAAATCTTCCAATTACACAAACCACACCAATTACCCATAATTTCACACCGCGAGTCATCATTAAAATATTAACCTTATAAATTTGCCTCAACAGTTCAACAGGTAAGAGGGAGAGCTTATTGGCTCTTCATTCTTGTGTCTCAGAAAGTACTGTACTATTACTGAAAACTACAGTAAGGTGTGCAAAGCTGGTTCTGGGGAAGGCCCGATGACTCACAAACCTTGAGTCTGTGAGTCATTGAACTCTTCAAAATGCAACAGGTCTGAATTATGCACGAATGTACTTATCCATTCATTTTTTGAATGTTCAAACCCCAGGGAAAAGTAAGCGGAAAGCACTGGGTGGTACAGGGCTTGAATAATTTACTTTATTGCTGTAATGCAATTACAATCATCCAAAAGGAAACATTTGATTTTGTTCTTCACTTTCAGCCAAGAGAAGGCACTCTCAGGGAACACTGTATGCTAAAAATATGCAAATCACAATTAGCAGCAACAGGATTTTGAGTTGAAGGAAACTTTTACAGTGGCAGTGCCTGGGATGGCTCTCCCCTTAGCCCCAGTGCTGCAGAATCTAGCCGGCAGGCTTTTGACAGGAAAGGGGTCTACAGACCTGGTCCTGGAGAGCTGGAGGATCAGCGGATATTTGCTGTTACTCAGCACTCAGTTCATTAATCAAAGCAGACAGCTGCAGCTAATCTACCTCACCAGCTTTCTTGGGTTTGATCGTGTTGCTAATTTTAAGGTTAAAACAAGAAGCAGTACTCTCTAGATCCAGGGTTGGAGCTCCCTGTTGTCAGGAGGCATGATTTCCATTCCAACCATGGCCCTGGGTTATTCTTTATGTGTGCTGATGTGTGTTAATGTCTTATTTTCAATTCTAGAGATATAAAGAGCTGTTAATCGTTTCTAATTAGACACTTTTTGTATCTAACGATGAATGGTTTATCCACTTAATGCCTCCATATGCCAGAAATAGATATTCAAGCAACAGAAAAGGAAAATTTCACATTCATTTAATTAGAAATTTTGAATCAGTCGTATCAGTTCTTAGACAACTAATGCTTCAATTTTCTGTAAGGCTTTCAGGCTGATGATTCATTTTAAAAGCGGATACATTTTGCATTGATTAATTGATGGCTCCACAGCTGAATCTGTAGGCACCTGAGGCTGTGTTAAATCGGAATTCCTCTTTAAATTTCATGTGCAAGTAAATGCGAGCATTACACTTCTTCACATACTCAGTCAGGTCAGTCAGTTTTAGTGATTGCTATTTTAAGTTGCCAAACTGTTTGTGAAGAAAAAAACAGTAATTCATATTTTCATATATGGAAAAATTTGTGGAAAATAAAAATTATGAGATTGAGCAAATGATAGTGAGCCAAACCTCCACAATGTTAAAATCTGTTTCGTTAGAAAATAACTGAACTTTTAACACATTTTCAACAACCTTAATTAATCACAAGATAATAATCAGCATACATTGGTGGTACATCAGGATTCGAGTCAGGCAATTTCTGGCATACAGTACCCTTTAGACTGCAAGAGTTTCTAAGAAATGATGAACTGTATTAGCTACCTCTGTCAGCAAACTGTAAATGCTTGAAAGCTTTTTTCTGCAAAAGAAATCCATCTGTAGGTGTGCCTGTGACTGAATGTTTCCTTTAACCCAGATATTGAAATGCACAGTAGGCTTAACAGCTGACAGGGACACTGTGGGGGTTGAAGATGATCAAAAAGGTTGAGCCATCAGTAAGACACACTTGTAAAGGTTTGTCTGTCCGACTGATGCATAGAAGACTAGAGATTAAAGCGGGGAGCTGTCCTCGTCAAAATGACTCAGGAAGAAACAAAACATGGAATCTGTCTCATCACAGTTCTCCTCAGTTCTTTAATCAGGGAGAGACACTTTGCCTGCTCTTTAATATATTAGCACCGTGGAGCCTTCTTCACAAGAAAGAACCACATGAATGTTCCTTATCTAACATTTTGTTCTCCTTTTGTATTTTTTGTATTCTGTGTGTTTTTGTTCTTGTTTGCTTACCATTTTTCTTTACATTTGCCAAAATTATTATTATTATTATTACAGCCAAACATTGGTAACTTTTTGCCCATTTTGCCCATAACCTGGTCAAAAGAAATGGCATAAGTTGGTCATTAGGGGGTGCTATATTCAGGTGTACACATGTTACATTTGGAAATACCTTCAAATACCTCGAATGACCCCAAATTCAGTACATGTTGTCAACAGATCTATCTTAACCTTTAGTTGTGAAGAAAATAAGCAATTGGCTAAAAATGAAAGAAATATTAATGCATTCATTTTTTGAAAGGGTCACAAATCTCAGGCTCGGAAGCACTGCCAAATAACATGATCTCAAATGTGAACAATCACGTCTGCCACTCGATTTGAACAACAGTGGGCTAGCACATTAATTGTTTCAATATCATTGTGGTGAAGAATGTTCCACTAGGATGAACAACGTCCAACAGTCCATATGTTCTTTAAAATTTTGGCCATTTTGATATTGCAGTGAAACCCTGGTCACTGCTATATGTTTTGAACTTGGCTCAGCTAAATACTAGCAGCTGAATTTCCAATTTGTTTGAAGGACAGCAAAGAAGGACAGACTGATCGGTTATTTGGTAAAAGTACAGTAATTAGTAAAGCTGTTTTTAAATACTGGTATGTAGAAGAGGGAGGGGTTGTGTACCTGTTGGAAAAGAGTGGTAATCAAATAAGTGTTGTTAGTGGTGTTTCGGCATGGCTGAAGTGACACAGTTTTAGCAGCACTGATTTGTGGGATTGTTTTATTTGTGTTTTGTCATGGCATGTGCTACTTTATTGCAAGAGTCCAGTTTATTTGTGGTTTTAGTCGTTTGCCTTATGAAATAGGAATGCTGCTGTCAACACTTACTTTAGCCTCTCAATCAAAAATCAGATTCAAACAATATATTAAATTTAAACAGTGGAATTTTTTTTTACCAACAACCACAGTATTTAATTTTGAATACATGTCCAACATTCATTGCTGCATCTTCCTGTATAGCCATGTATTTGAATATTACAGTTCTAAGCACATGGATAGTGGTTCTCATCCCAAAGGGGCTCCTTAGAATGCAAACATTGTTTGAAGGAGAACTTGACTGGCGATTATGTTGCCAATTATGTTTCAAGAAATTTCAAAGATGACTGTATCAAGACTGAAAAATACAATTCAAACAGCAAAGCGCAGTGAATCATGTCTGTTTTTCAATGCTTAACATTAATTTGCAATTTAATAGAGCAATAAATAAATAAATAAAATAACAGCAATTGTGATTTTTGGAAGGAATGTATTTATTTTTTTGTTAACATCTTTTTATTGGTATTTTCATCTTTCCACAAGTATGCATCAGGCTAGAGGGGGAGAAAATAATTGTCTGATATGTCAAGCAGTATGAGTAATAAGCGATGCTCAACACATTTTCATTCCCACTCGCATTAATGCATGCATGCGCACACACACACACACACACACACACGCATACACACTCCTCTGAGCCAACCGGTCGTGCAGAAGCGTGCATCACATCCGCCCACCTGCACCCCTCCCACACAAACATCCAGTGTCAGGTGAAACATTTTGATTGGCCAGTGCGTGTACATGTATGTAACTCTGCTAGGTTGGCCCTGTTTCTCAGCAATCTTTTTCAGTGATATGGATATTCTTTGAAATGGCTTCAATGGAGGAAACAGAATGACAGGGAAAAGTAGAATGGCAAGGCCTGTTGGAAAATAACCTGTTAGTGCATAAACCTGCAGATGGGGCAATTACTGTAATGCTTCTGAGGTCTCTTAATGGGCAATCTGGCCAAACATGAACCCAAAGTCCTATTGCATGCAGTGTAAGAACTTTTTTTTGATTAAAGAATCATTTTTAAATCTCGGCTGAATGAAATCTGCTCCATGTCATAGCATTTGTTCTTTTCGGTTCTTTAGATGTAACTATTGAAAAGGATGACTTTGAGTGTTCTGCCAGAACTGCCTGGCTATGTACCATATTACCACCATCCAGTTTCAACCGTAGGCCACTAATGAAAATAACAATCAGGTTCACAACAGGAGGCCAATTAGAAAGCATGCAACCACATCACTCAAAGTGCCACCAAATATTAATTATAATACCCCTCCCACTTTAGAAGAAACAATGCCACACGTACTCTAAAATGAAGCTAATATTATCTAATGCTGAGTAGCGTGAAACTTCTCCGCACTGTAATCAGATTTTATTTCGCAGCTGCAAGATAAAAGCAGACATTTTGAAGCTACTTCCAGCTGAGTGAGGGACCACAGGAGGGCAGGTTCACAGCTGGGGTAGACATGTGCAGCAGGATGGCAGTTTTCTGTGATTGTTAGCTACTGCACAAAGATTAGGAATTATTTCCTTGATGAATGATGAATCCTTGGTGATTACTGATTTGGTGAATCCTTCACTGAGCATGGTTCAAGACTGATAGGTGCAACTGAATTTCATCAGTTCATCACTGGTGCAACCCTAAATGCCAGCCAAACAAAAATTAAATGGCATTCTGTACCAATGTGTGACACTGACACAGACTCAGGTACAGAACATAAAAACACGCACAAGTACACGCGCACACACACACACACACACACACACACACACACACACTTGTTTTGCCACCTGTCACACTTCCATGCAATACCAGGAGCAAATAAACCCACCTTCTTCTCCACTGGGGACAACAAAAAAAAAAGATTTTCCGAGAAAAGATGTCAGTGACGATACTTTATCAGTTTTATATTTTGCAGTGGTGCTCGTTGCAGGGTTTGACAACCCTGTGTGTGTGTGCGTCTGTGTGTGTGTGTTTGTGTTTGAATTTGGCTCTCATCCAATTCTGATGTTGTCATTTTTATTAAGCACTGTTAGGTGGATTCCCTGGGATTCACATTTAATATGAAGCCATCTGCGTTACTCACACAGCCTGAAAAAGCTGTATGAGGCACATGGCAAGGGATTTGAAGCATTTGTGGCCTCATTTCCCTTAGTTTTACTGGCAGCACACTTTCCTTGCACTTTTGCTGTCTGGTTTCATTAGTTAGTGGAAATTCCCCATTCAGATGTTTCTCAGACTCTGCTCAACCTTTCTATTTTTTATTTTTAAAAAAGCATACTTTGAACAGCCTACCTGAAGAATGAGTCAGCCATGCAGCAGGCAGACTGGACAAGTCCACTTTTATTCCCCTGTTGTTCTTGGAACCGCCTCGTCTGTTAACCAAAAGAATCCCTTTTATGATTCAGTTCCCTTTGTCAGAGACAAAGAGGTGCGCTTTAAACATAACCCGTGTTTTTAACAACCTGCAGCTAATTTGCACTGTCTGCTCACAGAAATCCGCAATAGTTTGCTAAGTGTACATTCAGTTGTTCAAAGGAGCCATCTGAGGTGATGAAAAATAAGGTTGATGAGGCTCTGTTTCAAAACTTGAGGAAAAATTCTGGACACAGATAACCACAGTGTGAATGTACAGTGTACCCTAAAATCTCCCAATTTAACCTCCCTGAGAAAATATTGACATGGATGAAGACTTATGTCAGAGAGGGATAGCAAAATGCTTGAAAAACCAATATTCCAATGAATCACCTTAATTGGGGTGCCACAGGGATCCATAATGATGTTTAGCTTGTTAATGGTCTTACATCAGTCAGCATTGGACAATATAAAAATATAAATGGAAATGCACAGTGGTTGCCTCTAAATCCCTAGTTCCTTTGGTACACGTGTCAAGGGGGCTTTATTAATGCTATTCAAATGACAACATGAGAGGTGTAGCCAGACTTTCCAAATTATATAGCCAAATATAATAGTGGGTGACCAAAAATGTGGGCACTGAAATATAATTAGATTGGTGCTTCAATATGGCATTTACCTCCTCAAGCCAATGTGACATCACTGTGAATGCTCCCTCTATGCATAATGATGTGAACAGCCATGCAACATCACATGCAACATAATTCCATACGCACATGTATTATAGCCAGGTTACTGCACAGATTTTCTGAATTTGTATTATTCATCAGTATCATAACAAGTTTGCTCACAGCCATTTTTAAAAATAGCTTGAATAAAAAATTAAAAAATAAATAAATAAACAGTTGGAGACAGCTGGTTTACACAGATATTTCTCTAAGCTTCTGCTACAGACAAATTTCTGACCTGTGGCCAACTGGCCATTACAGGCATGCATAGGAATAACAAGTGGTTATAGCCAAGCTTCCGCTCCAAAGTAGACTGCAGTGTGGAAAGGTTTGCTGTATACTGTAATAAAGACATAAATGTAACTCCATATGGTTACAGATTGAATCATCCAAATTAGGGTGGGAACTGAATATACAGTATGGAGTCCCACATTGGTGGCAAATTAATTTAAAAGAAAAAATAATAATTCTGAATTTATTCTGCTGCTGCTATCATCAGTGAGATCATCAATGAAGATAAGTGATACGTGATATGGATAAGTAACATTTATGGCACTGTGTTTCACAGATGAGGTGGGGGCAGGTGCGTTGGATCTTGGGCAATTAATCCACATGTTGCTCTTGTCATCATTGATACAATTTTGGTCTCACCTGTCCACAAGATCTTTTTCCTGACCTCTGCATGCTCTTTTAGATATTCTTAGCAAACTATATGTTTCTGATCTGTGGGGGTTTTTCTTCATCATGGTGTTCATCCGCTGTAGAGGTCATCTTTGGCCTACCAGGCCCTTTGCGATTACTAAGCTTATGTCTATAACTGCTTTTTTTTTTTTTTTTTTCAGCCTCAAGTGCTGTAATTTCTTCCAAAATATTTAATATAGCCTTTAATAAAAGCTGAGAATCTGGACTTCACCCACGTGTGAATAGTTTGATTACAAGTGTTAAATTGTGGAGTACAGAGACAAATGAATAAAAAAATATGTCACAAACAATGTGAATCTCACTGTATATATGGTATATATATATGCACACATAGATTGAACCCACATTGGAATTTAAAAGGCAAGTTACTGAGTGCAAGTGTGGACCTACTTCTTCTTTATATCATGTTCCTTTTTTGGTCAGCACTCCACCGACTATTCATGTGCGACAGAATGTGCTGTGCGTAAGGATTACACTATTTTGCACGTAACTACAGTAATTAACCCAAGAAAACAAACAAACTGACGTCACGGGAGCAAATGAAAGAAGTGGCCACAATGTAGCATGCTCGATATTAAGTTAGCACTGACAGATTGTTCAGTCATCCCACCCCAATTCCGCCAGGACTGCTGGAAGTATCAGCTAGACGAACATCTGTCCGTCTAACAGCGGTCTCTAAGACAGACCGACTGCCACCCACACCAACGGAATGACACGGCTCATCATGGAGGAACACTCGAGCGTAACAGACAAATAGGGAAATTAACTAGGTTGATGAGTCAGATCAATGGATCTCGACAGAAGACAAAACAGCTTTAGCACACTTAGATTTAGACTCAGAAATACATTGATATCCATTAAGTTACTGTAACCGGTAAGTTGTACCCATCACCATCTGTCCACTGCTGCACCATTGTGGAGAAATTATTTGCACATAATGCAGATAATCAAGGTCCTAACCTAAGCTTGTTGGAAGCCCTCAAACAACCAAAAAAACAAACAAACAAAAAAAAATAATTCTACCTTGGGCTGTGCAATATAGTCATTATATACTTATTATAATACAAGACACTGAGTTGAAAATTATTTCAACTGCAAACTGAGAGCAGACCATGCACTTCAAAGACAATGCAATTTCAAGACCAGATGGTAGTTTTAATCTGAAAAAGGAAATCTATGAATACAAATATTTGAGTGACTTTTAATTGTACCCCCTTCTACTGCCATTTCTTTGAAAGGACAGAAGATTGAATTTTTTTTCTATTAGCATCTGTTTTAATTTATACTAGTTTGCATCACCGTTATCATTGCTGAACATCTTTCTTTTTAAAGTCCCTTGTGGGTAAAACAATGTTGATGCATTTTTGTGAACCCTACTTCTATACGTTGAAAATTCCATAACACAATTTATGATATGAAAAAGATTTTTTTCCCCCTGAAATTATCACCCATTGTAATTAACTGATAAGGCCATTTTAGCTCACCACGGACCATTCTACGAAGCACAGGAACCAGCAGCTTTATGGTCATGCACAAATATTTTCACTTGGGAATGGATATATAGGAATTTTCCTCTTGTTGTATGCATTTTTTGATCAGCCACATGTCTGCAACCAGTTAAGCAATGGTACATAAAAAGTATGTGTGGGAACAGAGCTACTGAGGGTGTTTGAAACACTTCTATTGTGTTAATAAAAAGATTTAGTTATCTGATGCCATTTCACCTTGAAAGCAACACAACCTGCATGCTCAGAGTTAACAGACATCCGTTTGTTTGTCTCTTCCTGTCTCTGCTGTTTGTGAATAACCTAAAATGAGAGCTTTTCCTCATGCATGACCAGCTAGAGGAACTGAAGCCAATCACAGGCTTTAAATGGATTCATAATTTAACACTCCCATCACAATACTGTCAAATGTTCCATCGATTCATCAGGTACTCAGCTTCTATATTCCTTTCCATTTTCATAACTATGGGAGGTTTAGCTTGCTAACATGAAGTTACCAGTGCCAAATGCCCGTAACCACAATTACGTGCTTTGTCATGTCCCTTTATGAATTTTAAGATGATCCATCGACTGCCTGGTCCATCTATAATCCTGGTGATTCTGCAGTACCGTGATAACAATATCACAAAATGGCCACAGTGACACTGGGAAAAGTAAAAGATCCTCGTTCACAAAAAAACCTATATTTAACTGGTTATTCTAAATATTGTATTATATATAATATTGATATTATATTTATGTAAGTGCAATATTGCATGCATATGCTTGGTTACAGTGTTTGTGATGATCCATATGAGTAAAAAATGAACACAAGCCAAATAAAAAGTCCCTTGAGAACTATTAATATGTAAATCCTCTTAATTACTGTGATGCTGCGAAAAAATACAGAAGTTCTTTTCATAAACATTGACAAAGATCAAATAATTGAGACAATTATCATAGTGTCATGTGATATAGTGTTTAGCAAACAGAGCTTATAACTCAAAGATTGTGAGTTCAATTCACAGCTGGGATCTTCCCCCGAACTGTGGTGTCACCCTTGAGCAAAGTGCTAAATTGCTCCAGCAAAAAAAAAATTCCAGCCGTGTAATGGATTGTATGCAAATTGTAATGCAGTGTAAGTCACTCTGGAAAAGATTGTTTGCTAAATGTAGAATTGTGAATAGAAATAAAATGAATAATCAAAAATGTGGTTAGGTCAGAGAGATCAATAATGCACCAATCATTCAATAGAAATGAGTAATCATGCTAGGTTTATTGTTAGATGATCTGGCAAATGCTGGGATATGACAGTAATACTGTTATTTATGTTGGAGTGTTCCTTCAACACTAGATACTAGCTAGGGCCAGACACAGACTTGTTTTTTTTTTTTTTTTTTTTTTGGGGGGGGTATATACACAAGCAAAAAAGGGCACATGTGGTGCTTTTCTTTCTTTCTTTCTTTCTTTCATAGAGTACTTATCATAGAAGTTGCTACAGCCAAAAGGGAACTTTTGGTGTCTCAGAGTAGGGGGCATGTACTTCAGAATATGTTGGTGTCTATCTGTGTATGTACCAGATATTATAGTTCTTTCAACACCTAAAATTCATTTCTTTGACTCCCTGTAATAAAACAATTAACTTTGTAGTTGTTTTCCATTTGGCAAAACGAACTGCATTAATTCAACTGCTTCCCCAAAATCATGTTGTCCTTTTACTTGTTTGTGTGTGTGTGCGTGCCTGTGCGTGTGTGTGTATATGTGCATGTGTCTTTGTGTAAAGAAAACAAACCCATATAAATGATGAGGTCATGTCTGACTTGTAAAAACATTTAATTGAAAGTGCTTGTACATTCTTTTGATGCTACCAATTAATCATCAGTCCTTGCTCCTATCTTGCGTGAATGAATTGGTTTTGATTTACAGTCACATTCTCCGACTCTTTCAGGATGCAGAAACTGAATTCTTGATCCACAGTGATAATTAATCAATTCAGAAAATTCCTGGATGCACACTTTGACTTGACTTTTGCACTACATTCTGTGCACCAGTATTGGGAATGGGGACGATGCATTTTTTTGTTTTTTTGGTTTACATTGCATACAAGTCATACCGTCACCCCTGTATCTGTTATGAATCACAAAATAGTCTTGTATGTCCTGACCTTTCGTGAATAATGTATTTTAAGAAGTACATCTGCAGCATAACTAAGCTGTCTGTAATCTGAGTTGGGGAAGATGGGAAGTCAGAAAAGAAATAACAAAAACAAAGCAATACGGATGGGGATGAAAGGGCACAGAGGGATGCGGATATAGTGGAAATATGTTTTTTTTTTTTTTACCTTGTTCTGTGTGACTGATCGGAGACATTCAACATATTTAACATTCTGAGCAGTGGCATATTGCAATGTAGGGCTACCCATTCTGAGTTTTAAATATTTTGCTTTACTTCAGCACAGCTGCAGGCACTATTTTTTTTAAGGCAAAGATCAAAATTCATTGCGTACAGTATTCTGAATTCAAAGTACAACACACACACAAATATATATAAATGCACACACATACCCACTGGCCGAATAACGTGGCTGCAGTGCAATATGCCGTATAATACATGCAGATATAGTTGAAGAGGTTTTAATGTTGTTCAACCAAACATATAGAAGGCGTGTGATATAAGTGACTTTGACTGAGGAACAATTGCTGGTGCCTGACATGGTGGTTCCAGCATATCAGCAACAAATGGCCTCCTGGGAATTTCAAGCACTATCGCCTCTAGAGGCTTACAAAGAATGGTTCAGTAAACAAAAAGAAAACAGAAAACACACCAGTGAATGGCAGTTCTGTGGGCAAAACACCTTGTTAATTAGAGAGGTCAGAGGAGAATGGGGACACTCATTCAAGTCAACAGAAAGGCTTCAAATGCTCAAATAACAGCTATTTACAACAGTGGTGAGCAGAATGACATTTATGAACCCACGACACATTTGACCTTGAAGAAAACGGCCTCCAGGAGCAGGAGGCCATGCCGGGTTCCCCACCTGTCAACTAAGAACAGTAAGATAATTCTACAGAGGGCATGTGATCACTAAAACTGGACAAAATAGATAGAAAAAATATTTTCTGGTCTGAGGATTCTTGCTACAACATGTAGATGTCAGGGTCAGAATTTGGCGTGAACAGCATGAATCCATGAATCCATCCAGCTTTGGGTCAATGGTGCAGTCTGAGGATGGAAGTGTAATGGTGTGTGGAATGTTTTCTTGACACAAATTAAGCCCCTTAAAACCAATTGAGCAACATTTGAATGCCACAGCATAGGTCAGCATTGTTGCTGACCATGTGTTTCCCTCTATGGTCACAGTCTAGCTTTTTTCAAATGGGTACTTCCAGCAGGATAATGCACCATGTCAGAAAGCATGCCTCATCTCAAACTGGTTCCGCAGACATGACATTGACTTCAGTTTACTCCCATTGTCTGCACGGTCTCCTAATCTCAATCCAACAGAGTACCTATTGGATGAAGAGAAACTGGGAGTTTGCGGCATTAATTTGCTGTCAAAAGATTTGCAGGAACTGCATGATGCTATCGTGTCAGTATGGATCAATATCTCTAAGGAATGTTTCCAGCACCTACGCCTCAAATAATCCAGGTTGTTCTGGAGGCAAAAGGGAGTCTTATCAGTACTGCGTAGGTGTACCTAATTAATGGAATTATTGCAAAAGAATGTAATATTCCAATTTATTGGGCATACAATATAGCTCATCACCTGCATTGTTTATTTTTTTCCGACTGTTTTACCGACAGAATTTAAATTTGTCTGAATACAATGGCAGAGGTTATCTAGGCAAATGTTGAAAAGATTATGTGCATATGGAACAGTCTTCTACAGCATATAACCACACATTGCTCTTGAATATTTATGAAGATATGGACAAAAACCTGTTTGGTCCCTTTGTTTTAAACATGAGCATCTAAGGTTGGTTAGTCAGCTCACTTAAAAATAAAAACAACTCCCTGCTGTATAACTGAGTATTTGATTCTGTGTAGCATAAAACCACCTCCCTTCCTGGTCGATCAATCAACATTTAAAAGGAGATAAAATATGTAAGAGTTATGCATGAGGAAGTGCAATAGTAAGTGGAACAGTGCTACACAGTGCTCATATCCTCTGGAACGGTCTGTTCCACTGGGGGAGACTAAGTGTTGTCTCAATTCTCTCTATTGTTCTCCTCTCTGTAGCTTCGCTCTCTGTTATGTCCAAGGCAATCACTTTCTCACCACATGCCCCACAATGCCCCACTCCACAGGGTTTGTGTGTTGAGATGTTACCAAAGAGTGACTGGCAAGAAACAAATCATGAAAAGTCACCTAATGGAACTGGTGTCAGAGATCACTGGTCTTCCGGTGGTTAACTATAATGCATGTGAGTTGTGACTGATTAGTTAACAGATGGCACAAACTAACCAACGAACTAACTACATAATTAAATGTTTGTATCCTTTCTATCATTTATAAATAATGTGAGATGCATGTGAAGTCAGCCACTTATTCACAAATAACAGTAGGTTAGATAGATGGTTGTTAGATCATGCAGATAATTACAAGTGCAGTCATCTCCATAATGTTTGGGACAAAGACATGTTTTTGCTTTTATTTAAGTGTTTATTTAAACACTTTGGCTTCACCGTGTAGAAATGAAAGCACTTTTTAGACATAGCCCCCCATTTCAGGGGACATATTAATATTATGTAAATGAAAGTAGTCATGATTGGTACCTTTGCATGCAATGACTGCTTGAAGTCTGTAACCCCTGAACTGAGAATATCCTTTGGTGATGCTCTGCCCGGCCTGTACTGCAGCCATCTTCAGCTCCTGCTGGCTATCAGCAGTTACATCATCAATGAAGACAATGTTTCAAAGGTAAGGGCATGGGTGGGGGTGCTTTGGATCTTGGCCAGTTCCCTTTGGCTCTTGCCATCACTCTGATGCAAGTGAATCTTGATCCAGTCTGTCAACATGACTTTTTTTTTCCAGAACTCATGCTTTTTTAGGTACTTCTTAGCAAACTGTGAGCTAACCATCCTGTTCTTGCAGCTAACTAGTGGTTTGCATCATTCTGTATAGCCTCTGCGGTTTTGTTTGTGAAGTCTTCTGTGGACAGCAGTCTCTGACACATCCACACCTGTGTCCTAAAGAGTGTTTCTGATCTGTCTGACTGAGTGTAGCACAGTGGCTAAGGAACTGGGCTTGTAACCGAAAGGTCGCAGGTTCGATTCCCGGGTAGGGCACTGCCGTTGTACCCTTGAGCAAGGTACTTAACTGAAATTGATTCAGTATATATCCAGCTGTATAAAATGGATACAATGTAAAATGCTATGTAAAAGTTGTGTAAGTCGCTCTGGATAAGAGCGTCTGCTAAATGCCTGTAATGTAATGTAATGTCTGACAGGCATTTGGGGGGTTTTCTTAATTATGGTGAGAATTCTTGGGTGATCAACTGTAGAAATATTCCTTGACCTACCAGGTCTTTCTGATTACTGAGCTCACCAGTACTCTCTTTCTTCTTCTTAATTAACCATTTGTTTTTGATGAGCCAAAGGTTAGGCCTGACTGTGTCTGACAGTTTTTCTTTTTCATATTTCCCAGCCTTGTAATGGCTTTCAGCAGCACAACTCCGGTCCTCATGTTGACAAAAACCAATAACAGACTCCAAAGGCAATCAGAAGCCTAGAGTCAAGACTTGTTATGAAAGCTCTCTTTTCCCTGCACTAAGGAAGCAATTGAACATACCTAATCAGAAACACACGTGAGATTATTTGTCCCACGCATTATGGTGCCCTGAAATGGGGGGACTATGTATAAAAAGTGCTGTCATTTCTACATGGTGAAACCAAAATGTATAACAATGCCCTTTAGTGAAAGCTAAGAATTATTTGAACTTACAAATGACAAATATACAATTGAGGAGTACTGAGCCAAATCAAGAAAAACAGTCTATTCTCCAGACATTTAGGAACTGTACGATGCCAAAACTCAAAATATGTATAAACACACATTTTTTCCCCAAAAAAATAACCCTACACCATTGGTCAAAACAGCTTGTCACATACCCATTAATCATCAACAAATTAGTTTAATTTGTGGTTAGGGTGTGTAATCACACTATAAAAGGAAATACTGCAGTTCAGTGAGGTACAGTGTGGGCCAGATGCTGTAGAACAGCATAATTCAATGTTAAGTGAAGTTATTAATATTACGTGTTTTATTCTGAATTAGGATGAAAGGTTACTCACAGCCTTTTATTATTCTGTCTTCACATGCAAGCACAGGAATATGTAGTGAGCAGAAAATGAAAGCATCAATGCAAATTCACTTAATAGGGTGCTACACCAACACCATCTTTGGTCAAACTGGCTGCTCTAGCCCCAGGTTGAAATTTGATCTGCAGTTGCTTGCCTTTTTTGTCTTAGACTTCGAAATTCCATACCATTACCTTAGACACCGTTGCTGGTAGAAAGAAAAAAAAAAAAAACTACTTCCATCAATCACGGTGTACATTCATAGAACCAAAGGAACAATTCAGATGGTAACTTTGTGGCTGTACCAGGGATGTTAATATAGACTAACTGGTTAGTACATTATGTGGCTGTGCTTTCAGTATCCCTGTTGGAATTACTTGGAAGTGGCCACCAATCACAGTCCATGTTTGTTCTGTTGGGTTGTTCCCAACGTACTAGATGACTGGTTGTGTTCTTCTCAGTTTTGTACTTAGTAACGTGTCATCACAGCTTTCCTATCCATATTTTATCATCTCAGATCATAATTACAGCCAATAAAGGGCTCTCTGGCATTTTTATATGTGAACCTATGCATGCTGCGATGCTATTGGCTTACTATATCGATGAGTCCCCTATGTAATATCATATGCTTTTCAAATTTTATTACAACTTATTTACCCATGCCTTTGTAATTTTTGGGTATGCAACCTGCAGTATATGCCCCAGTTTCCTTGTGTAGTGACACCCAATCTGATACAACGAGTTGCACATCATTAGGCATATTTATCAATTTCAGTCATTTTCATTATAAGGATGACAGCACTTACTGCAGTATTGATATCATGTGATAAATTATCTACTGTTGACTGATTGCTCCCCTTATATTATTCATAACAGACTCATGGGGTTACACGTGAGAGAATTACGGATCCATTGTGTGGAATCAGAGCCTGCCATTGGCATAAACACTCTATGTTATCGTTTAGGACCACCGCCATCCCTGGACCGCACAATTCAATTTGGGTCACAAAAACATTCTTGTTTTGGGGCCACCAAAACCCTAAAACAGGCTCTAATCTGATCGTTAATATTTAATGTCGCAGTTTCACAATTAAGCAACAAGAAGAAATGAATTTGCCATATCCATGTCCTTTAGAGGGTGGAATTTATTTTTTTAAAGTATTGGAAACGCTTTTACAGTCCACCGTCTTACAAACGTATTTATTTCTTAACTGTTATACCATGTTATTCTCATTCTGCAGCTGGGCGCGGGGCACCTCCTCAGCTGTTGCATGCCGATGTGTTGCTCGTCAGTTACTGCGCATGAAGTGACTCTCGGCAATCTCACAGTACGTGGGTCTTTCGAACCAGTGGCATGCTGGAATCTACCTACTGACAGATGCCTCAGCTTAGCGAGCTGCCTGTCGGAATGAAGAAGCTTTCCACCGTATCTGAAGAGGCGATTGTTGGTTTTTGAAGCCGGGTGAAATGGACGACTGATTAAATGGCTGAAGGGTGACAAGTAAGTTACCTAAACAACTTAATAACTTTATTGCGTACGGTGTGATTTTTGACTCTCCGGGGAGGGGTAAAGGCAATAAAACAAGCAGAAAACTTGGCATATTTTGAGTCACGTCGTATTGGAAACTACCTGTCCTTTCCTTCTTGAGGGAATCACAGTATGTTTGAATTGCTATGAATTTACAGGTTGAAACAGTCTCCTCAGTTACAAAATATGTTCATACACCTGATCACTGCGTCTATGGAATTTTATTCTACAGGCATAGCGATGTCATTTACGTTGACTTCATCTTTTAACCGCCGGTGAAATGCAGATTATTATTATTTTTGAACGCCCCACAATTCATGCCAGTCGCATGAAAATCTCATGCGATATGTAATCACGGTTTGCGTTTGGCTGACTAACATATAGTGTAAAGCAAGATGAAATTTGATCGATGCATTGATAATTTGTGGAAACGTTCAAATATGACTATTAACCATATCAAATTACGCACGGTCAAGCCGCGTCCTACGGCGGCTCGATAATGTATTTCAACTTGTCTGCACAAACGATTCAGAAACGATGTTGCTCGGTGAGGTAAAGGTGTATTTATGATATTTATTTATTTTTAGGATGACTTTGCAGAAACTTAAGTTGGTTTTTACATTTAATTACGACCATTTTAGGGTCTAAATGAATTCTGAAATCTACAAAAATTAATATAGCCATTGCGGTCTTAATACATTATGTTTACTTTCATATTCTTAATACTCACTGACTGGCATACACTGTACTGTGGTAACCTGTCGATTGTACTTTTGATTTACAATAGTCATCTCCAAATCCTCTGTGGAACCTCCATGCTGAATGTAGTAAAGAATTCATATAGGCTACCTAGAATGAGGTGATGCATTGGTAATATGCGAGGCTCACATCACTAAAAGTGGTGTGTAATAGCTGGAATTGTAAGGTCCGTAAGTATCTTTGAAGATTAAAGCACTACAATTGCATATATATTGAGCTGATCAGCTGCCTGGAGAAAGTGCATGAAGCAAATAAATAAATAAGTAAGTAAGTAAATAAATAAATAAATACATCTCGACACACGTCATTCCGTAGCTTAGCCAATGACCTCTGCCTCTGTTGCTTGTACTACCATATTGCCATATACTTTTCAGGGTGTGAAAATCCTGTTTTTACTACTGGCATGGAAATATCTGTTGCAGATCACCTTTAATCAGAGTTTCTGACATCAGGCATGGATTAAATTAAATAATGCATGACAAAATTCCTAGTGTTAATTCAACTCAAATATCTACTGGATTGTTCATTTGAGTTGACAGTATTCCCTCTATTAGAGTTAAATGTCCCCCACCAGTGTCAATTCTGCATTGGAAATTTGTCTGTGATTCAAAGATTGTCATAAACACCATATGCAAAAATGTAGATCTTACAACCTGTTTAAAACATATGTTACTGCTATGATGCATTGCACTTAGTTCACAGTATTGATTTCAGGCAGGTACTACATTTTTTATGGTGGAAACCATTTTACACATCAATATAATATACTCACCTACATAAAAAAAACAGGTTTTCTAAAACCTGAGACACCAAAAGCAAAAATAAAATAAAATAAAATAATAAAAAAAATCATTAATACTAAGAAGACTTGGTTGAGGTATATTACAGGCCACAGTGAATTAGCCTGATCACCCTTTAAAAAATTGGCAAGCAAAAATACAAGTCGTAAGCTCACTCAAATGGTAACTCTCTGTTGTCCTACAATGTCATTCTTTGGATTTCAATTATCTCTGAAGAGCACGTATCAAGGAGAAGGTCACACGGATGACAGCACGTTCATTATGTCTTTCTCCACTTGCATCAAAAATCTCTCTTTAGCTTCAATCCCAGAGAAAAGTGCGGGACTTTAAACATTGATTTTAATTAAACTGGTATGTTTCAATCATATATATATATATATATATATATATATATATATATATATAGGAATATATATATTCCTTTGGCTTTATAAATGGCCACATGTAGTCCAAGGTGGGAAGTACTAATTAAAATTCACAGGTTCACGGGTTCTGAATACAACAGTTTCATTATTTATTCATTTTTTTATTTATTAAGCTAATGATGACTAACAGTCCATCTGGTCTGAAGGCAAGTACAAGTAAAATAAAACAAAACAGAGGGTCAGTGGGCCCACTGGAAGTGATTCCAGCACCTCTGGTCTTCGACATTTCTTCCCGGCATTTTGAGCTTCAAAGTCTGCTGTGATGTTGATAGTGTCAGCAGGCTGGGCTGATCTGAAAACAAATAAAATCTGTCAGACCAGCGATACGGACCATCTAAGATACCTTCGAGAGTCTGTTGTAATAGGCCCATGTCAAAAATGTCGGATGTAGAAGTGTGCACTGCTGAACGCCTAGAAGTTCCTGCAGACAACCCCCTTCCCAATTGTAAATACTGTACTTGCTTGACAGGTTAGTACCGACTCATAACTTGTTGCTATGGAAACAGTCCTTTAATTTGTTAACTGTTGAGCTGATGTTGACTGTGTTGTCTTTGCTCAGTACCATCTAACATTATCTATTTATTAATTTAGAAAATTCGGCTGAAATGACTTAGGCATTAGATGGGACCGAAAGACACCCTATGTTGCAGTTATTTCCCCTCACCCTCATTTTATATAATTTCTTTGAAACCCCTTAATATCGTCCAACAGGCTTCTGTAAACTGAGATACTAAATATACATGGAATGTAATGTAGGCTTCAGCTGAAACATAGTGGTTGCTCTCCATGGTTCTGAATTACCTCTGATTACAGGCCATAGCTCTGGTTGGGGACCTCCCATGAGACTGCTCTTCACTGCCTTACAAACGGAATAAGGGTATAGCTTTAGCAGTGTTTGGACTTTTGTATTGGAAATTTCATAATTTATTACCCAATGTATTATGAATATGAAATAGAAAACAAAACACTGCTTAATTTTATTAAAATATTCAAGTACTGTCTAAGACTGCGTCATCTCAACTGGTACTGTTGCAAACTATAATGAGCATGCATTGTAGAATGAGTTTTCAGGAGAACATGCTCTTCTTGAATGAAAGCAGTGAGATCAAGTGAAAAAACAAGAGAGAGAGACAGACATAGAGAGAGAGAGAGAGAGAGAGAGAGAGAGAGAGAGAGAGAGAGAGAGAGAGAGAGGGTATAAATGTTTGTTCTCCATTTTAACCTGATTTTACCCTGATTTCAATGAGAGTCTTATGATGTATGATGCGTACTGTATACATGCATAAGTTAAATTTAATGGCCATTATAAATTACAAATGCATGGGTAAAAGAATACGCTTTGTGTGGAGCCTGCTGTATGAATGCCTTCATGTGGGAAAACATTATACCCTCAGTGTAATAATATTTAACCTGACAAAATGATAAGGTTATGGGGACACCTGTTTGTATAACAGTAACTCAATTCAGCAGTATGTTTCATTGAATCTGTACTGTGTAGTTTCAACATACAGCAGTATCTTTATCTAAGGTACTATTCACTTTATCTAAGGCAAATTAAATGGTTCCATTTGTTTATTTTTTTCCATTTATACAGTGTTCTGAAGCCCACCTTTGTCAAGGCTGCAATGGCAGTGCCCCCATTTTGGTCATGAACCGGTAATCTCTGAGTTACAGAGTGTAGCGATATTACACTTCACAGGTCAGCTCTCTTCTATTTTATTGTTTTCAAACAGCAGATAGATGGAAGCTACCGCCAGAAAAAAGAAGAGACAGAGATGGTAATAGACAGATAAAAATGAAGCAGCAGGCACATAACATGTAGCAGCGGATGAGAAAGGCAAGCAGCAGAGAGAAAAGCAACAACAGACAGAAATGGACAGAAGCAGAGAGAAAGAGGCTGAAGCAGACAGTAAGAGGAATCAGACAGAAAGAGGCTGAAGCAGAGAGAAAGAGACAGAAGCAGAGAGAAACAGAAAGCAGCAGACAGAAAGAGGTAGAAGCAGACAGAAAGAGGCCGAAGTAGACAGAAAGAGGGAGAAACAGACAGAAAGAGGAAGCAGACAGAAACAGAGAAAAACAGAAAGCAGGAGACAGAAAGAGGCAGAAGCAGACAGAAAGAGGGAGAAGCAGACAGAAAGAGGGAGAAACTGACAGACAGACGAAGAAACAGACAGAAAGAGGATGTAGCAGACAGAAAGAGGTAGAAGCAGACAGAAAGAGGATGTAGCAGACAGAAAGAGGGAGAAACAGACAGAAACAGGGAGAAGCAGACAGAAAGAGGGAGAAACAGACAGAAAGATGAAACGGACAGAAACAGAGAAAAACAAAAAGCAGGAGACAGAAAGAGGCAGAAGCAGACAGAAAGAGGGAGAAACAGACAGAAAGAGGGAGAAACTGACAGACAGACAAAGAAACAGACAGAAAGAGGAAGTAGCAGACAGAAAGAGGATGTAGCAGACAGAAAGAGGTAGAAGCAGACAGAAAGAGGATGTAGCAGACAGAAAGAGGCAAAAGAAGAGAGAAACAGAAAATAGTAGAAGCAGACAGAAAGAGGCAGAAGCAGACAGAAACAGGCAGAATCAGATAGAAAGAGGAAGTAGTAGACATAAAGACAGATAAGCAGACAGAAACAGACAGAAAGAGGAAGCATTAAGCATGAAGGGATTAGCAGACGAAAATATGCAGAAGTAGACGGAAAGGGGAAGTAGCAGACAGAAAGTTACCGAAGCAGACAGAAAAAGGAATCTGGAAACAGAGGCAGAAGCAGACAGAAAGAGAAAGCAGCAGATGAAAAGAGGCCGAAGCAGACAGAAAGAGGAAGCTGGAGACAGAAAGAGCCAGAAGTAGACAGAAAGAGAAAGCAGCAGACAAAAAGAGGCAGAAGCAGACAGAAAGAGGAAGCTGGAGACAGAAAGAGCCAGAAGTAGGCAGAAAGAGAAAGTAGCACACAGAAAGAGGCAAAGGCAGGTGACACAGGGGGAAGCAGCAGACAGAAAGCAGCAAAGAGAACTAAATGAAGCAGGAGACAGAAAGAGGAAGTGATAGACAGAGAGTAAACAACAGACAGAGAGTCCTGGTTCCTGACAGGTAAACATGTGGGAGCCATTGCCAAAATGTCTTCCTGGAAACAGGGCATTTTCATGGTGACACAGGGATGTAGTTTCCATAATTTCACGTATGATCCACAAACTATGCCTTGTTTCTTTGAGTAGAGGAACATTTCTCCAAAAGATTCATGCATAAAAAAAAGGAAACTAGACCACCCACTGCCAGGATTTGTTTTGAATAGCCTTTTCTAACATGGTAGAGCTGTCTGTACTAATGCTTGTAAATCATTATGCAGGATTAGCATTATGTCATTTAGTTAAAAGGCCTGGCATCTCCCAAGCGTGGCTGCAATGTTGTGACATTCCATTCAGCTTTAATCTGTTTTAATTACTGTTGGGAAGGTGCTGCAATAAAGCCAACCACAAGATGGGTTTTAAATTTTTTTATTTTAATTTATTCATTTATTTATTTATTTTGGAGAGTAAATTGGCATTCTGCTACTCTGTTTTGCCTCTATTTATCATGACAGGGGAATGTCATTATTGAAATCATAATACATTTCTGTCATGTATGAAGGTGAGTGAAACTGGATGTGTGAAAGCATGAAAAGCCTGTCTAACAAATTCTGCTAAGGGTGAAGAAAAGATTTTTAGAAGTCATCACAATATCACAATAATATGCATACAGACATACATATAGATACAGTAAGCATGAATACATATATGAAGTTAATGACTGTTCCTTAAATACTTTATAAAATTTTTGGATACATCTATTACATGCTGTTATATTTAATTATAAGGAAGTAACCTCCGACATTGCCGAACTCATCGATCATTGACAGAACAATATTTGTCTGAAACAATATTCGGTAAAACACAGGGCTCCAAAGTCAGTTGCTCTTTAAACTGCTCTCTTCCTCATACACAGAAACAGGGAAAAAAAATGTGAGCTGAAAATATAGATATTTACTGTAATTACCTGTTTTAAAGACTACAACATCAGTATTGGCAGTAACAGTGCCAACAGGCTAATAACAGCATGTTGGCATCGTTCTTGGAATAAAATGGTACCATATTTATGGAAAAAAAATGTAAACTGAAATGTTTTGAGCTTGATCATAGCATTCTTTACCAACCACCATCCATTTTGTCTGTAGGCTTTTTTGTGGTTTCCAATTAGCAGCCAAATTAGGCCTTAGAAATCAGGTGTGTGGAATATTAACAACTACTCACTGATTTAAATAAATCACTTCAGGGCTGAAACGCTACAAACCAACAGACACCATGTGTCTACATTACATAAATAAATAAATATACCTTTATACTAAAAATAATCCAATGAATGCTAGTGGCATTTTTCAACATGATGAAAAGAGCCATTGTACCATTATGAGGCAGAGAAATAAGAAACAAAATGTCAGAGACATAGGCCAAATCTTAGGGTAACCAAAATCAACTGTTTGGAACATTATTAAAAATAAACAGAGACCTGGTGAGTTCAGAAATCACTATTCATAAAAAAAATGCTGTAAATTCTACATGGTGAAAGCAAAATGTATAAAAATACCCTTTAATAAAAGCTGAGCGTATGCAGTTCAACCACTGTTTGAATACAAATCAAAAATTGAGGAGTGCACAGCCAAATCAAAAATGGGTCTTTTTCCCAAACGTTATGGTGGTCACTATACATAAGAGGCAATTAATTTGTGAAATAGGTCATTAAATAATACCTCATTATTATAGAATTTTTTAAAATTATACTTATTTTCACAGCACTTTTGTTGTATTTAATTACATTTTTATTTCATAATAACAGGTTTTATTTCAAAGTGGCTTTTTCAGAAGATTACGTTTATTTTATAATGGCGCTTTTCCAAATTGCACATTTCCAAGTAGCTCTTTTTATCATTTCATGACACTTTTATTTCCAGATTACTTTTCATGATGACACAACTGAAATATATTCAGTTTCTCCAAGACAGTGACCTGTGTCCTGCACGTCCCACTTGCTTTTCATAAACGAAAACTTCGCAACAACCTGAGACAGAAAACTTTGTAGAAAAACATAATGTTTGATAGACGGAGGCAGTTGAAGTGCACCATTTGTTTCTTAGCTTATCTGTGCTTTCAATCCTGTGAAAGCAGGCATCCCTCTTCTGGAAATAGATCATGCATGGCATATTTTGTTGCAAAGAACACACTGGAAAGTACAATCAATCGTACACCCCCCTTGACAGACTGAAAAATAGATAATAGTAAAGTGAATGCATTTGAAGCATTTAATGTTCTGGAAAGGGGCAGCATTTCTGTCATCCAGTCTTTGTTGGACTGTAGAATGTCACAGCTGATCTGGCAGAGTGGGATTGACTCCTGTCCAAAAAAGGAGAGTGCTATAACCTTGCCCGTCTTAAAATAAGAGTTTATTGGCTGCAGCATTCTGTTGAGGCACCACGTTTAGAATGAGCCTCACAGTCTGCTGCTTTGCCCAGGGTACGGAGGATTCAGTAGGTCAGGGGTCCGCGTTTCATCGCTGTTCAGTGACCCCTGCTGGCTGAACAAGTGCCCGTGGACCGCCTGTTAAAGCTGAAAATGAATGGTCTTCCTCCAACTCCACTCTGCACAAGCTTTGCTGTAGTCTGTAGTGTGGATGCTTACACTCTCCCAAATCACCAGTGGATTTTGTGCATGAACGCGGCTGCGGTTGCAGATAATTGGACATTCCGAATTAGGGCGGGAATTGGGTTCAGCCCCACTTTGGGTCCAAAATTTAATCAATAAATAATTGATTGATTCCTGCTTAACCATTCACCTGCTCTTAAGGAAAACAGTTTCCCCAATCCAGTGCTGCTCATGTTTAAATAGTATTTGCATGAAACTTCATTGCAATAAAGTTTTTTTTCATAGTACAGAGCCAAAAGCAATTGAACCAGAAGGCAAAACTTTGTGCGCATTATTTTTTGTAGTTTTTGATTCCATCCATGTCCAGCGGTGTATAACTCCTGTGCTTCCCTGGCATTGATTGTATGACAGGTAAGGTTATTGGACCATACTGGTGATTTTTATGCTGGTGGCTAAGACTGGAAAACAACTGCTTCAGTTTGTGATGCCGGTTGTGCTAATCAGTTTTGTAACATTTTTTTGTTGTTGACAGAATTACATCCTAAGTTGGTCTCTGACGGGTAAATCTTTTGCTATGAATCACATGACTAGCATCCTTTGATTGAACCATTAATTAAATATATACAATACCAGTACAAAATATAAGCACAGGGTGAGCACAATATTTTGATTCAGACCAATGATAGTGTTTATATTAAAATTATTATTTGAATAATTTTGAAAATTCGACCAGAAGATAAAACAATTAGACATATATTATTGAATTGTATGTAGAATACATAGTGGTTGAATTATCTCCATGCTTTCTCCCCGAAAAACAAATTAAAGCATGGACAAGGGTGAGACTAAAAACAAAAAAGAAGAAGAAGCAATGCTAAATTTAATTAATATGACCATCTCTCATATTAAAAGTTCTAGCCAAATCTGGAGGGGATTAGATGGAAGTAACAACTAAGATCGCCAAAAAAAATAAAATAAAAATAAATAAATAAATGTGAAGTGTGCCCTTCACAAATTTTGTTCTCCTCTGAAGAAATCCAATCAATTTGAAGCACCTTTCCGTAAAAATTTGGGACAACAGTTGGGAATCCCACAGCAAACTGTTCCTGAAAGTAATTAGTTCCATGTGTATGGGACTGTGTTCATTTGAAAGTCAATTACATTCACATGTTGGCACATTTTCCCTTTGCAGTTTGTTGGAATCCATTATTTTATGAAAAAAAAAGAAACTGTATTGAGGTGCCAGCTCCAGGTGTGCACAATGCTGACACATTCATTAATGCATCTGAATAACCAGCTCTGTGCTAGGCCATCCATAAATTGAGCCTGAAAGAGAGGGTGCTATCACACCACATGAAATGACCAACAGGATAATGTACCAGGAAAATAACGCTTTCAAAAATGATTGCTTCTTTTAGAAGCGTACAGTTTCAAGAAATAACTAACATACAGCATATTTTTACACAAGGGACTTAAGTCACACTTACCGTATAACTGGTATAACTATAAAGACTGTGACATTCTCACCTACCCAATTACACACAGGTGTCACCAGCAATAATGTGGCCAGTGGCAATGGTAGCTAAATTGGCAGCAGAACATAAAGGTCATCGAAAAGGGCAGCAGAGCTTTAAGAAAAACACTGTCCCGTGTGATAAAGATTGCAAATAATGGAAAGGGTGTGTGTTCTGCTTAAATTCTGATTCCGGTACATGGGAATCTACAGACTTTACAGCGTTTTCACCAGTTTGAATACTTTAACTCTTTAGATACCAGTATCATTTGAAGAAAACACTCCTGCAAAACTGATAATTTTTTAGTGATTTCATGTAATGTTAAAACAGTAGGATCTTTTCTGGCGATTAAAGGGTTAAATGTATTTCAATTATTATTCCAAACCCACAAATGAACATAAAGACAAGGAAATGTTTCCCTTTTGAATTGCAATCATTATTCAATGTTGTAACGTCAAATATGTATGTGAAAGTAGCTTTTTATTACATGCAGGCACACAGTGTATCTAGCTCAATACATTTTGTATTTAGTAGTATTTGGTGTTTGCCTCACTGTATTTTGCTCTCTGATTGCATGTCAGAGCTGGCTAGTTAATTATCCCCGCTACATTTCAAAATCAGGGGACATAATTTGGCAGGTGTGTATACTCACAGTTACCAAACACGTAATCACTGAAACCAAATAATCATTGAAACCACAAGCAGAGGGTAGCGCTGATTTTCATTCTGTTCCACAAAGCCCATTCTAAAGAGAGCAGCTAAGATTGATTCCTATACATACTCTTGTAGAATACAATCTCTGAATGTGTTAAAAAGCAGTAAAGTTACTTCACTAACAGCGGTTCTTGACATTCTGCTTTCCTACAGCCACTATTGCAGCTGATCCAGCAACAGATTAGATCTACACATGCGAGACCATGGTCTGTCTGTTCTCCCACTTCATATGAACACCTATGCATGCTTTGATCTTTCACTCAAAGGTGACACTTCTTTATTTTGAAAGAAAGAAAACTAGTTCCTGAGTTCTCAGACTGCCTGAGGAACCAGTGAAATACTAAGAACCCACTGAGAATCTTACTGAAGTGCTGTCATTTTTAACCAATGAGAAAGTGACAGAAAAGGTATACGGTAAAATGTCCAGTGTTTATTCAACACTCAACAGATAACATTTGGTCCCACATTCCAAAGTGGGACCAACTGTTATCTGTTAAGAGTTAAATTAACACATTTAGAATAGAATGAACACTGTTAGAGTTGACTTAACACTGTTAGAGGATATTTTAGTGTGTATTCCTTAAACAAAATAAATAAATATAATAAAAAACAAGAGTCAGATCAGAACAAGCAGAAAATATATGTTTTCTCTTGTATATCCTAATACTTTCTGTATTTATAGTATCAAAATACTATAAAAAATAAAGTTATTATTAATGTTAAATGCTTTTGTTGCCAGTTTCTTAATAGAAATAATATATTGAACTCCAAATATGACATTTATGCTATTATGCTGATTAAGTAAACACAGATCATAGTGCACTCTTCAAGGTTATTTCATTAATACAAAGCAAGGAGACACAACAGGAACAAAGTTTTCCTCCAGAAATAAATGCATTTCGGTAATTTAGTGCTTTGATGCTTTATATTTTCCAGTGGTTTCAGTCACAAACGTTTATCTTTGACATTGACCGTCTTGTGGAGACAACACGCTATCTTATTCCTACAAACCTTACAGCATGTCTTACAGCCTGGATGCTTCTACCTTTTGTTGCCTTGGAGACCATTCCTTATTTCTCCAGTATTCTGAAAATCCTTATTGTCCTTGCCTCTTCCTCATATAATGCCTACTCCCACAGACTCCTAATCATCACTCCTGAAATAGCCAATTATTTCGACACATCAAGAGAGAATTACATTTTAACACACTGCTGATTATTGAATAAAGTATGTCAGATATATATGAAACAATAATTATGGGATATTATACTTTAGATATTTATCTAAAATGTCCTTATTAATTGTATGCCACAGTTGAATTACATACATGATTTTCAGCAATAATAATAATAATAATAATAATAATAATAATTGTCTTCATCATGTGAAATGCACTTTTGTGTGCTGCTTTGGCAAAAAGTGTGCTAAATGAAAATATTGTAACTCTAATCACAGTCATCATCAATCTTGTCTCATCAACATTATTTTAATTGCCTCAGTCAGCAACTCCACCAAGTGCAACGACAAAGACACTTCCAGCAACGTTCTGTAGTCTTGGATGTATTTCTTTTAATACTGGTACTCTATATGTATTATTGGGCTGTTGTAATTTCTTGTGCTACATTTTGTTGCTACTATCTTGGCCACGTTCCCCCTTGAACAAGAGTTTCTATCTCAAGGGACTTCCTTGTTAAATTAAATTTAATTAATGAATAAAATGAATGAAGTATCTGTTCACATTGCATAGTTAGGTGGGATGTCACACTCCACATGCACGTCCCCAGAGCCACATAATGAATAGAGGATGCCTGAACATAGACCAGGGATCCTGCACTACAACAATCACTGTTCCGCCAAATAAGCCACCTCAGGGTCCACACATCAGTAGTACTTGTTTTTGATTATGGACACTTTTCTTTCTTCTAGAAAGGTCTGCCCTTCAGGATCGTGTTGGCCAAATCTGACACCCTCTGTCAAAATGTAAATATCTGATTGGTGCCCTTGTCCCTGTCCTCTGTTATATGTGACCAATCAGCTGGGCATCACTTTGTAGTGAGTGTCAGTCCCATTGGAACTCAGTGGAGAAGCACTGCTCTTAAGTTCACACCTGCATTTGGCTGCACTCTTAGCCCTGCCATTTCTTGTTTATTTATTTTTTTAGTCTAAAAGTATGTTGGGGACCATTTGGGCAAATTTTACACCAACTGTAAAACATTCCATTCATTTTTTACTGTATCAATGCTTTCATATTTATAATGAGTTCAGGTACACAGAAATCCACAAAAATGTCATGCTGGTTTTGCTTAAATGCATTACATAAAGCCTCGTAGATAGACAGAATATCCATTGAAAGCCTGACGGATTTTCCCTATTCGGTACTATAATTACTGCCACTGCTTATTATGCGATTTCTTGTTGCATAGTAGCGAAGTTTGCAGTGTGCTTCTATCTGTTATTTAATTTGTCTGTTTGTGAACATGATAAATACAAAGGATAAATGGGTTTGGACATACGGCCTAATAACCTGCCTATGGGACAAGGGAGAAAGATGAGAAATTAGAGGTGCTATTTTTGCTGTCTTTTCCACCTGTTCCACTTTCTTCTACTCTGACCAGGGCATCCTTACTTAATATTTAAAAGTGCACCCTGTTATCTACCAGACCTGGGTCAAATACATATTTGTTTTGGATTAAAATACTTTTCTGTGCTCTGTTGATCTCGCCTGGTGAAACTGAACCAGCCAATAGGACCAGAAGGTGGGGTTTGTACTTTTTGAGAGTATGTCATAGGTTCCAATACACCAGACAAGCTCAGTAAAATGTAGAAAAGTATTTGAATCCAAAACAAATACGTATTTGACCCTGGTATGTCATCTGCAATGGAAGGCATACTGACGCGTAAAGCAGAGAATCTTCTTCTGTACCAATCCGCTTGTGTTTTCACTCATTCCATATTATGTTGAGTTTTGTGCATTGGCCTTGACTGTCTATTTTAATTCTCTCTCATCAGCAGTTGCTGAACATCCGTGGAATCAGAAGACCAGTGATTTGCTGAGAGATTCACTGGCTTACAGACAGATAAGTTAAAAAGGTAATGTTCATAATTTAACATACCAGGCATTGTTCACTTGCACTCACGTATTCTACTGTAGATAAGAACACCTGCTAAGTGCCTAAATGTAAATGTTGATGACATTTTACATGGAGATCTACAGGCATTATTTTACTCCAGTCATCCTACCATTAATTCCTGATATTCTAATTTAACATATATTGTAAAGGAGTCTGATTTTATCCATTAATCTGATACTGTGGGGTTTTTTTTTGCGATTGAAATATTCTGTCATTCAGTGTATGCTTTCACTAAAAATGTTGAATGTTGAGATAGGTTTAGTGTGTGTGTGTGTGTGTGTGTGTGTGTGTGCCCATCACTGTTGAACACTGTTGGCCTTTGTGGCGATGTAATGCTGACTGCATTGGAATGCCCACATGATGATACATTTCAGCTTTGTAAGTTTAAGGCTTGGAGCGAATGTGTCTTATTTGACCTCAGAACCAAAACAGAATAAACACCTCTGTATGTGTTTGGGTGTTTGGTTCAGTAGGCTAAATGAACTGTCAGAACTATATAATGTAAAACTAAAGGTTGCGCAGTTTATAAAAAAGGCAACATTCATACACTGCACCATGTCATTTGTACAAATACTTCAGAAAGTCCATTGCAGTTATATCTGAAAAGGTAATCAACTTTTTATGAGTTTTAAAAGAAGCTTTGGAATGTATTGCTTTGCTTTTTCAATTGTTTTCATGTGTATTTAGTGAGGCGCTCTTTAGTTAACACATCTGTCTACGTGCAAAACAAAACAGAATGTCAGGCTGAGAGTTTCCATGACAACAGTTCCCACATTCAAGAGAGAATGATGGGATGCAGCATAATGTTGTATTACTTACAGTAAAGGGCTTCTTCTTCTTGTGAAAAATGGGAAAAAATCAATATTGTTTAGAGGTACAGGGCTATGCAGAGACCTTTTGAGACCTTTAGGTGCTGAAAGCGCTCAACACCCGAGAAAAACTATTATAGTTCATAATATTTTTCACCATAATGAATTAATAAAAATGAATGACAGCAACAAATAATATTTGTATTAATTGAAAGGGGCACCCTGGGTACTTAGGGCAAAAGGGACAGGTGCTTAGGCGTTTGGACACCCCCCCACCCCCCACTGCACTTGCCTGTTGAGGCAAACGATACTATATCAAAAAACAAGTATCACTACCCTTTATGCCATGGGATAGACTCCTCACCTTCCAAGCTACATCACCCACTTAGATATAATGAATTGCATGGATATAATATTTGTGAACTTAATATTTCAAAACGATCATTTAGATGGATCGCACAGCTGTAGTTATTTCCAGGATAATAATATATATCAGGTTTCTCAACTCGAGCTTGCCACTTTGATGAGTAATTTGGTTGCATAAATGCAGCGATGGTGAGAAACTGAGTCACGGAAGGAGTTTTACACATTTAAGATGCTGTGATCCATCCATGGGAGCCCCTTTATCATTTGTGGAAATGCTTCAACAAAATTGCCCTCAGGTGCAACTAGCAACAACTGCTGTAAATTAACAGACATTCACATGAAGATATTAATAGCAGTAACTTTTCTGGAAGATGGCTCTATTCATCCGTGTGGTGGTTTCTTGTGCATGATATGAGGTCCTGCAATTAGTTTCAGGAAATCACTACATTAAAATTCAGGAAATCACTCAATTAAAATCAAAAAGTTAAAAAATATTAAATTATTAAAATATTAAACTTGCCAAAAGACCCTAATCCTATGCGGCGGTTCCATCTGCATAACTGTGCCAGATGTTCTCATCAGGAAATAAGAGAACAGGAGCAAAATGGTACACTTTCCGCTCTTTCCCCTGATGAAGGAAGGTACAGCACTACAGAAATTTGTTGTGATACAGCACGGGTTTAAAAAAGGTGACATTAGCAGACGCACATGCGTAAAATAAAAATCAGTTTATTCAGTCTAAAGAATCCTAAAAAAAGTAAAGCAATGTTGAGGGAACAGCAGCAACCATTTACATGTGTCATGAAAATAAGCACACATTATAAGCAATTTTAGGTGACATTTTCTATGTACGTACAGCCCTTCATAAGAGCTGTATAACTCATTCATAGGCATATCTTCATAAGCCCTGCATAGATGTTCACAAATGTTGATATCAGTTTCTTAAAAAAACAAAACAAAACAAAACAAAAAAAAAAACGTTTCTTAAAACTCAGGCATGAGTGTCACTTCCTGCATCAGTGGCACTTAGGTACTATGTATTGTCAATGAATGGGTTATCTACCTGTAGCTCTTATGAAAGATCACTGACAGAAAATTGTCCTCAATTATTTGCTGTTACTAGCCCTTTCAATTAATTTGGTAAGAGATACCACATTCACTGGAGGACTTTCCTCTTCCTTAACTCTTCTCTCCTCCCAGTCACACATATTCTTTATTCTGGCCCCAAAGTGGTACAAAAAGCTCCTACTACAATTAGGATGGCAGGGCCACTATAGATCATCCCCAACAGACTGAAAACACACATTTTTTAACTGCATCTCATCTCCCAAATGCTAGACTCATGGATTCACTAGGCCCAACTATGTTGTATCTTGCCACGTCTACAGTAAGTAAGTTATGTATCAACAGCTACTATTGGTTATGACCCTAATGTCCTTGCATTAGTTCTTAGTTGCCTAAACCTTTCTGTATATACTGTAAAAGTATCTGATAAATGGCTCCATTTATGTAAATGTAAGATCTGAATTTATAAACCATGTGTCATCTCTTTCATAATTCATAATGATAACAGGTACACAATGGCATGTATCTTCTGGGCCATTGTACAAACTGCTCCCAGATTCTGGTCTGATCAGTGAGAACTGACTGCTCTTAAAGGTAGGATTGGCCACATGTGAACTCATTTATGAAGAGGGATCGCAGAATTCTTGCCTGTGGTCCTCTGTGGAGATCATTTGGACAGAAACTCAATTCATAGCCACAGATCAGGGTGCGCGACGATGGTCAATCCACTTCAGAATGTCATTCCATATTCTGATTTTGATTATTTAATCGTCTCAATATTTGTAATGTGCTGATGGTATTTTCGGTAAAATCATGAGCTGTACTGTAGCTTCAGACTGCCCAGCAAACAAGCACCTGTCGGACTATCATCAGTGCCAACTGTCAGCCCACCAGCATTTTGCAAATTGGCAGTATAGTGGTTTGCTAGCAGCAAGGCCATTTCACATTCTCGTAACAGCCGATCCTCATCTCCACTTCCTCATCTCAGCTGTCTGCTAGTGGTGCGCTGCAGTGCGAAACCCTAGCAGTCCGACATCTGCGCCGACACTGGGCTGCTAGGGGGCACTGTAGGCCTGTTGATTGTGTGAAATGTTACACTGTGATCTGATATACGTATGAGTGAACCAACTTTGTTGTATACAGCTGGAAAATCAGAGAAGTAATTCAGAGAAGTCACATAGAACAATCGATTGGAACAAAAGCCAGCGTACAACCAGGCCCTCAGGGACTGGATTTGTGCTGCCCTGTCACAGAGGCTGATCGTGGTGATACTCCATGCAGGAAAGTGCTGTTGTAAATACAGGTAGTGACATGCTGTTTTAAAGATGATAAAAGCAGCCATCAATCTCTGTGACATACAGTAAGGGTACGTACTCCAGCTGTGAAATGTCCTTGCTCACTAAAATATTTCATATGGCATAACATCCTGACGTTACAGTAAATCAGGTCAAGAGGGTGACAATGTCAAGACCATATTTGGGAACAAACAATCAGCTTTGTTTTTATTTATCTATGGGACTTTTGTCTATAAGGAAATGACAACACGTCATGCAGGGTTTACTCAGATATCCTGGAATGCTGAAGTGTCCGCAGGTTTTTGTGATTTCCTTTCTATCATCAGCCAATGGAACCTTGAAAATAGGATGTGGAGATGTGGAGTCTTTGGCTTATAAATGAGTTATATTAAGTGCATAAATACTGAACGCCAAAAACCAACAGACAATTTAGCCCTCCAGTTCTGGAGCTGTGATCCCTGCCCTGACTTCAGAGAAGAATTACAAAAAAAATAAATAAATACAAAAAAGAACACAGTATATTACTCAGACTCATGCTGTCTCCCCAACGCCCTGACATGTTTCTGCGTATAATGAGCAAATGTTTGAATTCTCAGAAACCCAACCCACTCACCTGCCAAGTACTGAACACATTTTGTCTGAAATGAAGCCAGGGGGAGTGTAGTATCATTGTGAAAAGCAACGCGTGTTGGAAAGCACTGTCATAATACAGGTCAAGTTTTTTTTGCTTTTTCAGCATCACATTTGATGGAATTTTGTTGGTTTTTAGGCATTGTCAGCTCTTTACTGTCACTTAAAATGTGTTTTTAAGTGCATGAACCTGTATTTAAATTGTATTTGGATTCTTTCTTTCTATTTCTGTCTTAGTCTGGATTGCACATCCTTGCCAATCTGTGGAGTACCTGCCAGAATCATGGATTTATCTAACCTCACTGTTACGGATAATCCCCTGGATACAGGGGGTAAGAGCACTTCAGGCAATATTCTCCTCACCCTGACTCTGTCCGTGTTGGCGGTAATGACCACCGGCATCAACTCTCTGGTTATTTCCGCCATTGTCGTCACCCGGAAGCTTCACCATCCCGCCAACTACCTGATCTGCTCACTGGCAGTCACCGACCTCCTGGTGGCAATCTTGGTGATGCCCTTCAGCATCGTCTACATCTCCAAGGAGACCTGGATCATGGGGCGGGTGGTGTGCCACATCTGGCTGGGTGTGGACGTCACCTGTTGCACCTGCTCCATCCTGCACCTGGCAGCCATTGCCGTGGACCGCTACCGGGCCATCACGGACGCGGTGGAGTACTCGCGTAAGCGCACATCCCGCCGGGCTGCCGTCATGATCGCGGCCGTTTGGCTCATCTCTGTCCTCATCTCGCTGCCCCCGCTGGTGTGGAGGAGCAGGGACGGGGAGTACGAGTGCATCATCCGGCACCACCAGGTGGCCTTCACCATCTACTCCACCTTCGGCGCGTTCTACATCCCGCTGGGCCTCATCCTCATCCTCTACTACAAGATCTACCGCGCTGCTAAGACGCTCTACCACCGGAGGGGGACCAGCCGGCTTACCAAGCAAGAGACGAACGGGACCACCCTGCCCATCTGCCCGGACCGAGAACAGCAGAGCCCGGACACTGTTAGCCCAATGGATAAGTCCTTCTCCGAGCACTCGACTGAAGGGGATCGTCCCCGTGGCACCATAAAGAGCTTGCCCAGCGAGTCCCGCCGGGAGAGGTCCTTCAAGGGCCCATGGATCTCCGTCCCCAGGGAGAAGCGGGCGGCGACCATGCTGGGGCTCATTCTGGGGGCCTTTGTGATCTGCTGGCTGCCCTTCTTCCTCAAAGAGGTGATTGTCAACGTCTGTGCTTCCTGTGGCGTCTCCGGGGCGACGGCCGACTTCCTGACCTGGCTTGGGTACCTCAACTCCCTGATCAACCCCCTCATTTACACCATCTTCAACGAAGATTTCAAAAAGGCCTTCAAGAAACTGGTCAAGTGCAGGCATTACCTTTGATTGACAGAGACTCTGCAGTGCCATGGTCCAAATGCACTGGATTAATAATTTGGATGTAAAACAATTGCATTTGATACAGTATGCATAATCTACATTACAGCAGGAGAATCTATGCGATGGGGTAAGGGGCAAAAAGAAAATTGTTCATTAAATCCTTAAACAAAATGATGAAAATAGCAACCAACTACCAGGACCGGATTCACCCGGAAATTCCACAACTGGTGACGTCAGATTAATTGTCAATTTATTAAATCAAAAACCTTTCACATTGGACTAATATTGTTATGTCTACATTTGCAGAGAAGACCACAACAGGTACCTTTTTGAAGTGTATGCAGAAACGGATTACATGTTTCAAATTCTACAGCAAATTCCAGGAAACAGAAGCAGTGAATGTTTTGAGTTGACTAATATTTGTTGGTCATTAGACTTTCAGATGAGATCCAGTGCTGGAGCACTCTGCCGCCTCGCAAGGATTACACCTATCTCATATAATACAGATATATTGTGTGAACGTAACGCATTTCCTGTTTATTTAGGGGTTATTTTTTAAGGTTTCTTTTTAAAAAATAGGTAGGCCTAATACATAAATGCATAAACAATTATGTGGCTTGTAGACAGGCATGGGCTGGTTACCGGTTTCACAGTTCTTGACATTTAAAAAAAATTACAGTGCTGAAACCACAGAAATTTCTCCTTCACACTGTTCCAACAGTATCAGATTGTTATTATCATTATTATTATTATGACATTGACTACTCACAAAAGTGTATCTAATTTACTCGTAATATTCAGCACAGACATGAGATGAATATCTTTGGGCTGGACACATTTCTGGCCAGGGAGGATATTGTCAATATAATGACCTAACTACTACCCTATCATCAAGTGATCAGTTAGACAGGAAGAAAAGTGGAAGCAGACGTGAGGTAAGTTCATGAGCACCCAAGGAACACAGATTCAATTTCTTGAATAAACATTGAAGGCAGAATTAGGAGAATCCTCAAAACTCCCTGAAGTCAGTGGTGTGGGAAAATGTTGGTACCAGAAATAAATTGGCATGGATTAGAGGAAGGTCACCTGACCTGTCAAAGGGAAAATGGCTGCAAGGGCCATTCACTTTTTCTTTATTAACAATGGACCTCATTCACCAACCATTCTTAAGAAGAATTTTCTTCTTAAAACTCACTTACGCAGTTTTCACGAAGATTCTGACATTCACCAGTGTTTTCTTATTTGGGATTTGCTCTTAGGAAAGAACCAAATCTACACACACTCAAGAGCACACTTACGCACATTTGACATGTTTGTGTTGTTATCGGGATTGGCGGGGCGTTATTTATGTTAATTAGGAACAACTGGCATGCGCTTTCAATTCACGAGGACAATGGGATTCATCATTATCAGAACACAGGTACGAAAAATTCTGCAGTTTAAGAACATGTCATGAATCAGACATAGACCTTTCTCAAGAACAAATTTAAGAAAAAACTTAGGAAGATATTGGTGAATGAGGCCCAATATTCTTAGCTAACTTCTCATGCTAGTAAGTTAACAAAATCATACCTCATTGGGCTTGTTCAGACACAAACCTACTGGTACTGTCATGTGTGAATGCTACCAACCCAATAAAATACCTGATAGTCCTTTTTTTGGTGAACAAGTGAAGCCACTATAATGCCAGTGTTCTCACAAATAAACCTACCATGCAGGGCAACATATCCTTTGCAAACTTAATTTTTTCCGCATTCCTGTGCAACTGTCCCACAAAGGATGTTTGTAAATGGTATGTTTTTTTCCCGTTACTAAAGTTTTAGTTTTTTTTCTTGAGCATTGCAGGTTCAATGTGTATATACAATGAGCTCCGCAATGTTTGGGACAAAAACATTTTTTTTTTTTTATTTCACTCTGTACTCACAATTTTAGATTTATAATCAAACAAGTCACATGTGGTTAAAGTGCAGATTCTCAGCTTTTTTAAAGGGCATATCATATATTTTGGTTTCACCATGTTCAAATTACAGCACTTTTAATACATGGCTCCTCCATTTTAGAGCACCATAATGTTTGGGACAAATAGCTTTGCAGGGGTGTTTGATTGGGTAGGTGTATTCAATTCCTTCCTTAGTGCAAGAATAAGAGAGCTTTCTAGTTTTGATTCTAGGCTTTGGATTGCCTTTGGAGTCTGTTGTTGGCATTTGTCACCATTAGGATCACCGTTGTGGCAATGAAACTCAAAGAAGCCATTATGAGGCAGTGAAATATGAAAATAAAACAGTCAGAGACATATGCCAAACCATAGGTTTACCAAAATCAACTGTTTGGAACACCATTAAGAAGAAAGAGAGCACCGGTGTGCTCATTAGGCCAAGCAAGAACTCTACAGTTTATGACTGAATAATTCTCACCATAACAAAGAAACACTTGTGTGACAGATCAGAAGCACTCTTCAGAAGGCAGGCGTGGATGTGTTAGTGACTAGTGTCCACAGAAGACTTAACAAACCAAACTACGGAGGGTACAGAGGCTACACTATAAGATGCAAACCACTAGTTAGTCGCATAAACAAGACGGCCCGGTTACAGTTTGCTAAGAAGTACCTAAAAGAGTTCTGGAAAAAAGGTCTTGTGGACAGATGAGACCAAGATCCACTTGTATCAGAGGGATGGCAAGAGCAAAACGTGGAGGCCAAAGGAAATGCCCAAGATCCAAAGCACCCCCCACTCATCTGTGAAACATGGTTGTGGGGGTGTTATCATTTGGGCATGTATGGCTACAACATGTACTGCCTCACTTGTCTTCACTGATGATGTAACTGCTGATAGGTGTTTGGAGGTTTTTCTTCATTATGGTGAAAATTCTTTGGTCATCACCTGTAGAGGTTTTCTGTGGCCTACCAGGCCCTTTGCAATTACTGAGCTCATCAGTGCTCTCTTTTTTCTTAATGATGTTCCAGACAGTTGGTTTTGGTAAGCCTACGGTTCTGCCTATGTGTCTGACTGTTTAATATTTCTCAGCCTCATAATGGCTTTCTTGACATTCATTAGCGAAACTCCTGTCCTTATGCTGACAAGTAGCAATAACAGACTCCAAAGGCAATCAAAAGCCTAGAATCCTGACAAGATACTTAAAGCTCTCTTATACTTGTACTAAAGAAGCAATTGAAAACACCTGACAAATCAGAAACACTATTTGTCCCAAACATTATTGTGCCCTGAAATAAGGGGGGGTTCAGAGCTGTCATTTCTCAATGGTGATGTATTAAAATACCCTTTAATAAAAGCTGAGAATCGGCTGGCGACTCCACATGTATCAGAGGAGGCATGTGGTAGTCTATACCCTCCCCAGACCGACAGAGGATAGCGCATCGACCAGGACTGTGATACACACGGGAAATTGGTATAACGACTAAATTGGGGAGAAAATGGCAAAAAAAATTAAAACAAATGAAAGCTGAGAATCTGAACTTTAACCACATATGAATTGTTTTATTACTATTTTTATTATTATTTTATTACTAATATTATTATCTAAAATTGTGGAGTATAGGCCAAATTTGTGTAGCTCACTGTATGTCATGGAAACAATGCCTGGATGTCCCAGCTTCCAATCACTTATTGGTGTTCAAGGAGGTTTTGCTGCGCATTTGGCACAAAGAAAATCTTTGTGAAAGTTGATCATATTTCTTAAAAATACACATAGATAAATAATAAATAAATAAACATGCCCGTTGCAATTGCATTTAGCTTCAAAACAGGACATTCAGGCATCATTTTCATGTTTTCTTGTTAAATATAATGATACAGCAAAGATATAATGGGCATTAACTTGTACATTACTACCAAGTTAGTGCAATCTGAGCTGGTAGCACTATTTAAGGCTACCAGATAGGTCATCCAGAGGTGGTAGGTTTTATGCTTGCGGATATGCATATTCAAAGTATAGAATCATTAGTATACAAATTTTAATTTTTATTATAATTTTTTTTGATTGATTATGCAGTTATCAAAAGATAGCTGCAGGTTATCTCAAACGAATCAAGATAGGTTAGGATTACACAATGATACATTTTAGAGGTGCACAAAACTATACTGTGAAACCGTGATATTTTTTGGCAAAAGTTATTGTAATGACACAGTCAATATATACCAGTCCATGCCTATATGTAGATAAGCTGTACCAAACTCAACAGCCAGCTGTATCATAATGTGTTTTGAGTTGTGGTAAAATAATGCATCCCACTTCCCAATAATCACATCATGATGTGCATTTATTTTACATTGTAACGTGAGTAGGTATTAAGTCATACATTTCTTCTTTGATACCTGTAAAGCTAATGTAGAGCTTTTTTTGGTTGAAAATTGTCAACAAATAGAAATATACAGAAAACATAAGGTAATATAAATTACTGGTAACCCCCAATAACAACAGCAATAATAATAAAATAATAAAGATTAATTATAAAAATGAAAAAAATTATAGATTGTGTAACAATATTTTTTTTTAAAGTTACATTTCAAGGTAGTACATAGGTAGAAAATTAATGCTGCTACGTCATGTGTTGTACATGTTTCCTTGTTAAGCGCTGATTGCAGAGTTGTTAATATGAATTTCACTACTGGACATTGTGAGATCATTTTTTCTATCACAACATGATAAATGTCCAGCACTTTACCAGATCCCTTTATTTTATGTATACTGATGCTGTATTTAAAAAAATCTGTGTTTATTTTTCAGAGATATTGGTATTATGTATAGATACATGTATTATTTTACTGTAAATGTACAGCTATCAGCTTTTGATGTATATTTTCTGTCAAATATGTGAGCATGCATGTTGATATTTTAACACCACATACAAAAACACAACAAAAACTGAATACTGAAAACTACTGACTATGACTGTATTATCAAAATATGGTTGTTCTACTTTTGGACGATGTACCACTTGCAGTAATGGTACCCATTTGTAAGTAGTAGTATGTGTTTTAGGCTATATTTTTGAAATGCTAGGGATCACATTGCTTATTTCAATACAGAGATGGATTGCAGAATTTAACTGGAGGTTCCTGGAATGGTCGCAGGAAGAGTAATCACAACACATGTAGAAATCTTCTCAGATTATGTGAAATATAATCTATATTTTATAATGCCAATTTATTTTCCCCAAATGACCTCATATGTACACATTTGTAATGATCACACTACTGGTAACTGGGCACAATTTATTACCACACACATTCATTTGCAACTGTCTTCATCAACTACAAAATCATCAAAAATTAAATATGGTATGGTTCAGATTAAAACTGCTCCCTCTCATCAATTGCACCACATCGTGTCCCCATTAAGGGATGAGGGCAGAGAAGAGCCAGAGCCACAAGGAGAAGCAACTGGGTGCTTGAAGGGATGGGGCAGAATGTGTAGCCCTGTCCCTATAACAGAACCTTCTGGATAACCATGCAGACATGTTGCTACCATGTTCCATAACCATAGTTAGCCAGAATGTTGTGAATAGGAAATGCTTTTTTACCTAATAATAATTTTTTTAAAAAAAATCTATTTATCCAATATACAGATTCCTATTTGCACTAGAGCTATTAGTAGCAGTCATAGTGGTAGTAACAGTAGTAGCTGCAGTAGTGGCAACTAGCCATGTAGGGAAGAGAGAGCTCCACAGTGTTACTGTTTCAGTCCTGTTCACTGCCTCCCAAATTTGCAGTATCCCCAATTTTTCTTACTATATGCAATTAATATGTCTCGTTCACGCTTTTCAGAGGAATGTCACTAACTCTTCAATGCAAGAAATTAATTATGCAAAAAATGTAAGATTATTGAACAGGTAAAGCACATACTGTGCGTGACAGAATGTAGCAGAGACACACGACTATACTCATTGCATGTAGATCATGGAAGATATTATTCCAAGATTTTACTTAGGATACTTTTGTGGCACAGTCAGATTTAAATTGATGTGATGTGGCAGTTATTGTTCCTAAATAGCCAGTAGCTTTCAATGCATCAAATATATATTTCATCACTGCAAAGTTTCACAGTAATATTTAGCCTGGAAAAAACAATCAAAACCAAATTTTTTACATTTAAAAACAAGGACTAAAATAGCCCAGCGTCCCAGTGGTTATAGAAATGTCAAGAAGCCCACCAGCACTTCTTTAAATGCTTTGTAAATACTGCCACCACCTGTTTTTCCTCTTAAACTTCAGCTATGAATTCCAGCCACAGAACACATCACAAACCTGCATTATATATACAAATGAATAGATTATATTTTAGCTACTTAGTATTGTGTTATATATATATATATATATATATATATATATATATATATATATATATATATATATATGTATGTATATACAAGCTGAGGAAAACAGATACAACTTGTCATGCTCTTTGTCCGGTAATTAATTTTCATAAGCCTGGAACAACATTCCTTATGACGATCAATCAGGAGATACACAGACACAGACCATCCAGCAAGCTGCGGGGGGCCCAAACACCAGCAGTGTTTATTGCAGCTCCTATCCAGTACCAACAGAATGTTGTGCAATTCAAGGTTGGCTCTGAGCAGCCCGTCTGGATATCAGCAGGCAGGGGCCACTAACAACAGCTGCCACTTTTGGGCAGGATTTAGCTCAGCTATAGCACCGGGTGGTCAGAAGTCTGGGGTATCAGTTCTGCTGGGCCAATGTTGCTGCTTGTTTTTTGTGTTTTTCAGCACCTAGGTGTTAAATTTGAGTTGCTAAAAGGTGTAAGTGCTCACAAACCTTCTTTTGTAGGCCGTGATTGGATGTTGATTAATAGGAAACCACAAAAACCTGCAGATGCAGTAGCCATCCAGGACTAAAGCTTCCTGCTACAGCAGCGCTCCAGCCCTTGCAGTTGGTGTATTCCCATGCATCATGGTGTGCAAATGTGTGTGTACAGTGCTGGGGAATTATTTTATAGTTTTGTAATTGAACTGGAGCTTGCCAATGGGTCTCAGTAATCAAGAAAGATTCCATTGACCATGCGCGACTGAGAAACATCCAGTTCCCAGGACAGGTTCAGCAATGGTGCAATGGACATATCTCTGCACCAGGTTATTGCGCTGTGTGTGGTAAGAATGGTACAACCACATGCTTTCCCACATACTACACACTATGTGAGCAAACAAATATTAAAAGAAGTCGGAAAATAAATGAGCAGCTGCCAAAAAACAGTATCAAAAAAGTAGGATAACACACAATACTAGGAGCAATCATAAAACTGTCACAGAAAGAATATCATTTCCCAGCACTGCACACACATTTTTCATACCATCAGTGTTTGGTTTATTTATCATAAAGCAATGCTGTTATTGCAGCCAAATTAATATATGAAGGAACTATGAAATGCAACTTACTGGAGAGAACTGAGATGAGTCAAAGTTATAGCCCGGAAAGTACGACTGTATCATAGCACATACGACAATGATCAGTTGTATAGTGATGTGCCTGTATTCGCAGTGTACTTCAATCTAAAACAAAACAAAGGAATACAAACGTAGAATATATCTGGTTCGCCAAACTGCTTTCTGTCCTATCAGACATTCTTTACAGAAACACATGAGTTGCGCGTGCAATTGTACATGAATGACGTTCCGTTGAATCCAATCCGCAATTGAAAAGCAAAAAGACCGACGTTAATATCATCCAATCAAAGTCCTCAAAGCGAGCCATGTAGGAAGTTTCCTTTACTCTGCTTTGTATACTACGAGGAAGGTACGTTTGACAGTATGGCGGAAGAGGAGAGCGACTTCAATTCAGGAAGGTTTAAAGAAGAATTAGATAGTTTGTTGGATTGCGGCGTTGCCAGCGAATGTGATTTACAAAGCAAGAACTACTGTTCAAGGTTTTGCGATGTAAGAATCATGTGCATTTTAAACCTATTCATCCCAGGTAAATTGGTCGCAAAGGATCATGATTCGAAACCCAGCTAGCTAGCTTGCTAGTTAGCTAGCCACCTAGCTAACTTACTTGAGAGAGCTTGTACTTTTATTGGTAAATATCTCATTTTATTGGTAAATAAAATAGCTAGCTTTATGCCAGCTAGCTCGCTCATTTGAATTGCTAACGTACATATATGTAAAACCGGAGTTCGTAAAGCCAACTAGTACTCGTAGCTTAATAATGACCAGCTAGCGTCTTATTGTTTACAAAATGCAGCTGACATTTTTTCAAGAGAATTATGTTTATGTAAAATTATATGACGTTAGAATAGTTATTGAGTGTATTCATATGCTTATTTATATCTAATGTAAACATAATAAGTGGATCCTTTCAAGCTACACGCCTCCGAATGTCAGTCTGTCGACTAACTTGTAGATTAACGTATTAGCTAGTTGAGTTTAGCTGTTAACTAGCTATCTATTTGAGTGACTACGCATATTCCAAGCTGCCTTTGCTGTCATTTCCTAACAGGTTCTGTTTCATCTTCTTTTTGTAACTTTATCACCTTTTTTTTTTAGGCCAGACTGCCTTAAAAATGACCATCTGAAAGATATGTTGTGTTGTATAATGTTGTTGTATGAATCATTGCCCGCTATCTTGTATAACTATTTCCCATATCATAAATCGTACTCAAGTTACATAGTTAGCTAGGTACTAGTATGCTACCTGCCATGCACGTGCTCTTGTAGTCCCTAGGATAATACTATTTAATGATTGAATTAGGTCTGTACATGTTTGCAGTTCGGACAAAAAGACACTTAGGTTTCACTTTACATACGCCGGTGCAAACTGTAGCCTATTATACAAAAGCAGCCAGCAAACAAAAGGACAGCTTTACTCCTTCATGCAGAAATATTGACGGACAGTTTTTCTGCTTGTGTTTATAGTTGGTGGAGGAATACAGCGCACGATGGCAAATACCATTGCCTCAGCTACAGGTGCTGCGGACAGCGCTGTGCTGCTTCGCCCAGAGTACGGTCTCTTTACCATCCAACTGCGAGCACGTGCAGTATGCACTGAGCAGCCTTGCCTTGTAAGTACACCCTCACCCCATTTGGTTTTACAGTACCTTACTATTGTTGATAAGCTAGTTTTATTTCCGCATACATTATGTGCTGTGGCAGTAGAAACTAAAACAATTGACTTTCCACATTTGTTTTGGTAAAAAAGAAAGTTTTATGAAAGTTGTTTCTTTGACAGGAGCTTTTTTGAACTGTTGCTGTTTTTTGGGAAGGATGAGTTTCTGGAGGATCCTTTGAAAGACATCCTTGAATCTTTTCAGGTGAGAAGCATGGACACTACCCCTAGCACTTTGACTGTCATGATATTTTCCTTATTCTTTATCTATGGTAAATACTTGAGGAGGAAATCTTACGTCTTCACGTCTAACAAATTGTGGACAGACATGACCATTGCATAACCTGAATATTTCCTCCGACAGTGAAGTATGCCATAAATCAGTAGTTCCCAACCCTGTTCCTGGAGATTTACCATTGTATAGGTTTCCACTTCAACTCTATAACAATAACTATTGTCAACTCGACAATAGTTTTCCAGAAACAGGTTTGGGAACCACTGTCAGAAATAGTGTGCTGAAATAATTCAAGTCAATGAACACATTGATATATGCAATGGTCAAAGCTGACCTTTCAGTCTGACTATGCATATACTCAAAATAATGTCCAGTAGTCCTGCACTGCATCAATTCTGGACTTGAACACTTCAAGGAACTCTATTACATGGCCTGGCAGTATTAATTGCAATTATGACCATATTTAAATCAATTAGTTAATTTCTTGGATTGACTGAATTGAAATTAAATAGATTTTAATCCTGAATAAAATAAATCCATAAATGCAAATGGACATTGTTTTAAAGTTTATTTTTTAATTGTTTTATTTTAATTCAATTCGTATTTTATAATTATTTGGATTTTATGAGTTGTGATGTCAGGGTGGAGGGATTGATAGAGGGGGTTGGTTTATCAAATTCCTGTGCTTCATATTTGCTCAAAGCAAACCAATCATCACTAATTTTGGTAAAGACTTGTGGATTCTATTTCATATCAAGATGATACCTGTTACCTGGTGGAAATGACCAGAATCATTAAAAATTCAAATGGGAATTGGTCAGTTCAAAACTTCTCAGAACTGGCCACAGTACTCTACATGCAGTCTGAAAAAGGCTGTGGGCAACATATACAAATGAAAATATGAAAAAGAAATTTAATAAAAAGGAATTCTTTTTTTTCAGTTATCATTTATAATTGCCAATGTAAAATAATTCGGCCTTCTACACAGTTTTGAAAAATGCTTCCTGGGGTGGGTGGAGTAGGTGTGTCCATCCCATTTGCATAAAATATTATTTACGCAGATTAATTTGTACAGCGGAGCTGCGCCAGGCTCACGAAACTCGGATCCAACTGCCCAACTTGGCGTTCCAGATTAAATATGAATCATTATTCAATTACTATTTCTCATCTGAAATGTTTTCGGAAACATAATTTAGTGGACTGTTTTGGTGGAGTATGAGAGTTTATGAACTGGTCGCCATGTTTCTCCGCTTTGTAAAACTTTGGGCAGGAACAAATCTAGCCAATCTCGTGCCAGCAGTGATCCCTTATATTAGAAAAATTTGGAGGTGGTGGGGGAAGGGGCAACAATTTTACCACTCGATGTCTTTATTGACATCTGCATGACATAGTAGTAACACCAAAGTGGTAGTCTGACATCACAATTGGGACGACACAGTGTGGAATGTAGGAAGCATTTTTTTCAAAATTTTTAGAGGGCATCACCAAGACATTTCTACCAGTTTTTTTTTTTCTGATGAAATTATATTATTTCCAAAATGTTGAAAAAATTGCATGGATTAAAATGTTTCATTGTAAAGTAGGCATACAAACATGTTTTGATGTAATTATCATTTCATGCTCCTCTATTCTTTGCAGGACTGTTACGTGAAATTGGCGAGACACAGTAATGCCTACCTGCTCCAGGTGAAGCTTGTCATGGAAGATGGCGGGCCATGGGAGAGTCCTGTGCTGCAGGCCATTCTGAAAGAATCAGACCAGCCTCAGGAGGAAGGTATACTATGGAGAAGTCAGTGTTTCAGACAGTCGCACACGCACATGGTCTTTCATTTGTCCCAGGCAAAGGCTGCATACCTGTAAGGATGGGTTTTCTTAAGAGTTTATTGATACTACTACTCTTAGTCATACTGCAGTTAGGTATTCTATCGATACCGTTATCGGTTCTTTTTGATTATTTTCGCAGAAAAAAGACAATTAGGAATAAATGATAATAAAGAACTGGCATTTCTTTACTCTCTTGTATAAAATATTCTTTCTTCAGCAGCAAGAGCAGCAATGTTTTAAATAAGTCACTATCATAGGCTCGCAATAATATCTCACTGACAACAACAAATGTAAAATAAATGAATAAAATATACAATATTATTGCCAGCAGAAGGCTAAAAGAAGTTCAAGAAAACAGAATGCAGAACCTAGAACCTAGCAACCCTGTCATCCTCCCACTCCCAGTAGCTGCAAATGTGAAGGTGCTTTGGACTTGGCTGGGACCGGTGGTAGAGGTAGGAGGTTGTCTAGGTCATGGTGCCTGCAAATTCAGCCTGACAATATGCAATACATTTCCAAATCTTTAAAATATATTGGTGGCTAAACAATTAGCTTTCATTCATTAGCCTTTTTAAAATAATTCATCATTAGCCCTGTGGACTCGGTAATTGCGACTTTGTACGGCATTGTATGCTGTGGACAAGGTGAGAGATGGAGGAATGTGAGCAAAGCAGTTGAAAACTGCTCATTTCTGCAGATTCACAGTGTATATTATTTTTGGTTGACACAGGCTTAGATAAATCTTCTCATGTTGCCTCTCGTACTGGTAATTGTTTTATTACATTTGTGGTAATGAGCTCTGTCGTCATTGGCTCGAGTAAAGTGTAACCACACTTGAGACCGTTTTTATATCTCATGCTGTGCAGTTTGTTTCCCTGAACGCGGTGGACATTTTGTCATTCCAAATTAGCTTTGGAGAAAGAAAGTAATTCCATTTATGCGATCTTTATCTGGATATAGCCCATTATCAGGATAATCAAAAATGCATGTTGATGGAAGGTGTAAAGAGAGAGAAAGTGGCAACGTTTCTATAAATTCCTCAGTTTTACTGTATGGAAATCTAAATTCTCCAGTACTGATAGCAGAACCGATAATGTTGGACCTTATGTCTGGGATTTATTCATTTAGAACTGGCCCCTGTTTCGAACAAGGTTTCCCTAGGTATCCCTAGTTGTTCTGTAAGTCTTTCACCACAACCCTGGTGACAGTGAATTAAAGTGGATGTTATGACTGAATTACGTGGTGTAAACACCGGTAGCAGCGATGGTTGTCCAGGACCTTATCTGTATTGTGGTTCTGACCTATCAGGAACCGGTACTAATTAAATACCGATCCTCGATGCTCATCCCTGCATGCAGGTTACAGGTACACGGGGTCAATGGGTCAGCGGGCTAGGGTGCATCCTTGAGGCAGTATAGCTCTCTAGGATCACAGGTGAAGACCTCTGATCCGGGAGTGTTGCACTGGAGCCCATTACCAGGGCTCACTTGAAATAGAGATTTCTTTCTCAGTGTGACTCGCATACATAAATAAAATAAGATGCTGAGCTATCCTTGATTGATTTGCTTGTTTGACAGTCACTCCAATTCTTGCACTGTTTTTAATCTATTTATTTTTGCAGCACGTTCATCCATACAGCTAAGTATTTGCTAAAGAAATTAACATTAAATTCCTTGCTGAAGTGTACAACGGCTGTGCCCCACTTGGAATCTGAACCCGCAACCCCGTTCTCCGTTGCACTGCCGTTGCACTGCGCTGCTCTCACGCATCGCTTCAGGCTCATGTTCTGTTTTTTTGTTTGTTTTTTTAAACAGTGGAGAGATACTTGAGCTCTGAAATCCAAGTCTTCTTGGAGCTGCGCATACGATACCTGCTGGCATGCGAACGCATTGGAGAGGCCATGGCCCTGGCCAAGGCCTGCATAGAACACTCGGCAGTGGGGAAACACCTGTACTTTCACCAGGCCTACCTGACGTGCCTCTGGAAAGCATCCCTCTATGACCGTCTGCACAAACAAGTATGATCGTTTCCCCCCAAACTCTGCTGAATCTTTAATGTGTTCGTGTATGTGTTTGAATTGTAGCCTTTGATGGATCAGGCTTTGTATTCTGTATTTAGTTTTGCAGTAGTCTAGAGAAGAGCATAGGAAAATGAGTGAGGATCAGGGCAGAAATGACCTTTGCCTGTCTTTTTCTGTGTTTTTCATTTCATAAATGTACGTTTATGAAGCGTTTTCACCCACGGTTGTTTGTGTGAAATGTTGATGTACACTTTGGACACAGACATGATGTTGCAGCTCAGTTTGAGTCAATAATGTTTTATGAGATGCAAGAAATATACATGTGATTATTAAAAATGGTTAAGTCAAGTTGCTTGAGCAGTTTTATCAAAATCCACACATTTCTTTGAGATTACATGTGTAATTTGTTATTAAATGTAGTTAAAAAATTTTTTCAGTCTTGTATTTCTTTTTTTTTTTTTTTTTGTGAATGGCCAGATGAGACAAACCCTTTCAGTGTTTTAGGATAATTTGACTGCGCTGAATGGATTCACAGCGCGCTGGCCAGTTTGACCCGAAACGTAATGGATGCGACCGCTTTTCTCGGCGCGGCACGAGGGGTAATGCGTTTCGCCGCTCTTCTGCAGGTGGCTGAGATCGATGGGAGGCACGCCGTGGAGATCATCTGCAACACGGAGAGCGAGGAGAGGGACGACCTGCTCCTGGCTCTCTGCAAAGCCTTCCTCATTCAGCAGCTGCAGAATGGAGACATGTACTACCTGTGGTATGTTCAAGGGCACCCTTCAGGGTTTTATTCTGTTGCATTTTGCATGTATTTTTGGCCTTTGTTAGTTTCCATTCAGGAGTTTTTTTTGTCAACCTGAAGACATAGAGGGCAAGGGTGTTGTATAATGACTGCATAATTGGTCTAGTAATTCAGAGGTTGCTGGCTTTTTTATTAGGCAGGCCACGGGTACAATGGACCCTCGAGTGAGGTACTAATCATGAATTACTTCTGCAAATATTTAACTGTATAATTGGATTGTGTGTTTTAAAATGAAAACCGTGCAAGTCAATGAAGAGAGTGTAAGTGTCCACTAAATGCCTAAATGAAAATATTACATCTGTAGCAAATAAAAACAACTCTTTCATGCATATGTTATTGTTGTTGTGCACGAATGGAAAGTTATTTATATCGTGCTTACGACCTTTTTTCGCAGGGAGCTGATCTTCATATGGAGCAAACTGCACCTCAGGGAAAATCCTTCGAAGCAGGACTTCCTGGAACAGTGCCAGCAGCTGATGCTATCAGCGAAAAATGTCAAATCTGTTTTTCCATTCGTGAAAGTCATCAATGCAGAAGTGAGTAGGGGGGAGTAGTTCAGATGCAGTGAGCGGTACAAGAAATATTGAAAGCAAAAAACAAAACAATGATGAATAACTTTCTCTTATCGAGTGCTTGTGTGCTTTAGTTGTGTGGTTTTTTGTGATGTTTTGCATGAAGCATATACGATGTTTTTGTTCTACAAATCAGGCACTAACAGAAATGGATGGAGTAAGAGAATGTGATTGATCATGTACAAGAATAATATGTAAAACAGTGTTAAAATGCAGTACATGAGTTATAGGAAAAACTACAGTGGAGTAAATGTATTCATAAAACATATAATGCAGAAGAAAGCTCAGTGAATCGCTGTGGTCTTTTTTTGCCAGCTGGGGAACGAAGGCTTGCAGTTCTGCGTGGAGCTGTGCGCCTGTGCTCTTCAAATGGACCGTTGCCATGACCCCGTCACCAAGGCGCTTCTCTACAAGACCATCGCCTACCTGCTGCCTAACGACCTGGAAGTCTGCCGGGCCTGCTCCCTGCTGGTGTTCTTTCTGGAACGTTCCGTGGAATCCTACAAGACGGTGTACCTCCTCTACACCCATCCCGACCAGGAGTACCACGTAGACTACGGCCCTGTCAAGAACCACGTCCGCTTTGAGACGCTTCGGATCCTGAAAAGGGGGCTGTTTTTCGACCCGGAGTTCTGCAACCTGATTGCTCTGAGGACAAACTGCCTGAATCTGATGAGCGAGAAGGTGATGGAGGAGGCTCAGGCAGAAATCGCGGATTTGGACGAGCACAGGTGGATACCGAACCACTGCGCGAAAGAGCAGCGTAAGGAGCACCGGGAGTCCGCGGCCCGTCGTGCCAACCGGGGGATAAGGCGGCTTGTGGGGAAGACCAACAAGCCGCTGGTAAAACGCATCGTCGTGCCGCCGGAGGTTGCCGTAGACTCCCCCGTGAAGAAGAGGGGCAGGAAGCCCGGGTCGCGCGTCCTCATTGTGGCGGACGTGTCCCTGCTGAGATGGTCTTTCAGGCAGCTTAGCATGTCTCAGGAATCCTCTGTCAAGCAGTGCAGGGAGAGGCGGCAGCGGCACTGTCCGAAGCAGGCCGAGAAGAGGACCCAGAAACGACGCGGCAGGAAGCCACGGAGACTCGTGCAAGAGGGCACGGCCCAGGCGGAGAACAGTGCCCTCAGATACACTGTACGCCGTGGGAAGAAAACATATCTGTCCCCTAAAGACAGACACCTTTACCAACATGCTGCAATGCAGGTATGCAAACAAAGGGACAGAACACAAGAAATGTTGTTGCATCAAGCAGAAGATGGCGTGCAGACCTCTAATCTGGCATTAATGGAGACTACAGGTGGAGGAGAAACATTACCTATGACGGGTGTACCAGTTCCAGGTGGTCTACCGGTCCTTGCTATCCAGGGCTCTACGCTGGAAGTCTCATTTCCTGACAATGAAATGATGGACACGTCCTCCCTGGAGCAAGAGAATGAAACACCAAGCTTACACCAGGATCTCATGGTCCAATCAGATACTCTTGTCAAGGGCTGTGTAAGAGCACAGGATGCTTCCATGAACGTGAACTTTGCTGAACCTTGTGAAAACCGTCTGATTGAATCAAACAGTCCAGCAAGACCGCTGACAGACACGGCTACAGTTTTGGAGGAACATTCTATTGAGGCAGACAGAGAATTAGTTCAGTGTTTGCATAGCTATTCTAAAATTCATTGGGAGCCTGTCAGGCTCTCAGCCGATGTGCCAAAGGAGTTAGCTCTTGCGCAAGAGGTGAGCAAGTCCGAAAGCACTGAGCTAGAGGAGCAGGGCCCCGGAGATCCCCATGAGTCAGTCCTCCCACAGCCTCCATCGGGCATTGGATTGAATTCCCCAGATGCGGTGGAGGTTTCCACCCCAGGAGTTTCTCAGGAGACACCTGAGAGGGTTGCACAAGCCCGGTCTATCTCTGGAAGCACAAACAATCTTCCGGATAGAAAAAACACCTCTGCCACGACAGCTACACTTCTCAAAAGTTCTATTCATGTCCGTAACTGCATTGTATCCCAGACCGCTTCACCCCCCGAACCTGAACGGAAACAAATGTTAGCCTCCGTGCTATCGCATGCTAATGGCACACGATCAGAAAAGGCTTCTGCCCAACTCCCGGCTGTTACCTCTATCAGACTTGAGCGTTGTGTCCTGGTGCTTCACTGTAGCCTGTGCAACAAGGACTTCAAGGGTGGAAACATAATGCGACATGCCTTCGCTCACCTTCAAAGGGAAAAGCTCAAGTGCATGTTTTGTGGAAAACGGTTTAACTGCCAGTTGACTGCAAAGAGCCACGTAACGGACCACATCGAGGAACTGAAAGCACAGGCCTGCCCCAAAGAAGGCACCGCCCATGGATTTAAAACTTCTGAATCCTTGGAACAAGTTGCAGCATCCTTATCACCTGATGACAGGCAGAAAAGGAAACTGTTGAGCGACGCTGGGGTTCCTTTAAACAGCGGGACGTTAAACCATACACTAAAAGACTTGAAAAGGCAAGAACAAGTTTCAATGCCTCTGAAAGATAAAGCAGCTCTTCAGAAGGTTAATGGATCAGTTGTGGCAGGGAGACCACAGAGCAGGAAGGAGGAAGAGTTCGGCCCTGTGGATCACTGTACGTTTGTCAGCATGGATGTGGCTCTAATCGGCCAACGCGAGGTGGAGCCTCACCCCGGAGATGCTCAGGTCGATGAAACCACCAAAGCTGGATGCAAGGACTGCGAAACAACTGTGTGCGGGACGGCAGCGGACGAGGTGCTTGCAAATGGGCACAGTGAAGACGGGGTGACAGTCTCCACCCACAGAGAGTCCTGGGCTGCCAATCAACCGAAAGGGGGCGGCGAGTTCTGTGAGGTCAGGTGCGCGGACGGTTTGAGAGAAGGTGACACCAGTCAGCAGGAGGCAGTCGAGGCCAAGGCGAAGGAGCAGTCGGACTGTGGCGGGGCTTCCAGCAGGCCCTTTGTTCGCCTCTCCCCTTCGGCCTACCTGGACGAGCGGTTCACCAGCATGCCCAAGCGCAGGAAGCCGTCGCCCGAAAACCGCCGCCCCCCGGCCCCGCAGCGCTGCTCCAGCTGCTTCTCCTCCTTCGGCTGCGCGGAGGAGCTGCAGCGCCACCTGTCGCTCAACAAGTGTACTTCTCTGTTTGGCTTTGACTCGGACGACGAGGGAAAGTCGGACTGGGCTTGATCGACAGGGAAACCGAGCCGCTTTGACCGTAGCACTTACCTGATGACATTTTGCTGTTTTTGGCAGAGAATACCATTAGAACGATGGATACACACATGTGTGTGTATTCATATACAGGTACAAGTGCCTGATTAAAAAGAAGTCAGCATCCAGGAAGAAGGGGTTCTTGTACAAGGACTAGCCCAGTCCAGTGGCTGCCGTTCAGCACTTACTATTTTTATTTTTGTGGTCTCACTAGCCCAAAAATTAGGAGAAGGAAAAACTCATGTTCTTAAGACTTAAGAATTAAAATCTCAGTATGAAGCTTGGGGCCTCTGAGAGGTGCCCAAGGGCATGCCGTAGCACTCTTGTTATCTTGGACAAACTTCTTGTGGAACCAAGTTCCCCATTTGAAAGTCCTGGATCGGTCTGCTGCTGGCTACTGCCAGCACCCGCTCCTGGAAGAAGCGAAGCATGGGCCTGACTTTGACAGTTCTTTCTGCTTCAGAAGCTGCACCACAGATATTTCAAAAATGAAGTCCTGGAGGGCTGCAGCAGCTGCTGGTTTTTCCACAGCATTTCAGCACTTTGATGCTTTAATTATAAAGTTGGCTAAGAGTCTGCGTGCCTTGTTTCTAAGGCCTAAATTGGCTGTAGATGGGAAAGAACCCACACAAAAAAAAAACTGCAGTAATTGTGGCCCTCTGGACTGGCATTTCAGATCACTGCTGTAACGGCACAGTCTGTGGAGCAAGGACGGAACTGGGCCAAAGTGAATAATGGTTTAATTATGGTTTAATTAAGACACTCATTGATATTACTTTGTCCTAATAAATAGAAACTCAAACTTGACTGAACCCTCTACTGAACTCTACGACAGTATGTTGCCCATCGCAGTACGCTCACTACCTAAACCTTCACCTGAAGGCGCTCTTGTTTACTATAACATCACATCCTACTGAGGTCCAGAATACAGGATCTTTCTTTTTTTACTTTGTACTACATTGTGCCTGTTGGATATAGAGGCTTTTTAATTCAGTGGAAAAGGAAATTGCACTGTTAATTATCCCAGTGCCCCTAGAGGCTGCTTCATTAACTCAAGTTTTGCAAGTGTTCAGTATTGAACATTGTTCCGGAAGAGCAAATTATTGTGATTATTGTTTGCAATAGTTTTGCAATGCAAATGGGGTTTTCACCATTTTTGAACATATTTTAATCATGGAAAGTAATGGAAAGTGGTGAACTATTCCACTGTCTTCAAAAACCGAAGCACTTAAAAAAATATCTACAGCAGGCAATTTGCATCCATTTTTTTTTTTGCTAAACTCACAAGCTTGAGGTCTTTATATTTCAGTCTGCAGATAGTACCAACACGATTGGACACCCCACTGATTTGTATAATGCTTCCATTACCCAAGGGAGAGTGAAGCATACGCCTTTGCAGAGTTAATCTGCATCAAAATGTAAGTATTTCCTTATAAAGAAGCCCAGTAGCTCCTGACTGTTGCACCGTGAACGTCATTGAAAAGTTATGGAAAATGCTAATTGGATTTGAGTGGGAACCCTGTGTGTGTCTGTCAGGCCTAATACACTGGGTGTAAGGCCCTAGTAGGTGAACTGTTTGCCATACCCCCTCAGGTAAAGACAGCTAATCCATGACACAAATTTTCAGTCAAAAGGAGTAAACATTCTGGTCTAAATCCGTACCCTTTTTTGGTACATGAAAATTGTGACTGTTCCTTTGAGCAGCTGCGGCTTTATTTATTTAAATATCCTTATATGTATATATTCCTTCTGTAAATGTTTAAAGCAAGGTCAATGGTTTGTGTGTCGTCTTTTTTAAAATGAACTTTTTCAGTTATGTTTGAAATAAAGTCCTCATTTGGAATAGTGGATTATTAAAATCAATGTTTTGATGTGTTTTTAAACCCCTGATCCAGGTTTCCTTGGTTGGGGCAAAAAAAATAAAAAATGTAATGCCAAAAATATCTGGGCACAGTTTACCAAAGCATTGTGATCAAGGCAAGAAATGTTAAAATTTTAAATGACAATTTACAATATAATCATTTAACAGATGCTTTCAGCCACCGCTATTTACAAAGGTACGTTTTACATGGTAAGCAGAGACCACAAGACAAAGAAATGGGTGTATGTTACGAGCTTTCGAAGAGGCAGTGCCATTTGCAACTTGGTATGCCGGTGTGAGAGATTTAGATTTGATTGTGAGGAACCACCTGAAGTCAGTGAAGGCTGTTTTAATAGTGGAATGGCCTGCTTGACTTTTAGCTGGCTGAAGATCAGGCAGGCAGCAGCATGCTAGGCTAGTTCATTGGCCTGATGGCACTGGCCAGTAAGCCGGCCAACCAGGCACTACAAAATGCTGCAGTACCAGCATTTTTTTTGCTCTGTTCCATGTATGTCCCAGGTCCGTGCCATAATTCTCATTACCGCATGGTGTTATTTCGCGGAAAATTTTACAATCAGGTGAGTGCGCAAGATCAATTTTGATGAAGAGACTTTCTGTCAACACAAAGCTGCTTGTGTAGCATAGTGCTTAGAAGGTGTAAATGTAAATGTAATGGATCATATATAGCGCTTTATCAAGCGCTTACAATTGATCCCTCTCATTCGCAGAGCAGTAGGGTTAGTGTCTTGCTCAAGGATACTCAACACGCCCAGGCGGGGTTGAACCGCAACTCGTGCAGCAATCGGTCTTACTCTGAGCTATGTCGCCCGGATGCGAGGACATAGTATAGCATAGACTGATCCTTAAGGAACATAGCTCTTTGGCTTAAGTTTTGATTCCCTGTTGTGACACTGCTATTGTACAATTGAGCAAGGTGCTCAAACTTGCTTCAGTAAACATTCAGTTGTTGTTGATTTTATGCAAATCAGAAAAGGAAACTAAGTTGCTCTGGATAAAAGCATCATAAAATGCCTAAATATAAATACAGATTGTGAATATGTAATTTACATAGAAACATGCATTTTGTAATATTACATTTAATTAAGGGTGTGACAAATTATTGCTGAATTGCTCTTGAGGGCAAAATGGAAGCATTTGATTTGTGTTTGAAGTTGATATGCCTGCATAGTGAACATGAAGTTACAATGGTTGCTGGCAGCTCTTTCCACCACTGGGGGGCGCCAGTATGATAATAAATAGTGAGCTTTGGATGTGGTAAAATGAACATAACAAGCAGAGAACATATGAAGGAGGTAAATCTTGCATCGTATTGAAACAGTCTAATAAAGAACAGCTCTAAATTTCAATGAATACAATTCATATGAATGAAAATCAACATGTCTCTGCTCAACCCTGGTATATTAAAAATGATATGCTTATCAATGGGGATGTTTTTTTATGAAACCTGAACACCTCTCTTTTTGTTTTTGCGTAGTACATTTTATACGTGGGAAATTATTCTTGGTGGAATTATTAAAGGTCCATGAATTTTTGATGCTTTTATGCCATGATGATCACCAAACTGTAAAACCTATTGTGTCCAAGATAAATTTGGCATTTCAGTAATAAAATGTAGTTAGGTTACAGCATGCATGATTTTAAATAATCTTCATTCGAATTATTTTGTTAGAATTTAATATGGTTTTAGCATCTTTTATTCTTCAGGCCAGAAAGTTGCTGAGATCACCACTAGAGGGAGTAAGACTTCCATTTTTCCAGTAAATATTTTCCAGACAAATAGCTTGAAAATCGACATTCGGCTGGACCCCCTTTTTTTTAAAGGCAGCAATATATATAATAGATAATGAGGTGTGAATACAGGGGAAAGTGGAGGGCAACGTAAATGTAGAGGTAATGTGGTGTGTCTTTAAGAGAGGAGAGATGGTAATGGACTCCGCTGTTGTAATTTTGACACCCGCCATCGGTGAGCTGGAAAGTAGGAAGATGGAGACTTAAGATATAAGATAAGGAGGCTAGGAATATAAGGGAATGCCAGGGAGCCAGTGAATGATACACTGCCACAAACTGAGGATTCCACTGAGGCTTCTACTGTATCTGTGTGTGTGTGTTCTCTGTTCATATACAGTATGCGGTCTGTAATGTAGTGGGTGAGTGGCAAATATAAACTGTGATCTGTCAATCAAAGTCCTGCCTTGAACACACCCCCTTCCCCTCTCCTACTGTACCGCATCGCTGTGTACGCTGTTGCAGCCCTTCCTTTGATCAGTTCAGGTTGTTGAATACATGTCCGAGTTCACAATTCTTCCCTTGAACTTATTTCAGCATTACACAGGATTGGCTTGTTTCCATTTGCACTGGCACTGAGCTCTTCATTTTCCACAGTTTCGTTTCAGTGGCCAGGTGTTCACACTTATTAGTGCCTCAAATATTTGACCTGTGAGTCCACAGTTGAATTAATTATAATATAATATGTTTTTTCTCATGGAATTATTTCAATAAAGAACATCAGAGAAAATGGAAGCTTTAACTGTCTGAGAATTGACCTTAGGGGCTTCGGTGCCCAATTTAAGTGCACTTCAGTACACTTTAGCATTTAAGTAATTGATTGGTTAAAGTGTACAGCTGTTTTTAAAAATTTTATTTATTTATTTTATTATTATTTCTTAAATTGGCTGCTGAAAGGAAAGGAAATCGCAAATCTGCAGAAACTGCAGCTGTCCCGGAATGAATGTTGGCACACCCGTCTTAAGGTATAAATCTCATGTACGCACTTCAGCTATGTATGACTAACATACTATGTTCTGTATGTGTAATATCCGTTGACACTGTACGGTTTCACATTTAAATGGCGGATTTCGCCGAAGCTTCCATCCGGATGGGGAGACCGCCCGCCCGCCGCAGCCAGCCGGGAGCCCGCCAGCTTGCGTTTAGCCGGCCGTCCGCGCGGCCCTTCAGCAGAAGCGGGAGGCGGCGGCGGCGGCGGCGGCAGCAGCTGTCCTCCAGGACATCTGCCGTCCGCGGCGGCTCAGCTGCATCTCAATGCAGATTGCCGGCCGTTCGAAGCCCGTTTATATTAATTGTCCGTGCCTCGTTCGCTGCTCGCCGCTGATTACGCTCATTAATTTCAATTTCACCCAGAACCGCTTTTTTTCCCTGCTTTCTTCAAATCTCACGATGACATCACCAGTCGGGATTTTCGGACGCTTTTAGTAGCTGCCAAAAACAGCCACAGCTCCCCGGTTATGTTCCTTTCTGCCTGGCCGGTCTCTTATAGGCTATGCTGTAGTGTGCATTGGGGAATAATAGTAATAACTTGATTTCATTTATTGCACCCTTTGCACTTTGAAAAGGTCATACATTTTTCCAAGATTGATGCATAAATAAAAACAGGACATCTATCCATAAGGGAAATAAAATGGACATAAAACACAATATTAAATGCACAAAGAGGAAAAAATGGCACAGGAGAGTGACTAGAAAATCCAAAGTTGGATAAAATGCAGTCAAAACAAGTAACCACAACATTAAAAGTAAGCTTATAAAAGTGAGCTTTAAAAGTTATTTAAAGAAAGAAATGGATGGAGCCTGTCTGATCTCTTGGACTGGACCACTGACCCCAGTGGTCTGGAATCAGATCCCTACAGGGAGGAGTCTCATTAGTTCACTCTATTCCCTTATTCGCTTAAGTGAAACCCATCTGAATGTTCATATAAAAATTGTGAGGTATCCTGCATTGTGGAATCAATGGCAGATTTACATTGCTTTACCTGCCCATCTTCCTGAATTGTTCTGGCCAAGGCATCTTTTGGCAAATGTCTAACTATAGGTTTAGGCATTTATTTGCTGAGTAAATTTTATATGCACAGTTCCTAAAAGTAAAGGTGCTAGCTAGTCTGATGGAGTAACCAAAAAGATCTGGACCTGCAAGCTCCCGTGAGTTCCCCATGAAAAAGGGCCGATCTGTTTCAGGATTTCATGGCAGCTTCTGCCCTTAATTGTCTCATTGGACATATAATTTATTTATTATGATATTTGTTATGAAGTTATGTACTTCAACTGCCCCTAAATTTATGGTGAACACATTTTTACCTGTGGTCTGATGCAACAGTGAAGCAGCAGTGGTGTATATAGCTGTTTAAACGATGAAGACTGAATAACAGGTTGGAACAAGAATTTAAAAAAATAAGAATAACCCTCCAGGAATTCAGTTGTAAACCCATGGGCTACATCCTTCCTCAACTTGCATCCAAAAGATTCTCACATTTAGATGATCACTCTGTTGTACTGTAGGTAGGCCAATGGAGGTCACTTCCACTGTTGTGTGCAAGGGCCCCTAAACTCTAGCTGCACAGCTGAGCTGTACCGACTCAGCAGTATTCGGTGAGATGTCCATTATTAGGTTCACACAGGTCCAGAATATAAATTGAGGTACAGGAAATGGTATGACATAGCAGAATACTAACTGTCCCATCTCACTTTGCATGGCTCAGGTGGAGTGGGAGCTTTATTGGTAAGTCTGAACATTGCTCCACAATTTCACTCCATAGATGAGCTATGTACTTTCTGCTATCAAATCTTAAGTAATTGACTGCCCTTACAAATCAAATCAAATGTGCAAAACCTATTTGTCTGTGCCATCTGCTGCCTCATCTGTGACCACAGACATGCTGTCAGCCTACTTGCCCCCTTATATTTTCTTTATGAGCATCTTCAGCCTATGGTAAACAAAGGAGTGCCATGACATTGATTACATGCTAATTGAGAAATGCATTTAACGAACATAATGCATGTAAATTGGGGTTATCCCATTATTTACAAGTGAATATTGGCACTCAGAAATGCACACTGAGACCCTTTTGATATTATTATTGCTATTATTATTGTTGTTGTTGTTGTTGTTGTTGTTGCTGTCGCTGCTGCTGTTGTATGAGTAGTCATGTGATTGAGCCAACCCAGTGTTTATGGAGAACCAATGAGTATATAAAAATATAATGCTATAATATAAAGTTTAAATCAAAAGTGTCATGTGTTTTACAAAAAATGGTGACCCTAGTATTCATTGGACCCTTTTGGTCTGACCTGTGTTTTGTCAAAACTAAAGTTGGACACCCCTGGAACAGCTGGATCCTGTAGACATCATACACTTCTGTTGCATTGTTTCTCCTGATATGAGGGAAGAGTGCATTGAATTCATTGGCATTTTTGACCAAAAAGAAAAAAAACTACAACACATAGACTTGGGAGTTGGATTCTAGATGCTGGCACAGTATCCTCAATCTGCATTCATGCTTGCGGTTATCTTGCTACCATAAGATCAGCTGTGAAAGTGCAGACATTTGCGTACCTGCGTGCCCTTGCACTGTGAACCCATTACTCTTTCTGCTGAGAGGGCAGCAAAGCTGAAAAGGTCGGTGGTTCTGTGATTACATCCTGTCATTGGATAATCTGGTACTTTCCGCCTGAGTGCATAAAAAGAAAACAAAAAAAAAAATGTATGAACTACATTCACCGGACAACATTTTTAGACATCTTTTTACTCTTAAAAGGATTTTTAACTTTGTGACAAATAAGTTTAAAGTTCATCCGCGCTGTTTCAGGATGCTGTTGTTTCTTTAGTAACTTTATGACTGAGAATACTCTTCATTCATTATAAAGTTATGCACTTTATATGCCGGGTTCCTGTTACTTGTGCTCTACAGGAGTAACAGGAACCCTGCATGATAAGTGTAAATATTTCACTGCGAAAGCTGTATACCTGTAACCTTTACTGTCGGCCATATAATGGTATAATTAGCCCCTTGGTTACATGACATTCTTCAAAATGAAGGTCATTGTCTCGATTTTTCCCTGTCCCTTGCATAACTCCAATTCAAATAGCCTAGGGTGTTTAGTTAACTGAGTGATCTAGAGTAATTACGGAATACTGTCAGAAAAGATGTCCATCAATCAAAAGGTTCCAGGGGGCTTAATATTTTCGTGCTTCCGCATTCTACTGGTCCATTGGATGGAGGAATCCTACGGGCAAACCTGATCACCTTCATCCTTCCCAGGAATGAATGCTGAGGAATATGAATGTGAAATGAGAAGAAGAGAACCCCCCCCCCCGCCTCACCACACACAGGCACACTCACACACATGCACTTGTGCACATGCATGCACAAATGTGTATGTGCACTGCATACGCTACTGACCAAGCACAAAGCATAAAAATGGTAGCAGACAAGGTGAATCTGCCCTCACATTGCTGAGGAAGTGGCCTGACCGCTGTTCCAAGGCAGAACCAGAAGAGATTAATTTCAGATCAAAGTGAAAGGAGAGCAGAGACCAGGCAGGAGGATTTTCTGATAGCGCTCTTTGGGGAAGAATAGCGTGAGCCCCATCTCCTGTATTACATTAAGGAGTGAGCGGATAGCACCCTGAACAGGGCAAGGGGTCACACCATGGGCAATGTAAGTGTTTGTATGCTGTGCAGACCTGGGTCAAATATTTAATTTGAAATACTTGAGTCCTTTAGACATCGGGAAAAGTTCTACGGATTAGTGACCTTTTTGGTCAATGTTTATTACACCAAAATAAACTAAAACGGAACTCATTAGTTCATTGGATAGTATGTATTTTGCCTTGAAAATTCTCTTGCTGAAGTTTTTTTCATCAAAATTGTATTTGACTCAGGTATGGTGTTTTATCTGTCAAGTGATGGTGCAGAAAACTGCCAGCACTGTGAAGCCCCTGTTAAATTTGTAGTAAACTGGATGAATGGACCACATTCAACATAAAAACCTCAGCGAAACGTAACATCTTCATGCCATAAACTTAAAAATTTCAATCCACTACTGACCTGCACCATGGTATAGTAGTATGTTAAAAGTAACTATTTGCAGCGCACCCTTCTTATGTTGCATTTGAAAGTGTCTTACAAGCAGTTTGTAAAAAGATTTAAAAAACACAAACACGCAGAGGGACACAGTGGGGGTGAAATGCATTGTCGCCTCACAGCAAGAAAGTAGAGAGTTTGAATCCCAAACGAGAGCCTTTCTGTGAGGACATTCTGTGCAAGTTCTCTCCGTGTCCACGTGGGTTTCCACCAGGTACTCCTCCCACAGTCCAAAGACTGTGAAGTAGGCTAATTGGAGGCTCTAAATTGCCCCTAGGTATGAATGTGTGAGTGAATGGTGTGTGTGCCCTGCAATAGATTGGCGACCTTCCCAGGGTGTATTCCTGCCTCTCGCCCACCGCATGCTGGGATTCCCCTCTCACCCACTGCATGCTGGGATTCCCCACCGCCCAACCCTCGCCAAGAATGAACGTTTTAACAAAATGGATGGATAAAAGCAGAAATAAAAATGAAAGATTAGTTCATAAATTAAATAAAGTAACGTACAAAAATATGTAAAATCTGCAATATTGTGTTCTTTGTCTCCTCTGTTCTCTCCTAACTGGTGCATCTCTGCAGGGGGGACTTTCATAGCTGCAACCACTATAGAATTGATTATTTGTTCTGTGCTCTTTTTATCCGCATATAATGCACATACAGTCAAATTCCCCTTGGAGATTTACAGAATAATGCTGTCAATTTCCAGTGGGGAGCTAGCAAGCGCCAGTCTATGAATAAGACTGAAACTACATACACTATATGCTTTACTCCTTTACAATAATGGACTACAGGGTCATATAAAATGAGAATGTGTGCTTGTTAGAGAATGATAGCAGTGCTTGCTACAGTGCTTGTTAGAGATTTTTTATTTTTATTTTCACAGTCTTGCAACCTTTCCTGCAGTTCAAAAATAGATAAAAGTCGCATTGCTCACAGAGTTCAGACAACCAATTCCTATTTAAGGTCATTCAATGTGATCTTACTGGCTGGTTTCTGGTCCAGTGGACATCTGTGATCCCTGGATGTCTTCTCCAGGAGTTTCATTTGTGTGGTACAGGTTGTGTGACGGTTGATGTTTTTATGATGACTACACTTAATTTACTCTAAGCATTATTTACTATGAAAAGATATCTACAAATACAGACAGTGTTTGCTGTATAAAATGGAAATGTAAGCCATAAGTTGAGCTCAACATTTTTTCTTTCTGTGTAAGCCAGCTGTTCCTCAGCTATCTACAGAAAATTCTTATTGACATCAATTTTCCGGACTCAGAGAACTTATGGCAGCCATGAAAATTAATCTGCGAGCCACATACACAAAAATTAAGAAAAAAGCAGAAAGACTTTTAGTATGAATTCATGAAATCATGAAAAGGGCCCATATTCATAATGCATGTAAGAGCTGGAGTGCTGATCTAGAACAAGTTCTGTCCAGTTTGTTCAAAATGGATATGGTTAGGATATGGACGAGGGCAAACCTGATCCTGGACCAGCACTTCTCTTCTTGAGATACTTTATGCATGCAGGTCCTGGAATACAGGACAAGATTACATAATCTGGGTCAATTATGTCTGGATGAACGTTTTGAAAACAGCAAAAGGAGGATGAAGCACCACAGTGAGGCTGTAGCAGTCCACCCTGTTCAGATTCCGACAGCTTCTTCTTCCTCTTTAATTGAGGTGATAGATACTCTTGACATTTATCTGAGGAGTACAGAGAAGATTAACACATTATTTTCTTCTTTTTTTTCCTCGCACACTGCTCCCCATATTAGCAGAGGTCACTTTCCAGGGTCTTTTTAATATGGCTGTACAGTTAATGACGTTTTAATTCCACCCCGCATCTCCACGGGTTTAAAGTCCCTTTCAAGCCACAAAACCCCTCCCACTTCCTCTCTATGCCGTTATCTTGAAATTAGACTAATCTCTGTCAAGTTAGCCCAGTGGGCTTCCCTCTTACTTTTCCCTTTCTTTATCTCATTCCACACTGAGCGGCACAAATAAAAAGGTTGCAGTCTACAGTGTTTCCCAGCAAGAAGTCTTGATTTTAAGGAAATTACATCATTGATATCATTTGCTCTGTTTCTTGCTCTTTTTTATGCTACTCTGTAAAGTGTCTTTGTGACAGTTGTGTGTAAAAAGCGCTATACAAATAAAATTGATTTGATTTGACTTGATATCGCATTTTCCTGACTTCCATGCTTCCAGTCTTTTTTGGTGGCAATAATGAGTTTCTATATCATCACTCTTTGGCTTATGTGGCATTAGCTTACATGAGAAGTACTTTGGATCCTCGTGTTGCCCTCTAAGATGGAGTGGGTTGCTGTGTTCATCTGCAGGTGTAAGGAACCAGTGTTCATTTTACCAGCAATATAATTACACCCAGCTCTTACTGTATGTCTTTGTTTGTAAACTCAGTGCATAAACCCAATTTGAGGCAATCAAACACCTTTCTTGATTTACTTGTAAATAGAGTTTTCCACATGTGCTCACGAATCCACGTTATTTGCGTATGTTTGTGCGTGTGTGCGTGTGCGTGTGTGTACGCGCACATATGTGTTTTATTGTTGATTTTAAAGCTCTGCTTTTTGTGCACATAAAGCTTGTAAATCTACAATGTTTTTTTGCATACCCTCGCACCAGTGTTTTCTTGCATAAAAACATTCTTGTAAACCCACTGTGTTCCTCCATGTCAGCTTGTAAACCCACTGTGCTTCTCCCGAATGAATGCCTCGTTTGTTTTCCTACTGCAGTCAGCTCACAGCGGCACTTGCTTTGGAAAAATAGGGGGATGCCGGTCTCACTCAAAGCTCCTAATGGTCAGTTGATAGAATCACTCCCAGGGTCACCAGCACCAGCTGATTCATGTCCACCTCTTTTGTTATAGCTCAATTACCCAATCATGTCACATCCTACTCATTAAGACGCATGGTCTGGTTATTCCTTCTGAAATCACATTCGGCCCCAGAGTGCTGTTCTTTCACGTTTGATGTACCTTTAGGGTTGGTTGGGGGAAAATAAGAGCACCAGTTCAATGAAATATGTTCTGTAGGACTACACTTTGATGTGAGGCAAGATCAGAGAAAATTGTATTCAATTACTGACTCCCTCATCAGTTTGTCTGTAATCAAGGCGAATTCATGGCTTGTGACGTTCATTAATAGGGTTACTTGACTATTTCAGTAATTTATTTATTTATTTTTTGTTCTTGAGAGTCATTGATCCAAACAGCCGTTATTCTGTGCCTTCAGGCTTTATGCCTGAAATGATCTGACAACAGGACGCCAAATTAAATGTATTCATTGTATTTTTTCAATGATATCACGGGAGTCTCCATTATAAATAATAATTTTTGAAAAATAATTTGGAAAATATTTATAAAATCCCTGCCAGCAAATGGGCCTAAACTCAAAGCATATAAAATATACAAATATAAATAAACACAAAATAAACTTCCATATTGAATACAGTATTTCATTTCAAAATCTAAATATAGACATTTTATCCATATAGCTATTCCTCTGCAGAAGTTCTGGGGTTTCAACCAGGCATTGATGAAATACTATATTTAAAATGATTTAATTTTTTTCAGTACAATTCCTGAAAATTACTGACAATTTTACAAGAATCTATTTTCACAAAGTGAAATAGTGAAATAGTTTTCTTTTCATATAACTGTATGCTTTGGTTAGAAACCTGTTTTATTGAAATTGAGTCTGCAGTAGTGTTTTCAGATTTAACAGATTTCTAATTAACCGAAAAGTTTTCAAGCTGTTTGCATGTTTTCAGGCCGTTACTGGTGTGATTCTCCACAGATTTGCAGTCGTGTTTGGGAACACTGATACACATGAAGTGATAAACATACCTGCTAAAATACAAAGCGCAGTTTAGAATCTGTTTTCTGAATAATTAGCCTGAAAATTTATTTAAAGAAATTAAAATAATAATACTAATAATAAAATCACAGAAAGCCTGGTAAAAATATAAGCTCAACCGATATCAGATTTCTTGAGACTAATAAGAATATCCTTGCATCCATCCCCTGCAGGTTACTGTAATAGTTCTATTTTGATGAAACAAATAATGGATTTTTGAATAGATTGAAGATTTAAAAATTGTTCTATATTACTTCAATAACAAGCTAAAATGAAGTGTAATATTAATATTATCCGTAACACATCAAATGTTTATATATATATAAAAAAACTACCATCATTAAAAACTGCTTAACATTTCCATTTAGTTGTTTTGAATAAAAATGTACATTTATTTATTTATTTATGGATTCAAGAGGAAATAAAAAAATATAATTAAAATTATTTTTATAGACTTAACTGGTACTGACTATGGGCTGTGATGAACTGTGGAGAGACCTAGGTGTGAGTAGTGAAATTATTATTATTATTATTATTATTATTATTATTATTAACCATGAATGTGGATAATCAATATCAAAGATCAATAAGCAGATGGGTTATAATACTGGCAGGCCAATTACTCACCTAGGGCTCTAAAAGCAATATGCAAAATGGGGTTGCTCAGAAAAAAATCTAGACCAGCCAAATCACACAGGATTACATTTACTGAGGTGGAGGGAATGTCAGCAAATACACTGGGTACATCAGGAATAACTATTTCAGTGTAAACGATACTAAGCAGGAGCATATCCCCACGATACCCTACTGAAAAGAATATACATCAATCAGCAGTTTAGCCTCATAGGAGACAATATAATATCCGCAGCACCAGGACTGTGAATTTTCTTATTCATCAGTTAAACTAAAAACTCTTTCTTTGACAAAAATAAAAAAGTGTTGAGTGTATCCCTTCTGCGATCCAATCCTCTTCGGTTACTCTCTGCTTTGAAACAGTCAAAGTTTACAGTCACATTTAAAATGCATAATTTGTTTTTGGAGTGGAAACAACAGTACAGCTGTACAGCGCCCACCACCTTGATGAGACGCTTGTTCTTTCTTTTGTTTTCCTCGGCGATCGTTTAACCATCGGGCCGAGCAGCTGCATCATCCGCTATTGTCTCTCCCACCTAGGGGATGATTCAGAGAGCGAGCCAAATCCCATGTTATTGTACCCTCTTCTCTCCCAGCCGGAAGCGAAATAAGAATAAACTCTCCCCAGCAATACTGTCCTGCCACTCATGCATGTCAAGGCATTAATTAAGCTGTCAAACTCCACAATTGAGCCTCTTTACACCTCCTAAAATTATAGCCCTGGAAATATGTGCAAGGTTGTGGTAGGTGACCCCAACTCCGCGGTAGTTCTGATGGGGGGGGTGGGAGTTGGGAGTTGGGAGTGAAAGCAAAACATATTAAGATGCATATTTAAGCTCACCTCTCATTCTTACAATCAGGACTCATTATTGCCGATGGAGAGCGAGAGAGTATTTACATGCACATCATTTATCTGAAAATTTTCTTGCTCGTATTCCGAAACCCAGTGTATTTTTTTTTTTTTTCAATATTGCTTATCGTTTTCATGAATTTCGAGATACACACTTGCAAACCAGCTGCAATCCTTGGTCTTTGGCATTATTTTTGCAGCACTAGAGTTCTTTTTAAAAGGTTAAAACCTCCCCTGCGTTTAAAGGGTGCCAATTCGCAAAAGGAACATTAATCTAATGCGCGTTGGAAGATAAATTTACAAGCTATTCTTTAAGTGTGAGGTAATTCCCATCTGCATCATTAGTCAAACAGTTTTGGGATTTATGTGTACTCCAGGAATGTTCATAGGGTGGTTCCAAAAAGTCTGATCACTTCACAAGATAATCTTTCCTTATTTTGAGTGTGACCAATTCTCTGGCCAGAATAAATTGATGATGCCTTGTGATATGCCTAGGGATCTCAACTATTAGCATAAAAACTGTGGAACTATAGCAGATTTGACTTTTTCACAAGTGTCAAAGGTAGGCACCCTGTTATTAATATTTCTTCCCGCTCTTCCACCATTTTGAATAATGGAAAAAAATACCCAGACAGAATTCAGAATTGGATCCCCTACTAACAGGTTTGTAGAGGAATAAGCAGTCTGTGATGTCGGGCTATGCTGAAGGTACCCATTAATGACATCATTCCCCTACAGAATTTAATAAGGTGACCAAATTTAGTCATTGCAAAAAGACCTGCAATATCTCCTAAATAATATGCACATAGCCTTTAATGTTTATGTGCATATTAGCATTTTTTCCATAGCTTAAGTTATTTTTCCAATTTACACTATCCTGGCCTGCCATATTGGATTTCTAACTATAACAAAACAATATTGAACTTAAATGTTCCCATATAAAAAAGGAAAAAACCTGAAAACCTGGAAAAAAAAAACTTTTCAGGAAGTAAAAACTAATTTTACAAAAAACTTTACAAGAAATTGAAACTCCAGTCCATACTTTACAGTTAGTTCAGCAGCCCTTCCTGTCCTTGCTTCAGTTTCTTCTTCTGTTTCTGTTCAGCGGCAGGAGAAACGCTCCTTCAAGCCATTGACTCCGCCCCCGCTCCCCCTCCACCGCTTGTCACAAGCCGCTCCGCGCAGCGATCACGACAGACGCACATTAAGAGATGAAAGTCCTTTCATCATACCCCACGCGCGTGAATGTTCCCTTCGCTGGCCCGTTCTTCCTCGTGCTTACGGGGTGCTTAATGACTCACTATTTGCTTGTCAAATTATCGCTGTGTGCTCCTAATTGCTTTATCTTTTTGGGGGTGGGGGGCGGCGGAACGTTGCCCTTGACTGAGCAGCTTCCGAGGTGGGAGTCTGAATCTCGAATGTGGGGGGGGTGGAGCTAGAGGGGGGCGGAGCTTGGTGGGGTCCGGAGTGCGTGAGCCAAATGGAGCCTGTCACTGGAGCCGTGGTGACTGAGGCAGTTCTGTAGCCGGGGCTCGAGGAGAGGTGGGTGTGGCTTCACCAAAACAGCCAAAAAAGGGTCGGACGGGGTGGGATGGCTTCATGGTGGGCGAGCATCAGGCAGGCAGGCGAGCGAGCGAGAGAGCAGCCACGCAGCAGCCAGTGTGCTTTCTCACGCTCACCCTCCCTCTCTCTCTCTCCCTCTCTCTCTCTCTCTCTCAGCCCTGCCATCCGGCCCTGCGATCCCGGCAGCCTGCCCAGCCTCCGAGGGCCTCCTCTGTTTTGATGTTTTGGTGGCTCTGTGATTGGTGCCGGTTTCCCGCAGCCAAAATATAAATTTGTCATAAAGTGCGCCCTTGTGAAAACGAATCGAAATAAATCAGCCGTGATCACTCAGGGGTGACTGTCACAGTTGGGGGGGGCGGTGGGTAGAACCCAGTAATTAGCTGTCATTGCCCTTCTATTCACCTGGAGTTTTTCCTACGCGGATTTTGGAACAGTGCCTTCGCTAAGTAAGTATTTGCACGCAACCCAGTGATAGCTGATCCACCTCAGTGTCAAGTGCTTCCATAACTTTAAAAATTAAACAGGGGGATACTCTCCAGTGGCTTTCAGGAGGCGGTTTGATTCAGATTTTACTATCTGCAGTGGTTCTATAATAAGCAGGAACTGTCCTTTCGGATTAGCCATGCTTGGAAAAGCTGCTTCTCCCCCCCCCCCCCTCTCCCCTACCCCTACCCCATGTAACTGAAATGGAATCTTCCACCGCCAGACTCCATCCTGGTGGGAGAAAAGCAAGTGGTGGGGGAGAAGGCAGATAACTTTAACCCTCTCCGTAGCCTAGCAGAGAAGCTCTACACTGGGGGAACAAAGACTCAAATGCAGGAGAAGAAGGCCTGCCAACAGTTAGCACTGGGGAAAATATACAGTGCACAGTAAAATATTCAGTGTTAAATCTACTCTAACACAGTACATCTTGTCCATCTTTGACTCGAACACTACAAACTCTGTTTTTATAGAGTTAATATAACACTGAGCATGTCACTGTTTGCAATGCCCTCCATGGTAATTGCATAACTCTGTTGTAATTTCATATCTTATTTATTTATTTATTTTTTGTAAGGCTGACTAACAACAGTGCTGGAGGGTGTGGAGAGACCAGAACAACCCCACCCTCCCCAAAAACAGAGTTGCATCTCCGTACCACAACTCTTTGCCACCATACTCCGAAGGCAAAAAGCGGTATGATGGCATATTACACATCCTAAAGCCAGCTGAATATTTTTTATTTTCTTCTGAAAATAAACAATTACACAAACAATCACTGATCGTCGTTTCATGCTTTTGGGGTAACAATGTGAACGCATCTGGTCTTCGCAGTTTGTTGAAAGCGCATGGACGAATGCCGACACACGCTTCATAGTGCGTCTCCCCCCGTACATGACAGTTCCTTCAAAGCGCGGGGTTCACTAACAGGAAAAATATGCCACTGCTGCAGTGCTGTGATAGAAGCGTCCCTGTGGGACACCATCCATAAACCACGAGGATGGAAACACTGTATATTTATAGCAGCGGAGCTTTTCGGCATTTACATTTCCCTTCTGTAGATTCGGGCCTTTCCCAACGCACGATTTTGCAATTCGCACAATGCAAGGGGAGGCAGTGTGAGGACACGGCCTTGTTTGTGGTCGCCCATTTCGGCTCCTTCCTCCTTGCTTTCAGTTGATATGACTGAGGCTGACTGCAGGGGTAGGTGGGGGAGCATGGGACGGCATTAATGGATCGAGTCTTGTAACAGCACAGGCTCCAGTCCACACTCGCAGATCAGTACACACCCATGTTCCCGAGAAGTTAACTCCTTCTTGGCTTACAGTCAGGGGCGTCGTAGTGGGAGGGAAAGTGGGACTGACGACCCAGGGCCCAAATGGGGGGAGGGCCCTCGAAAAGCCTGGAAGCCTGATGCGTGAGAGACATGGATCAAGAGAGGAAGGGGACCCACAGAGACTGCTTATGTATGGGGCCCAGAATTTTGTGCTACACCCCTGTTTATGGTTAGCGTTTTTTTTTATTTTGATATTTGTATTATTTATTTAGTATTATTTATATATATAGTCTTCGAATACAATGCAAAGTAAACATTTAGTGCATGTTAACGAAAATTATATTTAAATTTCTTAAATTATACATGAAAACATCTGCATGCATATAATTCATTACATAATTTATTGAACAGTCATGAAAATATTCAACTATTTTTCATCAACGTATAAAATGGCTGTCAATAATATCCAATATTTACAAAAACAATCTGACATATGAAATTGCAGGCTGATATGTATGCTGTGTATTCTGGCATTTATGCATTAATGGCACTAGATACTGAAGGGCTATATTTACAGCATTATAATGCAATTTTTTTTCACCTGCTGTGTGGAGTAGCCCAGAGATAGCATTGTGCTGAGGTACACAGTGTGCAGTGGGGCATGTACTGTTACCAAACCAAAACTGAAATGCATCCCACCTAAGGGCATGAATGCAACAGTCAGACAAAATATACCTCTGTGTATTACATACTGTAAACAACTGCAAGCAGTCAGGAAAAGTATGCAAACTTTTTATTTGCTAAATTGATTTCCCATTGGAGTTTTGTGCTAACAGGGCAGGTCCTTGTGACTTGTTGACTTATAGCATAGGTTAGGTCAGAGTAATGTTCACTGTGTGAACTGGACTTAATGTGTTCATGGCTATGAATAACAGCACAAAATGAGTATTGTACTTTATCGGACCTGTGTTAGTTGTTATTATTGCTTTGGATAAAAGCATCTGCCAAATACATTAAAGTAATGTAATGTACTGTTGTGAACATAACAGTGAAATAGCAAAACGGGCAAAAATATGTACACACAGAAGTATATAATCAACACCCATGAATGAAAAATTGATTAAGACCCCATTGTAATAGATATGCGTGATTTTCAATAGTTGTGAACATGTGCTTTCCAAATCTAAACCAAAAAAAGTAAATAAATAAATAAATACATTGAAATTATTTCACAATGCTTTCCCTGACCTCTCTCTAGTCACTGCTGTTTGATTTTCCAGCTGGAACCCGCATGTTTCTCTCATTCCGCCACATTCCGATGACAAAAAAAAAAAAAAATGACACCGCGACTCAGCACTCAGCGCTGTTTGAGTGGCTGTCAAATCCGCCTACTGCCACTTTAAGATGTTATGAGTCACCCACACACCTAAACTCTCCGGGCAGTGTTACATCACTTCTGCCTCTGTGCGCTTCTTCCTTCGCTTTCTCTACAAATGTGACAATCTGGCCTGTTTTCTGAAGATAGCGCTGTGCATCAACGATGTATCGAAAGGGCTCCTAGCTTCATTTAAATGCATTAGCTTTGCTTTTCAAAACTAACCCCATGGTTACGAAACACATTTTTTTCAGAACCCCAGGCTACAGGCTGAGATGCTGTCTACATCTCAGTCTGTGGGCTGTGAAATTTGGAGCCATTTTTTTTTTTTTTTGCATTAAAAAAGAAAAAAACAGTTATTTTTGTTTTTAACAGAAAAAGTGTAAATGGAACCTGGCTGAAATTCAATGTCCATTTCCTTCTCTGCCATCTTAATTCATAACACAAACCAGTGAAAAATAAGGAGTCTCCTGCCCTATAGATTTCCCCTGGATTGAAGAGGAATGTTCAAAGAAGGGATGGAGAAGAGACTGCAGTTCTTTGGGAAGCCAGGCACACGCATCATATTTGAACAGCAAAGCTTGCAAGTCTGAAGACCCTCCAACTTTACTGCATTATTAAAGATTCTATCAATTATTCATCGCCTTTCGAATCAAACAAATATTTTTGCAACTTTCACCTGCAGATGGGAGAGGAACAATACTAAAAATCCCCTCAGAAGTCTCTTTGAAACAGCTCTTTATTCCACTTGTTAAATTTAAGGTTCCAAAACAGTATGGCCGCCTCTTTGGTGTTGGAAAAAGTATATCCCCGCCATTTGTCTTCCTGGAAGAATGAAACCATTATATTCTGTGTATGAGATAGTGTCTTAAGCATGGCAATGTAACACAACCTTCTAATGCTTTTAATATCCACCCCTCCCCCGGCCTGTGTTAAAGTTATAAAAGTATAACTTTGTGTAATCACGGTTTGAATAGCAATCCTGTGTGTAGTTTGTGCTTCTAACTGATGTCCCCTGCATCTTTCCTTAGTTTCCTAATGATGTGCTACAGGGCAGAGCATAACTTGCATGCTCATGTTAGCCATGCCGTTCTGCACAGTTTAAGGTGGTCTTGAAGAAAATCTCCTAGAAGCACCGGAGGTACAAGATTAGCTTCAAAGGATTCAGCCAAGTGTTCGGATAATTTGATGTGTGTTTATTTATTAATTAAAAGAACGGATCCGCTTTGAAAACGAACACATTTATTTACATTACATCAAGCTAATCGTTTAATGAAATACCTTCACATTAAAATTAATTTGAATTTTAGGAGATAAATATGTGTTGAGTGTAACATTCATGGCACAGAAAATTGATGGCATTTTTTCTGATTGTATTCTCGGCAAAAATACATTTTTAGTGTCAAGTTGTTTATTCCACTTTAGATGCATTTAAACATATTGCAAAACCTTTTTTTCAGGCATTATGTGCCTTCAAATTAATACTTTCCCCATCTCAGCTCACTAGTACACAGGTTCATAAAATATATAAGTTATCATGTTCAACTTAAATGTGCTTTAATGTTTCTAAGGTGTTTAAATATAACAACAATATATATATTTTACAATAAACACAAAAAGACAAACACTGTTTTTTTTAACTCAAAATGGAAATTTATTTTAATGACAGTGATTAAAAGTGACAGAGTAGCACACAAACATTTTGGCTCAAGCCTTCCCTGCTTCCTTACGCACTGAGGAGGATGAAAACCAAACCCAATAATTTCTGTGTTGCACTGTTGCTTTTGAACACAATTATTAAACACGAAATGTATGTACTATTTACATTACGCCTTTTCATTGTCATGTTTGGACACATACTCAGTGCCTTGGGTCCATTAAAAAAGAGACCATGGAATAAGACATAATGTAAATGATGCTTTTACCACAAGCTGCACGTGCACAGAGCAGGAGACCAAATCATACATGTGCGCAGAGAGCAAGCCATGGGAGCCAGGACGGCCAACAGGGGTCACCAGAGCGACGAGCACTGCTATCCCTGCTCTCTGAATCCCTCCTATATATCCCTGGGGCAACGTGAAGCCTTATTATGCACCGCCAATGCAGGGCTGCTGGCCACAGTCGGCGTGGGCACGGGCTGTATTCGGTCTGAGACCGCGTTGCTTACTCATGCGCCACAAGCAGCGCTTTGACCGAGTGAGCTACACAGCAGCCTTAAAAAAAAAAAAACCTATTTTTGATCAGGTTGCGCTGTTTAGATCTTGTGTCCTTTTGGCAGGTGTTGGAGTTTGCTGCCTCATGCGAGTGATCTCACAGACCTGTCAAACGCAGACTCTTTTTGGTGTATAATTCATACTTTTTACCCCGCTCGCTGCCGCGTGCGCGAAGCTCCTGCATATTTAAAGGAGCGGTATTGAGGGATTTTCCGTTATGCTCTCCTGCTTTGTTCCCGATCACGCGAGGTGCCTGAGCGGCGTCCCTCCCGCGTGCTGTAGGGAAAGACTGGGCAGGGAAGGACCAATCAGAGATGTGGGACTCCTCCCACTGAAAAAACAGGCACCGCCCACTCTCCTCAGCAGGCGCAACATCAAAGGGACCACGGACTATTACGAACCTCCTTTGCCCGCCATGAGCCGATCCCAAAGAGTACCTTGTAACAATCAAGTATAGAAAAAGAAAAATACATTCATTTTCTCTCAATGCCCAATGTCATGTATGTTTATTCTAATGTTATATTCTGACGCACTCTCCCCTGAAACAAGTGAGGTCAAGCTGTCCCGTCGGTTCACTCCGGGGTTCGCCAGTTAAGTTCGGACGGACACTGAGCTAGAGGATACTTTATATGCTGCATCTACATGCACACTGGGGAAGGTGGGAGGAGTTAAACCCGCCAAAAGAAGTTCCACCCTCCCCGGGTGATCTGATACCACCAAGTATGTGCCTCCCTGCAGGCATACACCTTGTGGCGTAGCCAGAAATTCAGTTTGGGCCGGGAGGGGGTTTCAGATTTCCCAACCAAACTGACAAACTTCAGACCGGATAAAACTGTGGAACGAGGAGGGGTGAGTGTGTGCATCCCTGGGGGGAGGGCATGATTGCTGATCATATTTGCTTTCAAAAACGGAAAAGCCATCATATTTGCTGTCTAAATATTAGCCCTGTTTGTTGTCTGTTTGCGTGTTTGTGTGTGTGGGTGGGCGTGGGGTTTCTTGGGGGGGTGTTGGCTACATGTCTGGACCAGCCACAGCACAGTGACCCATCCACACTCTGGCCCCGTGACTTAACAGGAGGCAATGAGATTTTGATTATTTGGGGCTTTCCCTGAGGTCTGTCTGCAGGGAACGAAAGGAGGCCTGCTTATAACAAAAACATTGGAAAAATACTCCACATTATTTAAAAAAATAAATAAAATATATATATATATATTTTTTTTTTTTTCACGATTAAAATGAAAATGCCAAATAATACGCATACAACCTTGGGTTTGAGGTCTGGAACAATGATTATGAAATGATACAAGCCAAATAGAGTATATTACACTGTGTAATCTGTAATAATCTAATTGTTTTCATTATTGAAAAAAAAATGTATTGAATATATGGAATTAAATCTGGTTTGGTCTACTGTGCAGGAAGAAACACTGGTTTTCTCATTACAGAGAGCACAATCTTGGAATGCATGTTTGGACTTTAAACAAGATCTTGCTAGTGGTGTGGAAAAGAGAAAATAATAAAGGAGAACTATATATATATATATATATATATATATATATATATGTATATTCATACAATGGCATGCAGTCTATTTTCATTATTATAAAATAAATTATTCCTACTCAATAATGACCCATCTTCTATATACAGGCAGAGAAGCAAAGAAAACTGTAGCATATTACTTAAGTTTATTGCAAAACCTATTCATCTGAAGATTATTTGCAGTGTAAAAAGAAATTAAAATGGATTCAAGCATTAAAATGATATTTATCTACAGTAATATACCATTTAGCATTCATATTTGTAATGAAATCAAGGAACAGGGAATTTTAAGAGGGACTTAAGAAGGTATTATTAAATTTTCTTAACAATGTGTGTGTCTATTACATAATTACAAATGATAATAAAAGGTAAAAAAAATATGATTTTTTATTAATATTATAAATAATCTGGTGCATAAATGATTTGTCCCACAAAACGCTGAAATTAAAACAAACTCCAAAAGAAGAAAATGTCCAAAATACTTGAACTCTCTGAGGACTTATATAGGCCTGAACGAAACCATGGGAGCTGAGTCTAATCTGGTCTCTCCCCTATCCCTTTCTTCCTGTGTATCTCTAGCTGTATAACCATGTCTCACCATGTGCTGTCAGTTAAATTCACTCACCGTGTGAATTTAGGTCAGGCCACAATTCTCTTATATATTGCCTTCAACCTCCACACCCCCCTCCCCACCCCTCCCCCCCCACGCCCGAACTTATGGGGGCACTGAACAACATTTCGGAGAGCGTTTCACAGGTCTTAATCGAATTGAGGGAGAAGAACAATCTTACACTCCAAAGCACGCTTCGACTGCCAAACCTACAGTACGAGCCTGGCAGGCAGTGGTAGCCCGTGGACTTGAAAATGCTCCTCACGTCTGCTCGCGCTCCTCTCTGCCTGTACAAATTTGGCACCCAGCATACCTCAAACAGCCCATAGTATCAAATGTGTACAGCGAGTACATATTGACAATTTCTTAAACATATCAAACATATTGACCATTCAGGGAAACGTGTATGCGATAAGTTGCGTGTATCTCCTGTCTCAAAAATTATTATGTTGTTGAAGATATTTTTATATATTATTCATGGTGTCTGCTAGGGAGGCTACATATGTCTGACTAAAGAGGACTGCAGTCATCTGCTGAATCACAGAAAATAATAAATACATTTACTTTGTGGAACAAGAAGCCTCCATGGGCAAAGTTGTTTCTTTACTGCATGTCCATTTTTCAGGTGGAGGTGTGTTATTTTCCTAATAAATCCAGGAGTATAAATGAATGTGTACTATGCTGTATGATGTCCACTGTTATGGAAAGAAAATCAGTTTGATGATTCCTACCCTCATGGACTTTGACAAAAAAAGAACCAAATTGTTTTCAAGATCACAGTTCTTCTGTTTGTTTGCTCTTACATGGAATAAAATCCTACAGCTTCCTGCTTGAGACATCCTCTATCAGGAGAAAAAATGTAGCCCACTGATGCTAATGAACAGTAAGTGTCCTGGCAGGCTAATGCTTCCTGTGGAGTTTAATGGGAGCTAAGCCCAGTTCTGTAATAGAAGATGAGTTAATTTGCCAATTTTCTAAATAAAAAATGTTGAAAAGAATGTGTGAGTAAAGACTACACAGCCCACACAAAAATGAAAATAGGAAAATAAATGGCTGTTTCCATATGCACACATCGGGCAGACCCATCTCTTATTTAAACTCTGGGTTTGAGCTCCGCTATGTTGAATCTCAGAGGCTTCTGTGACCAACAGAAAATGTTCTGAACCCGATGGCTTCACGCAAAGCAAAATCTGATGACTTTGATTAGAACTAGTCTTAATGCTTTTTTGCTGAAACAGTAGCGATAGCAGGGAAATAGCTCTGTGTATTCCAGTTCTGCAAGAATCACTAGAGGACATGGGCGTTTACATTCCAAGGAAAGATCCATCCTGACATCACCGCCTAGGGACCTGGGAGGAGAAGCAGGAGGGTGGGAACTGTGATGGCACAGAGGTGCTTCTGGGTATTGTTTGGCACACTTTATTTGTTTAGGCAAGGCAATCTGCTCCTGTCAGTCATGCCATTAACCTCTTCCCCTGCCCTTATCACACCTAATAAGACAGTTATATTGAACGGCTGCCCGAAATGAAGGTTTATATTAGCTGGACCGCAAAGGTGGGCTTTCATTACAGTGAAAGATCCCAATGACTTAGAGCAACGAGTGAGCTGAGATAAACCATCTCTCTCTCTCTCTCTCTCTCTCTCTCTCAGTAGTGAGATTTCACACTACCAAATGGTTACATATATATGACAAACTATTGTATGCAATTTGGTTTTTCAATTTTAAGGACCTTGAGATGGATCTTTCTAGAGCTATATTTCTGTGGTGAGTTAAATGGCTGGTTTTAGCCCATGGAAAATTAACTCACAGACACAGAAATAAAAATAAAATAGAAATACATGTATATATATATTGTGCCTGGGATGTATTGATGCTACAGTCTAAATGTCTAAGTTTCAGTCTATTTTTACTATAAAGATATAATCATTCAAAAATGAGTGAAAGTATGATTTAAATTGCTTGGTTTTACACACCATTCTGTAGGTTGTAAAAAAAAAAAAACCCACACATTTTAGGTTTCTGCTATTCAATTAACTGATTTATTTTTTTGTTTATATAAACAGACATAGAATTTGCTCCAGGGAGACACATTGTCATATATGCTGCAAATAAATGAGTAACAGAGGGCCCAAGCGTCACACTGTTTTAATCACAACACAAGAATAATATAACATGGCACTCTGATCACCCTTTGACCTCCGAAGTCAAACCTAATAAATACAACAAGGCAGCAGTTAAATCCACCTAGGAAAAACAGTCCGGGGTCAAGTGCATACATGTGATCTACATTTCTGGTGTATTTAATTGTTTTGTTAATTTTCAAATGCAGTGCTGAAAAAAAGTTGCTAATTTATTCAAGAACTCTGGAAATGCTTAAAATATTCCAGTTACTTTTTAAACTAGTTTCAAAGTTTTAGTTCCTATGTTTCAAAGGTAGCTTCCACACTTAAGTAAATTCTACCCTTGCTCACTCTCAGGGGGATCTTGCTGTAATCTTGAAAAATTGAAACTTAATGGTTTTTAAATTGCTGTATAATTTTGGTAAAATGTAATATTTTCCACAATCATAGATTTATAAAAAAATATTTTTATGATAATTCTCTTAAAGATGTACTATTGCATATGAGCATATGAATGTGTTTAACAAAGACAAGAACACATTCCTGAAATAAAATACAATATACAAGTATTCAATTTATAAATTCAAAGTATCTAAAATATTGTTTTTCTACGTTTCTAAAGAAGATATTTGAAATGACTTTAAATGCATGCTGTGTCTAAGTATACATCAAACGGGAGAAAGTTGCTAGCATGAGAGATAAGTCAAGCATCTATTTGATTGAGCAATTTTGCCCTGGGGAGATTCCCCATTCCTTCTCCCTCCATTTTCTTCTCTGTCACAAGTCAGTGACCAGGTTAATAGTAAAATAAATAAAGAAAGAAAATAGATTTTGAAAAATGATCCTGTCCAGGTAAATGAAACATTCAAACATTCATCTCAACCAGATTCCTCCACAAACAAACTAAAGCCAATTCAAAAATAAATAAATAAATAAATAAATAAATAAATAAATAAATAAATAAATAAATGTCAGCTACCAATAGTCTTGGCTAGACAGAGTGACAGCCAGCTGTCCCCACAGAAAGACAGTGCTGTTCATTATTCCATCCCTCCTTCAGCCCTTGGGAAGCAGATGTAGTCGGGTCGGCCATTTTATAATCTTTCTCTTGTAGAAATTTCCTCCGCGCGGCCGCCATTGAGCTCCCGCCACCACCTATGCGCACCGGCGATGCCAAAGAGGGGCCGGCGGAGGCTGGGATTAGAACCCGTCAGCCAGTCCGCTGGGCTCCCGCCCGCTCCGCGGCTTGGCCCGGCTTTAAGCACAGCTGTCAGTCTGATTAGAAAGCTGAGACGGACAGCTTCTTTCTGTGTTATTTTATTCAAAAAAAAAAATCCCTAATTGCCGAGCTCTGTTCAGCTGGACGGGGGGAAAATTTCCAGTGAAAGGCGGTGAAAAAAAAGCGGTTTCCAGTTGCGAGCGGAGTGTCTGGAAATGCAGGGGAAAAAAGGCGCTTCGCAAGGAGTCTGCAAATAATTAGCTGCTCATCGAAAATGAACGCATCAAGGGGAACTTGACGAGAATGAAAAGGATCCAAAGTGTATTATCTGTCCAAACAAACAAACCAAATAAAATAAAAACTATATCATTGCATGAAGAAAGTGAATGTAATTACACACTAGTTTTTCAGATGGTTATTGATATTTATGTATCACCTATTTTAATGTGAAGCCATGACAATTTAGAGCTTTAAAAGTTGCATGGCACATAATGCAACATGGAAACAGATTAGACAGGTCTGTACTGATGCCTGCACCAATTAAAGTCATTCATAATAAGCTGACAAGAATAGGATCCTGAATTTTATTGTAAAAAATAAAATAAAATAAAATAACATACAAAATGTAGAGAACAGGTAGAAAAACTGGTGTCATACTAAACTGACCATTCACCTAAACTGGTTAAATTGCAATTAATCTATTCAGTGTACTGGCTTTTGCATTTTATTTTTTTTATTGCACTATTGTTTGCAATTTTTAAAATTTGAAAATATTCCAAACATAAGTAAAGGAATAAAAAAATACCAATGCGTAGAAAATCTATTTTTGCTGTCAGTGAATGAAATATTAAGATGACTGTGATGATGGAAGGGGTGGGAGAGGAGAAGGACAGGGAGGCCAGGTCTTCCTCTTAACCTGCTATCAGCTTTCTGTTTGACCTGAAGCTTGGGAGACCCTCAGGAACAAATGACAACAGAAGTGCTCACCTGCAAGCGCGCACAGCTGAGGATGATTGGTAATCAGCCCCACTGTTTTTCATTGCCTTCATCAGGCCTATTATGAAAGCACTGCTGTTTTTTGTGGTGAAGACAATATGGGCGTGCTTGGCTCTGTTGGTGTGCTCATAGTTCACGGTAGGATTGTCTGATGCTCCCATTTTTTAACTAGTAGTCAAAGACTACTTTCTTCTGTGGTCTCTTCCTCTAAATTATGGTTCATTTTTGTTTATTTTTGCTAAGCTTGTTCTACCAGTGACACACCTGGTAGTATATCAAAATTGCACATCCAATGTTGATATTGTGAGGTGGTGGCACCTCTCTCTCTGATTTCTGCAAGTTAATTGACCCTGACGAGGGGCAGGTGTGTGAGTACTATGGTGAGGTGATGGCACCTCACAGGTATTTGTCTGAGCTAATTGTCCCTGATGAGGGTCAGGTGTAGGAGGCCTATATGTAGCCCCTGATTTCTGGGGTTCAGCGCAGACTCATTGTTTGTCAGACTCTTAGTGTGTAGGGGTGTGAGAATCGGCAGAAGTTACCGTGTTGATCCTATCTGCCTGATTTGATCACCGTTTAGTTTCTTCTCGAGTTGTTTATCTCTCTGCGCTGTGGAGGACATTTTGCCCTCGTCTCTTTAGTTTTCTTTGTTTTCTACCCGCCAGGCTGCGAATATCCTTTTTCTTTTGTAAGTAACCCCACTCTGTTTTTCTAGTGGGGGTTTTCTTTTTGGGCAGCTACGCTGCGGCGGTGTTTCATTTCTTTCAGTTTTCTGAGCCCGCTGACAGAAGTTTCAGTGAGTGGAGAGAGCGATTACTTCGCTCTTTATTTGGTTTTTCCCCTTCCCTTTCTATCGCTCAGCGATTTGGTGGTTATCCCTCAGGGTTAACTTTTAGATCCCCTCGGTCCACAATTGCGTCCCACCCTCCTCAACCGTGACCGATATGTACTAAACCGTGCTTGCAGTTTCTCTTTCACCGTAAATGCTAAATGCAAGTATTGTTTGTTTATGGGTGAGATTTCTGTGTTCATCAAATGTGATGTCTCTCACCCTTTCACCTGTCATGTTTTTCAGCTAATTGCTTTTACATAAAATGCGGTCAACCATTTGGATGAGCAAACAGTTCATTACAATGAGATCTTAATACCTGATTCTAATATACGTTTTGTGAAATATGTCTTCAAGCAATAAAAAGACAAAGCACAGCTGAGGCACAAAATAAAAAAATATAATTTGATGTTAAACAGAACATCTGTAGTGTAACTTTTTTGAAAATGTGCAGGGATTTTGCATAGTAATTTCGAACTATGCAGAGGCATTTTCCCTAACATTATAATGAACCGAGCTGGAGTTGGAGAGGGTGTGGTTTTTGTCATGTACAGTATATGCAAAACTGAGACAAACACTGTTGGATCCAGCTTGACAGTGAGTTTAATAAGGAATTACATAAATATATAAATAAGAGTATTTCACAGGGAACATGTGTAATTCTTAATACGTTTCACAAAATGAAATATGATTCATCATACCAGTTAGCTTGAGCTAATTTCCATCTGCAGTCCCTTGGTAGGTCATAACGCAATGCACAACAAAAAAATCAGCACAAAATGGAGTTGATATGACAGTATCCAGACTATAAAAATATTTTCATATAATATATAAAAGTGAAAATAGATTTAACTATAAAAAAGCACATGAAGACAGATATTATTTTAACATTGTATATTCTACTGTTGGCAGCTTTGATTAGTCTTTGTCTAGGCTTCAACTGCAAGGGATTGGAGCTGGTCTTGATGGCCCTGGGAAGAGTATTCCATTGAGTTACAGCATTGCAAGAGAAATCAGATTCACGAAATGATCTGCTACAATATGGAATTATAAAATTTCCTCTAGATGAGGATCTAGTGTTTCTGCTAGTGTTCATGGCTCCACATCACTGTGCCATGAAATGGGAGTGCTATGTATAAAAAAATATTGCAATTTCTACACAGTGAAACAGAAATGTAAAAAAAAAAAAAAAAAAATTTAAATAAAAAAAAAGCTGAGAATCTGCAGTTTAACCAAATGTGAATTGTTTCATTACAAATCTAAAATTGTGGAGTACAGAGCCAAATCAACCCAAATCAATTTTGTACCAAAATATTATGGAGCTCACGGTATACACATATAGCTGTCACACCATCTAAGTCATGGTATTGATAAAAACCTCTTAAACTGAAATACAAACAAATAGACTGAACATATGAAGGTAAAAGTATGATCTGTAAAAACAAAATTGTCTTATTGTTTTAAGAAATCTTCCAAAAAGACTATTTCTCCTTGTACAATGCCTGCAGTGACAAGTGTCACCATTTTGAAACTTTGGAACCTCCCTGCTGGTTCGACAAATATGACAGCTGTTGTGAGCGCGTGCAGTCCATCACGACAAGCTGTGATCTCGCATGCTATGAAGTAGCATTTGCTCATTCTCGCTTAGCGGATTCCTCCGCCTCCGCTCGCATCCATCACCGCTGGTCTCGTCTCCACTAGATTTACGGCACGCCTCTGTGTCAGGTAAAAGTGACCGGCAGGAACTGTCGATGGCCGCTCCCATTGCTTTGTCCCGCTGCTTATCCAGTCCAGTGATTATTTCAGCCGACAGGAAAGCGCTTCATTTCCCAGCTGCTCGCAGTTTCATATCAGTTCCCCTCAAAGAGGATTTTGTTCCAAATGGCTCACGAATCATTGCAGCTTTGACGTTTTCTAATCACTTGCTTAAATTCAAACAACCTCGCACAAGATGCTAAGATACTGATGAGTGGCAAAAATCTGAGAGCATGGTAAAATGTTGCTTCATAGCATCTACACATGTACTTTTTTGGGAAAAAACATGAACCACCTATATACTTTTCCCAACACAAGCACTGTGCTGGGGACCAACACTGGATACAGCTGTCTGACTTAATTACAGAAACTGCTCATTCATTCTCTGCTTGTGTGACAGTATCCTCTGTACTTAAAGCATTTGCTTTTCTTGCTCTACATTCAGTGGCATATATTATGGCAGAAGCACCATTGATTATGGTTCAAAGGTTCATATGCATACTAAATCATTATGAACTGCATGGATTAAAGCTAAAATGCATTATTGACGCAAGTCCAAAATGAGTAAATGCTAGTGAATGTGTCACATGCCGGCCAATGTGTCCACATCTTGGCCATGTTTTCCAGCCATCCATCACCGCAACAGGCTAAGTGCCTTCATTCAACTAGACCCAACTGTGGAAGATGCGCTATTGAAACCTTACAACAAAAGAGTCTGGGATTTAGAGATACAGCACAGCAACAATGCCAGCAGTTTGGTAGGCTACAGATGCTTTCCCTTTACTTGGGATGAGGCTGTAAAATTAGCCTTCTACCACAATAGAATAAGACTTTCTATAATTTGGCCAATTTTCTCTCTGTTTGCAATCCCATTGCTGTATATTTGTTTGTGTTTCTGTTTGTGCTTTTCACTGCAACCTCCTCTGTCAGTTTGGCAGAGCATAGTCAAGCATACACTCTCCTCCAAAGCATGTGGCATCAAGCCACTACTTAAAATGAGCTGTTTGTTTGTGTAGGCACATGATTTAAGACATTTCTCTTTTTTCAGCAGGGGAATTTCATCTCTGATGGAGACGCACAGTGTCGAAACAACTAATCCACAGCCAAAGATGCATAGTATTTCAGTCACAGCTTTTCTCGGTGACTTTCTGAAGTCAATGGCCGATCATTTACCTCTGTGAAAGACATATCCCAGATGATGTCAGTAAATCCTTTTACCAGAGATGTCACTGACAAAGCCTTCCAGACAGAAGACCTCTTTTCACATCTATGGTTTCCATGGAGGTATGGAGGCACATCACTCCTTGCCTGTGGTGCAGGTGTTGAGGGCTAGCTGGATGCTGTGCGTGCGTGTGTCTGTGTGTGTGAGTGTGCGTGTGTGTGTACACTGGCTTCAAGTCAGCTGCCTTTCTGCATCAACTGGGGCCATCAATGAGAACGGAAAGCTTCAAATGTCCATTTAAAACCAACATCATAGTCCACGCACACACCTTTGTCTGTAGGTTCCTGAATATTCCTGTCATTTCATCCTTTGAATGAAGTGCTTTGTTTTTGCTTCGGCTCCATGATTTCTCCCGTACGTCATTACATTCGGTTTTTAGTCCGATTTCTATCCCACGATGCCTTTCTGAAATCTCCAGCTGCTGCCGAGTTTCCTTTCGGTTTGGATTTCGGTTTGCAGCAGAGTGAATACAGCAGAAGTGATTAAACATAGACTAAAGTAGCTTATGTCAGTTTGACTGGGCTAGCCAGAGGAAAACTGATACTCTGACAAAGCATAGTTGCTCAAGTCAGAGGATGCGGAACATCAAATGTTTCTCAGTCAGCTTTTCTGCTTTTGCTAGTCACCTTGAAACACAAGGACTGTCCTTGGAAAGGATGATTGATTCCGACGGTTTTGTTGAGCGACTCCTCTCCTCCTGAACCGACAGCCCCTTTTAGGTTCTCCTTGAAGATAAAATTCAGCACAGTACTGGAAAAAAAGCACAGGAAAAATGATCTTGAGCACCATGCTGTCACGCGTATAAATGGCAGTTGTCTGCTGAATCGACACCTGTCTGTACCTGAGATGACATGATTTCAGAAGGGGTCATCACTATTTTAACGGATATGGTTTTCTACCAGTGTTGTTCTGGTGGAGAACCGTTTCAGCTTTCCATACCTAAACTAAATTTAGCCCGCAGGGAGCATTACAAATGTATAGGCTTCCAGCAACTCTTTTTTTGTTCTGTTGTCCAAGCACCTTTAATGTTAGAATATCTGCATTCTACCTTGACTACGTGGTTGGAGTGCATGGCATTGTCCTCCTTTACCCAGCATATAGAGACTCTTGGAGCTTTGGTAGATGAGCAAGACTTCATTATCCGGCCCAGGGACGCTGGTGTTGTCAATTTTTGCACAGTAACCTGAGATCAGCTCATCAATCATGGAGTACATTGGTGCAACAACAAATGGAACAACAGCAATGGTAACGGACTCTCCCGCAATGGACCCTTGAAGTACTGTATAACCACTGGGTTTTTACCAACATACTCCATAATTTGTGGAGCTCCTTATTGTTTTCCATGTGAAAAGTTATCACAACAGTCCTCTGATCCCATTTGAGTATCACAGCTCAATTCTTTACTTTGAACTAGTTTCTTCAGACTTCACTTCAACTCCTAGAAACCATGCCCTCCCCTCCAGGTTAGGATTTGGGGTTGTCTTGTTCACTGTGGAATTGAAATTGTGTTTATTTAATCATAGTTTTTGGCTGTACTTTGTTCTGGTCATTTCGCACAAGATTTCTGTGCCTATACTGCAGTTTACTAGTATTATTATATGGACACTGATTGGACACTCTGGGCTATTTAGTGCCTGCTAAATGAATAAATGTACTGGAAAATAAATGAAATAATGCCAATATTTCACTCTTCCATGGATGGTGATCTGCATTCCTCCAATTAAAAGTCTATATATGACCATAAATATGCCGAGGCACAGTACAGATGAGTCATTACTCATCAGATCAACCATTAAGGGTGCTGAATTGCCTTGATCTGTATGCAAATCCATAGCTAAAGGCATTTGTGAGATACACAAAGAGTATCTCTTCGCCAATAAAACTGTACTATACAAAATTAGTATTTTATTATTTATACCAGGCAGAGGGAGAGGCCAGTCAGTCAAACTATGCAATTCAACACACTCTATCAACCATAAATAAACTGCATGGACCTCAACATCTAATATTCTGATATATCTGAAGGACTGAATAAGGATATCACCTGCAGAGTGATCCAGCATATTATATGTTCCAACACAGGCACTAGGGAAAACACCCAGACACATCATTTATATCACAGTACTCTTTTTGCCAACAGAAACACACTCCTGCATTGCTCGAGTTTCCATTAGTGATCACACCTGAGAAAACTGCCTTGGAGGTGAGCAGGTACCTTGCCAGGCACCCAATTAAAGTGAAACGGGCCTCTCGTAGTCCTCCACACCGATGCTCAATGCTCATTACTGGCACAGTCTGCGCTCTAATGTTTTATCAGTAGGAAACTTCAGAGCGCTGAACTCATGATCACCTTGATAAACAAGTGTTAATTAAAAAGGGACGGGGAGAGAATATTTATTTATAATCCGTGAAGCGAACCCCCTTTTCTAGGACGCGTCTCTCTGCAGGCCAGCTCTTCTCACCGCGGTTGGCACAGCCGAACGCTTCTTCGGACTGAAAGGGGTATTTAAATCCGACAGTCGCTTGGATTAAGGTAACGAGCGAGGATGAGGGAATAATGAACTCAGAGGTGAACCAGAGGACAGTCTGAAGGGTTTATGGAGTATATGAGTGTAGAACTGCCAGCTTTATTATTTTAGAATGTATTGTGTGTATATGTTTATTAATGTATTTCTTGCATTCGGGGCATGCTTTTCAACTTTTTATTAATGTGACTATGATGTAATCAAATCTGAAAAAATGGAGCTCACACACACACACACACACGCACACACGCACACACACACACACACACAGTTCTCCCTTCAATGTGTCTTCTTCCCTATAGGAGCTGGTTATAGTTGCAACTTGGCTAGCTTGGTAATTCATCAGCATTTATTTCAATCGGGAACTGAATTTAATGCTATCTAGTTGCGTGTGGCCAACTTCACTAAAAAAGCTAACAAAGTTGCAAACAAAGACTCCCTGTCCTCATTAGGATTCAGTGATGATAAATTTCTGCATAACCACCTGGGCATCGGTAGTTCACCTTCATCTATTTCAATCAGTGTAACTGAATTCGACACAGCATGCATGCTATCTAGCTAGGTGCGGCCAACTTCACTAATGAAGCTACAAAGTTGCAAACAAAGACTCATACTCATCAGCATTCACTTATTACAAAACACAGCATAACTTAAAATATTGAAATAAATTTAACTCTATACCTCAGAAATACAACAATGTTGTATTACATTAGATTTTATTTGGCAGCGGCTTTATCCGAAGCGATGCACAATAGCTGCATACCGAAAGACGTTGGAACAACTACAGAACACAGGTCAGATAAGATAGCTACAATTTTCATAAGGTACCAGTTATCCATAGCCATGAACATATACATATTATGTTTTCTTTGAAAAAATAATAGGGCTCATTTGAATACGATATGGATAACTTTATGAAAAAGTAATTCACTTTACCATTGTATTAGCTAGCAATAATGTACCTATAGCCTGCATATGTTACTTATTCCACACAGTTCTAAATAAATGTCTAGAATAGCTAAATATTGAAATAGGAAACACACAAAATAGCTGCATGTCGGAGTAACACACACTGTTCTCACACATTAAGATGTGTACACGGTGTAAAATATTGTCATAGCAGTGCCTAATTACTGATACCATCTTTATGGAATCATTTGTGTTGCTAAAAATTAAATTTTCAATATCTTTGATCACCTCACCTCTTCTCTTGACATTTTGCTTGTAGCATTTCAGGGTTCGTTCTTAGCAGAGGTGTGGATGGGGTTGAGGACGGAGGAGGAGACAAACACAGAGTCTAGAAGGGCCACAAAAAACCTGCATCGTATACCTTTAAGCTGCAACCACTGAATTCAATTAGTAAGACTGACATTTAGGTTTTACAGTGCATTTCACTTTTTAACGGCTCCTAATTATATGAAATTAACTATTTTCCAAATGCCAAATCCTGTACCTATGTACAAATGGGAACCATTCCAAGAAAATTCCCCCCACAGCATAACAGAGCCATCGGACCCCCCTCAATGTAGGGGTCAAGCATTCAGGCTTATCCTGTTCTCTTGGTGTACAGTATGCCACACTTACACACTTGTCGAGAATATAGTGAAGGATGACTCATCTTACCATATCAATTTTTTCCACATCTCTGTAGACCAGTGCTCATGGTTTAGGCACCACTGAACTCTCAAATGTGCATTCATCTGTAATGAGGGGTTTCAGCGCTGCAACCTTACGATAATAACCCTCTCTATGTAGTTGACAGCGGACATCCTCAGTCACCTGAGGAAGAGTTGCTCATCTGTTTTTCCTTACATATTGCACTAATGCACAAATGTGACGGTCATCGAATGTGTGCTTTCTACCACAATTTCCGACCCTATTTACTGATGTCTTTCCCATAGATCTAAATGCAGATGTTACTTTAGTCACTGTTCCTATTGAAACACTAGCCAGTTGAGCAGTCTTTGTGATTGAAGCTCTTGCCATCCATGCCACAATAATGAACCACCTTTCAAAGTCACTGTAATCTTTTTCTCTTGCCATCTTGATCCAAATTCGAGGTCAACTGGGCCTTATACGTCACATAACATGATAGGATGTTAATTGCTTAATTGCATCATGCATTACACCATCTGCATTTATGCTTCTCCGCTTACTTATTCAGGTTTTTCCTTTAATTTGTCTCCAGTATATATATATATATATATATATATATATATAAATATAGTTGACATGGAGTATAATTGACTTCATTCTTAGCTGCTGCAAAGACACAAATTAGCAGTGCTTACAACCATCTTCGTGCTAGAACGCTCAATGAATTTCTACTTTGCAGACGATGGTATTGTATATTGATAGGAGTTTTATTTTTTTTCTTTTTGCTCTGAAGAGACCAGCATGACCCAGCCTTTCCCAGAGATCCCCATGGGCATTTTCTCACTCATTGTCCATGCTTGGGATTCCCAGCAGGCCCCAGTTATCTTCCGCAAGGCAGGGCATGTGACAGCAGCCAGAGAGCCCTGTGGTTTCATCATTCCACTTATATTAAAGCTGTAGAGTGAAATGTAAAATAAATCCCATTTTCATTCATGACGGGATTATATCCTTTTAACCAGAAAGAACTTGAGTGCAGTTCACAGCACGGCTTTGGCAGTGCTGTCGAGCTGAGGTGCAGTTTTGCGTTGCGTTGCCTATATGGACCCGCGACTGTTTAATCATTTACAGTGTGTGGAGGATGCATATACTTCATGGTGGAGACTATTTTAATTAAACACAATGTGTGTGCTAATATGTAATATCAACAATTTCAAACATTAACAACATGCGGTAAGTGTGTACTCACAATAAAATAATACTGCTCCTAAAGTATGTTGTTTTCATCTTTCCTGCATTGTTTTAGTTTCCAGCCTAAACTGTGTACAAATGTTGTTGAGAAGTATGCAATGGGACACAGTCCACAGGTGTACTGCTTAAGTGGTTTGATTGTCTATCATCAGTAATGTGACATTCGGCTGAATTTCATAAGGATGAAATAACATTTTGAAAAAATAAAATAAATGCATAAATTTGGAATTCGGTCTCAAGTTATTTATACAAGGCAACTGACAGTTCATTAACTTTTGATTCTGAGAAGATGAGCACAGTATATAATAATGTCATAAAATTAAGGTGGATAAGCTAATGGCAATGAATTCATGCTTCAGATGTTAAATTACCAATTAAATGTCTCCGAAGTAGCATTTAGCAGCATTGAAAGTTGTAGTAAACAAATGATAAATTACATAAAGGGTTCAAAGGTCAGAAAAAGGCTACCCTTGAATAAAATTACACTGCACAGGCTTTTGCTAATGCATCACAGCAGGAGATGCTGTCATTGGTGAGGAATCCCTTCTGCAAACACTTTGCAAGTGTTCACCAATTAGCTCCAGAACTAAGCTACGCCTGCCAGCTCTGGAAATAAAGATGAGCTCAAGGTGTGATTAATCTCACAACCTCTTTGCATTTTTGCTTTGTTACTTCAGGTACAATGTGCACAACGTGAGCTTCTCTGGCTGCTTTGAAACCAAAGACAGAGAAACCCCTTGTTAGCGAGCTTCGCAAATGTATCCGAGGTTCGAAAACACCACATAAATCATGAGGAACGGGGACTCCAGGACCTGACAGAGTTCAACTGGAAATATTTTATGACCTTTGCACAGACAAGGATTGAGAAAACTATACAGCTGAAATCCACTGCCGAGAGTCTATGTAAACTCAAATTAGAGCTTGCGATAGCAGTAGAAACAAAAAATCTTTGTGTATTGTTTCTATTAAATTCTCATGTGGTGTTCTCCAACACGTTACAACATAAAGCATTGACGTTCATCTGCTCCCAGTAAACTAATTTTGATAAAGTCCTTGAATGAGGCCCATTGCCTCTAATGCCACATAGCTTTATCTTTCCATTTTGCAGGCACCAAATACACAGCTATCATTCTTTAATAATATGGGCTGCATTTCCGAGTTTCGATGTACCTTAACATTTTACGAAGGTTTCTAAGGTATACCTTTAAAAGGGAAACCACTTTTTTACGAGTGTTTCCCTGACTATACCTTAACAGTTCCCTTAAGGGACACTTCCAAAGGTACGTCGTCAGTTGGAGCTGGCCTTCACTGTGGTGCTGAAAAGTTTATCAATCGATGCCAAGCAAATCGATCGCATCACTTGTAAAGGCTTATAAACGACGTTTTTATATAACAAGTGCTGTCATAATCATTTTACATCAATATAATATTGCAGAAGAGGAAGCTATACCTACTAAAGATCATCTGCTAATCCCTTTAAGAGTCAAGACGAGACCTTGTGATAGTTTCAATAAATATGTATAGGCTACAAAAGATAAAGAGCATCAATCGGGACTATAATATATATAAATATAAGCCATAGTCTGGGACTTCTTGGAAGCCCAGGAAAAAGGATATAAGCTACATATGGGTGAATTATTTTGTTTTTATGGAAACAAAGGTCTAATGTTAATTTGTTTTTGTCACACAATATATAGGCAACTGTAGCAGCAGATCCACTGATTCCCGCTGACTTTTCTCTGCAGTGCAAAAATGATCGTAGATGAAAGGCAAAAGCGCGTCTGTGTAAATTGATCATGATAATCTTCGGTATGCCTTATGAATAGGCCTACCTGTTAAAAGATGTTCATCACCTTGATGCGTGGATAAAATTAACCAGAATATCATATTGGGTTGTTACGAAAATCATAAACACAGGTAAGAGATCGTATGTTGATATTACCCAGTGATTTGTTAATGGGTGTGAGCTAAAGGAGGGGATGTAGATCATTTGGATTTGTCATTTGAGCACACCTTGATGTGTTATGGTAGGCAATCAAGTGCTCTGTCCCTCTAATCGTCATGCAGTACCTCGGCTCGTCAGACAGGTTATATTCTTAATAACCACGTTGTTCCATCTGTGATCATGACTCAACCACGAACTATTTCTAGGGTAGTCAAAAGACAATCCCAGTTGCTCCTTATATTAAAAAACTTTTTTTTCAAATGATTAGTATTAGTAGCTCACTTAATACCATATGAGGAATAGACAGGTGAACACAACATCTCATGTATAGCAAGAGTTGATGGTAATATTAAAGTTAATATAAATATCTATGTCTTTTGCTGCAGAGTGCTACTAGATGCGGTAGACACTGCGATTGAAGCAAAATGTGGCATAATAAGGTAACTGTACAGGAAGCGGAGTGCAGCTAAGGAAGCTTACAATGCAGAAACTTTAATGGTATACCTTAGCTAAGGAGGCGCTGGGAAACAGCTCGAGACCTAAAGGAAGACCTTGAGGTAGACCTTACGACGCACATAGCACTAAGGAGACTCTGGGAAACGCAGCCATGATCATTTTTCCATTTTTGATATGTAGTTTGAACACATTTTCTCTAGTTTCTGCTAGTTATACATTTTATTATACATGTATTTGATTTGTTATGGATACATTTTTAAATGTACAGTCAAACAGCCAATTGTAAATTGAGTCTGGAGGGTAGCATTAAAGCATCACAATGACAGTGGTGTTTTAATTAAATGGAAAGCCATTAAATGTTGTCCTACTCATTGGCAATGAACAGTAAGTGGAAAATCAGCTCTGATGGTGTTTATATTACACAAATAAAGTACTTTTTAACCAGTGTCAGAAACTTTTAATTCACCATTTGGCCTGTTCGGACCCAAGCAAATTTCAAAGCGTGTGTGTGCATGGGTGTGGGTGTGTATGTGTGCGTGTGTGTGTATGTCAACAGAGGTGGCCTGGGAAACCCGAAACAGGCATTCCTCATATGCACAAGATTCCGTACCTTAAAAAAATTGGTTAATACACCTACAGGCACTATGTTTGACATTCTAGGGTCAGGTCATACCAGAATAAAGCGGAAGCCAGAGTGTCACTACTGAGCTTATATCTTGGTTTAATTATTGCCTGATCTAGTCTCAGTACATAGTAACTCACAAACATCTTCATAAGAAAGACAAGCTGTGGTTGAGTATCTTCTTTTAATTCGTTTCTTTTGTGATTGTATCTCGTCTATGTCTGTAACATTAATTGTTTAAGGTAGTTGGACATTTGTCTTTAGATTAGATGCTGATTACTTATAACTTAAATCTTTTGTTGTGGGTTGTGAGTTGAGCATTTTGATAAAGATCGAATCCAAATCCAACAGGTTGCTCTGCCTGTAATCAAATTTGGCAATCTAATTGATAATTGACATCTTTGATAATAATTAACAAATTAAAGCAAACAAATGTATTTTACATTTTTGACTAGTGATGCACTTGTGCTCGGTATACACAGTGTTAAACATTAAACAAGGGTGTTAGTTATTAAACTTCTGGATTCAGAAAATAAACATATTATACCTGATCCTCACTTCCCTGACACCAGTGTGGACGTATAAACTTTGATAGACTTAATTTAACACTGAAGAACCATTTACCAGTGGAAATGCATTTGGGAATATGCACAATTAACGTTTTAACCATAAAGCCACAGAACTTAGGATAACAAACAAAGTTTAAATTACTAAAAGTTTTAACCACCATTAATAACGAGACTTGTGCAACAGCAGAAGTTTTAATTTTGGCCCTCTGAAGCAGCTAGGCAGGAGCTAAATTGCCAGTGGTTGAAGTGAGTTTCCCTGTACACTGTAAAGTTCATTATGATAACGAAAAACTATATGAATACAATCTGTTATCAATATTATGAAGAATTATTTCAGAGAAGCCATCCTCTAGCAGTAACTTAAAAAAAAAAACTGTAGACCAAATTGTGTGGCACAATTCATAATTTATTTTGTACAGGAGTCTGCGGCCCTGTTCCTGGCGAGCTGCAGGGTGTGCTGGGTCTAAAAAGCAGGTGAGGTCAGGTAACTGCGCAGCATAACCACTTTAATTGGTCTATAAAGGTCTGAGTAACGGCATAAAACTGCACACGCCGTGGTTCTCCTGTATCACAGCTGCAGAGCGCTGGGTCAGTAGGCTACGTTTCATTTCCCGAGCCCTTACGGCCACAGGCTTTTTCTTTTGTTTGTTTAGATTTTTTTATTTATTTATTTTTATTTCAGGAAGATCGTTGGCTCATCCATGTCCTAACCAAAATCAAATAAATTATCTATTCTGATTCCCAGAGCGTTGCCAGTGATATTTAACATTTACCATTTAACGCGGAGCTGTGCTAATGCTAATGACTGATTGCGCTGGCTCAGGCGTTGCGTAACTGACAGAAGTTAGCCGGCCTGCTAAGCTCATGATAAAGTCAGAGGCCCTGGGATTGTGGGGTTTGAGTGTTTGTTCAGTTGCACCACATTAGTTTCCTACCTGCTGAACCTGCACTCCCTCTTTGTTGCTCTGCATGAGGGGAAATGAGAAGAGCTTTTTAAATAGGGCGGCCTGGAGAAGGTTATCTTGTGGGTCGGACATCGGAGGGAAAGGTCACGTTTAATGTGGGCTGCCAGGACTCCGGGAAGCACCAGGTGAAAGGTTCTGACAAAGGGGGAGATATTTTAAAATGCCTGAAAGCATGGATGTGCTTGAAAATAGCTATATTCTTGTAGGGGCAATATGATACCATAAACCGAGATACACTGTGAATAAATTAGACCGAAAATTTTTTTTTGTCTTTTCTTTGTTTTCCCAGTGCGTCTGAGGGGCAAGTTCAAGAAGAGAAAATAAATTATAGCATTTATCATAGTCGTGTAATAACTGCTTTGCGCATTTCGTATGAAATATAAAATCATTCAAATTATAATAATTAAAAATACTCCAGAAGAACTATTGCAGCTTATCACTTATTACATTTTTTTGTGTGTGTGTGTGTGTGTGTGTGTATGTCAACCCATTGTAGCCCTGAGTTTTGTGTTGTCACAGGGAGAGAATTCTCCATACAAGCTTCTGTGTGTGTAACTCTGCAGTGACTACTTCGGGGTGGGGGTGGGGTTATTGGCAGCTGAAACGGCCTCCTTGCCAGCTCTCCCAGCAACCTGATCCTTTACCACACTTCACCACCCGGCCGATAAGTGGAAAATCGCTAAGCGGAAAAAATTAGCGCTATTTCTCCACTCCCTCTACTGCTCTCATTACCGGTCATTTATTGTTTTGTTGTCTTTCAACAATCTGTTTCACAAGAGTCAATAATTCAGGCTTAATTTTTCTTAAGCCTTTGTTTCTGCAGTCCTAGGCACAAATATACTCTCTATGGTCAATTGAGTTTGTTCTGTGGAGCAACTGGTGAAATGAGAAATGACTTCACTCATGTCAGGCTATACATTTCATATAGAATTGTGGCTTACTTGCTGTCAGTTGCCACCTGGTCTGTTTGCGCTCGTGTGAGCGGTGCCTCGACATCTTGGCTCGGTTTCTCCAGAGCGTGTAGCCGATCAGTGCAGCTGCAGTCGATGGGAAGCACCTCACTGTGATTGATTCCTTTACATTTACTGTTGTTTTTCTACCCGCTGATTCGGAAGGCGGCAGGCGAGCCCCCGCTCTCCTCCGAGGCTCTGAGGGACTGCGGGCTGCACGTTCTCCGGTCTGCCGCTTAAGATCGCGGACACAGCGAGGCGAAGGACGAGACTCCACACGCAGCATTTGCAATCACACTCTTTCTGACGAGGGGAAATGCGTTTCTGCACCGGTGCTTTCTGAAAAACTTTAAAGAGCAGTGAAATCGTGTGAATCCAGATGAATTAAATCAGGGTCGGTATTCAAAAGCGTCTCAGAGGAAGAGTGCTGATTGAGAATTACATTTGCCTTCTGGCTCGGTATGGGTAATGTGATGATTTGAGCAGCGGGATTCGGATCCTAGTTCTGCACTCCTCTGAGATGCCTTATGAATTCCGTCCTGGAAAGTTTTGTTTTCTAATTCATTATGAATAAGGTTAGGATATGAACAAGAGCATCCCAATCCTAGCTCAGCATTCATAACTCTGAGACACCTTTAAGAATGTGGGTCATGAGTTTCAGGCGACAGTACGATGCGCATGGCACCTTGTTAGCATAGTATCACATTTTATGCATCCAGACAGATTACTTGGAAAATGTTATCTGGTGCATTGGATTACTCTTCTGATTGTCTTTTGATTACTTTTGGATTACCTCCAGTTTTATTACCCAAGTATACAGTAGTGTGTACATGCTGTATTTATGTGTGTGTGTTAACGTGTGTGTGTGTACATATGGCCATGCATTTCTACACCCTGGATGTGTAAGTAATATAAAATCTAAGAATTGCTTTGGTATAGGGAAATGACTGGGGAAAATCCAGCAGCACAAGCAAATATTCTGATCAAATCCTGCCATTTACAAGCTGTAGGGTAGCAGCAGCTACAGAGGTCATTGAAATACAGGCTTTGTAAACTTAATCCCCATCCAATAACTGACTTGAACACAAATGGACAATAATGTTAACATCATCCATGAATAAGAATCAGCATCACTTGCCATAAAAAATCCACTAAGTATCTAAAAAGAGCATGACACCATTCACTTTATCGTGGTGCAATCGTGCAGTGGCTGGGGCCTGAACTCTTTAACACATGCACTGGCTGGCCTACTCATTTTCAGTAAGAAAATCAAAGGCATAGCATCGCTATGCAAAATATGATATAAATAAAATGTGTCTTACCCTCTGTCTTCTTCCTCAACATGGTCACAGTAGGCTATCCTCGAATAGGCCATTCTCTTGAAAAGTGGTCACAATAGGCTAATTCCAATTTCCTGACTCGACCATCACTAATTAACAGGTGGCTGCAGCAACTCAAATAAAATAAAAAAATGTAAAAAAAATAAAGAAATAAAAAAAAAATAAATAAAAACAGCTGATGAAGGGTTATGTTATATTCTGCAGAACTACATGATTATGAATGTTTCAGTTTATCCTCCCCATAGGTGCTACAGTCAGCAGGTGAACATGTATGACCACGATGCACTCAGTGTCCAACATGTATGAGTAAAGTACACTTGGGTGCATGGATGAGGCGGAGTTTGGTTAAAATAAGGGGCAGATTATCAGGTGGTGGTTAACTGTGACTTCATTTTATTTTCCTATTCTAATGGCCTGATCCAGGTTACATGTAATCCATTACTACCCAACACTGCCTGCATCACATCATTGCAGAGGTAATTAGACAAAAAAAGAAAAAAACAACAACATTTCTCTCTAGAAACAAACTTAAGTACGGAACCCACCAGAGGATTGCAAATTTATGAAAGCACATGCTACCTATTTCTCCTGAAACTACTAAAAAATGTAACATTTTAAAGGATTAATAGCAATTTTATATGAGGAAACTGAAGAAATCTGGGGAATTTTATATTTGCATGGATCAATGGAACATGCAGCATTTACGCAACACCTGGCAGGAATAGTAAATATATTCCCATCCCCTACTGTCCTTTTGAGCTCTAAATTATGTCCGTGACATTTATATGTCACAGAATTTAAATATATAAAAAACATAAAAAATGCTTTCCGAAAAACCGCAGACGTGACTTAGCTCTCACATGGGCCAACCTTATTGCCAGCATCGAGGCTCTTAGTCTTTCCCATTTGCATTTCTTGAGACGAATGATTTGTGTGACCGGTAGCTTTTTATGTCCTCTGTGTCACTCCAGGAGAGTCGTTCCCATGTCCCCGCCATTCCATGATTCCCATATTATTTATTTTTTATGGCCTTATTTTCTTATGCCATTCATTTTACAGACATCACTGAATGTATTCAAATCCAAAGCTGACCCTGAAGGATTTTATATGGATCAAGGGGGTTTGAGCTGAGTTGAGCTCGCTGGGTTGATTTCCATATAAAGCTAATGAATTTCTTGTTGTTTTGGAGGCCATAATGCATGTTAGAGGTCATATTTACCCAGGATGCATTGTCCCTACTGTGTAAATGCATGCATGCACACAAATACTTGGACTCATGTATTTATAAGCATATTTATACAGCTTATTTACAGTTTTGGCTTTATTTACTGACACACAGTCAGTAAATAACCCAACCCACTTATGTTTTATGGAAGTGCTATATATACAAATGTATTCATGCTCTTTTATGCATTATGCATTAATGGTTCACAATTCTAAAGTGTAAAAAATTTAAATGAAAATTGAACACTCATTGATTGATGAAAGACAAGGATGTAATCAATATTTTGATATCTGACATTATATCATCCAGCAGTTTAATTTGAAAAATATTATTCTCTCCTTCTCCACAGTTTAACTCACCTGATACTGATGAGTATTCTAGGCGCAAAATGGCTGCCATGCATCACTCAGATGGGTGCTACACATGATGATGGTAGTGGCAAGTTCCCCCTCATCACTGCAAATCACTTTGAGTGTGATAAAAGTGCCATGTAAATGCAAGGCATTACTATTTTTTCCCCACACTGCCATTCAAGCAGGAACACACTGATATCTCGTTGTTGCTTTTAAAAATGATGAAACACTGGGAATACAGAACATAGAAGGTGAAGCACAGAACAATGTGAAGCATTGCTATACACTTTCTACATGCTGGAGAAACCCATGTCTTTCCAAATGCAAAAATGGCAAAGTCAGCATAAAAATCCATTCAAATCCTTTTGCATCCACAAAAAGAACAAAAGATTCCTCAACTCTGTAGAAATTACCACCCATCCATTTCCTGACAGCTCAGTGACACATTGCTCTGCCTTTTCTTCCCTTTGGCCATATAATAATAATAAAAACACAGCATATGAAGTCATAGTTAATATTTCATTTCTTTTTAAAGAAATATTACTCTCTCAAATATAACCAGCTGGGTCAGGCCTTTTAACTCTGAATAGGGGGCTGAAATAGATGGTTTTTTATTTAATTTTATTTTTTAATGTGTGATTTTTACTTTAAAGCTGATTCAAAGGGGGGGAGGAGGTCTTCTAAAATAATGTGATGTGAGAGATAATGTTTGAGAATCTGATACAGGACTGATACTGTGTCTCCAGGGAAACAAAGTTTGCAGATATTTTTGGAAATTATTATTTTTGGAACATTCCCAAGTACAAGACTTCAAATGTAGCAGAAACCAGAATACACTGCCAGAATGAATAAAACAAGGGAAAAAGACAAAAAATACTACATTTTATCTATGGTGAGATGCACTTAAAAGTCAAAGTATATGAAGTGCAAGTGACATTTCCAATGTTTTTCTTTCTTTTTCTTTTCTTGGTTTGACAGAGAATCTAAAAATGTATATGTTGAGAATAAGATTGTATTTTTTAAATTTTTTTTACAGAATATAAAGGCAACTATTATGAGGTTGCATATGGTTGTTTCATCTTTCTTTCAGGTATTGTTTCCAAATCATCTAGCATTTATAATCATGAGGTAGCATATGCTGATCCATATTATTTATATATTTATATATTTATAAATATAACCTATGAAAGGAGAACCGGTACCGTAGATGAAGAGGTGAAAATGGAAAAATCCAACATAAAAATTAAAATGAAGTGGAAATTTCTGCATTTATCAAATCAAATTATCAATCATTTATAAAATACATTTTAGCCTTACTAAACCCTCATATTTACTTATTCCACGCAGTTCATTCCTGATCTGACATATTGATGCTGACACGTCTGTTTGGATATCGGCCTGGCTTCACATTTAACTTCAGATCCATACTCACGCTCACAGAAAAATGTGCAGCAGAAGCAGTTTGGCAGATTTTCCAAGTTTATATAGGTGCACTGCAGTTGAGTTGAAGAAAGGCCTGGATCACACAGAGGAGTGTCTAGAAGTGTTTGTATCTTTCTCCACTATCAATCAATACCTATTGATAACTGCCAACAAGTTGTTTTTCTTTTCTTCCTAGCGCAGTGACAGAACAGTAATGGTTCATCCATTAGTCTGCCACAACACTCACCTAGACAACCTTGAACACGTTTCCAGAAGCCTTCATTTATTTCAGTTTCCTCTGACCCAGTGCCCACCTGGAAAACCATAATACATCACCTGAGCCCTGTGGACTGAAACCCCATTCCGGGTACTTTCCTGTAGAGCATGTGACACGAGTGAATAATAGAGTATTGATTGTCTCATCATTGCCCATTCTCCAAATGTACTACATTAGCATGCCAGTCTGAGGCTTTTATCACACATGGTAAGATGACATATATGTATAGCCATTGGGAAGAAATATAGCTTAAAAGTTTCCAGTTTCTGGCAAATGTTGTCTGTGGTTTTTTTCTGTTCAGGAAAAAAAAAATCTATTTAGTATGCAAATGTATTGATTGCTTGGAATATATACTGGTTTCATACACATATGTACTGTATTGGTTTTCCAGTGAGACATCTATTGGTTTGTCATTTATGTATATATCATATAGTAAATGGTGCTTCTATTGGTTTGATTCTCAAGCATATTGGTTTGCTTCACATGCAAATTTGTATGATATATGCTTGTATGGATTAATAATTTGCGTATATATTGGTTTGTCATTTACTTTTGTATTGGCTTGTCACTGCTGCTTATATATATTGGTTTATTATTTATGCATTTATTGTCATGAATATTGGTTTGTTTCCCCTGTGTATTGGTTCGCTATAGCGTGTATTGGTTAGTCATTCACACATATATTGTTTTTATATTTATGAATATAACCAGTATACATGACAATCAAATCAATGGATCCATAATTAACATACCAATATATAAGCATCAGTGATAGTTACCGACGTATGCCCGAATAACTATCCAGTATATGCCTATATAAAACCAATATAAATGTGAAGCAGACCAATGTATTTAACAATCAAACCAATAGATGCATAAATAATAAACCATTATACAAGCATCAATGACAAACCAATACAAATGTAAATCATTCACCAATAATTATTAATCCATATGAACATATATAAAACCAATATGCCCCATAAAAAATAAGCATATATGTATACATATTGGAAAATATAAAAAAAAAATTTTTTTAAATATAGTAAATATACATATGTTTTGATGATGGAAGTGAAGAGTGTTGTCTAACACTGTCCAAAATCTCCCATAGGTGTTCAACTGGGTTGAGATTTGGTGACTGCAAAGGCCATAGCACATGATTCACATCATTTTACTCATCAAACCATTCAGTGACCCCTCGCGCCCTGTGGATGGGGGTATTGCCAACCTGTTAGAGACCGCTCCCATCAGGATAGACATGTTTCATTATAGGATAAAGGTGATCACTCAGAATAACTTTGTACTGATTTGCAGTGACCCTTCCCTCTAAGAGGACACGTGAACCCAAATCATGCCAGGAAAATGCCCTTTGTTTTGTCTTGCATTGTTTATGCACTGCAGCCCTACTACATATCCTTCTCTGTGTAGTTGTCGCTGGACTGTTCTTGCTGACCAAGCTTGATCACGTCCTGCAATGACTTTCTCAGGAAGAGTTGCTCTTCTGCTTTTCCTTACTTATTGCACTTAAAGCACAAGCATGACAGTCATCAAATGTACACATTCGACCATAATTTCCTATTTACTGATGTCTTTCCCATAGATCTAAATCAGATGTCACTTTAGTCACTGTTCTTATTGAAACACCAGCCAGCTGAGCAGTCTTTCTCAATGAATCTCCTGCCACCTGTGCCCCAATAATGAACCCTCTTTCAAAGTCACTTAGATCTTTTTTTTCTTGCCGTCTTGATCCAAAATTGAGGTCAACTGGGCTTGCTCAGCATTCTTATTCATGTTTGCCTCTGATTGCCCTTTTTTATACACTGTTGCCTCACAGCAAGAAGGATCGAATCTTGTTCGCATGGGTTTCCTCCGGCCACCCCAGTTTCCTCCCAGAGTCCAAAGATGCAGGTTAGGTTAGTTGGAGCATCTACATTATCCTTAGGTATGAGTGTGTGAATGAACGGCGTGGGTGCCCTGTGATAGACTGGTGAACTGTCCAGCGTGAATTCTTGCTTCTTGCCCAATGCATGCTGGGATAGGCTCTAGCACCTCCCACGACCCTAAACAGGAATAAGTGGGTATAGATAATGGATGAACGGGTACATGAATGCACGTGTGCACGTGTGTGTGCCTGCGCATTTGAGAGAGATAGAGAGAGAAAAAGAGGGAGTCATGTCTGCATCTTGTTCAAGTAATCACATTTTTATTGCATTAATAAAAAGTGAAAAACAGTACAGCCAACAATTCATCTACACAGCTAAGGAAGCAAGAACTATGTAAACAGATAAATAAACACAATAACATTTATAATAACAATTGAAGCAGTCCTTCATTCATATACTCCATAAACCCGTCAAACTAGCCTCCAGCTTCCCTCTGAGTGTGTTGATATATCCACACAGACACACAGACACACAGACACACACACACACACACACACACACATGCAGGCACACACATACACATATTATCCCTCTTGGAGTTAATGTGCCATTGTGTAGAATACAAAAAAGGGCCTGTATATCTATAAAGTGATTGAGACTCTCTTTGATTCCACTTACAATGTGCAATATTCCTTTTTAATAAAAAAGCATTTAAGATAATTTGCACATTTACACATTTAAATACAGTTGTAACAATGTGAATATACTATATATGCCTTGTATTTCATCTTCTTTTATCTTCTTGCACTTCTGTTGAATGCATTTCTAGTATTTCGTGATGTGTTTTTGTATCTATTTTTACCAGGTTAACTAACTGCATAACATAATTACAGTACCCATGCTTTATATTGCCTAACATTCACACCGCTAATGCTATCAGTTAGGAGAAATAAAATGGCATCTCTCCTGCAGCCTAATGGTTTCCACCACTGCCTGTGGTTTGATGGGTCTTTCGGGCCAGGCGATAGGGCACATTACATTACGTTTGTGCTTAGGCAATGCCCTTATCAGGGGGAACTTGGAAAGCTCACATTTGTCACAGCCAGGCAGGATGGTTATGAATGTAGTTTCTCTGTTACATTTCATATACTAGCCTCTCTCGATTCTCAACCGTGGACGCAATTGCAAAACTCACTCGGACACGTGAAAAGGGGGTCCAAGTTCCCAAAATGGACGCTGCTCTCTTTCTTGTAAGTTACGGCTAGAGTGTCCTGTCCTGGGCAGTTCAGGCAGCCTCCATGCAGATTGGTGAGATGCTCATTGATTTATCAGTCTGGAAATTTGGCTGGAAATGAGGAGTGTCGAGAAGCAGGCATAGATCAAACATTATACTCAGGTCACTGTGACAAATGAGGGAAATAACAAATTGCAGACTTTGTAGAGTCAACTGAGGAAATTTACATGTACTTTATTATTTATATTTATATGTAGAATATTATGAGTGAGATGTATATGTACTCATATGTAATTCATATGTACTGTAATCACATGGGGAAAAATACATCCAGTTATTATAATCCAGCTGTGTGACACATTTTATTTTATTTATCTTTTATTTATCAACTGTGATAGACATGGGGAACACTGACCAAGAATGGCAGCACAAACAATTTCACAGTGCAAAATACAATAAAAATGTATATAAATTTAGAAAATTAAAAAATTAAAATGACTTGCAAAAGTGTATTACATATGGTGAGCAAATAACACAAAAACTAGACATAGTTTTCATTTGTTTTGTTCAAGTTGTTCATCTTAAAAGTTACAATCACGAGTGCCACTATCAAGGTGCAAACCTCAAGAGCCTCAAGATCGAGGGTGAGAAGGGTTCTTTCCTCAAATCTAACCTTGATGTGTAGTCTGAAAAGAGATTCTACATGTTTGCGGAAGACAGCCAGTGAATTTGCCTTCCTGGCTGAGTGGGGAAGGACATTTTACCATCTGGGGACTGGGGCAGAGAAGAGCAGGTTCCATGAGTAAAAGACGGGCACCAGGGTTCCCCAAGAAATACAGCTGACAAGAGGCTGTGGAATGGAGAGATCTGGTTGGAATGTACGGTGTAATCAATATCTGAAAGTGAAGGTGTCGTGCGAGCGCAAACACACATGCGCACACACACACACACACACACACACACACATGCACATACTGTACTTATGCTGCACTGCACAAAGGCCCCATGTGCACACATGGAATACCATTAATATTTTCCACTTCACTCCTGAAACCATGTGCGTGAAACTTAAAATTAAATCTCTTTCCTGTTTTTACTATTTTGTAGTGTTGTTCCAAACTGAATGAACAAAGATTCAGTTTTAAACTCATTACATACCAAACTGTCAATGGTATGTGCTGAAATTACATTTCAGGTCCTGGACTGATTCAGTTTGCCAAGTGAGTTGAACTCCCTCCCCCTCGTCGTCCAAATTGGCCTGTGCGCTGTTCGACTAGTTTACATCTCCTCTATGCTCCATAATAATAATAATGACATATTGATTAGACATTTCACTAAATTATCAAAATGTATTCAAAATGTATCAAAAAAGCATCAGGCATACCTTATTATACAAACGGGAGTTTTTTGTATTTCCACTTTAGCCATTGCAAATACTATTTATGTAATTAAATCATTGATACAAATTCTCAAGTGCATCACACCGGTCTTTCATTTGTTTCCTTCAATTTGCTCATCGACTGAAAGTTCGAAAGGAACGGCTCATACAAAATGTACTGATTGACAATCAGTGATTGTATTGAATGCACTGAAAGACTCAATGAATGAAAACTACTGATTGTATTGAATGCACTGAAAGACTCATTGACGAAATATACTGATTGTATTGAATGTATCGAAAGACTCAATGAATGAAATGTACTGATTGTACTGAATGCACTGAAAGACTCATTGACAATACGATTGTATTGGTATCGAAGACTCATGATGAATGTACTGATTGTATTGAATGCACTGAAAGACTCATTGAACAAAATGAATTGAAAGGTTCAATTGGTACGAAAACTCAAAAAGTACTGAAAGAGGAATGACTCGCTGAGTATATGTTGCCACTGATGCCTGCTGCGAGCAGCAGCAGGCCAAACAGAAACAGGAAATGACACGTTCGGCAAAAGAAGTGTTTAGGTTTTTGAAAAGTAATGTCCCAGGGATGTTTATAATAACACTGATGACACCCCTGATGATAATTTGAACTTTTTAAATAGTGCTATGAGGGCATATTCCCCCCATTTGTTAAAAAATAATAATAATTAGCATATGGGGTATTTCTCTATTCAAACCTCAATGGAGGCAGCCTATCAAATCAAATCAAATCAAATCAAATTTTATTTGTATAGCGTATTTTACAGCAGTTGTCACAATACGCTTTACAGACATCCCTGGCCTAAACCCCCGCAGGAGCAAGCCTAAGGCAACAGTGGCAAGGAAAACCTCCCTGTGGCAGATGGGAAGAAACCTCAGAAGGAACCAGGCTCAAGGGGAAGATCCATCCTCCTCTGGTCGGCTCAGGGTGTTGATTGGTGACCAACATGTCAGTCAGTTTTACAGGGTTCATAATGTGGCTCAGATGATGGGCGGAGCCAGGTGGCGGTGGTGGGGAGCAGCAGGTGGCGACGGATGTGGGTAGGGTGGAGGCATTGACGAAAGAGGGGCTTGACCGCAGTGGTGGGGGAGACAAGACTACTCTCGAAGATTGGGGCAAGAGCCCCACCGGCAGTGTGGGGAAGAGGGTAGAAACGGCGATTAGGGAATTTGCAATAGAACAGACAGTGGGTAAAGTGGCAGTGGTATGAATTGGGGGGACCCCGCCAGGAGTGATATATGGCTGCATAGCAACTAGGACAGGGATGGAGAGCCCACGCAGTCATGGGGGGGGCGAACAACCATACCTGCCTATTAAGAGTCAGTCTATGTAAAGTCGGGTCACAGCTGATTGAAAGGTGACAGTAAGGAAAGAATTGCCACCTCACAATGCTCTATGAATGCTTCTCCCACCCTGAATCCAGACTATCACTGATTATAAGCCTGAGCATAGAGGTGTGTTTTTAATCTTGATTTAAATATAGCTGTTTTTCATGCACTGAAGCAGTTCCTTCTTTTTTAAACAGTTTGTCCTGTTTTTGAGAAAACATGTTCCGATGGCACAGTTACAAAGATATTGTAACTATGCTCAACCGGGACCTCATCACCACCGATAGCCTTTCAAGTTTCAAATTGCAGCGCCCACCACTGTTCATGTTAGTGCCGCCCACTTTCCTAAAGTCCTAGGCAGGATTATGACTAATGCTGCAGAATAAATGTTGCCACAGTTGCTAAAAATGTTTTGTGTTATAGTGGTAAAGTGCGATTAGCAGTAGCTTCTGTGTAGATAGTTATTAAACAAAGGGTGAATTCACACCATGTGACCGTGTGGGAAAGCCCCCCTTGCATTGTGCTGAATAAAGACACCTTTCTTCCAGCTAAAAGAGTCTTTTTTTAAGATGCAGAACCTACTGTAAACCGGAAAATGGAAATACAGCCCCTCCGTACTTTTACAATACCTTGTGTGGGGCGACTACATCCTGCTTATGAGCAGCAAATGACTCAGCTTGAGCCAGGTAGAAATAAAAAGCAAACAGCATGTTTGGCAAAGAAAATGTTATTTTTTCATGGTTAAGTCTGAGAAAGTAATTCAAATGAATAAACTCAAAAGTTTATTCATTTTGATGTATTGCTTAGAACAGGCTGTTTCATTTCAAAGAATCAAACACTACTATTTTGTTCTTCATTCATCAATTCATTCATTAGTTCATATTCATTCATTTTAACTTGTTGCATACAAAGTATGACAGGAACACAGCCTGCACTTTAAAAGTCAGTATTCAGTATTCTAGTTGAGTACTGAATAGCTCATACTTTTTTAAAACTCTGATAAGCACATAAGCAAGTATTCATAACTTCATTTTCATTAATGTAGTGAATGCCGAGCTTAAAAATGCTGCTAAAATACATACTGTAAGCAACACTCATTTTTTACAGAAAATTCAAAACAAATTACAGAGGATGTGATTGAACAGCACCCATCAGCTTATCATCCACCCACTTAGGGCATTAATGTTGATTTCAGTCAGCAAATCCTGTCTTGGGGAAACAGTCTAATAGACTGGTTGCATTTCTGATCTGTTATGGTGTATTTCGGCCATGGTGTATGTTCCTGCCAAAACGAATTGCTACATCTTTTGGTGATTGTTAGTATCAGCAATAATGTCAAATATTAGCTTCTGCATTCTCAATATTTGACACATAATCTACTGGTGATCCAAAAATAGTTTAATCAGACCTCAGGCATTTACTGTGAAAGCAGTGCTTATGTTTCTGTCATCTAATTATGAAAGAAAATGGATCATGCCATGACAACCTGTTTTCCAGCTAGCCGTCTTCTAATTACTGATATATCCTGTATCCTGCTGATGTTTATGTAATCAATTTAAAAGGATAGCGGCTACTGCATAATTGTAGTTTTTTTATTTCAGTTGGTTACAAGCATTTCTCAATATTGAGTTCATTTTTTCATAACTCTTCACTGAATGACAACATCTTTCAAAATTATGGAATTTTTTTCTCACCCAACTTCAACCACCATCACCACTGTGTGTATCTACAGCCCATTTCAAATGTTAACATATTCAAAACTGTAAGATTTAAGTTCAAAACCTTTAAAACATATAACATTTGAGTGGACAGCAATTTCCTACAGTACATTACAAATGCCATATTGAAATATATTCAAAATCGTAAAGAAATTGGTACAAAGTTTATAGAGACAAATGGTGAAAAACTGCTGATTTATGTAAATGAGGCCAACCATGGCTGATTCCCATCTCCGGTGGAGACCTATCCTGGGGTTTCAAGTTCATTCCCATCTACACAGTGATAGGGGACATGTTTAGAATTATTTCTATTGTAAAGATGGAGCCAGCTAGACATAGAGAAGTAGGTGACAGAGGAAGAAGTTTGGCCTGGAAAGAGAGAGAGGAGTGTGCATTACAGAGCTGAAGACTGTGGTCGCAGATGAGATTAAGGCTACTATAACTGATGTAATTATATATATATATATATATATATATATATATATATACTGTATATAGTGATGTAGAACAGACCGTGCCATATTTGGTGTGTGTGTGTATGTGTGTGTGTATGTGTGTGTTTATGTGCGTGCGCATGTGTGACCGTTCTTCTCACAGTGCTGTTTTCCTTACAGACAGACAGTGTGAGGGAACAGCCAAGCCCGCAGGAGAGGACACTATGCCAGGCTGGCCTCTGTGAAAGCCTTCTAATTAATAGACTCATTACCTTTCAATCTAACCTTGTTCCCGCTCTCAGGGGGCTGAAAGAGACTTGTTTTCTTGAAGAATACGGCTTCTGGACCGTTAGCCATGCTTCAGCGCTGCTGCAGAATTGATGTTGCTGTAACCAGGAGCACAAACAATGGGGAGTGGTGGGGATGGTGCATATTTAATGTCTCCTTCTGGTGGACTGCACTCCCAGAAAAACTCCCTGAGAGGCTATTATCTCTCCGTCTTCATCGCCTGTGTTGTGTCACTCCCGTTGTCGAGATGCAAACCGATCTGCATGTCTGGCGCTGTGCAAATTGCACAGCCCGGAAATGGCATTGAGTAGTGTGTGTGTGTTTTTGTGTGTGTGTTTGTTTGTGTGTGTGTTTGTGAGTGTGTGAGTGTGTGCGTATGTGCGTGCGTGCGTGCGCGTGCGTGTGTGACGTACATGAAGGTGTGCGCACCTTTGAAATGTTGAAGTGCTGAGGTGCGGGGACCAAAGGAGGAGACGCTGTCACAACAGACACTCGAGACGAACGCGAGAAAAAAGGCCTTGCAGATAAAATGTGTTTTCTCATCTGTCAACTGACAAGAGAAGCAAGGTTACACCTGTCACAAACAGATGCCGTGCTTTGCCGTGGAAACTTTTAGAACTTGACAATAATGCAAAACTCTTTCCTCGACCTTTACTTATGGGTAATAACAATGTCCTCTGTTCAGTAGTACAAACATCACACGCATATCTTTGTACCCACTGTGTTGCCCTAGACATCAGTAGCAAATGGTTATTCAGTGGAAGACTAAAGAAGGTGGAACTATGGTGGAATGCTTCCGTTTCTGTGTCTGTACTGCAACAAGTTCACGGTAAAATCAAAACTGACAGACTACTTTTAAGTCTAACACAGAACACGTGGTCCCTAGTGGACTCTGTTAGAGTTGATTTAACAGTGAGAATTTAGTTGTGTGCCATGTTTTCCTTCAAATCTAGTGTTTGTACTTTTCGATTTTTTAATACTTTAAATTTTTAAAAAATTAGAGCTGAGTCTCAGTACAGTATCACAATTTATTCATGATCTCGTTGGAACATTGATAATCGGTAGTGCTTTACCTTTACATATTAGAAAATGTTCAAATGTAAATTTTCCTTATTATCATGCTTATTGTCATGCTTACATGGATACATTACATGACCATTATTGGCTAATGTGTGCTCTGAAAAAAAATGTATTCATCAAAATAAATATGCGAACCCAACATTCCAAATTTGTCATATTGTTGCACAAGGAACAATTTAAACTTCAGTGCCAATTTTGAAAGACACTAATTCCCAAGCTAATGGGACAGGGACTCTCATTCAAATAAATGTACCGCTGTCTGAACCAGACAATCTTTTCTTTTTCTTTTCATTTTTTACTACCATGTTAATTCAGAAAGAACCTTCAACATATTACAAATTCCAGACGGAAATGACTGCTATTCAGCTGTGAATAATGACCTTTTGAAGAATAACAAACACATGAAATGAAGTTAAAGAAATCCTCTGATGCATGTTCCCTTCACAAGGACAGAGATGTATATTAGTAAAGACTACAAGGCAGACAGGCATGCTTGGGCAGTCATATGTTCTTCCTTTCTCTATCTAATCTATCTCCCTTTCTTTATGAATGTAATTTCAATGTTAATGCAGTTCAGTCTTCAAACAAACTTTCATCAGCGTGAGTGTTCCTGTTGAATTCTGGGAATGGTGAATCCTATTGTTCTTATTCTTCTGCTTCTGTCCACACCGCATTCCACAAGTTGAGCTTGCACATGCATGAACTGGAAGAAGACATTTCATGCGCTGATTGTGGGTGCTCAGTTCGCTAGCAGGTATCACCAGTGAGTGATGTGTTATGGTTAACGCCCGTCCACGCACTGAGAGCAGCCTGACTGTTACAAAAACACAGTTGGGAAAAAATCAAGAAAATAGAATAACTCACTGGCTAGCAGCAGGCCATTCTCTCTATGAATTCTGTTGAGTGCAAGCACAAAATCAGCCAAACTGAAAAATAGCTGTAGATAAAATGACCATGGCTTGGTGAGTTTTCCTACCTTAAACTGTGATAGAAAGGCTGGTGTTGGTATGCATTTATACTGAGGTTTTGGGGCGACATAGCTCAGGAGGTAAGAGCGGTTGTCTGGCAGTCGGAGGGTTGCTGGTTTGATCCCCACCCTGGGTGTGTCAAAGTGTCCCTGAGCAAGACACCTAATCCCTAACTGCTCTGGTGAATGAGAGGCATCAATTGTAAAGCGCTTTAGATAACAGCGCTATATAAATACAGTCCATTTCGTTTACTGTAGGTTGTAAAACAGGGGATAGCTGGCCTGGTACATAGAGAGAAATAACTTGAATATTGAATATTGGTCTCTCTTTCTGGAATATTCTGTAGCTGTTAAATGCTTCAGCCTATGCAATAGCCAAATTTCCATGGCTGTACTACCCTCAGATGGGCTAGTCCACACCAGTGCTCATGGCTTTTCCACTCCCCAGCCTGGGTCTCGATGGTGCTTCATTCATACCTTCTCGGTGCCTAAAGACTGTGCTTCTGGCCCTTTCATTTCCCTCTTTATCCTAATTGGACTTTCATCAGTCCAATTAGGATAAAGAACCACAACCATGGCATGGGTGGGGGGTTGATCAATAGGTCAACTGGAGTATGATATCAACACCATTTTGTGAGCAGTATTTGTGAGAGACATTGGCGCCTATGAGGACCGACAGTGAACAGTTCAGGTGTCATATTTTTTTAGGCCTTAGGTACAAACTTGCTCTAGCTTTTAGATCAACTTAGTTGGCTTAACTGTGAATGTGTAGTTATTGGTTAATTATTCTGGTATGGTCAATTATCGCATCAATAGAAATTGCAGTGCTTTCTATTGACCATATTTAAAGAAACAAAGAATAGTACAACCAGAACTGTTCTTCAACACTACATTCAGTTATATGATGTAATTTAGGTTGGTATGTATGTGCAGTATAAATATGCAATATGCATGCATGGTTTGTATGAAGTGTTCATTGTTTAATTTAATGTCAAGGTAGGAGGTGAAACCTAAGAAAAAATAAAATTTTTGGTGGGAAATAAAGTAATTCCATGCTAATCCACTCAATTCCACTTTATTATACTCTATCCTATACACAAACCAGGCCCTCATTATGACTTGCTAGGCTTTAGACCCCAGCTTGGACACACATCTGTTTGGTTATGCAGGGACTATGTCACCCACTGCAATAATTGTCTGTCATTCTTCATTACCTAATACCATTATATCCCCCCTTCAGCACTCACTGCAAGAACCAGAAACAAAATCATACTGACAGTGTTTATTAACCCACGGCCAAGCATCTCTCCCTCCAGGGGACCCTAAATTAATACATGGGAGGCTGGTCTAATCAATGTTATGCAACCTTTGCTAATTGTTGCAAAGGCCCATAGAAACCAACAGGTAAATCGAACCTTGTGTCTGATTCTCAACTCTCTCTAGAATTAATCAAAATCTTAATTTTGCTTGTCCTAATCTTTATGTATGTCTCTTACTTCCAGTTTTAAAGAAATACCACGTTATTGCATTCATTTCGCCGTTAAAAGAGACTTGAAAATGTTGCCTCTTGACAAACAACTCGATCTCCTGAAGTGCTCAACATTTGCTGCCAGTCATGTGAATCCTTTCAGGCTTTACAATGAATTCAAAGGGCGGCTAATTACATCAAATTCAATGGCAGGAAAACTGCACTTCTCCAAGAGTCTCTTCAGCCTCCCCCGGGCCTTGATTTTTTTCTGCTTGTTTGCGGGTCTAGCAGTAGGCCTACGTTTTCCCCAAAGAGGGTGTGCTCTGAGCCCCACGCAGTTCCTGTGCAAATGAATAACCCCCACGTCTCAGTCGAGAACTTTTCTGTTGTCTGGGAGGTTAAACAAGCACGTTTAAAGTAAAGGCCCCTTGTTCCTTAAAGTGTTTTATAAATGTACAACATGCTATTCTGAAAACGTAGTGCCTGGACCGTAATACCCTTTCTGTAGTTCACAAGCCTATTTCAATATAAAAAAAAATTGATTTCAGCACAAGAGGGAAACACTGATGCTTTTATTGAATGCTTTTTGTAGAATGGGTTCATTTGGGTCCTATTAAGCTACTGTATTGCTGTTCTGTTGTATGAATCAGTTGATATAAAATATTTAATGAAAACAATGGTGACTTTGGAAGCATGCTTGGGGTTATTAAGACCTAATCTTGTGTTGCAAAGTATTATCACATATTTTCTGAGCTATATATATGCTGCTAAGTTACAGGGAAATGGTACAAAGGTGACATCACTTTGTGAGTTTGAATAAATGTCATTACATTCCTAAACAAGAGACCTTTGATGTTTAGCTCAGAGAACGTATCCTAAGTCCTTATGCCTTGTTGCACCATGTTGATCACAAAGGGGTTGCTGAAACCCACAGTAGGTTGCAGTGAAATTAAGACAAACACTCACACACACACACACACACACACACACACACACAAGTGCACACACACACACGACACAACTCATGCACTCTCACACACACACGTGCACACACACACTCATTAGCTCTCACACACACACACCTACACAAACGCGCGCACACACACACACACACACACACACACACACACACACAGAAAACCATTTACTTTATATAACAAGAATGGGTTATTAGAAATTAGACAATTCCCAGTAATAAAGAGCACATACCTTTTGGTGTCTGTTAAATAAAATCAGCCTTCATTATTCAGGCAAAGTCTTGGATATATGCAACCCTGCATAGCATGGCATAAACAGACAGTTTTTCTTTTAAATTTGCATAATGCCTTGCATTGCACTCTGGGAATGCATAATGTATTATTTTGTTGCCAGGCATGAATAAGATGTTGGGTTAGGCTGATGACTCACCTCAAGCTCCAGTACTATTATTGTGAGTAAAGGTTTATCCACCAGAGTTTGTATGGGTGTGCAGGATGTGGATTATACAGTGGTTCAAAAGCAGAAAACAAAAACCTGCAGGTTTCTGTGCCTTCGTTCATTTTGATATTTGTGAAGTTGAGACAGCAAGAGTCTGTACTTAGGGCACTATTCTTACTACTGGAACACCAATATCTGAATTGGGAAAGTGCCAACCCCTGACATTATATAACACATGTGGAAGTGAAAGGTCCCGTTTCTGATAGGTTTCCATAAAAATCTTGCAGTCTGATTGGTTTTGGCAGGTTTTAGCCCGCATTGGGTTGGTATGTGGTTGGTATGTGGTTTCCAGTTTAAATTGCCGCCTCCAACTGGAACACCACCTAGAGAAGAGCAGGATTCCTCAGAAGAGGCATAGCCTTGGAATATGTGCAGACGCACGGTAAAGCATTTTAAGGGTACATGTTAGAAAAGTGATATTAGTGCAAACATACATTTGATTGTCAGCTACGTTTGTATACTCAAAGTCGGGCCCATAGTGTTAAATGTAAAACTGAAAGTGATGTATTGGTATACCTGAACAAGTGTTCATCACACCAGACATAGGGAGACTTTCTTCTTTGGGAGATTTGTAGTGTGGTTATAACATAGTGTTTTTGTGTCATCCTATTGCTAGCATTCACAGGAACTCACTTATTCCCAGTGTGTATCAAGCTAACATCTTAGCAGTATTTGGCACCTGAAAAAAACAAAAAGCAAGTTAAAGGTTACTGTATGTTAAAAATATAATATATTAAAACTACAATTAAATGTTGTCCTGATATCTTAAGCCTGTATTTTATCACATAAGAACACACCATACATGTGTTCATATCTCTCTGATGCATATCCCACAAGCAATTCAGAACATCATCCCTGGAAATAGCAATATTTCCTAAAAACCTAAAAGCCTTCTGAAGATTCTGTCTCTTCTCTATGAATTCTGCTTCCATCCTCAAAGGTATTGCATTAATTTCTCTCTCTCTCTCTCTCTCTCTCTCTCAATGGCAGAATGGCAGACGACTTCCCCTGACTCTTGCTGTTTCTACAGAGGCATCACCTGCACTGCAGCTGCGGCTAGGTACAAGCGTCCCTTACCTGCGGCACACCCCGGAGGCTTCTAGGCAGGGCTGGAGAACTGACTCCACACTCAATAGGCTGTCTCTCTCTCAGACCTCTTCTCTCATTAAGGGGACTAGAAGGGCTGACATTTTGTGAAGTAAAAGGGAAGGTTTTGTACAGGGCGTATGTCATAGACTCTGAATAACACAGTGCTGGGTAGTCAAGTAGATACACCCTGGAGGAGCAAACTGGACCTCCAAGAACAGGACAGGCCTGTGTGTAAGGAGCTCTACAAACCACCATTGGGTAAAAAGGCTGTATATCTGTCATGGAGGATATGTCATAAGATGCTTGTAGTCAATGTGTAACCATTCAGCTTATGTAATAATAGATAATTATCATATTCATTAAATAAAATCGTTGTCAATGTCATTCCGATACATTGCTATTATATCAGTCCAAACACAAAAAAGTTATGTCTATCCAGAGCTATATCAGTCTTTCATTCTAAAAGCAAGCTGAACTGTGTGAATGTATTAATCTCCGTTTTGTAGCTAATTTAGCACAGGCGTTGTCTGCAAGCTCAAACAGCTGTGAAACATACCTCCAACTGGCTAAGGTCGCAAGATAGTTCACCAGAACCCCCTTCTGGAAAATGAAACGGCGCCACCCGCTATATTAACCTGTCACTGCGCATCGGAGCCCTGTTCCTGTTTTTCTTCCCGCTGCCTCCTCTGGATGGCCTTTTTGTGACACGGAGGTATTGAGGAGCTAAGAAAAGATGCGAGCGAAATGAGATGTAAATCCTCACAATTATCTGGCAGTGTGTGCTCTGCAGGTCTAATTCCTCCTGCTCGGCACAATCTGCCGCCGCGCCGCTCTGATATACAGTACAATGGCGGTAACAAAGTTGTTCGTATGAAGGCATTGTGGAGTGTTGGCAGGGAGAGAAATCAACAAGGGCACCGGGACAATGGCGGTAATTTAAACAGGCGGCAGAAATTCGCACAAAAGGAACCTGTGAGCTAAGGCGGGAGGTGGGGGTTCACGGCGTCGGAGTTCGGTGATTTAGGAGGGAGAGAGGTAGAGAGAGAGGGAAGGGAAAGTGCAGGGAGGGGTGTGTGGGGGGGGGGGGGGGGGGAGGCAGGGTTGTAGGCCTACGCTGGTTTTCTTGGCTCCATTATGTCCTTGAAACAATCCTCACTTAGAGCTTGGATTTGCATCAGTAATAGAGTTCAGAGGCTTGTTTGTGAAAGGTTTTCGCGAGGTCTGACCTCTCGTCTGAGCTCTACATTGACGCTCACCGGCTCGGCTGGGTCCCGTCCCGCCGGCGACCGCAGCGGTATCATGGGAAAATTCATCGACTTAAAGGAGCTTTTGGAAGGCGAGCGATGGAAACGAAAAACCCCCCTGGCAGCCTCTGAGGTATTTAGAGGGGGGAAATTACTTGGGCAAACAATGGAGCCCGATGCTGTTAATTACAGCTAACAAGACTCTCAAAAACCCCAGTGTTACTGGGGTGGGCTGGTGCGAAGAAAGAGAGTCAGTGTGAATGCGGAGCTCAGGACTTATCCTCCCTGCTCTTCACAAGCTCAGCTCTGCCGTGTCACGATCCTGGGTGCTCTAATTCGCCGTCCTACCGTTTCTGTTTTTTTTTTTTCAAAAAGAAAAAAAAAAAACAACCACCGATATACATAGAAACTGACTTGTCCACAGGGTGTACTATGTCCTACACTAAAAATAATGGGGTACTTGAAAGACAAAGTGAAACATTTTTCTTCATAATCACCCTTTTCTGCAAATATACCATCTATGAAAAATGTGAAAGCAGTTGGAGAAAATTTCTAAACTTTCACTCACTTAAATAATTGGGATCAAGCTTGACCTTTTGTTACTAGTGCTAGCAATCTGACATTTTAAGGTACTTACACTTTGACCTACATTTGGTCAAAATGTAAGTACCTTATGTACTTTTATGTTGTAAAGACAGACAGGCATTTCATGAAATACAGGGAACTGATTGCACTCAATGCAAATTCAAGACATTCAAGTTAATTTTGAAGAGATCTTAATATTCAACAAGCTGTAAAACAGTGGTCTTGAACTCCAGTCTTGGAGTGCTTTCAATCAACAGCCACTTTAGGCCTGAGAAACTATGCATGTGGTCTTTAGCCAATCACTGACTTAAATTTAATACCTGTGCTGAAATATGTCGCTAGCACTGGAGTTTCGTGTAAAGCAGAGTTGGGCAATTCCGGTCTTGGAGGGCCGGTGTGTATGCAGGTTTTTTCTTCCACCAGTTAGCCTTGCTAAATGAGCTAAGTGGCTGGATACACCAACACCGGTCCACTGAAAGATCAGATCACAGTGAAATGTTTCACATAGGGACACGAGAATAGACTTTGGCCATCATTCATACAGTTATCAAAAAATGTCAAAAACATAATTTTAGGACTAACTAAGACCAGAAGTTGGCATGAAAACCAGAAACCGATATGGCCCTCATTGCCCACCCTTGGTGAAAAGGGTTTTAACTCTAGCGTCAGTGACAAAATGAGACGGAGCCTGTCATCAGTAGCAGTTCCGTAATTTAGCTGATGCTGTGAATGTTAGCGGAATAGAAACCATGGAGATCAAAGGAGGGGGGCTCTCAGTGTGGACAGCAGGTGGCCGGAGACAGGAAGCAGCTGGCCACGGCAGACGACAGAGGGCAGAGGCGCTGTCCAGATGAGGCAAGGGACGAGAGAACATCGGCTCTGACAACAAAGCGCCCCAGATACGTGGAGCTCTTTCTCTAACTCGAACTGGATTCAGCAAAAAGCAAGCGTAAAACTGCACTGGTAGTGTAGTGCACTGGTTAAAGGACTGGCCTCATATCTCAGAGGTTGCAATAATGTATTTTGAATACTTTCTTGCACTTGTTATGGTGAATTGATTCTTAAAATACCCAGCAGTGTAAATGGGTAATATGTTAAATTATAAGCTGTGTAAATTCCAAAACAAACACTGACATACTACGAATAAATCAGGGAATATGTTAAAAAAAATATCTCGGTACACAATGTAACATCTGTCACTTTTGAAACATGCAGATCCTATAACTTGTGTCAATCCTAGTTGCACACTATTTAAATGCAGGTTATGCCCAAGAGAATAGTTCATATTCTCTCATTATTACGAACTGACAATCTGACTGGTGTTTGGAAAGTTGTTTCAGTTACTCCCATTTAAATGAAATGATCCTATAACTACACACATTTTACCCACTTAATGTTAGTGGCCTCCAGCTTATTTTCAAGATACATATTTGTGGTCCACTATGCACTCTTATATTGTCACATTTAATTGTGATTGCAAAGGAACTGCTTGCTCTCAGAGGAAAACATTACTGACCACCAACCTGGTTGTTATAAAAAGAAACAGTCAATGAGAGAGCTTGTACTAGTCTAAAACACTCATTCACATTACTTGCATGGTCACAGGTCAAACATGACTGGAATACTAAGAGCATCAGGCAACTGAGCCACAAATGCTGAAACAGGGCCAGCATACCCTGCATATTGAACGGACACAGTCAGAACCCTGGGTCATTTTAAACATGATTTATTTATTTGCTGGACAGTCTCACTCGTGGAGCTATAAAATGAGCCGGAGAATGGAAATAAATGCAGCTTTTGTGATGGGAACTCATGGAAGCCTTCTTTTATACTGACTCGATATCTGCATTGTGCATATGTTTGTAGTTGCATTGTATGCAACTTAATATATCAATATGGTGAGTTTTGTTGTTATTAATTTTGCTACTCTTGCTAGCTGGTGTATGCGTTACTGGTAGTAACTTATTTTGTGGCTTTCACTTCAAAGCCATGCATAATGAGATACGTTTACTAAAAGGAAACAAAAGAGCAGAATAATAACACATTACACTGACATGTTGAATAACACCTGCAAACAGGGACTTAAGGCATGCATAGTATCTGATTAGATATCAATTATTTAACAAGACCCTGGTAAAGACCATGCAACCCAACTTATTTCCATCACCAGGCTATTACAGTTCACCAATGAAAATTTGATACCAATGGTTAAGATGGACATTCTTGCTTATTTCATTGCTGTAACGTGGGAGTCAGCATATCCCTCTACAATGCTACCCTCTTCTCAATGAAAGCTCAGTGAAGACAAATGATTTTGTGCATGTCACACACCTCTTCTTGGTGTACAGCATTCTCAACTTGCCCTCATATAGACACCTGCTCAATGAAATACATTCACCGCACATAATTCCCGGCAAACCAACCCTCGCTGGAGGATGTGAATTATTCCACGGCATTTTCAGCCGACATGGAATGAGCAAATAGGTCCAAGGTGGAAGAGGTTCCCACTTAAGTACTCAAGAAGCAGGCAAGGCCCTCAAACTATTATTCCAGAGTCTGGCTCAGCGGACGTTTCTCAGTGAGCCCGATTCCCGCTGAATGAAAGAGTGATTTGTGCTGTCCGCTCTGAGTCGGACATGTGTTTCCCATTCACCGCCTTGTTTGGCCAGCCTGGGTCCAGCTTGACATAAAAGAGCGTGGAAGGCCCGGTTTTACATTCAGTCCGGGGTCCTAAGGTTGAGGAGAAAAAGGTTCTGCTCCTGGATTACCTAATTTATTATTATTTAAATGCTGTTTGCTTTCCTAAGTGTGCATCACAATGAGGTGTTTTTGTAGGAGCTCAGGGGTCCCCACTAATCGCACATAGGGCTGTGTAAACCTTGGGGCAGGGGAAACCGAGCAGAGCTTTAGCCACAGTGGGACTTCTGCTCGGAAACAGGCTCGACTCAATATAATTTACCCAGAGAACTTTAGTTCCCATCCGCCTCGCTTCAACCAAATGATAATCCTTGAAAATATCTTGGAAATCCTTTAAAAAAATTTGCATCCTGGGAAGACATGGAAAAGCCATGGAAAGGGGTCAAATATCTAGTGTCACGGAGTGTGGCGCAGTGGGTAAGGAACCGAAAGGTCGCAGGTTCGATTCCCGGGTAAGGACACTGCCGTTGTACCCTTGAGCAAGGTACTTAACCTGCATTGCTTCAGTATATATCCAGCTGTATAAATGGATACAATGTAAAGTGCTATGTAAAAAGTTGTGTAAGTCGCTCTGGATAAGAGCGTCTGCTAAATGCCTGTAATGTAATGTATACTTAGGTTTAATGATCAAAATAACACCTCAATTTTTCTTGTTTATTCTCTAGCTCTGTCACTATCAAGTCTTGCAATAGCGAGGGACCTCACTGACTGGACAGCTCACTTGTTTGTTTATTAGTTCCACTACCAAATGTCATCCGCACCAGAGAGTGAAGTGTGTGCCTTGGTAGACACAAAATATTTCTAAAGTAATGTACCTAAAGTAGCCTTGACAATATCAGCAAAAATAAATCCTTCAAAATCCTGCAATTTATATTTAATATGCGACTGAAAACTCATGTAAAATAAGAATCTTGCTGCAGCGAGAACCTGGTCGTTAAAATTCTGCTGTAGCTTATTAATCTCCGTGGCCCTGACTGACTGCTGTTGTAAAGAGGCGTGTCTTCATTGTCCTCACAGCAGGCTAAGTGGCTAAATATTTTCATGTGTCTTGAAACAGTTGAAGCATGTAAAAATCAGGAGTCAGTGTACTTGGGAAGCTAGGGTGGGGGAGCTGTCATACCTTATTTACTCTTTATTAAGACCTTGTAAGCATTGACCTTTGTTATGTACAATGCCATCTTAATAGAAACAATGTTGTTTTCCTAATTTGAATATTAATTTGAAATTAATGTCCATTAGCATTCAAAGGCCCAAGAATTCTAATTTCAAGAGAGGTGAGACTTTAAGGAAGCACCTTTCTGACCAAAGCATTTAAAGGAAATAAAATGTTTGCTCTGAATATTGGTCAGAGGGTATTTAAAGTTAAAGTATTTCTAATAATTATTTGACCCGGGTTTGGTCTGTGATAATACTGAAATAAAATGGCACTCTCAAATGCAAATCTCAAATAATTTATGATAAATTCTTTTTTTTTCTTTTCTTTTTTTTCTTAAAGTTGCCCAAGTGGTCTTCTGTTTTATTTTCTAGAATCAACCAGGGGGGATTGCCAGTAATGCTGATTTTAGGATGACCAAGTGGTTCTTAAGCATTGAATGTTCTCTCGTCAAGTGGGCTTCCAAAATACAATCGTTAGATGTTCTCTTAAAAGAAGCTTCTTTGCAAACCACGTTCCTGCTAAGGCATGAATAGTTGATAAATCGATGACATGAGTTGATGCATCACTCATTTTTTTGCAAATAAAAATTATATTGTACTGTCAATTATAAGCATTTGGATTCTGAGCCTACATAAATAGCCTACATAAATACTGAAAACAAAGAATCCATGAATAATACGTCAAATAATTAAGCTAAATTTGCCAATAATTTCCAATGTCTGACTCCATCTGTGAAGTGGTCTAGTGGATTAAAGTTGACCCTGATTGCAGTATTTATTCTCACGGCATGACTGTCATCGACGTATTCTTCTGCATCTTTGGTTCAGGCGCAGGACTCTATGAAGTGCAGCCATGAGACTTAGCCTATTCTCCACAATGTGGAGACAATATTTACTCTCGATATACATGAAGAAGAATACACTTAACAAACTTCTTCGACTGTTGTAAGCTGTGGTTGTAAGAATGCATCAAAAGCGCATGCCTGTTGTGTGTGCTGCAAGAGCAAGCAGGATTTTAAAGAGGTTCTTAAAACGAACGAGTGATCTAGATTGCTCTTAACTTAAGAGTGACTAAAGAGACAGTTTCATTACAAATGTGTTTAGGAAACCTATGTTATTTTAAGAATGATTGTAAGAGGCATCTAAAGAGGTTCTTAGCATTAAGAGGCTTTCGGGAAAGCCACCGAAGGTCTGTAATGTCTTCAACGCTGTCCCTGGAAAAATCTTGTCATACAGGGCGACCACAGAACACAGTTGCAGCTGAATGATGTCATTCAGACAAAGTTTTGTGTTTGTAAATTTGCCCTGGTAGCAAGGCCTGAAAGTTTGCTTTGATTTCGCGGGGCACGGAACGGGCTCCACTGCCTGCCAACCACTGCCCCCTCCTGGACGGTCTATCCGCTACGCGCTTTGAGCGGTTTTATACCGCCATATGCAGTTCAGACACCCAGCTGCTTCAGTATAAACACTGCTAACTCGATTTGAAAGAGACAAGTTTAAAAGTCTTTTCCCCTGGGAATTCCTCCTTTGTATGTAATTATATTGTCCCTTACTGTCGTATGGTCACCCAAATAGGTTTAATCGGAACAAGAATTTACAATGACATATTTTGACAACCTTGATATCAGAATATAATGGGTTTATTTGGTGGTTCCCCTGGAGCGCTTTTCTCAGTCCGAACATTGTGAATGGTCCCTTAATTACATTGTTTGGGCAAAATTGTTACCTTCTTATTACATACCAGCCACACATACTTCTCAGGTCAGTGGATGTCCCATTTTGCACAATGAATCACTGCTTTTTTTAGAGCTAGCATTACTATAATTTGAAGAGGGGGATATATTTATGTATAATTAAATATGGTCGATTACAAAAAACACTGTTACATTCAATGATAATAATAATAATAATAATATTTTATTCATCAGGTGCCTTTCTGAATGCTCAAAGTCACCTTACATGAGTACAGAAAAGACAAAACAAACAAATAAATGTTCATATATATGCATACAGTAAGACATGGCATCACTAGTTACAGATAACACACAGAGTTACAGATAGAGTTACAGTCAAATGAGAAGGTGGATAACTATCTCCTATTTATGAAAATGCTATAGTGTGAAGAGGTTTTCAGATGTCTTGTGTTTTTTTGTTTTTTTTAATGGAGAGAGCCTGATCAGCAAGAGTTGAATGGCTGAATGTAATGTGATGAGGGTCGGCAGGAGGCTTTCGGGTTGTGTCTGGTATTTTGCTGGCAGGCAATGTAGTTTGTACAGAATTGAAGAGACCTGAGCATCCGATTTTGTTCATCCATCCATCCACTATCTATGCTCACTTATCCTGATCAGGGTCGAGGGGGATGCTGGGGCCTATCCCAGCTTGCATTGGGCGAGAGGCAGGAAGACACTCTGGACAGGTTGTCAATCTATTGCAGCGTATGATTTTGTATGGGTCAAAATTATTGTCTCTGCATTTTGGATTAATTGAAGTTTACTGATTGATCTGATTGGAATGCCAGGGAGAATAGAGTGACAGTAACCCAGCCGAAATGCAGCGAAAGTATGGGTTAGAGTTGAGGACTAAGACAGGGAGCGCCTGATGTTACAGTGTGGTTCAAATGAGTGGATGACACCAAGACTCTTCACTTGAGTGGAAGGTTGGATAACAAAACCCTCAATAGGGATGGAAATTTCTGGGCTTTGTGTGAGTACGAAGCTATGCAGTAACTTATAAAAGAACATTTCAAATCCCTGTATCTCCGAACAGCTATCATGCTGTGTGTAACAAATGACTTTATACCTTGAAAAATGTTAATGTTATTTTACATTATAGTAAATGCAATTTACCGGAATGTTGGATTGCAGGTAAACATCTGCTGGTTTGAACAGATCACACTTTTTGTTTACTTTCTATCAAATAATAATTTACCTGATTTAAGTAGCCCTTTAGTTGCTTTATTCATAATTATTGTGCTTTAACCCCATTTCCTCTTTTGACTGTGACCTCCTTGAGGGCAAATGTTATCTAATTTTATCCTCTATCTCTCTCTCTCTGTCCAGTTTTCTCTCTCTCTGTCTCTCTATCTCTCATTATTTCTCGCTCTCTCTCTTCCCCTTGATATTTTAATTTTTACAATATACCAATACAATAAAAAAAGCAGTTGTGAGGTGGGGACTTCATAAAAATAAGGTTATTGCTTTTTCCCTTACAAGTGTAGCACTTCAGAGCTATTAACAAATCAGCTAATTGCTTATAATTTCACCTTCAGAATCTTTGAGCACCTTCCAGAAACAACAACCTATTAAGGTCAAAAGGAGTTGTTTGGCCGCTGGCCCAGCACCAGAGCAGAGAAGGAAAGAGTCTGAAACAAATTAGCTTTTTGTCAGAGAGTAATGAATATAACTTGGTGCAGTTTGATTGGATCGTAATGTGCTTGGTAATGAATAGAGCCTCAAGATACTGTACAAAGTTCTATTTCTTGCTATCTTTGCTAATTATGGCTCTGGAGTTTATACTGTGAATTGTTACCCATCGCATTCGACGATAAGCTCTGCCGTGTTTATGTTAGGTATATGAAAATGTATTAAAAATCACATTTTTATGGGCAGTGTTTCTTTTTTATTTAAATTCATTACCATTTTATTTCTCACTTGAGGAATTGCTCAGGTGCTGTAGAGGCATCTACACATGTCTTCTAAAGACATTAATATTATATGTATCGAAAATGTTGGATACATTTTATTAGCATTTTTATTTCGTTTATTTTACTTTCCAGGTGGGACAGATATAACAGTTTTTATGGTACATAGTTATGTAATGTATGGAGATATCACATAATGTATAGCTGTTTGAAGAGATAATGCATATAATAATATGATAATGAAAACAATGAATGAATGATATTGAATATTGAATAATGAATATTCATTTGTTTCACATCAATGTATTTTGATAGTAGAAAACATTTCAATAAAATTCCGAAAAGCAAGAGACAAAAATTACATTAATATAAAATGCATAATGCCAAGAGTCAAAGTTGGTAATGACATGAACTGTTTCACAACACAAAAAAAAATGTGTTGATTTAAAACACATTAGTAGATTTTTGTTTGCAAGGAAATTGGGCCACAGGGTCAATGAGAACTGACCATGAATCAATAGGAACAGACTGAATCAAATCAGACAATGCCATGACTGGCATTTCTTAGGAGGAAACAAGTCAATATTTTTGTATAAAACACCAATACTTTTTGTGCTTATATAAAAGCATTTGAGGTTATTTTTTCTAAATCATTGGATGTGACAATGTGCAAGAACCATAGTTTCCCTGTAAGAAACAGAAAAATCATTACAATAATTTATAGTAGTTCTTGTCATTTTAACCATTCTGCGAATACACAGAAGTGTTCAGTGTTTTGTGTGTGTGTGTGCAGCAATGTACAGTAGTTTTGTCTTTTGATAAACATTTTTATAAGCATAACAAAATCATGTCTAGTGGATCTATGTAGGTTCTTAGTCTCCAAGATCCACAGCTTTATGAATTCAAACTCCTCTAAACATACAGACAGACAGCTCTTTCTGTTCAGTTGGAAACTCTGGAGTTATTGCCCCCTGAGTTTCTGTCCTTTAGCACTGGAGCAGAGAAACACCTAGCAACCACGCTGTTGAATACGTTTGCAGTTTGCTCACGTCCAGCTCTTCCACATCGCAGGGTGGTCTCGAGAGATGCTGATCTCTGAGCACACACATACACACACACAGTCACACACACACACACACACACACACCACACCTGCTGTTTCTTTGGCAACAGAGCAGGTGCTCCCTAGCAGTGGCCAGGTCCATTCCCCAGACAGAAGGCCTTCTCCCTCCAAACCAGGAACAAAAACAACAACAGACCAGCCCCAGCTGCAACAACAACACCGGCCAACAATACCCACAAAACATGGATGAGAAACAAGCACCATGGTGTGTGTATAAACAAGAAAACATATGTCATTTGGACAAAACTATTTCAGCCCTATGTTTTGAAAAATATCAAAACTGCCTAGAAAATGATTAATTTTTATGTTTCATCTATATGTCTATGTAAGTTCTTGGACTAGGACTCACATTTCTATCAGTTACTGTACTGTATAATCAAGTTAACTAGGCAGGGATATTTAACTATATTATTATTTTGCATCGCATTACGTTGGCACACTCCTTCCAATGGTAAGGGAACAAAATCTTGTGAACTCAATCCTAGAACATTTGTATTTAATTTTGCCTTAAATATAAATATAAGTACCTTTTATCCATAAACACAATTTATCATGTTCATTTATGTGCTCACTGACGTTACCCCCCTCTGTTTATGATGATATAGGTCTTGTATAGCTTATCCAAAAATGTATATCCAGGTTTGCATAGATTTGCATATATACATATGCAAATGGTGAAGAGGCCTCATTGCCTATAATTATGGCTAGCGTGACTACAAGAGCAGACCTGATTTCAAAAGAAGTGAATTTCGGGGCGCATTCCATGTCCAAGGAGGCTCAACTGGCTGATTTTCCCCAAGCAATCATGTGGAAGGTGATGTCAGCAAGGATCAAGGAGGGAAAGACAGCATCAGCAAATGGCAGCACTGGGAGGAAGTTCGTATTCCAGGATCAAGATGTTCATGTGCAATTCAAATTGCAAGGCAACAACCCACAACCCCAATCAATTTTCCTGGAAATTTCAAACTGTGGCAAACTTTCAAACGTTTATCGCACTACCTTCAGCCCCGCAGGGACACTGTGGGCAGAGCTAGAGACTGCTGGAGAAGTTTCCATGAAATGCTTTTATTTTTTCTCTGTCCCAAAATTGGACAAGGGCATAGAAATTACTTCCACTTCAACTAGTATTGGATGGAACGTTTGGTGTTTGTAGTTTTTCTCTCTCTCCTAATCTTTTCTGCTATTTTTCATAACTTGCTCCACTAAAAAATTACAGTATACACACATCTTGTGTGCAATACAATATGCCACTTTTTATTTCAAGCAGAAATGTCCCTGTGTAGTTAATAGGAACAATAACTTCATATAATGCCAACATTATTATCTTTTCACGCTTATACTTTAAAAATGCCTCGGTAATTAATACGGCTTTAAGATTATTTTGTCTTTAAGATTTTCTGTACGAAGGTGCACGGCACTGAATTATTATAATATTCCAGTGTCACAGGACCTATGCGTGCTCCTGCAATGTTGCAGACCTATTTATGGCCATTTATAGATTATTTATGCGTCTCTTTTATAAAGTAAATGGAGGAAGGTTTTGTGAGGTGGGCTTTTTCAAAGCAGGCAGGGAGAGCAGGCAGTGCATTCCTCCCGTCTGGAGCTTAATTAGGAGTGGAGATGGAGACGGGGTGGGAATGATGCAGGTATCCGGGGTGAAAAAATATGCAGAGTCGGGAGGGGGGGGGGTGTGAAAGGGGGATAAGCCGGGGAGTCTGACAAAGGGGGAATAGGGAGGGAGAGAGAGAGAGAGGAGAGAGGAAGACAGAAAAGATACAGGTGACAGGAGTGACGGATGGTCAGAGATGAGGAGGGAACGGTAGCACGGAAACCCACCGCGCTCATGAATTCAGTGATGAAGACTGCCTAGACCGGCCATTTCCCTCCAGCATGCTGTGCTTCTAATTTCAGTCATATCCCACATGCAGTTCAGAACCTCCTCCCTGGCAATAGTCATATTTCCTTAAAAGCCTTCTGAACATCCTGTGTCTTCTCTAGGAAGTTTGCTCCCATCCTCAAATGTATTGCATTCATTCCTCTCTCTCTCTCTCACACACACAGTCTCTGTCCCGCTTGGGTTTGTAAATAGGGGGTTGGGGTAGGCTTGAAGGTAATTGTGGAAGTTTTTGTGTTTCAATTAAGGAAAAGCACAGGTACATTTACAGATGGAACACAATCAATAACAATAATTATCTATGTTTCATTCAAATTCAAGGTACTTATTGACAGAAAAAACATACAAGTGACAAAGCATACATGAGCATATTTAAACATGCACTCCAGTGGGGGGTAAACAATAATAAGCCAGAAAAAAATCAGCTATTCTGTGACGGCTTGAGGACTTCCCAGGTGAATTAAATAGATTTGCGCCAAAAAAAATTTTTTTTTTTAAATTGAGAAATTTATTTATTTGTTTATTTTTTGGCTCAGAGTATTTGCATTCCTCTACTTATTCTCGCAATTTGACACATTTGTGATGTATTGCTGCTGGGAAATATTTTGAGTCAGCTTACATCGCCTGCCAAAAGAAACTCAGGCCCCCTATTTGACTCACCTCTCATATTGATCGCCTGCTAATCTTGGATGGATCGATACACAAACTTGTCTGTTTAATGGGAAAATGGAAATTGAAATGGAAATGGAAACAAATGTGTCTCCATGACCAGGGAAACAACTGGATAAGCAGAAGCAACAGGCAAAGCTGAATTTCAAGTTAGCTAACACAAATTAGCATTTACAAATTAGCATGTACCATCCAAAAGTGTTCAGCACCCTCATGAGAAGGGCCTCGCTATACCTGCCTCTTGATCACAGCCAACACAGCTCCTGACTGCTGGATAAAAGGCGTAGGCCTGAAGTATCCACTCATCTATAACCAATGGTGGTCTGAGGACAGAGGATGGAGGTTGTGAATGATCTACCACCACCAATTCCAACCCTGCATCAGAGCTCTCCATTTCTATCGCCATTCTTTATTATGCCTATGAAACGGGATCAAGAACTGTGTCCTCCCCCTTTCTCTCAGCTTATAAATAAGCATTAACAAATGTACGTGTCGCCGCACTGGGGTGAGGTTGCACCTGAACTTCTGTCACAGTTTTGCAACACAGAAATAGATTTATGTTAAATCACCACTGTCGTGCATCTTTAACATTCATTTAAAGCATTAGCACAGAGGAATAATCAGTATCTCTTGTTCTCATTCACTTTGAGTCTCACTCTGTGATTACTGTTCCTCACCTTAGTCAATGCAACTGGAGGAAAGCAGGATGATTCTGCTCCCCAGATATAGGGGATTCCACACCTGCATAAGTAGTGATCGCATTGGGTAGACATGAACATAGTATGGAATTTCAATGGGGCTGAAGCTATCATTTGAATTGTGCCACAACCATAAATGGGAAACATTTAAGACTTGTCTTTCCTACACCTTCTCCCTCTAATCTCCTCATGCCTTCCTGTTTCTTCTGCTGCTCTTCTCCCTTTATCATCCAGTAGTTTGACTGCTTCACCAGGTCCTTTTCCCCCTTCCTCCTATTGTCCATTTCCTGTTATAATGTTATATTTACAGACTCATCCACTTTGATTTGTCTTATACTTTTTAGGTTGTGCAATGAAATGAACGTCACCAACATATTTTCTGTTTTTCATTGAAACCGAGACTTTTAACAAACTGAATAGAATACATGACAACTGCATGAAATATAACCAACATGTGTGCGTGCGGTTCCAGCAAACCACCAAAATGGGTTCTCTTTGGAATTCATAAGAGGAGAGCGATGGTGCATAGGCTATGTAAAAGCGCACTCCAAGGAGAAGGGAGGGAGAAATGTGCTGAATGACCAAAGAAATTACTTATCGCACTATTTATTTCTTTAACCACTTTTCCATGTTGGGTTTCGTCATGCACGTTTTAACACTTTTGTCAGTCTTCCTGCAATATGGCTTGAAACACTTTCCCATAGTCCACATGACAAAACCGCTACAATTTAGAAATACAAACGCTGAAATTGATTCAATTGTGTCTTAAATTTCAAGAAAATAGTTTTGCAATCTATGGTTGTGTAATCTTTATGAAATGAGGTCACTGCTGGTGCAGAAATTGATGCTGTAATGCTGGATACGTCTGATGCCGCTGGCCATAGTAAAAAACGTAGTAAAAAACGCAGCCTTTCTAGAGATAAAGCATCACAGACTCAGGTTGTTGGTTAATGACACACCCAGCACTGGCTCATGTGGCTGTAAAATATCTGACCTGTTTCCCCAAGGAAATTTTCCTCGAAGCAGCTGTTCAGTATAGCGAGGGATGCTGTGTCTCCCAATTGCTCTAGACTGCTCCCAGCTCATGTGCAGCAGCTTGTCTTGACAAAATACAACTTAGGGATGTTTGAGTAAAGCATAATAGCTGAAGATGTATTCCGCCTAGGGAACCTTTTTAGAGTTTTCTTTAATTTACCCATGCTTATGCAAATCAGACTTACAGGTAAAGTGGGGCTTCAACAAAGAGGAAAGAAAAAGTATTAACAAACAAAATCAACAAAACATTTCAGCTTTACTTTTTTCATTAGAGGTTCGTTGCAAACAGTAGTTCATAATAAATATGAGGAATTATTTACAATTTTAAAATATTTGCAGTTTATAATTGACTTCAGTAAGGGTGGTGGTGGGGTCCATGCAGTTCATACTATGCAGTGTAAGAAGGAGAAACTGTGTTTTGATTTATAAAAATATTTTGCCTATGTTTGACACTTGATTTGACTGTTTACCTAAGTGTTATAAAAGCCCGTTATGGCTATACAACATATAGGTCACTGTTTGTCATATACAGCTTTAAAAAACAAATTACCTGTTGTTAAACTAGCTTATTATTGATGTCATTGTAAAACTATGACTTTAATGCTTTAATATCTCAACAATAACAGTGCCAGTGATAATAATGGTAAAGAATCTGGGATTTTGGGCATTTCATACAGCTTCCATGTTAAACTACATCCACTTCCTGTTTATGCCATGCCCACTTTCGTTTTTTTTTTTTCCGAAAACAAATAGAAATACAAATAATTTTGCTGGTTGAACAAGTACGGATACAAATACAAATAGTGGCATCTCCTTCCACCCCTAATACCCATAGAAACTAAAGTACATAAATGACTGTATTGACTGAGCAAGGAGGACAAAACTTCACAAGTGTTATCATACATGCACATATTTCATTCATTTCATGTCCTGAAAATAATCAATATTCCTGTATCCAATTATGGCCAAAACAATACATTGTCTGAGAGTACAAGTTCCTATGAAAGATACATTCTCTGTTCTCTGCTGGAATCAATATAAACAATTGAAGCAAACACTGCTCCAGAAGGTGAAAGTGAAAAATGTCTGCTTTAGAATGGGAAAATTAATTATTTCCGACCTGGAAAATACAGACCAAAAATTCCTGAACAATAGTTTTGCTGTCATACCAAATGGCGATATAAACAAATGAATTGCTGCATCAAAAACATTTTGACCAACTACTGGAGATTTTTCCATCTACCACATCTTTTTTGTTGCCTCTTTGACCATGAACCATACTCCCTCAAATATGAAAATTGCCTGCCTGACGGAAGAGCTCACAAAGTCTGGTCTTCATTTCACAGCAGTTGTTGGAGATAAGAATTTCTGATTTCTGATTAGGAAAACACTGGAATTTCACCAGTGGATGTTCTCACACAAACACAACTAAAACACTCATATAAAAGTGTACACACAATTTAGAAATATAAACAGAACTATAAGTATTATGTGCAGTAAAGTTAACTCCATGCCACGTAAAATATTTTCCACCAAGCTACCAGGTTATTTCTTTCCACTTGCAGTATCCTTTATCATCAGTTTATTCTGGTCATCACAATACGTTCCAGAGTATGGATCAAATAAGCCCTTGTGCTTTTTCCACAGCTCTGTAAGTTCAATATTTCCTGTCCTTGTCCAGCTATTATTGTTGTATGACCATGTCTTTGGATATTACATCTTTCATCCTACCCAACTCTCCCTGCTTGTCCCTGTAGTTCTATGTGAAACAGCTCAGAGCAAACAGCTGCTTCTAGTTGTCAAATTATATTACTTTGTTGTTGTTTTTTTTTTTTTTTGTCTTCATTGGCTGTTGGCTGTTCCTGAAAGCTCATGAGATCCAACACTGCGTACTGTAATGCTCACTTCAGTCACAAATTAACTCGCAGCATTTAGGTGCAGACAAAAGCAATTATCAGTGCTCATAATCACCTAAGACTGTATGACCTAAGTTGTTAATTTGATGTCCTGTGGTATTTCAACATGCACGTGGGGGATGTTTAACAAGACTTTAACAAGACTTGCGGCTGACTGCTCACAAAATACTGATGGCTATTAGGCTGGCTAAATTGGTGCTAAAATCACAATGTAAGCACAAGGCATATGAACGTTCACATTAATGCACAAACACAGTTTTCGTATCACACATCCTATCTCCTCGTATTCTTTTGCGTGTGGGTAAAAGAGAAGGACCAAAATTGCAAGCTGCTCCATTCTTGTGAGTTGAACAGTTTAAGTTTAAAATAAATATATATATATATTCTGTTGGAAAAACGCTTGTCCATTTACCACACACTCTTTCTCCTAATTCTTATAATTGCACTTTTATTAGTTAATTGTCTGTGTTGAAACACTGGACAGACTATGTGTTCAATGTTTTCTCAACATTCATAGATAATTTAGTGGCAAGTGGCCCCCCATAGTTCAATGGCTAATGAAAACATGTAGGCCAGCTCACTAACGACTCTGGCTAATGACCCTGAATTCACGCTACAGTGGATTCACTCTTACTTGCTTCAAGTTCAATTTGCCACTTCAAATATGCCTGTCACTTTAATTTCAATGAGATTTCTTTGCTATATTATTGATTAATTGTGTTGTTAAAAAGAAAAAGGAAACTTTTCAAAGTGGTTAATTGTCTCTATTCAACAATATATCCATGTGTATATCAGGGAAAAAGTTGTGAATCTGTATTTTGTGTGTGTGTGTGTGTGTGTGTGTTTATGTGTATGTCCAAGAAGATACTGCATAAAATTTTGAGCGATGCTGAAACATCAGCATTTTACACATTTAGTTCAGACAAAGGTGTAATAAAAATAATAAAATAGTGTTTAAATGTATAATATTATTGCACCATATTTGATCATTTAGATATAATTTTGCTGTGTTTAATTCGATTGGATATAAACTGCATATCAGCATGAGACAACCAAACGGTGGTTAAGCCTTTGCCACCCAGTGAGGGGCCTTGGAACAGACCTAATCAGATTTCTATGTTTCTCTGTGGCTGCAGAGAACCTTGTTTCGAAATACGCCAAGTTACCACTTTATTTCACAGCACAACAAAACGGAATGAACAGGTGTCAGGCGTTCATGTGATTTACGGCACATTATCTATCATTTCTCTACAAAGAGGCCCTCTGAACCCAACATTTTGAGATATGTTAGCACCAGGCTATCAACCTCTCACCAGCAAACATAATGACTTATGGCGGCATGCTGTCAGGCTGTTTGTAGCGGCTGTGCGCGCACTCTACGAGCAGAGTTCACTTCCAGAGGACGGTTTGATATGTAAACAGCTGTGTTCGGGTGAATAGCCACCTGCACGCATAACAAGTCCGCGGAGACGTTACGCAACACGTCTTTATGAAAGATCGCAATGGGCCATGGCATCTGTTGAAAATATGTTCGCAACCGACTCGTGACAGCCTGGTTTGAGTTATTTTTGATATTTGTGTGAGGGGACATCAAAGACATACACTGGGAAGTAAGTGATAGTGAAACCCTGAGTGTCTCCTGTTGCCTCTGGCCTACCCGGCTCTCTCTGAAAAATAGACTTAACTCTAACCCTTCTGCTTTCCCACATTCCACCAATAATCTCATATGGAGCTTTCTGCACAACAAAAGAGTTTCTCTCTACTATCAGGCAGAATAATTGTTCTTATCTGTAAATGTGAACATCAAGCAATATGAGATTATAACTTGCTGTTGTTATTTAATGTATTTTTTTCATGTTAATTAAATACACGCACATATATATTATGCCATTGATATTTTAATAGTGCATACCATGTATGTAATTATTTAAAATGTAAATCGAAATATTAGACAGAAAATACATGGTATTCAATAGTGTAACAGCTCATCGCGACTTCCTCATGCTGCATCAATCATTGGAGATAACTTTCTTGCCTTCTTGTGCAATGTTTTACCATCTTTGTTAATTCCAGGCAGCAGATGCGTTCACACGTGAGGTGTCAGTCTTGGCACAGGCATGGTGTGATCATCGTTAACAGATTTCTGAGGAGGTGGAGGAATGCCATATTAATTTGCCGTTAACAGAAACTGTCTGCCTCGTTAGTACCAGTAATAGTGTTGCTCACTGCAAATAAAGCATGACTATGCCTACGGACTATCCACACAAAATGTCACAACCAGACAAAACAATATGGCACTTACTGTAAAAGGTACCATAATAGCCTATCGATTTTGCCAAGTTTAAAGAATGTGGAAAATAAATGACAAACTAATCTATGGAAAAAATCATAAATCCACAATAATATATCAGAGGAAATAATTTTGGGATGGTCAAGCCCGGATGCAATGGTGAAATTCTAGGTTAATATTCATGGGATCTGTCTACATATTCAAAATTCATCTCTCTCCATCCCTGTACTATGGCATAATGCATCAGGCCTGGTGTAGCAGACAGTGGCACATCCACGTCCGCAGAGGTGGCGAGGGAGAGCGTTTGCCGTGACATAGGGCTGGATCCTCCTCCGCACGGGCAGGTACTCACGAGGATGGACGGCTTTTACGAGGAGCGGGGGGGTGGGGCGTGTTTGCACGGGTCGCCCGGCCGCGTTTCCGCTCCGTCCGTTCCGCCAGGCGTCAAGCTTCATTTCCTCTCCTCGCGTTCGCCCCCAGGACGACACGAAAGCCACGCAGGCCGAGACGTTTTCCAAATCCCCCTCAACCGACGAGCGAACGTTTAACGAGGCACTTTCTTTTTTCGTTTGTTGTTTGAAGCACCGTTCTCTTTTGTTTGGCACTTTCGTTTTATTTGTATTACACTTTATCCTCTTGCCGAGGTTTTGCGGGCAACAATGCTCAGCTGTCAATCACTGGACTGCTCCCAATAAGCTTTGTCTGGAATGTGCCTTCATCAACATGTACAGTAGCCTTTTCATGTATTTGTGACTTAATTTTATTTCTAGATAGCAAATGAAAATAGTCTATTTTTTATTTTTTTAATAATTTTAAACAATTTTTGCTTTAAAATAATTAGATCCTACATTGCTGAAAATATCTAAATATATTTTTGAAAAATGAAAATAATAAAATAGCTTCATACAGAACTTTACTGAAGTCAAAATTTGTTGCAGATATATGTGACCTCTATATCACCTAACTTTGTCCTATTTTTCTCCAAAATGTTACCTAATTAAATGGGCTGCATGTTGTGCTGCCTAATCCCCTGGTTGCCACTTTAATTAGACTTCTCTTTTTAGAAGTGGAGTTACTGACCTAAATGAAACAGAAAACAACATTGCTGCTTACTTTTTTCCTTTCTTATAAATTTTTACAGCATTATATTTTTGCGACTTCTGTATTTGCATTTTTCCAAGTCAGTGTGTTGTTGTGTTTTCATACAATCACATTTATGCATACAAGCACTAATGAGCCTCCTTTTATCACTTATGATCTAAGTCAAATTCAAAGCACAACAAATAAAGCACATTTAATAAACAGCATATTATAAGCCAGACTTTTAAGTGGCCAAAAACCACTTAAAACCAAAAGTGCATTTGTGTTATAAGACAGACAAAGGAATGAATGATCAGAGACTGTACTATTAGTGTAGTATTAACTACACTGTAGAGTCTTTGCCTGTTCTTCAGTAGAAGTCTGTCGCATGGGTATTATATTTTTTGTTCGTCTGATTCATGTTAATTTGCTTCACTTACTTACAGTTTCCCTGCCCACAGCAATCAAAGGATAATAAAACAAAGTAAACTCATATACAGAACCCTTGGAGTACTTTCCTCTCATAATTGAGCCTAAATTATGTGGGATATGTGGGCATTAAATCAATTCATCAGCTAGGACTTGGACTGAAGACAAATGTTGGTAATGGTACATGCCATATGACTACGTAATTCTCCAGTCTCTCCATTTGAAGCATAATTATAGTACTGCATACTATTCCAGCTGCAAGAGAGGGAAGCAGCATAGAAGCCCTAAATTAACTAACTAATTAACTAACTAACTTAGGAAATAACTAACTAAAAGTGAGTCAGTGAGTGAGTGAGTCAGTGAGCCAGTGAGTCAGTCAGTCAGTCAGTCAGTCAGTGCCCGAGAAAGTAAATAATTGAGTAAATAAATAGCATTACATATTTTAAGTATAATGCAATTTTCCACAAAAATAATTTATGGTACAAATGTTTAATTGCTGATGGCCTTTATAACAGTTTTAGGCATGGCCTTGTTCTGAACTGCTTTGCCCAGAAAATCAAACTATGCTGACATAATTCTGTAATTGCCTTAAATTTAAGATAATTTTGAATACAGTCATGACTTCACAGTCACACATGTTGCAGAATGTTATTATTATTATTATTATTATTATTATTATTATTATTTAGTTAAAGCTCAAACGGTTTGATTGGATCAGAATGAATGTAAGGCAGAGACAGTGCGTGTCCCGTCACCAGGGCTGGAATGAGCAGTAAGGGCTGTCACAGCAGGACACCCGCTACCGTCACTGCAGTCTGAGGAACAAAGGGAGACAGCCGCAATTACACTGTGTTCCATTAATTACCCCCTGAAACTCACATTTTACAGCCGGGCCTCCGTTCAGCATGTAGACGCTCCTCTCCTCTAATCAGCTTGTGCTCAGTTCGTTAGTGTTAAATATTACTGTATACACTGCATCTGAATGCGGAGAGGCTGAGGAACTACATTGGGCAAACATGTTCATTCCACGAGAGCGAAATTTGGTAATTAATATGAATGAATGTGTTGTGTACAAAGGGCAAGGCTTTGAGACCATTGCGGTTCTCTAAGTGTGTAAATTCCCCGCGCTCCATTCGTAGCCATACTGATGGCAGGGACATCACCAATTCAGCAGCCTGTAATCACACACCTGACAGCCCCTTATTATTCGCTCATTAGATCATTTCCAAATGAGCTCAAACGCTTCCCTTCCCTACATATGTCAACGTGCGACGGAGGCAGAGAGGTCAGTTCTAATGAAAGGTGAAAAGCGTTTATTTATTTATTTATTTATTTATTATTTTGTGCCAATTCCCTTCCACTATACTGTAGCTGAATTTAAAACAAAGTGCTATAATGCCATGGTATCTGTAAATCCATTTCTTTTAGAATAAGAGTAAGAATAAGAGTGCCTGCAAAATAAATATATCCATTTACATAGGTAATTCAATAATGAGATGCATTTAATCAGTGATCAAAGAAATCAAAGAAATTCTATGGCTAGAGTAAGCTGTGGTGAATATTTAAATGTTATTCTCCTAATAGCCTTTTTTGCACTGTAACTTGTAAATATTACTTGTAATATTGTAATATTTTTCACCACAACTCATTTTTATGGTTTGATATATTGTTTGACATTTGTTCATTTTTTTACACCTCAGGTGACTGAAAATCCCACACATGAGGTGTACAGCTTCCTTCTGAAGTGTAAGGGTTTATGCTAGCTCTTGCTTCAACCAATTATTTTGTCTTCATTTTAGAAAAAATCTACATACACCACCATTCCTGGTTCACTCCCATATTAGACCTCAGTAAAACATTTTCACCAAAGATGCATGTGCTCTCTGCAACTGTAGCTCATGACATTATCCATAATGTCAGAACAAATAAATTCTGGGGTAATTAAATTATTAAGAGGAAAGGTTGGCATGAAATCCCGAAATGGATCGGCCCTTGTTGTGCACCTCTGCCCTACACAGTTAAATGTTGAGTGTTATTCAGCTCTAACGAGAGCTTATATGAAGCCAACAGGGTTTAAATGTGTGATGTCAAAGAAAAAATGTTCTCTATCAGACTTGATTTAATATTGAACATCTTACCATTTTGCTTTTCCAGTAGCGAAGAAGCATTCTATGTTGCAACTTGGGAGGTCTGATAAAGGGGTCTGCTACCCTTCATTCCTGTGGGATGGATGGAATTATTAATTGGTCCAGTGAGGTTTTGTATTCTTAAACCTTTGTCTACTGACTACTGATGCAATAGCATGCTGTAATCTATTTGACTACGCACTACGATGAACTCTGTAAACCTAGTGCATTTCAAAGTGTAACTGTGATTTCTGCTTATTTACCAATGCTTATCCTCGTTTATTAAGGAGGATAAGCAAAGATAACATGGACATTTAATGACATTGTATCATTACAGAAACTGCAACCAAGAGGGTGAAAGTGGTGAGTTGAATGATCGGCTGCAAAAAAGAGAAGCCTTGTGGAGATGTACAAAACTGTTACACAGCTAACCAAGTTATTAAGTGCAATAACCTTATTAATGGAAGATATGTTAACACATATATCCTATGTTGCCATGGAGCAAAAAGAGGCCGATACGAGAGCAACAACAATCATTTTGGTGACACAGTTCATCTAGTGAAACCAGGAAAGGAAACACCAAACGTGAAACAGTACTCTAGTACAGTAAAAAAAAGTGGTGTTACCGAGGTGACAACTGACCAATAGGAATATTTTCACAAGCATTTTCACACCAAAGCAAGAGGGAGTCAATGAAAACACATTACCCTGTGAAGAACCACAAGAGATTCTTCTGACCTTATTCACTAATAATTTTGAAAAATAGTATGCTGAAGTATGCCTGACGTATACTATTTTATACTTCTGAATACTTTAAATATAATTAAAGTTTATATAATTATGCTTCAAGCATGCCGAGTACACTATTTTCACATGGGTCACCTCATTGTATATACCTGACTCATTGTGAACAATGAGTCAGGTATTTGTTTTCAGCCCTTTGCTTCATGAAATACATTTTCTCTATTGGATTAATGTGAACAATTTAATTTAACACAAGGAATTTTGCTGTGTACTTTCATTTAGGATAAAGGGTATACCACAGCTTGAACATCTTGTAAAGCAGACTGAACACCATGTGCATTGCATTATTGTCCCTGGAAGTGGCAGTTTGTCCCTAAAATTTACTTGTTCAGATGGGGGATCGGATGTGAATTGGTAGAGGCAGATGCCACACCTGCAGAGAGAGCTTTCGCTCGCATTTGAACACCCCCCTGGGCCTTCTGGGATTATGCCCAGGTCTGTTGAAAATATTTCATATCACGACAGGGAAAGGAAACTAATTTCAGCATTGGGCATACACCAGCACTCCATTTTATTCAGGAAGTGCCTACTGCAAGTAATCGCTTCTATCGCTGTATGGTACAAGGGGGCAGCTACGTGGATTTCACTGGGGGTGCATCAGTTGGGCCACATTTATAAAATGTTGGTTTGAGCCATATAAAAATGTAAATTTAGATTCAATCTTTATATGGTGTCATCATTTAAATAGAAAAACACATGACTTAATGTGCCAACACAACCATTGTTTAAACTGAAAAAAAGTTGTGCATGGCTAATCCACAGAAGGCAATGCCAGTTAGCATATGTTATGTTATATACACTGCATATACAAACGTTGAGGAGATAGAAGAGTGCTAAAACATATGTTTTCTCCATATGGAACAGAATGCTGTGCCACATAACCCATTTTGTGTGCCTGTTTATTTATTCATTGATATTCCCTGGCATACTTAATTGTTGTTCTTCCAAGGACACAGAGAATGTGAATGTTACATTATATTACAGGTATCTCATGTTTTACATAGTAACCATTTATACAGCTGGATATATTATTGGAGCAACTCTGGTCAAGCAGGGTAAAATGGCAGTGTCCTACTGTGGAATTGCTTGCAACATGTAGGCTACAAGCCCAGATTCCTAACCATCGCACCACACTGTCATTTCATCAATGTGTGCAGCCCAATGCCAATAGCTGAATGTTAAATATGAACATTCCAGATGGGGAATTACTAGCCTTAAATGACAATGAAAGCTATACAGTTCAGTGCAAAATTTTGTCACGGTGTTAGAATGAGTTTAATTAGTTAATGATATTGCTTTTAAAGGAGGCCACAGAGTGTTAGAATACTGGATTGTCCCTCATTCCTGTTACTTCTGAAACACAATTTTGCGCAGTAGCACTGTATAGGTATATGTTTTCAAAATGAATACAAGTTAATTAAGCATAATTCTAGATTTTTGTTTAATTTGATTTATTGATTTATTTTTTTGGTTACAACTTCAAAAATGGTTGTTCATTTTGCAGAATCATAGCTAAATGAAAGTTAACATGGCGCTGCAATGGGTAGCACTGCTGCTTCACAGCAACATTCCGAAGACATGCTGGTTGGGTTAATTGGAGAGTCTAAATTGCCCCTAGGTATGAGTGTGTGAGTGAATAGTGCAGGTGCCCTGTGATGGACTGGCGAACTGTCCAGGGTTTAATCCTGCCTCTCACACTGTGCATGCTGGGATAGGCTTCAGCACCACACACGACCCAAACCAGGAATAAGAAGGTATAAATAATGGATGGATGGACATCTTACATGTTTCATTTAATAAATGGTGCCCTGGCATGCCTATACATTGTTGTACAGCTATATATTCTGTAAGTGTGGATTTGTTTACACTTGCATTTATACCCTGTCATTTGCAAATATGTAAACACAATCGTAAATGAATATGAATAGACATTATAAAAAATACTAATCAAATGATTTTTTTATTATTATTTGGTTCAAAGTGAGTCAACGAAGTTCTTTTTTTTCCAATTCCCACGTATGGCCAGTATCAATCAGTAGCCTACTAGATGAGCCAGACTATGAACGGTAACACCAAATTCTCAGCAAAACTGTTCAGATCAGGTGTGCACACCTTTTGAAGCCTAGCTTTGGAAATGCCCAACGAAAGTTACGTGAATGCAGCCAAATGGAGGGTATATTTGACTGAATCTTGGTCTATATGGCAACAATGTCGTTAAGCGTTAATAATGTAATTGTCTACAAATAATTCCACATTAAACCCTCTTTATCTGATGCATATCGTGCCTCGCCTACTAAAGTATACCATACATGCATGGTTATCTAAGTATGCAAATGCTTAAAATCGTTTTCATAATTTGAAGTTGTTCAGATTACGGTACGATTTAACACGTTCTTAAAATAAAAAAAATAAAATAATTAAAAGTTTTGTACCTGCACCGTCCCTCGTGGAAATAAAGGTGACCTCTTGTGAACTTGAGAGCGTCTGAAAATTAACAATCTGGCCGGTAGGACCCAGCGGAAAAATGGAATCCGTTCGCCGGAGCCAGTCTCTGTGAAGGAGAGAGGGAGAGGGAATGCGCGCAGACTCCTCCTCATCTCCGGTGTCAAACTTGACATCAGTCTCCGAGCCGAGAATGGTAACTTGTGTCGGAATCGGCGATCCCGCATCAGTGGCATGCTTTATGGAGTTATATACCTCTCTTTTCCCTCTGAACCACCGTCATGGACTGCAAACCCTCTGTCCTTTTTCTTATCCTCTTCGCGCTCGTTTGCCAAGGACATCTGACTAACCATCACTCCAATGAAGGTATGATAACGTTTTGAATTAAACGAGCGAGAGGGAGTCCTGTGGTACTTTTTAATCGCTGCTCTGCGTTGCTTAAGGTGGTCCACGGAGCGCTGATGCTGTGGGTGAGCTGTGGGCTGTAGAAGGAACGCAAAAGTGCCGTTAGTTTGTCTCTCTTCTACACTTGATTTAGCATACTAAACCCATGTGTTTATTTCGCGCTCTTCAAACAGTGTGGGGCAAATTACGCTATATGGGGCGCCTGTCCTAAACTGTTATGTGGATTAATTCACAGACTTGCTTTAGTATTTAGAACGCTCATTTAGCGCAAGGGATAGGATTGTTTAATCAGGTCAAACTGTAAGAGGAGCGCGTCCCCGGAAGAATAAAAAAAAGAAAATTAATATATATATTTATAGGCTAATACATTGTCAAGGGGATTGTTTTATGATTATCGTCAATTACATTTAGTACGACGGCTATTTACCTAGTTCACACTTTTGAGCAATTATTGTCGACCATTCTTGCATTTATGGTGAAACTATTAGACATTAGTGGAATAACGAAGAGACAATGTAGGCTATGTTTAGCAATGCGAACGATGGTAACGAAATACTCTAACATTTTTCGGTCTTGGTTTATCCTAAATGGACACTATAGGTTTTATTTTTCAGTTTATTTTTGTGACGAATTTGAGTTCAATTTTAAAGAATCTATGTATGTAACAGCGTCACATTTATATCGCTGTGTTTAATTTTTCATTTTCAAGTTTGAGGGCTATACTTAACTTCAAAATCATCCGTCATTTTCTGCGTTGAGATGCGCTGCGCGGTATGCGAATACACAGTGAACTAGATGTCAGCCGTTATCTTCTCTATTAATTGAATCCTGTTGCGGGTACATGTTATCATTCTGTTCAAACAGTGTGAGGTTAAGCACCCCTTTCTAGAGATTATAGCGCAGGTACCGGGTATTATAAACGCAATAAAGGCGCAATGTAGGCAATGTAGGCTATTGAACTATTAACTATTAACAAATGTAAACACTTTTACATTTTATATCCCCCAAAACGTATATTGTAATTAACTGAACTTATGACTGAAGATTAAGGAGTGCGGTTGTATTGAACACAGGACCTGGGTACTGAGGACTTCTACCTTCCAATGCATCTCCCTTGCTTTCTTCTGCAGACGTATATATACGCAGTCAGTATTCTAATTGCTTTTTACATACTCAGCACACACTCTGGGGCTTTGTGAGCCTCGTTGTAGTACAAAAGACACAATTTAGTTGTGATAATTTGCATGTCATATTAAGAATGTTCACTGTTTGAAATTAACGTATGAAGCAAACTTAGATAGTAGCCTAGATCAAACGTGTCAAACTTTGATCAACAAAATATATTTATTTATTTATGTATTCACTTTTGTAATTCCACCTCTATTGTCTTAAAATAAACGTATGGAGTCTGTTTGTACCTCCGTTTCTCTGGACATTTTTCATTTTACGCAATTTTCACAATGGCCAAATGTTGAAATCCCAGTAAAAACTCCGCGAATAAATTACATTTGTGAATTGAGAACAAGAGAGTAGCATAGCCTTTGCCTGTGACTCCTCCAAAAAGAAGAGCATTTTGCGCCAATATGTTGATAGAGAAAGTTGGAAATTAGTAGGCCTATGGATGCACTGGGTGCTTTGATATGGGCGTTGACAAAGGTGGTAAAATATGAGAATTGTGAAACTGGAAATAGCATGCGTATATGACGTTATTAGCTAACTATTACAGTGATCATTAAAAGTATCCCAATCGTGTAAGTTAGGCCTGCTATAGCGATTCTGCCCCCACAAGCACTGAATATAAATTTAAGCTTTAATGCTGTGTAGGTGTAACTGGTCCTTTTATATTTGTTGTCGCATTCTTCATTCGTGGCTTTTGGCGCTTACTGTGTGCTTTGAAAATTTAAATGTGTAAAGTCATATCTCAGTTGTATTGTATTGATATCAGGTTGACATCAACGAATAAAACATTTTCAAATAAATTTTAAATAAGTTTACTTCAAATTTGTTCAGCTTTTGCTTGAACCCAGTTTGCCTTGACAACATACGTGAGAAATAAAACAAATCGCCTTTTCACTCAACTACTATATACATAGCATATTGGCTAATTACTGTACACGAACCGTGTTGTATACAGGCCTCAAGTTTAGGAGATATAGTATTATGTGGTTTGATAACATTGAAAGTCCAAATATATATTTTGAGTACATGTTCAAGTTTTACGTAATGTATCTAAAGTAGACGCGGTTGGCTATCTGGATTTTTAAAAGATTCATTATTTCAACGGGATTCATTATTTGCACACACACACACGCGTGCTTCTCCTAAAGCCTGGTGAGGCGTCTCTGTTTGTACAGCAAAACACATAGTCCTCGTGTACATTCATCCTACATCGTATAGGCCTACATACATAACTATTTTAGAATTGAATAAGCAAGGCAACTCCACGAGGAATATAATCCCATAATCTAAATAAAACGAATCCAATGGAATTGAGTCATGCATGCACACACGCCTGTATACACGCTCGCACACATGCAGACACAAACACATAATTGCATAGCAATAGGAATCCTGAGCCTGAAGACCAAAATGTTTTACCGAAGATTAGGCTACTTGGCATATTAAAAAAAAGAATGCTTTATTATATTTCACGTGGAAATTAAATTCCATTGAAAATATACCAATACGTGCCATATTCATTCTGTTTATTAATTTATTTATTTCGTTATTCCTTCTTAGTGAACAAGGTCTAGTCGATTCACCAGCAAGTGTCAGTGTGGAGCCGCCGTCGTTGAAATGTTGAATGAAAGGGATCATTTTTCGGGCCTTGTTTTGACAGCCACAGTCAGCAAAAGGGCCTGCGTATGGAAAAACAAAAAACATAAAAACAAAACAAATCAAGCTGAGTTTGAATAATGTAGCCTATACATTGTATTAACATGAGATATATAAATTATGAACAATCATTGTCCATAACATGATTTGTGATTTGGAGCTGGGGTTCACTTTCTTTGTCAATGTAGACTAAATTCCTCTTTAATTGCGTTATGACTCTATGGAATCACAATAGGGTAATTTTGCCCTTCTTTATTTTTTAAAGAAAGATTTAAGTTTGAAAAACATAGGTCTTATGAATTTGATGTTTTGATAATGAAAAAAAATAAAACGGCCATTAACTGTATTACCATTTTACAAAAAATGTAGGTCTATTAAATAAATCACTCTGCTGTGATATCCTGAGGTTATGCAAAACAACAGACCATGCTTCATGTTCCCAAAGGACAGCACACATAGTTTCACTAGCTGACACCTCAAACTTAATTTAAGAAAAAAAAAAAGTATTTATTTCTTTCATTATTTTTTTAAATAGATTTCACGGGGTGGGGGGCCACACACACACACACACACACACACGCACAATTCTCAGAATTGTACATCCATCGTTTATTTCATACATATTCAACATTTTTGGTATTAATTCATATTTTTTTGATATTACAGAATCAATTGTCCACTGTCAGAGAGTGCCAATGGCTGTATCTGGCATTCAGACACTCACAGTGCCCTGAACGGTAGAGTGCAGATGGGCAAATGGCTGCTGTCGATGGCGGAGGCGGGGCCGTGCATAGACTCTCTCAAGGGCCGGGGCTGAGACATAAAAAGGCCATTCTCAGTGTCGCTCTGCGAACGGGCACAAGCCAAACCAAAGCCTCTGCCAAGCACCACAGTCTAGGGCCCACGGGCAAGAGAGGCAGTGTTTGTATGCTTAGAGTTACGCAGTGAAGCAGAACATTACTTTCTTAAAGTAGTGATTGATAGTGACAATTTTATGTTTGGGTCATTTACCCCTCTTGGGTTAAAAAAATAAAGGTCGGGGAGGCGGAAGAAACTAGACCCCAACTCCAAATCCCCCCTCCAGACATGCAAATATAAGTATCCAGATATACGGACTGTCTGATGCATGCTACAGCCTTTATTCTGACTCTGAAACCCATGAAGGTTCCTGCATTAAGTCGATATGATGATGGTGGAGGAAATCAGGCTATCGGATGCACGGCGCGGTCTCCATTCTGGCTCTAGACCTCATTATTTAGCTGCATTTTCATCCGTGGCGTTGCGGCTTGTTCTGTGTGTGTCGAGGAGCGCTGGGCTCGCAGAGGGGAAGGGCAATATTTTGTGAGCGATGATCCCGTTCAGCAGCCTAAATGTGTACTTACACATGCCTTGGCATTACAAATAGCCCCGTGTCAGCTGGCAGGGCCTCCAAGCCATCAGTCTTGCAGCGTGCGGCGCTTCTTGGTGGCGGTACCGTAGCTGATGGACTGAGACTTCCTGTGTATTCAGGACAGCTGAGAAACTAGACACGTCAGACACTGTGGGACTGAACTGAATAATGCATGTGATGTAGGTGCATACATCATTGCCGCCATACTGGGCAAAATAGGTAGGTGGTTTAGGATTTAACCTTCTGTGTGTATATGTTCACTTGTGCTCTAATACTAGTTCATTTTATGCTTGATTAAAAAAAAAAAAAAAACTTTATATTCCTATTTTGAAATGCTCAGTAAATGCCTGTAATCTTTATGCCGTCGCTGTCTGTCCTACAGGGCACTTGCTGTAAAATGCATTCAGTCTCTTACCACTTCTGTTCACTCTGCAGTCCTCTAGAGTCGCACACTGTTGTGAACAGGGCTTGCACAACTTACACGGCCAGTGCAAGCAGACTGTAAGTGCCCAATCAATGAGGAGTCACTTCTGCACCATGAAGTGGTGAACCCTCCCACTCTGGGTGATGGGACTCCATGGCCACAGTTGGCACTGGCTTTGTCAGGATTCGATCTGGACAATTATGTGTCAATCCACTGATAGTCAGAACTATTAGGAGCCCAAAATATGCAGTTTTCCTCTGTACCCAGCTTGGGAACATGGCAGTGACTGAAATGACAGCACTAATTAAAATAGCAAGTAAAGCAAGTAGATGTTTTCAATAAATAAGTATTTCATGCCAAGATTTTTTAAATTAGTTTTTATTTTAAATTAATTAGTTCAAACTTAATTAAAAATAGTATATTTTTATGATTTCTCATTTGAAATATCTATCCAGAAACATGTTTTAGTTTCTTGATTTTAATCTCAAATATCATTCATACACTTTTTTGTCATACACAAACAACTATTCTCTACTCTACACATCGAGCCAGTCAGAAATAAATTAATAGAATATTATCTTTGAACTTGCTGAAATGATCAGTTCAAACCAAAAAAAATCTTACATGAATTTTATGTAATCAAGTTCAACTTATCTTCAAACATTAATTAGGACCAATTGATTCATGTAGCAGTTGGTGACTGTACTTTTGCTAAAATCTGGAATTGTTTAAAAATATTTATAATCTATGATTCCCAGCAAAGTGTTACTTTAAATTACCAAAAATAAAAATGCACCAGATAAGAGGTTTATTTGCATTAAAATGAATCTCTTTTGCCATTTCCCCCCATGCCCTTCTATTATTTACACTTTTTAAAAAATGCTTTGTAAAACAAAACAGCTTACTGTGCAGTAGTCTACAGAGCGTACAGATAATTATTATTGAAGGATAACATAAATAATGGTATTTATTTTTAATAAATAAAGCTTATGTATATACTTTTGACCAGATAGATTTGCTTTGATATACCCTCCCATTACAAATCATGCATATGGAATTTCATAGTTGCAATACCATGAGTGCAGGGCCGATGTGCTCTTCCTCCTTAGTGCTAAGAGCTGGTCCAGCAGTCACTCGGGGCCCAGTCCAGGTTTCTTTGTACCAGCACCACATCTCTGGGCAGAGACATCAAAAACACCCAGGAGGGATGCTTTCTCTTTTGGGAAAGAAGTCACTTTCTAAGGGTTTTTTAAATGAAAAAGTTTGCCTCATGCTATGAAGCAAGAGAAAACTGGATGTCCAAATCGTGCTTCACAGTTCAGTCCAATTTTCATGCGCTGGTATTCAATTTCAGAATTGCTTCTGAAAGTGTTCTTATTTTTTGAACTGGTGTTTACTGTTAGTAAGCTAGTTTTTTTTTTTTTTGTTGTTGTTGTTCTTTTAATTATTCATTTTATTTATTTATTTTTTCCCCCAGTGGTATCGAAGCCTTTGATTGAGGAGCCTCCCTGATTAAAGCGAAGCACCGCCCACTGGGGGGTGCTGTGATTTATCACTGAGACCGATGTCCGCCGGCTGCTCGCGGTAGCGGCTTTACATGATTGTTTCTCCTCATATCGATTCACCTGCTTTCGCCTCATGCTCTCCGGTCCCAGAGGCAGGCCGTCAGATTCCTATTAATAATTTTATTTGCCTTATAGTGCAGTGTGTCGGGAGATCAGCGAGATCTCCCAGATGCCATTCCCCTCAGTAGAGAAGTAAACACTCACTGCTGCTGTTGGGTAATTCACTTCCCTGATATAGCTGTCTTATTGTTTGCTCTCAAACTGTAGATGGGCTGACTTGGCCTCTGCTCGCTCAGAAACCAAAATTGCAACCAATGGTAGAGGTGAATTGCTGCAGTTTAAATGATAGCTTTAGAGTGAGTGGAAATGTTTCCACTGCTTGTGACCTGGTTGGTGTTTATCAAACTTTCAATTGTGTTTGAGAACCTCACTGGAACTGCAGCCTTCTCTGTGCCATTCTGTTTCATTTTGACATGGGACCCGATTGACTTGATTAAACTTCAGCTTCTGCATGTTGAACTTTTAATGCGTACTCATCTAAATTTAAAACACCATTTAACGGTTCTGCTGCACTTACGGCAGGACCATCAAAGAGGATTGCCAGTCACTAAATAATAACAATAACTCCTTTACAACCGGCAGTATAAAAACCTATTGATTTATCCGTACATGCAGTACAGTGAAGTACTTAAAATAGTTGAATTATAGCTGAAGGGACTGCTGGGTGGCTTGTCCTGTTGAGGCACCATTTCTTTGCGTGTGGAACCAAGCCAGTGCCGACTGTGATTGGCAGCCCTGCAGTGTGAGTGGCTGTAGCATTGTCCACCAATGAGAGGGTTTCAGTCAGCGGAGATGACAGAGTTTCATCGTGCACCAGCAACCCTCGCTTCTCAATCAGGCACCCTCTGCACGTGAAACGTCTTCCCTTGACGCACGTCTGTGCGAGCGCGACTTGTGAACTGCGGTGTGATAAAAAAGCGTCAGCTGACATCACATGCTTCAGAGGAGAGACTGCGATGAGCTTTTCAGCCTGGGCGTGATGGGGAATTCCAAATTACCGAGCAGAAAGAGGCAAAAAGCTTAAAAGAAGTATGACTCTCATTTATTATTCATTTTATTCATATGTTTGGCTCTGTGTTGCTGGGAGGGGTTGGAATTGTAAGAAAGGGCTTCTCTCCCACTGCTCTTTCCTGTAACTGGTATAAGCATGACCAGATTGACACTTTGATGCGAGATAGTTCTGCCCAGCCTCGAGGGATGCACTTTTCAAATCCAAACCAATGATCATGTACTTCTTCTGATGAATCATGGTCTCATGCATGGGCCGCTCAAATTGGAAGCTGCGACTGAAGCAATAAAATTATCTGGTGGTACAACAGTAAATTCACATTATGAACAAAACTAAAGCTGGCTATAAAATCACAGGAGCCAATCACACTGCTGACTTTCGAGTCAGTCACAGGGACTGAAACTTCCCTTTCCACATGCTCTGGAGATGGAGTGCCTGGGACTAAAACAACTGCTCCTGTTACCTTGCAAAGCCCAGGAGGCCTGCAGGACCTTGGACAGCAGCAGCCTCACACACAGACCTGCACACCTGAGGTTAATTAGCAGTCAGCTCAGGTGTTTCTGCTATCATTCCTAAGGGCTACTATAAAGGTACACCGGCTATGGCCTTTTGGGAGAACAAAGAACAAAGCTACTGCAAGTTAGGACTTAAATGCCAAGCCCTCAAGAGCCCCTAGGTTTATTTAAAAAGAAAAGGCACTATTTAAATGGAAAGGAATGGTTTAAAAGTTTGCAGCATTGGACTAATTATAATTCAGCAATTAAACAATCAACATAAAAGTTTGTCCCTGAAAGTTTTGCCGGATCAGCATAGTGTACCACTCTAAGAAAATCAAAGTAGTCAATGTCTCGCATTAGATGTCAGGATAGCAAACAAACACAGTGTAAATTCTGAATTTTGCTATGATGGTAATTGTTTGTGAACAATTGATTTTGACTTGCTGTCAAGAGAGGCTATCACTTTAGGCAACGGCATGCAACAATTGGCTTGTATATCTATTCTTGCAACCTGAAGGTTGTATGTTCCAATCCCAGAGAGGGCAGTGATGTTTCAACCTTGAGACCTTGAGTTAGCTTTATTCCAGTTCATATCTCACATTACACACATACACATATTCATTTATAAAATATAAATACATTTCCTAAATGTAAGCAATAGACGTCACACTAGGTAAGGGCATGTGCTTAGAATGAATGAAAAAATTAAATACCAGATTTGCACCTCTGGAAAGCCCATCTATGATTATCACACTGATATCATTACAGGGAGTTCAAGCCTGTATTAAAAGGGTGAAGTGCTACTAAAATAGCCTTGCCGTATTTCCCTCAGTTGACTTGCATTTTATTTTATTTGATCTTGTTTGTGATCTTGTTTGTTATTTTTAATCTGTTGCAAAGGATCGGTCATAGCAGTTGAGCAAATAATCGTCCACTTTTGTTTAGCAGTGTAGACTAATAAATAGCCGGCAGCTGGATAAATGCTGGTTTGGATGAAGAAGAGCAGAGGGAACAGAGGTTAATGTGACCACTTCTATCTCTTCCCCTCTCTCTCACAGTTAACCTGCTTGATTCCAAAGCAAGCCAGGGGGAGCTGGGGTGGATCTCCTACCCGTCACATGGGGTGAGTTTGTCAGGTGCTCTCAGACTGTGCCTGTCTGTCTGTCTGTCTTACACAAGTGTTATGTATTCAGAGCATGCTACTTTTCAGTAACTTCAGTAACAGACCAATCACTGAGCACGTTATGTTGGGTGCAACAATCAAGACATGTTTTATTGTGTGAATTTAAGGACTTGGCAGAGTGAAGCTACATTGAACTGAGCTGTAGCGTCACCTTTCCTCACCTTTTATGGACTGAAATTGTGTGAGCGAGAGACAGAGAGACAAAGGGAGAGAGAGGGGGTGGTAAGGGGGTGGTGAGTGAGATTTTTTTCATTTTTTCATGTGAGGTTTGAAATAATAAGAAATAAGTAATATAATCTCTTGGAAGCCAACGTGCCTGGAAATTCCCAAATTCCCTGTCTGGAATACCATAATTTAATGCTGTGAGACAAAATAGGCAATTAGGTAGAGACCCACAACTCACATGCTATTTTTGCAGGCTGACTGTAATCAATGGGCACTATAGACTAGTCATATCAGAAAAGGAGAGCCAAGCATCTCAGAATGGTGATCAAAACCTCAACAGATGGGGCTCATAAATGGGGATTAGCACTTTGCAAGACCAGAGTGGGGAAAATGTCTTATGGTTTCCCTCTCATTAAAAAGGCTGTACAGTTGCATGCTGTGAATGTGTTGGGCATATGATGTGGAATGCATGACCAATTTCGACATCAGTATTTTGTCTGTGTGTTTTTATTATTTTTTGTGATTTTATCCTGAACTAGTAAAATAATTTGCTTTTGAAAACTTTCAGATTATTCTGAGATTCCTTTTGTAATCGCATTCATAATTACTCTTAATTAACATGTTCAGTTAAATAAGCATAATTATTATTGGCTAATACAGGCTTTTAGGCTTATTTATGTATTTATCTATTTATTTATTTTATTGTATTTCATTCTTTTTAAGCCACCCTGGGAATATATATGAACTTTGTAATGTTCAAAGTTGCTGCCAAAAACCTCATGTTTAAGAAATGTGCGGTTGGTTTTCCTGTGGAGCTGCTGTAATATGGAAATTTTTACTCACAAAATGCCTGTTTATGTCAAACAGCGGTACATTGTCCAAAGATGTGCATGTTCCTTATTTGCCTAAACTATATAAAGAAATAATATTGGTGAAAGTAGAAGTTCCTTTTAATAATCTTAAAATTTCAGGTACCAGTATTTCAGTAATTTCAGAAGTCTTTTTGGTTTTATAGACTCTTTTCCTGGATGAAGTCTATAATGTGAGAATGGGAAACAAACACGTTAGCTTGTTATAACAGGGAATTATAGCTGAAATGTGTGCCTGTATGTGCACTGTGGTGAAGCTACAACAGATCTCATTCATTTGCAATATCAATTAGACGTGGGTTGTAATTTTATCACGTGTCTTTATGAAACCAAAACTGATCTTGAGTAGTTCACTGTTGCCAGGAAATACATTATTTGACAGAATTTCCCAGCTGGCCTGCTTTCAGCGAGCGTACAAATACAGTGTTATTGGACGAGAGCCTTTAACCAACTGTTGATTTTTATAATTCCATCAATGTAGCCTTTCCTTGCTCGGGGGGCTCACTGTTCCTGTAAAGTGATAGCTCAAACAAAATTAAAGTCACCCACAGATGTGGATGTGAGATATTCCGTTACTGGACTAGGAAGTAAAGTTTCATCCAGAGACTTCTGGGTTTTGCGGGCCAAAGTGACCCACTGGCCTACATTATAACGTGAAGAGGGTCCAGTATCCGCCCACAAGCCCTGCCACATGACACCCGTCATTTACAGATTGTCCTGTTTGCCTCTTCCTTTTGTCTTGCTAGACAATTCCTGATTACCTTTCCTTTTTGGAAGCGTAGCGGTGTTTGTTCTGGTCAAATTCCCACAAATTCAACTATGTCTTGTCACCAGATGATTCAACTTAAATCTAATTGGCTATACAAAATCATTTGAGTATCCTGCCCGCTTTTCTTCATGGCAACAGAATTAAGTTCTTACCTATTATATTACAATACATTACAATGACCTGGCAGATGCACTTATCCGGAGTGACTCACAGTAGTGGAGAACATCCGTTTTACTCTAATGAGTACAAAATACTATTATACTGACTGACATGGTCAGAAAAAGGTAAAATGATGGCTTGATGATTATATAATATGGTGGCTTGTTTCGGTACAATTCCAGTGGCATCAAGTTTTATTTTCAGACTATTTAACTTTGGAAATTGTGCATATTTACCATTGCATTAATGACTTGTTATGCGATTGGTACAGCCAACTAAATTCAAGACCTGCCTATTTTTCCTGCCTAGTTTTCCTTTTGCCAATAACAATATCAAGTGGGATTCATAATGGTAAACTACAGATAATTATTTAAGAATATCCCCAGGGTCCCCATAAGTGAAAATCTATGTAAGTGTTCAACGATTGTTTAAGTTGCCAAGTGAGAGAAAGAAACCACACACCCACAAACACACACACACAATCATGCACACTCGCAAGCACACACACTCCCACACACACACACACACATTCTATTTAAAAACTGCAGGCGATTTTACAAGTTATTGATGTGATATTTACGATAATATATGTAAATGAATAATCATGTTAACATTTATAGGGCATTTAATCTTGTTGCTGCGGTGGTTTGTCCTGTATTTTTCATAATGTATTTTAAACAAACGTTACCTTTGGTTATAATGAAAGAAGTGGCACAACATTTTTCATCAAATTTAGGGGCTGTCAACCTCATGATGATGGGAATAAAAAAAACCCAAAAAATATAATTCCCTCTTACTGTAGCTCTCTTACTCTGCATCCAATACTCTATTTAAAGGCAAAACTGTGACGGTACGGGTGCTGGGACCCAGGCGCAGAGTGAAAAAAAAACACGAAACTCAAAAGGGAGAAAATTAACAAAGACTTTACTTACAACAGGTGAACAAACAGGGAACAGACAAGGCCACAATGGGCTAAAACACAAACTCAAAAAATAATCTAATGAAACAGAAAACAGGAACTCAAAAACACAGACAGGGCAGAACACGGGAAGGCAGAGCACAAGGGAAGGTCAGAAACACAAGTCAGGAACAAAATACAGGCAGGTACAAACGGTTTGTAACAAATAGAATTCAGGAACAAACACAACTCGGGGACAAACACAAGTCAGAACAAACGCAGGCAGGTAAATATGGTTTGCAAACAGAGATAGGAAACAAACACAAGGAACCAGCACCCGAGTCAAGGGAACAGAGAACTTAAATAGACAGGGGTAACAAGACACAGGTGAACTCAAAAAACAATCAAACCAGAAGGAGGGGATAAGACACAGGTGGGAACAATGATGGGATAACGAGACAATTGAAACAATCATACAATTAACAGGAGGGGAGCAGGACACAAAACAGAAGTGCCGCCATCTGGCGGCCCAACAAGGAAACACAGACAGGAACACAGGACCATGACAGTACCCCCCCCCCCAAGGGACGGCTCCTGACGTCCCAGGAGGCCGACCCGGGGAGGGAGTCAACAGAGGGTGGGGCTGGAGACCGGATTCGGGACTGGACAAGACAAGAACAGGGACAGGGACAGAACACAGGAACAAGACTCTGGACCGGACTCTGACGAGGGAACAGGACTCAGACAGGAACAGGGACTGGACACAGAACTGGGGCAGGAACAGGACAGGAACGGAACAAGACAAGACTAGGGGCTGGACTGGACAGGAACGGAACAAGACAAGACTCGGGGCTGGACTGGACAGGAACGGAACAAGACAAGACTCGGGGCTGGACTGGACAGGAACGGAACAAGACAAGACTCGGGGCTGGAGTGGACAGGAACGGAACAAGACAAGACTCGGGGCTGGAGTGGACAGGAAGGGATCTCGGGGCTGGAGAGGGACTCGAGGCTGGAGAGGGACTCGGGGCTGGAGAGGGACTCGGGGCTGGAGAGGGACTCGGGGCTGGAAACAGGACTGGACAGGAACAGGACTGGACACAGGACTCAGGGCAGAAACAGGACTGGACAGGAACAGGACGGGACTCAGGACTAGAACGGGACGCAGGACTCGGACTGACTCAGACGGGGAGCAGGACTCGGGACTGGGCAGGACCTGGGAAACACGGGAGACTCAGGGCTGGGCAGAACCCGGGCGACACGGGAATTCGGGGCCCGCACATCGGGCGACACGGGGGAAACTCAGGGCCCGCACATCGGGCACACGGGAACTGAAGGCCCGCACATCGGGCGACAGGGAAACTCAGGCCCACATCCAGCAATGGGAAAACTCAGGGCCCGCACATCGGCACACGGGAAATTGGGGCCCGACTCTGGGCGACAGGGGGAAATTCAGGGCCCGCCTCCGGCGACACGGGAAATTCAGGGCCCGCCCCTCCGAGCGACACGGGAAATTCAGGGCCCGACTCCGGGCGACACGGGAATTCAGGCCCCACTCCGGGGGCGACAGGAAATTCAGGGCCCGCACTCGGCGACACGGGGGACTCAGGAAACCAGGGGGACTCAGGAAACCAGGGGGACCCCAGGAAACCAGGGGGAGTGGACAAAGACCGGGAGGGACGACCACTGGGGGGGGACGGACTCCGGGGAAGAGACGATCACTGGGGGAAGGACCGACAACGGGAGAGACGACCACTGGGGGACCCACGGACCGGGGAGGAACGACCACTGGGGGAAGGACAGACTCCGGGGAAGGGGCACCACTGGGGAGGACAGACTCCGGGGAAGAGGCGACCACTGGGGGAAGGGGACGACACCGGGGAGGACGATCACTGGGGAAGGACGGAACCCCGGGGAAGCACGAACCCCTAGGGCAAGGGTGGACACTGGGGAGCGGACACAGGAAAGAACGGACACTGGGGGCGCGAGAACACTAGGGGGAGACGAACGCCAGGGGAGCACGAACGCCAGGGGGCAAGGAGGGACACTAGGAGAGCAAGAACACTGGGGGAAGAACGGACACTGGGGGCGCGAGAACACTGGGGGAGGCACGAACGCTGGGGGAGCACGAACGCCAGGGGGAAAGAGTAGACACTAGGGAGAGCAAGAACACTAGGGGAAGAACGGACACTGGGGCGCGAGAACACTGGGGGAGCACGAACGCTAGGGGGCCAAGGCAGGGGGCTTAGCCTGCGGGGCGGCCAGAGCAGTCAAGGCGGCCTGCGGGACAACAGATGGGACCGTTGTCCTCTCCGGGGCTCGGGACGGCTTGGAGGCTCTCGGAAGCTCTGGACGGCTCCGGAGGCCCCCCCGGGACTCGAGGCGGCTGCGAGGCTCCCTGGGGCTTGAGGCGGCCCGGAGGCCTCCCGGGGCTCGAGGCACAAGTACACCCAAACTTGGGTGTAGCAGGCGGCCTCCCGGAAGGGTCAGAGCAGGCGAGGCCTCCGGGGCTGGAGGCGGCTCTGGGGGCCTCTCCGGGCTGGAGGCGGCTCTGGGGGCCTCTCCGGGCCCTCGAGGCGCTCTGGGCCTCTCCGGGCTGGGAGGCGGCTCTGGGGGCCTCTCCGGGGCTCGAGGTGGCTCTGGGGGCCTCTCCGGGGCTCGGGGGCGGCTCTGGGAGCCTCTCCGGGCTCCAGGTGGCTCTAGGGGCCTCTCCGGGCTCGGGCCTGGGAGCCTCCTCCGGCTCGAGGCGGATCTGGGAGCCTCTCCGGGGCTCGAGGCGGATCTGGGAGCCTCTCCGGGGCTCCAGGTGGTTCTGGGGCCCCTCCGGGATTTGGGGCAGAGCAGGCCGTGAAGGCCGCCCGGGACTTGGGCAGGCAGGCCGATGGCGCCCGGGACCTGGGGCAGAGCAGGCCGTGATGGCCGCTCCAGGACTTGGGGCAGAGCAGGCCGTGATGGCCGCTCCAGGACTTGGGCAGAGCAGGCCGGATGCCGCTCCAGGACTTGGGGGCAGAAGCGGGACCGTGAAGGCCCTCCGGGATTTGGGAGGCAGAGCAGGCCGTGAAGGCCCGCTCCAGGACTCGAGGCAGGCAGGTCGGAAGGCCCCTCCGCACTGGGGCAAGCAGGCCGTGAAGGTCCCTCCGGCACTCGGGGCAGAGCAGGCCGTGAAGGTCCCTCCGGCACTCGGGGCAGAGCAGGCCGTGAGGTCCTCCGGCACCCCGGGGCAGAGCAGGCCGTGAAGGTCCCTCCGGCACTGGGCAGAGCAGGCCGTGAAGGCCCTCCTGGACTGGGGTGGAGCAGGCGACGGGAACACAGACCACAGCTGAGGGAACCCGGCTGGGCAGCCGGACGGGACCCGGGACCCCCCCCGGGCCCGGGACCCCGGAAAAATGGCAAGCCGAGATCCTAAAAAGGGTCAGGATCCGCCTGCTGAGCAGCTGGAGGTCTGGCCGACCGAGGCAGCCCGACCACGGCGCCTCCGCGACCGCCGCCCGGCACTGGGAGGCTCAAGCTCCCACCACCCGATGGCATGTTAAACAAAAAAAAAAAAAATAAAAAAATAAAAAAAACTCTGCTGGGTCCCAAACTGGCTTCCTTCTGTGACGGTAGGTGCTGGGACCCAGGCGCAGAGTGAAAAAAACACAAACTCAAAAGGAGAAAATTAACAAAGACTTTACTTACAACAGGTGAACAAACAGGAACAGACAAGGCCACAATGGGCTAAAACACAAACTCAAAAAATAATCTAATGAAACAGAAAACAGGAACTCAAAAACACAGACAGGGCAGAACACGGAAGGCAGAGCACAAGGGAAGGTCAGAAACACAAGTCAGGAACAAAACAGCAGGTCAAACGGTTGTAACAAAAAAGAATTCAGGGAAAAAACACAACTCGGGACAAACACAAGTCAGAACAAACGCAGGCAGGTAAATATGGTTTGCAAACAGAGATAGGAAACAAACACAAGGAACCAGCACCCGAGTCAAGGGAACAGAGAACTTAAATAGACAGGGGTAACAAGACACAGGTGAACTCAAAAACAATCAAACCAGAAGGAGGGGATAAGACACAGTGGGAACAATGATGGATAACGGACAATTGAAACAATCATACAAATTAAAAGGGGGAGCAGGAAAAAAACAGAAGTCGCATCTTGGCGGGCCCAACAAGGGAAACACAGACAGGAACACAGGACCATGACAAAAACAATGTGGAAATCAGTCGGATTTCCACAGTCAACACACAGTTTTTGCCTCTGCTTGTGTCCCATGAGGTAATCTGCACCCTGAGGTATCGTATTGTCTTTCATGGCTGAATTGCCTTTCTTTTGCTAACACTACTGCTATGATTAATTCAAATAAACTGTCCAACCAGTAAGTGAACAAATATAACCAGATACTACACACAGCTGTGTGTGCTTTGTTGATCAATCTGCTCTAGTTCCATACAATTCATGGTTAAAATGGCAAAATGGTGAGCATCTTTATGTGAAAATGAAAATATACTTTGCTACCATTGATATTCATTTGAAATTTTAAACGAACCCCCTCTATGGCATTGAATTTTTCTTTCCAATGGAACATTGTGTGGGTTGTCATAAGTGTTGTTACAGTTACTTCAGTTCTCTGGAAAAGGGGCGAGGATTAATAAAATGGTACATTTGCATCGACACACTGTTAATGGCCAGTTCTCAGCACAATGCTGTCTTATTAACTTAAGGGCAAAGATTAAACTAAAGTGTCCAATTTTACAGTCTGTGTGCACATCTGGAAACAAACAGCTTCTCTAAGAGGGACTGTTTGACTCAGCCAATGTGTTTCTTATCAGGTCCAAAGAGACCATGTCCGTGCAGCGCACACTTGTTCTGACAATGCTCCAGAAAGCACATGGTTTTAGTTAATTTCTTTTTTTTTCCCTTTGTGTATGACAAATTTTGAAGGATCCCACAGGTTTTAACACTTTACCTGCTCACAACATGGGCTTTTCTGTATGGAACAAAATATGTATTAACTACAGTTCAAGAAACCTATTAGTCACTGTCACAATGTAACGATGAATTTGAAAAGTTGGACAGTTATATATATATATTTTTTTTTTGAAGCACTATTGCTGTTATCTCCATTTTCTTTAATTAATGTTTTCAAACACTGGTCAGCTGGTAAGGGACAACGGGCCTATATACGTAAAGCATCTCAGAATAGGAAGGACAATCTAAAATTAAGGTAAAACTGATCTTAGATCAGCGCTCCTGCTCTCTGTTTCTTTATATACATGAGCCCAGACAGAGCTGAATGTCCCTGCTCTCTATACAGTAAATCTTGTTAAATATATCTGAATATTCCCTCTCTTCTGCTCCTAGTGGGAAGAGATCAGCGGTGTGGACGAGCACTACACACCAATCCGCACCTTCCAGGTGTGCAACGTCATGGAGTACAGCCAGAACAACTGGCTGCGGACCAACTGGATCCCTCGGAACTCCGCCCAGAAGATTTACGTGGAGCTCAAGTTCACCCTGAGGGACTGTAACAGCATCCCCTTGGTCTTGGGGACCTGCAAGGAGACTTTCAACCTCTACTACATGGAGACGGAGGAGGACCAGGGTGACCAGTTCTGGGAGCACCAGTTCTCCAAGATCGACACCATCGCGGCCGACGAGAGCTTCACGCAGACGGACCTGGGCGACCGCATCCTCAAGCTGAACACCGAGGTGCGGGAGGTGGGGCCCGTCGCCCGGAAGGGCTTCTACCTGGCCTTCCAGGACGTGGGGGCCTGCGTGGCGCTGGTGTCGGTGCGAGTGTACTTTAAGAAGTGCCCGTTCACGGTCAGGAACCTGGCCACGTTCCCTGACACGGTGCCCACCGACTCCCAGGCGCTGGTGGAGGTCCGGGGGTCCTGCGTCAATAACTCCAGGGAGGCGGAGCCTCCGAGGATGTACTGCAGCACGGAGGGGGAGTGGCTTGTGCCTATTGGAAAATGCCTGTGTGACATCGGCCATGAACCACGGGGGGCCACCTGCCAAGGTAACCTCTTTCTCCCTCTCTCCGTTTCCTTCTCTCCCTTCCCGTTTGTATATACTATGTGCAAGTGCAGTTTTAAACACGTATTACAATTCAAGAATTTGTCAGTTGCTGTAAAGCCAGAATGTCTGGAAGTGCATTTAAAATGACTATAAAACTACCATTATAGCTAAGTAAAGCAATCCAGAGCCATTGAAAGGATGCAGTTTTTTCCCACAAGTTGAGAATTTATCTGTGGTGGTCAACTCCGTGTGTATTGGAAGGGGGAGATTGCACCAAAAAATGCACTTCTGAGGATTGTTTTTGCTGTTTATTAAATTGTACTGTAACTACAAACAGGTTATTAAATTTTGCTGCCCAGAGTCTTTTTTATTTTACTTTGGCTGTGTATCAAGATGAAAGTAAAATCTGTATGGCAGTTCTCACATCAAGTTGTACTGCTGACAGAGAATGAACTGAATGAAAATGCAACCCGTAGACTATCACTGTTATTATCACAGTAACCTCCTCCTCTAGCCTTCTTTTTTTAAAGAATAATTTTTCTATATCAAACAAAAGTGAAAAGTTATAATTTAGCTAAAACTGATCCAATTAATGTTCTTAACTTTGTTTAGGGCAGAAGACACTTTATTTTGAGGAAACAATGTTTAACAGCGGCTGAATTTTACAGATTTTGGAAAACTTGAAACATTTTGTTAACTGGCACAGATATGGGAACGCGACTGTCCTTAAAACCAATGTGTGGCTGCTCAGCTCCACATGCGCCGCTACGAGCTATGAGAAGGAGGGGACAAGGGAAGCTTGTGCAGCGTAATGACAGTTGGCCGTGTGTCATTTTGATATTTGAAAGAAAAAAAAATAAATACAAAAGTATAGTGTGCTGCTTATAGAGATAAGCAACGTAACACCAAAAAGTCCACCCGCTAATGGAAGTTACGTTAAACCGGATTCTCTAGAGCTGTATGGTCTATATCTGCACTGTGCCATTGTAATGTGTAAAATATGTAAAATAATGTATTGTTATACAGCATAGCAATGCTATTGCACTGCCTGTCATGTGGGAATGTGGTAGGGACGTACAGATATTGCATAGTGATAGCTGGTGTCAGCTAGGTCCAATAAAAGTTGGCGTCTGTGGACATCAATGGGGAGTGTCTGTGGTACATTGCTTTACAGACAGCCTGAAACAGTTAGGGGTTGTATTGCACTCTCCTTCATCACCTCATCAGGTCACTGGCATAATCACGTGATGCCAGATCAGAGGGAGGTACCCAGAATGGGGATTGGGTGATATAGTGATGTGTATGTGTGTGGTCAGGAGGATCCATGGGGTTCACTTGAGTGTTTATGAAGTGAGAAAGAGAGTACAGGTTTCCACTGCATGCTAAACAAGGGATAACCAAATGGTTATGGGAGCTGAGTGTGGTGTGGTGTACAGATCTGGGGCAAATGCTTGAAAAGTTTAACCCTTTAGACACCACTAAAATAGTTTTGGATTATTGACAATTTCCATCCATTTTCACCACCAAATTGTCAGCAATCTTCAAGAGTGTTTTTAAAAATATATATTTTTATAATCATGTGACCCACTTACGTCATTATATTTCATTTTGGTTTCAAAAAACATGCACATCATAAGTGCACATAACCCATAGCACTACCATGTTTGCTAAAATGAGCATTAAAACAAAAGAAAGAAAAATAAATAAAAGTAATTTTGGTGACTTTGGTATTATAATTTAGTATTTAGTATTTTCTTTTTTTATTTTAAGACAAATATATACAAAATCAGTTTTAGTTTCTTCTGGTGCACCTATAACTATTCCTCTATTTAGAGAACAGTGTTATGTGGTACATGTGGAAAAATACAAAGGCATCTCATTTTTTTCTTACTTGAAGTGATGGCTTTATTCTGGGATAAAAGAAAATGGACCAGCCCTACCATTACTGCTGTTTACATATCATCCTACAAATGTAAAATTTAGAATTTTAAATTGAATGTTTTAATTTCAAGTTAATAATAATGAAGTATGATTTATTAATATAAATTACAAAATAATATATACAGTAATATATGAAGCTGTGGAACAGGACACAGTTCAACGTAGGTAAATTAAGGAGACAATAATTTGAGCCTGAAATACATTATTTTATATCTGGTATACAAATTAATTTTGTGAAGTAGCATGCATCATTCATATGAGATTTGTGGGTTGATTGTCTTCTTTAACTGAAATGCACATTCAGATTCAACCTGAAATTCAACCTTATACTTATTAGAGATAAATCAATTAATTTTCTTCACAAACTAAGTGGGGTGACTTCATGAATGATCTATATTAACTCGAGGGACGTAGATTAAACAAAGAAAGAAATCATTTTTATTAATTTGAGTTATTTTAGGTTATTTTCAGGATACATTCTGATGAAAACTAGGGTATAATGTCCTTGGCAGTCTGTGACATAGATATGGAAAATCTACAGTTTTTACAAAGCATGTGGGTCATACTGTAGTTATTATACTTCCTTCAGAGTGACCATTTTTAGCACATCCACATTTAAATATAATTTCCATGTGTTATTATTATTATTATTATTATTATTAGTCCTAGTAGTAGTAGTAGACAGTTGAATGTCCAGTGTCAATTCAACTCTAATAGAGCACATTTGAATTAACACTCAACATGTTTCTGTTGCATGTTTAAATATATACAAAATCTTTAATATATGTTTATTTGTAATAATAATAATAATAATAATATATAAAGTAAATATTGTGTGATTGGCATCAAGTGGCAACCTGTAGTGTTTTATTGGCATGTTTATGTGATCTGACCTTCTTGTCTGTTGTTTTGACAATGACAAATGAGTTAGAAACAGTATCATACAGAATGTTGTAACGTGCCCACATCAAATTAGAAACAAAAACCTAGTGTATTTGTGCCTGAAAAGAATGAATATACTTACAATAATTATGTACATTCATTCTCAGTAACAAATAAAATTAAGTTTCAATTATTTCAACTGAAATGATCAAGTGGTTTCCACATACTGTGGTTCAAAGTAGTAAAGGAAAGATAAAAATAATAAAATATGTTTTTTTGGATTTCCATCAATGCATAATTGTCTTTAGATAGTCTGTCAAAAAATGCACAGATATGATTTTTGTTTCTTCTTCATGGGTTCATGCAGTTGTGAATCCATCATCTTCCACGAGAGTTATATTGCAAAGCCATAATCTTACCAATAGCTGCACGCAATGTTTTGGCCTGAGGGACTTTCCAAAGTCCACTGTGCTGTTTCAGAGTCTGCAATTTACAGCAGTGCTTTTTCAGTTGCTTTTCTTTTCTCAGTGTTTACTTGTTTGCCTTTGCTGTGCTGGGCAGAGTTATTGCTACTAGTATTGGTCTTTTTAGTTACACTCACAGACTCACAGTAAAAAAAAAATATTATTCTCAACAGAAATATTGACAAATGTTTCTTTTGTTTCTTTTTTATCTACAGTGTTGTCTGTTCCTGTCTTTTATGTATATATATATATATATACATATGTGTGTGCGTGTATTGCCTGAAGTACACGTTACTTAACTAGTATTGTTCGCCAAGTGTCTTTTTTATTTCACATCTGAAATACGTTTTTACTGGACTTTCCATCTCACAATTGCTGTAGATGTGATCCTTACTACAATATTGACAATGTATTTGGCCAGATATGATAATGGATGCTCAATTCAGTTCATCTTTGCATCTTTTATGGCAGATTTAAGAAGCACCCCCCTGCTGTTGCCGCTCCTACAGCAGAGATCTGGTCGGTTGCATTTTGAGAGAGAAAAGTGATGAATGGACATCTGGTAGCTTTGCTTTAAGATCAGCGCTCAACATGAGATATTTGTTTGTGTTTTTGCGTGGCTGACTGGATGTTTGGATGTTTTTGACAGCTGTGCAGTTGGCTAAGAGATGGCTAATTGATGCTCATAAGGACTTACACTGCCGGGGTGTGACAGCTGGACCTGTGCCTTCACATGCATTTACAGTTCAGAGATGACAGTGCAGGCCTGCAGTGTCAGTGGATTGATCACTCAGAAAGAAGATAGAATGAGGCTGTGAAAGAGAGGTTGTGAGGTACACCGGTCCGCTTCTCTTTGCCTCGAATGTCGGTCTCAGTAATGTGTTTAGTTTTGGGATGGCTGCATTGAGAGAGTGCCTTACTTAAATATTTCATAGGTTGTTGTCGTGGAAGAGAAATGATGCAGCATGTTCTGTTTCCTCTGGCTGTTTTGTTTGTGTGTGTGTGTGTGTGTGTGAGAGAGAGAGAGAGAGAGAGAGAGAGAGCAAACATGTATGCCTGTGTGTGTGTGTGCATATGTGTGCATGATTCTGTTGCACTGGATTTGTTTAATTTAGATTATGGGATTGGAGTCCTAGTGGACTTGCCGTGTTTACTCAATTCTAATACAGTTATGCAGGCTCACCAGGTTAATCTCAGAGACCAGCTGGTATGAATGTACAGGAGGACTATGTAGTTGCTGTACAAACAGAATACCTCACCAGGCTTTAGGGGAAACAGTGGGGGGATCTTACTCACTGCATAACAGTGTTTTCTCTTGGGTCTTAGCATTTTGGCTAATTCTGAAATGATGATCTCTCTCTTCTAGTGTGTGTGTGTGTGTGTGTGTGGGTGTTTGCGTGTGTGTGTGTGTGTGTGTGTGTGTGTGTGACCCATAAAATGATTCATCATCTTTTCTGCGTTGTTCTGAGTTCTTTCTAAAATAGGAACTCAGTATGCTTCCTTAGTTTTTTGTGGAGGGGAGTGGGATAATTATGTGTTTTGCTGGTAGACTGAAGTGGTTCCAGAAAATGAGAGGAATTGTGTATTATTCTGGAAATCCATAAATAGTGTAAACAGGATGCTATATCAAGCAATTGAATAAAATAGAGGAACAAGGTCATTTTCACATCAATAAAAATTCAAGTTTATATGCTTAGCTAACAGGAAACACGTAGGTTATAGTATTCGTAGACGCATAAATGTCACGCAAGCTGGGTGGAGGAAGGAACTGGGGTAAATTACCAACTGCAGTTTCTAATTTTTTTATTACAGAATCTGACGAAAATGATGGCCTCCGTTGTTTTAAACTACAGTTCTGCCTACATCTAAAGTTCTTTTTTTCAATTCACATTCTCTTCCCACCCTCTCTGTTATCTCAGTAGACTAAAGTGGGTCTTGTGACAGAGAACCCAGTCTCCAGTGCAAAGCCTGTGTCATTGGTTCTGTTTGTTTCATTTGGAGTAAGGTAATCATATCAATGAAATGGCATGTTGGAGAAGAAAATTACCCTCTTCAACACTGGCATTCAGTTGATGCTTTTTCAAATTCCCCATTCCCAAATTGAAATTGGAAGAACTATTTTTGCTTATTATGCTCTGTGGTCTTGGAACATGTTACTGAACAAATTGAATCTTGACTATCTAATTTCTGTCGATGAATTCAAAGCCAGGCCCTGCAATATAGAAACTGAGGGGTGGAAATGATTTTAATCCCTCTGTTTACTTGTGCCATTGATTTTACACTGTGACACTTTAATGCTCTGTTTTTATGTAGGAATGAGTGCGATTGTGGTCTCTTGAACAGGTCTCTTTTGCAAGAGATATTTTAATCTCAGTAAGACAAACTGAATAGATAGATAGATAGATAGATTGATTCAGAGGCATCAATAAAAATATAATTAGTTTAACTGTATCACTCGCACACACACACAAATGTACACAAATACACACACAAACACCTACACAAGGAAGTATCTCATCTGGTTGATTGCAGCGTGCCTTCAGTTTTTAGTCCGCAGCTGCGGATCAACACAGGTTTCCAAAGTACTGCGCTAACACAGGATTTGCTGAGTATTACGTTTAGGACGGTCTTGATTGCAGTGTGACGGCATTTCCTACTAGCTGATCCTCTGAAAGTCTCCGGCTAGCCCCGAATGTCAGTGTTTATATTTCCCCGCCATTGTGCGAGTTCAGAGAAACTAACGGGCGAATGCACCAGTTCTGCTGTAAGCACAGCGGAAGTAGAGAATAAAAATATTTTCATACTGTATTCAAAGTGGGATATTTTTTTTTTTTTAATTCCTGAAATATCTGAGACTCTAGTGATTTCAAAGCAGTGCCCATATCAACAAGACAGTGCCTTAATCCGCTTAAAAAAGCAATGCTAAACCTTCGTCTAAATTAACTGTTACAAAATGAACGTTTCCTTGTCTTACATCCTAAATGTTGTTTTCATAACTTGAAGATTTGAGTCCTAACTAATGTACTGTATCTGCTGTGATTACCAAAAAAAATTTGCCTCAGTTGACATTAATCATATGCTCTAATATGATTAGAGCATATGATTAGATAATTAGATACGTTCTATTTAGTAAAAAAAAACACCTCTATCCACACATGAAATGGTATAGTTAATACTGGTGGCTTTTGACAGATCATGATTATGAAATTGTCAGTATACGTACAGTAAGGTGCCTGGCTAATACCGCCCGCCTGCAATCCTAAAAATGCGTAAATCATTATCAATCAACAGAATAGTAGGTAAGAAATTATGCACAATAGTAAATTGAATAATTTGAATAAATCTGTAATTTCATTATCTAATTCTCTTAAATGACAGTGTTGGCCTTAAAAAATGATGCATTTTACAATGATACAAATGAGTACATTCGGGGCAGTGCAACACAAATGCGTGTATCACACAACCAGTTGTCTAAATTAATTATGGGCTGAAATCTACATTAAATATGTAGACTATTGTTTAAACATCAAGTATAGTTTTTAAAATACAAAATTAATGGAAGAACAGTTCTGAATTTAACCAAGGGCAGGTGTAGGCAATAGCACCATATAAAGAGTAACCTTTGTTTTGCAGCAAAATATATATTTTTAATGTAAATAATTTGTGTAGCCAGTTGTAGATGCATGGTGAAAGACGTGGATGAAATAGGCAGGCTATGAAGAGATTTAAAAGCTATAAAGTCTATAAAGTGAAATGTAAAGTGAACTTCAATGAATAGCCCTTAGTCTCTTGTAAAAAAAACTAGTCAGCAGCAGGTTTATTAAGTACACAATTTTTGTATCCTATAAGTGGTATTTAAAGCAAGCTGCAATCTGGATTAGCATGGGGCTACACTAACGGGTTTGAGAGCATGCTGCAATTCAGCCATCATGTTTATCTTCAGGTGGACAGGACTTATTTTTCGTCATTCATTATGAAGCAGTAGATGAACTTTCAGAGTATATGAACTTTCTGTAGTCTTTGTGGAATTCAATAATTTAATCGTAACCAACACCAACACACCAGATGAGTGTTGGCTCAGTGTCCCACACTTATGCTTGCCCTTGCGGCTAGCATTCTGGGGAGATTTACCCAGATAAGCAATGTCCATGCTGGCTAATCCTTTACTCATATGATTTCACTCATATGTAACAGCAGTGCTGACGAAAGTTTGACAGGCTATTTAACAAGCCCAATGGTTAAATACTCTCGGTGTAAAAATGGCAAGCCTATGGATTAACTCTACAATGGTAACAGTCACTGCTCCTAAATTTCTGTGATTTCCGAACATTTCTGTGATTAGTTTTCATGATAATCTTCATTGGTTTCAGAGCTATGAATGGTGTGTAATCAAGTCTGACTGTGTGCTCTTGCCTTTGTTGAAGTTACGGGATACTTATTTTCTGTGCGTTCCAGAGGCTCTAAACTTCAATCAGCTAAACAGTGCTTATTCTTCAGTTAGCTGTGGAACACATACTGATCTTTCAAATATATTTTCAAAATTTCAGACAAATTTTGCTTCTCTGATGATGGCGATGTGACTGTTTGTATCGCCAAATGTGATATGAGTAACTAGCAATTATATCACATTTGACTGAGAACTAGCAATCATTTTGGTGGTTTTAGGTGTATGCTTTGAGAGTTTTATAACCACGGTCGATTACAGTAATAGATCTGGTCAATACATATGGCAATTTTGAGTAAATGATGCAATCTTCTTCCCATGTTCAGGAGGGGACTATGCTGTGTTGCCTGGTATTGGTTTGGATCGGTGTTGTGTAAGGCAAGGCAGTCGTTATTTAAATATGTATTTCATATAATGAACAATTCTTTCAATACAGAGCTCTATGATCTTTATGTGTCAAGTGAGTAATGATTTTAGTTTAGCAGTTAAAGGTTAAGTGCTCTCCTACTTGATATAGAGGCCTTATACATTCTGTAAGCTCTTCCCTTACCTGATTTATAATGACCTTTATTCATTTTTCCATAAACAAACTTCACATTTCTTCCCCTTCATGGTTAACAAAACACTATTTGGTTCTATAGCTTGGGCAGTTGAAACATGCAGAATTTTGGCACGTCCAACTCAATAGGAATATGATGCTTGGTACATGGAAGCTAAATGGCCCTGCAGTTGTGTATAGTAGTTTTAATTCCCTGTGAGATTCTTGAATGTCTATGGATGTCTGTATCTATGATCTCTGCCCCTTTGAATCAGACGTTTGAATCCATCTGTTTTCTCCATTTTGCCTGAATCTCTGGCACTTGTGTGACAACAAAAGCTGGCAAAGCAGTTATTCAAACGTATTGCAGTTTTCGTTTAGACCAAGACGTCAATTTTGTAAGGTTCCTACACTTTTCTTTATTAGTCATCGCTTCATGGGTCGAGGTCAATTCCCATTTAGATTCATGAGAACACTGGGTATTTTTGAATTGAGGAAATTCATCAAAATTCATTTATTCAATTGGAAAATATCCATACAAATATCACAAGCATTTTCAGTTTAGGAAATGTATTGAAATTCAAATAATCAATTGGAAAATTGGCATAGAACATTAAGTTTATTTTTTTTTTCCAAATCATGAATTGATTTCCACTTAATTTCCTGGTTTGACTCAGTTGAAATGGGAAGTGGCTTCTACCCTACTTCTCATAAATCTGGACTAATCTGTCAGTCCTTCAGTTTTGTTTTGGCTGAAAGTTCAGTCCCACCCAGCCGCAAACCTGAGCCAATGAGAGAGAGGATGGCTCTGCCATCAGGCTTTCAGCTCCACAGTAATTGTCATGTATATTTCACCCGGGGGTGAGTTAGGTACCCATTGGCTCGTGACCTTGGGTTTCGAGGGTAGTTATGCGTGACATCACCGGAGACGTGTGACACCTCTGCGGGACGCAGTTGGCGCTCGCACACCCGCCGTATGCCTTTGTTCTCGAGGCAAATTCAATTTTCATGTTTGCTGAAAGGCTTTCGTGCAGGCATTATCCCACATTAACTTTGGGGTCGGGTCCCAGATGGAAGCCATTACAGAAACTCTGAATTTCTGACATTTTGGTTTTCTGTCCTTTCTCAGTGAGACCACTTGTCCCTTGAGCGCTTTCTTTGATGTTTTTCTGGGAGATTCTCAACCCTGTATTCTTCATAAAATTCCAGAGCTTTCCCTTTTCCGACGGCCAATTTAGTCACATTTGTGAATCTGTTCCAATTATACAGTTTACTTCAATTATTTCTCTGTGAACGTCCTTCACTTAAATTTCAAATATTAGCACAGGCTAGATTCAGGAGGTTCAAATGCTTTTGTCACCTCTAGATGCAATGTTGGGCACGTCTTCTGAAGATGTAGGAGTTTCAGTAATAAGATAGCCAAGAGAGTAATGCTTCTGTGATGTGAAGTTTTCAGACAAACCCAGTTTGTTTGTAACTGCCACAGACCTAATTAAAATTCTGTATGTTGGTTATGTGTAAATATGTACACACATATATTAAATAACACCAATTAAAATCAAATAAACCCCAATGCAGTAATTGTGTTTCACTCTGAACATTCCTGTGGGAATGTGTCTTCAAAATAACAGTGTGTGATTTCAAATGCTGAGTGTTATTGAAGATGACATTCTGGACCGATTGACTAGGAAATTAATTTCTGCGTTGAAAACTATGCAAAGGAAACAAAACTAAGCCAAGGAAAAATGTTTCCGATCCCAGAGAGGCTGCCGTCCAAGAGCATTTCAAGGGTTCCTACACACCCCATTGCCTATTTGATTTTCCAACCGCAGTATTATTGTCTCACCTTCTAGAATGTGGGAAAGGACAAGGGAGGTGATAGAACATCTTCAGATCTCTGTAAACCCAGTGTCCCTCACTTCAAAGACCGTAACCACATGCCGAGGAATGCAACTCCCCATTTGTGTTAGCACGCACTCGTGATGCTGGAGCTGAAGGCCCCCTAGTGGTGGGATAGAAGCAGTGCAGTGTAAGGGTGTGGTGGTGAGGGATGGCAGTTGTGGGCAATAGAGTGGCACACTGCCTTATTTTACTAGCCCATCTCTATGAATTGACCTGAAATGAAATCCTCAGAAGCAGTAGAAAAGTGGATGGTTACAGTATGCCTGGTGAAGAACATAAACCTTTGTTAGCAGTTTTTTAAATTATCATCTTGACTAGACTTGTGTTTGCCACAAGCATATTTACAAGCTGTTTTATCATCCATGCACATTCATGGTTTGGTGTATTCATGTTTGTGGTTCAATAAAATCATGCTGTGATTTAAATGTTACATTAAAATTATGAACTGTTGAGAGATCACAATTCAAATTCTTTCCCTGTTCCATCCTTATATTTGTTTGACTTAGAAACACAGAATGTGTTGAAATAATATGAAAGAAGGCTCTAGAAGGTTCTATGCCTGTGGCTCCACCTCCACTCTTTCACGTCCCAGCCCTTCAGATGGGTGCCTTTGAGCATGGTCGTTTTTCTTTGAAGCTTGTGGTAGATTCCTGCTTTTGCCTCTCATCTTCATTAATGTCATTGGCATGAAGCCTACCACATCTTAATTAGGATTTGTCTTGCTGGATGATTATACTGATGCACTCCAGCCATATTGTTATTATAGACCAGAGAAGGTGCCAGATTAAGTATTTACCGCTGCTACGCAGGTTCATTTCTTCTCATTGGTTGGATGCTGAATGATGGCTGTGAAACTCACAACTGTCAAATGTTTTCAGTCAGAAGTGTCAGGTGAAATATTGCAGTTTCCTTGTTTTGTGTAAGCCACTGTAGCTCCTGGAATGTGTTAAAGCATCTCAGACAATCATGACAATCGTGTCTGTTTTACAATTAGTCGAATTACTGCTTTGAGGAAATAAAATTCGATCTCCCTGCTGGCTTATTAATTTGTCCACATTTATTGATTGTATGACTGTCTCACCAGGCTTTTGTTTTGAGATTTGAGAATCTATGTGTCCAAGAATCACATGCTTCCCTGATATCAAGCATACAGTGGCCCACTAGCAAATCGACACTATAGTAGTGTACCAATGGACAGTTGAAGCGAGGCAGTCCTGATGAGGATCAACCACAAAGAGAGCATTACAGTGCATAGATGGTCACACTCCTAGCGACCACTGTAGGGTTGATTTGTAAAGGTCTGGTGGAACAACAGCTGACCGGGGTCATCTGATAGTTGGCTCCTTGCTAGGTCTCAGTCTTTATACAGATATGCAGGTATCCTATTCATTGCTACAAAGTATAAGCCTAAAGAAAGAATAGTTGGTGCACAGGATATGAAGGCCACTAGCCAGGATATGCAGTGTTTTCAAAAGGCTACAACACTAGTGGGAGAGATTGCAACCATATACTCTGGAAACCAAAGAATGTTTATTATGATGTCCTTTTTTCAGAGTTCAGAATGTGTCTAACAGACATGCATGTAACTTGTAATATTTTATAGGGTGTGACAAATGTTTTACCCAAACCAAAATGATATCAAAAGAAGTCATCCCGTGGCGTAATTTTGGGGTTAGCTGCACGTTTAATGTACTGAAGTTGTTTTGCTGACTGCTTTTGGCATTAAGTGAAAATATTCCAGGCTTCAGCCCTTCAAAACATATGACAACCTCTTTGGAAATGGCCCAAAAAAGCATGTTACCTGTCACAAAGGGATCTGGTAAACTGGCATAAAGGGAAGGGAGAGCCAAACTCCAGAGGACAACGATGACACTCCGGAGAGGACGTGTCTCCGGGCGGCGCGGTGCGGTTCGTCAGACGTCTTCCACTGTCAGAGAAGGGAAGGCTTTCTGAGCGCAGTGAAGAATGTCAGCAGCCAGAGGAGTCCAGGCAGGCTTGGGCTCAGAAGTGATGGGGGCTATTAGTCTCCACCAGCTGGATAAACAGCAGGATCAGAGACCGCTTGTCGTGCGCAAATGTTTTACAAATCTGTCTCACGAGGGCCTTTCTCTATTTGCGTGCTTGCTCCATGCAGGAGAGTACATCCCCTGGAGTTAATTGTCTGTTACTTTTTGTTCTTTCCCAAAAAAAAAAAAAAAAAACACATCATTCATTTATGCTCAAATAATAAATCCAAGCAAAAGTCAGGGAATTTTTAATACCTCAACCATGACAGAGCTGTAGATAACTGAGTGCCCACAAATTATCAAAAGCACTTTTGTTCCTAATTCCTGTCTGTAATAATTCCAGAGTAGGAGTCAAATCCGTAATTTCAATTCTGCCAATTCAGGAAAATGGACAATTTTCAATTCCTGCTGTGAATTTTATTTGAGAATTTTAATTAATGAAATTAATGTTGTTATGTTACAGAATTGAATTTTGCAGACCATAGGTGCACGGAGGCCAACATTGTAACATACAAGATGTGTGTTAACACACTGGTAGATGCGGTAGAGCCAGGCGACGTTACAGTTGGTGTAAACTGTGTAGATGAGCCCGTTCTCTATGAGGAAGCCTGAAATTCTTTGTGCATGTTTTGGGAGAAAAGTAGCGGTGCCGTAGCATGTCCATGTTTCTTGGTCTAGATAAAAGATCAGTGCATCAGATTGTCATGTATGTTTGGACAAAACCAACATAAGTGCAAGTTGCATGGCAGAGCTGAGATTCAAGTGGCGCTCAGAGGGGTCAATACAGTCTGTCTTTGACGGTCAGGAAAGTCTTTTGCGAAAACACAGTGACCTTTTAGAAAGGTAAACTCTGGGGGAAGTGTCTCTATAACTCTGCTTACCACGTTGGGAAAGGTGACTTGTTCAGTCGACCAAAATGCCATATGGGGAATTCCCTAAGAATAATATATCAAGGTTACACAAGTGAAACACTTTCAGATGTTCTCCTTTTTCCATTTTTTAAATGCCACGAAAAGTCAAACAATTATGTATTTTACTCAGGTAAGACAAACTAAATTTAAACACAAGTTTGATTTCAGGATGATTCATGATCTTGGTAGATGAATATCTTACGGATTTTAGACCTTTCCAATTATAGATACAGTATTTTACATGTGAATTTATGTTCTATTATATTGATATTCTAGAAATATACATTTTGTAGCGATCTCTATAGATTTGTGAGTAGCTGTTGCGTGTTACAGAGGAGGAGCCTCGCCTTGTTGAACCTCTTTTTACATAAGAAACCAATGAATATCTTGTTTTTTGTTTCCCCCATGTCCCCCCCCCCCCCCGTTTGGAAATCCTCATTTCTAGGAGTGTAGGCAGTTCTTCCATTCTGACCACAGTGAGCACAAATAAAACAGAGGCTCTATTCTTTAAATACGTACAAAGCTGCCCACTAACCTGGCTAATCAACAGTGTCTCCTCCGCATTTCCCTGTGCTGTCTTTTTTCCCTTTCAAACCAAAACCGAAGCTGCTACAAACCACCCACATAATGTATCCTCTACTTTCTCCTCAATGCCGGCACATCCCCATGACCACACAGTCACTGCTCTGGCTGGGAACCTCTCCGCATTTTCAACAGTTTCCATTGCCGATCTCATGCAGCTCTTAAATTGCAAGCATCCCAGTACCTCCCTGCTTGACCCATACCCTTTCCGCTTCTGCAGTCCTCTGGTCTGGATTTTGTATCATTCATTTCTACAATTCGGCTTCCATGAGGTGATCTAGCATGAGTTTATCTCAAAGGTCAAGCGCCTTACCACAGGAGTCCCCCAAGGATCCATGCTTGGACCTCTCCTGTTTTCTTTAAACAAAATCTCTTTTGTATCCTCCCATGGCTTTCCCTACCATTGCTATGCTGACAGCACACAGCTGTTTCTTTCTTTTACGCCCACAGAGGAACATATTGCCACACGTATCAAAGCTTGTCTCAATGACATTTCAAGTTGGATGATCAGTCTACATCTCAAACTGAAGCCAAAACTGAGGAGCTCTGCCTACCAGCTGCATTCTCCCCCCTTGAGGATCTGTCGGTCACCCTTGGAAACACAACAGTGGCCACATCCTAAACTGCCAAGAATCTTTGTGTAGTCCTGGACTGCAAGATGTCTTCTTCTGAGGATATTCCAACAATCAATCAGTGCTACCAGTTTTTTTTTTTTTCTTTTCTGGATAGCATCTGCAAAATAGGGCTGCTACTGAGCTGGCCATCAGACCACTGCAGCTCATAAAGAATGCTATTGCTATTCTTAACTATAATCATGTCACACCTCTCCTCATCTCCCTCCACTGGCTAACAGAGGTTGCCTGAATGAAATACAAATCTTTAGTCCTGGCCTATGGTGCTGGAAGTGGAACAGTGACAACTTACCTGCAATATATCACCCAACCTTACACTCCTGCTAGACCACTGCGCTCCACTTCTCCGCTGGTCACCTTACTGCCTTCCCTTAAAGATCCATCCTCCCATTCACAATTTCTCTACTCTGGCCTCCTGGTAGTAGAATTAGCTCCCCACTAAATTCAGGATAAGAGTCACTGTCTATCGTCCACTGCAGGTTGGAAACACATTTAACTTACATTTTTGCTCATCTATGCTTTGTCTAAAACTATATCCTCAAGCCCATGTGTTACTTGAAGCACAACATTCTCCCTCTTATCTACTATGGCACTTAACTTGATTTGTAGGTTTATGTAGTTGCTAAGTATTGATGGCTTCTGTACTGTAAGTTGTGACCCAGTGACTTGCCATTAGCTCTTCATTGCCTAAACGTTTTGTTTGCATTTATCGAATACATTTTGGAAAGGAGTGTCAACAAAATACCTAAATGTAATATAAATGCAAGTAAAATAACAATCCTGTGCGTGGTATGCTTATTAAAAAAATGTTTGAACATTGTAGATGCCAGTGTTTCAAATTTTAGTTTGTCCAGTTCACATTTTTGAATTGTAGGAAAGTGCTCATTATTTGTATCTTGCTATCTTGTATCTTGCCAGCTATGTTGTATGGAGATTAAATGGCTATTGAATTATAAATGATAAACCATGGTTACCAAAACCACAGAGCAGCAATAATACTGTTAATAAATGGAATGTTCATGTTTTACCCTGTCAAGCACACAGTGAAATCAATCAACTGTGACATTTATATGGTGGATAATATTAGTAAGGGCATGTTGTATTGTCATGATTCTTCTAGGTCTGAGTATATATGGATCCATTTAACACAGTCAGGCATTATTGCTACTGATCTGGGATTTGATTTGCTTCTTGTTTCAATAGAACAAAATGGCCCCTTAGTTTCATAACAGTTTAATTGACTGCTTGCCATACCTAAAGAGGGTACAGAAATGAATGTACTGATTTACATTTAAATCGAAAGAACAAGGTGGAGGAAGCACCATTTGCATCTACTTACTGTTCAGATAACTGTACGACTTGATAGACCTGATAAGCGGGTATAATTAAAGCCCTAATGACAGGTCTGGGGTTATTAAAGCAAGAATAAAATGTAAATTACAATTTCAGAACATTAAATATGGTTTCACAATTATGCCAGTGCCTATTTGCATATACAATTGTTTGAATTCCATGAAAGTCATAGATCATTTCAATAATCAGCTCTGTCACATTCACTGTCCTTTTTCAACTATTAATTTCTGTTTTAGATGGAAAAGGCAATAGGTCTTGCCTTATGGGAGGGAATGACCTCTGGGTTAACATCTACTAATAAATTAATTCATAATCCCAAAGCACTTTGACAATTTATGCTTTTGAGATAAGCTTTAAAAAATCATCTCCAGGTGTAAGAATCATAATTGTAATTGAGGTAATTATGATTTCACTGTGCAGTTCTATTTATAATTAATTGGTAGCAAGACATCATTTTGCATAATTAACACCTAAGATGACTCAGAGACCCCAAAGGTTTTATCAGAAGGGCCTCCTTCAGAATGGGTGTCTTATTTCAAAATTGCCGATTCAAATATGATTAGCAAATGATGCATCCCACTGCATTGATCTTTGACTGCAGAAACGGTCGCATGTCACTGATGATGTCCATTTAGTGGCATTCAGAGACACAAGAAGTGCACAATTAGTTCCCTTTGGTGAACTTTAAAAAAAAAATGTAACTTCTATTTAACCAGGAAGTCCCATTGAGATACAAAATCTTTTTTCTAAGGAAGACCTGGCCAAGAGGCAGCTGAGTAAATACAAAAAATTGAAATGCAATTACAGACAATAAATCTGTGACACACAATAAAAACCAACAGGCGAGAACAATTACACACTTCCAGTATTGCATCTAGAATTCTTCATTTAAATTCTTTCAGGAAAATTAAGCTCTCTTCATAGACCTTGGTGTTTAGCTTAGCATACTAGTCATATCTCTCAGTATGCAGAGAAGCAGGCATGGCCTACAGTTTGAAGCCCGCAGTAGAACTACCCCGGTTACTTCAGCTGAGCTGTTGTGAGAGGATTACTTTGTCAGCCACAAGGGAGCTGAAGCCTGCAGACTGTCAAAGTTTCCTGGAACTTCTGAGATTCTCCTGGGTTTAACCCTCAGCTCCTGCACTCCCACAAACCAGGTAATGCCTCCTGGAAAGGGTTGGCCATCCTGGAACATGACTGTTTCATTATAATCTTGTGAAAAGATAGATCTCTGAGATTTTGTCAGTTCTTCTGAACCACCCCCCCCCCCCACCACCACCACCACCACCACCACTCAGATAGTACTTGTACAACCTCGCCACTCAACCATAACGTTGTGTCCCAGACATTCCTGTAACACACCTCTAAGTCACAATTTATCCAGGTTTAACTTTCTGGGCCTGGTACAGGCAGGCAGGCTGCTGTTGATCGGCAGTTTCCAGGGCCAGGGACCTCGTCGACCTCACTGGCCTGCACGTACAGTAGTAGCAGGGTTTGCCGGGGAGCAGTAGGGGGGGAGTAGAGCGGAATACCATGTGATCACACAGCGGGGGTGAAATTCCTCCAGTCCTGTGATTTCCTCGCAACATTCATCTTCCGGAAAGAGCAACTGTAATCCCATTGTTTGTACCTCGGTCTCCTCACAGACAATCCATCAGCGGTATGCCAATTCAGTGTGGTGTTTTAGTGTACTACAGTCAGAAATCCCTCTTTGAGGATAGGCCTGCAGCATTGTTCGGTGCAGAGCTTCACTCAGCTTGTGTCTACTGGTTTTATGTGGCTGGAATCATGGACGATAGGAAGATGGAGCTCTATGCATTTGAAATGTTTGCATTTTGTAATGCACTTGTGTATCTTTAAGGATTCATTGATTTTCAAATGTTTGTTGTTAAAATGGAGGTGTGTTGTGGGTGCCAGTTAAAATTGGCCTTTGAGCATGGACCTCTGTAATCTGGCATCAGCAGTGTGTCAGAGGGTGAGTTTATATGTTTGTGCTTCTAAATTAACACATCATTCCTTCTATTTACCCACATAGATTGAGGTCGCGCACTCTGCGCCGTACGACGGCATTGTCTCACCAAGGGTACAAAACCATTACCCTTAGGCCCGCAGTCTCACATTGAAGCCACAATACAGTGTGTGCGCGTGTGTGTGAGTGTGCGCACGTGTGCTTTAAATTAAAAGTGTGTGTGGGTATGGATTAGTGTTTGTGTGACAGGCTATGGTGACATGCAGGGACATTGGGGACTTTCTGAGGTCCTGGGGACTGTTAAAGGGGCTGCTGCCAGATTTTCTACTGGCTGTCCAGCAGGACAGGCTCTGACAGGCCTTGTTTCTGTGCAAATTGATCACAGCCCTGAGAAAGGGGGCTGCATTGTGGGAGTGGAGGGGGGGACTTATTTTTCACTGTCTGGTGTGCAGTAAATCTCATCTCATCTCATGTTTTTTAAAAGATCCATCAATACAATTAACAGTGAAACTCAACAGGGAGGGGGGATGGGAACAACAGGAGATAAACTTCATGCCACCACTTAGAATAACATGCAGTAATGAATCAGGATTCTTTTTTTGCCTTCCTTTGGAAAAAAGGTCAATTTTTGTTTAGTTGAAATCCCACATGAGAAGGATACAGGACAGCGTATTGATGGCGGCAGTATTGATGCTCTTGCTCATTAGTGCACAGCCAATGTTCTTGATAATTTCTTTTACTCATTCATTGGTTAATTAATCATTTCAGTGTAATATTGAGCAGGATTGAATATAAATGACTTTACAAGCTGGCATGCAAGGTGAGCTCAAATGGAGAACACAGGAAATGGCTAACGGGGTTAAAAGCCTTTCAGCAGTGTTTCTATACTGTTTGTAGCGTACAGTTGTGCTGTGTTTGCATTTGTGTGGGTGGTCATGTCATCGGCACAGAAACACCAAGAGAATACTACAAGAAGTGGACAGCCAATAAGCTGTCAGGAGTCAATGTTCTCAGTGGACATTGTGTATTTTCAGTTACAGTTTGTGTGTTTTTAGAGCAGTTTACAATCCACACATGATTATGACCTACTTACTGCTGCCATATTATTGTAGCTGAGTTTGTGCTGAAAACAAAGATATGAAACACTTTGGAATCACTGTATATAAAGTTGATGAAATTTACACAAATGTCAGAGCATGCACAATCCCCAGTGTGCCTCATTTTACCTAGACCCAGAGGTAAGCCATGTATCTACAGTAGTCTAGAGGCACCCAACATATAATGTGTAATCAAAGCAGATCTTGTAATGATAGTCAATGGAAATGCAGTCAGTGGAAAAAGTTGACACCCTTGATTCTAGATTATTCAGCATTACGGACAAATGTAGACGTGGTCTGGAATGATTAGAACTTTGTTAGCATGTAGTTAAGTGGAAAGGCTTGGACTGCGATGCCGTGCATATTGTGGGTAAAAACTTTTTTTGTGGTTTACTTTCGAACAGCAGTCAGTTTAGGCCGCTGAAGCTAGCTAGCTAGCTAGGCCACCGAAGCTAGCTAGTCACTGGCATAAGTTAAGCATGTAAGTGCTGAAATGCACCAAAAAACAGGAGAAACTGCAACCCTCCAGGTATTTGTGAGAAATTAACCACAGGGATAGGATCAGACCAGGAATGCTCTAAAGAATATTCCACCACATTCTCTGTCATCCACTGATGGGTATCTCCCAGATCTGATGACTGTTCTTGGTGATGTTGGAGAATTGAAAGCATTTTTTGCATGACAATCTTTACAACCCTGTCAGGGATCAATAAGGACAGATTCCATCTTCCCCTCCCCCAAATACTCAAAATATTTTCATCTTGGCAAATCAAAGAGCAGTCATCATCAGTATTATTTTGTTTTTCAAGACACATAGTACCAAATGATATGCTTTATTCATGCATGAGATCAGCTGAAAAAAGATGTTTCGCACTATAATACTATTTTGTTGTCTCGAAATGTATACATGTGGCCATTCGAAAAAATAATAAATAAATAAATAACTGAGAAGTATTTTTCCCATGAGAAAGGCGATAGGGGACAGTGGGACAGATGGGAGGGTTCGAGCAGCTGTATGTGACAAGGTAATTGGAGACTCCTAATGTATGGGCAATGAGCATACTTGTCCTCGTTTCCTAGGAATCACCTGCACTGGCTTGTCTTCCCTGGCTTCAGATACTTCATTGGACACACGTTAACCCCTTAGACTCCAGTAAAATTCCTGCGGATCACTGCCCATTAAAAAAGAAACATCTGCCTTCATAAATGTTACATTTAATAATTTTTTAAAAATCCTTTAATTCATAGGATTGACAGGGGTCTTCAGGATTGTTACTGGTATATAAAGAGTTAAAGCATTCCAAGGGTCTGTCCGGCTCTGACACCCTTTAAATGCCTCTGTGCTCCAGCCCCCTGATTTATGGGTGTGTGTGGCTCCGAGGTGCCGGCCGCCCCTTGGCCTGATTGAAATGGTGTCAACTGGAGTCGTCCTCTAACCTGTCCCTGTGGCCCCACGAATGAAATTAATGTGGGCGGCTGGCAGCCTAAACTTAACAAATATGTGGGCACCCCATGAAGCCCAGTGTCAACAGGGAGACCTATTTGTGGACTCCACAACTATCGTAGAAGTCACTGTCCGTCTTCTACTGTGGACTGAACAAACGCCAGACTCTGAGCATTTCGTCTGGGTTGACATTACACCTTATTCTGTAGTAATGAGTCCTATTCATTGGAATGTGGGACCAAATGTTATCTGTTAAGTGTTGAATCAACACTGTTAAAGTTGAATTAACATTGGACTTGTTACTGTGTGGTAACTTATCCTGTTCTCTGCTTTATGCCGAGCCTTTCTGAATGCACTTTAAGTAACTCTAGATTAGAGAGTGCTAAAGGACTAAATGTAAATGACTCCAGGTTTGTAAATAAATTACATCTGTGGTAAAAGTGATCCTGGATCTGGCAGTCAATCAGACAGTGCAGCGGACCATGGATAAGTGTTAATGACAATTAATTACATATGTATCACCTTTCACTCTTGATCTAAAAGCACTTTTGAGGTGAATTGGGGGTAATTCCCCTTATCCAAAATCGATGTGGAACACCAAACTAGGCGATGCACATCATTCATTTTGTCCCACATTCTCACCATACTTTAGCTCTTTTGGCTCTTTAATGGCAACAGTGAGTCAGAGCTCGGTTTAACAATTTATCTGAAAGAATGGCGAAATACATGAGGATCAAGAGCTGGATGATGTGAACCATTTTCCCACATGGGATGCTGTCGGCGTGGCCTCTGGGTCGATTCACTCCAGTTAAAACCCAGCTGTCCAAAGGGATTGCGCATTGCACGTTTCCTGGATGAGAGCATCTGCAAAACAAATGAATAATGTCACGTCATAAAACCGGGTCTTGTTCGCAAAGCGATCTATTAAAAAAAGAACACTGTTTCTGTGCTATTTCTGTAACGGACACATGCCGATGTGTTGTTCCGTGATGTGAATATTAAACCGGCTGATGAAGCATGGCGGGCTCCCTGGTGAGTCGGTGGAGCCAAGGACTCGTGAAGGGAAGTGGGACGTTGCCCTTCCAGGGCTGTTGTCTCAGCGGATTCTTCTGTTTGACCTATTTTTGGCGTGTTTGAACGGGGGGGCGGAGCGCACGTGCTCCGCCGTTTCCGCGGTCACCGAAGCTGCCGAAGGGCACGGGCGGGGGCGGAGCGGCCGTCCGTGGCCGAGCGCGTTTACCCGGAGCCGAGAGAGGTCCTCTCGCATGCGCTGCACAGCACGGGCGTCGCTGGGCGAATGTGAGCGACTCGTGCTTTTACACACTCGTGACTGTGTAGACGCACGCTTGGGGTTAATGGGGTCATGCATTTGGAGTATTTTTAGTGTTTCAATTTTTGTGTATGTTTTAGATTGACCCAGAGTGTTTTTGTGTAATGAAGGATATTTTCGATCCTTATTGAAGTTTCAGATGACCTCACCTGGCTTTATAACGCTGGCATGGTGCTTTGGCAAGTTTGTGGTATTACGTGAGAAGATAAGTTAACTCCAAACTGCTTGTACAGAGGCATTATATTTACAGAGACTGTAAAAATGAACACATCAATTCATCAATTTTATTATTTTATTCACATCTTTATATTTATCACATGTAACTGTTTATATATGTGTATTACCAGTACTTCTTCGGTCTGAGGTTACATGCACTATGGGTATTATGTATATGTACAACCTCCGTAAATGTTACATAAGATTGCTGCACAAGCTGAAGTGTTACTCAAAGTGTATTTTCTTGCTTTAAAGGACAATCTCACAGAAACCAGCAGGCCATCAGAAACATATAGTATCTAGAATCATTACACACAAAAACCATTTGGGCCAAAAATGTTTTTATTATTATTATTATTATTATTATTATTATTATTATCATTAGCATTATCGAGAGATTAGGTGTTATTATTATGTGTCCTCAAAAAGAAAACATTTATCTCAAGGCCTATAACATATATATACATATTCATATATTGTGAATGACACTTAAAACTATTCTTATGAATCCTGAGCGTAATTAATGTGAACATTGCAATAAAGTATATTTTGACTTGTCTCATGAAAGAAACAATGTGACAATAAAACATGGGCAAATGACAAGCCAGTTAACTTTTACGAGGGCTTGGCTTTTTCACATAAATGCTTTTTATTTCCATAACAATTTCTCATAATATGATATAACTTGGTATTCCCACTGATATTTGCATCATGACTCACACATTGTGATGCTGCTCACTTTATTTATTTATTATTTTTATTATTTTTATTATTATTATTATTATTATTATCTCCATTAACATCTTCATCATAATAATCAACATCAGCACAAGCATCATCATTGTTATTGTCACCGTCGTCATCATTGCGGCCCTTAAAATCAATGGCATGGGAAATATCCCCCCAGCCACCACTGGCCGTTGGTCCCACATGACCGTATGGAGAGAAACAGTAATTAAATCACATGAGGATGCCTCCCTTTGTTGCATGCTGGGTAGAGTTATCACAGCTGAGCCGTTTCCCTTAGCACAATAGCCAGTACCGGGTGTTATGGATTAGAATGGGTTTATTTCTGGTGTCCCTTTGTGAAAATAATACCCCTGTTATCAGCAGTGCTCACGGCTGCCGATCAGCGTATATTACAGCTGCTAGCACAATCGCCGAAACCCTGGCTGACCCCCACCCCCCTGTCCTTTTGTCTGAGGGGTGGTGGAGGGGGCAGATTTATCATTGGCACAGGACTCTGTGTGGTCTATCAGTTCCCTCCGGAACAGAGAGACTCGGCCAGGAGAGAAAAAAAGGGGGCTATAAACCGGCCACAATAGGGAATTAAGTGGTGGCCAGTGCCACGGACTCATTGTGCAAATTCTGCCAGAAACCAGAACATTCCGCACAATGGCACCAGCGAGGAGGAACGGCTCGGGCAAAGCCGACCGCATTCCAAGAGGCTGTGAAAAATTCCGCTAATAGGCTTAGAGCTCTTGCAAGGCTACGCTTCATTTTAATTTTTATTTATTTATTTATTTTTTGTCATTTGTTTGATTTCTGCGCTATTATGGATGGTTATTGAGACGTTCTGTGGATTTTAGAGTGTCAGAGCCTAAGCCCTCCGCAAAAAAAAAAAATTAAAATACAATTTTTTACGACTTCCATCGAGGAAGGGGAAAGAGTCCGGGGTGGCCATCTTGGCCTAGTGATTACAGGGTCACTGAGTGTCCATTAAAAGCGGTGCTGATACTGCCAAGCATAGCTGCCTGCCAGCACGGCTCCCCAACTGCCCCTCTGGCCTAGTTTACAGCCAATCTGCGTACAGACAGCTATGATGGGCAATGGCCATACACTGCAGAGAGCACAGCCCAACTGAACATCGAGACACTGTGTCACTGTCATAGCTGCAGAGCTTACGTGTTTAGAAGCATACGTTATAACTGTAAAGCAATAAGACATTGGGTGACCTCTGCTATTTTCAAATTTTTTTGAAAACTTCTGAACATTTCTTATTTAATTTTCTGTATTTATTAAGCTGCCTTCTTGTCCGGGTCTTCCAAAAAAAGGAATATATCTTGATGGTAAGACAAATAAAATGAAATTAAATAAAATATGTCATTGCAAGACCTCATTGGTATAACACCAGATCATTTGTTTTAATGTCTACTTTGTTCTTGTGATTGTGGGTGCCTTTAGAAGTTAATTTACAGCACCAATGCCTTCATGGGAAACAACACCAATTTTGGGCAAAAGTATTAGTGACATGGTTCAGAGTTCATTTTATTGAAGGACAATACATGAGTTTCTACATCCGCTGGAGATTTTGCAGATTGCAGTGAAATACATTTTTATGTAGCCTATACAGTGAGCTCCATAATGTTTGGGACGACAGCATTTTTTTTTTTTTTTTCGGTACTCCACAATTTGTAATCAAACAATTCACATGTGGTAAAAGTATACATTCTCAGCTTTTATTTAGGGGTATTTTTATATGATTCACCATTTAGAAATTACTATGCTTTTTTATACATAGCCCTCCAGTTCAGGACACCATAATGTTTGCAACATATTGATGTTATGAAAATGAAAGTATTAATGTCTTGTACTTTGTCGCATATCCTTTGCATGCAATGCGACCCGTAGACATTACTAGGTGCTGAGTATCTTCTCTGTTGATGCTCTGCCAGGCCTGAACTGCAGCCATCTTCAGCTCCTGCTTGGATAAGGGGCTAGTTGCTTAGTCAGTCAATAATTTTCCGGTTATTGTCTTTGAAAAACTCCTTTGTTGCTTTAGCAGTGTTTAATTTTTGGGATCATTATCTTGCTGTAGGATGAAGTGCCGTCCAATGAGTTTAGAAGCATTTTCTTTACCTTGAGCGGGTAAGATGCTTCTGTACACTTCAGACTTCATTTTGCTGTCAGTTACGTCCTCAATGGATATTGGTGAGTTACCTGTGGCAGCCATACATCAGTCCAAAACCATGCATCCTCACCACCATGTTTTACAAATTAAGGGGGTCTTTACATCTTTGGATCTTGGGCAGTTCCCTCTAGGCTTCCACACTTTGCTCTTTCCATCGCTCTGATACAAATAAGTTATGGTCTCATCTGTTCAGAAGGACTTTTTCCAGTACTCTTTTAAGAAGAACTCTTTTGAGAAGACATGGATGTGTCAGTGACTACTGTCTGCAAAAGACTTCAAGAACAGAACTACAGAGGCTACACAGATAGATGCAGATGCGGGGATTATTTATAAAAAGTTTAGTAATTTCTACATGGTGAGACAAAACTGTATAAAAAATGCCCTTTAATAGAAGCTGTGAATCAGCACTTTAACCACATGTGGATTGTTTTATTTTATATCTAAAACTGTGGAGTACAGAGCCAAATCAAGAAAAATATATCTTTTCACAAAAACTATGGAGCTCACTATATCCCTTACACTTTTTTATGTGCGTAAATGTATTCTTCCATCAACATCTGAGGGTTTAACAGCTACAACCCTCACTCATATCACGTTCTTCCGTGTGGCGGGTGTTTGTGCGGACAAATGGAGGGTACAAGGACTGCATTTTATTAATTACAAAAGCCCTAACAAGATCCCTCAGGTTTGGGGCAGCGCTTTGGAGAACTGGCATGTGGGAGCTGTAGTCCAATTAACCAATATGTTTCGGGACCGCTTTGAATAGCAGAAGCACGGTTGTGAGAGTCAGGAAGGTGCAAATAGCAAAGTGACAATGCAAGTGATGAAGCAGGAGAGGAAACACATATTTGGGGACACAAACTATCGCGGAAAAGTTCATCCCATTGCAGTGCTAGTCCATTTCCGGTGTACAGTGATCCGCTCTAGCAAGGTCATGAGATCTCTGTTTTTTTATACCATATCTAGTGCTGGAAATGTCTCCTCCACAGGAAAGCGGATGAAGTTTCATTTTGATCTGAGCCCAGACTGGGGAATAACAGTGCCTCTGATATTATGGGATGGACTGAGAGGCAGTCTGTGTATAGAACGGCCATGGACAAGCTGCTCCCTTTCTTTACTGGTGACAGCGCTGTGCGGTGTCCCTTAGTACCAACCCAATAAAATATGTGACAACTATGATCGAGGGCTCCAGTCTTTATTTTCTAACCAGTGTGGTGTTTTTTATTAGCAGGAGGATCAGTGTTTGTACATATACATTCCCTTGATAACAAATGTGTTCATTCTGAGAATGCGGTAGCACCATTAAGTATCGCAGAGGGAATATGTTGGGGATCTTATTGGGGTGTAATTAGGCTTGTTTACGAGTTCTTCACTTGGCAAGTCCTAATGATAGTAGTCGCAGTTCTTAACTCTGTACAGGTACACATGTACTGTCGTAACTTAGGTGTTAGGCCAGTAATTGTCTAATATCTAGTACAATCATTGGCACATGTTTGAAAGAATGCAATGCAAACAGTATTAACAGGCAAGTGAACTAACTGCCACTCAAATGTCACAGTAAATGGCAGCCTGGTGATATATTTTCACCCTACATTATTATTATCATTATTATTATTATTATTATTATTGTTGTTGTTATTATTATGACCTGTCTATTTTAATTATATAAGAATGCTGTGGAATCAGAAATCTGTATTCAGAGAACACCGTTAAAGGCAGGTTTAATAAGGTAGGATTTCCAATCTGGAAGCTCTGCAAAAATGGATCAAAGTAAATTATTACGGTGTGTCCATATCATGTTGTAAATCAGGAAAAACACAAACTGTTGACACTTTCATTACAGATTAAGGCATTTTGCGACTGTGGGTCACTGACTGAGCAGACAAGCCTCCTAAATACCTTCCAAACCTGTGCATTTAGTGTCACTGGTAGAGATTGCGTTTCACAATCGCTTATCGTTTTTTTTTTTTTCAGACTGAAACGCGCATTCGCTGACTGGCTTTATTGGCTGTCGTCAAGGCAGGTCTTAGCGCTTAGTTCCTCAGAGAACCAACCGCTGCATTAACAATGGTGGTCTCTGAGGGAAAGGGTATAATTCTGTTTCACAAGCCATTAATCTGAACAGGGTCTGTTGAATGAATGCGTCTGTCTTTTACAGTCCCCCAGTTATTGAATAATGGGTACAATGCAGCGCACTAATCAAAGCGCTGTTGGCTGCCTGTTGTGACTTAACAGGATATAATGACTGATCATGGGCTGTTGAACAAGACTCTGTAGGGATTATGGGTTTTGACAGATTTGAAAGTGCTGGTTTAGTGCAGTAAGGTGATTATTTTTTATTTTGTATTTGACTTTGTAGATCATTCATGTCCGCAATGATGGCGGTGTTTTAAGTAAGGTGAATTGTCATGGATGAAAAAAAATATATACTGTAATTTTTTAATTAGAGGAGCATCCTTAGCCTTGTTGTCGTCACAACAAGCCAGCAGTTCATATTAGAACAGAAAAACTACCTCACTTAAAACTTGTGAAAATGAAATTAATTCATATTGAAGCAAATTTTGCCATATGGTAGGCAGAGGCAACACGTTACAACATCTGTATAGCCCCCACCCCACCCCCTCCCACCAATCTGAGCACCGCACCCCACACAAACACCCCTTAACCCTGTCAGCTTGGGAGTCGGTATCTCCCACACACCGCTTGTGCAATTAATAACCTCACACTATCTGCAGAGGACAGGGTGTGTGTCTCCTCACAAGCCGGCCATTTAAGAAATATGCTTAGCTGTTTATCATATAATACTTTGGAAAGCTAATCTGAGCAAATCTGAGCATCTGACAGGCTTAAAGTTGCATGATGTAGAACAGTTCTGGAGGATACCAATGTGTGTTGAGGTTTTGTGCTTTTGTGACCTGGAAACCAGCAGACACTGGCTCTCCAGCTCAGTTTGAGATACCTGAAGTAGAAGGAGGGCTATGCTTATGGTTCACATCAGCATTTAACAACAGCAGTCGATACAGACAATAAATAAGCTGTCATTGATTATAATTATTTAGTTAATTGACCTGCTATTCCTCTGTCCACTTTGGTGAAAACAGACTTGGTCATATCAACGAATATAAAGTCCAAAGTCTGTTCATTCAGACTTCTGGCATCTTTATAAAAAAGACACAAATATCCAGATCTCAGGTAGTTCTTTCTTTCCAGAAGGTGACACACTCGCCTTGAAGGCTAACTTTTTGGCCACTTGAAATAATGATCTCATTTGGAATCGTGCTGGTCAATTTGTGGAAGAAATGATGCGTTCGATCTGATTTCCTGACACATGCTGCAATAAGAGCAGCTGCTTTGGTTGCTGTGGAAACTCCAGGGGATTAAAGGTCAATTTAAAGCTGATTTCCCTTAAGTCTAACAGAACATTGTGTATTTACTTTATACCATGTGACTCACTCTTTCATCAGCATCAGGCATAGGATCTGCAAAGCCATGAAAAACATAAAAGTATACTAAAGTAGGTGAGCCAGAACGTCTTGGCAGTTATGAAAAGGGTCTATTAGTGTGTAGCATCTTAAGTCATAACTGAAAGTTTGTTAGTTCATTTGTTGCAGCTTTAAGTTCATCAACTGCTGTCACGTGTAAACTCCATTATTACATCCAAGAATGACACTCATATGCTCCACACCTTTTTGATTAAGAGTTATGAAGTTCATTGGCAAAGGAAAACAATCTGACTTGCCTACTTTCCAATTCCCTTTAAGTGTTCTGCAACTGTATCTCTTTTATCTTCTTTCATTTAAGGTCACGCTTACTTTTATTTTCAGTATTTGTTTCAGTTGGTTCAATATTAAGATGTATCCTTGCATAATTCATGCAACTTGGTAGAAAAGGCAATTTTTTCAATGTGCTCTAGTTTTGGGTTTGTTACATCCATATGCTTTTTTGTGAGTTGAGAAGCTATTCTCTTTGTGAATAAATTTAGTATGTGGACAGGGGCTGCCATCGGTGAATTAGGCTGCTGTATGTGGAAATGTTTGCGAGTTACGCACCTGCCGTCTGGCACTAGTAATCCTGCTTTTCCCCCAAATTATCTCTTTTTGTGTACCCTTCGGGCATGGCAATTTCATCAACCAAAATCAGTGCATTAATATATTTTTAATTAATATTTTTTATGAAAATAAATAAATAAGTGATAAGTATGTAGCCTCAGTCCATAGCCTCATTATACAGAATCCTGATTGTTTTACTACTTCTTGATTATTTTATATACTTTCATTTCAGATGCAAACATCATTGTTTTTGTGCTGTTGTTGCTGTTATTATTATTATTATTATTATTATTATTATTATTATTATTATTATTATTATTATTGTTATTATTATTATTATTATTATTTTCTGTTTCTCTTGCCTCACAGTCTGCAGGCCTGGCTTCTATAAGTCTTCTCCTGGGAACCTGCGGTGCTCAAAGTGCCCTCCCCACAGCTATACCCTCCAGGAGGGCTCTGCCCACTGCAGCTGTGAGAAGAACTTCTTCCGCTCTGAGGCAGACCCCACCTCTATGGCCTGCACCCGTACGTAAGACCCTTTTTCCATTGCACAGACCATACAGGAAAGAGTTACCTGCAGTATTGTTAGCTTCGCCTATCACTTTCTGTTGGGTTTATGTTACAGTATGGTATGACGCAGCATACCAGTGGAACATGTTCTAAATCTCTTTCAGCTCAGTAAAGATGAAAGGAGATTTTATCAAGGTTTCTAAATTCATAAAAATGATATACAAAGTCAACTGCAAAATATTTTTCAGGCTGCATTCTGTCAGCAAAACAAGGAGACATAAGTGGTAATTATTTAGTTATACTATATAAATAAACTCAGACTTCTCATGATCTATTTTAAAAAGCAAGTGTGTGCAATTAAAATTAATATTGTGAGATATCACAGCCTTAAAAAATTGAGAAAATTGGTTATCATGGGCATGGAATGTATGGACTGTTGGGTTATTGAGACACAGATTTTTTCACATTTAATTACAGAAATGTGTATGGGAGGACTGAATTGCTTCTTGTTTGTGTTTGGGTGGCTAGCACTGACCAATATGCATAATTGGAGACTTGACTTTGGAGAAAACACATCAGAGGGCACATGAGATATAGCCTGCTGAACACATGGGCCCAGTAGTGAGATGGGGGAGAGATATCACATTGTCTGTCAAATTAAGGAGTTTTACTGTTCCCATCCCCCAACAGAATTTTCTCAGGCTTCTCTGATAATACATTCCTACAGAGGGGAATTTATTCTGATTCAAAACAAAAAACATCCCTTGTAAACTGAATTAATACCTTTGTCTATATTGCATCATATTTGTTTTTCTAGCAGTTTGCCCGCTCTGCTACATCGTCTGTGTATGTTTTATTTGAAACTTTTATTTGAAGGTCAACAGAGAACTTTTCTTCTGTGTTGACTTAAGGCATCAAAGTGGGTAGGGAATGCAAGTGGTTGAGTAGCCAATCAGATGTAGGGGTGATGACTAGGCGGCCCAGTGTATAGAAACATTCTTGCGGGAATTTGTCCAGGACACTACTTTTTTTATAAGTGCCATGCGATCTTTGATGTGTGAGTGTGCTTGTGTACTGATATATTGAACATTAAATTGTTTTGGTATTGTTTGAACTGTGAGGATATTTGCGGAACCACACTTTGAAAAACTTTGAACCTTGGGTTTTATGCCCACGCTTCTAGGGGTCGACTTCCTGACCAGAACCCGACCAGGCTAGGTATCAGGCTTATTGTTAGCTATGTAATGTCGGGTCCAATTGGGTATGGGTCCACTGCCAACCCTGGAAGTTTACAAATGTTTACAAACTGTTAACAATGACTGACACCAGTGCTTCCAGTTTTTGTAGTGCACCATTATGCTCAACTAGGAAATTAAAACGAGCTTGATGCAGACCTCTACGTGCTTCTCTTCTTTTGTTACACTTTTTCTAATTTTCCTCTCAATTTGGGATGCCCAGTTGTATTTTTTACACCACAGTTGATGCTGGCACAGTCCAGATTTGATACAGTACCTTAAAAGGGTGAGACACTTAGCAGCCATCTGTGCTACTTTTTCTTAAAGCACCACATCTTCTGTGTGCACACAGTAGTATACTTACCTTGAAATTGTGTCTCGAATCTGTCTCAACAGAGCCGCCGTCCGCCCCCCGAAACGTAATCTCAGTCATCAACGAGACCTCGGTCATCCTGGACTGGGGCTGGCCGGCTGACTCTGGCGGAAGGAAGGACGTGACCTTTAACGTGCTGTGCAAGCGGTGCTTCGCGGGGCAGCGGCAGTGCGAGGCCTGCAGGGGGGCAGTGCGTTTCTTGCCCCGCCCCGCTGGGCTCAGCAACACCACGGTGACCGTCACCGACCTGCTGGCGCACACAAACTACACCTTCGAGATCGAGGCACTGAACGGAGTCTCTGCCCTGGTGCCCTCCCAGCGTCAGTTCGCCGCTGTCTCCATAACAACAAACCAAGCAGGTGAGACCCACTGTGTCCTCACAAAATTGCATGTTCTGTCTACCACCAATACTGCTTATGTGTGCTCTTATATGAAGTCCTAGGCAATTCTCATATGTATCACTTTATATGCATTTTAGCACAGATTATAGTTGCCACCAGACCAAGGAAAAATATATATGTGAAGTACTGTCTGATAACTACCTTCCAGAGTGTGCAGTCATATAAAAGAAGAATAGTTATGAATACTGGTAAAAATTGATGTTTCTTTTGAAATTGTTAGTACTCTACAGGAATTTGCCGGTCTGATTGCCACTAAATAAGAATTTTATATGGGCATTTGAATGAGATAATTATTCTAGCATCTGTCTGGAAAGATTCAAATTTTCAAATGGCCGAACCCATTATCACATGGTTGAGGGCCTTGACCTTTCATGCTACAATAAAACCAAAAAGATGTAAGATCCAGGCCCATCTGTACCTCATTGGGGTTAGGTTTCCAGTTTGCATCATGACCTAGAGACTTTGTACTTCAACCAGGTGAAAGAATTGTGTATGACAGGTTTTTAAGCATTACGGCTTGAAGGAGAGGAGGGTGATTTACTGTTGGTATTTTAGAGAGATGTAAAAGGAGTCACATAAAGTAAGGAGTAGATCACAGATATAGTGAGTCATTGTTTGGCCCGTCTAATCTCAGATATCAGTACACTTCAACACCTTGTGGATTAATGTCTTGTTCTGAGTGCACAAGTAAATCCGTGACTGGTTTATCAACTTAAAAAACGCAGATGGAATTTTACAGTGTGAGAAAATTTTGAAACTTATGTTCCCACCTACGTTAATGTTTTCTCATAGGAAATATCACAAGTATTGGCCTTAATGTATAATATTTTTAATGCTAACATCCTGAAACATAAAACAAATAAGCTAAAATTGAGTGCCGTGTCATCACAATCTAATTTCATTTTCATGCTAATATCCGGCTGCATGCCAGGAAGCATATATATATATATAGAATTCTTTCTTCTCCGAACGTCGTGTGATAGCCCATCGAGGCTCCACCAGATTCAAGAGCCCACTCTGGGAGGTGCTGCAGCTAACTTGGCATGCTTCCACAAATCACTCAATAGCGGGGGCTCGAGCACATCTGCGTGTTAGCACAGCTGTGCCTTATTACAGCCCACATTTAAAAAGACACGCTCACTTTGAAATGACGGAGTTATAAGCTTCGGAAAAAGATGGCCAGTAAATACAGATTAAGCTCTCAACCCTGGCTTCTTGATTTGTATCTACTTTTTTCCGGGGTAGAGAGCGAGTAGAGAGGCAGAGTCTGTCGCACAGCCATAGCGGTGATGCTGATGACTGGTGAGCCCCGCTTTCTCACTGGGGAACTAAGTCATATTTTCCCATGGCAGTAACTGTAGATTAGTATATTGTTAATTGATTTATTATGTTTTTAATACTGATTTTTCAGGCCTCATCAACATTTTTATATACTACCCAGGGCTATTAAGCAGAGGTTAAGGGGACTTCTCTACAAAAGAGTGTTCCTGGATAAATAAGTGAAGTGCTGAGCTGTCTGTTGGTCAGTTGAGAGGTGACAGTGAAGAAGCTTTGAAGAATGAATTTGGATTAATATATAACAAAGACCGCACCATTTTCAGGTCATGAAGGGTCAGCATAATAACAGCAATTTATTTACACACACAAACACTCACACACACGCACACACAAACATACACAAAACCATAGGCGCGGACATACACATACGTACATACACAAACATATATACAGCTGGGAAAAAACATTGTAAAATCCTAATATTAACATCTCTTCCTTTCATTTACAGTAACTCTATTTGATCCAGACCGCTGAGTAAATAATAATAAGAGGTTGGGTAAATAATGTCTAAAGCAATGATCCCATCCCACAAATAAACACTGTACCTAAAAGGGTATTTATGACCACAGCAGGGCCCTCCAGAATGCTTGAGAATGTGAACCACTGCCATTGCGATGCTCTCTTGTGCTTGGACAGATATTCTGACAAATTTTATGATCTTGTAAAATGCAAGTGGGACCGGGAGACGCGTGTGTGAGTGTGTGAACCCTTGTGTTAGCCCGCATCGCCCCCTGTGACCAATTCTGAAACATAGTGAGGGTGTGGATATTGAAATCATCTGCCATATAGAGGATCACCCACAGAAGTTATCCCCGACCAAACCAATCCCTCAGTACTGTTGACAGATTTTATGTCCTTGAGGGTTCCCACGGTCACTGAAAGTACTTAAAAGACAAGGATATATTTCCATCTATTTTAATGTTGGAATGGAAAAAGGAAAAGTCAGGGACATGTTATGTACTTGCAAGTCTTGCTGTATCAGTGTATCACTAATTGGAGCTCACTGGTTTTTACTTGACTCTCAAGTGATCAGGCAATGGTGAGTGAAATGTTTGCAACCTGGATCAAGAGCAGCCAGCCTAATAAAAGCTAAGCGACTTTACGATAGTCTATCCATTTTTTTATTTTTTATTGTTAACTGCCTTTAAAGTATCCATGACAGGAATGATTGGCAAGCTGGATCTTCTCAACAGCATGCCAAAGCCCTACAGTACTCTTTCAGTTGTAAAACTCATCGTAGGATATGTCATTCAGGCAGATAACATATTTTACAGTGTACATATTTTATATGTCATTGAGAAAGTGCAGGCAGATAGGGAGAGTCAGAAGAACTTGCCGTCCCGGCAGTGTAAATCATGGATACGGCCACGGCGACTCCCTATCGGAAAAGGGAGGTCGAGTAGAAACAGACTCTGGACTCAGGCCCATCTGGATTCATTAAAAGGGAAAACTCGGGGAAGAGGTGGACTTGAACGGCGTAATCGCAATCAAAGAAAGTCTCAATGTTTAAAAAGAACAACATTTTTCCTGTGTTCAAATAAACTGAAAAATGTGGGGCAGTCAGATTCCTTTACTGCCTCTATGCTGCCTGGCTATTACTGAGCCATAAAATATAAAGATAAACAGGATGGAAAGTAGGAGAAGGGGGATAGGTTCAGAGACGAGGAGATGGACTTATGGAGTTCTAACTTTGAATTGTGACAGCTAACTGGGGCCATGTGGAGTCCAACGGTGGTGCAATATTTTTCACAGAGAATGGGGAAGGGCCTTCAGACATATCATATCTCCTGGCCCTACTGGTTGGGGATGCGGTAAGGTTTTGCCTTGCAGGTTTTTGAGCAGTGACAGAAGGCCCTTGGTTATGGTCTCTCAAATGTAAAATCCAATGTGCTGTATTTGCTTGAACAAGATGCATAGCACACACACACACACACACACACATGCTCTCTCACTCACCCCGCCTTAAAGAACCATCTCTCTCTCTCTCTCTCTCATAGTTAATGCAGGCAAGTTAACAATTTGCTAGATACGTACTGGAATGATAAAACCTGGGAACTTCCTGCAGGTTCCTGCAAACTTTAAATCTAGGCCAAAAGAAACACGGTTAAGATGAGTCATATAGTGTGTCTCCCTCTGAAGCTCCGTCGGCAGTGGCAGTGATCAGGAAGGACCGGACATCGCGGAACAGCATCTCCTTGTCCTGGCTGGAGCCTGAGAGGCCCAATGGCATCATCCTGGACTACGAGGTCAAGTTCTATGAGAAGGTGAGAGCAGAACACTGTTAGGTCATCTGTTTTAACTGAAGGTTAAAATGTTACACAAGGGATCTGGCATGCTAAGAAAAAGAAGCTCCTGCATGCTGTTTAATTGTAGCAATGTTTCAACCTGGAAAGGTCTTTATCAGGTATACGCAGGTATAGGTCAGGTATACAGTGCAGTGTGTGTGAGCCATACCTGACAAATAATTTTCCAGGCCAAAACATTGAATTATTAGTTAATGAACTATTAAGTGTACTTGCTTTGAATACAGTCTGCAGGTCTACCTCCAGCACCTATGAAACGTTAAAACTTCTTGTCGTCTTGTGTTTCAAGTAAACGCATAAATTGTAATCCAAATGATGTGGTATTTTAATAGTGCTTTTTAGTTCTAATGTGTGAGGGCCTAGTCCTGTGTAGGCTGAGGCTGAGGAAGCTGGTGCAGACTTGTAGCAAGAGTTTTCACGCAAAGACTAAGAGCATGAAAAAAATCTTTACAGCAGAAACATTAGAGTGTGATAAACATTGTATAATGAAATACATTTTATTTTATTTTTATTTTATTTTTTGGAGAGGGCAGGGGGTTATGCATTCTTAGGCTACAAATACTTTGCTTTGATATAATAGAATATAATAAATTAAAATGATTTTCAAATCTATAGTAAATGCTAGCTAGAAATTTCTTTATTGTGTGTATCATTGCAGTATCATGTAATAAATACTGCTACATCTTTAGAATGCTATGATATTAGACATTTCTTTCGTTATTATTAAGTTCATTTTTCCATTTCATTGGCTGTCTCACAATGAGCATGCCATCGTGCAACGTTATAACGCATGTTGAAATTGAAGAACAACGTCTTCCTTGGTGGGCAGTTACTTTTCTGCATGGTGATGCTGTCAAGAGAAAGGGTAAAAGGCCAGCTTTAATGGGGCAAAGGTTTACTGTTAACAATAAATGTGTCTTCAAGGGCTCAGTGTGAAAATTAGCGCACAGCAACGTACTGGCCTTCTGTGGGCCGAGTGATGAATTGTTGGTGACATTTTAGTCTGAAATCAACAATGTGGATATTTTCAATCTGTGTAAGAAAAATGGCCCTTTTGAGCATGGTCAGAACCATTCTTTTTCTTATTCTGTGTTTTATTCTGGGAGGACACACTTCTTTGAGGAATACCTCAGTGAAGCTAGGTTGAAGCAAAAGGCATATTTACCAACAGCTCATACTGTTAGCAAAAAAATAAAAAAAACAAGTTTTAAAAAATAGTTGTTGGCAAGGACCCCGGTGCCCAAGTTTTTTCTTATCTTTAAGAATGCTTAGTCAGACTCCCACACTGTGCGAATGTCATGACTCTGCCATGAACCGCCTATTAGTGTAAGCAAAATCATTTTTTATTTTCTTTTCATCCTGTTGCAGGCAGGCTGTGCTGCCCATGTCTCTGGGTGGTACTGTAATACGCTTCGGTGTGAAATCTTTCATTAATTCATCCTATTTTTCTTGAGTCAACAGAAACAGAGTGAGCCAAAACAACAACAGTAACAAATAAAAAGTAATGTGATAAATGCAACAGCACGATAATAAAAATAATATATTGCTTATTTTAAGAACAGCAGAGACTGAATAAAGAGAAACAGAGGCTCCTACACACTGTTCAGCTGTACAGAAACAATTTGTTCTTTCTCAGGTATAGCCAGGTATAGGTCAGGTATACAGTATATATATATATATAAGCCATACCTGAAGAAAACATTTCAGGTCAAAATGTTGAACCATTCATGTTTAATGATGCATTTAGCTTGCTTTGGGAGAATTTAATAAAGTTTACAGATTTTGTCTTCATCAGTCTACTTCCACTAGATAATAGTCTGTTTCCAAAATGTAATAGCAACTGATAGCAAAACCACAGAGAAAAAATCTTTAAATCCAAGGTGAAACCTAATCCCTCCAGCTACTGGATGTTGTCCTGTAATTATAGACTATTTTGAGAATTTCCTCATGGTTGGAAAAACCAGAGACAAACAAAAGGCCAGGGGCATCCATTTTGTGCCTGTAGAGGTCTCTTGATTATAGACGTCCCTTGATTATACAACACAGGTGAAAGTATCGCAGTCTGACCAAAAGTACAGAAGTGTGTCTATAATGAATCATTGCTGTGTTCATTGTAGTAATTAGAAACCCCTTTTAAAAATAAGCACAGCCCAGTGCCCTCACAAACATTTGTAATGCTGTGATAAACGCAAATTTGTTTAAATGAAATATTAGTATCAATACAATGCTGTAGTTAATTAAAAATATATTGACGAAGTTGAATCTGAATCTAGAATTTGATGTCAGAAATGGGACTCTTTTATTGAGAAAGATGTCATCACTGTGAAATATGGAGCTGTATGAATTTTATTTTCCTTTTTTTTATTTGCACCTGGTGGCCTTGTAAAAATTGAGGGACATATGGATTCAAATGCATACCAGGACGAGGATTAGAATCGTGTGCCCGCTACTAAACAGCTCAAACGATGTTGAAAAAGGGATGTTTCTGAATTATTCTGATTCAAAACATGCACAAAGGTATACAAAGAAATTAGTAAGGTAAGACTGGGCTAGTCAGTGCAATTTCCAGACCACAGTTCAATCAAACATCTGTGGTCCGAACTCAAGAAAAATGTTCCCAAGTGAGAAGCAAGAAATCACAAGAAAACATTCTACTAATCCGAAAATCCCTCCCTTTCAGGGTCTGAACCTGAAAAGGATGAAAAAGACGATTGGAAATGTTTTTCAAAGTCAAAGAAGAATGCAAAAACAATTCTGATTGAGGGGACAAAAATGATTTCATGCATTTGATATATATGTGGGTGTCAAAGGAAAAACCGGAATAAATGAGTGGAGAAATACAAATGCAGATGCTTCCATACAGGTGTACCGCATGATACAATTAAGCAATTAACATCCTATCATGCTCTGTGACATGTTTGATCCCTACAGTGAGGGGGTTCAGTTTCTCTGATATGCTGTGGGGGGTCATTTTCCTGGCATGGTTTGGGTCCATTTAGAGGGAATGGTCACTGCAAATCAATACCAAGATATTCTGAGTGATCACCTTTGTCCTATGATGAAACATTTTTATTCTGATGGGAGTGGTCTCTTCCAGTATGACAGTGCCCCCACCCACAGGGCACAAGGAGTCACAGAATGGTTTGAGTATGAAAATGATGTGAATCATATTCTATGGTCTGCACAGTCCCCAGATCTCAACCCAATTGAACACATATCTGAGATTTTTGGACTGACGTGTTAGACAGCACTCTCCACCACCATCATCAAAACACCAAATGAGGGAATATATTTTGGAAGAATGCTGTTCCATCCCTCCAGTAGAGTTCCAGAGACTTGAATCTATGCCAAGGTGCATTGAAGCTGTTCTTCTAGCTTGTGGTGACACAACACCTTAATAACTTAATAAGACATTTTATGTTGGTTTTTCCTTTAATTTGTCTAATATATATATATATATATATATATATATATATATATATATATATATTGTTTTCCCTCTGCAATTACATGAAAAATATGCTGTTGCCTGGAGGTGTTTCGGTAATATTTTCATTGTTGACGAATGAGGAATGCATTAATTTCTCTAAACCCCGTATTTGTATTTGTTGCTATTTTTCAAGGGTTTGAATGAATTTTGGCACCAAGCAGGCCAGGGCAGGATTGTTCTAGGAGAGTCACAGGCTTTGACTTTAAATGAAGAATAATGGTTGTTCTAGTGATGGGAAAAAAAAAATTCTAAATATTGCAGGTCATGCAGATTTGTATTTTCTTCAAATTACAGTGTCCCAAAATTGGTTTAAAATGTATGGTTGTTTAACAATATGTAGAGAAATTTTAGTTGTTGATAAACAAAAAATGAAGTAGGTTTCAGTGGTTGCTCTGTTTTTATCTTATCTCACAGTAAGAAAAATAGAGACACAGGTCTTTTGTACTGTATCAGAGAGTGTTTATTTACGCTCTAACTTGGTGCAGAGAATGCTTTACATATTTTTTTCTCCTACAGACAGAGAAGTGAGATGCCTAGATTGCAACATTTTTATTGTCAAAGTAGCACATTAAATATATATTAGCTTCCTCTAGTTCTGTGCTCTTGTAAAAGTAACAATCGCATGCCTTGTTGAACCACATAGCAAGGGTTGATAAACTTTGGGACGTATAGTTAGGAAACCTTTGGCAGGAAGATTTTAGGCACGTTTGATTTTTTTGTGGTCACTTGAATTTGTAAGCAGGAAACTCTGACAATCTGTGAAAAGATCTGCAGATTAAATGTGGGAGCATGCCACCTAGGGCAGACAAATTGTTTTCATCTGACATGACATTGAGAACAAAAACCATTGACTTAAAAGTGAGCCCTTTTTTGTATGCACTTGAATGTGCACAAAGTACTCAATCTTGATTCAAGACTGCAGCCACTGTAGTGTAGTGTGGCAAGACAAAGACATGTTGCAGTTGCTATGGGCCAGGTTACATGTTTTCTCTGGGGATCACATGCTGAAAATATGAACATAAAATGTATGTATGAACATATGTATGCATGAACATATGAACATAAAAAAGTAAGATTTTGAAATGCAACAAAAGAAAAGAAAATTTAAATCAATGAAAACAATGAAACAATCTAACTATATCAGTTTGTAATATCACTAACTCTGACACCAGGGGCTTATAGCTTAGAAGTCTCTTGCTCATGTTTCGACTGTATCATCAGCTGTGGATTGGAATACGCAGTGGTGAGTCATAACTGTATTTGTCCCTTTGGATAGTCGGCTGGGGTTCCTTAGTATCAACTGCATCAGTTTCACACACATATCATAAGTTAATATAAATGTATGTAATTTAAATAAATAGAATATAGAATAAATAGAATAGTATAGTAAAACCTTATTCCTCCGATTAAAAAAGAAATTGAGAAAAGGCACATATCAGGAATGTATGAGCAAGCACATAAACCTTATAAACCTTATATTTGCTGTTTGAAAAATTAATGAACAATATGAAGTATATTTTTTTCATGATAAAGAAAGGCTCAATTACGTTGTATTATGTGTTGGATAAGTTTATTATTTCTATTTATTTGGCCTATATTTTCAATAAAATGCCCTGTATATGACAGACATCCACAATATATTTATACTTCTGAAATGAAATATAAATGTATTTCCCTTCAAGACATATTTAAGTTCATGCATCGGGTATCTGCTTACCTTATGTCAAAAGATCTCTAGCTGTTGTCAGTGACAGATGCTCCTTCCCATGCTTTGGCACTTTCTCTACCTGTTGAGTAGGCAATGTTTTCACTTATATTTGTGGTCGGGTGCATTACAGAAGTGAGTGTGTTTCAGCTGTGTAGCTCCTTCTGCAGACAAGGATGGCGTGACAGTGATGAAAGAGGAGAGTATACCTTGTGACACAGAAAGTGTCCTCTAGCAGTGTGGGAACTAGAATGTTTAACTCAGGGGTTGCAGGCTTGAGTTCCAGGTGGGGTACTGCTGTTGTACCTTTGAACAAGGTACTTAAAGTGAATTGCTTCAGTAAATATCCAGGTGCATATGTGATAGTATTTTTTTTTTAAGACCAGAAACAAAAGAGTAAGTTTATAAGCCTTGGTAAAGCTTATTTATTTGAATGTCAAAACGTATATCTATGTTTTTCTTCCCCGTGAAAACTGAAGCACTGATTTCAAACCTGATAATCTAGTAATTTAAAAAGTTTAGAGGTCAAATTATGTGTTAATGTTTTTTGTCTATCTCAATTACTCAAAATGAGAGGATATTCATTGCCGCCTCTAATGCCTTGTCAAATGCACAAAATAATCATTGGATATGAGAGTGAAAGCTTAAAATGTGATATTACACAGATGACTTTGTTTTTTAATGGGTTTAGCATTATTGCGAGCTATGCTGCTTCCTTATTTCCCCTCTTGATTTCTCACAGTCACAGGCACATCTGGAAATAATGCCATGGATGTAAAGATTTCCAGTAAATCTTCTGTTGTTTCACTGCTGGAAAGGTTCTCCACAGTGCAGTCCTTAAGAAAAAGCCATAAAAAATAGAGTTGGTAATTTATCATGACTAGCTGGCACCATCTCCAGGGCTCAAGGGTGCACTTGATTATAAACGCATATTTTTCATTTTTTTAATTTATTTATTTTTGCACAGTGGACTGACCTGACACTTTGAGTGAGAACTTCGCCTGGTATAAATGTGAGCTATCAGCATGTAGCAACTATAAACCTGGACCCTTTATACCTGAATGTCAGTATCATGTCAGCTTGTTTACTTTGCTTTTTTTCTGTGTGTGTGTGTGTGTGTATTTGGGTGTGTGTTTGTGTGCATGCGTGAATGTGTCTGTATCTGTATGTGTGTGTGTGTCTGTTCGTGTGTGTGCATGCGTGAATGTGTCTGTATCTGTATTTGTGTGTGTATGTGTGTGTGTGCATGTGTGTGTGTGTCTGTGTGTGTGTGTTCTGAAGCAGGAGCAAGAGACAAGTTATACTATCCTGAGGGCGAAAGGCACCAACGTTACTCTAAACGGGCTGAAACCGGACACCGTCTACCTGCTGCAGATACGCGCTCGCACTGCTGCTGGGTATGGAGCCAGCAGCCGCAAGTTTGAGTTTGAGACCAGTCCCGACTGTAAGCACCTCCAGCAGCACACTGTTTATTGTGTATTTACTTACGGAACTTATTTATTTATTTATTTTTTTTAATACCTATATCTAACCAAATCTAGGAAATCAAAGTTGTTAGAAAAGGCAAGGGATTGTGTAGCCAATCAGATGTAGGGTAGGATGAATATGTGGCCAAATTTACCAGTACCAGTTATTTTTTTTGTGTGTGTGGAAGTTTGACAGGGGCATTGTGGTGAAAGGGATAGTTCACTTTCTGTGATTTTATGATATTATTTAAGTTTTAGTGTATGGTTTCAATTGGCCCAGGCCATTTTTGTGTGTGATGAAGAATGTTTTGGAAGTTTTTGATGACTTGCCAGATTTACAATGGCTGGTATATAGGCATTAGGGGGTTTGTGGTCCCAAGCAAGAAAATGCACTTTAAGTAACTCCAAAGCAGCTTGTGCAGCAACATTCTATTTCCGGAGGCTGTACATATGTGCACATTATAGTGTTTATTCACAATTATAAACATTTTTAGTTTGTTCTTTTATTGTGCTCATACTTTCCTTGAGCTTAACAGCATCGGGTTGCATGTGCCATGTTCCAACTGAAAATAAGATTAAAGTAAATAAACTTGAAGAGTATTGAAATTGATGAATAATCATGTAATATACTCACATACAACCTCTGGAGGCATAACATCGCTGTGTAAGCTGCCATGGAGTTACTTTAAGTATAATGTTATTATTTTCTTTTTCTTTATATTTATATTTATATAAGAAGAACCAGTTTTTTCCCCTTGGGGTTGGGGGAAGTTGTGGGTGAGGGGTGGATATTTGGCTATTATCTGATATTGAGTAAGTCAAGCCTCTGTCCTCTTTCTCTCTAGCCTTCTCCATCTCCAGTGAGAACAGCCAGGTGGTGCTGATAGCCATTTCCTCGGCTGTAGCCATTATCCTCCTGTCGGTGGTGGTGTACCTGCTCCTGGGCAGGTCAGTGCTCAATCTGTTGGGATTCAACCACAGCTGGCATGAGGCACTTTATCTGGAAGACCCTTTTCAGTAGCGCTACTCACACATGCTATACTTGGGATCTCAAACACCTAGAAGGCCACATTGTTGGCTAGATCTTGGTCTGTTTCAGCAATTCAGTGGCACATTTTGGTAACTGATTGGCTAAAAGGCCTACATATCTTGTTTCCAAGGCCTACATTGAAGGCTGCTAACTGAAAGGAAGTTTAAAAAAAACAAAAAAAAAAACAGCTCTCCGGGACTGGTGTTTATCATATGCAAAATCACTCATGCACTTTGGTATGTAATTCACTCTGGTTTAGAGCATCTGTTAAATTAGCAGAATGTAATTTACCTCAATGGATTCCTGATTAGCTATTCCATAGCTTGTCCGTTTAACTGGATTTCTGTTGAGAACAGCATTCCTATTCCTATACATGGCTTGGTACATTATGTATTTTTTTATCTTCATTGTCCTGCTTTGTAAAATTAGTTGTAAGACAAACAGCATAAACAGCTGATTTTAACAGCCTTTACTGCTTAAATTATTTTAAGTTGCGCACATACAGCATGTAAAACAGTCATGCAAAACCTGTTATCTACACACAGCTGCTGTGTAGTTATTTCCATTAAAGTTATGATTTGATGTATAATTCTGTAGGTTCAAATCGACTTTATAGTGTTGCTTAACATCGTGTAATTCTCTTTGACCATTTTTACCTGCAGGTTTTGTGGGTACAGTAAATCAAAACACCCAGATGAAAAAAGACTTCCCTTTGGTAATGGCCACTGTAAGTGTATGCCTGTCTGTCTGCATGCATATGTGTCTTTCTTTCTTACATTATGTAAATCTGTATATGTCCCTAACTTAAATCAGTGTCAATTTAATATTTGACTTTTTCACTGTGAGACCAGTTCAAAACAACAATTATGTCAATGTTATATCTATATTAATTTACGCAGCTTTTTATTAACATTTTCTTGTTCAAAGAGCATCCAATCACTTATATGTACCAACGCAAATTTCGTGTACTATATTAAAATCCTATCCATACAATTTTGTGTGGTGTTGCCACTTGACTATAACCCCACACTCCACTCCCCTCCCCCCCCCCACTTGCATGCCCAAGTGGGTGTGATATAATCATGAAAACCTAACATGCATTCAACTATTCATCTTACAGTGAGACTTCCAGGGATCCGGACCTATGTGGACCCACACACTTACGAGGACCCAAGTCAGGCCATCCATGAATTTGCCAGAGAACTGGACGCCTCTTGCATAGCTATCGACAAGGTGGTCGGGGCAGGTACGACTACGAGCGGGGAACGCTTCTGTTCAATGCAGAGGCACATGCAGCGGATTGTTAACTTTGTTTTTGAAGTGACATTTACCTGGAACATCTATCATAAGAGGTGTGCCAGTCGGTGCAAAGGAAAATCAGTTAACACCTCACTGGGCGGTGTGTTCCAATTATCCGAACTCCTGCAGTGCTGTATAGTTCTTCACAGCGCCCGTCCGCACTGCCTGACTGGGTTTAATGGAGTGCGTGCCAGTGCAGCAAGGGAGCCTGGGAAACAACCTCCTGGGATATCAAATTTAACCCCCCGCAGTTCCCTCTAAATCAAGCACAATGAGTCCCTGTAGCCTGACGCTGGGGTAGATAATGTCACGCAATTCAAACCTCCAGTGAAAAAAAAAGAGTTATGCACTGAAATAAACAAAGGGAAGCATTCTCCAGAGTTATCTTTAAATAAACCGTAGGGCCATTATCTTAGCAAGTACATTTTACAAAAAATTTAACTTTAAATATATGTCATGAAGTATATTATTATCACTTAACATGCATAACTAACTGCACAATAAAATCTTCAGTGTTAATTCCAACTCCAACTGTTTAAATGAGTCCAATAGGTATGTTACTGAGCAATTAAATGTGCATTTTATTTAAATCATATTAGAGACAAGATAATTACAACTAAAGATAAATTAAATACATTTGAAAATACTTTCTAGGTAGTGTTTTCAGTGGATAAGACCAAACACAAACTGAGTCCCAGTGTCCCATGAGTGGTTTTGTAAATGACTGGTACATTAAACATTTTTGCTGGTTTTCATGTTATCATACTGTCATCCTAAGCGTTTTTCAAGCTGGCAACAGGAACTTGTCACATAGATACCAAGTACAATGATTTTTTGTTGGATGAATAATTCTCATTAATTCACAGTCTTAGCTCCTTGAAAAGAATTGATTACTTTTGAAGACAACAGAAATTACAGTTTCATTGCTGTTACATCAAGATGTTTTTTATATACTGTACTCACATCAAGATCCGCCCATCCATTATCTATACCCGCTTATCTTGGGCAGGGTTGCAGGGGGGTGCTGGAGCCTATCCCAGCTTGCATTGGGCGAGAGGCGGTATTCACATCCAGGTGTTTTTTTAAAATATCTAATACAAGATTGTGCCTCCTATTAAATATCAATAAACTCAGTTTAGCCTACATGGTTGAGAGTATGAGGATACGTGTGCTGCCCCTTATTTTGTATTCTCGCTAATCCTGCTTATTTGTTCTTCCCTCACAGGTGAGTTTGGGGAGGTGTGCAGCGGCCGTCTGAAGCAGCCCTCAAAGAAAGAGACCTGCGTGGCGATCAAAACCCTCAAGGCGGGATACACGGAAACACAGAGGCGGGACTTCCTGAGCGAGGCCAGCATCATGGGACAGTTTGACCACCCCAATATCATTAGGTTGGAGGGCGTGGTCACTCGCAGTAAGTGAAGTTACCAGCCACAGCACATCACCATTTTGATGCATAACTGTCTGAGCAATGAAATACAGACCCCCAAACAGACAAAACCCTCCCATACCCTCGGCCAGTAGAGCTCGTTGATGCTGTCACAGTCTGGATCCAATCTGAGACCGTGGGCCTCATCCATGCACTACAGCGTGGTGCCTTAACTGACTGAGCCACCCAGCAGCCCTTACAGAGACAATTTTAAAGTCTACACTGAGATCATGTTTTCTCCACAGGAAGATTGCTTCATATCCTTCATAATAATTGTTTAAAATATGAGTCATTTGAAAAATACTTTCTTTTAAAAAAGGAATTTCAATCTTTTAATCTTGATATGGCAATTCAAGAATGAGAATGAAATGATGGGAAGTCATCTGAAGGAAAGATACGACCTTTAACTTGCTACAACACCTGTCACACTTTTTTGGAAACCTTTTATCCGTCTGAACAGTTTTGATGGACCCAGGTATTAACATGCCTCTGAATGACTCCAAGTCGGTTCTCTTTCTCTTCAGTCTTCTTTTTTGTTTAACCCTAGCTGTGATCCTAGCAATGTCCTTCAGGAGGAAGGAATAGATATTGTTGCATCTAAAATGAGCACATGTTTACAATACATAAATCTTTCAATGTTTGGGATCCAAACTCATTATGCAGATTGTGCCTGATTTTAACACATGTGAGGGGGAGATTGAGCACTGCTTTGATTGGATGGAGGGCTCGCTCCACTTGACTACTGAGTCTGGGTGATTTATTGACTTATTACTTGGTCCTCGTTAATCACTGATCAACAGATACAGATGATCATGTATATATATATATATATATATATATATATATATATATATATATACAAACACAGTGCAGTCCAGTTACTTTTGATCCTCAAAAATGCAGGAACTATGTCTATAAATGGCTGTAATATATATAAGTGAGAGAAGGAGAGAAACATGTACTGTATCTCTGATGAAAAATAGGGAGTAGGACATGTCAGTGCTTTTAAGGAGTGGTAATGTTGAACCAAGTGCATGACCGTTTGGATGAAGAGCTATTATGATGCAGAGTGAATGATAAAATGACTTGACAAAGTGCAGGCTGAGTTGTAAGTCAACTCACACTCCCAGTCATGAACTCCCAAACCAGCCATGACGCTGTATGACTCTGATATACAATATCTATGGGATGCTTTCCTGAGGCCATTACTTTCACTACGTGATATTCCAAATATGTTTTCAATGAACATTTCACATCGCCCGTCAATATAAATCTGCCCATCCTGTAAATATATATTTATATACTTTTTTTTCATTAAATATATAGAGATGAAAGCTTCTTTAAAATGTGTTACATTAATGTGTTTAGGGTAAACTTTGAGATATAAAAATCAGTTTTTTATTGGTGTGTCAAATTGATTAATATTGCTGTGCAGGACAGCTGAGAAAGTGAAACCATTTGTCAGGAAAGCATACAGTATCATGACAATGCGAGCATTCATTTGTGTGATTTAAAGGCATTTTCCCCTACATTTTTAAGACAGGCCATCAATGAGGATCGAAATAAGATAGTGATGATAAAACCGGTAATTTATGTTCTTCAGCAACTGAGAGGGATTTCGCTGTTGGAGAGTGACAGTTGACCTTGAGGGTCATCTGAATCACTTTTACCTCACCTCATCCTTGAAGAAGTTTTTTGTGAAATGGCGTCTGCTGTAAAGTACTGTTACGACTGTGGACTTGCCTACACGTTGTCATGGGCGTCACACGAGAACCTCGAGCCGAAGAAGCAATGGACACCGTTGTCTGGAGGTGGTTGGCGAGGAGAGGATCAAATGATAGCCCAGATGTGTCAAAACCGCGAAGACTATCCCCGTTTGCGACAGCCTGGACTTGTTTAAAACAGGAACTATCAGTTTTACCATTCTGAAATACAGTGTTTGTTCCACCGCCCGTTAAAACCCAGGCCCATTTGCAGAAGGACTGTGCACTGGGGTGAACTCTATAAACTGTCTATGAAAGTAAAACACTGTCATTTAAAGGAGGGGTGTTTTACTCAGTACAGACACTTAATGCACAATAAAAAAATAGTCTATTTGCTGCATATTTATTCAGCTGTTTCAAAGCTTTTCAGTCATGAAATTCTTTTTTATGATTTGTATGTTAGCTAAAATAACAGTTTTTACAGACTCTGCAAACATGTTAGAAGACAGAATATGAATCAAAATGCAGTATAATAGATACTGTTTTCCCCTCCGGAGAGTTCATTCATTCAGTTTTTAGTACCAACATATGTCCAGCATATGAATGTAACAATGTCTTCAGACTCATGTGCTATACTTGTCTGGTTACAAATACTGTACTTGTTCAGCATATGCACAGTGCACACATACTGTGCAACACCAGTTACACCCAAGTACCAGCAAAGATACATTATGTCATATATTTGTTTCAATAAACCGCTAATTTATTACGTGTTCATATTTATTTTAATAATAACAACAACACTGCAACTACAATGACAATGAAAGAATTTATTATTTAGTCCATACCAATCGCAATAAGGCATGGGTAGGCATCAAATGCATATCTCCATGAAGCTTCCACTGTGGTGCCTTCACCTTAACCTGAAATCTATCAGTATTGGGGTGTTAGGTTGCATTCAAGTCTAATTTGTGTGTATTCACTGTTAAAGCAAAATTCTTAATGGAAGCTGTTTTGTCCAGTTTGGCTGAGACTAAATAAAACACATAACACATAATTTATCATTGCATAAATTTTGGGGAATTTGATAAATCTTTTCATCTATGATTATACGTACATTCAGTGATGAAAATACATAAAAAATAATTTGTCTCATATTAAGTCTGAGGCTTGTAAATCAATCAAATTCTTTTACTGCCCAGGTAAACCGGTCATGATCGTGACAGAATACATGGACAATGGATCCTTGGATAGCTTCTTGCGAGTGAGTGAAACCCGTTGTTAGGCTTAGCCAATAGCCACTGCCTCCATTGCTTCGTCTTCTCCATTTCTTTTCTCTTTTCCTATCATTGCATAACATTACATTTATTTGGCAGACGCTTTCATACAAAGCGACGTACAATAAGTGCATGAAGGTCATTGGAACAACTACAAAACACAGGTCCAATAAGGTACATACTCATTATGTAACAGTTATTCATAGCCATGAACACAGTAAGTCCAGTTCACTCAGTAAGCATAGGCTAGGTCAGAGAGTACTGTTAAGTGGAACTAGGAGGCATGGCAACAAGTTACAATATCAAGATAATGATACCTGTGCAATAAGTTCTGGATGGAGGTACACGTGATATGAAAGTGAAAATATCTCTATGTTATCAAGTGATTTCCTGCAAACATATCCTGCCTGTCTTGTGTTTTTGGGCTGTTTTCATTCGGTCACTTGTCTGACTGAGCATCCCTCCTTGCGACAGAGGCATGATGCCCAGTTCACGGTGATCCAGCTGGTGGGCATGCTGCGTGGCATCGCCTCGGGCATGAAGTACCTCTCGGACATGGGCTACGTCCACCGGGACCTGGCCGCCCGCAACATCCTGGTCAACAGCAACCTGGTGTGCAAGGTGTCCGATTTCGGCCTGTCCCGGGTGCTGGAGGACGACCCCGAGGCCGCCTACACAACAAGAGTCAGTACACCTCAACCTACTGTATGTGCCTAAATCATAGTAAATAACTCAGAGGCAGCCTCACCGTTCAGAAGAATGGGTGTGAAGCGTTAAGTTGCATAGTTAATTACCATAAGACTGGTAAGATTGTCACTGATGCAAAAACAGATTTGTAGAACCACTTTGTAAAAATCACGGTAGGTTGTGATACTTTATTTATTTAACCACAGTAAGTCCACACAAATGTGCTATCTGAATATGTATTCTTAGGCAAACATGAAATTCTATACTGCAACAAAAATCTGGCAAACAACAGGTTGCCATTTGGAAAAAAAAAACTGTTATTAGATATTAAACACACTGTGAATATAAACCACTAGAAATTGCACAAACACACAAGTTTGATGTTCCAGTCTTTTGTAAACAACTGCTCGACAAGCATCTTTTTGTAAACAGTCGCTCAACTGAGTCCTGTCGGTGCTCTCATCAGATCGTTGGGGTACTGGTTGTGTTTGAGCACATATTGGGAGAGGGAAGAAAATTTGTTTGCTTCTGGCCTTGCTTTGACTCGACTGTGAATTTGTAACACACTGAGCAAGGCTGTGACGTTAACCACAGGCCCTCATCCACACACTATACCTCCATTGTCCTGTCACTCTAAGCCCTCCTGGACTGTGTTAATGACCTCATATGCTGATGTGTGCTGCTTTGTATACTTAGTTTACTGTACTGCACGTCCAGAATGTAGCAGACCCAAAATGAGTAAATAAATAAGACCATTTCAGGAAATGCCCATATGTGATTGAGTACTGAAAATATGTGACTTCACTCTTCTGAGCAAAAGTTTAGCAGAAGGTCACTGCTCATGAGAATTATTTTCAGTCAATGAATGCAGAAGTTCTCAAATGTTGTTCACGCATGCTTAAGTCAGACAGGACATGTTCTAGATGTCAATTCTAAATAGGCGTATAAACTTTGAAGATGTTGTTCAGCTTATATTATATATCATTATATATCTTTAGACTTTTTGTGGTGTGTTCATAAAACCCACCACATATTCAATTAAGACTTCAAAATAAGAGTGATTATACTCATTGGTTGTTTTATTATGATACTAGACACTGTCTAGACTGCATTTATGTTAAAAGTTGAGTCTTATTTAAAATGGTAGTGTTCTGGTTAGTAATGTCCCACAAGGTTATCCACAGCAAAGTGGAGTTCAGTCTCACAGTTACGACATCATCAAGCCTGTCAGTTTCTTACCCACTTCCATCAAGTACCAGCAGTGAGTTCTCAGGATGATCCTTGGTGAGAAAGCTGAATTTTACATCAATTAGGAGTAATCTCTCTACCCGCAGAGCTCTGGCTTTTTTTTCTGATCCCACAGGGGATGACTGCACACTAGTTTATTTTTTCGAAGCCTGTGTGTTTAGAGAAAGTGGAGCAGGAGTTGTGTGACTTGGCCGTGGACACGATTAGCTTTGGCTCTCTACTCTCCCTTGCAAGCGCTGGGGCTGGAACACAGAGAAACTCCTGCAGTCTGATAGACACCCCCTGAACGGGCATGCATACAGGCCCCATCCTGCGAGAAAACACTGGAGATGAAACAAAGGGACACATAACTGAGGACTGGTTCCAGTTTACTGTGGTTTAACTCTTTACACTATGCACTGTTCACATTTGCTTTTGTAATTGGGAGGTCCATTCAGTTTTGTGCCAAACAGCAATTAATACATGCTATCTGCTCTTCTTTTCTAGATCAAGTCCTGAATTTGATGAGTCATACAGTATACTCTATTTATTATAAAGGAAATTTGAAATCTGAGCTATTCCTAGCAGTCTCTTCATTTTTGGCAGTGAAAAGCATGTGTTTGTATAATTTTAAACCATATTACAGTTGTAAACCGTATTGATGGAATGGTGCTTTATGGTGAAATAAAAAAAATACATGAAAGAATGGGTAAAATACATACAAAGTTAAATGAAAAATATAAAACTTCAATGATGTATTTGCCTTTTTAATGTGTTCTAGGGAGGTAAAATTCCAATCAGGTGGACTGCGCCAGAAGCCATTGCCTACCGGAAGTTCACCTCAGCCAGTGATGCCTGGAGTTACGGCATTGTGGTGTGGGAGGTGATGTCCTATGGAGAGAGGCCTTACTGGGAAATGTCCAATCAGGATGTAAGTGTTTGGAAAGTCCAATCAGGGTGTGTATTATCCAATGTAAATGAAATGGGCTGTGTCATGACATAGACGCTACCTCCAAAGGCTTTGGAAACAGAGGCTAAAGGCCACTGCCTACTTAGGTAATACAGTAGAAGGCAGCTTCCTTTAGATACAGCTGCCTTTGTAGGCATTAGGGTAATCTCTCCCAAATGGAACTGCTTATCAAGGTAGCGTCTACATCACTTTTCCTTTGGGCATTGCACTTGAGAGCCGATTTTTACGCTACAGAGGGATTACTGAGTGAATAAACAAAACAAAAGCAAGCGTATAGAAAGCTCTGTGAGTTGTGAAACATTCAACATTTTACTCAAATATAAAACATAAAGGTCCAGAGGTTCTAAGCCTTTTAGGACTAGTTTCAGGCGCAGATAGGGTCCATTTTTACATTAAATTTCTCTGCTTCTAAAGAGCAGGTGCAAATCAAGGTGCAAGCAAGATGGAGACAACGCAATCATTTGTGTTAGAAAATATTGGCTAACGTTACAAAAGCAGCCATGACAAAGCTATCAAAAATCATGGAAAAATGAAAAAAGTGGTAGAAATCACAGAGTGTTTGGATAAAAAAATGACTTATTAAATTCACCAGTAGATCACATGCATGGCAGTGGGAAATGACTGAAATAACCTGAGCAACTGTAGTGACAGTTAGAAGTGCTTTACGTTTCAACAAGTTGGGGAGTTGCCATTAGTAAAAAGTCTGTCCATCACACGAAGAACAGGCTTTTGGCTTGTTAGAAACAAAGCATGTTCTAATTGCATTGCTAAAATATATATTTTTTTAAATGGTTACCGTTGTACCTACATTGCAAGGTTTGAGTCTTTGATGGAATGTTAAGTTAAACATTTCTGTAGCTCCAGAAAGAGTGAGCAGTACCAAGACTGTTGACAAGGGCCGTCAGACATTTTATTGCAATAAGTGACTGCAGGCTTCATTACAGTCACCATTCAAGACTTCCAAAAAATCATGGAAAGCACTAAAACAATAACCATAATCATGGAATTTGTGATGTCTGTGACTTCTGTGACAAATACCTAGCCGCTGAAATTACTCTCCTGAAAGTTTTTGAAAAATAAACGATGTCCTAGAAACTCCCACACAACGTTCCCGTTCCATCCCGGCAATAGTCAAGCTCCTTGCAACACTACACTATGACAGTCTGCATTTTGTTGTGCACTGTCCGTAATGCTGGATATGCTCTTATGGCACACCAGCAGATGCATTAATTTCCCCACATCCAACAAAGATATCCAGTGTACTAAAAATAAGTTAACTGCGCCTTTTAAGCTCTGCTTCACATGCAAAATGCATTTAGAAGACATTCCAATTTGCTGATGGCATGATTAGCTGTAGCCTTAGTAAATAAGACATTAATTTCACACAGACTGCGAGTGCCCCAACATACCCTCATCAGGCCACAATTTTCCTTGCGAGTGTTATGTACGTAAATCAGGCCCATCATTTTCTACTATATTACATCGCTGATTCACTGTGCTGTACTTGTAAACGACCTCCTAGTGTCCCTGACCGATCATGGTGGTGATACTGTTTGCCATTATTGAATGGGAATTGACATTTTTACGGGCAAATATTTATGGGATATCCTACCTGGCAAAGGACATATCTGATGCTACGCTCTAATATGGCCAAAATAAAGTACCTTAGTAGGCAACATTTTGTGGCTTGTAAGTCAGCGTTTTGATAAAATGGAACACTGCCAATATTTTCTGATCTTCCTACAGGAAATGAACAGCAGATGAGATGAATACAGCAGTGTGAACAGAGCAATTATTTTTACAACACTTATTGTTAATATGTATATTCGGAATACCTGTTCAATACAGAAACAACTCTGCACTGAATTGATTTTTTTTGATGATCAATTGTTAAATATGCACTCCGTATATACTCATAGCTCTTTCTCCAATAATAAATTATTTTGTACTATGTGGTTTTTGAAGAGACTTTCACTCTTCAAACAGCACAAGACAATTAAGACAATATACAGAAGTACTCCACAGAGCTTTTAAAATAAAATCATTTTCGTTATTGTACACGATGCAATAATCATTTTTCATTAAAATTACTATTACTGTTTAGCATCTATGTATTCATATGTGTACACCGTAGCTTGGCTGCAGTCCTTGGGAACAAACAAAAAATATCTTTATTTAAAAAATAGCTGCATTTAAATGACATAATCGTCAATTCGTTTTCTGCTCACGCAGGTGATCAAGGCAGTGGACGAGGGGTACCGCCTGCCCCCTCCTATGGACTGCCCTGCAGCCCTGTACCAGCTGATGCTCGATTGCTGGCAGAAAGACCGCAACAACCGGCCCAAGTTTGACCACATAGTAAGCATCCTGGACAAGCTGATCCGGAACCCCAGCAGCCTGAAGATCATCGCCAACGCCCCCAGGTAGGCCACCGCCCACGAGCCACAGGGGGAACAAATGGGGGTACATGCTGTCCACCCAAATCACATTCCAACTTTTTCTACTTTTGGTTCCTGGCACATCCTGCTTACTGGCAACCGTCTTTTTCCACTGAACTGTAATGAGGGAAAATGGCTTGGTGCTTCCCCAAGACTCATCTATCCAGCCTTATGGCTTTTTTGCCACGTTGCCATTCTGCAAACAGCTGGACTCCTTTAATCATGCTCTGCAATGACAATGATCTATATAAAGGGTATGATATTTGAACTGGATCATTTATTATAAATTAACAGAATTACAGAATTATCCTCAGACAGACGGTGATTGTCAGAAGCAATTAGTCATAATGTCTTCCTGTTTTCTAAATGTTGGTTTTGGAAAAGGTACACTGTGTCTTGTCATTCTTCTCTGTCTGCTATCCAGAACTCATCTCATGCTTTCCCTTCTGTCTCCTGCTTTTATTCCCTTTGCTTTAATAAAACTTGAATCCAGGAAATTGCAGACAAAGTTCTTTTCACTTTTGTGTGGGTAGTGTAACGGAGAGCCTTCATGGTGAAGACACGGAGGTGCATTAATGGTGACTAATGATTTCTTAAGAACGTGAAAATGAGTCCCTGGGAGTTTGCTTGTAGTTTTCCTGATGGGCTTTTAACAGGATAGGCCCGGGAGCCAGGGTCTTGATTTATAGCCTGCATTAACTGGTGCAGACAGGCTCTCAGCTGGACCTCAGCTGCAACTGCACATGGCCCTTTGGACCCTGTTTGCCCTGTATGGTAGGGAAGCGGAACTCCGGAAACACCCCCCCCCCCCCCCCCTTTGGAAATAGGAGTGGCACACCGGCCCTATAGCCCTTCAAGGTTGTCCAATCTGGTGGAGAATGTGGGGACTCCCAGAGATAGATTTGTCCATGACAGAGCAGCCCAGATGTCTTTTCCTTGGAGGAACAGGGCCAGCTTCTCCCACACCTTCCTCCTAGACTTCCCAGGAAGACTTAAGAACATGATACAACACAGCCATGGTTATTCAAAGGTCATCCTGCAAATGGAAAAAAAGAACCAAGAGAAAAATAGCACAAACAAATGTGTGGCCAGAACTCAAAATACAATGCATGCAGACATGGTGAAGAGGTTTAGTTGTTGTGTGACCAAACATTAGAATGGGCAAGACTTAGTAGTATGGTTGTTGGTGCCAGACATAGTTGTTCCAGCATCTCATAAACAGCTGTTCTCCTGGGATTTTCATGCACTCCAGTCTCTAGAACTTATAGAGAGATGGTTTAATAAACAAAAAACATTCAATGAGCATCAGGTCTGTGTGCAAAGACACCTTGGCACCTAATGAGAGAAATCCGAGGACAATGGGCAGATTCAATGTTCAAATGTCAGACCTTGAAATGGATGGCCTACAGCAGCAGAAGACCATGCCTGGTTCTACTCCTGACAGCTAAGAACAGGAAGATGAAGCGACGTTGGGCATGTGATCACCAAAACTGGAAGGCAGGAAAGGCATTGTTTCATCTGACAAATCTCCATTTTTGCTGGGGAATGCAGATGGTAGGATCAAAATTTGGCATAAACAGCAGGAATCCATGGATTCATCCTGCCTTTCATCCTGGTGCAGGCTGGTGGTGGCGGAGTACTCATTAGAACTCATTGATATTGACTGAGTATAATTTTAATGCCACAGCATGCCAACGCTTTGTTGCTGACCATGTGCAGCCACAGTCTTTTTGCGGTCATCTTTACAGCTGCAGTCTACCCTTTTTGACTGGATACTTCCAGCAGGATAGTGTGCCATAATTCAAAGCATGTATCCTCTCATGCTGGTTCCTGCACAGTCCCCTCTTTTCAATCCAGTAGGGCTCCTTTGGGATGAGGTTGTATGGGAGGTTCACAGGACGAACGTGTGGCCAGAACACCTGCTGGAACTGAAGCAATAGAGTTTGCATGCTCCAGATTCCCTCAGAAATGTTTCCAGCACCTTGTTGAGTCCATATTGGAAAATATTATGGTGCCCTGAAATAGGGGGCTATACATAAAAAGTGCTGTAATTTCTACATGGTGAAACCAAATTGTATAAAAATTTGTTTCATTATGAATTTAAAATTGTATAGTACAGAGTCAAATCGAGAAGAACGTGTGTTTGTCTCAAACATTATAGAACTCACAATGTATATATGTACAGAGAGAGAGAGAAATAGTTCTGGGATCTGAAATATTGCAGCTCAGTTGCACCTGAGACTACAAAGATAGATTCTTTTTTCTTGTTCTCCATGTATTTTTTTATTAATGTCAGTCATACGGTTAGATTTCACTGCTACTTCTCAAAAGAAAACACAAAGGAAGACACGAGTGGAGCAATACCAAGAAACAGAGTCATCCAGAGTTCACCTCTAAGGTGTGCTGCTTAAGAAAGTTATTTTTATTGTAGGTTTTCAATCATTATGCCTGGTAAAACAACCTGGAGTTTTGCTTCTGTGCTGTTTGAATAGCCAAGAATGAAAGTTATGTAGCTCCTTATACAAATCCCTAAGCGCGCTGAATGGTTGCTTTATATTCCTTCATATTATTTTCACCTTATTCACTCTTTGATGTAATAAGTGAAGATTTTCACCTTGTTTTTCAGAGATTTTGGTCTATATATAATAACAAACAGAGCACAGAGGCCTGCAAACACATTGGTTTAATATTGATTTCAATGGTTCTCTGACATTCGTTTTATTATATTTTTTCTGCTGAAGGAAACACTGTAGCTTTATTTCTCCCAGGACCTGCATCATCTGCAGTGTTCCTGATGGGTACTTGGACTCTATCCCTCCTCCACTGAATTCTGTGTGTCAGCAATAACTGTAGCTGCAGTACTTACTGGTCAGCACTGCTGTAGCACCTGCAAAACGGTGTTGCCTGGATTCTCACCAAGACAAAAACAAAGAAAGAGAAATTTTATCACTCCCATCCTTGTTTGTCATTACAGACCGCTGGTTAAATGTAAAATCAGTTGTGGAATTAGATTCTGTGTATTCTTTAGTTACTTTAAACCCCTTCCAGAGGGGAAGCTAAATTGTATGGGCCCAAGACCTAAATGTTCCTGCCGCCTTATTTATTTTATGATGGTCATTTAGCCATGCAGGTTTGTCAATCTTTTTTGGCCGAACATGTATGGATTAAGAAAAACCTGTTGTGGTCATTTATAAATTCATAAAAAGATCTCCACTGTGTGATTTTCAGTTAAGGTTTGGATTTCAATATTTCAGCATAGTGCTTTCATCAATGAAATGGCAACCTTATGTACCCAAGTTCTAAAATATTACCACAGGTTCAGTTTCTCCCCTGGTTTGAGATTTCTGACTATGGCAACCTTAAACTATATACAGATGGCAGAACTCTGTTGTTGTCTGGACACACCGTGAGTTTATTCTGTTTTTATCTCATGTCCCCCCGTCTGTGGTGGTTATTTCACGTCATAACCTGTGCCCATCTCCCCCTTCTGACTAATAAGGGTAAATAGTAATTATGGAGCAGTCATGTGAACATGTCAGTTTTCAATGGTCAAACATTACAATAGATGACAAATCCAGTTGTTTCATTTGGAATTCATGGAGTACTGCCAAGATATGGTATGAAGCCCTTTCTATCAGCAGTGTGTGAATCACCTAGTGACTTTCTCTGTAATAACATTTTTACATCTGACATGAATCACCATCTTCAGAGCTCAATTTTTGTGGTCAAACACAACGTGAGAATTTTGTGGTGGTCAGCGCAGTCAGTCGGAAAAACTCCTGAGCCATCGACTAAAGGTCGGCCCCGGTCGAAAAAGCCATTGGCTTACAAGACGGTTTTCTGAAGAATTTCCTTTACTATGAGCTATAGGATAAATGGCTGTTGTATTCTCTGAGATTCAACAAAATCTCTAATCTTAAATTAAAGTTACTCAAACTTGCTATGGAACCATCCACTTAATTTACCAGCTGTTGTCTTGGCATGGACTGTGTCTTCACTCAATAACATTACAAGGACACCATCTTAATTTTGTCTGCTATCGGTTTTAATATGACTATGATTTAACGCAATCCATGATTCTTAACACTGTCCATCTTTTTCTTCCCTGACAGCCCAGAAAACATGCTCTTGGACAGGACGGGTGCTGACATTGCCACTTTTTGCTCCATGGGTGACTGGCTAGAGAGCATGCAGACGTTGCCTTGCAAGGACATCTTCAACGGGGCCAGCTACAGCTCCTGCAACACCCTGGCCAAGACCTCTACAGAGTAAGACACCCTTTATTTCACAATTTTGTAAGAAATTGTTATTCTCTGATTCCTGTTACCACATTACCAAAAAGAGCCACATGACCACTAGAATGGAGAACACATGTGCATGCAAGAACTTGACTGTCCTATAAGAATCCGGCACTTTCTTTGCGTGTTTGAAGCAAAACAGGGAATGAGGGAATGTATATCTTGTGGCAGGAATAAGACAATGGTTTCTACTGTCCTGATAATTTATTCCTTAAAAGTCATTGTCATTTATAGTCGTTAAAATAACAGGTGTGCTGCCTTCTCACTGCGAGAATGGTCATGGACTTTGTTTTAATTAGTTTTCATGTGGAGCAGGCTTCTAACTTTGTGTCACTGCAAGACTCCTGAAAGTATGTCAGCTCTTCTAAAACCGAGAAAAAAGGAGTCTGTTATAGCTGTGGGTGTGTGTGTGCGTGGATGTGTTATTCATTTCAGCCTTTAATCCAAAGACTCTTGTATTGTAAATTGTTTGAATCTCTCTCCTGGCTTTTTTTTTTTTAACCCGTAAATGTAGATATGGAATGAGTGGGCAGTAAGAGCATTACTCACAACTGTTTCTTCAGTTTAGTCAAAAGTCCTCCTTTACTCAAGCTGTCATTGTGCGAGTGATCTGTGCTCCAGACAGCGATCTCAGAGACACCCAGGCCGATTTTTAGGCAGTCTGTTTACATGGGCGTGTTCTGTGGTGTGCCATTTCGAACTGATTTGAGATCAGACAAAAAACACAAACGAGCAAAGTATGGTTACTCTCGGTATGCCTCAGTTCTGCCTGCTGCCGACACCCTGATTTACTACCCATAGCTTTACATGAAGGATGTTTGCAAACGTGCCTCCGAGAAACCTCACAGTCGCAGATTCCGGTAAATTCTGAAAAGTGGCAGCTGTGTTTTGATTTTAACCAGTAATGACTGTGTCTTTGCCAACATATAGACAGGAATGAGGGAGTGGGGGGGATAGTGGTAGACATCACAGAAATTAAACAGCAGTCCTGACAGACTGTACCAACTGGGAACAGGTTTTTAGTACATTGAAGCTGGCAGGTTCTATGGCTATGGAACATATTCCCTTCACATAAGCCGCTAATAATAAGCATGTCTCCCCACTCCATTGTGTTGACTTGCGCTAATGGGATATGCTGTATCGCGGCATGCCATCATTTTCCCTGGAGACAATCTGTTCCATTTAATTAAGAAGGCATTTAATAGTACAAATAATTAGCTGGTTATAATCAAGAAGATCAAAGCTGTGGACTTTGCGCAGCTGCTCTGTTTTAGACTAGTGCCTGGTCAGAGGATCCATGCGCAGGGCAACAAACTATTAAAAAAAGACCACATCATAAGCTTTTTGCTCTGATATAATGAATTACATGAAAACAGTAGAGTACCTCCTAAATTAGCCCGTATATGGTTTCTGATGTTTACATCATCATATCATTCCAGACCAGATGCAAAAAATATTGAATTGTCAGGATGAAAAAACGATTTAAAAAAAATGTAAAAGTTACCCGGTGCCTCTGATATGGAAATACACTTTTTATGATGTGTATGATCACCCCATGAATGACAGTCCAATGATGTATCCTACAGGAAACTTTGTATTCAGAGTAAACTCTCTGTGTTTTTTCCCCGAGCCAGCAATAAATGCATTCGTATAGCTGTGCAGCGATCTCTTTCACCTCGGCATGTATCTCTGTTATGCTATGTGGTTGATAGTCTATAAACACAGTACACCACAACAACAGATGCTGGAAAGATTGACAGTTGTGTAAAGGGGATAAAACCTGGTGGTCCTGCTGTGATCACCAGTGTCTTTCCTCTTAACATCCTGTTTGTCAGTGGGGGAAACACCGATGGTGTGACTCCAGCTGCATAGCTTTGCAACCAGGATGGAGAGAGCGGAGGACACGGCCGCAGTGTGTGGAACTGTAATCTGTTTCGTGTTAGTCTCGTATTTCCCAGACCACCCTCCTGTAAACAGGTGGGTTGCACGGAGCTGTTTGAGTTATATTGCTGTGGCAGTTCTATCTGTTTGAAAACATTAGTTTCAAACAGTTTAGTTTAGTTTCAAAGGGCCTTGTTCGCAAACCTTTTCATCTTACTTTCGTTCTTAAGAAAAATTCCTATGAAAAACAGACATGAAGGATGCGGAGACCATCATTTTTTGTGTATCCCAGGTGTATCAGATGAGGAATGCGGGTTGTTTGTAAATTTGATTCATGTGCCTGTTCATGTTGATTAGCATAAGGAACCACCCAGGCAATCTCATAAAAGGCATGCTGACTTCGGGCCAATGTGAAAACATAAGCCAGTCATTGCTCTCCGCAAACATATCTGCGTGGTCCTTAAAGACGCGCTATGTCTGTCAATAGGGCGCTGCAGGACTAAATTCCACTTCTGGGTGGTTTTGGAACGTACATTCTCAGATTTTCCAAGCTAAATATTGCATTCTGTCGGAGGTTGTCAGTGGTATAAACTGGATCTTTTTTAAAGGACTATAGCTTCCATGATGTGACAGTCATTTGTGAAATGCATTATTCTTGAGTTAATTAGACACACATTTTAAGAGAACTACATTTTTTTTCATATTTCTATTCATTGGAGAAAGGAGTTAAGTTGGGATAGACTACAGTATTGGAATCCATAGAAACTTACTTTTAAAATGCACTGTTTGTCAGTGTTTATTTTGTCTGGCAGTTTTTTATTTATTTTTTTTATTTTTTATTCTGTGACATCATTCTCTGATATGCAGGATGTGTAAAATAGTTCTGTGCTATGATGCTGTTGGTGTGCATAGGCCAGTGATCTTGGTAAATGAGCTTGTATCACTGTCATTCTAAAGGTTTACTTTGTCCTTAGAATCTACCTGGCTGAGGTAAGGCCTGCAGCCACTTGCCCTGAATGGGAGACGGCCATGGGAATCACAACACTTTAACTCCAGAGGGTGGGTCTGGCCACTGCTTACCGTGAGCTGGCTGCAAGGTTGCCACAGTCAAGCTCATGCAAGCCTCGCCTATTCTAATCTAGATGTGCTTACACTAATACGCTTTGAAAATTTCAATTGCTTCCAAAGACAAAGCTGCAATAGTTTTTTTTTTTCCGAGTAATACCTAATCTCATAGTCTGCGGCAATGTGGTTCATATTATGCACTAACACTCGTCACATGCACAATTCTGGGGTCCTGGGATCTAAAGTGACTCAGGGAGAGGGTTGTGGCCCACGGTTTCCTATTGAAGTGCATGGGATGAATGCCTCCATGTGGTAAGTTTGGAGGGCTTTTTTTGTCCATAAATAAACGCTTCTGTCACTGTTTGCATGGAAGTAATTTAACAAATGTCCCTTATTTTGTTCCATATTTTATTCCATTTTAGGAGCATACATGTGCCAGGGCTATTCCACTCTTATTAAAGAAGTCTTTGCCGAGCTACCATTAGAATCATTGTATGTCCAAGAACTTTGAAGCCATTCCAAACTGATGACATTTACACGCAATGGAAAAATGTATTACAACAAACCTAAATAAAATTTAAAATGTGCTTCAACAATTCACTCAAGGATATATTGCATTGCCCTGTCCTCAAAAACCAGAGCTACAAACAAAATCCAATGCAGTTTTTGTGTGAGAATCACCACAGAAAATAGGAGAATGTGCATTGGAGCCATATTGACAATTTTATTTTTGACCATACAAAGCTCGACAGTATAGATTACATGTTTTCATAACTTTTTTAAATTATATTTATAATGATATTATTATATTTAGTGTTTCCAGTTTCACGGATCTAATTGTTAAACATAAAATCAGACAGCTTATCCTTTGTGTCTTTACAAAAATTCTGGATAAGACAACACTTGGCATGAATTAATTTTCTGTGGAAAAAAGCCTAGGGATAATAATCCAACAAAGACTTTTTTTATTAGCAGTTCGTTGGAACAAAGCAAACCCATACTTTTCGTACATTAAGGGGGTGGCGGGGTGAATTATGTTTAATTACAATTACCAATGATTTTTTTAAATAATTTTTTTCTGAGTAATCCAAATTTTGAGTTTATCTCAAACTATTATTATGGCTCACTCTTCGTGTTGGCTTTAAGATAAAATTAATACAGTAATGACATGGACAGGAAGCACCTTATTGTAGATCGACACTTATACTCTGAGATACTTACAGTAATAAATATTTTCCAAGGTATTTCCAGGCCTGATCCTTGAGTGAAACACTCCTACAGGTTTTCCCAGCTCTCTTATGTTCTGTTTGGGTCAAATTGACCCCCTTATGAACTTTTAGTAAAGAAGGAATTACACTTTCAAGAAATATATTTCATAATCAGTGACTAAGCCAGTGTCAGTTTTTTTTGTTTTTTTTTTGTCTTTCTATTTTTTGTTCATCATCTCTATTTGCTTTGTGTAATTTTGGATTCATGGTTTCTTTGAATACAATAAGATAAACATAATAAAAACATGGAGGATGTCAGTTCCCAAAAATAAATATCAATATTTATAGCATGAAAACCTTTCATTTTATTTTTCATGGATAGGCTAGACATGATATATGCCTCCCTTTGCCTACATTATATTGGATTTTTAAAAATATAAATCACATCTTCATCACAAATTAATGACACTCTCATTGTCAAATGTGGTCTAGCAGAGGTAATCCAACGATATACCTCTATATTTTTTGATGATATATATGGACTGTTATTTGTATTAATTTTATTTCTTCTTTGCTTTAAAATCCCAATAATGTCCTTGGCATATTGTATCCAGCTGCTAATAAAGACAACACAAGGGTTAAATGATTAGTTGGGGATTTCTGTAATTTATTGTCTCGGTTATAATTTTTTACATACAATATATGTCAGCAGAGATACTTGTAGGTTTTTTTAAATAACTGTGTAGCTAATGGTTAAATTCAATTCCCACATACACTCCCAGTGTGTGCACATATTTTAAAACTGAACAGACCTGTAAATTACACCTTCTCTGCTTCAGAAATGCATGGCCTGTATTGGCCTGTGCAAGAGTCTTTAGTATGAATGTTTCATTATTTTAATAGTAATATTCAGATTTTTTCACGTTCATATCCTTGACTCAAGGCTGAGTCACTGGAGGATTGCCTCAATGTAGCATCTACCATAGATGCATCGATGCTAAATAATCTAACTGTCTTTGTTCATCATTGGCATAACATTTTTCATGAATGGGCATCTTTAGCCTGGCAGCCTAACAGTGCCATTTCTTCTATGCTATAGAATAGCAGCATCACTATTATGCAGCATGTTACCTTTCGCTCACATAGACTCTCTTATTCTGGTTTCCAGGGACTTCAAACAGGTTGGCGTGACGATCCTAGGTCCACAGAAGAAGATTGTGAGCAGTATCACGGCGCTTGAAACACACGCAAAGAATGGCCCGGTTCCCGTCTGAACGTATGTACAGAGAAACCATTGTCTCCGCCGCGTCAAAAAGACGAGAATTCAACAAAGGGGGAGAGGGAGGGGTGGGGCGGGTGGGGGGATAGGATGGTACAAATTGAAAATGCTGAGATGAAATGACAAAGTCAGAGGCAACATCTCGGGAGAGCAAAGAAGGACAGGGACTCTGGGGGGCTGGTGGTGTACGAGAAGAAAACAGCTTTCTGCTGATGATGGGTTGCCGTATAAAGGATTAAAGACAGCAAGACATTACTCTGAGGATCAGAAAGCCCCTTTCAGCACCATGGGCTGGGAGCGGGGTATTTCTATGGTTCCTGGAAGTGCCCAAGAAGCAAAGAGGACTTGGCATTTGTGCGAGCATTAGCGGCTTGCAGAAACATCAAGCGCAAATTCACCATTATTCAGGTGTTTACCTCTGAAGGCTTCTGACTCATGATGAAGGAGATTTTTAACACCTATACCATCGCATAGCAATAAACTGCTGCCTTGGCTGGAAACAGAAACAAGATTTGACGGTAAATGAACTGCAGGAAGCAGGCTGAGTCACACGCTTCCTGGGGATCTGTATGACATCAGCAGAGATCCACCTCTACTGCTCACTCGGCGCTTTTGACTTAGTCCACGTGTACACGGAGTAAACTCGATAAAATTTTCTCCAACCGACTGCCTGTGGTTTATGACTCACTTGATTCATGACAAGTCATGGTCTTTCTTCCTGGGGTTATAGCTGAAGTGTCCCTACAAATAGGTTTCAGGCTCTCAAATCCTTCTGTCGTTTTAGCATAAGGGAGGATTTCTGTAGGACATGGCCATTGACAGAATATTTTTAATAGATTTTTTCTTTTAATAGATTAATTACTTTTAGAGAGTACTGAATATTTCAACAAGTTAAGAACAAACACCTTCACAACAAACACAAACACCTTCTCTCTTCCCACTCACAGATTCTGAGCAAAAACAATAAACTAAAACAACAAACTAAAATATCAAAGACAAAAGAAAGCTGAACTGAGCAGCGAGCTGAAAAGCTTTTCAGCAAACCAGCTCTTCCAGCTTTTCAGCGACGGTTTACTTTTTTTTTGTGCGTGGACAAACAGAACTCAAACACTTGCTCTCTCGGCATATGCTCCCGGTCATAGCCGCAAATTGTGGAGAGGAACACACCTTTTAAGCACCTGGGCTGATTAGTTAATACCACCCAGGTGTGTGTGCTCTCTCCACCAGCCGGTGTGGCTGAGACAAATCCGCTTCTCCAGCGGACTGAATATCACACCGTCTTATGCATCAAAAAAGCAGAAGTAGTTTATTTTTTATAACTGCCAATTCTAGCTGATAAATGAGACGCTGTACATCTTCCTGTTAAAATAATGCAAAGGCAATATAAAGTGCTGTTCATGCACCACTAACACAGAAAAAAGCACAGTCAGCCATAGTTTCGATGGGGCAAAGAACTGAAGGTGTTTTGGATCTAGACTTTTGAAAAATATATGTGGAAATCCAACCACTGACTAAGCATTATGTTCTTTTGTTTATTTGACTGAAAACAAGTTTGCACATATTTTTACCTCCTCAGTAAATCCTCATGTTGTAAACAAAAGGTTCTTCCCTTACTTAATAGTTATAATAAAATATCTGATGTAGAATACATATTTCCTAAATAGCTCTTAAATTATTATTGTAATTCAAAGATGTGCAATGAGGAGGTGTGCTTTCATTTACCAGATATTAATGTGACTCGGAACTAATTCTATGAAGAATTAGTTACAAAACCTGGTATTCCTAGTCTTGCGATAGAAAGAGGGCACCAGGGAGCCCTTATTAAATCACATACAAACTCTTATTAAATCACATACAAACACATACAAATATGCATGTGAATAGGCACATATACGCACCCAGCTTTTTCATGCCCCCATTTTTTTAATGTCATAAATTACAGATATTTCTTCACAGTTTGCAAATTGGAGACACTCTGCTTAACGGCTGACTGTATTATGATAGGTGATTAAATCAGAATGCCATTCACCGCCTCATTTTGGGACCACCTCAGGACCTCTGCACATCATCTGAGAGGGAAGAAAGGAAGGGGCAAGGGAGGGTGAAAACTTGCAAGTTGGACCTTAGTTATCCAAGTCTTTGTTCCCACACAGTTTCTTACAAGAGTTAGTATCAATTAACGGGGTACAGGAATTATCATAATACTGCAGTAAGGCTCCTTTAAACTATTCATATTCTTAACTTCATGTCTGTTCAACCTAACCTCACAAGTCAGCCCTGCTCATGGAAAATGTAGTGTCTGTGAAAATTTTCACAGATGTCCACAGTTGGCCCATAGTGCTACACTCTTTAATTCAGCTGGTCCGTTTCCATCTTTGTCCACAATGCCAAGAAACCATTGTTGGAAAAAAAACAAAAAAACATGTAATGAAAGGAACAAAACAATAGGCAGGACATTTTCATGTTGGGATTTAGCTTAGGACCTAACCCGAGACTGGACATTTGCCGTTTCAAACATCTAAGTAGATTGCCTGGAAACTGCGGGATCATATTAGGAGCAGGGATTGGTTTCTGAGCATAGCTTTTACTGGAAGGACAGCATTAACTTGACGACCAGAGGTGTTAAATGTGTCATGGAAAGAGATCCATTTTGGTTCACGATGAGGCCTGAGATCCTGGAAGCATTGGCTTAAAAATTGAATATAAATTGTGAAAAGGAAATTTGAATGAATTAATAAAACCTTATTAAAAAACATGAGCAGATATTATGAAAAGGAGACAGCAAACTTCATATGGATCTGGGGGCATCTTTGATAGCAATCATAAACAGTCCCTTTCATACTGTATGTATGACTTCTGGTTTACAGCTGTGAGAAGGCAATAGATGTGAGCTATTAAATTAATTTGCAATCTATCAGCAATAATGTCTTTTGCAATTCGACAAAAATTGATTCACAAGAAGATCACAGGCCCCATGGTGGACATAGCTACTGTAGACAATGACTCACTATGGTACGTAGCAGTGGTTCTCAAACTCAGGCCTGGGGAACCCCTGTGTATGCTGGATTTAGTTCCAACCACAATTGCAATCCCAGACCTCTAATAGGTTTTTCTTAATTGTACGTTATATGTTTTCAGGGATTATTTGCCATCTTAAGTCACATTATGTCAGAAATAGCTATGCACGTCATGGAGAATAACAGTTCCATGTTCACATTGTGCTGATTGCAATTGATTACTGTACATAAAAAGAGGTGATAGAAACTAATGATCAAATTAACTGGTGAAAGTGTTAGGCCATTAGATAATGAAAAATGAGAAATCAAAGCTTATTATAACAAGCCAATCCTATGTTTTGTTAAGGAAATCCTATTAAAGAACTGAAGCACGTGTGTTCCACAACCTTAATTGAATAAGATGCGTTGGAACAAAAACCCACATGCACAGGACTCACCCAGGATCAAGTCTGAGATCGACTGGTACATAGCATGAGCACATCTCTGTGTCTCCCTGTTTCCTTCGCCCTGTGTAAATGGTGACCCCTATAACTAGCCTGTATATATGTAAACAGGATATCGTAATAATGGCAATTCTCGACATGAGACTACTGCTACTTACATGGCCATACATTTGTACAAATGTTTGTAAATAAAAAAGAATGAACATGAATATTTGTGCAAGACAAAAAAAACCCTTTGTATTATATTTTTGTTATTTTGTATTGTACTTTTTACATAAAAAACACAATTATTGTTTACTTATTTATTTGTTAAGGGATAAAGTGCAGATGTGAATGTTTTGTAGCATACAGTAAGTTATGGCATTGTTATGTGACAATTTTACCTGTGCATTTACATTATAATCTTGTATTTTCAAAGAACAATACTGTCATGTGCCCCCCCTCCCGTCTGCTTTATAGATTTTTGTGTCTGTGTGTATGCAAGCGTTAATGGCTGTCTACTAATGAAAAATGATTTGTAGTAGAAACATATTTTTATAATAAACATAATGGAAGTATTTTTAAAAGATTGAATGCACATGAGTTTTCATTGTTTGGTTTTGTTTTACAATCCCCTCGATATACAATGTAAGCAAAGACACGGTAATATAATTCAATCAGCATTGCTGCAAATTTGCATATAATGTTTCTCATCTGCATTACATTTGCATAATGGTTCCCCCTATCCTGGTCATGATAAAAAGATAAATATTTAAAACATTTACGACTCAATATATATGCCTGGTAGACCATTTCACCTACCTTTCTGTGTTTTATTTGTGATTAATATTATTTTAGAGGAATAACTAATCAAGAAATCTTGATAGAGAACCTATATAAATGCAGTTAATCTACTTCTTGAAATTCTTCAAAACGTAAATCAAGGACAGTTAACAATAAAAAAAAAAACAATAGTGAATCAAAGAGGAGATAGTTTTGAAGAAATATATTTCATTTTGATAGAAAGTGGTTGTGTAAATTGTTAGGCTTTTCTATCTAAAAAAAAACAACAACAAAAAAAACCACGCACAGCAGAAAAGCAGCAATAATTTAGTCAATTGACCTTCCTTAGGTTGTGTAAGAAAAGTTTCTTCAATTTATAAATGCTGGAGAGTGTATTAATAGATGAATAAAGCACACTCAGGAAAACAATTTCTGAGTGTGAAACAGCCTAGTTAATGGCCTCGCTTCTATTCTTCCCATACCCATATACTGCAATGGGTTTGCTCCTGAGAAACATGTTCTATCAACATGTTTATTTAGAAAATTAATGAGTCACACATGCAATAAGACTTTTCATACAGTAAGGATAACTGTGTTTGTTAGCTGGTACATTTATCATGCAATGCTACTGTAACTGATTTATGGTGTATATTTCCTTTATTATAATTTATTTATTTATTTTAAGTGGATACCCCAGAATGACTTACTATATCAGTATTTGTCCACAAAAGTTTAGGAAGATCCAGATGTGTAGTGCACAACATTTTCTGAGCAGAGGTATAGATAGTGAACAAAAAATAAATAAAACAAATACCAATGCAAGGTCACTTAAGGCATTGGGCAGCCACATGTGAACAGTGCTGCATGTTTGGAAGCATTCTCTCTGCTGGTAAGAAACATTTTATCAAAGGGTGCAAGTGGCCACACAAATGTCCATTAAGTAACAATTGACATGGGCCCTGCAGTCTAAGCATATGAACACACCAAAACCATACCAGGGCAGTGCGACTCACACCATTACAGAAGCACCAGAACACTGCAGTTTGGGAATGTGTGGAGCCTCCATTTATTTGTTCTCTAGCAGTAGAAGAACAAACAGGAAAAGGCCATTGGCTGTGGGGGCAATGGGGAAAACTGAGGGAGCAGATTCCACTTAGTTGGGATGTACTCCATCACACAGACCATCTGCTGCTTCAAGTCCTGCGATGATAGGTCACAAGTGAGATACAACACGAGGCTGCAGGACAGGTGTGGTTATGTGGGCTCCAGAGTATGTCAATGCTGCGCAAATACATACCCCGGAATCCAGCATATGTTGACACAGCTGAACAGAGGGAGGGGTTAACTGGCTCCATTTGTCACCAGTCTGGAGTTTCTGTCTTAACATGTTCCCACTGCAACACAGCTAGAGAGAGAAGAGTTCCTCCTGGGGAATGGTGATGATGAGGACAGGCAACCCCGGGCAGCGCAGCCATTTCCAGAATGACATAATGCAAATGACGAAGCCGCGTGCTCTTTCCCCCCATGATACCCTGTGTGCTGTCACTGGTCCTCTTGTTATCCCTGTCAGTGGTTGTGTTTGGCTCCCAGCAGGGCCGTATGCCTGTTTCTCTCTGCACTTCCATATTTTATCACCTCCCTAAGTCAGCAGCCGCAGCTTTAACACAACTCTGAACACTAGATAAATCCTAAATCCACACACACAAAAAAATAAAAAAATAAAAGGAAATATTTCCACGGAGGCCTGAAAACACTAGTTCCTTCAAAAAGGTGCTCTGAAGGGCTCCGTAGCCCTATGTTCAGCTGCCTGCAGCTGTAGCACAGCGTATGACACTGCCTTACAAAGATGTAAGGGCAGTAAGTCCCAAGATTATGACCGCCACAAGGAAGTCATCTGAAAAAGCCACTTCCTGTCTATGTAACAATCCTTAGTAAAGATAAGGAGGCCATGCTCTACATGGCACATTTTATTTTTTTATTTTTGGCTGTGGCTACTTTAGCTGTTTTAATCAGACCTCACATTTATAGCTTCAGGGAATCTTTGTTTTTACCCAAGGGTGATTCTAGGTGAAGCAAGGGGCATTATTCTAACTGACTAATAAAAAGTACCCATTGTTATTTAGTTATTTAGTTATACAACAAACCAATAAGAGAACACAAAATAGAACATTGCAAAGAGCCAGTTAAAAATCTCATGATGAATCATTTAGTACACCCTGAGAATGCCAAAAAATATTTTTTCCGCAGTTTAAAAAATAAATAAATGAAATACTCAGCATTGCAGAAAAATCAAAATTTGATGAAATTAGCATCAATGAATGCTTTGGCCAAAACAGTCCAGCTCTTTTCATTATGTCCCGGGTCTGGGGCATTTGGAAAGGATATCTATACAGTATGACGGCACAAATGCTTCAGGGACCGAGAGGGAACACTATCCCCTGGACCCACTCACTGTTGAACAACTGGTCTGCATCAAGTATGTGTTTTCACCCACAATTTAATTTCTTCTCCCCTTAGATCTGTGCTGTCGTACATCAAAAGTAACTGAACCTAATTGAAGATTTATTTTCCACTGACAGCCTTCTTTTTTCCTTTGAATTTTATGGTATGGACTGTATGCCAATGGTTGTCAGCCTGCAGAAAAATTCTTACTGAGCTGTTGACTACTGTTGCTTGGGGATATCCCATGGCTTTAGTACTGTACCCAGTGCATACCGACATGGTAAGCTCTTACTCACAGTTTGAATGTTGTCCACATGGGCCATCACACTATGGGATATATGCAGTGGTGCCAAACCTGGCAGATATGCATATATAATTGTTCAGTGGTGCATAAAAGAGCATGCCAAGAGGTTTTCTAGCTGCTTTGGAATCTGATGTCTAAAACAGCAGTACAAATGCATTACCGATTTGAATGTCCTTGATGTAAAAGGACATTGCTCAACACTACCCCAGCACTACAATTAAAATACAACATCAGGTGATTCTTGGTCTTGTGCGGTAGTATAGTACAATTTGATATCATTATCACTCTAAAATGATCAGGGGTAGGTTCCCTAAGAAAAAATACTGGGCACAGTTTGTGCTGCTTATTACAGCTGTGAAAACTATCCATGTCATATTAACGACTAATTAACTAAAGCACTAAGACAGGAGCTGAACAGAAGCTGGAGGTCTTGGCAATTTGGGTCAATGCCAACTTTCTGTGACTAAAATCAAGAAGTGTAACTACAAAGTAAATATCTCAGATATGTTAACTTAAGCATGCATTATCTCAGGAACAGTACTAAAAAGGACCAAAGAAAAATGGTTTTCAGTTGAACACCGGAATGACTGGGGGTCCTGAAATTGAATTAATGATAAATTCACATTGAGCAAGTCAATTGATTCAAATTAAGCCCTGACAGGGTGATGCAGTCTTAATCACCCTGAAGGGGTTTATTTTGAAACAGCTTACGCACCCGCTGTACATTATCCCGCTTATACCTTGGTTACCTGGCATATAAATGATGGATCTGCCAAAAAATATTTTATTATGTATATTTGTACATTTATGGAATCGGCCAAAACATGGTTCCAAGAAAGGACTTCCTTCAGGATAGAATCAAGTGTGAAACAACGGTCATTATACAAAAATAATGACCGCTCTTTGACCAATCAGAACTAAGTATTCAACAATCCCATGGTATAATGTAATGTAATGTATCGTCTGGAAAAAAAAATGGCCAATAAAGTAATTGAAGTATGTTCTACTTACACTGCTGAAGGTAGGCTAAATGAAGTACACCATGCTGCTGTTACAAATGCTCTATGCATTTGAAGGTAATGATTCACATAGCCTGACCTAATTTGCAATGTCATAAACAAATCTATCCAATTTAGTATTGCCTCTTGCTTTTATGCAGAATTTAGAGGAACTTCCTTAACCTTTGAATCCGACCACTATTCAAATTTAATTCAGCCAAAGATTTTAACTGACTTCTTATAACAGTCAGGTCGTAGAGGAGGAAGGGTATGACAGTAACTCACAAGTACAATAATATGTTACGTTTATGGGTGCTAAAAACATCAGCTGCCAGGAAAGCCTTCATCAGCATTTCTTAAGTGAGGGTTGTGCCAAGTTCCATTTTCTCTGCTGCATTTGTTTACCTTGGAGGCTTCACCACATCTCAGTTGTATGAGCACAATTTTATTCAGCTTAAAAGCAGGCTTTGCTGTCAAGTTATCTTTGTATGCACAAATAAACTAAAAGGCTAGTTTCGTGCACAGCTATTTTTGAAAGTGGGAGTTTTAACAACAAATTTTATAGAAAAAACAACAACATTCATAGAAAAATCCTCAAGTTTTACAAGGGATTCATTTAAATTTTCCACACTTGCTGGAACACAAATAGTGATTAGAAAAGGAGACATATAAAGTAAAATATAAAGTTTATTTAAAGTTTATTGAACAATTCATTGTGTATCTAAATGTGAATTTATAGCCTACGCTCTTCTGCTATACACAAGAAAAGCATAGCTTCTGTTAACAGTTTGTGAATTTTATAAGACAGTGGAGATTGACATTGACTTTAATAATATTTTTTTTTCTTTTACAGGCTCTCACATACCAACGGTTGTTGAATAAACAGGCAGAATTCATGAATTACCTCAACACCTTGTTCTGCCTGATTAACCTTCCAGTAACAGGAAAACGCTGGAAGTCAACTCCTTCTGAGTATCTTCCCTAGGCATGTACCACAGTTTGAGACAAGAGAGAGCGGGGTAGGTGCAGTGCAGCAGTTAAGAATCTTCCAGATTGGTCACAGTGGCACGGGGACTGCAAGTCAGCAGAACTATGCAAACTTGGGGTAATTCATTTTATGTTTTTTTGTTCTTTTAATTAAAAGTATGAAAAGAAATCATTAATTATGGTGTAATGCTCAATATTCTCACACACCCCCACCAGCCAACCCCACTTTAATATTTTTCAGGCAGAAAATATAGATTTTTGAAAAATAAATATAATGATATTTAATTATTTCACAAATAAATGCAGAAATCCTGCAAGACTTAGATTGCTGGTAGCCTCATCATCCCTCCCAGCAATGTAACTTATTTCAGTTTCAAGCAAGAATTGTGGATTGATTCACATGAATACACAAACGCACAGCCATGCAGTTGGTCATCACATGAGGTTTCCCAGGGTGAACCACCGTCACATCTGGGTCTCTTCAAGTGGAGAGCACTGTTAAACAAAGTTCTTCCACAGGGAGGAAGTCTGGGCAGTTTTTTTCCACTCTGGCCCGTTAATTCCCCCTCATCACGGTAAAGTCATTCATTCGCCTGTTAATTCTGTCTGACATCTACAATTGCTGCCCATTTGCTGTCTTGCAGGGACTTCTTGTCAAGTGCAGTTGATTGTCAAACGTGATTAGCAGCCTTTAGATCTAGGCTTGCTTTAAAGGGACTCTGTATGCAGGCTGGTGGAATTTGTTGTTTGGATCTGCTTGTAGGTACTGGGGAGTTTTGACATTTCTCCCAATTATAAGGGGAAATGTATCATGACCCCTTTTTGATAGGTAAGTGCATGCTGGTGCATGCACAAACAGACCTAAAGCAAATCCATTCATCTCCAAACCAAAAAATAAATAAATAATAATTTGCATATGCATTTATATATTTAATCTAAATATGAGAGTCGTCCTGACTGAAAAAAAGTAATCACGTCAAACTCATTGTCATTGTTGAGGTAGACAAATTCATCTCGTATGGCCTTGTGTGTGGGCTCTCTGCACGGCTGAGTGAAACGAAAGCAACGCATCTCACCAGGGTTCAGTTTCTGGAACGGCATCACTGATTTTTATGCTTTTCTGACGCAGAATGTAAACAGCTCAGATGTGCTGCACGGGAAATGTGGGCACCGCAGTTGTACACATTGTCTTCCTGTTCGGTTTCATGCAGAAATCAATCAGAGCTGAAAGTGGTTGAATCCTTGGCACGGGGAGCTGAATTTGGAATATTTCCTGTTTACAACAGTTTGAAGAAGACTTTCATGTCTGTGCTTCCATTTTAAGCTAGGCCTGAAATGTATCTAAGCCTGCTACACAAATCACCGTCCTATTGAGAGTGTGCAGTCATGTCACGTACAGCATTTCCGGACAGCAAAAAGCTGAGCATGATATATGAAAGCATGTGGGCAGGAACACTACTGCAAGATGTTTCGTAAAAATGAGCGCCCTTGTTTGTCTGCAGGGCTTCCTAAGAAAGTAGAGCATTTAGACAAAGAACAAATGGGAGAATATGTCACAAAAAGTCCTATGGTTTGAGTACAGGATCTGTATAATTTGCCCTCAACTATGCTTCATTCGATAGGAATTTTCAAACAGGCGAACTTCCTGGCATAATATATGATGACTTGTACAATTGCTTGATTAATGAGCAGTCATATTTCACCGGGAAAGCTCTAAAGGCATTTAATTTCTTGAAGCTTATAAATACTTTGTGGCTGGTTGGGTGACCGGGATCGAGCTGTGGAAAGTGCCCAAGCCCTTGTTTTCGATCCAGTCCAAAGTCGGTTTTACTCCATCTCACCACATTTCACTAGCCTTGTCTAGATTCAGCCCCCTGAGTCACCCAGCTTTTACTTGTAGCTCTTATAATAGGCTATAATTCAGTTCGGGTGTTTCAGAATTGAATCATATACAGGGCTGAACAATAAGGAGTGCCCGCTGGCCCAGGGCCACTATGAAAGTGATTCGGGCCACATTAGTGATCTGTCACTTCCCAAATCGGGCCGCTACCTTAAATAAGTCTTATCTGACATGATGAGAAAGCGTTGTTTTACCAAAGAATGTAATGGGAAACAACGCTACAACTCGATCATTTCTGTTTCAACCAGCAACGCCACCAACATTTCAATTTTGGATGGCTGAAGTAATTAATTAATTTACAGTAGGTGTTATGGTTCTGCCATGTTATGTCATAAACAGCTGATCTGCATTCTAGACCATTGACACCTGCATTCTACACAGCTGGAAGCTGACGAGTTGCTCAAAATAGGATATAGAATAGAATATCAACAATGAGCTAGCTAAGCAGTTTGGTATTAATGCTATGCAATATTGATTCAATTTTAAGTAACGTTGTACTGTTGTTAGCATCTCATCACATACTGTAGGTATGGAAAGTCATCAATATCAAAGGAAAAATAATCATGATAAAAATGACTTAAAAAGTTTTTTGGCATTGATGGTTTTTCATTGGCACTCAATCGAATGAAGACTGCTTTGTTATGATTTTGTGATGACCATAGATATAGCTGCAGTTTTGAAGCAAATGGAGTAGGGGGCTTGCTAGTTACCCATGACAAAACAGCAAGACTACTTTGACCAAGATCAAATAGATTTCTGAAGCTTACCATTTTAACAAACTAGCCACATGATCTAAAAAGTAAAGGTCTTGCTGGTTGTATTTTCATGTTGTCAAGTGACAGGTTTGTCTTGATACCCGGAGCTGCTGTACTGAGATATCTAATGTTAAAGATAACCATATCTCCATATTTATTTGGAAAATGTATTGTCATAAATTTAATGACAAAGCTAAGCAGTACCCTTTCTTCAAACAAGCCTACAGACAAAACTCGAAAATGCACTCTGGCTAAATATGTGGAAATATGCAACTCAGGATGTGATTCAATTCAAAACTAAGACATGTCATTGAAATGAGATTCATTGAACCAAAATTCCACTCAAAGCTACAAAATTAGTATTTGTGTCTTTATGACCAAATTGACTGAAAATCCTTCATAGCATGACCATAACATACAACTTCATGGTATACTTTCGATCATCATATGGATTTTATGCTATACAGTATTCCCAAATGTGATTTATGTTTGTGAATTTTTAATATGTTGGCACAAGTACCACAGAAGTTTGTGTTGGCACTGATCTGTATGTGGCAATAAAATTGCAGTACAAAGACTAAACAATCATATGTGCATATTTTGTGCCAGTGAATATACTTAAGATAAATCCCACTTTAATTAGGAAAACAAATGTTGTATGTCTAAATCAAAAGATAATTTTACGCTACATGATGGTACTCAACCCAGGGGAAGAACCTAAATCTACAGCGAGTTCCATAATGTTTGGGATTTTGAATTATAAACGAATAATGAAATCAAACGTTCAGATGTGGTTAAAGAGCAGATTCTCAGCTTTTATAAAAGGGTCTTTTTATATATTTCTGTTTCACTGTGTAGAAAATGTATGGTGCCCTGAAATGGGGAGCTATGTATAGAAAAGTTCTGCAATTACTACACGGTGAAACAGAAAGGATTGATTAATTAAAAATGCTGTCATGAAATGAATTCTTGAACCAAAATTACTAGTAAAATTAGATTGTAAAAATTGACTGAAAAATCCTCATGTGACCAAACATTATATGATCTCATTGAATTTAGAGATTAACTTGATTATTTTGTGAATTTAGGCACAAACTGGTGCATGATTGACATCATAAGACAAACTCATTCAACTCCAAAAACCAGATAAATCCAATTAATACCAAAATGGCACAGCTGTTCAATCAGCTCACCTAACCTGGTGTACCATAAGCCAGCTTGATCTAGTTTGTCTACCAGCTAAAACCAGCTTGACCAGGCTGGTATACCGGCTCAGGCCAGCAGGACCAGGCTGGTATACCAGCCTAGCCCAGCTCAACCAGGCTGGTATACCAGCTCAGGCCAACTTGACCAGGCTGGTACACCAGCTCAGGCCAGGTGGACCAAGATTGACCAACTGAATTTCTAAGCTGGTCTTAAGAAGGAATTTACAACCAGGCTGTGTGGTTAACAGTTTATCATGATAAAAGAACTGAGCATTTACTTACATCATCACATGCATTTCTTTTTATCTGAGTTTTTTGATTATGGGTTTCGGTTACACCACTAGGGGTCAATGCCAGCACGCTAACTACTTTCCCATTTATGTTACCCAGTCAAGTCCCAGCGCATCTTAGCAAAGTGACGGACCACCCTGAACAGTGAGAGTCGGACAGGTCAGCGCAAATGAAAGGGATCCTTAGTCAGTGGCTCATCAATCCAGGAAAAGCACGGCAATGCGATGGCAGCGAGATTGCTGCCTACTGACAGTGCACAAATGAGAAGGAAATGGGTGGGTGGGATGAGCGATCGCACCTGAGTCAGGTGACCGAGGCTGAGAGCAGTGTGGCTGCGTAATCAGAGAGCCACTGCCGCTGTGCCTGGCTGGAGCTGCTAATATATTCAGTCTGCTTTCAAGTGGAATTACTAGGTCACAGTTGAAGAAAGCACCAGGCTGTTTTTGTGTTTACACTCCCTGAACCGGCTCTGCATTACTATAGCTACAAAGCCACGTGTCTAGAAAATTTTTAAAGCGAATGGATTTAATCGTATTTTGTTACTTTCACGTTTTCCATGAAACTCCAAAAAATGAGACATTCCTGGTTACTGTGTAACCTGCAGTATGTCATTATTATTATTATTATTATTATTATTACTATAGACTACACCCCAGTGTACTGTATCTTTTTTAATTAAACATTCACTCCCTTTACTTCACAGGTCTTGAGGCAAAGTGGCACTTATTTGATTATAACTGCCTATCTCGAGCTCCAGTTGTGTTTGCTTACCATTCTAAAATTACTTTGTAAAGTCATTCTGTAATGCTATGGGAAGCAATGGTCGACTGTATTTTCATCCTGGTTGCCAAGATCAGCATGAACTGGAACTGGGCTGTTGTTTGATAGTTTCCTCAAGCTATTCATTATGTACTGTAGTTTCCCCACCAACATGTTAAATAGCCATTAGTCCACCCTAAGTTAAATAGAGGGACCATTGTTCAGTGTAGGGTAAACCTTGAATACTGTGAACTTTAACCATGATAAAGTTTCTTTTTATACCATCAAAGCACATGTGAAGTTTCCGTGTGGGTAGATGATTTTGTAGACAAAATATCACCTTCAGTGACTAGCTGAGAGAAAGGTTCCATACTGTGTGTAATCCACGAGAAAAGCTCTGTACTAGAATAAATATTCAGCTGTTCTGTTACACCAAAGCTTTGTGTGTCCCTTCCAGCAGAATCACAATGAAAATATGGAATTGGGTTGACTTTGAACAAATGATTGCAGTTAGTGTGGTTTGAAAGTATTGACAAAATGATTTTGGGCAGTGGGGGTGGTTCTTTGCAATCAAGTTCCATATACTTTATGCATTTCTCTGTGATACTGTTTCAACATGGACACACAAAGAGATAGTTATGGAAAAGCCAGGTGTCTGTCTATACAAAGAGTAGGTCCGAAAAACTTTCGTTTTTTTTTTTTTTTTTTTCGCTCTCATGCTTTCTTTGTGGTATGGTGGTCACAGAACTGGGTTTCCATCTGAGTTAAAGCAAATTTAAAAGCTATATAGCGTTCCATTTTTAGAGTCCTGGCTTAGGTTCCCTGGCTGCTATTGAAGATGCGGTTCTGAGACGCATCACAATTCTTCAGATCTCCAACAGGTATATTACCTTTACTTTGCTGAGGCTATTTTCTAGGAACATTAGTCTTTGTGTGCGCATGGAGCCGCATTTCACAAAGTCAGGAATCGTAACTGCACACTTCTTTCTCTTTCCATTTCTCGCTTTCATCTGGACTCTTTTATCTTCTTCTTTTCTATCGTGTCATGTTCCTGACCCCTTCTACTCTAAATAAGAATCTCTCTCGTTCATAGGATGACCATAAATGTTTTTTTCTTTTAAAATTTTTTATTTTTATTTTCAGTAAGTCAACACTGATCACTGCAATCCAGAGTTTGCTATTTTTTGCAATAAAAATCACATCTGTGAAATAATCCATACACAAGATTCTCAGAAAAATGAAAAGTCTCATCCTCAATGCCTCATTTAAACACAGGCTTCCAGAATCCACCACTGTTACATCCCTACCCGATAGTGTATTATGCGCCATTTCAGTGTGAATAAAACAGACTTTGCCAGCAACTTTTCCAGTTAGTTGCTACCTGTGTTATGGTTTCCATACAAACCACAACACTGCACATTTTTTTGGTTGTAAACCTACAGCCACCTGTCAATCAGAAGAATACCCTTTCTGAGATGCGGAGTGTGTAAATGTAATAGGCCCATTTTCCACAGACAAAGCCGCTAACAGTTTTGAGACCTGTTTGGCACAAGGGTCTAGAGCTTGGTTTGAATGGAAAGCTGGGGATGTCAGTGTGTCCCTTGGCATAAGCACAGTCAACAGCGGGAGAGCCCTTCTCTTGGATTGATATGTAGACTTTCCTGGCAGGGGGAAGACAGCTTGGAAGAGATGTGTGGGGAAAACAGCAATTCCCTGTTGGATCTCCCTGTTGGAGTCAGGGAAGAGACTGTGGCCAGGGAGCTCACAGTATTTGAAATAAAAAGAACGGGAAACTGAAGCCTGCCACAGAATATATTTTTTACTGTTATTTTGTATTGTTGTCTTAAGTGTGTGTGTGTGTATGTGTGTGTGTGTGTTTATTTATTTATTTATTTATAAATGTATTATTGATGTCTGTCCATTGTATCTGTATTGATCTTGTATGAGAGTATTATGACATTGATTATGATTATATATGTACGCGCACACACACTGTAGGAACCATTACATGATTACAGTCATTTCCAAATTATTATATTTTGAATATTGGCCCTATTGGATAATGGCACCCATTTTGTGAATCCATTGTAGAAACAATCATTCAGTTTTGAGACTTTTATTTTGAAAGCACTGTCGGGCATCTGACCTTTTAAAGATTGCTTCTCTGTAGTACTTATCTTTCAAAGACAATACAGAAAAGAACTGGAAGATGCGTTGTTTACATTCAAGGATTTCCATGGACTAATTGTTTTGAATGTTGCTTGCTTGCCACTACCTTACTTCAATCTTTTTGTATGTGTGCATGCGTGAAGAGTGTCTGTGTGTGAGTGTGTGTGTGTTTTACAGTATGTGTGCATGTGTCTGTGTGTGAGGGAGCATTGTATGTGTATGTGTGCATTTGTGTGTGTATGTGAGAGTGTTGTGTGTGTACGTGTACACGTGTGAGTGTTGTATTTGTGCATGTGTGCATTTGTGTGTGTATGTGTGGTATAGGTGTGTATGTGTGAGTGTGTGTGTGTACTGCAGCAACTACCCAGAAGTTCTTTTCCACATTTTTGGCTCTGCCCGTTGACAGGTCACTGGATTTTCTGACAAATTCTTTTAATAGGGTCAATGTCAAGTTGTCATGCTGGGTCAAGATGGCTCTCATTGTTTTAGAGGTCAATGTTGTGTGTAAACAGGAGAAAGGACTATTCTGAAGCAGGTACGATTATTTCCCCATTAAAAAAAGCCATTGTACTCTTGTAGTTTGATGGATTCCTCTATAAATTCATTGCGGCACTGGGACACAGTGTGTGTCCATTGCCGGATTATCTAGTCACTTATGTAGTCATTCTCCTTGGCTGTTTGCTGTGGGTACACACAGAGAGATTGCAGAAACACAGTACGCAGACTGTAATGAGTGTACATGCTAGAAATGCACTCAAGCTTGGCTCTTTGGTGAATGGCACCGATTAGAGGCTGTCCTTGATCCTATTGTTCCAGACTTTTCTCGCTTTCGGCATAAACTTCAGAGGAGCAATCCCACAGTGCTGGGCAAGGAAAAGCAGGAAGTGGGTGAAATAAGCGGGAGGAAACTTGGGTGGCATTTGATGTTGGATTCAATCCATTTGAAATTATTTTTGACATCCGTGATTATATTATTCATTTATTTATTTTTGTAGGATATGGCTGGAGACTCGTACTGTATGCGGCTCCAGATATAAATAAACAATGTGAGTGGGCAAGTGTGTTGTCAGAAATGTCTGTGGCACGGTGATGATAGTCCAGATCTCATTTCAAATCTTTGTGGGATTTACTTCAGAACAGAACATACTTTTTTTTTTCCTTGTGTATTTTTCCATTTATAAATCAATCATTATTTTTTTTTTAAAGTTTTGCGAAGAACCCCCTACGCTTTGAGGCAATGATGCATCCTTACACATATGGAGACCAAAATTACATATGAATATTTCAATATTTAATTTCATATAACAAAATTCTTGCTATGCAAAAAGGAAAAACACTGATTGCAACTGAGATAAATGCTAAGAGTAATGATGTCACAACCTGTTTGCTATACACACAGTCAATAATCACAGCCTGTTGTTTTTAAGGGCTCGGAGGCATGCATGCATCTAAATGTGATCACATGCTCATTTAAAGTCTCTGGATGCTACATTTGCGATAGAGCCATTTTGTTCTTTTAAAAGCAGCACCATGTACATACAAATTTCTCTTACTCCAAGTTGCTGTTGCAAGTTTGTACTAGCATTCTTCCACATGAAATTACACTCCCTCTCACCTGGCAATTCAAGTTTAAAAAGCATTAAATTGTGGAAGTACAAGGGACGTGTTAATTGGTTGCTGGATGGATATCATGTCTAGTACTCTGTGCATGAGAATGTAGCCCCCTGCAGCAAGCACAGCTGTGTGGTGTGCTTCCCAGGTATTGACAACTAGCACGTCTGGCTGGTGAGGTAAGTGAAAATAGCTTTTTGTCGCTATCGGATTCGAAGGTTAACCAAGTGACGGGAGGCCAAGCAGATTACACGTGGGCTTACATCTGCAGTAATTCGTTTTCAAAGCCAGGTGGATTAAAGACCATTTTTTTGCCATTTATGTAAAGATGGATATGAAAAGGGAAATTATTTTATTTGCCTGGTTATCCATGTAAATTTAGTTTTAATCAGTTCGTCTTTCATTTTAAAGAACCTGTACTTGGGAGCTTTCTCAACATGTTCTCTTCACATGTAAAACCCTGCTGTAATGGAAAAATGCAAGTGGTTTCGACAGATTAAATAGTACACACTCATTACTCGACATGTAATTAAAGTGTTATCATTCATATTATGTGCTGTTATCGCTTTTATGCACCCACTTATTCCTATCTCTTTTTTTACAAAGCTTAGGACTGAAGGGAATATCATGTCTTTCCAGTTAATTCCCACAGCACATTGTCATGAGATGATGAAGTCCAGCTAATTATCTGCCATTGACATGGTTCAGGATTGTCAACTGTTCAAAACATCACCAAATGTCCCACAAACGTTGTGAACATAGATGTCCCTAGGGAAATATGCCTTGCATGACAAATCCATTCCATTGACCACATCATCCCTCTGCCTTTTTCAGTTTTTCTCCACTTCTTTGAATTTGCCTTGAATATGCAGCACATAATGTATGAATAATATGCATTGAGTTATATGGTAGATTATGGGGTTGTAATAATAGTTTGCTGTCATTGCACACTTCATACTTATGCATGTGTGAGTGCAGATGAGATCCATAATTCCTTATATCTCACATTTGCACTCACTTATTTACCCACACACTTGCTCACTCAGTCACTCACTCTCACTCACTCATTCACTCACTTGGGGTTTGTGACACCACAAAAGGTCTTCATTCTGAGTGAAGGGAACATGGAACAGTGTGTGTGTGTGTATGTGTGTGCATGAGTGTGCGTGTGTATGTACATACTGTACTCTCAATGTCAGGACCGTACACACACACACACACACACACACGAGTACACACACTAACACATAGTAATGTAATGCAGACATTCATTGGGTGTCTGCCAGACAGTCCTCTGTTGGGAACACGGTCTGTGGCATGTTTATCAGACCTTTAGGGTCCATAAGTGCATGTAGAACAAACAGCCTAATTACTTGTGCAGAAGAACTGAGCACTGAGGGATTACTGTGTGCTGGAGGATGCTAATACAGGAGAGTGGTAGCGCCAGGTTATAAATCATTACCTATGTTACATAGCAGTGAATAAGTAGCCCTCAGTGATTAAATGGTTGGGACCTTGCGTGTAGATTTTCGTGGGACCTTACATGTCGATTTGCAAAATTTGTTAATGTGTGTGTGTGCACATGTGTGTGTGTATGTGTGCGTGTGCTTGTGCGTGTGTGTGTGTGTGTGTGTGTGTTTTACCGTCTTAAGGCCACATAATGTAACAAATAGGTATGAATGCCACAAATAATGAATGTTCCTCAGTCACATCCCCGGATTTTTAATCAGCCATATCCACTAGTGCTTTCATTCGCTGTGATGTGACAAATTAGTTGTTTAGGAAGAGGTTGCATTTTTTCATCAATAACATTACAAACAGACAGGTGAAATCAGAGGGGTCCTAATTACTGGAAGTGAGGATACGTAAGTGGGGATTCAATCAATATTTGTCCTTAAATTTGACAGACAATTAAAATCAAGATTTTTTGTTTTGTTTGTTTTTTCACTAACACAGTTTAGCAAATTAACTTTAAGTTAAAAACAGTTTTTAAATTAAAAAATGTAATGTTTTCATATTATTATTATTATTATTATTAGTAGTAGTAGTAGTAGTAATAGTATAAAAACATTAAGTTCCTTATTAAGTTTGAAGGCAAGTTTAACCTAGACTGTGAAGTTTTATTGCAAGTTGCCTGTAGTTTTCTCTTTCTTTACAATTCTTTACAAGAAATGATTCCACAACATTTCAGAATCAGCATTTACCCACCTGAACCTTTAATTACTTTGACTGTAACCTCACATCCTTGTTAATGGTGTTGGGAGTGGCTGTCATTTATTTGCGAGCCTTCACTGAGTATGGAAATTAAAAATCTGCAGTAAATGACCACATGGTCTCACTATAAATTATAGTCTTTACAGAATGTTGAGAACATTATGGACTCTGTAAGTCATTCATTAAAGTTCAGGCAACCATGACCTTGAGATGGTCCCCATTTCCATGCAATTCATTAACAACGCAATTTTGTTGTACTTCATGAACAGAATTGCCACCAGACTACAAGCTCTTGCAAAATTTTCCATTATATTCTGCTGCAGAAACACTCCCAATCGGTCCTATTTGGGCTTCAAATATACTTCCTATCACTTATTGTGTCTCATTGTCACACTTATCTCCACTCCTGTTAGAGTGTCATGATATATGTGAAACCAACTATCACAGGTGCGAAAATGGCTTTTCGCACATGTATTTTAAGGGGCTCTATTTAAATGAATGCCACATAAAAACTGATGAGGTCACAGATAGTACTGGCAAGCCTTCATAATGTTTACTTTGGGAGGAGCAGGTAAGAGGACCACGAGGTGAACATAGGGTACAGATATGTTTCCTTTTCTTAAAAAAAAAATTTATAAATTATTTTTTTTGCACATAATATACCCCATTCCAGTTGCTAAGCTGTAGCTTGTGACCAAGCATGTCCGCCATATGTTTGCATGCGTCTGTTTATTTCAGCATGTTGATCATTTGTCCAGTTACCTTTGGTCCTCTAAAAAGGGAGAACTATGTATATAAAGGGCTATAATTTCTACACGGTTCACCCGGTATGGATATAAATAACCCTAAAATGAATGCACAGTCTGCAATTCATTGTTTCATTTCAAATCCAATGTGCTGAATTACAGAGCCAAAACAAAATAATTGTGTTTCAGTCTAAATGCTGTCTAATAAACTGCGCCATATATTGTTGGGACAGTAAAGATTGAGTAAAATAGGTTTATGTTCTGAATTTTGTAGCGGTTTCCAAGTAATTGTCCATTTAGAACAAACCACAAAAAGACTGAATAGTCCTACCCTCCACAGTGCAGGGATGGGTCGGGATACTGCATCTACAGCTGTAAGACAGAGTGAGCAGTCTGCCTGTCTTTGTTTCTGTAAATTAATGTTTTGCCGAAAAATGATGATCACAAAAAATAATAGCATTAGTTCTAGTGATATACTGGCAATAAACAGGACAGGGGTGCTTATCAAAAAAAAATAGCCATACTTCGATGAAAATAATATGTTGAAATGCGTCAGTTTGTGCTGTAACAATAAAGTGTGCATATGTAAAGATACAATGTTGCAGTTAATTATTGGGAGATCCTGTCCTCTCTACGTGGGAAAAAATAATGCCACTTTGACGTTTTTATCCTTTTTAGCCAATAATTATGTATGCGTAATTTTTACTAATCAGTGCCCAAATGTAATGTAGTTTAATCCATTCATACATTCAATAACATTCATACATAAGAGACACAGCAATGAAAATAGGTGTCATATGTAATTAGTGTGTTCCGTAGTTTAATATTCAGTTATCATAGCTTGCATTAATGGACCAGTTGACACACATTTCTAACCATATTACTCAACAGTGATTCAGCACTGATATTACACATCTGTCACAGGGCAAATCATGTGCAGAGAGGTAGTTATGTTCAGATCAAAGCGGCAGTCAGGAATCACACTCAAAGTATTTAATATGACACGCCACTAATGCCCCAACAGGCCTAAAATGTGACATGACATAATAACCTAAGGCTCAGCTTTGGAAAGCCGCCATAGAGCGTTGTGCCATTTTGTGTCCGGTCTTTCAGCAGAAAGACTTTATGAGCTGATAAAAATCAGTACACCGCAAGTTCAATTCTCTTCATTTTTTACTGTGTGTATGAAGTGCAATTCAATTACTCTTCTTCCCTTTTATCAGGTAATGAATTATAGCAACTTCGGCAAGTTAATGGACAAGGGCTCGTAAACACTGTATTTGAGGCATTCACAGGTTATAGGAGCTTTGAAGGATGATGGATTGTCTGAATTTAAGAAAATTAACTTTTTTTTCTGTTCAAGTAGTTGCTCAAGTAGTGTTCTCAGATGTCATCAAGCTGCCAACTTTTCAGAGTTTTCAGCAAATTTATTCACTGATTTCGACAAATTGTTTGGAATGTGTGTAAAACTGCTGCAACATAGGTAAACCATTACTGCAGGTGCACTGAAAGTGGATACAATTATGTACGTATAGCTGTATGTCTGTATAGCTCAAACATTGGACATGCAAGGCAAACTTTCTTATACATTCATCAACTTTAAAAATCTAGCGAGTCCAGCCTTGATAAGTTATATGATCCAACAGTTGTAGCGTCTATGTTTTGCCTAGCAAAATTAATAATTTAATTAAAATACTTTTTTTTTAAAAAATTAAACAGATGCCTCTGCCTTATATTTAAAATAAGGAAGCTTATATAAGCTATACAATGTTTATATGTCACAATGTGTGCTCAAGTGTGAAAACACAATCTAGTTAATGCAGCAAGTGCAGCAACCTATCATTGTAACATTCATGCAATATCATTTGTGCAACATTGCCTGGATGTCATAAAATGGAAATAATTTACTGGGATGTTGCAACAACCTGCCATTGTAACATACAGATAAAGTCATTTGTGGAACGTTGCCTGGATGTTAGAATATGACATTGGTTTGTTGGAATGTTGCAGCAACTTACCATTGTATTGTTCAGGCAATGTCTGTTGTGGAACGTTTCCTGTGCGTCCTCAACTAAGACAAGTGTTTTACTACATCTTAGCAATGTTGCTGCGACATTGTAGATATTTCCCTATGTTACAACAACGTTGCCATAACATTAATGAAATGTTGTTATGCATCAGGTTGAATGGATTTACTGTACTGTGTTAGCAGAGAAGTTTTTAAGGTTAGAGGCTTTCAGAAACGCCTCCATTTTATTTATCAGCAGAAATTCAGTTGAAGTCTTTGTTTAATTTGAATGTCTTCAATTTTCTTACTTATTTTTTGTCAGAAAATACATTTTTTCTCCAGTGTGTGCTTTACTTTATGTGCAAGCATTTATTGGGACAATGAAGTTCAAAATGTTGTATTTTAGAAATTCAATAGGTTTATGAAATGGGCATCATACCTTTTGTTAAAATAATAAATCATCACTACTTCTACACGCAATTTAAATAGACAAATGAATGTACCATGTATGCAAGAACAATAGATGAGCAATTACTGATGTGACAAATGGTTTTATTCTTTACATTGACATGACAACTTACATAAGTGGTGATGTAATTTGCCTATATTGCATCCATTGTAGGTCTCTCAAACAGGCACAATACAGAAAAACTGAACAGATTTTTCTTCCTTTCCTCCAGATGAATTGGTGATGGTCTTAAGAGGTAATCGTTTAATCTTGTGGATTTCTTTAAAATACATTGCAGTATTTATAATAAATGTTTCAGTTGCACGAATAGCTGTGTCAAGCGACTATTATTATTTACTGCATGAATGCAGATGGAAAAAAGCACTATGTTAATTAGTTTACCTCTTCTACTCATCCTTGAAAAAGGGGCAGGGTTGGTGATTGTGAAGATTAAACACAGTGCTGGTCTGTCATCAATAGCAGCTCAGTCGAGGTCATTTATAGGCTGAGCCAGAGGTAATTCAAGTCCAAGTCAAGGCAGGGGCCATGAAGGGTCAAGATGATTTGAGACCACAGTAGTTCCATTCCAATTCAAGAGTGAGATCATAACACTGTATTTTTTAAAGGGTAGCACCACATTGACCTTATGGAATCTAATTGACAGCATTTCTATATGCAGGGAAATATTTATGATACTGAACCAGACCTATAGTATTTTGTTTCTGGGATGCATTTAAACTGCTTCTACTGCCCATTGGAATATAAGTGCTGGGTCACCATTAGTATTCAGATGTAAAACCAAATAGTATGAATTTGGATATTGCAGGCCTTACTTTAAAGCAAAGTATCATCCTTATGTTTTTTTATGACAAAATTGTTATTGTTTTATGATTTTTTCCCCAAGGGGGTTGGAAGATGACAAAAAATAAATTCATATGGCAATCATGCCATGCCATGTATATATTACATACATAAGCACACACATATGTATTCCTGCACATACTAAATAGATTAAAATCTACTTGTGTTTTCTAGAATAATAATGAAAGTAATTATAATAATCATAAAACATAATAACAATAAAATTAGAAAAAACACTCACAAAAAATTAACAAATAAATAGACAAACAAACAGCAATGATGCTATAATGATAACAAAAGAAAGCAAACAGGACAAAAAAGTAACGATAAACGATAAATAATAATTAAAACAGAAATAACAAACAAACATTTGTACATACATCCCTGTACATTCATGCACATGTTCCCAGGCACATGTGCACACATGCCCCTGCATGTATATTAAAATACATTACATTACAGGCATTTAGCAGATGCTCTTATCCAGAGCGACTTACACCGGATGTTTTATTTTTTTTACATAGGATTTACATTGCATCCATTTATACAGCTGGATATATACTGAAGCAATTCAGGTTAAGTACCTTGCTCAAGGGTACAAAGGCAGTTCCTACCCAGGAATTGAACCTAAGACCTTTCGGTTACAAGCCCAGTTCCTTACCCACTACGCTACACTGCCTCCCAATAAATAATAACAAAATAAATAATATGTAGGTACAGTACAGTAACTGCAATGAACCTGTAGTTGTGTCACAACCATCTGTAGACACGTATCAGTCCAGAGTGATGCACATTTACCCTCCCTCCCTCCCTCCTACCCCCCATCCACTGTGACTGATCTCCCCACCCTCTGGTGACTGACCATCCCTCCCTTCCTCCTTTCCAATCTTATAACTAATAGTGTTCTACTGTTCTCTTTCCAAATTATATACATCTATAGTAAAGATCCTACCTTATAAATTGCCTTGCTAAGCACTTCTATAGTTTCCCACTTGGCTTTGCGAGATCAAGCAATCGATAGTTCTAATGAAAGTGCATCTAAGAATAACCAATACCATTGCTGAATATTCAATACATTTGGTAGTCTCCATCTCATGATTAACATTTCTTTGCTGCTGTTGTTCCGCAAAATAATATTCTTCTCTGCTGAGTATTTAAGATGTGGGAAGAGTCATCCTATAACAGTATGATGTTTGAAAGGCAGGTTATATAGTTCCACAGTGTCAGATATGGTATTTACAACCTGCATCCAAAAGGAGTTAACACCTTGGTTTTCGCACATCATATAAATATATGTAACCATCACCTTAAGAGGACATAAATAACAGACTGGGCTTGTGGTCATTGCAATTTGGCAACACTTCCTTGGTGATAAATAAGACCCATGAATAAATTTGTAATTTATTGATTGTTGATTATAGTTATTAGAAGTAAGAGGAGTGTTGTTCTACACACTTTTCCAATTTATATTCTGCTCATAATATTTTATTATATCTATATTCCATACTGTAACTATGCCCATGGATACATTCAAGGTCTGTGGCAGTTTCCTATAAAGATAGGACACTGATTTCCCATCTTGATGGGACCACTGCATTATCTTCATAAATGGATGGATAGGTAGGGCCTGCCCTATGGTACACCATACTATATGCATTGGTGTTCTTAATTGTAGATAAAATTAAATGGATGTTCCAGGTACAACAAATGACTGTTTCAAATCTTGAAAAGACTTGAGGCTGTGTTCATTTATCATGTCTGATAAAGTATTTACTCTTTTTATGCTGTTGTGGAAAAGAGATGGGCTTGCCTCAAATTTGTGATGGATTATTCCTGAAAATAGGCGTGTCAATAGGCCATTTCTCATTGATCCATTTTTTTAAACCCTCAATTGTCCAAAAAGGGCGCAGTAATACATATGTGGCAAGGCAGAAAAAAGGATATCTTGAAAGGTTTATGGTGATACAACCTGCTTTTCCAATTCAACCCAGTAAACATTTTATGTGGTGAAAATCTGACTACATCTGGTTGAAAAGTGAAAACTTTCTTGCCAGCAAGAATGTGCCTAAGCTATATTTCTGTAAAACCTGAGCTTTATTGAGGTTAAACTAGGCTACACTAGATTTCCACCCCTCTGGACATCTAGATTCAGACATTTAGTCACTAGGAGTGTCACGGTTTCTGTGCAGGTAGATCATTTTTCTGTGCCTGCACCGGCTCAGTGGTTAGCATTCCGATTAGCCACTCGGCTAATCGTTATTTTGGGGTGTGGGGACGATTAGTTCGAGCTTGCAGATTAGCCACTCGGCTAATCGTTATTTTTGGTTCCTGTGGGAGGATTGTCCTGCTTGAACATTCCATGCATTCCTGCAGGGTTACCTCTGATCGGTTTCACCTGTGGGTTGCTCACATCTTCCGCTGATTACCAGCCACACCTGTGGCTGGGTATTTAAAGCGTCAGTAGGCAGTGGAACGGTGCTTGAGTGTAACGTGTTTTGCTCTAGCCAGTTCCCTGTCGTATTTCTGAGCAAGGTGTAAGGAATTTAAGAACAAAGAAATTTAAAAAGAATTCTGACTTCAGTTCGTTTGTTTTTTTTGGGAAAAAGGTATTAGGACGGTATATGTCCAGATTCTGAGGCCGGCAGTTTTAAGGGGTTATTGTGTCACCGTTGGGGCACAAACCTTTCTGCCCTTTACTAACCAGTTTTCCCCCCTGGTTTTAGTTGGCCTCAGAACATCTTCTGTTTGTTTTTGAAAAGACATTTTCTTTTTCTCTGCTTCGGGTCGAAGTCGTTTTTTCTTCTTTTCTTTTCCCTGTTCCTTTATTTTCTTATATACTCCTTCCTCAGTTACCCGTTTAGGGGTTTATTCATTTTTTTTTTGGGATACGTCCCTTAGGAGTATAGCACCCCCTTCTTATTTCGTCTCTCACGAGACTCAGTGGTTACTGGAGTGCCCCTTTGGTAACTTATAGATCCCCTGTTTGGTCGCGTCTGGTCTTCACACTTCCCCTCCCTCACAAGGAGTAATGGTGTAATGTAGTTATGCCAACATCATGGTTTGGCAAGGCCATGACTATTGTAGTTCCATGTAATCCTGTGAAATGGCATTGCAATTGGTTTTGAAACAGAGAAATCAAGGTTCAAAATTGCTGTTTTATATTGGCCAGCTGACCAACACAACTATAACCTAAGCGCAAGGCGATGTCACGATCACTGAAGTCTCCCTTACTACCAGCTTCCAGCTTTAATCAATGCACTTACTGTACATTACTGTAGGTTACTTGAAAAAGGAATGTCACTTCATTAGCGGCTTCATCAATAGTTTAACTAATGGAGCGATGTAAAGCCACTGCTTCATATTTTATTCAGTCAATCATATTTTTGTTGCACTTGAAGCTTGGAAGGGGATATGACATCATTAAAGTATGGATAATTATTATATATTATACTCAAGATCAACTGAAAAACCTCATTCTCTGCTGGTTTTCTTTGTCTGCTTTCTACACTTATATAAATGGAATGTTCAGCAACGCATTGTAAATATATGTACTTTTTAACACATATGTGAAAAACATTTACATGCATTTCACGTGTTGTATCAGTCGGTCCGCCTGAGAGGCGGATTGGTCTCGGCTGTGCCGGCTAGTGGAGAAGGCACACGCACCTGGGTTGTGTTAGCTAATCAGCCCAGGTGCTTAAAGGTGTGCTCCTCTCCACAGTTCGGGGCTGAGACCGGGAGCTAACGCCGAGAGCGCAGTTAGTATTTTTGTTTCGTTTTATTTGAGCACTAAATAAAAATAAAAGTAATCCTCAGCTGGGTTGCTGGAGAAACTGGACCTGTCCGGGAAGGCGGGTCAGCTACGGGTGGCGTACGGGGAAGTGGCCGCACCGTTTTGCTTTGTTTTGCCTTTGTTATTTTAGCTTGTTGTTTTAGTTAAATGTTTTTGCCCGGAACTCATGAGGGGGAAGGGTGAAGGTTTATTTTATTTCATGTTTGTGTGGGTGCACTCACTCTCTCCATGCGACAGACAACAGTGTTGCCCGGTACTGCCGCATGTCCCTCCCTGGTGTGTCACCCTTGGCGTGTGACACGTGTTTATATTACAATAGTTCAAAGCAAATTTATTGAACAATTTTCTGAATGTTCTATATAACATAGAATATTCTTTAAATTAAAGCTTAAATTTAATTGCCTTCAAAATTGATTTGTTTTATAATTGAAAGCACTCGCATCACAATTTGTTCATGTCATAGAAACAGAAAACATTTTTTTCAGTCCTGTGAATGGAAACTTCTTTGCTACAGTTTCTTAACCTCTGCAAGCTTGACCTGCTAACCTCATATTCTAGCCAAAATCTGTGCTGTAAGACTTATATTTAGTTCAGATTATTAGCTTGGTAATAGACAGAATGAGTCACCTTTCAACTCTGTACTGTAATTTCCACATAAACATTGGGCGTCCTAAGCACGGTTGTGGAATGATGAGAGATAAAAGATATCAACAGTCAGATTTAGGATGTGCTTAGTATGACAATATCTTAAATTATATCAGCGGAATATGAGAAGATAAGGTTGTCTATCCTCAGCAATAATGCTCCAAGTCTCATATTAAGGGAACCGTTTGTACAGACTTTTTTCTTGACTCTAAATCAACATAGGTACCTTATGTGGCAAGTTCACATGTTCTCCTGAGCTTTGCTACATGACCATTGTAACTGGCTGCCAAGTTTCTTCATATTTTCTTTATGGAATTTCCCATTTTTCCTTTACGTGCAATATGCATTTCTTTGTGCTTTTTGAACATCCCTAATTTATTTATTTTTTTTATTCATTTGGGAAAGTAAAAAAAAAAAATTAAAGGGAATTTCAAATATAAAAATAGTATAGTTTCCAGTTGCTGGAAACCCCAGTGGGGATTTCAGTTTGGGGAGACCCCCCAAAAAAATGCATTCTGGGGTGTGAGCTTACCGAAATAGAGTAAAACGGGGCTGGTCCGAAGCACAGAGGGGAGCGAAACCGGGCTGACCTCATAAACCCCTGAACTAAAGGATGATAGATCTGCACCAGGCTGCCAAAGCAGGAGAAATAATCCACAAATCCTGAGGGACGCGCAGGTTTGACACATTCATTTGGCGGAGAAGAGCGCACGAGAAACAATGAGCGCCGAGGATGTCTGCGGCGACGGTGTCATACATATATATTGCACATCACAGGGAGACGGACAAGAGGGCACAGGAACCTGTCATTTAGACGACGGACGGCAGCTGAGTAAGTACCGGGGGAAATGAGACCACGGTGCATTGCACTGCAAGCCACACTTTTCCCAGTCCAATGTCATACAGGGGTGCATTTGCATTTAAAAAGGACTAATTGTAGACAAATAAAAGAAATAATACTGTTTAATTTAACGAACAGAATAGACATATATCGAATTATATTTGATCTACCAGCGTTGAGTTTGAAAAAAAAGAAATGACACCATTATTCAAAATGTAACCGTTAGAGATATTCTAATAGTGCTGGACCTTAGTTAAAATCACTATACTCCTTCTTGTGAAAATTACAACAACAAAAAGCATTGTGGAAAGTTTTGACAAAGTGCAGAGATGGCGGTTTCTCGTCCTCTCTTGTCTTGTACTCTGAGACAGAGTGGAGATTTGTGAGCAGTATTCTCCTCCCAGAATCCTTTTCCCTGCCCTGATGACCGATGAATGCTCATGGAGATGTTCATCCTGCACAGGCTTGAGTGATGGAGGCAGGGTTCTGCCAGGGAAACATGCCCATGAACACCAGTATGCAGCCAGAATAAGGCTATGGAAGATCAATTTGGTCACAGCTACCACAGCTGTATTATTATTATTATTATTATGCCTTGTCTAATTTTTACAGTACAGTATACTATATGTCATGTCTTGCTTTTAAATATTTAAATAAACAGACAAAAGCAGCAATAAAGAGAGAAAACCCAAAGTAAAAGGACAGAAAAATGAACACAAAAACATATTGGGTAACTTCCTTAAATGTTCGCCTGACATTTTTGGGATCATTTTATTTATTTATTTATTTATTTATTTTCCTCCTGAAATCACAAGGTGTTGTCCAAGGAATTCCATCATGCGGATGCTTGTATTTCTTTCATGTGTGTAACCCTGTGGGCTACAGAAGGCAGCAGAGAGAGGGGTGAAAGCTTCCTTTTCTGTTTTTATCAAACACAGCTGCATTGCATGTACAGTTTTCCCATTGCCCTGACATCACCACAACAAGCAATGTCAGGTTACTGTACCTCTGGGGATACATATTTCCCACATAATGCCATGTTCCAGGAATTTTTGACACAAGTGCCGAATCAAACAATGGCAAGTTCAAAGAAAGGAGGAGATAAAAGCATGTGCAAGCACACACACTCACTCATATAAGTATAAACACATCCAATATCTCCAGGGTATGGTTATATTTATTGCCTTTTTTCCCCTGTGTGAACCAGCTTGAGGTACCTGTCTCTCAGGAGAGAGAGAAGGAGAGATTGGTCCCAGGTGTTCTGGAGATGGGACAGTACAAGCTGATACTCAGACAAGGCTGCTGCCATGAAAGCTCTCCCCAGAACAGCACAACATATCACTTCCATCTCCCTTTTTTCCTCCTTTCGTTTCTCTTTCATTATTTTACTCCATCCTGTCTCAATGTGAAATACTCAATTGTAATTGAAAGCCCAACCCATTTTGTTCATTCGGAAACACACAGTTCACTCTGCTTTGAAACACGCAGTATCAAGCCACTGCTTCTTTTCACTCTGCAGTCCACCAGTTCAGCTCATTGAGTTGGAGGAGGACACTTTTTGTGTAGCTTATGCAGGAAGACTGTGTGCTCCTAATTGAACAGAGGGGAACGGTGTGTAATGAGACCCCTCTGACTAAATCCCTTCCACCATGGAAAACTGTCCAATTAAGAACCTCCCTGCATGACTGCCAACAATCAAAATTTAGAACCTGTTTGTGGTGCCCATCCACACCTTTGAGGAATGAGCCACTCAGCAGTACCCCAACACCCAATTGTTACTCAAACCCCAACCTCACCACTCAACCATCAAACATCAGAAATGATTTTGTGGTTCCAGAACCTCTCTGATATGAGACTATAGTTATATATACTGTTATGCATATGGAGATATATCACAAGCTTACAGCCCATGGCTGTATGTCCTCACAGGTTCTATGTGTCATTATCCTGGCATAAGCCAGTGGTACATGTCATAGTGTGCTATAGAGAAGCTACACAGACAAAGTCCACAGTACAAGAGCACAAAGGCTAAAACATTACAAATCCATAGAACACATGTACATGAGCTGTAACATCAATGTTTTTTCTTCAAACAAATATTAAAACAAACTATTCACACACAAATAATAAATACATAAAATAAAGGCATGTGTATGTTAACAGGTTACAAAAAACCTGGAAAAAAACAACAACAAAAACAACAATTCAAACTTCACGGCAGTGTAAATGGTAAAAGGACTGCATTTAAACAGCACTTTTATCCAAAGCGCTTTACAATTGATGCCTCTCATTCACCCATTCACACACACTCACACACCAACGGTGAAAGGCTGCCATGCAAGGTACCAATCAGCTCGTTGCGAGCAATTAGGGGTTAGGTGTCTTGCTCAGGGACACTTCAACATGCCCAGGGCGGGGGATCGAACCGGCACCGCTCTTACCTCCTGAGCTATGTCGCTGACCAACAGTTCCTTTCCCTAACAATGCAAAGAGCAACTCCACATGTCTCGCGTTCCCAAAGTGTGGCAGAGGTTTCAAGTCCCAATACCCCGGTGAAGACCTCTGACCTGCATGTACTTGGCCAGTCGTCAAGGATGACTTGAATAACCCTGTCTTAGGTGCTAAAACCTATACCGTATTTAAATCTCTTGTATTAGGCAATATCTGTGGTCTTGGATAGAGATATCGAACACCTGGCATCTGGCAATCTTAGTTTGGACACACCAAGCCTAAATCCAGTCTGTCTGTTTTTGAGCTTTATTATGTTTTCTGTGTTTGTAGTCTTCCTTATGCATGGAACAATTCTTGTGTTTGTACATTTAAGCCTTTTGATGGTAAAACATGCAGCTGATGTTTGCCTCACACAGACAGGATTAAAACAGACCATGATATCTGCCCATTGCTTCACTTTCTCATAGCACAATGAAGACCTCACGGAACTCCATCAACCTTTTTCTTTTCTTTTGTTTTTACAAACACAACTGAGCAACAGAGAGCTTATTCTGTGGGGTGTGAGTCAGGCAATCTTATGAAGTGGTTGTCTGCAGCTGGTGCTTGTTAGCTGGGAGAATGCAATTTACAAGGGCCTGCTGTGATAGATTTTACCAGCAGAGGGAGCCAAGCCGCTGCCACATACATTCATTCAACTTGAATTTATTTATTTATTTATTGTTTATCATAAATAACCTTGAGCCTTAAGAGAACAGCAATAAAACCACAACTAACCCTTTAAAAAGGCTATGTATTTCTATATTGAGTGTGATGCAAGTCATAAGTTTATGTATCACACAACAAAGATTAAAAACAAGCTTTGACATACAAAATTGCAACATATTTGGCCAGTCTCCTGTGAAAGTGTTTGTAGGAATTATTATGAACGCCAATAGATGTACCGCTAAAATACTTAAAACCTTCAACTGTGATTTGTGGACGCGTTGCATCACCAGGACTAGTCACTAATATTTCAAGCATTTGTTACAAACAATCCGTTCATACAGCTGGATATTTACTGAAGCGGTGCGGTTTAAGTGCCTTGTTGAGGAGTACAAGGGCAGCGCCCGATCCGGGAACTGAACACGCAGCCTTGGATTTGCACACCCGGCGCTCGAGTGTGTTGCTCAAGCAATGAGTCAGTGCTGGAGAAGTTGACTCTGAGGTCCCGTCCTCACTTGAATTTTATAACCGTGTTTACGGTTTAAACACAGTTCAGGACATTTGTACCATATTTCACAACTGCGTTTGCACATTCAGTTATTGGACCTTGTTCTTTAAATGATATGAACTCGTAACCCTGTGAAAAGAACCATGAACTAATGTTTGGCAGGCAACCTGGCCCAGTTAACTGAGTAGACAACATCCATTTGTTAGCCATGTTAGCTGTCATGGTGTTATTTAATTAAAATGGAAGAGTCATTAAGAAGCCTTTCACTGCAACGCCTAAGTGGTTCTAGTAATACAAAATGAATATAGATTTTTTTTTTTGTCCTTTGGGTGTTATTGGCAGTTATGAAACAATGGGGGGAATGTTATGGGGAAAAAAGTTGAACACACTCCAAATAATCCTCAACTCTTTACACAGTTCCTGTGCGTGTGTGTGTGCATATACACGTAGTTATGTGCGTGTGCATGTGAGAGTGTGATAGTGCTGTGGCATTTGGGAATGGTCTGTCTTTGAATGTTCATGTTTTAAATGAAAATAATGTTGCTGTATATCAGAGAATGGAAGCAAGCTATTGAGTGTTACCATGATTTAGACTAGAGTTGGGAAACGTGGGCCGTATCCGTTTCTGGTTTTCATGCCAACTGCTGGCCTTAATGACAGAATTAGCCCAAACATTTACACCATCTGACATTTTTGCTACATTTCTCAACACATGAATAGCAGCTGAAAACTGTTCTTGTGTGCCAATATGAAACATGGTAAATGGACTGCATTTATATAGCGCTTTTATCCAAAGCGCTTTACAATTGATGCCTCTCATTCGCCAGAGCAGTTAGGGGTTAGGTGTCTTGCTCAAGGACACTTCGACACGCCCAGGGCAGGGTTTGAACCGGCAACCCTCCGACTGTGATTACCATCACAATCAGTCTTACCTCCTGAGCTGTCGCCCCTACATTTTACTCTGATCTAATTTACACGTGAACCAGTGTTGGTGCATACAGCCAATCAACTCAATTAGCCAGTGCAATAGGTGGAAACAAACACCGGCCCTCCAGGAACATAATCACCCACCCCTGATTCAGGCATTCACCTCTTCTAGCCATTTTCACATCCTATTATATGATGCATGGCTTACCAGTGGGACACATGGATACTAACTGAATGTCATTTTTTAATGGCAATGCAGGCAATAAGTGAACTGTAGCCTGATGTGCTGAATAGCATCTATCTCTTATCAAATTTCAGCCATATGTCACTGCCTTTCAATGGAAATCAATAGCAAAACTATGTCTCCAGATTAGGTGCAGTTCCAGCGAGTGTGGAATTGTTCAGAGCCAATATTGTGTGTTCTTAAACTCTCTCTCCCTCTCTCTCTTTCTCTCTCTCTCACACACTCACACTCACACACACGCGCACACACACACACATATATCTATGCATATATATATATATATGTATATGGCATCAAAATCAGAAAATCAGGTAGGGGCATGATAGATTTCTAGGTTTTCTATCAGTTTATCCAGACAGAATACTTCCAGGCTAGTTATAGCAATGTTTAAATGTATGATAAAAAGCCAGCCATGTATGACACAAACCATTCTCCCTTTACTATTTTTTTAAGAGCTGCAACCAAAGTAAGCTTCAAAATTTGCCACAACAAGGGTCCAAAGATCTGCCCCAAAAAAAACCCCAGCCCTCCTCCCAGAAGCAGTCCATCTAATTGGAGTGAATGGGAAAGTGCCTAATCCTCTCTCCGTGACCCTGTCCTACGGCGGTGGAGTAAAAGGACCCCTGTCCACAGAAGCCATTTTGGCTCTTGATTAGACACCGCGGTGCTGTGATGAGGTCAGTATTAATTGCCGCGGCGCCCATAGCGCTCGTAGTGCGGGAGCTCGTTTTCATCCTCGCGCCTGACCACCTGCTCCTCCCCACTCCGCGCGCTCTCCTGGCCGCGGAGGAGGACGCTGTGGTGGGGTCGGCTGCAGCTGCAGCTGGAAACTGGAAAGTGCTGCAGGGAGGTGGGTATAAGCAGGGCTCTGCGATGGATCCCTTCTCTAACCAATGTGGTGTTCCGATTCAGAAAGGTACTGTATGTGCTTATCACCATGGGGTATTTTTTTTTTCTTAATTTTTTTTTTTCATATTTAGTTGTGTTCAGATGTATTTCTTTTAAATGACTTTTATAGTACTGTGCTTGATTTTTGTGATTATATGGAACTATTAGCACAACGACACAAACAAGTAATCAGATCAAATTTCTGAATAATTAGACAAAGTCTTGTCGTATTGTATTGGCAAGTTACCAAGGCTGTGCTGGTGCTTGTGTGCGTGTCTGTGAATGCACACACTGGTATTATGTTCATGTATGTACAGTATTGTTTTGATCATAATAGAATAATAATAATAATACTTATTATTATTATTATTATTATTATTATTACCATTGTTGTTGTTGTTGTTGTTGTTATAAGTAGTAGTAGTAGTTGTTGTTATTAAATGCTGGAACATACTGCAAATTCTGAAGTTTTTAAATTTCAGGGGTGGAGGAGGTGATGCTTTAAAACAATCTGTATATTTCATCACATTGTAGTTGAAAAATTCTATACTCAACCAAGCTTGACCCTGTCATACCCCTTCTCATTTTCTCTTGTTTTCACACTTTTCTTTTGCTTGGCAAACTATATTCCAAGTTCAATCCTTGCCAAATGGTGCATTGCCACAAACATTTACCCACACTTCTTTAGCGCACACATGATACCGTCTGGTGAATTTGGCCTCAGCCAATCAATCAGTCTTTAGGTATAAAATATAGGAAGTCGCGATATATGAGAGTTTTCTGCAGTTAATGTAATCACTGCTGTACGTTAAGGTTTTTCTTTATATTTAATGTTACTGTTCTTCTCCTACTTGTGACATGTTTGTGGAAGGGGCTTGGTAACCTTGGAAACACATAGTTAGGGGGTGTGGAGAATTTGTCAAAGCCTGAACAATGTAGGATGCATTGGATTTGTCATGTCCTGGGGGTCAGAGTCTCTGACAGTTTCACATGCATAGGCATCTATCTCTCCACACTGCCAAGTGACAGAGATGCCACAGGATGGCTGCACATGACAGCTCTAAGGGTTTAGGGGTCAGGGGTCTGACTGAGGGTGATGGGAGATGGAGTGCGGATGGGAGTCCTGACAATGACGAGACAGTTGGCCAGTGATGAGCGCACAGCACTATGAGAAAACATGAAGCCTACCAAGGTCACTCAGCGCTAAACTGATATATCCTAAACCCCATTCCCCACTCCCATTAATTAAGTTTTTTAAATTTTAGTATGTATAAAATGTATGTGCGTATGTATGTATTGTATATAAATCGAGGAATCAAACAAAGTAACAGGTTCATGTGCTCTTGTTGCAATGGTGAGAGTCATGCTACACAAAGTGTGTGTGTGTGTGTGTGTGTGTACATGCAAGAATGTAAGCATGTGTATGTTTGTGCATGTGAAGAATACTTTTAAGGCGAATAAAGACATCACATTTCCATCCCAGTAATACAAATGCGTATGAAGTTCCACACGTGTCACTCTGGGGAAAAGGAACTCTGTGACAAAATCCTGAGAAGCGTCCTCAGCGAAACATGGCACTTCTAAAATTAGGTTAAAATAGTGTATTTCTATTCACAGTAAAGGTGGCTATTCAAGCGATTCAAACACATGGCAACCACGGGGGGGATTTCTCAAGTGCACCCCTGTTTCCTGGAGTGGTGGAAAGATGCTCACCCTCTTCAAAGTCTTCATCGGAGATGCACATCAGGGTTCCCCAAGATCTAGCCAGTGTTTTACACACAAAACAGAAGTACAAAGAGAAAAGAGAACCATTCCAGGAATAAGACAAGGCAAGGCAAGGTTCAGGGTATTCACGCCATCTCTGGCGCACAGTTGGGGGGTGGGGGGTGGTTTGGGCGACGAGGGCAGAATGCGTCATGAGATCTGTCAATTTCACACGGGTAGAATGCAGTGAGGAAGATGGTTGCATGGTATCTGTGGATAGATTCCTTTTGTCACATACTTCCCTTGGAACCCTGGGGAGTGTAACCATGTATTAATTGTGTGTATAACTGTAATGCAATCTCATTGGTGTGAAGTGGTGCTTATATTTCTTTGTGATTAAAGACACCCTTCTGAAAAAATCACATGTTCAAAAATCACACGTGAACACCCAACATGTGAAGAGTACACATGAACTATTAAAATAATCCCACTTGCAAAATAGGTAACCTATGCTATTTCAAGGCAAAAAAAAGGAAGTTCACACTTTTTAGTTCACAGTGACGTGACAATGTGAAGGTGCAAATGACTCAATGTGACATATTTTCTTTTCACATATGGACATTTTCATTCACGTGTGAAAAAATCCAATCAGACGTGAAAATTTTCACTTTGCATGTGACATTTTCTTTCCAGATGTGAATAATTTAATCTTTGTGATTGTTTTCTTATGGGCATGTGCAGTATATACTTCCCATTTACCTTGCTCAATGTATTCGGCACAGCACCATCCACAAGCCTGTAGTCTGTGCTACTCTAAACATGTCAGCTCTAACCACAGATAATGCATGACCTGTGAAAGACGTTAGCAGTTTTTAATTGTGGATTTTGTTTAATTTTCGTCCATTTTTTATTTTTACTGTCATTTATTTTATTTTAAACTATTGCTTTATTTCTTAGTCTATTGTGACTTACTGTGTTCTTTATAACTGCTGTTTTATTATCTGTGAAATGCATTAGGCTAGAATAGTCTGTTTGAACCGTGTGCTATAAAAATTAATAGAGTTAGGTTTTTTGAAACATGAGGAATGGCAACATGTAGAGTTTTAACAGTGACCTGAGAATCAAGTACAAATATAAAATGGTGGTGAAGACTGAACATAGCTTTGCTGTGATATTTGCTTTCACTGTTAGTGAAGATAGTATTTCTAAAGGTGCTCTTAATGGATCTGAATCAGGAATACGTATGGTTCTGCCTTCGATACACCAGTAAGGCTATCAACTCTGAGCCACACACGAGAATGGAAAGACATCAGAAGTAATTTTTCTTTACTGAATTGGTATAAGGTTTATCATATCATGTCTCTCTCCAAATGGCAGTTGAGATGGAAAGATGAAAGCATACATTGCCAAGTTACTTGAATGAATGTGGGAGAAATACAGGTGGAATTGTTTTTGAACATGGGTTGTATAGTGTCTTTGAATGCCATATTTCGACTAAGCATTGGTGTAGCATAACATAACTTTAATATTCTTAATTTTGTACATGTATTATTTTGTTTACAGGTACAGGTAACATGGCTTATACAGTATATGCTCTAAATATTTTTTGTTGAAATGTAAGTTACTGTGCCATTGCATATTTCTAAATGTCGATATATTTGTAACATAATTGTTAATTCCAACATCATCAAATCAAATCAAGTAAATATATTCACTAATAGAAATATTTATTCTGTGATTCCTCATTTGTACCTCCAGTTCTTTAACATGAGATGAAAAAAAGAAAAAAAATAGATCTAATTTTGAAATATGTATCCAGTTTATATGTTTGGTTACATATGCTTGCATTGAACAGGACAGAACTATCATTGTTATATTGTTCACCACATCTTACCCTAGTCAGTATTTTTTTTCCAGCAGCTCCATCTACTGTTATAATTTCAATCCAGTTCTTCATTAATGGCGTCAGGAATGTGATTGTGGCATCTGTAGCTTTATGGCCATAAAAGGCACAACAAAACAAATTCATGACACAGACATTTTAAAGTAAGGGTATGCAGAAATGTGTCTGGTATGAGGTTTTATACAAAATACTTTACCAGATTATTTTGTATATTGGGGTAAAACAAACACAATGTCAAATACATTTGACTGACACAAAATCCAAGCTGATAACTACATGTATATGGCTTTTATTTGTCATTTATCAGGAATAATGCAATTCATTGGTGTGTATGATGGTAAAATCTTAGACAGAAATATCAGCACATAGTTCACAGCACTTCTAATGTGCCTATTTTGCATACGGATAGATAATACATAATGGATTTTAGTCATACTATGGTTATGATGGCAGTGCAGCGCAGTAATTCTGACAAAAATGTCAACAAAAAAATGAATGATAGCCAGGTGTTAAAAAAACGAAACAGAATATACCACAGTTTATTGAAATTTAATGTAAAATGAAGATTAGAAAGCATCTTTAAATCCTTGACAATATGGGTACAAATCTACTTATTGCCACTTTCAGGTATTTCTTTGTGCATATATATTCCATAAAGTCGACATATTTGATATTTATTATTTCTGTAAGAGATAAAAAGTGCAAGGGCTTAAATAACATAAGTGACCTCTATCTTTCTGGACACCACCGGAATATAGTATGAATTATCACATACATCGAAAAAAATGTTAAATAACTGGAGGCTAAAGCAATCCCTAGGACAGCAGAATCTGTGGTCTTCTGCCAAGTACAATAGTCTATTGCACTTCTATCTAGAGAAGCTTGACCTTTCGCCAGGTGTTAGATTATGTCAATGATGACAGGGACCTGTGATTACACACTACAAGCACACATGTGTAGGTGTTAAACAATTATTAAATGTTAATAACTGTGAACCCTCAAGACGTGTGCAATCCCCTTCTCGATAGGAAGTGGCTTACCTAACCGAGTCATTTACTGTGCTGAACATCAGCATTAGTGATGTAATTGTTACAATGTTATAAAACTACTGTATATGCTTTTCAGTTATTTTTTTCTGGTTTGAGCCACTGTAACTGCACTTCTACACCTGGCCATCATTTTATTCTTTAGGTCACTGGAGATACTTTGGTTGAGGTGTGTCTTGCAAGAGCTGGTGAGTCGTTACTAGGATATAGGGCAATGAAGCTTTTTAGGGAATACCTGAAATAATTGGAAACCTAAAGAGGCCTTATATTAATTTTACAAAATGTTCATGTTTAAATTAAATCTTGTTTAATTACCTTTGGGCTTTTGCACTAGTCTTTGGCTTATTCCATAGAATTATTCTATTCAATTAATATTTTTTAACAAACAATAGAACTGCATGCTCAAGTGGAATCTCCATTGTATGTTCAATACAGTGACAGTGCCATTATTTTCTGTTTTCTACAATATAATACTCCAGTGAATATTTTTTTAGCTTTTCTTATGAAATGGGTAAACAGAATTATTCATGTCTCTGAATATAATCATATGGAATGCATGCAATTTTTTTAAAAATTTTCCACAAGACTGCCACAAACTATGCAGTACAGAGTTTCTCTGTAGAACAACAGATTCAGAATCACATCATCTGCTGTTGGATTATCAAAGGTGGCTTGATACATAAGTTAGCAATTTTTCCTTCTACCACAGTGAGGAACAGGCAATCTGAGTTCTGAATGAATTATTGTTAACCAGGCCTCTCCAGTATTTTCACGCATGACCCAATGCAACCTGTGCTGCAATTTGCTTAATTAATGGACAATAAATTTAGCGAGCCACGTCTGTGTGGTAACCTCTGCTTTGCATAATAGTTGTGGTCCCTCATTTAGCCAGGTATTATCATTTTTCAGCGTTTTCTTTTAAAATTATTTAACTTGGAGCTCCAAGACTAAAGTATCAACAGCAGGGATTCAACTGTCTATTGTCCTTGTATTTCCTTTGTGTTACACTGGGTGGCATGATTGTATTTTGTAAAGGCTGAAACGTGAACATGAAAATACTGCATACCTCTTCTTTAGTATTTTGGTATAAAAAAAGCAGTTCAGTTGAGAAGGTCATTTTTTTCTGGTGGGATTATTGTCATATTTAATCTGAAACCCCAGACAATTCCATTATAAGTTTAATTTCCATCTGCATTCATACTTTTTGTAGATCCCAAGCATATAATCCAATTCTCTTTTTTAATGAAACAAATAAAAGAGTTTATGATCCTTTTACAATGGCGTTTCATTACCATTTTCAGAGCATGTATACACTCAAAGGCACTGATTACGCAACAAAACAAGGCCAGTCCAATTGGTGGTAAACAGTTTCCTTTGATAGGAAGCTCAACAGCACATCACTTAATGGGTCCCTAAACATAATTCTACAGCATGACAATATATAAATCAAAGGAAGATTATAATAATGTATGTCCCTTTATCTATTACTTTTTTTCTAATTACTAAGTAATAGATAATGTACCTTCTGTTTAATCAACCTAAATAATCACAACCTCTGTGACATTTACATTCCTTTCCGGAAAATCTTTTTCTAGAAGTGATTTTAAAAAAATCCTTGCCAGTGTCATGAGAGCTTTGTCCTTTGTATAATATGGGGGCTTTAGAACGTTGTCTGTAATCACAGCGCGGCAATGTAGCCAATGATAAAAAAAAAAAATGGTGTTCGCCATCTGTGTTATACAGCAACTTGTACTGTCACTCCTACACCTCTGAATCAGTCCATTTTCACAACATGATTTTACTTATCGCAGTGTCTGTGGTTTACCATCCTTCTACTGTCATACTCGAACCTTCACTGAATACAATATGGTGACAGTTCTTGTTTTCGGTTTCAGTCAGAATGTATTTTTATTGCTCTGTGCTGCATAATTAGAAGCATCCTGATAGGGGTAAAGTAGGCTCTGGTGTCTTCATCAGGGACCTGTCAGGTTATGATCTGGCCACTGCAACATTATGGTGTCTCTGCAGCAGTTTGGCACATACTGTAGCATTATGCGAATCTTGGCAATGCCTCAGTTGCGCATACTGACCTTTCTCAAAGGTGGGAACATGTTGCAGCTCTGGCCATTCCCGGTCAGCCAGTCAGAGCTGATTCCTGGTCAGGGTATCGCTGCAAAGCTGTGCACGACAAGAACCTCATAAGTACTGTTTCTGCCATGAGCAGCACAGTATGATTTGGGAATGTGTGTGTGAGTGTGCATGCACGTGTGTGTGTGTGTGTGGACATGTATTACTACCTTTGTGAGAACCAAATATCCCCACAAGGATAGAAAGATGAGGAAAACTACGCAAGGTGGGGACCCTTTGCTGGTCCTCACAAGTTCAAGAGGCTGTTTTAGGGTTAGGACTTAGGGTTAGGGTTAGGGTTACAATTAGGTTAAGGTTAGGGTTAAAGTTAGGCATGTAGTGGTTGGGGTTAGGGTTAGGGTTAGAGGTTACGGAATGAATGTAGTCAATGGGAAGTCCTCACAAGTATAGCAATAAATTATTGCGTGTGTGTGCGTGTGCGTGTGCGTGTGCGTGTGTGTGTGTGTGCAATGCATGCATGCTTGTTGGTGTTTGTGAACAGCATTGTCCTGCCATCAGTTAAGTGAATCCAAGGGAGAAACCTTCAGCCAAAATCCAGCTGAGTTGGTTACTATGTTGCTGTAACTAAGACCTTTAGCATGTGCATGCAAAACAAATGATTGGTCATGGTTTTTCACATGCAAAAGGTCTTAATAAATCAGGCCAGGAGTAGAGACGAGGTGAGTGGGGCAGTCTGTAGAGGGACTAAATCACTTTCCTTTATGCAAACACCCTAACACTTGCTGGGGACTGATCTCTGCCATGGAATGTTCTTAGCAGTGGTCCCTGCTCTATCTGTCCCCCCTTTCTACTTCAACCTATCTGAATAAAGCCAAAAAAAACATAATAAATAATAATAAAAGTCAGGCCTGTCAGCTCTCCTTAAAAAAAATGTAAAAAACAGTAGTGTTCTGGAAAACTTGTTCCGCAAGAGTGCTATAATCCCAAATATATCTTTGCTGGTTTACCAATGAAAACAGATTCCCTCTCAGTTACTCCTGTTATGAAATAGTAAGTAGCTTAGCCATTCCACAATCAGATGTAAAGATGTCATATTCTGCAAGATTTCTGATTTTCAAGTTGATGTTGGTCTACTGAGGTATGTTGGATGGTGGATAGAATTGCTTTCATTGCATAAATGTCATAGGTTTCCTCAGTTAACAGCCAAGAACTGTCAGGTTATTGAACAAGACTGTTTTATAAATCCATGAAACACATGGTATATTATCTTCCAAGTGCAGGTGTGCTCTAAATGTTTTTCAGTTTGTTTATTTCACACTGAAGGAGGCTGTTGTTTAATTTGGCAACACATGCACTCTAGGTTGACTGTCACGCTCATGTATCCGTATCATTCAGCAAGATTAATCACTGTGCATAAACCTGATAGCTGATTCCTTTAATGCTAGAACCAACCTGCCCCATACTGTGCAGAATACAGTGCAATCCACAAAGTAGGACAATTTGCTCTGCTATTTTCCCAATTTCCCATATTTTGTTGCAACAAGCCGCAAGGTTAATATGCCAGCTAAGTGTGTCCAATGTATTTGCAGCAAAGAAACAGCGGGCCTTCTTTATTATCGGAGGCAGCCGCCAAGCTTGTCAGTATCAGTATCAATGCAGGGCTAGAACAAACACTATTAAGACCCCCAAAAAGAACCCCTTGGTCTATTCTAACACCAAGCTGTCTAATGAGCATCTCTAGAGAGGAAGCATTGTGACCTAGACTCTGTCCCTTGGCCAGTAGCTCATGCTATGAGATGAAAAGACTTGTACATTAACATTAAGCATTACCTTTATTACTGCCACAAGCTGTTTCCATTACTGTGGCTTTATGTGACTTTAGAAAGTTTGCACTTGTGGGTAACTGCATAATGTAAGGGAGCAATTTTCAAGAAAAAAGGAAAGTAAGAAGGAAAAATAAAACCAACTGCTGAGGATGCCAATTTTAATACTGAATTTTTTGGGTCAATTTTTTAGATCTATTAGATTTACAGACCTGGTCAAAATAAATGTCACTTTTTTCATAATCTAGTTTATTAATCAATGCATATTTATAATGCTGAACATTAAATTATATCAAAACTTAAATATGGCCTTCAAAATAAATTAAGTATCCTCCTTAGCTGCTCTTAAAAATAAATATTCAAGAACAAATTATATATTTAACTTAAAACCAATATATTCAATGTTTGGCCATCAAGTAAAAGAAGGTAATAGCAGTTTTCAAAATACTTGCTTGTTTTCTAATTGTTTCTCACTAGCACAAGTTTTTTTCTTTTTTTTTTTTTTTTTTTAAACTAGCTTGTTAACACCAGCTTTGTTGTATCTAACTACAATTATTGGCTAGCCAGCTGACATTACCATTACAAGCATATAGTTATGAGTAGCTAAACCCTGTTTTGAAATATTTGCTAGTTTGCTAGCTCACCACCACCTGCTTTAACATCTGATTGAAATAATTATGGTATTGATGAGCAGCTGATTATTTGAGCAAACCCTATGGCTCTGTTTTCCAAGAGTATGGTTCCCTACCCCTAAGAATACAAAGGGAGGGGGTACTGATCAGTTATATAGGCTCAAATAACTTGTAGAACAATCCCCAAATAAAGAATAGGTGGTCAAAATAAGCAGCAGATATTTGACTTTTTTATTTACCTGGTAACACATGCGGCATGTGTAAAATCTATATAGCCTTATACATGGGTTGTTGGGGGGTCCCTGCATGCTAAAGGTGACATTTAACAAGATCTGCTCACCCTCTGATGAGAAAAAATCCTAAAAACATAATAAATACACTGATATTCTGATCTGAAGGAAACATATGTTCAAACTTGCCACGGGCCATTTAATAACACTCACTGCTCTCCAATTACATTGGGCTATTCCACCAATTATTTCTTTTTTTTTTTCTCAGGTAATTGATCAAGTAGTGAGCAAATTTATAATGTGCACATCAGACTCTAATGGCAACTTGCTAGCTACGAAATGCAGTTGCCCCAGTGACACTGAGAATTGCAAAAAATCCAAATTTGCATGCAAGTTTGGCAAAAGTAACACCTTTTTTAAGAGACATGAGGCACATAATGAACCAACAGTGATCAGATGTTGCATCTGCGGCAGAAGAAACATTACCTCACATTGCCATCACCTCAGCTACCATAAACAGCAGAGCAGTATCAGTACTACAGACCCCAGATGACTTTTACAACCAGTGCTGCCAAAAGTAAAAACAAAACAACAACATCAAAAAACCTTTTTACTTTTCAAATCTGACTTGGTAGTGGATGTTGTTCTTTTTATTGACAAGATTTCACCACCAAATATGTGCGTTACAGCATAGATTTATTCATAGAATTTGCAAATTTTTATTTTTCAGAGAATTTCTGCTTATTCTAGCAAAAAAATCGCCAAATGCAGAAATTCCATTTTTGACTGTTCAAACCGTCAAGAGTTGTGTTGCCCTGTACTAAATAGCTTACATAATCCTGTTAAGTCACAATATAGGTTTCCACATATATTTAAAAACTGTGATCATATTACAGAAGTAATAATAATCTTTATTTGCATTTATTTTATTTATTTGTATGATGTAAAAATATGTATGTGTATACATATGTAAGAATGTAAGAATAGTTGCTTGGATTTCCGTTAGCATCGGTGCAGAATTTTAATGGAAGCAGGGATCTAAAGTCATTTTCTAAATTCTTGGGGTGAATAATCACTCAGAAACCCATAGTTAACTACTTTTAAAAAGGCCAGTGCCCCAACTACAGTGAATTCTGCACTAACAAGCAATTGCAGTCATCACCTAAGGGACAAACTGTGACAACTGACAAAGATAAAGAATGTAGGCATTTCTCGGAGCTCATGAAGAGATTCGGCGTCACATGTCGTGATCACAGCACCGTGGGTTAAAGAAGTCTTCATTGATCCAGAACAATGTTTTAATTGCTTCCTTAGGATAATTTCGGAACTTCATGAAAAAGCAATAGCATTCTTTTGCAGCATTTTGTATTGTTCCACATAGAACTAGTTGTGGGGGGGGGGGGGGGCTTGGACAAAGGAGGGCACTAGTCATTACAAATGAGAACCCCCTATCCCCCATGTCTCCAGCGGAATTTTGGAAAAAGGAATGGAACATCCTGTCACAATAAATATGCTAGACCTCCCTATCTTGCCATGTTCCCCAGCCCCATATTTTGATTATATGGGTGAGTGCCGCCAATCACAATTCAGTGATACAAACAGTAATGTGTTTAATACAGACACTGGAACTAGCAATTCCAGCATGAAATTTAACAACAGCGGTTTCCCACTGCTCAATAATTGCACATAGCTCAAGAATGGACCCGGCAGATTTACTGCTGTCTCTTCAACCATGATAAAGAGCATTTAGCCAAACAAGTGAGTGTGCCTCGGTTATGAGAAAATATTTTATTTAATGGTCTCCACACGTGGTTGTGTAACAGCCCCAAGAAGAATAAGGGAATGCAACAGCCTCCAAATTTGAATGATGATCAGAATAAAGAGAAAGGGCACAATGAGGACCGCATTTCAGTTTTGAAGCACTCACACCTAGAACTGGAGTTAATATGCATTTCTTTCTATCCCATAATGGATCAAACAGATTTATTTTTGTCAATTTAATTTGTCAGCATTATTTATCAATGCATGGACAGCAAAGTTTTAGGGTAATATAATATGAATGTAACACAATTGGTAAGGTTCATTCCATTATTACTGTTATATCCTTGTAGTTATGAAGTTGATGTTGGTAAATTACACCTTTTCTCTAGATCATTAACAAAGCTCTTTAGAATTAATATTCAAAATAGCCACCAAAATAACTAGAATAGGGGTTTTAAGTATGTGATTAGCATTATGATACTAGTGATATGGCATGATATGTCACCGTGTCTTATGAAAAACATAGCCTTACTAGATTATTGGTTTATTAAAGTATGACTTCCATGTCTTTGGTGGGACACCAAATGCATAATTTCCAAACAGAAATAAAAATAATAATAATACAACTTATAAACAACTTAACACTTATTTATTCAAACAATAGTATTAGCTGTGGTTACTTTTAGCACCGTTGCCAACCTGGTGACTTTGTTGTTTGAATGAACAACTTTTCATTACATTACAGGCATTTAGCAGAAGCACTTATCCAGAGCAACTTACACAACGTTTTATATTGCATTTAGATTGCATCAATTTATACAGCTGGATATATACTGAAGCAATGCAGGTTAAGTACCTTGCTCAAGGGTACTACAACAGTATCCTACCTGGGAATCGAACCTGTGACCTTCAGGTCACAAGACCAGCTCCTTACCCATTATGCTACACTGCCACCTCAGGCCTCTTTAGCAACTGTATTTCAAAAAAAATCATAGCAACAAATATCTAGCAACTTTTTTGAGCAAATACCAGCTACTTGTCTTGGAAAACTTGTCAACACTGCTTGGGTCAGCAGTCTTTTCTGTGCTCGCTATCAAATTACAGCTCACACAACAGCAGTTTTTAGTGAATGCAGAGAAGCTACAGTCGACTGTCCAGCAGTGAGAGGATAAGGGTGTTCATGTTGTTATTGTCATGGGCTTCTTGATTTATAGGGCCACTGATCAAATTTTACAGGGACACCATTATTTCTTAAATTAGACAGATCCATCTGTGTCATTTCCATTGGGGACACGTCCCCCCAATATCCAAGACAACCTCGTCTGTCCCCCCGCAGTGTTATATTGAAAAATCCAGACAAAAAGCAAATGTTTTGCCACACAGGTTAATAATATTGAAGCTAGCAAGTGTGACATCTTGTTTTTAACTTTCATTCAAATTAAGAGCTTTCTCTTTGAGTCTGGAAATACTTCCAATGGCTGTTTAAATATTTTGATCAATAAACAACACAAATGTCAGACACCAAAAGCGAAATGACTCAAAGAAACAGGAGTAATTATTTTGTTGTGATTAAGGCCTTAGGCAGTGCCTATTAAAAAAAAAGACCTTGGGATATTTGCCTGTATAGAACACAGTGTATTTTTCTTTCCCTACATTTTGGCTTTTATTCTTTTATCAGAATCCTGTGTTAATATGGCCACTGTTTATTCATGAATATAACAAACAACCATACTATAATAACAGCATGCTATCTAGCCATCTCATAAATGTGTAAATAGTGTGATACTATCTTGTATGTACTGTACTGTATCTTTTGGCTCATAAAGAGTAAAAGAGCACAGAAAAAACACTGCACTACAGAGACTGTATAAGACTACAGTGACTGATATCTAAAATAATACATCCCAAAATATATACAGTTTTGTTGCCTTTTCAGAAAATCTCCTTCCTTCATGTAACACACACTATCATATGCAAATTAGTATGTGAAGTTGTCATTTTTGCTGATATAAATTCTAATCTTCAGTTATAGCCTAGAATCAGTTAATATCCAGTCTTATAGGCATATTGTGCAGTAAAAATGTATTGTATTATTGTAATACATGGCTGTATCTTCATTGGATTATTTTTTATGTTTTTAAATTTTGTATACTTTCTTTGAAAGCAGAAAGTTCCCAGCCTTTCACTCACGAAAAGCAGTGCCTTTCATGAAAGCAGCGGCGGACGACTTTCAGTCCGCACGCTGAGAGCATCAGAGCGTTCGACGCGCTTCTGACGTCTTCTAATCGCCACCAGCCACCGAGTTTGCCGGCGCCCCTCTACCTAGCGCCTCTCAGCGCTCGGCGATTAGTTCCCCCTGAGCAATGCTCTGAGCAAATTGGCCCATTAACAACAACTTGAGCCACAGTCGGGGCAATTTGCGATTAGCTTTGCGCGAGACCTTAATCACCTCCAACAAGTGATGGAAACTGCCTAAGAAATTGAAACCCTCCTTGCCAAAATAGTCCGGGTTATTATAACATAAAGAACCATTATTAAACTGCCTGGGGAGCCGTGGACTTCGTCCTAATAAGACCGAGAGTCTGCTACAGTTTTGCAGAGAGAGAGACGAAGGACATAAAAGTACTTTACTGCCAACCTGCCGTTCCTCTCGTTGTGAAAGCGGATGCTTTTCCTCACGGATCCTCATATTGGACCGCCCCATTTAAACAGGGGCAGGAAGGGCAGGGTTATGGTCTATTTTCCAAACCAAATTTATTGCGAATGTCTCTGGTGAACTTAGGTAAATGGGGCTTATATTCATAAAGTATCTCAGAGTAGGCGTAATGATCGAGAGTCAGTTTTGCCCTTTCACTTATGGTGGATGATTTCAGGATACCTGATCCTAGATCAGCACTGCTATCCTGAGATGCTTTATGAATGCAGATAACATGTGGTTGTCCACAATGTTACATCAGCGTTATATGTTACATACACATGTTATCTGGTCGACAAAATCATTTTTTGACTCATAAAAACAATCTAAGCATTTCCTCCTTTTCAAAAGTTGATAGTCATATTTTTGAGAATTTGTGGTAGAGTAGAGCAAATATATTGGTAGTCAAGTTGATTGTCATATTTTTAAGGACTTGGTACAGTAGAACAAATTAACATATAAAGATTTAAAAGTATTTTTAAAGACAGGCTATGCATTGTATTAGGAATATATTGGTATGTTTTATTTGGTCTTGGGGTCTGGAGACAGGATTGCGACTTGTTATGTGTGAAGGGGGGGGGGGGCGGTGTAAGGGGTTTGATGACCCTTTAATAACTACTTTTGGCAGGCACTTCCCCTAATATTCAGGACAATTTTCATTGTACTTGTAGTGCACATGATGCAGGAACATCATGGTAGAGCAGTTGGTTGAAACTCTTTTATCTGACACACACACAATAAATAATAATACAGTAAAGAATCTGTCAGCATGACTTTGATCACTTTGATGAATTTGATCTGATGGGCTAAAGTAATTGGATAAATGACCCAGTGGGAGTGAACTGAGAAAACAAAAAATTGTTTATTTTTAAGAAGAGGCAATCATTTTTTTATTAACCTGTAGAATTGTTGCTGCCTAGCCAGCTAGTGACTTTCAATGTATGGCCTTTGCAAAACAATTTAAAGCCTGTCCTTGTGTGTTGCTTTACTGATTGTGTTCTCAAACGAAATGTTGACACCAAGTCTCGACCCATGTCAATCTTTTGAAACTTTTTAAGTTCTTGCCATTTCAACATTTCTCAGCACGTGAGAAGCTGTCTTCCGAGCCCAGAGTTAAGATGTTGGTGGGCGCTTGTCTCTGTTGTATTTGCTGAGCGCGGACAATGCAGAGCTCGGGAAAGGTGCACATCTGTTCACAGCCTCCGGCGCACATTTTCAATAATCAGACCAGCCGAGCAGATAGCGCTGGCAGGCTGCAGTGCTGTGAAAGACACCCAGTCTTTTAAAACCCCCTATTATCCCCACATCACACATTTCCTAGGTGCTGTAGTTGTACAGGCTACAGCAACAGATAGCATTGTTCCCATCAAAAATAAAAATATGCAGGCGTACCCTTAATTACAGCAGAATAAAACTAATAAAGCAAGTTTTTATGTAGACATCTATTCAAAAGGTGATAGGACACTTAATGGGTATCTTGGCTTATGGTGTACTTCATGGGTTTTTGGTCCATGTGTACTGTGTCCATACTGTATGTGAATATGAGATCCACAGGTGTAGGTTTTTTTAGTCATTGATGTTTACCACTCGACATTGCCTATGTATATCATTGTGATCGTGGATTGCAGCTTGTAATGGCTCAATATGCAAAAAGCCATATTGAGGAGTACACAATGTGATAATATTAACAGATAATTTTCCATTCTTTAACTGTAGATGCTGATTTACAAAAGTGCTCATGTACTCATGCTGTAAATTAATAAATATGCAAGTTAAACTCTAGGCCAAGAGTGAGCACAGAAGTCTCATTCTATAACTGGAATTATATTTTAAAATCTTTTCTTGTCTTCAAACAATGTTGTATTGTATTTTAGATGCATTACTAAATTTTACTAAAAGATTGCCTTTTTCAAAAATGATCTCTAAACCTTTTTAGAACCCTCACAAATATCACACTCAGCCTCAACATGATGTATTTGACGTGATGTTTTGGGAAATGCGTGTTAAAATTTTGCACATTGGCCACACTTCATCTTAAGGACCATCATAGAAGGTTGCATTCCATCTAAATTGGGAAATGGGGCCATAGCTGAGACAAAGAGAGCACTGGAGAAGTCTGAGTCCGTTTGGACTCATCCTCTCTGAGGCTGGAGCGTACACGCATTGAAGGGGGAGGGGTCAATTACAGATCCGCTGCTTCACTGGCTCTGAGTCCGTGCAGCTGTGCTGTCTGCCAGCCATGTCCGCCGACGCTTGGCTCTCATCCAGGATAACTTACCCAGTTTACTTTTTGCATTCTCTCCATTTCCACAGGATTTTCACTGGAAAAATTAACATTACGCAACTTTGTTAAGGGTATAATCGCAGTGCCCCACCTAGGAGTTACAAGTCCCGTTCCCTAATCACCATATTATTAACCTGGTCTGACAACACATTTATATTCTATCCTACAAATCTCCTTTATCTGTGTAGGTGGCTATCCATATCCCATATCCCAATTGTCTTACTGAATATTACCGCTATCTTAACAAGCTACCCAGCTGTATCCCGTGTACCCTTCACTGCGCAGTAGGCCAGCACCAGCATTTTGAAGTGGATGTAGGCCATTATCAGGACCATAGCCAGCCAGAGAATACAGGCAAAATTGTTTGGTGGGTGTATTTTTGGAGATCATAGACCAACAGCATTCTGAACGAGTTGTAGAGGCCTGACAGCATGGGGAGGGAGACCAGCAAGGAGAGAGTTGCAGTAGCAAGAGCACCAAGGCCTAGACCAGGAGATGAGTGGAGTTGGTGAAAAAGGTGTTTCAGATGAAGAAACATAGGCCTGCCTCAGCAAAGGTCAGATTGCTGTAAAGCATTACTCCGGGGTTCTTGGCAGTCTGTAAAGTTGGTAAAGGAGAGAAACGGTTGAGTGTCATTGATTGGGTTCAATGAAGGTTGGTGAGCCAGCAGAAGTACTGTGACATCAGCATCTGTAATGGATGAGAATACATGAACAACTCGATCAACATAGTGTTTGGCAAAAATATTGTTCATAAATAGCAGGGGTGTAAAAAGTATCCAGAAAATATACTTAAGTGAAAGTATGGGTACTGTCTCAAAATCTTACTCAAGTATCTGGCTAAAAATACACTTCAGTAAAAGTCAAAACGTTCCTATTTTTAAATGTACTTAAGTACTAAAAAGTAAAAGTAAAAACCTTTTTTTATTGCAAGCGATAGACCAGGGGTCTCAAACTCATTCAATCGAGGGCCAAGCGTATACAAGTTTTCGTTTTAATTAAAAATCGCACCAGGTGAGTTAGAAGAGGTGAGCTAATTAGTGAAATCATCAGCTGGTGTTTAAGCAATGCTGGAATGAAACCCAGCATACACTCAGCCTACAATGGAATGAGTTCTGCGATAGACAATGCTGAAATTAAAGAACAGAGGACACTTTTTTGTATTGAAATGATTTAATGCACTTCTCCGTATTAAAAAAAAAATTAAGGTTAGTTCAGTTTTTTTTATTTATATACGTTGGTTCGACATTGCACATCAATTCTTGTCAAATAGTTTTTTAAATTGGCACTGGTTAATGAAAATATCCACTGAGAGCTTGTTAGCATTTTGTAGCAATGGTAGTGGAAACAAATGGCTGTTTTAAAGCACGGCTGAAGGATTAATAATTTTAACATTAGTTCGGCCAGAGAAACAAATATACTAATTAAAACCGTTGAATTAAATTAAAAGACCTGTGAGATTTGTACTTCGTACTTTGAAGGTCTGCATTTTAAATGTTAGGAATAAAGAGTATGTTTTTTTTTCTCTGAAATGTAATTGAGTAAAAGTACAAGTATACAAACTTAATAATACTCGAGTAAAGTACAAATCCCCAAAAACAGTACTTAAGTATTGTAACGAAGTACAATTACTCAAGTATTTTACACCCCTGATAAATAGGTTATAATCAGTGCAAATGTTATAAATGACAACTGTACTAATCTTGCAGTTACATTGCAGGCATTTAGCAGACACAGTTATCCAGAGTGACTTACACAACTTTTACATAGCATTCACATTGCATCCATTTATACAGCTGGGTATATACTGAAGCAATACAGGTTAAGTACCTTGCTGAAAGGTACAACGGCAGTGTCCTACCAGCTCGACATACAGAGCCCTCCCTCCCAGTATGCAGATGAGGAACTATACCTAGGGCCCAGGGTGAGAAGGCAAATTCTTGCCTTCCTTTGATGGCAGAAGAATCAGAAAGTGGTTTTCGAGGGGCAAATTATTTTTTGGCAAGTTTCCCCAAAATTCTTGGGACAGCTCTGTCGACATACTATATCTTTGCTGTGCTATGTTTGAGTGTTTTTTTTTTTTTTCTTTTTTTTTTTTAGATCAAACTAACAACAACAATTAACAAAACACTTGTTTCAACTTCAAGCAATTCTTTATTCTTCTAAAGTGGTTTCAAAACATTTTTTAATTGAAGGACCCTGGCATGTTTATGGACAGACACTTTTCAGATTCATGGGAATTGTAGTTCAAAGATGTTCACAGGGATACCTAATTGTGTCTAAATCTGTTCAGTTTTCTCGTTGGATGTTTCAAAATAACCAAAAACTGCATGATCTGTCTCACAAGCTAAATCCAGTATAAATCATATACTGATCTTCACAGACCTTGCTTGCTAGTTATATGGTAGCTAGCTATACTGGATACAGCTGGGTAGCTTGCTAAGACAGTGGAAATATAAGACAATTGGGACGTGAAATATAGATAACCACCCACCAGATAAAGAAGAGATGAAAAGGCTGGAGAATTATAAATATAAATTGTGATTACGAAATAAGAGGTTTTCTCTAAATGTATGTTGAGAATACAACATCGCTGGCTCACCTTTATAGTTCCACCAGTGAAAGAAAAATGGCAGATTTTCATTATTGTTCATATTGATTTTTAGAAACTTTCCAAGTCACATGACATGAGGAGTCCCAATTTGAAGTATACATTGCAGAATAGATATGAATGTGTTGTGAGACCAGGTTGGTATTATATTGACCTTTAATACATCCCTAACTGTATGTATTTTATTGCGTGCTGCGCATGGGTTCAGGGGTGTCTACTGTATATTCATTCTTGCAGTTCTATTCTCGAGCTTTTCATTTTTTAAAATTGTTTATTTTGTTTTTCTTGAAGGTTGATGTGTCTGGTGCAATGACAAGAAAAAATGTCTTAATTGCGTTGGAAACTTTTATCTGCATTTCTCAACATCTCCCCACTCGTTGCTATTTTCAGTAAGGTTAATGCCAAGTTTCTTTCACCTGCTTTCTTATATCCACTGATCATTAGGCACAATAAACATACCAACAGAGTCTTATTATACTTAATTCTCGAAGAGTTGTGTCTCCACATTGCAGCATGAAAATATACATTATAAAACCTGGTACAGTATAACTCTCCATCAAAAAAACAAGTCACAGTAAAAGTTGTAAAAGCTAAAAATGACAATTGAAACAAAAGATTATACAGGTTGTTACTTGGCATATGTTCTGACGGGCTTGATATCTAATCACTGCCAAGCGGCATTATTCAAACCTCATGCTGCTATGCTGAATTTTATTATATCATATTACCTGTATTGCTAGGTAGTAACCTAGTGACATGGACAATAGTCAAACAACACCTCAAGTCTTATGTAGAGAAGCTAGCCATCAAACCACCAACTATTCTCTTTATAAAGATAACCAGCAGGTCACCTACTCCTTTCTTCATAGAAATTAATGTAGCTCAATGAGTCAGTCTTACTAGTATGTTTTACTTAAAGCTTAACTTATTTTATGGAAACCTCCTCAGAATCCCATGATAAAATATATCTCTGAAAAAACATAATATTGCAGTCATGTCTGTTTCACACTTTCTGTATTTAAGTCACTTGGCAAATTACATCTGCTACTGTGAAGTAATGTTCAAAAGATCTGGATTGTATTGACAACACTACTATGTTAGGATATATTACATTACATTGCATTACATGTATTTGTCAATCATATCCGAAAGCAACGTACAATAAGTGCACTTGTGTTCAGTATTCAGATTGCCAGACATCAACAAGGGTGTTAACAGTCGAAACTGCTGGGTTCAGAAAATTAAACATATTTTACATAATCCTCATCTTGAACATTTTAAGATACAAATGTCTAAAATGATATTCAGAACAAGATGTTGATACTTTCTGTGAAGCCCATATATGTATTGGTATTATAAATACATTCACACTGAGTGATAGTCAATGTTATAAATGTAATGGGATGCGTAATGGATCACATAGCCCTACATCACTACTCTAAAAATAGTAAAATATTCATGTTCTAAAGTATCATAATTCGTCAGAAGTATCATACATTATGATTTGTAGTCACTTGCATGTACACCGATCAGCCGCAACATTAAAACCACCTACCTAATATTGTGTAGGTCCCCCTCTTGCCGTCAAAACAGCTCTGACCCGACAAGGAATGGACTCCACCTCTGAAGGTGTCCTCTGGTATATCTGGATTTCTATATATTTTGTATCTACTGTATATTTGTATCTGATATTTTGTATCTACTGTAAATTTGTATCTGATTGTGTTACTTTGTTTTCTTTGATGCTGCAACAGTGTAAATTCCCCCCGGGGATCAATAAAGTACACTACTACTACTACTACTACTACTTATTACATTATTGGATTTTATTACATAAAAAATTTGAAATGGATTACATTATTGGGAGTTATTACACTATTAGTAGTTTATTACATTATCAGTTGCTACAGGGCTATTAAAAGCTAAGATATTGTTAGAGGGTGAATTATTTCCACATGATTTTAAGAACTCTTGATGGGTCAGGGCTGTTTTGGCGGCATGAGGGGGACCTACACAATATTAGGTAGGTGGTTTCACTGTTGTGGCTGATCGGTGTATGCTGTGCATTGTAATGCCCATAAGGTGAAATGTGTTATGCGTCAAGTACATATTTTAGGACATGTCACATTTTATTTAACTACAATATATTAAGCTTCATAACACACAATTGTGTCCATTTGACTTTCTTTTTCACTTTTGATTTTTAATTTTACAGGGCTCATTATCAATACCATTACACGTATGCACAATGTAATACTGTGGTCTGGACAACAGTTACTCGTGTGTCATACTCACATAATTTCATTAGAGTGCTGTGCAAATGACGAACACGTCTTTATGCATCGTAACTCAACAGCCTTTTCATTGATTCCAAACACACACTGGTCTCCTGGGTAAGCTTTGAAAGAGCAAAGCTTTATTGCTTGCGAGGAGAGCTAGGCTGCCCGGGTTCAACTTTTCCCTGCAGTCAATCAATTTGCCAGATCAGAAGCCTTTCATTCTCCACTGGGCTGGTGAACTGGACCTGACAGGGTTATTCCTGGGTCTCCCCTGCTCCCAAATCAAAGACACAATACTCAAGCACAGGAAAGCCACGAGGGACGAGAAAGGCAATGAGAATTACACCTACAGATTTTACCACTGAAGAGTGTTTTCTCACCTAAAATATCCACTGGGTTTCCTCTCAGAATTCTACTGCAAACCATGGTGAGTATGTTCAGGGAAAGTGATAGGGAGGGTGTGATTTTTGAAAACTACTGATAATGATGTGGAGGTTTTAGCCACTGTCAGATTGCTAGAGGATGCTGAAGATCAAATTTAAACTGTAACTTAAAATAATGTTGTGTTTTTACTACCTAGCAGTGCTCATGTCATTCTACACCCTGACAAACTGTTGAAATTTTTTATAGAGAATCATGTTTATATCCTATTCTGAATGATTACTGAATGATTACTGTGGAAGTTTTTTAACCTTTAAAAACTGCAAATGATTATAGAATTTGTGAACAAAAATGTTAGTCTTGTCATAAATTTAGCTCTAAGTGTTTACTTGAAGTAATTATGTAAATGACAAATAGCACAAAATATCAAATTAAATATTAAATAGCTAGCAGCTATTATTAGCTATGAAAGAGTTGCATGCATGCTGTGTGCGAGTTTCTATACACACATTGACTTGAGAAGTTGAGGCACAATTGGAACACCGGCACATTCAAACTGGAATTTGGAAGCCAACAATGGTGTGAAATGTTTGAAATGTTTTATTTATTCCAATGCTTCCCATGTTGGGGGGAAGTGAGTGTATCTGAAAGAATCTCTGGAGTGCATTAAGTACAAAGGACAGTAAAAAGGATGCACTGGAACAGGGCTCATGAGAGTGTAGGGGAACTGGTATAAACGCAGTCAGATGACATGAGGCAGAGGACCTTGATAGGTTGTTCCATTTTAACCTCCTTTGATGGCATTTATTAGCCCAAAAGGTGTACTGCAAACAAAAATAAATAGAAATATTAATAATATATCAATTTATATTAAATGAAATATCAATTAATTTTTTTTTTTTTTTTAAGGAATGAAATGCAATTTATTCTTCATAATTTCATGAATAACCATAAATCCATATATCATCATAACATTGCTATTGTAATGTGATATTGTATTGATCACAATTCAGATCAAGGTATGAATCACTGTCCATAATTCTAGGCCAATTTATTCCACTGACAGGCTAAAATTTCCACCAAAAAAGACAAACAAAAAAGCCATGACTAATTAATATGCATCATATGACATCAATCACTTAATTCAAACAAACCCTTGATTTTGTCTTGGGATTGACACGTTTGACATGGAACATGTGCATTGAAAGCCATCCAGTGGTCAATCCAGTGAAAGCTGTAGCCTATTCACGTGTCTTGTTGTACACTAAGGATTCTTTGTTCGATTGGAAGTGATAGTGAGTGGCGCAGCCAGGTCAGGTTAGTTACCAAGCACATGATCTGGCAGCCATTTAAGGACACTGCCAATTAAGGGAAGAGGGACAGAGTAGATGAAATTGGTTTGGGTTAATGCCCACATGGGTCTTTTGTACAAACATATTATGCATATGGAAAAATACAGACAGTTACAGGACGGCAACCACAAGGCTCATTCAAAAACAGTTGCTTTCCCCAAGTTAATATATGATGCTGTCTCATATTTGATGCTCCAAAAATACATACACATGGATCAATGGCAGACAACAAAAATCAATTGCAGCTGGTTTCATTGTTTTTAATCTGTGCTAGTGTGGATGAGCCACTTTAGTAAATTCGTACAGGAACTGTCATAAATTTACATGACAGTTCTGTGGGTATTATATCATCTGCAGATATTTAGGAAATCTGGCTTTTAGATAGAGAAATACCAACTTAAATTCAGTAGAATATATTTCCATGCAAACGATATGTATTTAAATTGAGTTTTTATTCTGACATTTTCGACATTGAGAACGTATTATTATTTGCTTTTTATAAATAATGAAAATAATTTACTGAGCAAATGCCATTACCCGTATTACGCGGTTTATCTTAGAATTTTTATACGTACGCAATGGGGTATGTTCAGTGAAGCAATGTAGTGTAAGTATCTTGCTCAAAGGTATGACAGTCATGCTCTACCTCTTGGCTAATCTAGCATGCGACTGCGATAGCTGTCTTTTTAAATTCCTGCCTATAATGCTGCCTCCATGTGAACCTGCCATTGCTCCTGAATTTGCATGAGGCGCTGGGACTGACAACTCCCCAGCTCCACAGGTTCACATTAGCACTTGGCTTTCCCCAGGTTTCATCAGTCACCTCCACTCCTGGCAGCCTTCGGACTGACAGCTGGGAATTAACGATGTGTAAACTCATGGCAAACAAACGTGCATACATTTGCATGTAATCACTGATTTAAATCGCCCAAAGACACGCGATAAATGTAATCATCTACTGGCTTCCTTTTCTTTCTTCCTTTTTTTTTTTTTTGCAGTGAGGGCGGAGGGGACGAGGGTGTTGATGAACAGCTGAAATGGAGCCGCTCGCTGGCTCGCCGGCACAATCCCATCATTCTTCTTATGTAGGAAGGTATTTTGGAGATAAAACACTGGAACGGCTTAAATAAATGCCGTGCCCATTAGAGAGCTAATGTCACACCAGATTATGCTGAAAAATAGTTCAACATCCATTATGTTACAGGTCAAATTGACCCACAGAGTGTAAAGCCAATCGAGTCAAATAATCCTAAAACAGTGAAAACTTTTACTTTATCTCATCTGGTCATTCACAGCAAATACTAAATTCATTTCAAAGAATCAACCAGATGTGTGTATATGATTTGATATAAGTGTTCATCCAACTTGTTGCAATCATTTTTAGAGCATTTTTTTGCTTTTCAAAAAGGCAACTACGAAACACAGCCAAAACTGACACGCAATATAATTTTGTATTTAGTGTGCGCAGACATTCCACAACACAGCTGTGGGTGATAAGGCTCCATATACATTCACGACTCCAAAGGAGTGAAATTAATAAATTTCACCAAGAAAAAAGTTATCCAGTATTTCAAGTATATTAAAAACATAAATGACCCACAAAGTAATAGGAGAGTTAAGTGGTTTATGGAACTGTGATCATACTGGCTATTAACTAATGTGCCTTCATATCCCATGTGAATAAAATAGTATGCTGGTGTTATACAGTTGACCCTGGAGGAAAACTGCCATTGATTATTTTGCACAGCATATGCAAGACTTCCCACTGGCACTAAGCTTAGATTTCTGCCAAAATATCCATGCATTTATGATGCTGTATTGCATCCAAGGCTGCTGGGTGGTTCATTTGGTTAAGGTGTCACACTGTGGTGCATGGGTAAGCCCCACGCTCTCAGATTGAATCCAGACTGACTGTGCCAGTGCTGGCTGTGGCTGATGCCTCCGTAGGGCAGCACACAATTGGCCACTGCAATGCCCAGGGTATGGGAGAGTTTTGTTGGTTAGGTGTCTATATCTTACCACTCTTTAGTAATCCCCGCTGATTAATAAAAACATGATTGCATGCCAAAGCTGCACATGGAAGGTCCAGTTTTCTGTGCATGCTTGGCTGTGGGCTGCCATGTGAAAAGAAGCAGCCTGGCAGCACCATGTGCTTTTCGAAGGAGAACCGCATCTCATTTCTACCAAATCGCCAGTGAGCTATTGCAGTCAAATACAACTGCAGTTGCACATAGCTCATTGGACATTCTAAATTAGGGTGGGAATTTGGTATGTTTAGCCCCACGTTGAGTGCCAATATCTTTTAAAAAATAAAATAAAAAAATTATTTATATATATTGCACCCATTTATAATAAGGCTGCTAAACCATTGCATAAACATAGATGACTGCATGGCAGGATTTCATTGTATTGTCCAAGCGAATGGCTTGTATTTTGGTAGTGTTTACATTGTTTAAGAAACCCATGAAACAAACCAATGAAAAAATGGGAAAACAGCATGCCTAATTTCGCAGCAATCATATTTTTGAAAATTGATTTTTCCTATTTTGATCTTTTCATGATGTGTGACGATGTTATGTGAAGCACAATATTGATGTAAACTTTATTCATGCAAGCCTTAGAACATTTTGATTTAATCATTGTATTATAGGCCACATAATTAATCAAAAAAGAGGAGTTATGATGCAAATCAAGAAATAAGGTTTAATTTTCACATTGCTGCTATTTCAGAAGGTTTGTGCAAAGCCGCTTTCTGTCTCACTGTCCACAGATGTGGACAAACTGGGACGTGTGCTAAAACTAGGACCATTGAATTCAGGTCAGTCTGCGCTGTGAAAACCTGCCCGGCTTCACAATGCCCTGCACATGGCCGCCTACCTCCAAGAATGCTGCACAGTTTATCACGCAGAACACGTGCAGGTTCTAGCAGAAGTGCTGAACCTCTAATGCCCTGTCCAATCGTGATAGGAGCAGCTTGGCGCACATTTGTGCAGCAGTTGATCATCTTGAACACATCCAAGACCCTGTGTGGTGGAGTACTGCATATAGCACAAATACAAGGGCATGCTCTCTAATAGAATACAGCACACATTCTGTGGCTGAGTTTGGAACAAAAAGCCAGTTAGCATGCAGACATGAGATAAACAAAGGTGCCGTCATTGCATTTTAATCAGGTTTTTTTCCTGAAAGATTTCTTACCACCAACAAAAACATTTCTTCTTTCCCCTTGATAGCAATACCTTGAAATGTACACGTACAAACAAAGTAAGGTGCCCCTCCTATCCATGCAGCTTCACACCGTAATATGCTATATTGGTCACGCATAGAACAGAGCAGCTGGTCACTTGTTTATTCACAGTCTCCTAATGTTATGCATGGGAAAAGTTGGGTCTTGTTTTGCCCCCACATTAAATGGCAGGAAATGAAGAAAATAAACATTTCCATGCATACGCACCACAGATCTCTTTCCTGTCAACGTGTGGTGGCTGCCACCAGCATGGAACAGCCTCTTAAAAGAGTCATCGCCAAGATCTTACCTTGTCACTGGGACCTGGGCCACCCAGGGGGTTGGGAGTGGTTTAGATTTTCACTCCGCCCTCCTGACATCTGATCACAGCCCTTAAATAAACAGTGACAGTGCTGTCTGCTCTTGGGGTTTACTGCGAGGTCAATTATCGCTGTATGAGTCTCCTTTCTAAACTTTGCAGTCAGCCAGCAGCCATCGCCGGTGCTCCTGCAGAGGGATGAATGAGAACCAATGACAGACATTCTCCCCACCTACAGCTTTTTTTTTCAGAAAAAAGCTGGTAAACAGAGTGCAGAAAGTAGAAGACTTCAGAACGACTTGTTCAGCTCAGCCACTCTTTTGTGTGAAGGCAGAGTGACACAGAGTGGTACCTTTAGCATTTTAGCACTGCCCTAATGATGGCTGTGTGACACATAAAAGTGGGAGACAAGAGAAGCAGGCAAAAGGCACAGCAGGACAGTCACCAGGGGGGACTGTGGGAGTAGAAGAAACAGAGACCCAGACTGAGTCTGAACAAAGTTTTGTTTACTAGACTTAGGCACAATATTTTCAGTTTTTTTTTTTCCAATTCCTTTTTCATAATATTTTTCCAGTTAATTCAGCAGCCGCTTAACCAGGGATTGTACAGTGCCGTGAAAAAATATTTTTTCCCCTTTCTTTTATCATTGCATATTTGTCACACTGAATGATTTCAGATCTTTAGACAAAATGTGCTATTAGACAAAGGGGAACAGAGTAAACACAGAACACATTTTTCAAAAATTATTATTTCATTTATTTAACGAAAAAGTTGTCAAACACCCATATCACCTACGTGAAAAAGTAATTGTCCCCTTAGTTATTCAATCATTCAATAAACCAAATGTAACTGATGATTAGATTCAGCTGATTGAGCACATGCTTTATTGATTGCAGCCAGCCCTGCTAAATCAAAACCTTACTCATAGTGAACCTTATCATCAGAGTGAAATAGTCACCACAAAGTTTCTACAAGCACACTACAGCACAATCAAAGGAAATTCCAGAAGAGATGAGAAAACAAGTTGTTGAAATATTTCAGTCTGGAAAGGGTTACAAAGCCATTTCTATGGCTCTGGGACTCCACCAAATCACAGCAAGAGCTATTATCTCCAAATGGAGAACACTTGCAATGGTGGTGATTTTCCCAGGAGTGGCTGGCTTGCCAAAATTTCTCCAATGGCACAGCGACAACTCATCCAGAAAGTCACAAAATATCTCAGAAGAACATCCACAGAACTGCAGACCCCTGCAGGCAGTCCTGACACGAACCCAATAGAGATGCTGATGCAGGACCTGAAACAAACAGTCCATGCTCAAATACCTGCCAATTTGTCTGAATTAAAGCAGTTCTGCAAAGAAGAGCGGACTAAAATTCCTCCAGAGCAATGTGAAAGACTGATATCAAATTACAGGAAGCGTTCTGTTGTGGTTATTGCTGCTAAATGGGGTGCAATCAGTAAGTAAGTTCATAAGTGTTCTCATAGGTGAAGTTTTTTCATTAAATAAATAAAGGAATATTTTTTAAAAATGTGTATTTTGTGTTTACTCGGGATCCCTTTGCCTAATATTACATTTTGTCTAAGGATCTGAAACCATTCAGTGTGACAGATATGTAATAATAGAGGAAATCAGGAAGGGGGCAAATACCTTTCCATGGAATATATATATATATATATATATATATATATATATATATATATAATTTTTAGAACTTTATTGCTAGTGTTGGTACAAGGCAATGTTGTTGAGATGCACATCCTTTATGTTCTACCAAATTTTCACAGGCATTCAAAGTTGCATAGGCAAGGCAACACACTGTATTGTAATCTCAGCAAATGATAATTTCTCTAATCTATCTTTAGATAAACACAGGGTTGGATAACTTTCTCTACAGCTGTGGCACAGCTGCAAGATTAACTGAATACCAGCTCATGATATCCACCTGTTTTTTTCTGGCTTATTTTCAATAATAGGAGCAAAGCTGGTGAATACAGTATACGTGAGCATGGAAAACCATTTCACATTTTTATTTTTCTATTTTATTGAATCATCTTATTTGCTCAGTTAACAGCTCAATAGGGGAGGAAAGGGAGGAGGAAAGAGTTTATGAAGCCAGAATGTAAGGAAATGTGATAGCACCGCAGCATTCATATTGGTCCTATTTCAAAACAATGCATGGTTTAGGCTGTTTGAGAGAAAATTTCAATAATGGATTGCATTTACCTAGCACGTGCATCAGCTTAGGGGAAAGGTAGGAAGTATCAAGTGAATGGAACTGGTTGGCGAGGATGAGGACGTCAGTTGGCTTTGCCAGGACACCAGGGAACCCCCACACCGTTTGTGAACTGTTTGTCAACTTCCATGGGATCCTTAATGACCACAGTGAGCTAGAACTCAGTTTAATGTCTCATCCAAAAGATGTGCACAATGGTCCAGTAACAGTCCTCAGCACCCTACATAACTGACCATGTGCGTTGCTACACTAATGTGTATAGTGGTTCACATCGTAAAGAACTGTCACCATACTGGTTAAGTAAGAGTACTGAGGTGCTCATCCATGAATTGCTGAACTTTTTCAGTTTTTCGACTCCAACTACTACGGCAACTTGAAAAAAGTATTTTTCCTCTATATGTGTTATATATTGCATGTGAAAGCTCAGGGTCAACAACATCAGGAGGAAGACTATTCAGCACTCCCTACTAGTCTGTTTGGATTTATACATGCTATTTGTTTGTTTACTTTTCACCAAAATTGGAGCAGTGTTTAAATCAAGGGCATTGCCCTTCTGAGCCTCCCCCAGGTGGTACTTCATCCCCAATGTCATATGTTTTTTACTTGCAGTTAAATGCAGAAGCATCTTCTTGCTCCCCTAAACCGGAGATAATATGTATAAAAGGGCTAAAATTCCTACACGGATCATCCAATATGGATGTAAATACCCTCAAATTAAAACTGACAGACTGCACATCAACCTCAAATTCAGGGCTCTATTTTCCAGCCGGCACATAGTGTGTTGCGAGTGGTTGCTTTGTTGAAGTGGTATTTTCGTTATGGATTTTTGACACGCCAGAGCTGTATAGCAGGAGGCGAGGCACTGCTGGGGGTGTGTCCAAAATCGAGCAGTGCCTTGCAGTGCTAATCATTGCAATTTTGGTGTCAACCTAGTCTGCGATTCGCACCCTTGCTGCCCGCCAGCTCAGACCACACCTATGGCACAAGTTGCAGCCTAGCATACAATGATTCTAATTTTGGGGCTTTCCTATGCATTGTGCACATGATCATAGCCTATTCAAAAGCCAATCAATGATTTTTATGAATCATATGTAAAACAATTTTGACTTTGATATAAATCCCACAAGCAGGAAAATGCAAACTTTTTATTTTTCATACTCTTTTTTTCTTTTTCATAATTTTAATTCATGTATTTACTCCTATTTAATTTTTTTTTAAATGGATGTTCTTATACTGCACTGTAGTCACTAGGGTACTGTATTTATTCTTTTTTTACACCTTTCTGTAATGAGAAGAATGGCAATAACTTGAGCAATCTTTTCATTTTCATTTGGTGACTGTAATTTAAATGATAGTTACAGTGCTGGCACAAATTATATATATCTATGGATAGATAACAATGCAATATTTTGCAACAATTTCTCTTTTTGGCATCCTAAATGTAAAATGTAATAAATGCAATCAACATAAAACAAAAATGAATAAATAATAACCGTTTATGTTAAACAAGTAATTACTGTATCATTAACACCCACCTGTTAGTTCATACCAACATAATTGAGCAGGCTAATGCATCCTGTCAATGTTATAATCAGCTTGAACATGTATTTCTTTATCCAGAATTTTTCTACCTAAAATGATAATATTCATGCAAAGGAAAAAAAGGCTTTTTGGCTGGGATACTTTATTTCAAATGACTGATGGTCACAGAATGTTTTTACCACTCATGGTCACAAAGATAACCGTTTTGAACACATTTTATAGATGGAAATGGCTCAGGGAAACATCTCTTTAAGCACAGTATTTCCATAATTTGTTCCAGTACTGTATACAGTATGCAATGCATTAACTGCAACAGATATCTTCTCTCAAGCTAATTTAATCATCTGATAGCTATCAATATCAAAGAGATCAATAAACAACAAGCCATGTCATTGTTTTGTTTGGAGGGTACATCATTAGGTAGCCTCAAATAAAGTTCATGTGTGGGTCCTGCTATCCGCGAAGACAAAATAATAACCAAGGAGAAAGTCACCTGCAACATATTCGAGCGGCAACTGCCCTCCCCAAAGGTTAAAACTTTGTTGATCTCTGAAGGAAATCACTCAGTTCAGTTATTTAAGTAAGTCATTCCATTGTTGTGAATTAATGATAGAATTGTGCTATTTTGTTTTTCCTTTCCGTTGAGCAACAGTTTATACCGAGCCATTTAACTGCTGTGCATGGGATCACTGGCATTGGTATTGTTTAATACAACTTGAGGACACTGTTGTCCTTATTGTTTTATTTATAGCATGTAGTGATTTTTAAGCAATTTAGGTTTAATGGAAAAAAAATTGGCCCATAATAACCATTTAGGCAATGTTTTATTGAAATTTTGACAGAGGAAAATTTGAACAAATTCTGATTCAAATTCAAACTTTTCTTATTTATTAGATTTGTTCAAACTCAACTCTGCACTGCCCACAAAAAAAACGTTTTGGGAGAAATATCGGATTAGTGTTTCCTTATCTTTGCTTCCTTAAAGGGAATGAACACTTAAAGGGAATGAACATAAGTAATTTGATTGGAATGAATGAATTCATCTGCAGCACACCTACTGATAGCTTATTTAGCATAATCCAGCCCATTTTTCTCCTGCACCATGTGCTTTGAGCTGTACTCTTCTCGTCTCTGGTCCCGAAAATACCAGCATGCCTATCCACACCCAGTGCACCCGCACACTTCACCACTGACTGCACCCATGTGCCATGCAACAGTGATTCTGGAAAACAGGGCCTTCATTGTTTTATTACAATTTATAAATTTCATCCAATTTTCTGGGGTACAGTCAAAACAATACATGGTCACTGTCCCAATGCATTTACCTGTATTTCCAGGGTGTTATTATATCCAAAAAATGGATATAAAGCAACAATTTGCCAAAGGTTCATTTTTGTACACCTCTGCCTCATATTTAAAGGCCTTTAGTGAAGGGGTCCTTACATTAATTAGGCATGGCTGTGGTTTTAAGGAGTTCAGCATAATAGCACACAGCTGGTAATCGGAATGGAGGGCAGGTCTGTGCTCAGTGCATAATTCATAGGACCCTCCTTAAAATGTCACATCATGTTCCACGGGACCCAAGCCCCATGTTTAATGACAGGTCATGGTCTTGGCAATGATTCACCTGTGGAGCCCTCAAGTTTGCGGGTTGATAATGTGACTATATTTATTATTGATCAATTTATTTTCTCCATAGTATGTTTAATTAATTCTGCTCATGTAAGAATAATCACTTTGGAAATTGATAATAAACATATGATTGTGTATGCAAGAAACATACGATTGGGTGTGCAATTGACTGTATTGTTATTTCTCTAAGTGTATGCTTGTTAAACTTTATTCGATCAGGTGTGTGTTCCAGATTAGAAATATCTTGTTTTTTGCTTTGGTTCGCCTAGTGCACAACATTCCCTTTTAGTGGTTTACAACAATCTTTGACATGTTGGCTGTGTTTGGTGATTGTTTGGGGGGGCTTTGGTGTTATACCCCAGCATACTTGAATGGATAGGATGTTAGTTTTCAACAGTAAAGTCCTGGAGAAATACTGTAGATAAAGGAAAAGTTTTGATTTGAATGTGACATGAGTATTTACTAATTATGGTTGTCTACTTTTCCTTTTTGATTGCCATTTATGATGTGAGGTACTGTTTTTGAGATCTCAGGAAATATGAACGATATAGTCTATAAAAAAGAAGACATGAAAATTAATCTTATATCTCTGTTTGGTAGAGCACAGACCAGTAATTGTGTCTCCAAGATCCATGCTGCCAACCGGCATATTATTTTCCTCTGCTGTCCATCTGATGAGGTCATTTCTCGTCTTATGGAATTGGTGCTGTTTCACATCCTGTTACACGTATGCTAGCGAGCTTGAATTGGGAATTCCACTTTGAGATGATTTGTGTGACTGTGACATTGGGAGCGGGGGGAGGAGGGGGGGATTTTACTTTCACCCCTCTGTCCATCTGGTTTGTTGTTTGATCAACACCTGTTTGTAGATCTGCTGGAACTCCCCTGAATACAAAGCTGTTCACCTGAATTTAAATGTCGGGATACAACAGCACTGTTCCTCACTGGCTACACACTTGTAAATTTAAGATGGGAATCAACAGATCAGAGAGTCTTTCTGATGTTCAGACACACACATTCTCACATAATCATCCAAATCCTTAAAACCAGCGTGGGAACAAAGCTGTATAACTGTCTGAAAACTAGCGCTGATATCATGACAAAGTGTCATTGGCATTAGTCACACTGAGCGATTCAGAAAATATAGCAAGCTTGTTATTTCAATTGTATTACAGGTTAATGCACTGAATTTCTGAAGTCAAATCCAACTTTAGAAATTGTTCAAGAAAGACTCTGTAGACATGACCTCTCTTTATTTCTGAAATATCACTGAATATAACAAATGCTAAAATAATCCTACAACCGAGGACTGGCATAAAAAGTATTAGCTTATGCCTTGGTTGCGTATTGCAAAGAACGTAGCTTATTAGGTAAGGTATTAGGTATTAGGTTTGTCTAGCAGTCGGAGGGTTGCCGGTTCGATCCCCCGCCCATGGCGTGTCGAAATGTCCCTGAGCAAGACACCTAACCCCTAATTGCTCCCAACGAGCTGATTGGTACCTTGCATGGCAGCCTTTCACCGTTGGTGTGTGTGTGTGAATGGGTGAATGAGAGGCATCAATTGTAAAGCGCTTTGGATGAAAGCGCTATATAAATGCAGTCCATTTACCAGTTACCAAATATATTTGTTTACAGGAACCCCTGAAAATGTGATAGATTATTCATCCTTTTAAAACCTTCAATTTCATGTCTCTTCTTACTAATACTGAAACATCAACTGAATTAATTTGTAAGATGTGCAAAATATGTCTTTTGAGGGAAATTCTGCAATCAATGAGGTATTGTTTCTGCTTTGATGTTTTAATTGCCTTCCTTTTCAAACCCAAGTATTTTTGTATTTTGTCGCTGGTGTTCCCGCGATGCCTTTTTAGTCACGAATCTTAATAAACACAAATTGTTCCGCAGTCGAGTTCGGTAAAGCCCCTTTTGTGTGGCCGCAGCGAAGAAAAGTGCGGGGTCAAACAGAAGTCAGCGCGATGGAGGATCAAAGGCGTAGCTGCCTGTGCTTCCCGACAGCAGCGAGCTCCACGCCTTTGATCACTGTGAGAACCGGGGGCAGAGGCAGAGGGCCCGCGGGCTGCCTCAATCCACTTTGGTGCAGCGGCTTCAATTGAAATCCACGCACATACAGTTTGCATCTAAATGCTTATGCCTGGGTCAGGAGAAGCCTCCTCTCATACAGCTGAGCCGAGTTCGGACGAGAATGGCGAACGCACGCCATTGTGGAATAAACCCTCGCTTTGTACTTGAAGAAAATACACTAAACTTTGCAGATTGGAAACAAAAAGGCATTTAAAGACTTCAGCATGTTATCCAAAAAAACACTTTTATGACATTTGAAGACCTGGTACAGAAGTACAATATTGGCTACAAATCCTTTCTTCAATATTATTGACTTCAATCTGTTCTCACCTCAGAAATTGCACAATATATTTACATTCCCTTGCTCTAGTAGAAGAAAAGATCTCAACTTCCACAAAAATCCTTTCAAAATTATATAAACTGCTCAGTGGGATAAAATTTGTATCACTTTCACCCAATGCCAACTCTGGTCTCAAATCTGCAAAAACACATTTTCAATGATGACCAATACTAGCTTGCAACTTATTCAATATAAAATAAAGCACAGAACACACATCACTCAACAAATGCACCAAATGGGTTTTTTGGAATCAGGCAGTTGCTCAGTCTGTCCCTCCCATACCCCGGATGACTATCTTCATGCAATTTGGCAATGTCCACCTGTGCAACATTTCTGGCAAGAAACAACGCTCCACACCCCTCTGCTTACTGGGAGACACATCAACATCCACTACTCCCAGTCACCTCATCTGAATTACATTGCCATAACAATTGCCAAATAAAAACCATCCTCCTCGACTGGAAAACATGATAGAAACTAAGCACTACACAATGGACTGACCTCCTCACTGAATACAAATGAATGGAAAAAATTACTGCCTCTGTCAACAACCAATTACACCATTTTGAGTAAGCATGGAATTCATTAATTAATCCTCTACTCTCCAAAATCTTAAACCTGTCTGTCATCTCATTTAAACAAGCACATGCACATACAAACATACACACAAGCACACACACATTATCTCTCTCCCTCTCCTAACTGCTTCTACCCCTGCCTTTGACATATTTATGCCTATTTTTAATCATGATGTCCACTAAATCACTCTTCATCATGTATCATTTGCACTGGTTGTGTTCCCTATTGTAACCCCCAATAACTCTGATTTCTATATTTTGTTGTGATCCCAAAAGGGGGAGGGGGAAAATCTGCCTACAGTTTGTTAAGTCTACGTCTGTCTATGACTGTCCCAATCATCAATATCAATCCGCTGTATTTGTTTATTATTACTATTTTGCTCTGTTCTGTCTTGTTTCATCACTGTTTGTTTACTTGATATTAATATTATTAATACTAATAATAACAATAATCATCATCATCATCATTATTTGACAATCATAGTAACTTTCAACTACAAACTTAATGTTTCTTATTTTGCAGTAAATAAATGCTTATTTGTGCTTTCTGGCTTCTTCTAAGGTATAGGTTTTTTTCTTCGGTCTTTGAGTAAAGGTATGATTTTTCCTTCAGTGGCAACATCATATTCAAATACCTTCTTGGCCTTTGGGAAAAGACTGGTCTCGCCTGCAGCAAGAGGACATGTCCAAGAATGACCTTCACTCTTCCCTTCGTGAGGCATTATTACCATACTGTCTGCCTGGTTCGCCACTGGAAGCCTCATGACAGGGTGAAAGCTAAACGCCGCTTCTCTCTGGGACAAAGAACAAACAAGGTTATATTGCCTGAAATGTGGATAAATGGAAACATGTCAACAGCCTCTCCTCCTACACGTTGGCAGATTTGGACGCATTTTTTTAGTTGCAAGCTGAATAATCACAGGCCTTTGTGTGGTTTTGATATCTCTCTCTCTCTCTCTCTCTGGGGATGAATAATTGTGGACGCTGCAGTTATAGGAATGATAGGCTCAAAACTCAGCAGAGATATTTTCGGGTTTTCACTGAAACTGAGACGTTGAATAAACTGAATAGAATAGCTACACGACAACTTCTTGAAATATAACCGATTTGTCTGCGTGCAATCCCAGCAAACCACCAAAACTGTGCGTTGTCAGTAGAATTGATGAGAGGAGAACAACGGTGCGTAGGCTATGAAAAAGCACAATACCAGGACAGGGGAGAGAGAAATGTGCTGAATGACCAAAGAAATAACTTTTTAAAATTATTGAACTTTGTGTTGCTTTAGCTACTTCTCCATTTTGTGTTTTGTCAGGCACATTTTAGCGCTTTTCTCAGTGTTCTTGTAATATGCTTCCATACATTTTCCCTTTGCCTATATAACAAAACCGCTAAACTTTAGTAATGGCTATATTACATATAATTCGTTGTTTGTTAAATACAGCTTTAAAAATAAAATTACTTGTTGTTAAACTGGATTATTATTTATGTCATTGTAAAACCAAAAAAAATAATAATAATTAACTAAAAATCAGTAAAAATCTGGGATTTTGGGCATTGAATACAGCATGTTAAACTCCACCCATTTCACACCACACCCACATTCGTTTTTTAAATCTGAAAACAAATACAAATACAAATAATTTTGTTGGTTGAACAAATACAGATACAAATAATGGCATCTCCCTCCACCCCTAATATACAAAATGGCTAATTTATTACAAATATAGATATGGCTTGATTCAGGATCTCAGAGTGTTCCAGCTTTCTCCTCATGTCTAATGGTATGAATCCACTGTCCTTCTCCTCATTGGCTTGTTCTTTTTGCATTAGAGGACAAAAAACTTAAAATTGGGATTCTTGGCTTTGTTACTTGTACCGCCCACCACACAAAAACGTTTTGACACAATCCACTGACTGCTAATACTAACTCTGTAGAGTGCAGCAGATTGTTTTCCCCCATCGTGAGGGCGTGAGCTATTCTTGCACTGTCTCTATGCTTGCACGAGCAGAGGCAGGGACAGCAGACAGTATTTGTATTTCCCACATTTTAATTTATATTTTCTGTCCTTCTTTATCAAAAAGAAGGAAGGGAAGGAATTCCGGAAATCGTGTTGGCTCTTGAGTATCCAAAGCTTGACTCCACAAAATATGTGGAAGTGGTGGATTTTTTAAATATTTAAAGTTCGGAACCAAATTTTTTCAGCATATCATGGCCAAATAACGCAGGAAAATATAAAAAAAATATTGTTTTTTGGTATAGTTCCCCTTTAACTCCAGCTGATACAACATGATACTACACTGCACATTGTGTGCTCATCCCATTGGCCCATCCACTTCTCCATTTGCATTTTGCCTCCTCGCTCAAGGTAGCAGGAGTCTATGCTGGATAAGTAGGCAAACTCGGCCGAAATTGAACCACAGCTGATGCTTCATACAACTATGTATACTTATTGTCACTTCAAATTGTTTGTTTAGTGACACTTGCCAGTGGAGAGTGCAGTTTCAGATTCTGCTGTTGTGATTGGAGAATGCGGAAGTTGCAACAATTGCGGCACTAAACACAAAAAAACAACAATGGCACGGCAAAAGAGCATAAACATAGACAGAAGGACATCCATGATTTCAAGGTCGATTTTATTTATTTAGCGCTGCACAAACACAAATGAAGAAAGGAGGTTTAACCAGTGGTATACAGTGTGTGCGCCTACATAGGTGTTATTGTACTTCAACACCAACAATTCAGGTATTCTGCAGCCTAATTGCAATTTAAAAAATAAAGTAAAGAAGTGTATCTGGACTGCTTCTATGTTGACATTAATAAATGAATAATATATATATAGGTGAGTAATTTTTATTTGCCTTCACCATTATTTCAAACTGTGGATCCATGTTCATTTTCCACACTGAGACTCGAAGAATATTCATGGTAAAGATCTGCAATGTGCAGATTTTGTCATTCAAACAATCCTGAAATGCATGTTTTGTCAAAAAGGTTGAAAGCCGAATATATATATTTTTTTTTTTTTGTTAAGCGTAGACTACTTAATTATAAAAAAAGGATTTTTCTACTCACTCGTTCACTCAGTCACACATATTCTCTCACTTGCTCTCTATCTTTCTTTCTCTCTCTCTCTCTCTTTCTATCTCGCACACACACACACACACAGTTTACTCAGGTTGGACAGCTTAATGGTTTCTGTTCAAATAAAATGTTATGTCCAAACAAATGCAGTTACATTCTCCAATTACCTAGATTCTTTTTGCACATGCTGAGTAGCTTGTGACTTTGGAAAACCATTAGCCGCAGCGGCTGGTGAGCCAAAAAGTTAAAAGTTAATGTCAAGCCCTGAAAACAGGCATTCCTCTTACAGTGCTGTCACACATTGTACTTTGCCCTGCTTTTATACCAGTGATAGCAATTTAACTTCATCCCTTTTCATACTCCAGTTAACACAGACATCGATGTTACAGCTAGTTTTCCCTCACGGCAACAGGAAGACAGACTCTCTACACGCAATCAGATAGAAAACACTGACTGTATAGAATTATTTTGAGCACAGTTCTGCTGCTGAAATGGAGTCTATTTGATTGGCTGGCCAGAGAGAGCACAATCCCGGGTATGTGCCACAAATCCCTGATTGCTCTACCTGATTGTTCAACTAGGCTTCTTCATCCTAATGCCAGATTCTTTTTTAAATGCTTCATACAAGACAATGATTTGTTTATTTTTTCATGGACTATTTATATACATAATATGTAAATATATTTATATATTGACGCATGCATAGAAATATTGTACATGTGAACAAAACAAATGCCTTCATAATCTCCTGAAATTATTTATTATTCTGTTACTATATGTATGGTAGGAGGATTGGTAACTACAGTACAGATGTAGATCAGGATAGTCACGTGTTTCGATGCAGCTGAATTGTTTTTTTTTTTCTTCTCAATTACCACAAGTTCAATAGTCCATGTTTACTGACAGTGATTTATGATGAGGCAGTCAGTTGTATAGCCCAGATTTTTTTTACAACATTTTTTACAATGATCCCATTTAAGTACTTGTAAGAACTATAATATCTTCAGTCAATTTCATATGGATTGCACCAACAATATCAATTAAAATAGCTGGTACATGATTATGTAATGTGGATGGAATTATATACAGTATATATATCTGAATATTCCAATTAAAATGGTATTTTAGACCAAAGGCTTTCTCATTGACTTTTTTCTGTATTACGCATTAAAAAATACTAACCCATGGCGCTCTGTTTATATGAATTTGTGGCAGTGCCCCCTCCCCCTTGTCCCTCTCACCCCAGTGCTTTTAGCTGCCATGTCCGCAGCCTCCCTGCATTTCAAGCCTCCAGCCGCTTCTTGATTGTGTTTTCGTGTTTCTGGCGACCTACACCGGAACTCAATACTCTGCAGCCAAAACACGCGTTTGTCTGCCCGTATCCCCCCGCCCCCACTCCCTCCCTCTTCTCAGCTTTCCGCTCAATCGAGCACAGTGGTGACACGCAAATCACGGAGGGTAGCCTTGGCTGGAGGTCACCCCGCGGCGGAGGGTGTCAGCCCTAATTACGGTCGTTCCTGAAGAGGTCGCGTGCCCAGCCTTCCCTCTTTTCGCTGAGCACTTTTCAAAAAAGAGGCCGGGTTGATCATTTCCTTATCGGTGTCCGGTTCTTTGACGCAGAGTGCTCGGCTTGCGCGTCGTTTCTGGGGGAGGCGTCCTCACGGTTCGGTGACGGAGATGTGTTGTTTCTTTTTTTTTTCCTGAGCTCTGACTGTCCCTTCGAGTTAACGTCAGCGCTGTTTTCGCGGTGGGAGAAAGTGTAGCCGCAATTTCATAGCTGTTGCATCGTTTCCCCTGACCCGTACACTCCACAAGTAACACTGACTGCCAAAGGATGCATTGTAGAGAATCCAAGGCATTGCATTCTATAACAGGTTTATGGAAATGCTAAAATCTGATAATTCTGATGTGTACATGCACATTTTTTCCCTCTCTCATACAGTAATATTCAGTTGTACACGATACAGTAGATGTTTACATGCATTTATGCATTCATGAGCTATAATTTTAAGTACCGTATGCATACAGTATACATATATTACATAATGCACATTAATATGCATGCACAAAATATTACAAATGGATATATTGAATGCACAAACTAAGATAATATGTTAATTAGTACATGAGTTATTAGTGTCCTGCTGTGGACCTATATGTATATCCCCCAATGTCAAAGAAAAATTGTATTTGTCTAATAGTTCAAAATATTGTATAAAACTTTGAGGATGGTCTGTTAACTGCATTTTATTTTCATTTTTAAATTTAAGCAAATCACATTTACAAATATGATATTGAGTTACTTTATAGGAAGAAAGTGAAATTGCCTAAAGCAAGTGTTTTCAAACTTGATCCTGGGGTTCACTGCATAGGTTATGCTAGTTTTCAGTCCTACTATAATTGCATCTTCTGAATTGTTATGAGTTGTTAATTATTCTCAATTAGACACATAATGTTTACTGAAGAATGATTTACCACCTTAAGGCCACATCATCTCACAACTAAACACGTACGCTAGCATGCGTAGCTGGAAGCGGAATCGTGGGGGGGGGGGGGCGAGGGGGGGGACCTTGGAAATGTATGTTGGTTTTTGTCACATCCAATATCTTGATCAGTTAAGGTCGCTGAAAAAAATGTTTAAGTTAGGTTTGGCAGATGGTTTTCGACTGGAATGTCCAGTTTTCAAATAGTTAGTACAGGTCTGTTTTGTAGTCACATCCAGACAATGTATTGCCAAGCCTGAGGTATTTCGTAATGAATTTTCATGTCAATGACACCCTGGTCCGATGGAACAGAACCAATCAACAACAGCTCTTGACCAGTCTACTCATCAGAAATCACTCAGCAAATGAATTCATTGAAATTGGTAGTATTAATGCAATTGCTACAACTGCAATAAATAAAAATATGAAGGAAAAAGTAATACATTAGCATAAAATAAATGTTCAATTGTGATTGCATTACATATGGAATTTCGTTCCTTTATTTTATGTGGCAGGAATTCATTTGGAGTGTGATTTTTGGGGACCATCTGCATTTTTAATTGTAGTCAAAATGGCTGTGTGGGTCAGCAGAATGCTGATACCCCAGAGCGAATCTCCCTTGGGGTATTCGTGGGCTATCAACACAGCAAACGGCTTCGCCACTTCACGGAAAGCCCTGAGCCCAGACTTAAGGGGCCATGTGATGATTCAGAATAGCCGAATAGATGTTTTGACAGTAAGGCAAACAGCTTTGGGGTATCTTGTCAGCCGTTATTAGTTTTGCTGTCATTCCCACAGAGGTCCAATAATTAAGACAACTATGGTCCAAATCCTCATTGCTTTCCAATGTAATCCAATTAAAACACATTACATTATCACCTATTCTGGGTCTTATGATGTATGTCCTCAGGGCTGAGCAGGTAATTTTGCAATTCTGTTGATGGGTAATTGCTTAAAGAGATATATGAGATATAACAGGGCCCAATAAGTCACTTTTACAGTCACTGAACTGATATCATTTTCACGCTCGTACATATTTGTGCACTGGAATGGAGACAGTGCACAGGAAAGGGAATGGATTGATAAGCCACAGCGTCCCCATATCAGTGTTTGGCTACAAAAGCGGTAGGCGGTATTTGAAAGGGCTTTCAAGTGTATTTCAGCACATAATGAACGGCGAGGTGAAAATGTTAAGCACACTGAAGCATGTTGGTCTGTTGTATAGGTCTCTCAATGGAGAAGCCGTGTATTAGCGTTATGCCACCTTAAGTGCAAAAGCTTTTCTCTTCTATCCTGTTGCCTCCTTGACCCACAATAATGTGATTCTCCATTTACGATACAGCTTGGGAACAGACAACCTCCTCAGCTCATCATCCGCATGAAACATCCCATTTACATCATGATGTCACTTCCTGGTTTAATACCACAAGTGGAAACAAATGTAATGCAGTTCAATTTAATTTCCTCTGTTGATCTTTTCTTATTGTATCAGTGCTTCTTTTCAAAATAACAAAAGTAAAGGTCCCCTCTCTAAGGTTCAATTCAATTGAATGAATTCATATAGAACTCTCAAAAAAGGGCAATATTGGGTATAGTTGCTATACTATAGTTATATTCCCATTTCCCATCAGACAACTTCCAAAACTGAATTGAATTTGTGGGGTTGTATGAGCAAAAGTATATAGCAAACAAAAGGCTTCTCACATGTTTGCATAGAAGGGTCTTATTAAATTTAGTGTAAGAAGAATGGGATAAATAAAAAGTTTTGCTTGATTCAGCTTTATAGTCCCTGAACATGGCTTTAGGTTTACCACATTTAGTAAAACAACAGGCTGTGAATATTAAAATTGGCTGATCTACATAGTGTACAAGAAATATAACTTGTTCCTTGGTAAATTATCTAATTTTAGGCTTTAGGCTTTTAGACTCCAGGCTAATTTTAGGATTTATATGATTCCAATGAATGTGTGAGCAAAGCACACTAAAGTTTATTCCAGAGTTATTGAATCAGTGTAGTGCGGGAATGAATGTTGAAGCATGAAGATAAGCCTATGCCTGGTTAAAAAATAAATATTAAAGAAATGTATCTGCTATGATGGTATTATTGCAGTGATGCATTTTTTATTTGGATGAGACAGCAGAGAAAAAAAAATCTCCCCTGTCAAAGGAGGTTTGAGAGATAATTATTCTGTCCAAACTGGAAGAAACATAAAAATAAGGGATAAAACATAGGTTATAAAAAGCGGCTGGCAAAGGCTACAAGTCTCAGGAAAAGAAGACTCTTTTTATTACCTCATTTATTCCCAATTGCAAATGCCCAATTATATGTGCCCATGCTTATCTCTGTCACAAGGCCTCCTCTGAAACATACGTCAAGATTCTTTTCACTCCTCAGTCCACCAGTTGAGCTTTCACAGACATTAGGCTGGAGGAGGCACGTCATGAGTAAGCTACAGCAGGCACAGTACAGTCACCAACTGTCCACAGATCACTGGGGCATGATGACACACAAACGAATCAGATTACTGACCAAAATCCCTCCCTCCTTGAGTGATGCGATGGCCAGTTATGTGCGAGACTACCAGCCAGCACTGGCACGATCTGGTTTTTGGTACCGGGTCTTGGGGTTTATTCACCTCAACAACAGTACCTTAATAGCATCAGCCTCACAGAAGCAGTGAAAAGAATCTTGAGCAGGCAGTCACAGACGGGGAGGGATAGACGGGGGACCCTGATGACCGTAGGTGGACCGCTCCATAACCACGGGGGCGAGGTTACAGAAAGAAGGTGCTAGTTAAGAGGCCAGAGGCCACCGATCGGGAAGAGTATAGAGTGTCAGAGAGACACAGGGGCAGGTATTTGGACAGACCAGATCGGTTTGGCCAGAGATAAGCAATTTGGAGTGAACTGGAGCAGTGAGACAAAGCCAAGGCACAGAGAAATATGGAAGATAAGACAAATGACTAGGAAAGCTCAAGCACACCTGGTACATTGAGAACCACCACAGCATAAGCTGGACATTATTACTTGATCTGTATAATACTGCAAGATAAAATGTCCCAGTCACTTTTAACTGCAATAATTACTCTAACTGACATGCTGACATGATAGGCACAATATATTATAAACAGTTATGTTTACCACATTGTCTTTTGTATTATGGATCAGTTTTAATCAACATAGCTTTTGATCCATTAAAGCGAGGATAATTGGTTGAAAAAATACATCCTACTTTACACATTAGCCCTCAAGGAACTGAATTGTACTTCGTACTTTACGACTTTGCTATTAGGGCAAGGCTTGTAGAGTGTAGATAAGATTTAAGTACAGTGTAGTGCACCAGTGCTCAGTCTTCATGAATTCTGTTTGATCTTCAGATGCATTTACATTGAAATCAGATTCTAGAATGCCCTTTGCAATAAAAAAAATATATATATACAATTTTTTTTTAATCCACTCCACAAATTAAATAAAATGTCAACCTTGTGTTTCTGAAACTGCTTAAAAATTCACAGGCTTTTACAGTGTAACCTTAGGAGAGTTGGTTGGTGACAGCCCTGAAGCTGTCTCAGATAATAGACTCTTCTTGTGAGTAATGTCCTGGGACTCAGATTTATGGTGTCATGTTGCAAGTTTATACGTATCCAAAAGCATATTCAATTCCCAAAGCGGCATCTATACCCTAATTTATCCTGCTCCTCTCGCCATCAAGGGAGAGAGTGCTTTCACCGCTAAGGCTGTGCCCCGCTGGTTTAGCACCTGTGAGCCAGGAGAAGTGCTGAATTGATTTCAATAATAACACAAGAACAGCTATTCAAAAACCACAACATTATTTATGGCATGAAGAACCACTCCCACCCCATGCCCCCCCCCCAACCCCCCCACACACGCACACACACACATTCTGTCCACTGCTTCACTCACAGGTGCGCGCACACACACACGCATATACACACAAACATACGCACACACTACACACACACACACACACACACACACACACATACACACGAGCATGCACACACACATAAAGAAAGAAGTAAATGTATACAAACACACAGCCACACATACAAATACAAAACAACTGTGCTCCAGATTCTCTCCAAATGTGTTTCTTTGTCATACTTACATTAATACTGTTCTATTAGCTTGAGTTACAGTAAGAAATGACCCTATGTATTTTTTCATTGCAAGCTAATTGAATACAGGCCTTTGAAATACTCCAGCTTCATTTTGAACTGTTGACAGAAGACACCCCGTTATGGAGTTAGCTCCAGACTGAAAATGGTTAAAAAAGTAAATAGGCTACAGCATAGAATGTACCCACCTGAATTCCTTTGCTGACTGTTCACTTGTGTACATAGTCATAATAATCACTGGACTCTTCCAGAGACAAAATACAAATATAAATAAAAGATTGTAACTGGGCAAGGGTATGGATCAATGCACCAAGCTTTAACCAACTTGAATACTGAAGATGTTGAACTTGTTCCAAGATAGGTCACTGTAATGTACTCCGTAAAAGGACATTCAGTGTACTTTATTTATATGATCTCTGGGTACAGGCCTTACAAGTATTTAGCCCACTCGTATCCAGAGTGACTTACACAATGTTTTTACATAGTATTTATACGCAAACACATATTTGTTCTGGATAAGAACCTTGCTCAAAGTTACTGTATAATTGCAGGTGTACTACCTGGGAATCAAATCTGCAAACATTACACTACACATTATACTACAGATTTGAACAATACAAGAGGGCAAAGGCTAAAATTAACATTGTTAACCCACAGAGCAGGCATTACTCAAATCCTCCAATGACAATGAGAGGAAAAAAACACCCAATAAATATTAGCATGGATACACATACAGTACAAGCAATACTTTCCTCAAACACATGTTACTGTCATATGTCACTGAGCTCTATTGTATCACACTGGTTAAGACCAACATGTAACATATCTATCAAGTTAAATCTGTAGATTTCTATATAGCATTTGTGGATATTTCCCCACATAAATAGGATTGTCCTGCTCAAAGGGGGTATCTGTATTTTGTTAGATTTTTCAGAATACGTTTCTTCGAGCCAATACCTGTGCCAACATAAGTTTGTTAAATTAAAACAATTATGTAATATACCACCCATGACTCAGATCTAGAGAAAAATAGAGTGCATGACAATGGAAGATAGCATTTTAGCTCAGAGTACTAAATGGTTTCATGCTGGGCTAACTCTTTCACAGACTTTAATTATGATGCACTCTATTCTGATGAGTGAGTCATTCTGTTCGGGTTTACAGTGAAGATGTCAGAAATGAAGGTGCCAAAAATGGTAATTTTTAAATACTGTATAATAAAGAAAAGAAAACCCCGTTTTGCTGTATTTCATTTCGAAAAGAGCCTGTGCGGCAATGATGCAAAATTGCAGAAAAACATCGATTTCCTATCAGGTGCTATTTGTGGTCATTACTGTCCTTATCCCTTTAAAACAATTAGAGTTCGGTCAATCGATCCCGTTTCGTTTTGTTTCAGTTTGGAGTCACCTTCACTTCGGCGCAGTGGCTGTGCCTCCTGGCTAGAAGCTGTTATTCCGCCTGGTTGAAGGCCACCTCCGCCGCATTATATTCCATTCATCAGGACAATTAAAGCGGAACATTGCTTCCAAGGCAATAATTAGAGTTTGAAAAGTGAACCCGACCCGCCACCGGGACAAGGCGGCTTGATTACTTTCATTTACACGCTTTTTGCTTTTCGGGGTTTATTATCCGTTGTCTTCTCAAGCAGTCAGGGGGGAGAAAAAAACAGCCGTGAAATTAAGTGCAGAGGTTGAGCGCAGCGTTTGAAACAAGAGGCCGTGATGAGGACAGGCCTGTCGGCATCCGATACTGCGCAATCATTTCCACTCCGGCTGAACTTAAACATTATGCATCAACGTCCGTCTGTTGCTCGTTTTGAGCATTTTATTACGTGGGTTCTGACGCTATTACTCCAGCATGGCTCGTTTCAAAGTCACAATTACCAAGGTAGGTACAGTCATTTGTCTCATAACGTCTGCATCATAAAGTTAACTTTATTCATGGTATGTGTATATGTTCGAAGCATATAATATGTAAGTTTGTATCATATTGTTAACACATTGTGAAAACAGGTCATATTGTTCATGTTCAATGGTGTTTTCAAGTTAACTGTATTCAAGTGAAATCAGTTAATCTAAAATCAATCAATAAAACATTCATTTAAATAAATGATTATTGACTGGGCTTACTAGGAGCATGGTGGGTTTAACTGACACGTTATTTTATGGATTAAAAAGTGGGAGAAATACATTTGAATTTAGAGATACTTATAGACCAATAGCTTGTTTTGACCATGTTTTAATCAAAACTATGCAACAATACTCTCCAAGATTATTACTCATTATGTTTACAGACATTTGTTTATTAGTTATATACTTTCTACTTAGGATGAGTGCTTCTTGTAGAGGTGTACAATTTAAAATGTGCCACATGTACCAGTGAAACATACTTTCACATTCTTATAACTCCCCATACAGGATTAAAGTGAACATTATAGCAAACATTTTGGTTCCCCCATTTCAAGGAACCATAATGTTTGGGACATATTAATATTATATAAATGAAATCAGTCATGTTTAGGACATTGTCACATATCCTTTGCGTGCAATGACTGTTTGAAGTCAGTGACTCATAGTGGTGCTGAGTATATGTTCTTTGGTGATGCTTTGCCAGGCCTGTAAAGTCGTCTTCAGCTCTGTTTTGTTCTGAGAGCTAGTTGCCTTAAGCTTTCTCTTTAGCATATGAAATGCATGTTCAATTGAATTCAGATCAGGTGAATGACTTAGCCAGTCAAGAATTTTCCAGTTTTTGGCTTTGAATCTTTTTTTCTTTGTGGCTTTAGCAGTATGTTTGGGATCATTGCCTTCCTGTAAGATATAGCACTGTCCAATGAGTTTGGGGGCATTTGCTTGAACTTCAGCAGATAAGATGCGTCTGAACAATTCAGAATTCATTCTGCTGTTGCTGCTATCAGCAATTACATCATCAAAGATGACAAGTGAGCCAGTACTTGTGGCAGCCATACATGCACAAACCATAACACCCCCACCACCATATTTCACAGATCAGGGGGGTATTTTGGATCTTGGGCAGTTCCTTTTGGCCTCCACACTGCCCTTACTACCACTCTGATAGAAGTCAATCTTGGTCTCATCTGTCCACGTGACCTGTTTTCAGAACTCTGCAGGCTTTTTAATGTACTTTTTAGCAAACAGTAACCTGGGCATCATGCTTTTGTGGCTAACTAGTGGTTGGAATCTTGCAGTGTAGCCTCTGGAATTTTGTTCATGAAGTAGCCACTGACACATCCACACCTGCCTTTCTGATCAGTCGGACAGATGTTTGGAGGTTTTTATTTATTATGGTGAGAATTCTTCGGCCATCAACTGTAGTGGCCCTATTACTGAGCTCACCAGTGCTCTCTTTCTTCTTAACGATGTTCCAAACAGTTCATTTTTATAAGCCTAAGGTTTGTCTCTGACTGTTTTTTTCTTTTCTCAGCCCGATAATGGCTTCCTTGACATTCACTGGCACAACTCTGGTATGCATGTTGACAAGCACCAGTAACAGACAGAAAAGGCAATCATAAGCCTATCAAGACTAGAATCAAGACTAGATACTGAAAGCTCTCTTGTACTGTACCTGCACTAAGGACGCAATTGAACACACATGACACATTGTAAACATGTGAATCCATTTGTCCCAAGCATTCTGGTGCCCTGAAATGGGGGTGGCGGTGGACGGGGGGACGGGACTATGTATGCATCTATAAATACTTTTCGATTGTAGTCTGTGCTTTGGGATGGCTTCTATGACACAGTACATTTCACAGTCATTTGCATTAGTTCCCTCTAGTTCCCTCATATGCTCTCCCACATGTTCTTGTTTTGTACATAATAAATGTTTCTGATTAATATTTTAGAAACTGTGCACGCTATACAGAGGAGAGGGTTTTTTTAATCACAAGAAAGGCTAAACAGATGGAATTTAATTCTGGATTCAGTCTCTGATTCCCACACCTAACAAGACTCATCCCAGCCTTTCAAAGCCCTGCAGTCAAAATCCATGGCACCAGTTTTACCTTATTAAATTGTGGCAGTAAGGACAGTTTCAAGGGTCCTGAAGGATTATATGGAGTAATAAGTTTGCTCTGATATCATGAAGCGAGGTCATTCTGTTACATTGTAGGCAAGAAAAATAATTTTTGAGACGGATTTTCATGGAAGGTCAGTGAAGTTATTTTTCTTTGGCCAAAAATCATTGCAGTCGAAACTTAGGGCAGCAATGCACTGCAAAAGCGTAGCCTTAGAGTACCATGTTTTTTTCTTCTCTCCCTCTCTGTCTCTCTCTCTCTCTGTCTCTCTCATACTTTTGTTCTATAATGCTAAAATGCTAATGTACTGTATGAAACCTCTAGTACATGTTTTTATTGTAACCATAGCAAGTCTACATAAATACCAAATACATTTAATCTAGCTCCCAACTATATGTTTAAGGTTTTCAGTATATATATATATATATATATATATATATATATATATATATATATACATGCAACACATACATGCAACACTTCACAGTTCTATTTGCTGATTGTGTAATTGCAGGCATCCATACACTTGTATAAAGCATGTAGCTCATGGTGTGTCCTGCATCTGTTTCCTTTAAACATACTGTATGTATGCAAATACATAATATGGTCATCAGTTCTTGGATATATTCATTATAATTTAACAGCACTGCAATTAAAATAGAATCATTGGCAAAAATAAGATGATATTATTATTATATAATAGAAATATTTATGCATAATTTCTCATTTCCTGTGATTTCAATTTACAGAAGTGGAAAGTTTCAGACCGCAGTAGATTTATTCTACCCTATCATTAAAGCTCCTTTGTTGACCTTCGAATGGGTATTGCGCTGAGCAATGCATGAAAATATGTTTTTGATTGGTCGATTTATTGAACTGTGACACAAACCTTGGTATCCTAAAGCATAAACATTTGTACCATTGATTAGTTGAAGCATATACCATTTGATTTGCCATGAGGGCTTTTTGTTCTTTTTTTGTTCTTTTTTTTGACAGATACATAAATAAACTGCATTACAGTATTTATGACTTACTGAATTCTGTTTGTAAAAAGTATCTTGCAGTTATTTGTGTAGGCTTTATTGAGAAAATAGATGGCCAACATTGGCAATATCAGTAGTAATCAACTGAAACTATTGATGTTGCTACAAACTGCTCATTTATTTCACTATTATATAATGAAGAATGGAGACCAATTTAGACCTAATCTGAGGTTTTAATGAGACTCAGGGTCAGACTTAAATGTTAATGAGCAGTAAGTGCTAACATTTCACTTATTCTCTTCGGAACAGCACTCCTGGTCCCCATTCATACTCAAAGAAGCTCAGCAATATTTTAACACTTGGTTATGGGGCACTTTCTGAGTGGAGAAAATGAAGAAAAATGTTTTTTTATATGAAAACATGGCCGAGGGAAGGATTACATTGTCACCATGAAATGATTAGTCAATCAATGATATCTCCACCTCTTATGAATTATTAGGATTTTAGCAGATATTGTGCCCATAAAGAATAATTTCTACTTTACGGAATTTTGTGTAAGAACATTAAGCAAACATATCATATCTGTGTGTAAAAAGCCGTAACAATGCATTTTTGTTTCACAATGAAAATAATTGCTAATCAGCTTTAAATTGGTGCATATAATAAGCATTTAGGAGGCTTGTATGGTTATTCTTCATCATTGATATTCATTGCGCTGGCATTGATTGACGGTCAGTTAATTCTGCCAATGTCACACACCTGAGCCAGCATCTGTTCACACCGGGAACAGAAAACAGAATAAAAACCTTGAGAAATTCTCTCTCTCTCTCTCTCTCGGTCAGTTCTCGGTCAGTTCTCAGCCCGCTGCCTGCTGTGCGTTGACTCGGCGGGGACGACTACAGAATATAGCGATCACCTTTCAATAATGTGGAGTAAATTAAACGACTAGTTACTGAAACCAAAGTCCTATGTTGCAAACAGAATGGGCATTTTTATCTAGTGGCCATCCACAATGATATGAATCCATTTGAAGAAACATAATGGCTGACGCACAGAACTTATTTATTAAACGTTTTGCAGCGCAGTGGCTCAAAGTTTGTTGGTGTGTGTAACTGCTGCCCCCCACCTCTCTCTCTCTCTCTCTCTCTCTCTCTCTCTCTCTCTCTCCTCTCTCTCTCTCTCTCTCTCTCTCTCTCCTCTCTCTCTCTCTCTCTCTCTCTCTCTCTCTCTCTCTCTCTCTCTCTCTCTCTTTCTCACTCTCTCTCTTTCTTTCTGTGTGTGTTTCTGCATGTGCACACATTCTTATCTACCTGTCCAGTGAAGGAACATTGTGTCAATGCACATGCATGAAGTAGTGATCTGGAGCCCAAGTGGGGACTTTTTCTAGGTCCCCATCCCCCCATTTTTGAAATGACCAAGTGGGGACCTGCAATATTGATGGCTTGATGCTCAGCAGGATAAGTGTTAGTGTTGTCCTCTAGAATGAATGTGAACTGCAAGATGAAGAGAGGTTTAAAAAAATCAACCGGTCTTCTTCTTCTTCTTTAAGGAGGATGAAAAAATGAACATGTTTTTCCCTGCCGTCAAATATTTACCAAGGGGTTGATTCAAAAGAAATAATATACAATCTGATTTCAGCATTTATAAGATGAAAACTACCAATACATGCACTTTTATGTTTAGAAAAGTTGTATAATTGAGGTGAATATGCAGGTAACGTCCAAAGGCACAAGGCCATAGAGGTGAAACCCCCCCTTGGGGAAGTGAAGCAGACAGACTCCCCACTGTGAGAGTGGAAATGATGCACCAAGAGAGTCACTTGACCGTGAGAGGAGAGAAAGAGCAAGAGAGAGAGAGAGAGAGAGAGATTGAAGTTGGGTAGGAGTAGAGAAGGAAGAGGAGATATAGAAAGAGGAAAGGAAATGAAAGTGGTTAGGACTAAGGTGTGAAGAGTGCAAAAGAAATAAAGACAGACAAGAGAAGAAGTGATTGAAGAAAGAGTGAATGAATGTTAAGATGGAGCGATATAGTAGGGCAAAGGGAGGAAAACAGTGAGAGGAAGATATAGAGGGTGGAGGGGGAGAGATGAGGGCTGGGAGACCTTGGGAAGCGGCTGAGATGCTATCCTGCTGTAAACCCCAACCCCCTGGTGCGTGAGGCCAGAGTGGAAAGCACATCGGGGCCTGAGGGAGCACTTGGCACGCGAGCGGTATGAACTTCCCCGTCCCAGCACAGAGTACGCTCCCAATGCCCTTCAGCAGCGATAAAAACAACACGCAACAAACACGGTCCCCGTACATACACAAACAAACAGCAGTCAAAAGAGCACTGAACAAACATGGTCCCCGTACATACACATACACACAGCAATTAAAACAGCACTAAACAAACATGGTCCCCATACATACACATGCACACAGCAATCAAAACAGCACGAAACAAACATGGTCCCCATACATACACACAGCAATCAAAACAGCACTAAATAAACATGGTCTCCGTACATACACATACACACAGCAATCAAAACAGCACTAAACAGACACAATCCCCATACATACACATAAACACAGTCAACAATCAAAATAGGAACCAAAATAACATATAGACATGAGCACACGCATGCACACACACACATACATGCATACACATGCAGAGCCAGTGAAAATATTTTCATTATTATTCAAAACAACATTTTTTCTTTCCACTGCTTGGTTTGAAAACAATCTAATAAAATAAGTATTTAACCCAGGTCTGTTTAGGAATTGTTAGTAATAGGCTGTTCTTATAGTGTTTAGATTGTGTTACTTTGTTGTCAACTAAATGTTTTCAGAACAATGCACTGTAATTGAAAGATTCACTTGGGCAAAGTAATAGCACAAGTATGCCTGACTATATAAATGACACATGAAGAGGATAATCCAAGCACACCATCCACACTGGCAAAAGCTTCTTTCATGTTGGAAATGCAAAGGTTCTATTATTCAGCTCACAGCTGATGGCTTGACATTTAATTACGAATAGGCTCTAGATTACTTCATGGATTTAGTTCATGGATCAGTGAGACTGTAATTCCCAACCTGATCTCATGATTCAACTCTGTTCCTGGCTTGTTTGTGCAGGGTTCGAGAAAAAGGCACAGAAGGGGCTTCCGGTCAGTGGCCTCTGGAGGTGCTGAGAAGCAGTGGTTGGTGCTCAAAACAAACAATGTAAAAATAATTTAGCGAGCTTCCAACCATCCGAAACAGGGGTTGTCACACTCAGTTTTGGAGGACCCTTGTGTATGTTGGTTTTTGTTGCAGCCAATCCCTCAATCCATGTTGTTTAACACCTGTTTAAATTTTTCCATAATTTAACTGGCTTGATTATTCCATTAGTCGGTCTGTGTTGAGTGTGTTGGGTCTCAAATTATTAATGCGCATCAGGTGTCTCTCACTCAACAGTCTTTAGTGCATGACGCCTGAATCCAATAGGCAAAAGACCCATGCATTTCTTTCCAAACCAACATATGGTTTGATACTGAACCAATTAACCAAAAGTGTGGACACACTAAAATTATTGCAAGAATGTATGCCATTACGGCTCCTAGATAGCTCATCCAATTAGCAATGGATCTTATGAATGGATAGGCTCCACAGATTACTGCAGAATCCGGACCTTTTCAGTGCCAGTGGTGACCAGCAGCCCTATGACACGATGCACTGTTGGTTCTAGCATCTCTCAGGGTTGGGAGGGTCACAGTCAGCATCCCAACATGCACCAGTGTCTCCCCTGGTCAATCAGGTGCCTGCACGTGCTCTGTAGGTTAAGCTTGCTAACTTGCAGTGTGATAAGCAGCGGCAACACCATCACATGCACTACCACTGCGCTCTCTCAAATAGATAGCAGAGGCTGTGGCGACGTGTACTGATAATATACAGTTGGGCATTCCAAAATCTGTGAAAATCTACATTTAATTTGAATTTATGAAAAATATGTATGCATGAATCTGGCTAAGAAATAATTAATATTTTGATGTGATCATGTTGTGTTCTTCTGTTTCAATCTTTCAAGTCATGCAGACAAGCAACTTTTAGATACAGTTTTATATTGTAGGTACCCTATCCTTATTTGGATATTCAATGCACCTGATCTCATCACTTTTGATTAATATCATAAAAGCCTTCTAGGTTGTGATTGATTTTTTTCTGCATTTTAATTAATGACTGACAGTAATATTTTCAATAAAAGTAAACGATGCAGTGAAGTCTTTGCCATTTGAAATTTTGTTGAATCAGGAGTGGAGTGTGACCATAACTAATTATGTTTGGCCTCATGAGTCAAGGAGAGTGAATAAGAAAAGAATAGCCCTGAGTTGAGAGGTTTTTAATGTCCTTTTAACCAACACAATCTTTCACATTAAGAAATTAATACATAATACACATTCATAATGCTAAATAGAATGTAAGCATTTTAACAACGATAGTCCCAACAGAACCATTCAAAGATAATCTTCATTTTCATTCAGTCTTAATCCGATTAGTGAGACCTACCTGTGTTTAAGTTAAAAGGTGTGACAGCTTGACACATGGAAATACACTGCAAAGCAAATCTGACATACACTGCAAAGCAAATCAAAATACACAAGGTCACAATTTAAAAGTGGAGTCATTTTCTCTTCTACATTAAAGACCTGATTTTTTCAGTAGCTGGGAGCATGAATGCTGATGTACATTGACTTTTCATTTTTAAAATAGAAGTGGATCTTTTCCGGTCTATGTTATCAAGAGCAATTTGTCTAAATCCTCGGAGTGCTCTGTTGCCAAGCAGGGTGTTACACATATTGTGCTTTGGGCATTTGTATTGCTATCTGCATATAGTAAGAACATATACTTTTTTGCTAAAGTGTAAAATATAATGATGTTTTAAAAAGCTTTGTACATTAGTGTGATTGAAGCTTTCCAGATAAAACACGTCAGACTGGAGAGTTAATGTATTCAGCTCACAGAGATCTATTTGCCTAGTTACTGTCTTGAAAATAAATGAACATATTTGGGTATAAACATATGTTTTAACAAATCTGAATACATTGCCTTGCTGTATTTCTTTTAGCAAAGGTGCTGTATTCATTACGTACGGCAGGTTCTGAACTGAGACTATTCAAGGTCAGCCTGTATCACAGTGGATGGCGTCTCCTTTTCTGAGGACTAGAACCCAGTTTACAAGCCACATAAATTCCTCCTCCACTGTTAATGCGTGGCCATGTGCCGTATGTTCTCTTGAATCCAGGGTACTAATATAATGCGGGGACATGGTAGTATTATAAAATGGTTACATTGTAATATTTGATATTTCTGGAGACAAATAGCAGAAAATGACACATGCTAGTATGTAGTTTGTTGGACTTTTCCTGCTGTGCACTGCAGATCTGTCTCTGCTACACATTATAACATGATAAGTCATTAACCTTTTTTGCAAATGAAAGCATGGATTAGTGGTAATATTTAGTTAATTGAATTTGAACACGTATAAAGCAAAGATGTTTCTGGTTGGAATATTTTCACGGTGGAAAATGCCAGAACGGTATTTCTTTGTGCAATCATTTATTCGCTGGCTTGCGGGGCCAACTCTATTGATGTGTCATGGTGGATTTGGGCTCGGATTTGTTTACTATTGATTTTTCTGTGTATGTGTTTTTATTTTTTTATTTTTTCAGTGAGTCATGACTGTCTTTCTGCATAACTGCCAGGCCGGATTGAGCATGCCGGTGGCAGTAGGCCTAAAATGGCGAGACTTGGATGACGGTCAGTGCACATGTGTAGCCTGGCACACTCTAGCCCCTAGCCGTGCACAGGAATTTGTAGAGTAATTGCCGAGCTAGCCTAGCCAGGTGGCAGAGGTGCCTGGACCCCCCGGTTTCCTTTCAGCTGTGAGCCCATCTTGATAAATATGCAGAACTTGGCCCCTGCAGACAGTATGTTTCATACTTACAACCAAATGTGAAGCTATGATTTTGTTACAGGCAGACCTTTTCTGTTTTACTCAAGGAAAGTTATTGGAGACAAGAGTTGGTTGGAATATGATGTACAGAAAAAGTAATGCTCCTTTGGTGTCACACTGCATGACAGTGGATATTCAAAATTTTGAAAATGATTTGACAGTTTGGATTAAGTGTGCATGGTTTGTTAAAATGATTGGTTGTCACAACAAACTTTTTTTTTTTTTAAATGCAATATTTGTCGGCTAAATTTATGCCGGTGTGTCATTTGTTATAACTAACAGGCAGGATAATGTCTTTCAGTGCAAGAAAAAGAGCTGCTATTTCAGTGCATCTATTTTTCCTCCTGATTAGAAGGTCAGCCTATAGTGGAGTTTAATCAGAAGACCTCTGTAATCAGGAATATGTGGAACATCCATAAAATTAATTTCTGAATCTTCAGGAGGAGGTAAAATTAAAAACCAGTGAAGCTAGATAATGTTTACTGATCCTTCACTTGTTCACAGTGTACAAAGCACTCTGCCTCGTGTTCTGAATTAACCCTTGGGTTGTGTTTGTGCCATGTTTCTTTTGTTTTGGTTCCCATCATATGTCTAGCTGTTCATTTTAATGGTTTAAAAAGCAATCATAAAGCAAAATGTTATCACTTATTGTTGTGTTATACATTAAACCAACTTAATTTCACATCTTATCACAAGTTTGTTTTTATTTTTTTAGTCCACATTTACCTTAAAATTATTCCGTACTGAAAACATGTTGAATGATTATCACAAATATTACGGATTTCACAGATGTTTCAAAGTTTAGCCAGGATACTTGTGTTGAAACCATTTCAAATGTTGTAATGGTGTCATATAATGACATCAGTTGTGCTGACCAATGCAATTTTGAGAAATAACAGTGATAACATGAAAACTTGTGTCCAAATGAACATTTGACTTAATGTGGGCTTGAGATACTCACACACAACCCTTTCACAGGAAAGGTGAGAAACTTTGTAAAGTCACTATTTGGTCAACAGAGAGTTATTAGCAGAATCATATTTCTGAAGATCAAATCTATCATTCACCTAAATTTCAAAATTAAAATTGTTGCGTAAATATGTGACATTTTATTAAATATTTGGACTTTCTCCTCCAGTGTTCGACAGGTGTAAACACAAAATAGCTTATGCTTATTTCCCGCTACGGGACTTTTCAGAATCCTAACAAATATTCAAAATGTAGGAGACCCTGTACATAACAACAGATTAGACCCTTTTTTTGGCTTTTCAGTTGTCAGAACACACATGCTAAATGATTTGGCCAAGATGGAGCATCGCACACTTATATTTCTACTCATGATCTCGAGTCACGACTCGAAACCTGGGATCTCGCAGAAACTTGCATGATCCATTGCGACTTGAGAGCAAAACAAACTTTCTGCTTCTCAGTCATCTCGGCTCCCATTGGCTACTCTTTAGCTGAGATTCCGTCATGTGAAAGGATTGAGTCTCAAGCTTGCATTGGGTCATATTTATTTAGTAAACATCACAAATTCGATCTCAAAACAAATTATAGAATAAAATGAACGGTCATATTTGTGTTTGTGTGTGTATGTGTGTGTGTGTTTGGGCAGATATGTGGGTATTTGAATGCGTGTGTGTGTGTGTGTGACTGTTTTCCATCTGCTGGATGAACTTAATATAGTCTCACCCATTCATTTTCTATGGCCAGCCATATTTGAGCGGATGTACAAAATTTGAATAAAATACCTAAAATTTAATGAAACTGGTGATCATTAATTTTATATGTTCAGATGCCTAGTATGGAAACATTCATGAAGCCTTATGGCAATTTTATTCTCTGATACAGAAAATCTGCTGTAAATCAGTCTGGAACACAACCAGAGGGTTAAGATGATGAAGGAGAAATACAGGTATAAATGTGTTTATACTGTCTATGAAAAGGTTCATGTGCAGGGCTAGATTATGTAAAACATGGATGTTGCATTTAATGTTTCAAAAAACTGAAAATTAAATAGTCTGTTTCCCTTAGTTCTATATTTATCATCCTCTTCCACATAACTTATAGATAAGTACATATAATTTTTGAACAAATGGATTGTTAAATGGTGTTTTACTGTGTTATCACATTTGAAAATACACATTAAAAATGTACTTAATTTGTGATAAAGTGAATCACATAGTTGTTCAGTGCCAGAAAACCTGTTCTGTTTTTGCAAAACACTAATTATTAACAGCTGGCTGTTATTTAAGTCAAGTAATCAGTCTGGTGTTCTGAGAACATTTTAGTAAGTCAAAGTAGAAACAATAAGAAAGGAAAGAAATATGATATATTTTATTTTATTATCTATTTTCAGATAATGGTTGTCTTTTTTGTTTACCAACAGGTTCCAGCTGGTCTTCAGAAATGTATAACTGTTTTCTGGTGCAAAGAAGGGGCTGTTCTGCCGCTGGTGTAATAATAATCCTCATTCCGCATGCATGTTCTGCAAAGGGTTGAGCCGAGATAAGTGTTAAACATGTACAGAACAGTTACAGCAGAGCCACTGCACCCAAATGCTAGCAAACTAAAGTGTGGAGCTGTCCCTGGTGCTGAATCTAGGCCAGTTACACATACTGTAGTGAAGTTATTTCCCATTCTTTTGCTTTTTAGTTTTGCAGAACTTCCTCTCCTGGGAATCCATCAATAACTCACAGAAGCATTCCAAATTCAAAGGAATTTCTTTCCTTTATTCATAGTTTTACAAAGCAGGCACGCCTCACAAAACATACTTTACTTTTAAGACTTAACATTTAATACCAACCAATTTTTGTTCATTGAATCTGTGTGCTTTGACCCTTGTGTGGGGTCATGTTTGACACCAAACATTGTCTTTTGTCAATATCTCTTATTGATTTAAACACGCACTAATTCGAATTTTGTTATTCTGTTTCTTACTTTTCGAGGTAATGGTGTTTAAATGTTACTATGTTGAGTTTACTCAATAACTATCTTTGGGAATTCTTTTGAAACCTTTGATTCCTGCCTTGTTATTGTCGGGAAAATGATTTACTGTGATTACATATTTTTTGCTATTTTTCCTCATAAAATACCCCATAATATATAAATGACAAAATATGTCAAAAAAGCTTCTGCAAATTACCAGCTATTTTGGTTAAGTAACATGTTAAATTTGGTAGCTATATGTATCAGTTAAGTGGGGGAAAATGTTTTTTGTACATGAAATATGTAATTCTGAGAAAATGGGTGTTTAAGTTTTTTTCATTGTAAAATCATGTGTTGTCCACCAGTGTGACAATTAGTGTGATGGTAATTAATTCTTTTTCTCCATAAATACAGTCTGAAATGACATTTATTACATTGCATAGCCTATTTAGAGATAGTATCTAAGCAAGCAATATGTTCCAGCAAATAAGTTTTTGAATGATATGCGATTCAACAGGATTAGTCCTATTGTCTTAGAAACAAACATTCACGAAAGAATGCTAAACAAAAACCTATTCTGGGTGTACTTTATGTACAAAAGTATAAAAAAACATATATATTATATATTTATAATATTTAAATATATAAAACATTTATGATTATCAATTTATATATGATATGAAATTACAGTACAGTATAGAAGCTTATGATGCTTCTTCAGTATAGAAGAAGGATCATAATATCTCAACACTGACCTATCCAGCCATAATCACCCTTTTCACCTGTGGTGCCTCCCCTTAAAAGCAAAATGTTCCTGAAGACAAGTATGCCGGTGAAACAATGTTTATGATGTTGTGGAATTGATTCATTTGACAATTAAGGAAGAAATTTAGATATTTTCCTGATATGACATTGTGATATTTTCTTACAAGGTATTAAAATGTGACAGAATGATATAGTTTAGACATTAATTTTTTTTAGATGATCAAATTATAACAGAAATAATTGAGTTAAATATTTAAGCAAACATATACCATGAAAAAGGGAAAAGGCAGCTTTTCAGCTTGTGGTCAAGAGTTACCCCACCCGCGTAAATGTGCACGTTGGGTGAGTCAAGTGTTAATGTGAAACAATAATCTCTTGAAAGTGGATATGGCGAAAGGATGCTATGAATCACAAATAATTTATTATGCATGTAATTCAAACTGTGTGTTTATCACAAGCAATGGTAGCAGAGAAGATAGCATGCCATATAGCATTTTATTCTGTAGTCTAAGAAATAACGTTCCAATACCCACCTCAATTTTCTTCGATGAAAAGCAGAAATGAAAAGCATAAAACACAATGTTCTTGAAGAACTTACGTTGTTACTGTCTTTATTTTAGTATCCATGGGATCGGAATGATTATTATTTATTCAAATGGATTAGTGTCACTCCATGACCCTGTGAAGAAAGGAGAATATATTTTATCATCACTAATGCATGCCTTCAGTCCAGAAATGTAATTGGTGAGGACAAAGATAAAAAGTCTAAATATTTTTAAATAAGTTTTAAGTTTTAAGATAACATCACTACAGTAATTACAGGTGTGGATTACATCCCTTTTCATACATAGTTCCCCCATTTTGTGGGGCCATAAGTAATTGGACAAATTAATATAATCTTCAAGAAAGTTGCCATATTCAGTACTTGGATCCAAATCGTTTTCACCCGATGACTGCCTGGAGTCTGTGACCCATAGACATCCCCAGATACTGGGGATACTCTGGGGATCTTCCCTGGTGATACTCTGCCAAGCCTGTACTGCAGCCAGCTTCAGTATCCATTTGTTTCAGGGGCTTTTTGCCTTCAGTCTTGTCCTCAGCAAGGTTCGGTGACTGACTTGCAAAATGAATTTGCTAGTCTGCAGATCTGTTGAATCAAGGTGTTTGAAAAAAAGTTTGAAGAAAAAAAAAAAAAAAAACTTAATGCCAAAATGTGTATGAGATGAGTATCCTATTCTGCCCAGGTATAATAAATAATAATTACCATGCAGTTTAACAAACAGGATAATATGAAACGTTAAACAGGTGCAAATAATTTGGTGCTTCTATTGGGATATTCCTTCTAATCTTTTTCATGTTTGTAGGATTTCATCCTTTGGGAGGTCTTCTATCACCAGTGTTGAGGCCATTTCCAATTTTAATTGTAATAATTGGGACCATTCAAATTTAAATTGTATGAAGTGGGAAATTTATCATAAATATTGAACGGCAATAACCTTTAAACAATAAAACTGGAATCGAATTTGAGTTTAATACATTTTGAATTGGACCTGAACTCGACAGAAGTGGAACTGACCGCAGGCCTGTCTATTGCATTGCGTGACTGTTTTCCTTCGGGTGAGCAGTTCCCTTGTGTGCGGAGCTGAGGTTCTTTCACGCAGCTGGCAGGAGTGTGACGGCTGTGCTTTCAGACCTCACAGGACCCACTCAGAAATGATTCGGAGTGTCAGACCAGAGTGTTACCTCTGCCACTGGGAAAGTAAGCTCTGAAAACAACGCTGGCAAAATATAGTAATACCGCTGGCAGAAATAGTCACACGCATTGACACACATTAACACTCTTCTTTTTTTGGTAGCGAGAATTCTTTTCAGAGGTGTACTTCCACAGCGGCAACGCATACAGACGGAGATAAAAAGAAAACTCTGATTGGAGAAATGAGTACAGTGTGCACTTTGAAATATGACATTGTCTGTCTGTTCACTACAGGTGGCCTATTGAAAAAAAGAAAGTGTAATGTAGGAGGACTGTTGAGAAGCAGGATGTAATGTGGACTGATCCTATATCTTGGCATCCTTGAAAATAATTCCACGCTCCCAAAGCATGCAGCTGTTTTTAATTATGCAGCCCCTGCTGTGCCTTCACCTCCTGCTTTGGGTCTGTTTGGACCTTTATGGTTCTCGCCATGTATTGCCCTTTCTGGCCCTTATTCTCACTATGAGGTGCTTGGAGAATACTGTTTGAAAAGTACGGTGCATTTTGTACAATAATGACCCTACTACTACTACTACTTCTACTACTACTACTACCACTACTACTACTACTACTACTAATAATAATAATAATAATAATAATAATAATAATGGTAATAATAATGACAACAACAACAATAATAATAATAATAATCTATCACCATCAACGTCATCATAGTCAACATCAATAATTGAGCATGGTAATGTATAATCATTCCTAGTGCTGCAGACTACACTCACTCATATTTCAGAGATGCACTGTGGATAAGCAGATGGAAGACAATGACAGAAGTGAAATACATTCACATGCAGTGGGATGCATTACAGTTCACAATAAAAAGGAAATAGATTGCAAACATCAAGCACAATCCGGAAAACAATCAGTCAGGCTCCTTATATTATTTTATATGAGTCAGTCTGATGAAACAAATATTTAAAGCAAAAATATCTCCAGGCCTCCAGTCTGGCATAACTGCCACCTATTAACCAATTTCTACTAGGGAAGTCATACTTAAATGTGTTACTCAACGTTATTCACAAGCACATTGCAGTTCGGCGGAACGTGGTGTTTTTGTTTCCCTGTTACCGTATTTGTAATACCCAAATAACTTTTCATGACTGTTTTTTTTTGTAGGCATCTGAACACAAATTCTGGCTGATATAGCAGATAATAAAATTGACAATAGCACAGTAAACTACCTGACTGTCTTTCCTCAGCATCAAATCAACAATTTTGCCCGGCAGACAAGTGTGTGAAGAAAATGTTTTTGAGTACAGGATATAAAAGATATGAGCATGCTTGAGATATTGTTATTTTGTGGGAACAGGTTTTAGTCTAGTTTCTGAAACATAACACAAATATAAATTGGAATTTACAGGAATGTCTCCAATGGTTGTTTTCTGTGATGAATAGTCATTTAAGAAAAAGTAGCAAAATATACACCATACAAACATACAAACTACTATTTGTTTTGTAGGGCTTTGCTTTCAGGTTACAGACTTGAAGGATTCATTTTATTTTATTGTTAAACATCATTGGCATAGATTCAATTAAATAACCTGCCAGATTCATGAAAAAAGAACTCTTGTATCTAAATTTGAGTCACAGTTTGGAACAAATCAACAAAGGTTATCACAAAAGCTGTATTCAACACATACACGTATCAATCCAAAGTCAGTCCTCCTTGCAGAAGACACCCACCTACATTTGCTAGAATTATTTCAGACGGGATTTAATTTTCAAAGGTACAGTAGGAAGCTATTAAACTCCCATTAGGGACTGTGCTATGCAGACAGATGCTAACCCAGCAGGTGGCCATTGAGAACACTGCACATGCTCTCTAGAGGTCTAGGGTAATGGGTTGTCATGGAGACTGGCCTACAACTTTCGTGATTGATAGTACAATGTCACAAAAATAGACAAATGAATCATTACCACCGTAAACTTGGCTGAAATCGAACTTTGAGTTTACAGAAAACATCTTTACTTTAAGACATATATATATATACCAGATAAAATAAAAATCGATGTAAAATAACATATTTTAGTACACAGCACACTCCACATTGCAGCAATTAGGTAGACACCTTCATAATAGCATCACATTTGGAAATAAATATGTTTTATTTATTTATTTACTTACTTATTTACTTATTTATTTGTTTTTAATAACAAGGGAAACATCATAAAACTATTAGTGTCGTAAAATATGATGCAATGTGCCAAGACATATATATACATAGATCCTAATTGGAGGGTGGACAAGGGTCATACTAACACACAGCCTCCATTCAAAAAGAAGATTGCACACTCTGTTTGCTCCTTAATTTATTTGGCAGAATACAACCAATGTTTTGCCGCTATTTGTCTTCATCAGACGGTATTCTGCCAAATAAATGAACAAGCAAAGAGAGCTTGCAATCTTCTTCTTTTTGAACACATTGGACCTGAAAAAAGAGCAGTGCCTATACTATTGAGAATTTCTGTGGCAGAGCTATTTGGAATATTGCATACTGTAAATTCACACCTATTGTTCATATGAAGGTTATATTGCAAAAAGGAGAAACAAAAACAAAATCATATCAAATGCCCAGGTGAACGCCAATCTTTTTGCTGCATTTTTCAAATCCACATGACTCACTCTTTATTTATCATGCTGGCCAGGTGCCCTTTGAATGAGGGATATCAATCTCAGTGGGCATTTTCCGGGATAAAAAATAATGTTATTTAAAAAACCATGCGCAGAAAGCCATATGAATATTATAACTAGGGGTTCATCTCTGAAAGGACCCATCAAGAAAAGGTCAAAATACTTATGACTGCATTTTAAGTTCAAGAGTAACTCAATCTTCTGGAATCACGTGTGTGTGCTGTTGTTGGGGGGAAGCGGGTACAGGTGACAATGGTTTAAACATGACAGAATTATTTGTGCAAAATTTTGCTTTAGACACCCATACACATGCTGTGTTCAAGTTCACACAAGTGTCAAATTGATTTGGGAGAGAATTTCACTTTTTGTATGGACAGTAGTAATAATTATGTAAAGGGTTAGCTACATAATTATTTAACTCTGGAGGAGAATTCAATAAAGATCATGAAGAGAAGTCTGGTTGAATATAACATTTAACTACTATTTAGTTATCAATATTCCTTGTTGTTACATTTGTAAAACGAATAACTATTCGTTTTAATCTGTTATTTGCATTTTTATGCTGAGGGGGTGTACAAGATTTTCAGGTGAATCCATGTTTTAGAATAATAATAATAATAATAATAATAATAATAATAATAATAATAATAATAATAATAATATACCAAAATAAGGACAACAGTGTCTACTTAAATGTTACATATACAATGAGCTCCATAATGTTTGGGACAAAGACATATTTGGCTCTGTCTTCTACAATTTTAGATTTGTAATCTGCAAATTCCTTTGTGGTTAAAGTGTCAGCTTGTATGTCAGAGTACATTTATAACTTTTGGTTTCACCATGTAGAAATTCCAGCACTTTTTATACATAGTTCCCCCAGGACACCATAATGTTTTGAACAAATGGCTTCACAGGTATTTCTGATTAGTTGTGTGTGTTCAATTGATTCCTTAGTGCAGGTTAAAGAGAGCTTTCGGCTTCTAGTCATGATTCTAGGCTTTTGATTGCCTTTGGAGTCTGTTATTGGTGTCAAAATGAAGACTAAAGACATGTAAGACACCCTTATGAGGTCAAACTAACCAAAGGCTAACCAAAATCAATTGATTGGAACATCATTAAAAAGAAAGAAAGCACTGGTGAGCTCAGAAATCGCAAAGGGCCCGGAAGGTCAAGGATGCCCACTTCAGCTGATGACCAAAATATTCTCTCCGTAATGAAGAAAAACCTCCAAACACTTGTCCAATAGATCAGAAACACTTTTCCGGAGACAGGAGTGGATTTGTGAGTGACTACCGCAGGAGACTTTAAAAAATGTGGAAGCTACACAAATAAAATGAGGATGGTCAGGTTACAAAACACCCGCCCACTCCCCCCTGCACCTCCTTCATCTGTGAAATATGGTGGTGGCGTGTTATGGTTTGGGCATGTATGGCTGCCACAGATACTGGCTCACTTGTCTTCAATGACTATGCAACTGCTGATAGCAGCAGCAGAATGAATTCTGAAGTGCACAGAAGCATATTATCTGCTCAAGTTCAAGCAAATGTCTCTAAAGTCACTGGAAGGCACGTCATCCTTCAGCAAGATAATAATCCCAAATGTACCGGTAAAGCAACAAAAAGTTTTTCAAAGCCAAAAACTGGAAAATTATTGACTGGCTGAGTCATTCACCTGATCGGAATTCAATTGAACTTGTGTTTCATATGCTGAAGATATGATGTAAGGTACCTAGACCCAGAAACAAGCAGGATCTGAAGTTGTCTGCAGTACAGGCCAGGTAGAGCATCACCAGAGACAATACTGAGCACCTGGTTATGTTCATGGGTTACAGACTTCAAGCCGTCATTGCATGCAAAGGATATGTGACAAAGTACTAAGCATGACTACTTTCATTTACATAACATTAGTATGTCCCACACATCTTGCTGCCCTGAAATAGAGGGGCAATGTATAAAAACTGCTGTAATTTATACATTGTGAAACCAAAGTGTATAAAATACCATTAAATAAAAGCTGAGAATGTGCACTTTAACCATGTGTGCATATTTCCTTACACATCTAAAATTGTGGGGTACAGAGCCAAATCAAGAAAAATATGTCTTTGTCCCAAAAAATATGGAGCTCACTGTATACATGATGTCCGCCACCTGGATTTCTGTTTCACTCTTAAGCAAGCTATACAGAGACAGGTAGCCAATTATGCATACTAGAATCTGAGTTTGTTAGAGGTATTTTTCATTTTTCTGTCAGTATTTGTTTTCCAGTGGTGAGGTACATGGTGAGATGTATTTGATCATGCTGAAATCAAAGGAAGTCATTTTTTCTTTCACAATGATATTGTCCAACAATGGTTATAATGACAGATCCTTCCAACAGTTACAATTCAATATTTACTTGTGGTTTTTCAGAAAGTCTTGCATCTGCATGTTGCATATCTCAATTTTTAAAAATTGTCTCTCAAAAACCCCAATGTATTATGTCCCATAATGAGAGACACTGGTAATTATATTCAAGACATTTCTGTATTCTGTTGTGTGTATGTATGATGATTTTGCCATAGTTCTGGGTTGGAATAGTTCATCTACACGAATGCTTTATCTGTGTGGAACATACACAATCACTCTGGATAAGAGCATCTTCAAAATGACCATCATGTAGTGTATTGTAAAGTAGCCCATATTACATTATTTGGGTATTCATACAAACATTTTTAATGGATTGCAAATTATTGACATTTGAGCCTTTATATTTACTCATAATCATGCTTATTATAAATAGCTTATTACAGTGATCAGCATGAGTTTACGTTGTGGGAATTAAAAGGCATTAAGATAACATGTGACCAGTCAAGACATAGAAATCTGCATGCATAAAACTGTTCCCTAAGGGAGACTATCATGAAACCCCTGAAGCCTTAATCCTTTAAAATAACTTTTCTTAATGTCTAATAAACTCTATTAATGACAATAGACAAGGGAATAGTCTTAGCATGCAGTGGATTTGCACCATGGCACTTAATCTAAAATTCTGACAAGATATTTGAGGTATTTGAGGTATAAATATCAAGATATTTATCCTGTGGAGTAAGTTATCCCCTCCAGCAATGACTACCTCAATCTCATTGCGTTGGCTTCCTGGTCATCCACACTAGGCTCAACAGCTGACCTTTCACATCAATCAGGAAAAGTGCTCGGAGAATCACAAAAATATTTATTTTGCTCGGTTCCTTGCTCTCTTTTGTTCTGTTTCTTGCTCTTTTTCCGCTTCTCTGTAAAGCATCTTTGTGACAATTCTCTGGAAAAAGCGCCATACAAATAAATTTGATTTGATTTGATTAAAAAAATAACAGCTGAATGGTAGAGAGCATTACCACTATTAATCTTTTTTCTCAAACTAGAGCTTTCTTTCATCCCAATAATTTTAATTACCTCCTTGATACAATAAGCAGTGACATTCTGGAGGCATACTGGAGGACACTAGACCAACACCATATGCCGTACTGCATGTCTTAACATTAACAACAAGAGACACAATTTAAAATACTCCATTCTGACAGCATTTGCGGATTACATGTTCATGAGAATTCAAAAAAAGAAAAGTCTTTGGCAAACCCACGTTCTACATTTAAATCCCTATTGTCACTGTCCAAAATGTGGATCCAGCACAGTTTTCTCTCGCGTGGGAGGTTGCCAACTTCATCTCTGGCAGGTACATCAACTCTTTCAATGCCATGAAATCTGAGAGGCAACATTGTGAGAACTTCACCCATTAAAATGATTGACAACAGGATGAGCTGGGCCATTGAGTCTGATACTGCTTCTATGCTCACTATTTCTTTGTTTAAAACATTTAGATGTTTTGCTCACATAAATAAAACCATAGTTTCCTGTGTCCAGCTGTCCCTCCCAGCGGTGTCACACGGTGTGTGACAATGAGGTATGTCATTTTTATATACTAATCGATATGTGCTACCACCCAAGATGGTACTGCAGGCCGCTTCCTTTATGGGGAAAATAACTGTAAGGTATCACTAAGTGCTTGGATGTTGTTGAAATAATTTATGTAATGTTCAGATCTGAAAATGAGCCAGCCATTCTGTGAAAGAGTTTGAGTGGGTGAGTGAGAACTGTGTAGGCTACTTTGGGCTCATGATCAGACAACTTAAAGGCTGGGAATCCAAGATAGATTCATCCCAAAAGGCTACTGCCAGAGAGAATCCAACTGAAATGTTATTTTTTGTTTTTTCAAAATAATTCCAAAAATAATGCAAATTACTTGCTTGAAAGTCATTTTCTCTGGATGCGTTGACTGCCTTAACAACAGTGAACATCGTCGTATTGAACTTGGACAGGCTTAATCATGCACAGATATGGTTTGTTTTCATCTACCCATAGTTTTATAGTTTAATTCAATGTGGCAGGCAGGTGTTTCTTTAATCTTTATTTGGCAGAAGGGGCCACCATCTCTTATTTTCTTATTACCTTTTTTCAACAGCAGTTCAAGTTTATTCCTCTTCAAAGATTTATTCACAGTAATATGATAATGCGATAGCATTGCCAGATAGAACAGAATTGTTTCAATGACTTTATCTACTGCCTAATCTAATAATTTTTTTAAAAACATTGATTATTCTTGGATTTGATGATGCAATGGTGTTTGCTACTAAATGATCTGAACTATGTATAAGAGTGGGCTCATTTGGTTCCTCCTATTACAGGGCAGGGTTTCCTGAATGAACATCATAGATATAATTTTGCACGGGGGGCCATTCTCCAAATTGCTGAAGGAAAATGTGCATTTGTGCCAGTGTATTCATTTGTTTCTTCTTCTTTAAAATCAATGTGATAGCCAAGCCTGACTAATATTTCTGTGAAACAAAACAAATTAGCACTCAAGTGAGTCATAGTTAAGAACACATGATGACTGATTCCAGGACCCTGTCAAGCTTTAGCATCCTCCCATATACTGCCATTCCATCGACATATAATCTGCAGTAATCTGAGCAATAACAAAATAAGCATTTGTTGTTAATTGTGTACATTGAAGTCTTGTATATAACGTATACTAAAACTACACACATAGTCATAGTCGGTGAACAACAACTCCCTGCATTGAGTCACCCACCTACTTGTGTATGTGTGCCTTACATGAATGATAAGAAGAATGATACTGTGAATGTAAGATGAATGAGATATACAGTGTTTGCACTGGCAATATTATCAGCTCTGTGACTCTCTGCACTCCCAATATTAAATTAGAGATTTGGATGTGTATTATTCAATGCTACAGATTTATATCACAAGGAAATGAAAGAAAACATTGAAAACCATTATGAATTAAAAGCAAAGGCTGCCTGTGAGACTTTGTATATCAAAAATATTTTTTTTAAAGTAACATGTGATTTCTATTTGTTTGATTTCAATAGATATGGGGGTTGTTTTCAGAGGAAAGTATTCGACTTAATAAAACAAGAAGCATTCACTATTGCTATTCAACTTGTATGATGCTAGTACTGATCTTTACTTTCTATGTGTTTCTCACTACTTTGAGAAATGGAAGATACAGCAAATTGTAGTCATATTGAATCCAGTCCCCATCACGGGACTTTTTCAGTTTTTCCCTCGTCTTAGGTGTATTTTATAGTGTAATTTAGGGTAAAATAAATATTTCAAAAACCGTTTTCCTGGTTTGCATGAATTATCTGCAAAATTCAAGGGCTACACGACACAATAAAATACATTAATTAATCTTGTGTAAGTAATGAAGCGTTGAACACATTTCATTGAGATGGCTTTTTTTTATTTGTGCAGAGAAGTACTTGTGTGTAATTTATCGTGCAAGAGGGGGAAACAAAAGTGTAATACAATCTTTAATAAATCCAGATCGCTACTAATGGGTCATCCTGAACAAATTTATGACTCTGCATCATATACAGGCGCAATGGCTCACATTGTGCTCAGTGTATCCAAGGGAAAAGGGCAGTGCTTTTTACCTGACGTTAAACTAAGTCGAGCAATCCATTTTCATGTTAAAATGATAAATATGGGACACGTATTGTCATTGGAGCGCAGCTCAGAAAATGCATATTAGCATCTGTCTAAGCTTCATTCCATTAACCTGACTGTGGGAAGCCGGAAAAAATTAACATTTCATCGACTGCATTCCGTTTATATCTTCCACTTAACATGGAGCGGCTCTGTCTTAAAGCTCCAGCTTGAATAAGAGTTACGGGAGGGAGGAAAGAAAATAAATGAGACTTCACTGAAGAAGAAAATAGTTCTACTCAAATTACAAATAAACAAACACAAATATAAATAAGAGAATGTAACTGATCACACTTAATCTGTGATGAGTTATTGTTGAGAGTAAGTTTCCATTTTTTACATATTTCTCCAGGTTTTCACATTTCCACATTCTCCTAAAATGGCAATCCTGAAGGCCTGGATAGTGTTTGCTGTTGTAAGGTGCTATTTTGATTATTCTAACTAGCACATTGCATCTTTGTCTCTTCACTCCAAACTTACATAATTTCACTGTCACTCACTGGTGGGGCCCTAAATACAGTAGCACAGGCTGTACACTGCAGCTGGGTGGCTAATCAAAGCTGTCTGGTGGATATTGCATATGCATGGGACTGTCTCATGACCCAATTTATTGGGAGAGGGATAACCTTTTCACCCTCTTGGAATACCAGACCTTGGATATAACATGGGAGGTGCAAAGGACAGGGCAAGACTGGATGCAAAGCAGAGCATGTTCATGATTATACAAACCCAGCTAAGTTATTTCTATTATGACCATTCACCTCTGGTGGTGCTATTTCAGACAAATAGACTTGCATGTTTTCTTTCCCATTTCAACTGATATTCACAAAAGAAATTCCTTTTCCAGTTCATCTGTCAAGGACCGAGTCTTCATCAATGAAAGAGTGTTGTTTTTTTTTTGTTGTTGTTTTTTTGTTTCTTTTGTTTGTTTGTTTTTTTTCTTCCTTTATTTGGCTTGTTTAGGCAAAGTAGTCACAATTATGTCAAAAAAATCATAAAAAACAAGGGAGCTAATTGGCAAATTTTATATTTATCAAGTAATTGAAGTTGAATGATAAAGCCGAAGATCAACAAATGGAAATGCATCTTCTGCAGATAACTTGGCAGCTAAAACTACCCTTCTGTTTTAAGCTAAGGGCAATCCAATCCCCACTGCGCTGCGTACAATTTCATCTTCAAATGTTTGTGTATAAGCTGGCACAACTATATAGCTGTTTATGAGGACTGACCTCCCTGTCGGAATCTTGACCTACTTTTGTATATTCACTGTAAAATAATTCATCTGATGTAGTGACCTAAAGCAAGGACAGTTGTATATACATGGAGTATTGCATTTATATTAGAGTGTTTTCCCACCCCCACAGAAAAAATAATAATAAACCCTGAACCCTAAATCTAATCCATAACCCAAATCTTAAACCCTTAAACCCTTACCCAAAATCCTAACCCTAAATCATAACTTCATTCTCAAATATCCGCATGTCATCGTGAATTTACTCTCACAACCACCCTAACACTAAAACCCTAGTTCTATATTTTTCATGATAATGTAAGACATGTACTCCTTATTATATCCAATGCTTTCATTATTTCACTTCACAATTTCAAGCTAAAAACTAGCAAGAACACGTCAAGCTAAGCTTGCTGGCTGGATAGTGGTAAATGGGAACTTCTGGCTAATGGAAGCTAGCAATTGAACTAGTTACTATAAAGCTATGTTTAGATAAAGTAAAGCAATTGAAGAGATGAATCATAACGTTATCACTGAGTGTGTGTTGATTCATTATCTAAAGGAGTTAAGACTTAAGGGTTAAGTGATATATCTGTATCCACTATAAAATCCAATTTGCAGATTTATTTTGGGCAAGATGCTCCCAGGGGCTTTTTACACAAAATATGACAGAACTTCTTGACAGAACTTCTTGCCCCGAAGGGTGTAGCTACATTTTTATGTAAAAAAAAAACTATTTTCTCTCTCTCAAAATGAATGAATTACTCTCACCGTGAATTGGCATAACCTTTTATAAATAACTATCCATGTACAAATACATAAATCACTATTTTCCAGTGACAAAAAAAAATTTGATCTTCTTCCTTAAAAACGATCCCAGTGGAATAAATCTCATAAATATGGTGAGCCAGTTGAAATGTCAAACTCCTGAACAGCAGAGATACTCAATGAATGCGGAATGAAATTTGGAGCAATGTTTTGTCAGTCAACTGGGGGGGGGAATCTTACCCCATCATATCCTGCTACAGGCCTGAATTACAAATGTCAACGTGTATTAAAAACACACAAAACAAAATGCCAAAAATGAATACACATGTTCTTTCTGTGACATGCTATAGTTAAGCATGTTCAATAAACACAGTTGTTGAAAATAATTTATGTCAGGAAAAGAACCAAAATATCCCCTTTATGATATACAGTATACTGTGAGGATGGTCACAGCAAATCGTATGGAGCGGCAGCTGGTGTGTAGGCTGCAGAAATTCACGCTACAGACCGCATTCTCTATACACAGTACAGCACCAAAGAACAACTCCATCAGACCTTCTGAGCTTTCCCTGTGCATGAGCTTCATGTCAGCCCATCGCTGTGTTTTGATCTTCCCAACAACCTGCGAATGAACACGGTTCCCACAGCCAAAACAGACACTTGTCAATCCGCGCCGAATGCATTTAGACTATTCTTTCCTCCCGCTTGATTCCCCTTTAAATGAACGCGCGGCGCAGCAGCATCAATACAGCATGAGAATATGAGTACCCAGCAGCCCCCTGCTGAGCGCAGTGTCACAAGTAATTACCATTATTTATATAACTCACTCAGCGCTCTGCGGCTTCGCAGCCCCGCGCGTTCTGTCCGCCGAACGTGTAAGTAAATATTTGCACGCAATCCCGAACCGCTGAGAGTTTCCTCTGTGGCGAGCGCTTCAGCTCTCGTGAAATATTCAGTGCACGGGGGAGGATCCCGCGAAGAGAGATGCAGCTTTTTTAATATGCTCTCCAAATTTCATTTTAAGAGGTCAACTCTTATTTTGTCACAGTCCTACCGGAATTGCAGTCGCGCACGGGACAGTCACGGAAGTTACAGGAGTAGATGTTCTCTTGTACATTTGCACATGCTGTTATATCGGGGACTATGGTTAATTCTCACTTTCTCGGCTTTAGAGAGGCATTGTATTTTGGTGCTGTTAAATGATCAGAAATGAGACTCAGTCATGTTTTGTTTCTAATTCAAACCCCTTTTGTTAAGTGCATAATTGATTACGCATTTATACTGTAGCCATAATTATCACTGTCACTAATTGGCTATTTGGAAGGCTAATAGTCAGTTATTTTATTTATTTATTTATTTATTTATTTATTTATTTATTTATTTATTTATTGTTTATTTTTTTATTTTATTTTATTTTTTTGCTTTTTTGCTAGGATATGAATGATATGCACATTTTTGAATACAAGCCAGGACGTTTTGTTATGGATACGGATTCAAATAATTTCTGATATGCTTATTATCACAAAATAGTGAACGTATAATTACTGTAATAGTTTGATTTAAGTTGAATAGTTCAAAAATATATATGCAAAGCAAGAATAAGGTCATGCAGATGACACTAACAGATATTCTTTATTAAAAGTCTCCTCCTCCATCCTCAACCCCACCCACTCAACTGTGTTTTTATATTTTCTATTAGTTTTCATACCATATTTTATTTTTATATTTCTGTATTTCAATAGCTGCTGTCATCAAGAAAAAGCAATTTGAAGGTTGTCTGAAGGTTGTTTTTTTTTAATGAGCCCTCTGGCTTTTCGTTTCACTTCACTGTATGTGTGCTTCCTCACCTCCACCATTGCAGTAGCTAGCTAGCTACAAATGGAATACACAGCCACCCCTCCCCTCGAAGTAAAGAGTGTCTCACCCAGAAACATCCAGAACATGTCAGAAGTAAAAACAAATGCGGATGAGCATGGATACAGAAAATATGCACAAAGACAGAGATTGCCAGGACATCATAGAGCATGGTTATTTTATAATATGTTCAAGGTTCAATACTTTTGAGATTCTCCAGGGCAACAATTTCTCATATTACTTTTTTATATGCTGATCTGTGCCATTTCTCTCCCTGGAAATGGCAATGCCCACAGTCTGTGTTGCTATTCAGTCAGGGCGCTGTTGAGCACAGAACATTTGAATCTCTTAGCACAAGCTCAGTGGTCTTCTAGGCTAGTTCAATATCTGTTGAGCCGAGTCAAAGCAGTCTTTGCAATTAATATCAATTAGGTGTTTTTATGCAGACTGTCTAAATGGTAATCCTCTGAATTCATACGCGTCTGCACACGATTTGCATTAAAATGTTTACAGCAAGGAATTGGTCTCTTTGAATGATGCAGACAAGTGGTACTTCAACAACGTCTTACAGCAGGGAGACAAGTGATATTTTTAACTTGACTTTTTTATTATAAATGAGCACTGAAGTCTCACTCCCAACAGAGTGGAAAAGTTGATGTGACAGAGATGGCAATTTAAAAAAAAAATACACAGTGGCACAGGAAACCTTTAACTCACTAGAGCGATGCTGTCCCTCTTCTATTCAATGAAGGCATCAAAGCATCAAAAACAAGATTCTTAAATTACTGAAGTGTTCCTAACAAGTTGGTTATTTATTATTATTGGTTATTATTATTATTATTATTATTAAGTTATTTGTGAAAACAATAATAGCAGCACAAGTCAATGGTGTGTTTGTCAGTAAAAATATAGTTTAAATTTTGCTTTACAAATAAAGAAAAATGTCTTTGAGCAAGGTTTATGCTGCTTGATCAAAAGGTTGACTGGTGGTTCAAGAAGACATCCCTAATCATTGGAGGGAGGACAACATAAAGTGATGCCCTGTTATTGATTGTAAGCATCTCTGAAGATTGATGGATGAATCTTGGACGAATCTTCCAATCACATTTCAGTTGGAAGGGAATACTTGACTGAAGGGAGTTTAAGTGTGTTCTGGTTCAACCAAAAAAAAAAAAAACTGGCACGGCCGATTCCTGTAGATAAATCTTTTTTATCATTGAACCGTTATTTAATGCTATCACAGTATTTCAGATTTCTCTGAGGCAAATCGATCCTTGAACCCAGAACACAACTCAGAGTTCATCACCGCATATGAAACATTGCTGTGCCGTTTCTTCTTATTGTAAGGAACACATCGATGAGATCTGGGCAAGGGCTTCAAGAGCGTAGAGAAATGTCACTGGAGTCACTGCAGCCTGCTACACTGATGCCTGTTTCTGTTAGTCTGCTCAACGGAAGCCAGTTCTTCTAGTGATTTCCAGATCAATGCGATTGTGAGGAGCCTACAAAAAGGAATACAAGAACGTATCAATTTCCTTAGGCAAGGTGCCCTGTAATAAATTGCAGAACACATTTCAGATACTTGGGGTGGGGGAAGTGGTATCAGTTGATCTATCAGATAAAAGTTTGGTTTGACAAAATCCAGTAGACATGAGGTTTGGTGGACACATTTTGCAAGCCCAGGTCTAGATATTTATAGAGTAACATTTATGAATTGGGCACACACACACACACACACACAGTTCAAAAGTTATTCACCTCCTTGAAATTTTTCATATTTTGCCCTGTTATGCCTTGAAATTTTAATGCTTTGATATGCTTTTTCCTCCCTCCAAAATTTATGGTGCTAAAAATATTTTTATTCAAAGATTTTTTTTTTAACAATGAAAGGCTTGCATTACTTATTTACAAAAGTATGTGCCACCCCAGAGTTAACAGTTTGTAGATAGGCCATTGGCAGCAAATACAGTATTTTTTGGTATGTGTGTATGAGCTTTGCACATTTATATATTGGAATTTTTGTCCTTTCCACAAATTTCTAATTGGTCTTACAACCCATTCATATCTATTTCATGAACTCCCAGCACCAGAAAATTCATACTTATTACGAACTCCTTACATCACGCAAACCAGAATGAAAATTTGCCATTTTTCTTTCACTAGTGAATCAACAAAGGTAACCCAATGTCAATACTGAATTTCAAACGGGCTCAGGTTGGGTTGCAGACTTCTAATTTGCACTGATTACAGCCTATTTATGAATTGGTTTTTACTCATCCATAGCGTCGTCATTAGGTTTTGCGTTAAAACATTATGTCAATGTGCCTCAACATTATATTTAACAATTTTTCCCCTATTCACGGTGGAAAAAAATAATTGGAACAAATCCGATAAGGTACAATACTCATTATTAACAGATATTCATAGCCTTAAACACCTTAAGTCCAGTTCACACAGTAAGCATAGACTACGTCAGAAAGTAAAGTCAAACTAGGAGGCATGACAACAAGCTACAACATCAACATGATGATACAAGTGCAATATAAGTGCTGGATGGAGATACAAGTGTACCATGAAAGTGCTAGAGGGAAAAGTTAGAAGGATACAAGTCATAAGAGCAATCCTAGATTGGGAGTGCCCTGCAGAGAGTGATAGTTAGTCCAGGTACAGTCTGAAGAGATGCGTCTTCCACCACCATGGAAAATGTGCATTGACTGAGTGGTTCATAGAGGAATGGAGAGTTTGTTCCACCACTGGGAGGCTGGCAGGCTTGCAAGGAGGGAACTGCAATAGTCTATTTTTAACATTTTTTAACAATTTTTAAGTGCAGGTTTTGTAGCCTTTCTTAAAGGTTGCGCTGAATGTGGTAGTTAACAGAGTGCATTTTTAGTTACATGTACTTAGTGATTAAAATTGGTTTAAGTTTAGAACTATATTGAATTTATCATTTAATCTGCCTGGACAGAAGCTGTGTGTTTACCTGCCAATGTGTTATTCAGATCAGTGGCACACTTGTAAATGAGTATGAATGATAACTGGTTGAGACCAGTGATCAGTTTAAAAGGAAGGTTTTCGCTCCATCTATTTTCAGCTCAGCAACCGACATCATCGTGAAGTAAGCTGATTAGGAAAATCAGGTGGTGTAGTGCATAGTTGGACCAAACTACAGACACTGCGGCCAGCAGGAGCTGCAGTTGAGTAGCGTTTCACTATAGCGTTGCCCAGGGTAATGGAGAGGTCCTGGAGAATAGCAGACTTGGTAGGGATGTAGAACAATTCAGTCTTGGCCAGATTCAGGTGTCAGCTGTTCATCTATGATGAGATGTCACAAGGCAGACTGACATGTGTGAGTAGACCTGCATGTCAAAGGGGGGAAAGTAGAGAAACAGTTGACTGAAATCGAAGAGAATTACCACATTTAAATATAGATATTATTTTTTTCCCCCAGAGAACATGCCATTGAAGCACCTTATATAGCCTGTCCCCTTAATTTCTTATGCATTTTCATAGGTTTCAGCAGTTACAGTGCTAGTGCACCCAGCTTACCTTGCAAACCATGGAACTAAATAGTGGCCAACTTTACCTCCTTCATTTTAGTCAAATTTGTCTTCTTAGTGTTACATCAACTCTGGTAGAGTGCATTTCCTCTAACTGTACATTTTTAGATAAGTTGGGCTCATATAGCCAAAAGTCTGTTAGAGTTTAAATAGCACAGAATATGTTCATGTGTGGATGAAAAAAAACAACTAATTAACACTTCTAAATTCTTTCACATTTCTGGCAATACCATGCATAGGTATTTCTTCAAACTTTGAATTGCTGTATCCAAAATGTAATTATCACTGTAGGATCTTCCTGCCAAATGACTGATAACTGATGCTAGGGTTGGAAAGTACTGTACATGTTGCAAATTATTAGGGGGTGTGTCCTGGCCAAATTCACAATCCTGCCATTTTATTACCCCCCTCGTTCTCAACTGTGGGTTGAATGTCATAGTACAGATTGACTGCTATGAATCATCCAGGAGGTATGTGTACTTCACATTTTTTGGTGGTTTAAATTAATAATTGTCTTCATGAAAACACTTTCAAATTCTAGAAAGGTATTCTTTTTTTCATTATTATATGGAAAATGGAAGAACTGCATTCTAGTTGCAGTTTTTTAAAATAAAAGGTTTTGTATCAATATATAAAAATACAAATTGAGTTAAAATAACAATCTGAGGAATACACAAAAAAAGACTCACTTTTGCTGTAAGTCCAAGGCTAAGAAATGAACATATTCTTATGTCTCATTGTTCTACCAGAATAAATCTGAGTAACTGTCATTCCGTTCTCCAAAATTCTGCTTAAATCCTTATTTCTGATCACTGTACATATTATTTTGTCATTATTCAAGATTCTTCACAATTATGCTGCATGAAGTTTAACCACCAAGGTCATTTGCAGATATTTATACTAAGAGCATTTTTTTCTTCTCACTGCATGTGTTATTATGACTACAGGTAGCTTTTGTGTAATCCGCAGGGGAAGTCAAACATGTTAGAATTAGTCTACCCTTAATGGGGACTTATATTTATCACAAGAACTGAATCACTTTTGTAAGGGAAGCAGGCAAAATGAACACCATTAAGGCTAATCATACACTGCAATACACAATGAACATGTCGCTACATTTGAGACTGGTCACTTGAGAACACACACATATATTGTGCATATAACAAATTGCGGTTTTAAATGGTCACATTAAATCACATGTATGCTGAGTGTATGTAAATATTTGCATGATTTAAAATGAGGAGCTGAATTTTTCTAAACAACTGTTATTGTTATTACGAATCTCATGAATCATCTCAGGAATGATTGATTCACTGTTTAACATAGGCCTACTTCATTCCACATTCAAGTAAGAAATTTCAGATGTTGTTATGACTATGCAAATGTGAATATGTTTTAGAAATGTTTTGTATGAAAACTTTCATCAGAGGGAAAAAAATATATACAATTTGGTATTCTTATTGCGTTTGGAAGACATCTAGATTATTCCTGAATCTATCCATAAAGACTGACTCAACGTTACAAATTATTAGTCTCAGAAGCCTAATAGAATCAATCATTTTTATCATAAAATACCTGTTGTGATGTCTTCTTATGACATAAATTAATAGCATGTCTCTGAAACCAAAACACAGTTGGCTTTGTCAAACACCATACTTTCCAATGTTGACAAATTTTAGAGCAGTTTGCACAGCAAGGTATCCAATACAATGAACATATGGATTACATTACATTTATTTTGCAGACGCTTTAATCCAAAGCAACGTACAATAAGCATAAGAAAATAAGTGCATACCGCTGCCCCTCTACCCCCTGTGAATGAAACATTCAAGGAGCCAAGCCTGAGATGCTAATAGAGACATAGTAAAACGTTCAGTGTTAAACCAACTCTTATAGAGCGCATCCCTGTTAAACGCACGTGACCTCTGTTGGAATTACATTAAATCAAGCTCTTATTGTGAGGTGCCAGAACATCTGTATCACTGTACATGCATCAGCCTAAGAAAGCCTCCCATCAAATATACCATGTCAATGTTATGATAATATAGTTATAACGAACCTGCTGAACCTGAAGTGCTCCCTGTCTGCCTAGTTCGGTACCATAGAAGGTGTGCTGCATTGGAGGTGCCTTTTATCCGTGTGATTCCCACTCAGTTTTCTCGCAGTGCATTTCTACCCATTATAATGGCAACTCTTAGGAAGGAATACAGGGCCTTATTTTAATAAAGGGTTCTGTTTTATCTGTTGTGGTATCAACAATTCCTTACAGACCATTCTTTGCACTCAAGTTGAAGATAATGAATGTTGTCTTCTGTCAAACAGTAAGTCTTGCGAGAGGCTCAAGAGAGCAAAGAGAGGCTGTCTTTGATCTGTGCCGCTTTGTACCGTAATGGATGTAGAATCTCCTCTGATTACACTAAATTACAATCACTTAGCAGATGCTGGTATCCAAAACAGTTTTCAGAGGTTTCTAAAGATAGATGCTAAGAATAGGTAGACAAGACAAAATGTGAGCAAGGGCCAACATAGTGTTATGGAACTGCAAACTATACACTGTTAAAAGAAAGAGTGTTGAAACATCTGTGACCAGACAAGCCTCTGAGACACAAAAAGTGGAGTTTCAAAAGTTATAAATGGTGTCAGCTGTGCTTGTGTTTCAATTTTTTGAACCCAACAGTTTCATGCATCACTGATTTTGGTGTACAGAGCCAAATTTTAAGATACCGGTAGAAATCCTCATGACGCCCTTGCAATGCTTGGAAACAACTGAGCCATTTTTAAACTTAAATTGTTTAATGTTTTTTTTTTTTTTTCGTATGGTATTTTCATGTAAACTGAGTGAGACCTTTCATCTTCACACGTGTGCTATTTTGAAGGGAACTCTTTTAATCAAACAGTGTTGCTGACCACTGTTTTTATTTTTATTTTTTATAAATACTGTAATTCAGCTCAATTTAAATATCCAGCACAGTTATTTGGTGGATTTTCCATGCTGGGCAATTCACTACTGGTCCAGTGAATGTCCAGTGAAGTGCTTTGAAAAATATCAATAACTTTTTAAAAATGAAAATCATTAAATACTCTTACAATACATCCATCTCTGGCATGGCAATATTCCATTGGTATTTTAATAAGCCATAGAGATGTTTCATGTAACTGAGAAAATGATGAATTAAAAACTTCCTATGTTTTAAAAACCCTTAAATTGGTTGCAGTTTAGTTGCCACCATTTTAGGATTTCTGAACCCTTATTTAACATCCTAAAAGTGACTAATTATCTGTGTCGTCATTTTCTAAAGAGCATGCACTGTATCCACAAGCAAAACAGAAACATAAATGACCATAAACTGTGCTGTATTTTCTTTTACTCGTTAAAAAAGTACCCTGCTGAAAATTTAATCTTAAACCAGCAGCTGGTCAGGCTGGTTTAGGCTGTGTTTTTGACACTTTTAGACAGTCAACCAGTTGTTTAACAGATGACCTGCCTATATAATCAGCAAGTCTACCAGTTGATCACCAGCTTACTTTACCAGCTTAACCAGCTTTGTCCAGATAGAGACCTGCTTTAACCAGCCGCAGGCCAGCTATGACCAGCAAGACACATCAAAACACAGTTTAAACTATCTTAAACCTGCTTAGAATACCAGTTGGTCTTAGCTGGAATTTTCAGCAGGGTAGCATACCCACAAAACAAATCAGGTAATCCTCTACCATGTAGCTATTTCAATACTGACAGCACCAATAGTTACAAACCTAGGGATTAAAAAAATACCAGAGAAGATTGAAGGAATACAGGAGCCAAATATCTAGCGAGTCTGAATTAGTGCTTTAACCAGCAGCTTGCAGATGTTGATTGCCATAAGTCATTGTTTAATCTATTTCTTACATGTAGTGTTAACTCAGCAGGGCATTAGCTAGCAGCAGCTGTCCCCTGAACACGATTAACTTTCACCTCAGCACGTCTAGCTGATGGTGGTTTACAGTACTGGGGGCGTAGGGCTTTCATTACCCACCGTTCTGTTGAGTTGGCTCAAGTTCATTAAAGGTCAGAGCAATGCTTTACTCAACGGCTTGCTCTCTTGAAGAAGCCCTCCGAAGCTGCGAGCATACTTTCTAATTCTTAGCTGACACAATATGTTGGCTCGAGTATCAATATATACGTTGGAGATACGACTGTGTGCTAAGCTTATCAGCATATGTGAATTATAAGACCGCCATTGATTTATAAATGCGATTTTATTTATTAAATTTATAAAGAGTTAGTTTCACCCACTTAGTACCCGAACTTATTGTTATATTTAATTGTGTACAGAAAACGTAGAATTCTGTGAATAGCTAGCCTACCTTCAAAATTATAAATATGTGTTTCTCAACAATTGTTATAATGCTATGTTAATTCGTTAGTCTTACGTCTACTTAAATAGTAATGTATTCCAACATGAACTTTGTGATGTAGCATAGCTCTGTTAATAAAATTATAAATAGTCTACCATATAGCTACACTGTCTTTGTATTAATGACCTCCGATCAGGTTCGTTTAAAGCCAAGAAACGTAATGATTTACTGATTTTACCGATTGTATAGGACCTGATGTCCAGTTAGTTTAATAGAGATATTAATTTATAAACAATTAAGCATTTTCTACTGTTCAGGCTACTTTTGATGGGCTTACTTGATACTTGATACACCTGACACGTGTAAAACATACCTGTCACTACTGCACACGTTAATTTCTAAATATAGTAACTAACATAATGTTACTATACGTGTGTGCAATAGACCCACGTGCATATACTGTAGGTTTTTGCATTTTTTTAAAAACATAAGCAGCCTACTCCATGAAAGTAAAAATGAACGGGAATGCTCCATTACACGTGTTCTTTGATGTACAGCCTATAGGCTATTCTGCAGAACGTGGAAGAATGCATTAACGTGGCGACAGCCTTCAAGATTTAGAAAATCTCTGTCGTCGAATCGGAAGACTGTAGTCAGCTAACCCCCTCTAGTGCCGAGCTATCAGTAGAGTGCTCTGAAACTGTTGGCGCTGCTGTATCGCTGAAGCTCCAGTCGGCTTTGCTATCTCAGTTGGGATGACTTGCGCCGAGCTCCACATGCAGTAAAGGTGACCGCGACCGCAACACATCGCTACAGTTCGGAACTTGGAGGCATCCCGCGCAGCTGCATCCAATACGCCTGTGCTGAAACAAAAACCGGGAACCCAGGCATGCACCTGATCATCAATGACAAACAGGCATGGAGTGATAAGGAACAATATAGCAATCAGGAATAATAGAACAGATAAGTGAACAACCACAAGTTTCACTTAGTCTTATCGTCGAAGATCTTAAAGCGGTAGGCTAGTAAACACCATTTTCCTTTCAGTATTTTGGGGGATTAAATCGGTGGTTGTTTTCGGCTCATTTTAATCGAACACAAGCGACTCTACTTAATTTGCCATTAAATCACATCACGCGAACGATGGTATCCTCAACACTCACTTTGTGAGAAAAGCCCGTTGTTGCTGACTGGGATGGCAAGGTACAAGGTATTCACCTGCGGTTTTTTGTAATATTCCGACGGATTTAAAACCTTAGTTTGAAGAAATACACGTGGATACTGCTTCTTTTGATGGCCGGAGGATTACAGGGCAGCCCTGTGGATGTTTTAGAGATGGGTTTTGAAGTAAAATTCTGTCTTATTTTTGTGCTACTGAGGGTGCTCTTCACGGATTCAAGTCACAGCAATCAAGGTAGGCTAATATCATTTGCGTGTGAATGTTGCTTGTGAAACATTTTATTTTCTTCTGAAGATGTCCCGTAGTATTTTATCGGTAAAAAAATAAACACAGCCTTACGACGGGCTACAAGTATAATGTGGTGTTTGGAATTTTCTCTAATCATGCAGTGAAAAATGTTACTACAGTATGTTAATTGTCCGATAATTAAACGTATCTGAATACATTGGACGCGTGTTCATTGTCTGCAGTACATCTTCATCTTTTTATTAACCTGTGTAAACTCCTTTTTGAACCTGACAGAAGCACGCGCAAACGGTCTCCAAATCAAATGTCAGTCGATCGTTTGAGGACGCGTCTTTCTTACGGAACCGTTTCCTTTCCCTAACTATTCACCGTAGTGGTGCATAACTGCGCGTTCGGTGCAATTTTTCGTTGTCATGTGCCTAAAATCTGAATTTTTGTAGCCTACGCACATGACAGATCACAATAAAGGCAATTAAACACACATTACTGATCATGGTGTAGTCCTTTAGAAGTATATAGTTCTTCCAAATCAATCCAGTCATTCGTATGCTTCATGCTGAATAAGCGTAATACTTTACGCTGCGAGGGAATAGCAGTGATCAACATGCGTAGTCAGTGTACTGAGTTTGAAATACTGATTGCAAATTAAAACATAAAAGCGGCATAACAAACCATATCAGGTACATTAGAGCGTTATTAACTGTTATTTTACTTTACTACATGTGTGGTAATAACTGGTGCGCTCTTGCATAATTGTTATAATTCTTATAAAAATAAATTAAAGTCCTACAGTTGAAAGAGAACGCTCTTACATTGTCTGCATAACTGAAAACCCGACAGTCACTCTTGAATATCTGGGTTAAATAAAAATGAAATAAAAAGTTGAATTAATTCAGATGTACACATGCATTGCAGGCTGTCCTTCTATTGCATCCACGTCCGCATTAAGAGAGCTGTAGAATGACATGGTTTGGATCTTAATGAGGAAACAAATACTATTTTTTATAAAAATCATATAAATTCAACCACAAATGTTTTATTATTATTATTAGGAATGCAACTGTGTGCACTGAGTCATGGTTCTAAGTATCCTTATTGATTTTATAGATATACACAGGAATCATGCCGGAATCATAACATTTACTTCAATACTGCTGGTATGGTTTTTCCCCAAACACACAATGCCCTGTGTGTGTGTGAGAGTGTGCGTGTGTGCGTGTGTGTGTGCGTTGTGTGCATAATGTGCTCATTTCTCCGCAAATTGTTTTAGGGGTTTTTCACTTTGTACTAAATTTTTATGTTCTATTTATTCAAGAATTTTTGTGACCTCTTAATTTGAAACAGATAATATGTTGAAAATATGTCAATAAATATTGTAGCAAATGCTCAGCCAGTGTTTAACCCCCTCTTCCTCTGGTAATAGTAAAATTTGAGCGAAGGGAGGTGACCCCCCTATTCTGTCTTCCTGTCTGAAATCTGTTAATATCATAATGAACAGGCCTTTGCAGCCTTGTTTGATTTGTTGATAGAGTAATTCTGTCTTGCAACTAGCTTGAGACCCGGAAAAAAATGGTTTAAGTATTTCAATCTTTACATAATACAAGTGCCTTGAATGAACATTTGCCAAAAATGAACAGCAATTTAATCTGACAAACTCCCACATTTGGTGAAGTGCTCTGTAGAGCTGTCACATTGCTATGCAGCAGTGACCAGTCAGTCACTAATTATAATATCTCCTCAGCACCAAATACCACAAAACCATCCAATCTTCCCTTGTGTCTCCCATGTGAGCATACAGAAAGAAAGTTGGAAATATTGTGGGGATGGGGGAAAGAGAACTTTGGTCTACAAAGGACAATATATTAGAGCATATTATTGTTGAATAATGTATTCTTCTGTCATATCTGTTTGTATCACATTAACTGTATTGTATTGGATGGGACTACAATGGAAATAAGCCCACTGGCTTTCTTGTGTTTCTATTCTCTATATTTTTTAAATGATTAATTTTTGCTATGCAGTCTTAAATCTCATTTTAAATTGTCAAATAAAAAATAAATAAATTCATTCATTAAAGATATAATAGATTAGGTCTTCTAATCAGCTAACCCAGACACATGCTTGTCATACTAGTTGGAGTAGACGGATCCTGTATCACCCAGCTTTGGATTTGAATCAGTAAATTAGGTGAATCATTAGGTGAGCATCCTAAATTCAGGCCATTGTCCTATCTGAGGGGGTAGGGTTAAAATGTTCTACGAGCCAGTGGTGTTTTCAGTGGGGTATTGTTCAGCAGACATTGAGGCACAACCTATAGCGACCTGACTGGACCAGTTCTGGAGTGTTAGGCAGGAAAACCTGCTTAAACAGTGACTGCCTGACGTGTACCAGAATCAAATCACCACTCATTTAACATCCAGGCTGTGGAACCCCCAGAGATTTATTTATTTATTTATTTATTTATTTATTTATCCATCCATCCATCCATCCATTATCTAAACCCGCTTATCCTGAGCAGGGTCGCAGGGGGTGCTGGAGCCAATCCCAGCATGCATTAGCCGAGAGACAGGAATACACCCTGGACAGGCCGCCAGTCTATCACAGGGCACACACACCATTCACTCACACAATCATACCTATGGGCAATTTAGGCTATCTTCAATTAGCCTACTTGCATGTCTTTGGACTGTGGGAGGAAACTGGGGTACCTGGACGAAACCCACGTGGACACGGTGAGAACATTCAAACTCCACACAGAAAGGCCCCAATCCGAGATTCGAACCCACAACCTTCTTGCTGTGTGGCGACAGTGCTACCCACTGCTCTTATTTATTTACCTTAACCTCATTCAGTATAACAGATATTTCAAACTCCAATCCAAGAGAGGTGCAGTTTCTGTTTTTCACAAAGTCACAAATGGCAGAAAGAATCCACACAGCTTGTTTCCAAGGCTAAGTTGGCAGCTTATAGTAATATAGTCACAAATAAACCTGCAGTCTTCAGTCCTCTCTGACTAAAGCTTGACATTCTTGCTGTACTGTATGCTAATACGATGCAATAAGGGGTGGCTTCCTGGATATTGGCACCATATCCAGGAAGCCATCCGTTATCGTATTGGTTTCACTCTGTCACACTATTGAGGTGCCAAAGGCACTATATTTTTTCTTTTAGTGGGAACAATCCCCCATTAAACAGCGGCTCACGGCTTCATGTGTGCCATTTATGCACTGTTTAATGTTGTTGATCTTTCTGGCTATGTGCCTCTCCTTGTTCTCTTAATGACACTGCACTGTAGCATCTCACTAGTCTGCAGCCACTACCATTGCCCTGATTCTCTACTGTATGTAGCTTGAATTACCATGCAAAACCATTACGCAGGTAATGACTCTTTTTTTTTTTTCCCTGGACATGTTTTTTGGCTTGTTTGTGATGCTGAGTTGATTTCAAATTTCGCTTTGGGATGAGTGCTTAGGAACTTCAGTATCTGGATCGAGTCTGTTGGCTGTCTGATCTCAGAAATATAATTCTCTGTGCAGAAAAAGGTACTGCCTAGTGATGCCTGGTGCCATTGCCTACTTAATCACAGGATTGAACAGGATTTTGTTATCAGTTGGTTGCCTGTGTCTAAGCAAGGTACATTAAAGAAATGGAATATTCTGCAATGAATTGGATATGCTGACTGTATAGACATACAGTATATTTCACAGCAAATGTATTACTGTTATTCTATTTTTATATAACTGTTTGTTAAATATAGTATCTTTAGCAATAATTTGTGTCTTGCCCGTGTATTTATAAATATTTCAATATATTTTCTTATCTTGATTTCTTATTTCAATGCATGTTCAGTATATTCAACTTCATAAGGGTACAATCAAATATTTTTACAGGCTACACATTAAATTCAGGTTGAGAATTCTTTTTCGTTTTTAATCTAGCCTTCTAGAGCCTCAATTCCAATCCCTGGGGAGGGGAGACAGCACTGCTCTTCTACCACTAATATTTGTGTGACATTAGAATTGAGGAAGTGGTACTATTAGCCCTGTAGTGTTTTTCCAAGTTCATTGAGTCTCGGTAATCAGTTTCACACTGAAATTCAAACGACCAAGACCTTACTAGTTGTGACACAGGTTTTTACTGGAAAGCTGGTTAACATCATTATTGCCAGTGTAACTACAAATATTTGTGTGCACTGTATGAGCAGGTAATCCAGAATTCCACTTTTCACGATAGATCATGATATACCATCAGTGCAAAAATAAAAACTACCACATCTTGAATAATATAATTAATTTTGTTGCAGAGGGGATGGAGAGGAGGAACTATGAACATTTTGAGAATCAAAAACTAGTGAAATAATTTTACCGTCTAAACATACTGTAATTGATATACTGCCTCAAAACTTGAAACTCATGTAGAAATGCTTAGTCCCCCACCACCACCATCCCCCCCAAACCCCCCCCCCCCACCCCCCCCCCCAAAAAAAGGTTAAAAACTACTATGACCGGTATAGTGGCTACATCAGAATCCCACTGGCAATTAACAAGAATATTACTTCTGTGTATTATGGCCTACTCAATCTTTGACCATTTGCGCTTCAGGGTTAGAATTTTTAAATTTAAATCAACTGTATAACTGTAATTTTCTCAATATCTGTACTGCTATATCCAAAGTGTCAGTTGTTTTATTAAGTTATTGTTGCTGACGTGTTAATGTTTTTTTTTTTCCCCTGATAAAAATCAGAATTTCATTTTGGCTGCCATGCATCATCTATCTAAGTTTGATGGCAGAGAATTTTTATATTACCCTAATTATTAGATATCTGTTATGGGAATGCTGTCCAATTAAAGATAAATTATCTGGAAGCACTGTTTTCAACATGGCAAATATTATTAATTCTTTGTTCTTCACATAATTGTGTTGTTTGTCGACTCATTTTCTGTAATTATCTTTTCCATGGAACAAATATTCTTTATGGTATTAAAATTCAACAACTAAGAACAGACAAGGCAGCCTCTGCCATTTCCCATTGATATTGCTCTCAGAACATTATCATAAAAAAGCACGGCACTCAAATCCTTTTGCATGGAATAAAGTCTGTATGAGAAATATATTTAACTCACTGGATATGATCCATTGTTCAAGCACACATCTACAGTGCACCCTTTGATGGAAAAGTATTTTAAAGAAAATATTATTGTGGAAATCCAACTTATTTAATTAATTTTCATATTCATACATTTATTTTGACTGTAATTTCTCATTTGTTGATCATGCCACAACTACCTTTATTCTACTCTGATTTGATCCATATTTTATATTCATATATTTCTATTTCTTTGGATTTGTAGTGTTGACATAAAGGCTTGCTGGTCCAACATCATGTAATTGTGTAATATCAATAGCAAATTAGTCACATTTAATGCTACGATCTGTTTGTATTATATAGTTAAGGACATCGCTGTTTCTGAGGTCAAGCAATATGATAGCGAATCCATTGGGTTTTATTTAGAGAAATAGCACATATGCTAATTTCTTTTTTGCCAAATGAGGGGATATATGCCTTCATAGCACTGTTTAAAAAGTTGAAGTTGTCATCATGGTTGTCATTAACGTCATTATAAACATCCCTGTGACATTATTTTTCATAAATCTAAACCCTACCTTTACGAACATACAGTCTTTCCTGTTTCTCTTTGTCTCGCTGCTGCTTGCATAAGGCATTAGTAGGCCTATGCTATACACTCGGCAAGTCATTTCTCTTTCAGTAAGCTACTTTTCGAGTTTTCTTACCTATTTAATCTTTCAGTTAATTTTGTCATTTGAGTCTTTCAGTACATTCAGCACAATCAACTCATCACTGGGCTAGGGGTTTGTCTGCCGGCTAGCTGGGTAGCAAGTATTGCTACAGCCATAACCTACATAAAGTTTAAACATTCTAGTTAGCTAAAAATCACCTTACGGTAAGAAAGAAACGCATTTGGTTTACAGTTATCCATATCCAAAATTTTATTTTCAATGTTTACTGTTTAGCACTGCGACTTTGCTAGCTAGCTATATAAATAAATAAATAAAACTGTTGAGACAGCGGCGATGGCCCAATTAAAACTATAGCGTTTGAAACTATATAACATCAGAAACCCAACACCAGTCCCCTTGTATCTACTCATTAATTTGAAGGGCATCCAATGAGTCTACGTTTACAAAACCATGCTGAGCATTCTGATAATGCTCTTGATAGAAAGTAGCCTATAGCCAGTCCATTCAGTCTCTCCTGCTCGATGCTGCTCCTCAGGTAGTTTTGAGTCATTTTAATTCAAAAAAACAAAAAAAAAAAGATTAATTCAGTTAAACAGTGCTCTGTTGCGACTGTGACAGGCAATGTCATATCAACCGCAGTAGTCAACACCTCACAAGTGGTTAACGGATGGTGTTCCACAAGTTAACCACTTCCACAAGTTAATCACAAGTTTGGAGACTGAGACATCTGTTGAAGTGCTTAGTTTTAAAACATGTCCCGAATGACAGAAGGTTGTTGATATATTTGTTATCATATAGACTTTTTGACAAGGTTGGATTGCAGGTCTGGCGATTGACTTTGTAAAAAGCCATCCAACTCTGGCAACTTGGCTACCTACGTATCTCTCCTGGTCTTTTTCTCTTTTGAGGTCCATCTTTTGTGTTTATAAGCCATTTTGATACACTTAGTTCTTGCTAGTACTCCTTTGCTCTCTTCCTCAGCTAGCTAGTTGACCTTAAATATTTACTGCCAAACCTACCTAACTGTTATGACAAATAGACACTTGACATTAGATAAAAGCATACATCAACATATTTCCCAGAAATGTTTGCATTTCAGGAAAAACACCAAAGAAATAAGCACAAATTATTTGAATAGTTTAAACAATATGTTTTCTATAGAATGGTAAGTCACAGACTATTGTACAAAGAAAGCATATTAACCATGATCAAGATGAGTTTGCTTATTGAACAACATATAAAACAGACGGCACTATAGAAACATGATGTTTAACAAGTGTCTCAAATGCAATGGCCTGTGCATGAACATAATTTTTTTGGCCATATTGCCCAGCCCTATGTGTGAGGGCACTGATCAACATCTCTGGTTGTGGGTTGTCTTCCTACTCCTGGCATTAATTGTGTCACTTGGATATATACGGCCCCAGCACATGATTCTCATTCAGGATTTTTGTCAGAGCTGGTGATTAGATTTAGATTAGAAGAGCTTGCTCTCAGCTCTACAACTGTAGACCCTGGAAAAAGCCAGGCCCTCCCCCTTGTGATGAACCATACATCACAAGAGACTTAGTCCAGTAAACTGGGACTTTTGCCACAAGGCAAGCCTCTCTTCACGCCATTACTCACAGTGGAAGTAAGCCAGAGGTCAAGATGCTGGTTCAGTGAGGAATCTAGCCTAGCAGATCTATGCCATGAGGAAGGACCAGAGTTCTCTCAGCATTATCGCATGGCTTAAGGATAACACCTAGCCACGTGTCCAACTGGTCCGTGTAGGACAGAGGACACTGCTCCTGCAGTGGACCAGTGGATCCTCAACCCAGTCTTCAACAACCATCAATAAACAATATAATTCACTTCACGATCCTTTTCCATAAAATGCAGTATTGCATCCCTTTCCTTTTCATTAGGCTTACATTGGGATTATAATGGGATTGCACTTTTTCATCTCCAGTAGAAAAATATCAAAGAGGGAATACCAACAGTTGACAAGTAATATCATATATGATATTTAATCACGCTGTTGAGTCCGACTAGGTTACTCAAGTGATAGCAGTGTCCTTTTATGACTTAAGCTGTTCTCTCTGCTATTTAAACATTGAAATGAAGTCAAATAAATGCTGCTTGTGTGATTTTAGTTATGTATTGAGGTGGGATTCAGCTTTAATATTTACAAGACACATTCATCAATGATCTGCCCTTGACCTAGATGCACTCTCGGGAAAAGTATTTTGTGTTAACATTTTTTCTTAACATCTGCATTGCATGTAGTACCATGCTTATGAAATTCAACTGCCTATGTTTCTCAGTAGTGATTTTTCCCCCCCAGCAGGCAACATTTTACAAATTCAGCCATTAGGAATTCAGTTGTCACTTTCAGTTCATCTACGAGCAAAACAAAGATAAATGATGTCCAGTTTATAGTCAGAAATATTCACATATTTAATGTAAATTTCATGCAGGGGATTGCTTTATCTGTCATTTCAAGTATAAAAGTTTGTTTGCACTGTTAAATGTCATTTTTGCTGTCTATTAAATAATCGCTGGAGTGTTCTCTTTTCCTCATAAAATTACATTCTCTTATCTTTTTTTACACAAAAATTATTTCCATACACAGCATTGTACTGTTTGACCTTCATACATTGAGAACAACTGGTGGTACGCTGTGAGAAAAGTAGTGATAAGTTGAGCTGTGTGGTTAGCCACATGTAAATATGCATATGTTCTTATTGTGATAAACTATGGAGAATGTTAGTGTTGTGATACTGTTGATAGCAAAGGTGGGCAGTGATAATATTGTTGTCAGGGGCAGGGGGGTTGTCTGACCTGTGGTCATAATTTAAACCAGCCGAATTTGCCATCAAACCGGCAGAATAGTCATCACGGTTGATTTGATTGAACTGCTGAAATTTTATGAGCTGAGCATGTGAGCGTGTGATTGGTCCTTAATTTGTGAGTCTCACGCATGATGTGCAAGACTCAAGGGCTCTGATATTGTGAAGTCTTAGATGACAGGTAGCCTGTTCTGTCTTGATCCTACAAATTACCCTCATGCTGTAGGGAATTTTGGTTGATGTGATCTGCCTCAGCATTTCTGTATTTTGACTTGAAATAGGACAGAATTGCTGGAGTTGTGAAATGGTCAAGCGGGGGTGGTTGGTGGCCTACCAGAAATAAATGGGAGGCAGACAGACACACACGGATGATTGTAGATTCTGAGCACACCTATGTACAATTTACCTACTGTGGTGGTTTAACTCAAGGACAAATGATAAATGTGGGATACCCTACTGGTACTTTTTCCCAAAAAGCCCAGCTCCTCTACAAACAAACCTCCTGCTTAACCCTGTAAAACTAACCTTTACTGTTAAGCAAGTCAGAATTTATTTGTCAAATTCACTGGAGAATTTTCATGCCTAAGTTTTGAATTAACTCCCAAGTCTGTGCTATCTTGCAACTTTTGCCACATCTGACAGATCTCACTTGTAACATAACCATAAACTCAAATTAGAAGGATGATGCCGAAAAATCTGTTATACTTAAAAGGTTTTGTAGGTTTGTCATAAGAGGGCTTGTGATAGAGGTCCAGTCTTTCTTCTTTCCTTGCAGCAGCAGAAGGCCTGTCTTCTCTCCGTGCAACAAAACACAAAAAGACATCCTGGTTTGGTGTGGTTGTAGAAAATCTCTTGGATTCTTTGTTGGTGTAGAGAAGGAATGGTATGAATTGTCTTGGTGGAAAAGAAAATGTTCTTCAGTCACCCCCCCTTTTCATCCGTCGCTGGCTCAGCAATAAATGTAGGTCGGAATTTGGTTCTTTGTAAGTAAAAACTTTCAAAGTTTAGGTCAATAGTTTATTAGCAGAGCAGAAATATGCTTCTTTATAGTATGTGAATAAGTGTATGTGTGTTTCTTTTGGCCATCCATTTGGTTCTGGCCATCAACCACAGCACTTCATTTCATATCTCCAGCAAGTCTATCCTAGTTTAAGTCAACATCCATAGTTGTTGACATGCTGAGGCAGATTAAATCAACCATAATTACTTGAAATGCTCAGAGGAATTGCAGGTAAACTTCACCGATTAAGAAAAAACAAGTTTCATTTTCATCCTATCATTTTAACACAGTGGTTACTATGCATGAACAGTATATAGTATATCATTTTAATCCTTGTATTCAAAGTAGTTTGCAGAGTTGTGCCAGCCTTTTAGTTTGTGTGTCATGAACAGTTATGAATTTACTGATGACAGAACGGCGGGTTTTGTAAATGTTTTTCTTGGCAGACACCTTTATCCAGAACAATTTGCATTGTTTCAGTGTCGGTTTAAACAGCTGGATATTGTGCTTCCCAATGCCATTCAGATTAATTACATCGGTCAAGGGCATAGTAGTCCTGGATTTAGAATCAAAACCTTTCAGTTTCAAGGGCCCTAGTCAGTGCGACACACAGTGGACTGACAGCCAGGAATGGTGGTGATTATTACGTATAAACTCATGAAATGCACTAATCCAGTAGAAGACGTGTGGGATGGTCTTTATGTCTTCTAATGAGCCGAACGGGTATGTCTTTTCATAGTTGCTGTGGACAGGATGAAAGTTTGTTTTGCAAGCTTTCTTATCCATGGCAACTTCTAAAATGTTTTTTACTTCTTTGAGCGTTACTTCTAAAGTATCTCTTTTTTCTATGCCTACTGCTGCCAAACCATTCTTTGTTTTTTGTCTCTCCCCCAACAACTGTTGCAGTCTAGCTAGGCTATGAACAGGGACTGGGGACCTCTAAGATGGAGTCGGTGCTGGTGAGCCAGTAGGGGGCTAGACCAGGGGTTGAAAGTATGCCCACAGTGCGGTTTTAGTGTGTCAGCTTTGCCGTCTTTGGAAAAAGGTGTTGTTCTGCATTTTATTTGGTGAAAACTTGAAGTGACAGGGTGTTATTGCCATCTCGGCTATTCTTGAACTCGGTCTCTTTCAGCTGGACCTGCCATTTTAGCTTTTTTTTACTGCATATTTGTGTTCCCTTCTTGATTCATTTGTCACACAAAACCATGTCTTTGGCCAACAGTTTGACCTTAGGTATTGAAATCAGCATAGCAGCACTGCTCACAACTTCAGTGGGCAGATTATAAGTGCTATGGTGCAAAACTGAAACAAGTATGAAACTTGTCGAGCACCCAACTGTGAATCCAAATATTGGTGCTTATTCCGGTTATGGGCAAGAGATCCTTTGCAGATATGAAAGATGATGTATAAATGTAATTACACATTTTTTCTTCTTTGCTTCTTCTTCTGATATTGCACATATGTCACACAACCCTCATACAGTAAATCAACATTTGTAGTACTGTATGATAAAGTCAAGTAGTGAATAATATCAAACATTTCCCTGTGTGTACAATTTATGTTAGGAGCTAAATGAATGGGCATGTCACTGCCAATTCTTAATTAGTATGTCTTTGCAGGACTCTTGAAATATATCCCATCAGTTCTGTTTGCGCTACAGTGATCAAATATTCATTGCATGGATAAACAGATTAATTTTCACTTGCCATGTTGTGGGAAATGATAAATCAGTTTGCGGTCTCCTGCCATGGACTGCAGTTTCTCACCCTCTCTCACTCTCTCTCTCTCACACATGCACAGACAAACACATGTACATACAGATGCACACCTATACAGATGTGTACATGCACACAAACATACACACACACGTACACACATGCACACACATACACACACACACATGCACACACCTGCACACACACACACAATTGAGTATTATAATCCTATAATATGCAATTGTAATCTCCTCTACAATGTTGGCATTAATGTTGAGCACATTTTACTCTTTACAGTGTTTGAGTTTATAAAAAGCCCTTTGCATTATTTTATACTCAGTATAGATGGCGATTTATGAACAGCTTTAGACAGAAGTGAATAAAAGCTAATTAAAAGTCCTTAAGTCCTAAGTTGAATGCATGCAACAGGATCTAGCAGGAAACAATGGCTGTGAGGGAGATGAAAATGTGCTCTGATGAGGGTTGTGGGTGTAAGAGAGGCAGAAACTAGTTATAATGCAGTATCATCAAAGCTCTTTTACAGAATAGTGAAAAAGGAAATAAATTTCATGAGCATCAAAAAAAAACTGCTTGTACACATCTGAGTGGAGATAAGAGCACTCTTATATAAGGCAGTTTCTTTATTTGTTAGCTTTTTTGTTACATAAAAACACACTAAAAGTGATAACCACTAAAATTGCTCCCAATTAATTTGATATACATTCACTTGTTGGAAATCAAAGGTTGATTCTTCTTCGTTTTTATTATTATTCTCTTTTTGAGCATCCATATTTTCCCCCATTACCTTGATTTTCCGATATCATCTCAGTGTGGCACACAGCTAATGGAAATTAATGTTAACATTACACTCCTGGAATGGGAAAGCGTCTTTTGTTACAGAACAAATCGATAATTTGACTGACAGGGAGACACTGTTTATTCCAGAACATTCCAGAGAAAAAAAATGGAAAAGAAGAGATACAGGCAAATAAATATTTTTTGTATTAAGCTGCACTTACTTGCTGAGTATAGCTGCACAGGACCATTCTAAGGGGAAACCAGAGGGCACCATCATATTTTAACCCCTTTGTGCAAGCCCCTTACTGGCCAGGATGCCAGCATCCTGAGATTGCTCTGCTCAGACATTCAATGCCCATGCAACCAAACTATGAGTGAAAACAACAAGCTGTGCATTCTTGTTTTATTAGTGGACCATACATGATACCTATGTCTAATACAGTTGTATTACAGTTTGTAAGTACGGTTCGTAAGTGCTATCATTGTCCCTTCCATGTATGCCGTAGCCATACCTTGACGCATCCTGGAGCTCCAGATATATCACCCAGACCATCTAAACTGCACTATACTGAACAATACAATTTGGTCTCTATTATTCCTGTTAGCTATTACCTCTGCTGTAACCAGCTTATCCTGCTTTATGCACTGTAATCGATCCCTTAATGGTTTTCTGCTACATTCCATTCTACCACTGCTTTACACCAGGCTGGTCGGTGGAGGATGGGCTCCCCCTCTATAGCCAGGATCCTCCTGAGATTTTTCTTGGCACTGTTTGATGGAGTATTTTATTTATTTTTTTACTTCACATGGTTACTATTTGGAGGTTCAGGCTTGATGTTTCCTCTGTTTGCTGTTTTTGATCTATTTCTTGCACTTTTTTTCCTACTCTGTAAAGCGTCTTTGTGACAATTCTCTGTAATAAGCACAATACAAATAAAATTGAATTTAATTAAATTTAACAAGCACCCCCACCATGCAGCCTCATCTGCAATTATATCCCCAAGCATGATGACATACTGGACAATAGAGTTTATCTGGGAGTTTATTAAAATATTCTTTCACCATCAAAAATTTTTATTCCATCATAGCAAGTTAAAGCCAGCAATAGCCTGAAGGTATGTCAATACAGCTGTGAAAAACTCTTTACTAAATAGCTGAGTAGGAATGTTTGTGTAATTATACAATGTCATTCTGCTATCAATATCTGTGACTAAAAATGGAATAAATATAGAATCTTACCATTAAGACACCTACAGGTGTCCCTGAGAAATAAACATACAAATTGAAAGGCATTGACAGTTACGAGTAAAACCCCTCTTGCTTTTTATGCCATTGTACATCGTTTGATTGATAACTCTTTTATCCAGTAGAGGACGGCATACGTCTCATTTGAAATTTATAACAACAATTGAGAGCCTAGTGTAACAGCATAAATGATTGCTTCAACACAGCATTGCGCAGTCAACTGTAGCGTTATGCATTATTATACAAGCACTCATTTCGGTGTAATTCTTGTTTTCCTTTGGTTTTTGGATGATTTTACTCATTTTGCCAACTCATCAGCTTGGCAAAAGCAAATTCTCACCATGCTGACATAGATTTGGGGAGTGAGTCAGAAGAGGAGGAGGAAGCATGAAGTCTAGCAAGGTTACATACAAACATGGCAAAGATGTACATATTACTGCTTGTAACATTTCAGTTATTTATGTTGTGTTATATTTTTAATATTGTTATATTTACATTGGTCATAATCGATAATTGTTAGCTTTTGCCAATAATTAATATCTGTATCGAGGCAAACTAATAGATGTTAGTACTGAGGTAGTGTTAGCATAGTGGCTCGTCATTGCCTGCTTTGCTAGAATTCGTTACAGGCATTTAGCAAACACTTTTATCCAGAGCGACTTACACAACTTTTACATAGCATTTACATTGCATCCATTTATACAGCTGGACATACAGTATACTGAAGCAATGCTGGTTAAGTACCTTGCTCAAGGAATCGAACCAGGAATTGAACCAGTGACCTTTAGGTTACAAGACCAGTTCCTTACCCATTATACTACACTGCCACCTCATAATGTGGGTGTTTCACATACTGTAGTGTAAATGTTCATTGGTGACTCAGACATGTGTAATGTATGATGCATCCTTTACCATGAAGCTAGAACATTGGCAACATTTTTCTGATGGAGAAATATTATTTTATTTTGATCATATTGTACATAATATGAGGTATTAGTATCTACATGGTAAATGGTAAATTGACTGCATTTATATAGCGCTTTTATCCAAAGTGCTTTACAATTGATGCCTCTCATTCGCCAGAGCAGTTAGGAGTTAGGCGTCTTGCTCAGGGATACTTCGACACGCACAGGGCGGGGATTGAACCGGCAACCCTCCGACTGCCAGACAACCGCTCTTACCTCCTGAGCTGTGTCGTCCCGTTACATGGGCTATACTTGTCATTTAAATGTACTGTTTGCTGATATGTGCTAGATGAACGTAAAACTTTTCTTGGAGTGATCATGAATAGCAACATTTCTAAAGATTACATACACTACATTGCCAAAAGTATGTAGACACCCCTTCTAATTAGTGGGTTTGGCTACTTCAGCCACATCCATTGCTAACAGATGCATAAAATCAAGCATACAGCCATGCAATCTCCATAGACAAACATTAGCAGTAGATTGAAGAGCTCAGTGACTTTCAACGTGGCACTGTCATAGTATACCACCTTTCCAGCAAGTCTGTTTGTCAAATTTCTGCCCTGCTAGAGCTACCCCGGTCAACTGTAAGTGCTGTTCATGTGAAATGGAAACGTCTAGGAGCAACAACAGCTCAGCCATACAGCTAGGCAACACAAGCTCATGGATTGCCAAGTGCTGAAGCAGGTATTGTGTAAAAATTGTCTGCCCTTGGTTGCAACACTCACTGCTGAGTTGCAGACTGCCTCTGGAAACACAAGAACTGTTAGTCGGGAGCTTCATGAACTGAATTTCCATGGCTAAGCAGCCGCAGACAAGCTTTGATCACCATGCACAATGGCAAGCATCAGCTGGATTGGTGTAATGCACACCACCGTTCGACTCTGGAGCAGTAGAACCATGTTCTCTGGAGTGATGAATCACGCATCACTATCTGCCAGTCTGACGGGCGAATCTCGGTTTGGCGAATGCCAGGAGGACACTACCTGCCCAAATGCATAGTGCCAACTAATGGTCTAGGGCTGTTTTTCATGGTTTAGGCTCGGCCCTTAGTTCCAGTGAAGGGGAAATGTAATGCTACAGCATACAATGACTTTCTAGAGAATTGTGTGCTTCCAACTTTGTGTCAACAGTTTGGGGAAGGCCCTTGCCTGTTTCAACATGACAATGCCCCCATGCACAAAGCAAGGTCCATAAAGAAATGGCTTGCTGAATTTAGTTGATTGAACTTTGGGATGAATTGGAACGCCGACCCTGAGCCAGGGGTTATCGCCTAACATCAATGATTGACTGCACTAATGCCCTGGTGGCTGAATAGAAGTGAAAATCTTTCCCAGAAGAGTGGAGGCTGTCATAGCTGTAAAGGGGGGACCAACTCCATATTAATGGCCATGACTTTGGAATTAGATGTTCAGCAAGCACATATGGGTGTGATGTGTCACAATGTTTTTGCATACTTTTTCAATGTGATATCCATGTTTCATGTAAAACATCATTTATATTGGCAAATGTTTTTTCATGGACAAAAAATATTTTATTCATTTTCGGAGAGGTTTTGGGTAGGTTTTTGGACCTCTAGATATCATAGACCCTAGATAGTAATTCCCACTTGAAAATGCAAAAGTGATTTTCATGTGTCAAAACCATTGATTTATAGTGAAATGTATGATTTTGTTATGATTTACAGTAATGCATAATTTTGGGTAGATTTGGAAACACTAAAGGACATCAGGGTTCACTGTTTACATTTTGCTTCATAGATCTTTAGTAGTTTTGCAAATCTCCTTCAGATTTTGCACCCATGTGGTCAAGGAGAGTATAATCCACGATGTGTAATTTCATGTTTTATATGTAATCTCTCAGTATTTCATTTCAAACTAAAGAGAACACCTTCATTTTTGCATTTTTGCCAAGGTAATTGCATTCAGCACTTTATTTCTACTTAAATTATGCATATAAACTAATCTAAATTAGTACTGTAAATGGTACAAATGTCTTCTATCAAGCCATTTTCCAAGTCTCTTTTATGCTCACATCTGGAGTTATAAAACCTTAAATAGAACACTCTGTAAATGTGTGAGGATTGGCCAGATAAATTGCACTCACTTAAGTACAGATATAAATCAAGTCATTGTTTTCTGTGTTAGTTTATTTTAGGCACTTCATACATAATTGTTTATTCATAAACATAAACCGCTACAGATGGTTGCTGGTTTTTAATTATTGTTTGTATTTTATGTATTGAGATCTTTTGGACATTTGTCTTTCATTTTCTTTGAAGTGTAATCCATCCATCCATCCATTATCTATACCCTCGATCTATACATTATCTATATCTATATCCTAAGCAGGGTCGGGGGTTGCTGGAGCCTATCCCAGTGGGCGAGAGGCAGGAATCTATCGCAGGGCACACACACCATTCACTCACACACTCATAGCTATGGGCAATATATTCTCAAGCTGAAATAAATGGATGCTATGTATTACTGGAATCCATTAGATCGAGTAAGCAAATATATCTGTAAATAAATAACCCTATTTTCAGCTGTCTCACTTCATGTCCACTTCCATAAGCAACCTTTTCTGTTTTATTATATGGCAAATGAGATTTAATACAGGGGGTAGAGAAACAAGGGCTGGTGATTTATATCTTAAAGCCAGTATGATCATTTTTCTATTTGAGAAGTGTGTTGTATGTGTTTATCAATGTCTGTTTCTGCAATCACAGATGTTGCTTGTATCTTATTTTAAAACTGTATCTGGCTGGAAGATCTCAGATAGCCTTGAAATTTCTCTCTGCATTGTCTCCCATCTCTGTGTATTCCTTCGCCAAGGTATTCTGAAACTGAAATAGTTGGGAAACTGAGCCTAGGAGACCTCCAGACACACATGCACTTGCACGCGCACGCACACACACACGCACTCACACACACACACACCCACACCCAAACCCACCCAACCTCCAGCCACAAACATACATACCACATACATATACACACTTGCGCGTGCACACACACACTCACACACACACACCCACACCCAAACCCACCCAACCGCCAGCCACAAACATACATACCACATACATATACACACTTGCGCGTGCACACACACACACACACACACACACTGAAATATGCACGCAAAGCTGAAACTCTAAACAGTAAAACAAGAAGTAATATGGCCTCTTTCAATGAAAATACATGAGATAACATTGACTGTTATATGAAAACTATTTTAGATGTTAACCGAGAAACTGTTTTTGTTAAATTTCTTTATCACACTTTTTAATTGTCTAGCTGGTGCCATAAATCAGGATGGAGATTTGATGTTAAATTCAGCTTGACTAGGCCATTGTCTTCAAATGCTGTGGCATTTCTTTTAATTTAGGCACACATGTTGCACATTTTAACTGTGTGACGCTGCAAGTTGCAGTTTTTTTTGGAAGCCTGCTGTCATCGGGTCCTGAGCCTGCAGAGAGCAGGCAGAAATCCCAGGCATCCTCATTACGCTGTGTTTATATCGCACAAACTTAGCCTGACCCCACAGAAGAAATAACCAGCAGCATAAGTCAGCTCCATGTAGCCTCTATCTAACGTTATACGGGCAGAGAGAGAGAGAGAGAGAGAGAGAGAGAGAGAGAGAGAGAGAGAGAGAGAGAGAGAGAGAGAGAGAGAGAGAGAGAGAGAGAGAGAGAGAGAGAGAGAGAGAGAGAGAGAGAGAGAGGAGAGGAGAGAGGAGAGAGAGAGAGAGAGGAGGAGGGAGGGAGGGAGGGAGGGAGGGAGGGAGGGAGGGGGGAGGAGGGAGGGAGGAGAGAGGGAGGAGAGGGGAGGCAGTAGGGGAGAGGAGAGGAGAGGGAGGGAGAGGGAGGAGAGAGAGAGGGGGAGGCGGGCAGGGGCAGCATGTTACCCACAACAAACTTTGAGCCACTGCGCTGCAAAACGTTTAATAAATAAGTTCTGTGCGTCAGCCATTATGTTTCTTCAAATGGATTCATATCATTGTGGATGGCCACTAGATAAAAATGCCCATTCTGTTTGCAACATAGGACTTTGGTTTCAGTAACTAGTCGTTTAATTTACTCCACATTATTGAAGGTGATCAGCTGATTTCTGTAGTCGCCCCGCCGAGTCAACGCACAGCAGGCGCGGCTGAGAGCTGACCGTCGCTATACTCAGGAACTCTTGCTCGGAGGAGGTGCGGGAGCTAGCAAGACACAAGCCTGGTGTGGCAGCTGGATTTCTTTCAAACCCCCGCTACCTATACATCAAAATGAAGCTTAGAACCTGTAGTGTTTAGCTGTATGTGTTAATTTCCTCCATTTAAAAAACCCAGTCGAAATATTGAAAAAAACTATGTTTTACCTTGTATTTCAATCAATATTCATCCGTATAAAATGTAACATGCTGTATGTATCAGTCATAGGTCAGTCATAGTCATAGGGTGGTAGTGGTGGTGAGGTTCAGACAGTTCATAAAACTTAGTTTAGTTAAAAATAAAGAGAGAGAGAGAGAGAGAGAGATGAAAGGTACAGTATGAGGATGTGGAAATATATTTAATAATTAATTATATGCCAACATTAAATCAATTTGATGCTTTGAAGGCACAACAATTGCATTGCCAATGAATATGGTTAGAAAATACCGCATTTGCCTGATTTAACGTAACTTCCAGTATAAACCACGCCCACTTCCTGTCTTCTATCCGAATACAGATACAGATAATTTTGTTGGCTGAACAGATACAGATACAGATAATGACGTTTCTGCACACCTCTAGTACATAGATTCAAACTGCAAAAACAAATCTAAATTATATTTTCTTCAGGCCTCAAGTGAAAGCTCCAAAGGCTTTTTGTTTGATTGGCAATACATAAATACATTAAAATTAAGACAAACCCTGGGAGAAATTAAATGTGGCTTGTTTAAATTTGTATGTCACTTTTTGTTGATTTTTGGGGTAGTCTAGTACACCAGGGGTTACCTTGTCAGTGAATGACACTCATATGATCGTCTTTCCACAGATGAATTGGATGGTTTCCTGATTGTGGCTCACTTTATTCATCGAATAGTAATTAACTCAGTCCATAAAAGTCTGAAGAATAGCAAATTCATCATATCAACTTAGCCTGGGGGCTGACAGAAGGCTTGTGGCTTAGTTGTTTCCACACACATGCTCAGTTTAAAGGCTAGACACCCCATTGCCTTCAGCAAATGACACAGATGTTCTGTATTTCATCCTTCCTTATTCTTTGAACAACACATGCATGCTATAGATCCAAATTGTCTTATAATACTTGCTGATTATTTTAAGTTGAAGCTGTATGAACTATTCCACATGATGACTTGAATGGATGTAATTCAAGATAATTCATTCTAATTAGCGCCTGTTTTGGAATAATTTTGATAATTCTACGTTCTATCCTTGGGATAAAATGAACCAAAAAATCTTAATTTTTACTGCACTAAGAAACTCCCCTGAAATGCAGCCAAAGGCTCCACCTCATGTTTATATTTGAAAGATAATTACTTTGATTTGGACCCTTTTGGTTGCATGATGACCAAGTGTGTTCCTGTATTTTTAAAAAATATATTTATTACCATTTAACTATCGCTTTTCTTATGGTACAGTTTTTCAAAAGGACTCTCATGTCATTCCTCTTAATGGAAAACACACACGCCAATGTCATGTCCAAACTTTGAATAATCTTACCTTTGGAAAAGAATGGTTAAATTCAACTACTGGAGTAATAATTTACAAACCTTTATAGAAGTAATGGCTTGTGCATTTTGGTAACCTACACACTGGTACGGTACTTTTAGCTCTGACAGAGTTAGTGTGGTCCCTAGGAAACTCATGTAAACTGTTAGATTTAACACTGAGGATTTTGTCTGAATACACCAGCTCCGGCCTCTGAATTAACTGATTAATCACATATATAAATGAGTTACACGTGCTGAATATCGCCATACTCCATTAGTCAAGCAAAATGAGGTGTATTGATACAATTCCTGTTAATTAATAGCTTGTGTGCTACCCAGTCCACTCTATAACAGGTGCTAACTCCAGTCCTAATCAGCCACTGCATCTGCGGGTGTTGATTTGCTTCAGTACATAAGCGCTTAATTTAAGTCATTGATTGGCTGAAAAGTTCACACACCTCCTTCCTGAGGCCTCAATTGGCTGCTAATTGAAAGGAAACCACAGAAACCTACAGAGGCTGTGGCCCGAAAAGACCCGTGTTTATAGATTAGCTATCACAGCTGAATGTGTAATAGTTGTATCACATTATGCTGTTCACACTGTCATCTGTGAGCATAGTAATTGGCAGTTATCCACCGGACCTGACTGTGAGGAGAATTTTTGGTCCTTATTGGCGTCTTATTCTTTGACCTTACTGAAACGATTTATGCTCTTTGTACTCCAGAGAAGCCCATTTTGAATATCGATGTGTTGCTAATGGATTCATATTTTCTCTCATTCCAGTTGTTCTGTTGGATACCACTGCAGTGCTGGGAGAACTGGGCTGGAAAACATATCCCATGAATGGGGTAAGTCCATGCAACCTGGCTAACCGACTGGTCTCTGGTTAAAAGAAGCAGGATTGTTAGTGTTGCCTGAATTGATTGGTGTTAACTCAATCGCACTTAAGTGGTACGAAGATGCTGAGCATCCCCCTCTCAACATCTCCATTTGTGTTGATGATAATTAAGATTTATGTACTTTTATGTATGCACTTATGTAAGTCTCTCTGGATAAATATATCTAGCTAATTTATAATTTATTAATTAGCGATGTGTGGGAAAACTATTTATATTCTCTTGGTGCCGTGCTCCTGTTAATAATGTGATGGTAAGCACAATGAAATAATCTACAATAAGATAAAGCAGTAAGATCAAAAGTTACACCCTGTGATAATTTTGGAGAGAATGCAGCATTGCGTACGTATACAATTATACTGTGGATAACAACAGGAAGAAAAGACTTTGAAGAATGCTTTGCAGAAGATGTCCTTTGGGAGCAAGGGTTGGCTTTTTTTTTTTAGTTCAATGTTAAAATGGGATTTATTTATTTATTTATTTGTTATCACCTCTTTCCTGCCCAATTTCCCCAAGTTGATTAATTATTTTTAAGATAATATGAAGTCATTCAATTTTTCTGTTTTAGCCTAGTAAACGAATCCTGGGAAAATACAGCCCTTTGAAAAATTCATGTTAAAACAGACTAGGGATATCACCTACCTGTCCACTTGAACAATGCTGAAAAATTAAAAGTAAAGGCAGTACAATTTGTTGTCTGTTTCTGGGATAAGTTTTAAATAAGTCATGGTTGTTCCTCAGTATTAAGTTACTCAAACTTTGGGCAAAATGACTGACCTGTTCTAATATACTGTATCACAAGGGACTTTTATACATGATGTAGAATGGCTGGACAGAGTGCTGCAGGGTCAGCTGGTTTTTGTTGTTATCAGCACTTAATTGATCAATTAAAGCCTTTGATTGCAGTTAACTCACTTCAGCCTTGTTTCTTGGGTCTAAATTGGTTTTTATATTTTTATGGTGAAACAAAAAACCAGCAAATCCTGCTTCCCCAGGGCCAGTGTCAGTTGCCCCTGCTATATATTGATGTTTTATGCAAAATAATTATACGCAAAAGATCTGTATTATCTGAGTCAGTGCACTACATTAACAAAGTTACGCCTGTGGCAGATTTATTTTTGCAAGGCACATCAAGAGCAGCTACACACACAGGAAGTCACCATAATATATACAGTGAGTGCCATAATGTTTGGGACAAAGACATTTTTTATTGGCTTTATTTGTGTTATCGGAGTTAAACTACAACCAAATCTGTATAACAACTCTGTGGCTGACATCTCTTTTCCATGTCCAACCATTATGTTTTAAGGTTTTATATAACAAGTTAAAAATTGACAAAATTAAAGATATGACATGAGCTGGATTCAATCAACATTTGCATTTAATTTGACTATAATTTATGCAAGATCTTTGTCAATTAACATTTGCATGTTTCATGCTTAAACGGGTGAAAAACTGATGTATTTGGGATAAATACAAAATGTATGAATATTTGTACTGCAACACAGTCATAAATTACCTGAAGTTCAGTGTGATGGAGTGCTTTATGACTAAAAATTATTTTAATTACAGGACCTATTGTTTTGAAATATCAACACCAAGGCTAGGATTTAATTAATATCTGTCACAAATATCTGTGTTCATTACATTTTTTAAATTTACAGCTCAGCAAGTTCAGTGATCACCAGAAATAGCTCACCATAGCTCAACAAACTTTTGAAGGAAGAAAACAAAAAATCATTATTAATAGTTAAGAACAAATGTTGAATAATGGTATATTACCAAAAGTATCTGTTTTTAATTCTTTAGACTAGGTCACATAGTTTCAGTGAAGGCAATTTTTAATGCTAGAGCATACAGTCACATTCTAGATGATTCTGTGCTTCCCCAACAGTTTGGGGAAGGCCCTTTCCTGTTTTAGCAGACATTGCCTTTCGGGCACCCAACATGGTCCATGCAGAAATGGTTATGTTGAGAACATTGTGGAAGAACTTGACTGGCCTGCACAGAGCCCTGACCTCAACCCCGTCCAACACCTTTGGAAAAAGTTGGAAAGCAAACTGCGAGCCAGGCCTAATCGCCCAATCAGTGCCCAACCTCTCTAATGGTCTTCTGCCAGATTGGAAGCAGATCCCTGCAGAAAGTGCTACAACATCTATTATAAAGTCTTCCCAGAAGGAGGTTGTTATAGCAGCAATGGGTGGACAAACTCCGTATTAATGCCCATCATTTTGGATGAGATGTTGGATGTCAGGTATCCACATACTTCTGGCCACGTAGTGTGCCATTTATACCCTTATTCAAAGTGGGTAAAGACAATGGAACCAGTGCTTATAGTTTTGACACTGCAGCAATCAGTGTTTATATTTGGTGCAGTGAGTGACAGTGTAGAGATTCAGATGTGATGGAAGTACAATTCATTCTGCTTTACTATAAAATGACCCTGTCTGCCATGCTGGGTCATATTCCTCTGAACTCCAGTAAGGACCCCCTAGTGGACTGGCTGAGTAACATGCCTTCAGGAAATTTCTGACCTGTTATAATACTTCATGTCAGACTCAAACAAACGCCAACGTAGCGTAGTATATCAGTCTTGGGATCAATGTTTATGTAAATAAATAATAATAATAATAATACTCTTGGCATGATGTAATATTTACCCAGTAGCCTGCCCTATCCTTTAATTTTCTTTATAGCTGAAAAGCTGGAGAAATCTGTTTGTGGTGTACTTCTCCAGTAGATTTCTCCCGGTGTCAAAAGAGAGGCTATTACATCATGTAGGTCAGTCTGACAGCAGCCAGAGAGGAAAGGGCTGGCTGCTGCTCTGACTCTGTGATTAAGCTGTCAAGATGTCTCCTCGCCTGCCCAGGAAACCAGATTGTCCATGAATATTTAATGCAAAAAGGTGAAGAGGGGCAGAGAGAGGAGGTGGATTGCCGGGAGGTAATCCTGGCCAAATGCAATGTAGTTATCCTGGGATAGCTTGTGGTTAGCTTGCCATGCCGTAACTCCACTAGACCTAACATGATTAGAGCTCTCAGTGCTCCTTAAGATGTCAGATTTGTTTTTTATTTTTTTATTTTATTTTGAAAGGTAAGTTAAATTTCAGTTTCCATACCGTAATGCTGGTTACACAATTGTAAAAGAAAATGCAAACTTTCTGTGTGTATTCTTCACCCCCTCTTCTTCTCAGTACATCCTTAATAGGAGGTTCTGGGCAATGTGAAATGGTGATTGAAGTTTCAAATCTGTTATCCAGTGCTATAACATAATTTGAGAAACTGCAGTTTTATGCATTACAATCCATGTCAAAGAGCTGTTACGGGGGAACTCTTCCCTAAAATCTGTTTTTGCTGGTAAATTGATTGGTCCACCATAAGACAACATGCCAATCTCCTAAGTTTCCCAGAAGTCCTGGGAACAGGGTGATATGTTTTGCATCACCAGGTAGCCTTAATGTGGTAGCAATGCATACTTTAGTCAGTCTCAGATGTGGGACATGGCTAGTAAGATTATGTTAACTCTGGAGGGATCAATTAAATACAATAACACAGAGAATTTGGGTGCACTTTCCCTTTAACTGTGAGTGAATGTTTTGTTTTTCATGCAGTTCAGGTAGCTCTTATATAGTCACAAAAATGGGTCATTTTTTGGGGAGCTGCTGCACAGAAGCTTGTAAGTAAAGCAAAACAGGAATAGAAAACAGAACTGGAATGACTTCTGGTTGTTCTGAGCTGCTTTGCTGTTCAAATGGGGCCTTGGTTTAGTTACACTGCAGCAGATGAACCACCAGAGCAATCCCAGAACAGGCAAATAAACATGTACTGCATGAATAGGGGGAATCTGAAAAGCAGCTAATTTATCTCCAAGGGAATGTTTCCGATGATCATCAGGGGTACCTGGGAATCTTTTTAATTAAAGTTAAAATTAGACAAAGCTGTGCTTGAAGTAGCCTTTTTCAATTAGTTTTGTCTCTGCTCACCCTCATCACTGTAATTCGTTGACATCTGTGTATCTTCAACCCAACGGGCATAAAATTCATGCTGTAGTGTAAACTAAGCATTCAGATTAACAGATTCAGAGTGCATCTCATTTGAGCCCCCTAACCCAATACAGCCATGCTGAAACCAAAATTGACTGATTGAAACTAATTGACATACTGACTAGCTGATGGATATGATACAATATTAATAATTAAATATTCTTTATTATCTATGTAAAGGTAAAGAAGTATAAGCGATTCATCAAAATTGAAATTGTGATATATTAACATGAACCATGAAGAATTTAAGTGCCTAACTGTCCAACCAGCTTTCACAACTCATTCATAGCTATTCAGTGAATTTCCAGCACCCTGAAATTTGAACTTATCCTAAGAATAAAGGACTCCTCACGTAACGTGACTTGACCAGTATTTCGAAATAATTATGAACCAGAATTAAAATTTGGCTTTTTTCCTTTCACCAGTGAAGCAAACGATAAGGGTGGGCTGACTACATTGCCTTTTCAACATACTTTTGTAGATTGCAATTTAATGCCATAGGGTGAATGTTCTCTAGATTTTGATAAATATGCAGTTTCTCAAAGTGGTTAATGGGGACATTGTTCATTTTAGAATTAGACAGATCTGCTTGGTTCTCTCATGTTATATTTAAATGTAGCCAAAAAACACATGTTCTGATGGCTAGCTCAGGATCTAATCAATTATTAATAATATATTGCAGCCTATACTCTGATCTGAATGGGCATTGCAAGCTAGCTAAATAGCCAGCTATGTGGGACACAGCTGGATATCTCACTAAGATAGGGATAATATGAGACAACTGGGACACAGCACGCAGCATAAAAGCTAGGCAATGATGCATCATATTGCATTAAATTGCAATTCAGAAATAAGAACGGTTTCTATAAAACCATGTTAATTGTCAATGTAGTTTACTTTATCGTTTGTTTCCCCAGTGCAAAAAAAATGTCGATTTTTGTTATGGTTCATATTAAATCAGAGAAACTGGTGACACAAGGGAGTCCCTCTTTCGTAGAATAAGTATGAATTTCAGGGCGCTGCAAACTTGTTGAATAGTAACCAAAACCAATAGGTTGTGAGACCAGGCTGGACTGTCAATACAAAAAAAACAAAGAATTACAGGAAATTTTAATTCATGGCACTGTTTCAGACCATTGGCTTAATTTATCTTTATTTGAATTTCATTTGAATTTCATTGTCTATTTGTATTTTTGATGTTGTGTACAGGGAAGCTTTTGAATAACTTAATTGTCATACGTATTAGGGTCAATGATAAAGGGTTAAAGGGAAGTTGTCAGCTTGAAAGGTAACAGCTGTATGACCAAAGTAGAACTTACGATGGAATGTATACTTCTCCATTTTCATCCCCTGAAATGCAATAAATAATCTGCCGGGCCTTTGCATAAGGAAACAAAACTTGATTTGGCATCTGTATGCACACTCAATAAGCCTTTCTCAGAAATGGTAGCTTCTATATTGAAATATGCATGAGTTGTTTCCCAAGAGTGAGGAGAAGCAACTATTTATTTATTTAATTACGCAAAATGAAGGAATTTCATACACCACTGTCTGTCCTCTTGAAATCTGAACACATTGAACTCAAATGAGGACGCGTCAAATATGATCTTTGTACATTGTCTTGAAGTGGAGCGACAGACTGTGCTTGTGTTAGGATGTAATTTAGTGTATCGTTTGGGGGTTAGCCCTCTTTACTCTGGTGTAAAAATGAATGTCAGAAAAAGTTCTGGGGTGACAGTTCCTTTGCTTGGGTTGGAGGGGGCACAGCAAGCATTTATTAACTGGATTCAGGAGAGCTTGTTAGAAAGAAGCATCCTACCACTACTTGGGGCAGTGGGACCTCATATTTTGAAACTACAGACCATTGCCAGTTTTGCACAGAGATTTTTTAATTAACTGTCCTCATTACAAGCAGTTAACGACCTTACATTGCAGTACTAGGATTTTTTCACATCACGCTCAACCAAAATTAGTGCACTGAGTAAGGATTAAAATTCCCAGCAAGAGCATATTTTCTGTGTAATCAATGTGGGGAATGGGACAAAGTTTGTCTACTGAGCAACTTCCAGTGCTGTGTAACCCAGAGTTTTTCAACTACTGCTTATGGGGGCTGGACTATTAAAAAGTGGTTCATAAGGAAAATGTACTCCTCGTTCTATTTATAAAATAAGGTATGAATAAGTTGTAGTGGCCATGTATATAACAGATAGGTAGGTACTTGATTTTTCTTAACACATACAGTAGATGTTGAGACACTGCACATGCAGACCTGGACAAATTAATAGTAACTGATACATCTGACTAGTACTTTTTCAATGAGCAAAGGACCCATCTATTGTGGGCTGAATGTCGCTCATGACATGCTACACATATAATTCTCTGATCAAACCTAATCTGAAGTGCAGCTACATTACATTACAGGCATTGCTCATTATACTACACATCTCAGTACACATTCATGGAGACCTAGGTCAAGTACATATTTGAAAGATTTTAATTTCTTAAGCATTGTTAAATACACAAACATATGAAATAAGTTTGTTCTGAGAGATCATGAGTATTGATTGTTTTCAAAATGTTTAGCAGTCTCCAGGAGATTTACTGGTGTCTAAGGACTTAACATTCTCTCAAATAGTTTTAATGTAAGCTACCAGACACTTACTGTAAGATCACATGCAGTGATTCCTGCTGCTTGACAAAATGCTACCTGTTTACATACCTACTGCTGTTCCTGCCTGGCCCCTCAAAATCCCCCATAATTCGGCAGCTTGACTGCTGTGAAATTTGTTCCTTTCTAAGTAAAACTTGCAGTTCCAAAGTTTAGGTGAATAATATTTTATTAAGAGAGCAAAATAGACTTCTTTTTACGGTATATAACTTTTCGGGTAAAAGTAAGGCAGGTCAGTTACCATGCAGTATTGCTTAGGCACCAGCTGTATACCCCTTACCAAGAACACAATGTTCCAATGAGGTGGCAGGTAACCGAATGGTCATTATTATCTTTGTATGCATGTCTGCCCTATTTTGTACTTCCACATCCCTGGCAAGTCTATCCCAAATCAACATTCACGTATATTGAGGCCGATTAACCATGTGATCACTGTCACATGTGTGTCTGTGTATGTGTCTGCCTGCCATTTGGTTCTGGTAGGTTATCAACAACCCACCCCCCTTTGATCATTTCGCATCTCTAACAAGTCTATCCTGGTTCAAGTCAACATCCAGCTGAGGCAGATTAAATCACCCAGAGTTCCTTACACTGATTTTCCTTATCGTTTGATTCTATACCCATCCCTCTGTTGATTTCTCTGCTTGGCTTTCCTATGGCAATGTCAGGTCTGAAGACTTGGTCCAGTTACCCTCTGAATTTTAAAATGTCTATCTTTTATTTCCTGTGCATCTCTGCCCCTATTCACTTTGATTTGTATAGTTATATATATATTTACAGTGTTATATAGTGTCTTGTATTTATGTTGTACTCTTACATTTTAAAATATTTGTTTCCCTGGCTACCATGAAAGGAGTTATTATTATTACTATTATTATTTCAAATGTGAGCATCAGTATACCATGCCTTTAGACTTTCACTCCCCCCACCTCTCCACAATCCCTCTTCCCACACCCCTGCCTTCACTAACACATTTTTAATTCTCATCTCTGCAGACAATGTTAGGCTTTGGGTATACCTGGTAGTTATTAACTTTGTTTTATTAATTTCAGTACATCAAGCCATTTGCTGTGCTTCTGTTTGGTATATTCCCATTTAATTCTGTATTACCATAGAATTTAATCAATTTCTGCTTTGTGTTGTTTTATTCCTTTGTGTTTTGTAAGGCTGTGTATGTCTGCGGGGAGTTTCAGAGGTAGTCATTTGTGCAGTGGTGGTTGCTGTATGTGTGAATTGTAATGTAATTATGATATGCTGAACTTGCACTTCGCAAATTGTAGTTTGTATCTCAATGGCATTTGTGCTCTGTTCATCTCTGCTTTTGCTCTTTGAAAATCCCGCAGGATAAGTGCATCTCCTAAACTAAATACATCATAGCAAAAGGCATCATCTTTTATCCTTGTGTATTTGCATTAAGGAGGTAGGCCGGAAACAAAGCTAAGCTTATTTGGACAATTTCATATGTACTTAGAGGATAACTCCATAATGTATTAATCAGGCTTTTTGAGCTATATCAGATCACCAGAGCTCTCGCTCTCATATTTAAAATTTTAATTCAAATGAGCTTTACTGGAATGACATATATAAATACGTATTACCAAAACAATAACATAGAATAAACATATAAACAGAATACAACATTGTGAATGTGTGTGCATGTGTATGTGGTATTACTGTATGTTAACTTATCTAATGTCATGTCATGTGTAAATTTGGTTAGTTTGGAAGTTTTGGGTCCCATAGACATTACCAGATGCTGGATGTGTTCTCTGATGATGATCTGACAGGCCTATACTGCAGCCATCTTCAGTTCCTGTTTGTTCTGGGGGTTTTGCCTTCAGTCTGGTCTTCAGCATGTTCTGTTTGATTCAGGATGGGTGATTGACTTCAAGAGCAGACAGTCAAGCCAGAGCATTCCACTTTTGACTCTGAAAAACACTTTGGGTGTTCTAGCAGTGTGTGGAGTCGTTGTCCTGCTGCAAGGTGAAGTACTATCTATTAATTAATTTTGCAGAATTTGGTTGGATCTGAGCACATAAGATGTTTCTGTACACTTCAGAATTCGTCCTGCTGCCATGAGCAGGCACATCATCATCATGAAGACAAGTGAGCCAGTCATAGCCATACATATCCAAGCCATAACACTACCTCTACCATATTTCACAGGTAATGGGGAAGTGCTTTGGATCATAAGCAGGTCCTTTCATTCTGCACGCATTTATTGTTTCATTATTTTGGTACAAGTTAATACTCATCTCCCCTGTCCATAAGACATTGTTCCAGCACTCTACAGTTTTTAATATACTTTTTGAGCAAACTTTAACCTGCCCATTCTGTTCTTGTGGCTTACCAGTGGTTTGCATCTGTGGTGAACCCTCTGAGGTTATGCTGGTGTAGTCTTCTCTTTATGGTAGTCTTTGACACATCTATGCCTACATCCTGGAGTGTTCTTGATCGGTTCAACAGTTGAAAAGGGGTTTTTCTTGGCAATTGAAAGTATTCTTCGGTCATCCCCTACAGTGGTCTTCTGTGATCTATCCGGTTATATGTTGTTGCTTGGCTCACGGGTGTATTCTTCCTTCCCAAAAATGTGTCAAACAGTTGATTTTAACACATCCAATGTTATGGCTATGTCTCGGATTGATTTTTTAGCCTCATGATGACCCGCTTTACTGGCATTGACATTTATTTGTTCCTCAGAATGAGAGGCAGCACTGTTTTATGTGGTTACCCTGCATGTCTTTTGTGAAATGTGCTTTATAAGTTTTCTGTTATTACATTATTCATATATTTAATTGTAGCAATATGAAATGATCTGTCTGATTTTGATAAGATAAGATAAAATCCACAGCTATCAGTAAATTTTACTCCACATGATGCAAGGCTATTTTGCCCTTTGACACTACTGAAATGGATTGTACAGAGTAGCAGAACTCAATTTATTTCAAAACCGGTATGTTTTCTACACCTCTCCAGTATTTTATTTTCACTTTGAAAAGTTGACCTTTTAAAGACTTTTGTGCATCCTTGCAACTTCCACAGCAGTTGATCAATGACTAGTCTATGATTTATGCACTCCAAAAAAAAATGTTCAAATTGTAACATTTAGCTGGATACAATAATGTATGCAATTCTGTCAAAACTTTGTGATCAACTTTTAAACTGACCCCAGTAATGTGTCTTACTGGAGACTGCAGCCAAAATGAAAAAGTCGCATCCACAACCAGTTCCCAGCTACCTTTTTTACAATTGCATTAGGCTTTCAGCAGCCTGTACACCTTATTGTATTACAAAACTTATACGCCTGGATATTTACAGTAGCAATTCAGATTCAAGTACATTTCCCAAGGTAGTGGTACAAAGGCAGTGTCCCCCTCTGGGAATCAAGCCTGCCACCTCTCAGCCTATTTCCCTAACCATTATATTACACCACTAGCCACAATGCTATTCCAGCATTCTATGACAAGAAGATCACACATGAATCTTATTGCGCATTTAAACAGAATTGTCAATTATCACAGACAAACTCTAAAATGCTGTCGCCACACATTTACACAGAAATTATTGCTGTTTGGAAGCCTCAAAATGAGATGTTCTATTATTGGGACTCTCTTGACAGAGTGCAAAATGGGATAGCGAAAGCAGGGCCAGCTGCCCACGTGTGTATATATAGAACGCACCTTAGGATAAACACATCTAGCTGTGTATTTATTAGTTAGTGAAATGCACCTCAGGCTTGCTGAATACATGAGAAAACACACCTTAGGGTAACTATGCATATCCTAATAGGGAAAAGTCACTCAGCCTAGCTGCATTTGTGAGAAAACACACAGTATTGTGACTATGCATGTGCTAATATGCAAAACACACCTCAGCCTTGCAGCAAACATACTTATGGGGCTTATCCAGGCTGGCTGTGCATATATTCATAGGGAAAACAGACATTATCGCAAATGGCTACTTCCAACCCTGAATTAATCAAGTTGAGTTTTGCTCCTCTCCACATTTGAAATGCATTTCCCTCGATTCCCACACACAGATAATGATGGCACACCGAGATTGATTGGCTTTCCAACAAATACCTCAAAACAAATGTGTCTGCTAAACCCCTCCGACAAAGAGAAATATGTAATGCATTAGACTCTCTATGGTCACAGACATTGCCTGTATCTTCATTTTTCTCTTTTTTTTGCCTGTGACATCGGTATAGATTTTCCTTTGTGTTGGAGATAGATGGGGATCACAGAGTCAGAGATGTTCCTCGCGGTTGAATCGTTTGTTCTGTTTGCCCAAGTTAAAGAAAAGCACGGATGAGATCTTGCGAGCTTCGCAGTAATGGATGATTTTTGAAAGGGCGGGGGGGGGGGGGTGTGCGGGGAGAGAGGCTTTGTGTCTTACGTTGCGAGCAGGTACCATGGCGCTCTCCTGTCTGCCTCCGATCGGTTGGCTCCTTCACCATTCATTTCCAGTAATCCCCCGTTAACGAATACAGACTGGGGCCAAATTGATTTCATTCAGGGATGTCGGCAGCTGTTCTTCGGGAAGAGCGGATCCCCCGGGACAGAGGCGCCGGGATGGCAGGCAGTCCCAAACTGAGACGAGCTCCACTTCGCCCAAAGGAAATAAAGGAGTAACCCGCAAAACAGGAGAAACACAATATCTGTCTCTCCGCTGAAGGACTATACATCTATCTTGGCACTTAGAGTAGCCATGCCAGTCAAAGCTATTGCGCTTCCGAGTTGAGATAGGGAGATACTCTGCAAGGCCCAGATCCCAGACAGATGATTCTAAATACCACAGTCTTTTTTTGTACTGTTGCTGTTGCCATGTGTTAGCACCAACACTTGTTTGTCAGTATTTGTTATGTTTGTTACAGTGTGTTAATTGGACCGATTAACTGGAGTGAACTGGTTCGGCCTGGAGTCTTTCTATAAAAAAGATATAACTGTGGTCCACGTGCCATCAATTTATTTGTGCCATATGCTATTTCAGCCTAAATTTACAATGATATATTTTGACAGACATGCAGATCAAACTGCCTTAATTTTTAAAGAATGTCAGAATTTCTTATATCAAATAATTCCAAATGATAACGATAATATTTTATGTTGCACTTGGCTACTACCTGCCAGGAGAGGTTCACATGGGAAAATTTTGTATGAGGGCACATGGTAGTTGAGTGATTTTTTTATTGCGCGTCTGCAGCACTGAGGGATACATTGTTCAGTTTATTACGCTCGTGAAATTAATATTCCATCACTGAGTGGGTCAATGTTTGATTTAGTATGGCTTTTTGTTTTTGTCATCTGTTGGAATTGTCTAGTGGTTGTAAATGTACAGAGAGGTGTAAAAAGTACAGCACATGAGTCATTCAGTCATGATGTATGATGCAGAGCAGTGCATTTCTTAGATGCTGAATAGACCACATGTTATTATTCATTCATTTTTAACATGTTCAAATTGAAGGATGCAAAATGCTAAGGGCGTGTCCTCAGTTTGCAGCTGTCGATGCACGCACCCAAAATGGCAGAAGCATTGCGGAATTTCTTACTCGTACTTATCGTTTATAAATCCGTGTTTCTAGGGAAATACTACAGGCCAAATGATTTGATGTGTTTAATGCTGTGCATTATGGGGAATATGATGTGCGCTGCACTTCTGAGCTGATGACTTGGCATTGCTTTGTGTGTATGCAGACAGACAGACATAGCCCCCTCCCCTGTTCTGCACTCCTGTCACACAGCGTGTGGATCAGCCAGAGCTGGTTGCAGCACGCATTGGCGTTCCACACTGCTTGACACCCCGGTAAAAATAGATATGTAAAGCTCCAGACGTCCTTTTCGCATTTCCCACACAACTGTCTGGCTCTCTGTAAAGAGACCCGTATGCTTTTCAAGGTCTAGATCTGGAAATTGCAAGAACAAAAAAATGGTGCTTCATTTTTGTTGTTGCAATGCAGCAAGAGGAGCAGCAAGAGGAGAAATGTTTGTTTCTCACAGAAAGGAAGCAAAACTGGATTCAAGATGGTATACAGCACTGCTGTTAACCTACCGGATAGACTGCAATAAAGACATCTTGCGTAACTTTTCAAAAAAAAAAATATTGCAAAGTGGATAAAAATTGAAGGTGCTTTCATTTCATGACAAATATATGGCAACTGCTGTGAAGTGAGATCACATAGGATCTTGCATTTACAACATGGTTGCCTCTTAAAAATAGCGTACTTAACACCTACAGTTTTGAAAATATTTCCAATTTCCAATGGCCAAAAAAGTTTGGGAACCACTGGTTTAGTATGTTATAAGAGAAGGTACTAAACTTCAAGGTAAAACTGCAATTATTAGATATGACATTTATATTTGGATAAACTAAATGTCATGTCAGTGAATAATCAGTTTCTTGCAAGACTAGACTGCTGTCTGGAATATGCAACTACATGGACGTCAGAAACATCTTGTAATATATTGGCATGACAAATTTGACAATGTGATTTGGCTGGTTTATGGTATTATGGTTCTGACGTGTAATCTGTTATTAAATGCAAGTAGATAATAACATTTCAAAGAAACGTCAAGGATTGCATTTAGCATTATGCTGTTTTTCCTTCTTCACAGGGTAACATGCCCATGTATAGTTTGTTGTTTTTTAAGGGTAAAAAACATCCTTACTTTCAACTGTGGCACTGAACAAAAAGTTGAAATAAGACGTTACTTTATGCTGCTTGTGACTTCACAGATTTTATATCAAATAAATTTTCAAACACTCAAAGCTGGAGAGTGTTCTTCGGGGAGAAAAGCCTATGCTTATCTGTATTAAGGGTGGGACTGTTTACTCCAGATACTATACATACTTGCTCAGAAATAAATAAATGAAGAAAACTATTTTTATTGATTTGGCTCTGTCCTCCACAATTTTAGATTTGTAATCAAACAATTCACATGTGGTGGCTGTGCACATTCTCAGCTTTATTTAGGGCCATACATTTTGGTTTCACCATGTAGACATTACACCACGCTTAAATAAAAATTGAAGAATTGAGTTTCACCAAGTATGACTGTTATGAGAAAAAACTGATGATAAAACACAATCCACCATTTTGTTATTTTCTTGGCCTAAAATGAAACACTGTTTTTTCATTTAATGCTGTGATGACTGTTCTTTTAAAAAACACTTGAATCTAGTGTTTGAGCTGTCTATGTGATTAATAAACACATGCCCTTTTAACGCAGTTGCCTTAATGAAGACTAACAGGGTGAACACAGTCTAGGCTACTCTCTTTTGGAAAAATGTGCCTTACATTAACACGCTGATGTTTATTCTTGGCTATTCAAGAGGTAGGCTTCCAGTCATGAAAGTAGTTTGCAAAAATGTCACATTGATGTCAGAATAATGATATGATAGCTTATAAATCATCAATAGCCTAACTCTTGCAAAACCTTTATTTGTAAGCCAAGGGAAGCTGCATATGCAAGTGTAACTTACAAGATCGCACATCGTGTAGTAGACTGTGTGAAGCAAAGTCGGACAAAATGCTCTGAAACTTAATCAAGTCTGCTGCTGTAAAACAGGCTCTAGCCACCCAAGAAATAGTACTCAACTAATCACAAGAGCAAATCAGCTTGTTATTGTGCTAAGGAAATCATAAAATGGTGCTCTTCTAAAAAACTGTACCATGATACACTACATGGCCAATAATATGTGGACACCTGACATCCAACATCTCATCCAAAATTATTGACGTTCATATGGAGTTGGTCCACCTCTTCTGGGAAGGCTTTATACTAGATGTTGGAGCATTGCTATAGGGATTTGCTTCCATTCAGCCAGAAGAGCATTGGTGAGGTCAGGCACTGATTGGGCGATTAAGCCTGGCTCACAGCTGGCTTTCCAATTGAACCCAAAGGTTTGGACGGGGTTGATGTCTGTGCAGGTAAGTCAAGTCCTTCCACACCAATCTCAACATTTCTATATGGACCTCACAGTGTGGGAATTGTCATGCTGAAACATAAAAGGGCCTTCCCACATGTGGTACACCCTTAAAAGAGACAAATATTTACTGCTTATTAGATCTTTAGATACTGTATGTTCCCTTGAGCACAATCAAGCTTAACAAACAAAATGTGATTAAACTGAAGAACAAATTTGGTGAGGCCTTGTTTATTTCAGTTCTTTATTCCTTTTTTAATTTCAGCACTCACTTGAACACCTTAACTTCCTTATTTTCTTCTCCTGGGTCATGGGACGCACACATTTTGCAGTATTGCATTTCAGTGCAATGCAGGCATTTCAATAGCTTTATCAACAAAATCGACATTGCCCAAGAAACGGGACATGACAGGTGTTTTTCATTTTGATTCACTTGATAAACAGGTCATTCAAAAATAGGCACCTACTGTATTAGAATAAGCCCTGGGCTACCAGTAAGATGGTGGCAAAGCATTACTACAGTTTGCATACGGCCCTTCACAGACCACCAAATCTGATGAATAGTTGACGTATTCGTGTTCTACGCCAGTAGCCCTCTTGTGGGCACGATGCTTTGCTTGTTTTTCCTTCTTTCGCCATTTTTATGCCTGCTGATTTTTTTTATTAGCTTGGAGTTTCTTTTTATTGATGCATATTTTTTCCATCGCATTTGTTTTGTTGTTGCTCCAAGCTGTGTACGTTCTGGCCCGTAAACTTGGCTTGTTTTTGTTTTTTGTTTTTTTTTGTTTTTTGGTCTGTTAGTCAGTAAATTAACGTTCTTGTTTTCCTATCAGGAAAATTCTTTATCCTTGATTTTTCATTGTCTGCTTTTCCTGACATTGTGAACAAAACTCTCATGACCTTAAGCCTCATTTAAATCAGACAGTTCAATATTAATCAGTCTCATGAGTACATTGAGTTCTCCAATTTGTTCCTGGCATAAGCCTGGGCTGTGTTTGTTTGTATCCAAAGCTGAGCTGTATTTCATGATCTGAAAATGGTAAACCAGCAAGTGGCAGGAGCTTAGGTGTAGAATATTGTCAGTTATTAAACTCTCACTCTGTTTCATGTGAATTTAGAATATGGAAATAAATAACTAAAATAAATAAATAATCCCATTGATTGAAAGCTTACATCTTTCTAGCAGATGATGGCTTACTAACATACAGTATAGTGTTGTATGTTGATTCAAATTGTATTGATTGCAGCACAGATTAGTGGATTCTTCTTGACTGAAATGTGACCTCAAACAATCTAATAGCTGCTTCTTAAAAAGGATTTATTTTTATGTCGTATAGTGGTTGCTTAAGTTTGTGCCATGTTAATAAATCCCATTGATGCTTTTGATCTTACCATCATTTTCTTTTAAACTTACTTCTTAATGGGAGTGATATGTTTCAGTCCTTCAGACACCATAGACACTGCAGCAGATTTCTGCTGTCTTCTCAGCACCTGTAATGGTTTCAGTGCAGCGCTGCTCCAGAAGGTTTATGAGTCAATAAAACACTGCCAAAGTACAACTCTGCTCACAGATACAAAAAGTGATTGATGCCTTCATGGCTATTTACTTAAAATATGCACATAAAGTTTTGGGCTTATATATATACCCATCAGAACTCATAATATTCAGAACTTGGGATATTCACTTTAAGACAAATTACAGCCTTATGTTTCTCAAATTAGAACTTGGCTCCTGCAAGCATACAGTTCATTTACAGTAGATTATCTTTGATGAAAGTTTGGGCCGCCAAATGTCCAACAAATAGAACATCAAGACAATCAACAATTTCATCAACAACCAAGCTTTTTTTGCTTACTCTTTTCAATATTTCTAGCTTGCATCACTACCCACATAGTAAATGTTAAATGTAAATGAACTGCAAATTGAATGGTAGGCTAATTCAATGGTGTGTAATTACAGATGTCCTTGTGTTCCTGAAGGTGCTGCACTTTCTGTTTTAATACATTTTTATTTAGTGAATGAAGCTTCTTATTTTTTTTTGGCCATTCAGTAAAATGTACTTGCCAAGAAAGGACAGAGTAATCCCATTCCAGACCTAACTGTTCAGTTTTTTACTGTAGCAATAACCATAAAATTTTGTGGAAAGAGCAGACGATCTTCCATTATTTTGTCATCATGATGCAGTGATATCTGGTTGTGTAGGGTTAGCATAAAGGGCTTGCACCTCACTGGCGATAGATATTCATTATCTGCTGTTCTGCTGAGGGGCAAGTGATGTATGGGGTTTCTGGGAAACCTCTAGTGCTTTGTATTGGAGGTGATGAATCCAGTGATGAGATGAGGCCGGGGTCTTTGGATTTCATTCATTCAGGGGTGTCAAATTGCCTGTATCGATTATGGAGGGTGGTGAGGGAAGGGCATTATGGGAAATAGTGTGCCAGCCCTTTAGATTTTCACTGGATTTAAATCTCCAGATTTGAAGCATAATGCATCAGAGAACAGACGTGCCAACTGCTCTGGAGATGTGACATGCTAAACGGCCCTACTGCAGGAACACTGAACCTCAGACGGCCAAGAAGAGTGAATCTTTACATTGGAATTTTATTTCATTTTATTTATTTAATTACGGCACGTTATTTAATTAAATAACATATTGGTATTTCCTGCCAATTTGCATAGTATAGTGGTAACAACCTCTGCAGCACCATGCGCAATATTATTATTATTATTATTATTATTATTATTATTGTTGTTTTTGTTGTTGTTGAACAGAATACCATTTTTTTATTTTCATAAGAATATCAGGATTGGCTATCCTAGAGGACATTCAGCTTTAGAAAAATCTGCTTTAGAAAATCTACAGAAACAGAAGAAGCCTGTAAGTTGTCTGAAGTCCGCTGTGGTTTTCTTGCAGTGTAGTTCAGCTCCGTTGTCTGTGTATGGTTCTGGCTTGTCCAGCTGTCAGCATTTTGACTAATGTAGGTATACTTCTGAAGATGTTTTAAGCACATTTGTTTTGGCAAGGGTGATGTAGTGTATTGCCTTGCGTCGTTGGCATCACGTGATAAACTGTGCAAATTGTTTGACTTGAGTTGCCTGCTTTTAATTTGAAATGTTGCCACAGGACTTTTTTCTAGGCTGCTATTTCCATGTTTAATTTGCAGGGCTTTCAGTGACAAACGCACTTGAACGGTGGCAATTGGGAAGGGAAGCATCACTGGTGTCAGTTCTGCTCATAAATCATAACAGCAAACACAACATGTTGTATGGTATTTGTATTCAGTAGTCTGAGAATTCCACAATATGTATTCTGCATCTGTATACTTTGTATTATTTAAGTAGCATATATATATATATATATATATATATATATATGCTACTTAAATTTTAAATTTAATTCTAATTGTAATTGTAATTTAATGAAATTCGGTACAAGAGCAAAAGAACAAAATTGAATGGCTGTATTTGGCTGAATCCCAAACAAAATTCTGGATTCAGTGCACCTTTCATTTCTACCGAGTGAAATGAAAAAAAAAACTGAAAATGAAAATAATTCTGCTAATGCAACTGACAATGCAACGTGTATATTTTTGGCAATGCATAGCTGGGTGCGGTGCTTTGTGTTTAAGATGTCAAACTTCTTCCACTTGATTTACCACCTGAATAATGGAAAAAGTAGTCAAAAGAACGTATTTGTAACATTAGCATTCCACGCCTGCAGATCCCTGTGAATTTTCATTGTTACAAAGACATTGCTGAAAATGTACGTTTCTTATAAAGTTTCAGTCAGTTGAAGGAACTTTACAGGTGTCAAAACAAGTGTCAAAATGGTATAACAAGTCATTATTTGCATTGGCCTGGTTACTAATTGGATAACTTTTAAAATCACTCTTTAAAGTCAAAGTGCAAAAGGTATTACGAATTCAGTGTGGCCCTAAAAGCATCTATCCCACAGAATTTGGGCAGGCGCCTCTGGCCCTGGGTGCAGCTGACTGGCCGTGGATGTGGATGGCAGGGTCAGTCTCTCTCTCTGGCCTCTCTTCTGGACCTGCCACAGATCTGACATGGCCTTGAGAAGGAGAGACATGCCATCAGCATACTAAGCAAGGTCCCCAAGGGGAGCGTATTGACTCTGTGTCCTGCTGCCTGCAGTCAAACAAACAGCCCTCTACTGGGCACATGTGCTGTCATCTGCCATTGGCCTACTGTTTCAGTGGACAACAGGCATAAAGAAAGAAATAACAAGTGACTTCAGTGGACTTCAGTAAGCTGACAGCCCAAAGTCAAGTATATCATTTATTTTTAGAAACTATTATTATTATTATTATTGTTATTATTATTGCATGTGCTTCCTCTCAAATGCATGTAGCCAGCTACTTTGAGATAAACTGGCTGGATGATGAGAAATATATTACAAAAATGCTGAGACAATTTTAGCAAGTAACATGCAGTCTAGTGCGTACGGAGGTTTTCTAAACACTGCATGTGTCAGGTATATATCACTGATTAAAATTTCTTATAAAACATGGTTGTGAACTTGATTTAATACCAATATATGATTTTATCAAAACTGCTGAAATTGCTTTATATCCACAGAAAGAAAGATACGTGCAGACAAGTACATATGGTTCTGAAATTGTCTCTTTGTGCAAGGTTAGACCGATATTGAATGAATAACATTTATTTTGAGTCCATTGATTTCTTACGGGCGAACTCCAGTCGTACAGAGAGAATGCGCTCTGTGGGTGAGGTTTCAGTGTTATTACTTGCTTTGTTTTTTTAGACAATACAATCGATACTCAATGGCATGACTTGTCGAGCTTCCGCGTGGGTTGTCTGAATCAAGGGTGTATCTTACAGATGTATTACGGATATGATTGTTCATTGTTTGCACAGCCCGGCTTCCTTCAGTACAGAGTGATCTAATCCATTTTTTAATCATTCTCGTCCTTTGCTTTTGGCCTCGTCTGGCACCCGATTCTCCCCGCTGTTCTGAAGTGCTGTGCTCCAGCCAATCGGCTCCACAAGCCCTTTGGTCTAGTCAATCAGCAAAGCAGGATTTTTCAGCCTTGATCTTGGGTACCCACTTTTTTTCTTTTTCTTTTTTTTGTTCCAGCTGCTTTTTAATTAATTTGGTTTGATTGGGTTGTTAACTCAGCAGTGTCAGTGGAGTTGCCATTTCCTGACTGTTAATAAGCCATTAAGACCTGCTTGATAGGAACGTGCTTTAAGTGGCGTGCTAATAAAACCTATGCAAGTTAACATGTTTACTCAACATTCAATGCATTTTTGCTAATATGATATCCTAAACTCGATTCAGACAGCTGTCTCCATTAAGCTTAATTGGTTGTTCAATTAATTGCCCCAGTTGCTTAAACCATTTAAACTACTTACTTGTTTTAACCAATTAAGCATAATGCTAATCTGTATTCTCACACTTGAGTATATCAACTGTCAATTGTTAATGAATGGTGATGAAAAGCCTTTCTTTTTTATTTATTTAATTTTTTAATTTTTGTTTTTATAATACTGTTGCCCAATTTACATGTACATTACATTACATTACAGGCATTTAGCAGACGCTGTTATCCAGAGCGACTTACACAACTTTTTTTACATAGCATTTTACATTGTATCCATTAAACAGCTGTATATATACTGAAGCAATGCAGGTTAAGTACCTTGCTCAAGGTACAACGCAGGTCCTACCCGGAATCGAACTGCGACCTTTCGTTTACAAGCCCAGTTCCTTACCCATTGTGCTACACTCCGTCCAGCCATGTCTAGCCATGTTTTTTTTTTTCTTCAACACAGTGCATAACTAAAGTCAAATCCAGTCTAATGTTCAGGTCATAGCTCAATCGTATCTCATTAATTATGGGCCCAGTTGGGAAAGCAGAGAAAGCAGAGACAGGCCAGAAAGCATAGTGTGAACCCAGGTCTATGACACAGAGATGGCTTCACAGGAGAATCCCTCTGCTGACGACACAAATGAAACAGTAATGTCCAAGGAGCCATCATCAGCCTAATAGGCACCCAACAGAAGACGGTGATGTAACACATGAGTGAGCCAGCATTAATATTTCCTTCATTTGACATGGAGTGTCAGTTTAAAGGGAACATGGAGACATGGACAAATGAATACTCAAGGCACTTTGCTGCTTTTCGAGTCAGGGAACACCCGGGCTGTATTAAAGATACAAAGTGTTTGGCTACAGTCAGCCTTGCATGTTACTCTGTAATGTTTTTTAAGAAAATCTTTGAGGTACTGTATGTTTTCTCACATTTGGTGGCATGCTGGGAATGCAATGATGTTGTCAGGGGTGTACCCAGAAGCACTGCTTAATTAAGAGTCGGTGTCACATCGTGTGCAGTGGCCCTGTCCGCAGCCATAGTAACAGCACCTCTACAACCCAATGTTCAAAATACCACCGCTTCTGTTCACCACAGTTGGAACTCAGGTTCATGTGGGAGAGTTCTCTCTCCCATCGGGTTATTAGCCTGCTGCAGGGTAGATCCCTCCTTGTGTAATCACCTTGTAAATCATATAAGCATCAATGGAAATGTTTTATTACGATCTGTTTAATCAATATTGCATAGAGTCAGGGGAAGCAGAATCACTCTCACATTGTAGCTCACCCGTTTGGGGTAGGTTTGTTATGAACCTCCATCTGATTTTTTTTTTTAGCTGAGTTAAACATTGCAAATTATTTGTTAATTTTCTCCCCCCTGGCAAATGCTCTCCCATTGTCATCATGATTAATGCGGAGGTAATTTTTCTAATAGGAGTCCAGGGCATCGGGGCCTCTCCCTGAATTTAGTTTTGTCACACAGTATAATTAAACAACAGCCCCACCCCCAACTAACGTGCTAGTGGACATTGCAGTGTGGTTGCATTAGCTGGGGTATCCCCTTTTTCTGTCCCTCAACCCCCACCAACAATATCAGATCTTTTCAGTTTGAGGTGCTTCGCTCTGTTGTGTCCTGCTTTTGGACTGGAGATTAGTAGCCCTGCATTGTAATATTGTGCCTGTGTAAGGAGTCGCCATACTGTATATTACCAGTCAATGTCAGTTCTACTAAACAAACAAAATGGCTCTTGTCCACTGGGTCTTCCAAAGACACAAAGGCATTTTAAACCATCTCCCTGTATATTTTTGTCTGTATCACTGACAAATGACGTGTAAAAAACATTGCTATTTAAAAGGTGACAAAAGTGCATGCAATGTTAGCTAAGCGCTAATTGGTTTTCTGTGCTGAAGTGAATAATAGGTATGTTAACTGCCCTTTTTCATGTGTTGCTTTTCAGTACATAAAGGTATTGCATACAGCAACAGAGAATTAAAGATACTTGAAATTTTGGCTTATATCTCAGTATTGCCTATGGTCCTAGTGTGCCGAACCATATGGAGTTAGGAGGGAGTTAGCAATACGCTAGCCCCTGGAGAGAATTCCACTGATCCAGTGCTGTTCTGTTCTTGCCTCTAGGACTGGTTAAAAATGTATGAATTGTTTGCGTTCTTATCAAAAGCACAGAGCAGCCATGGAAGTTCATAAACGACTGTGCCAGGTTATAATTTGTAAATGCGTGTAGATCAATCCACTGAGAAGCTTGTGGTAGCCATGCAACGCTTATTTAAATCTCAGGGGGAGAAACCTTAACTGTCTTTTTCCCCAGAGATATAAGAATTCATGAATTTGTCTTGGCTGTGCTGTGGCACTGCTCCTGTAAAGACACAGCTATGATGCTATGATGTTTGTGTGCGCGTGTGCATGTGTGTGTGTGTCTGTATACATAGGCATGTGTTTCTGAGTGCACGTGTGTATGCACATGTGTGTGTGTGTGTGTGTTTGTGTGCATGTGTGTGCATATGTATGTGTGCGTACCTGCGCATTCTGTATGTACTGCACCTTTTCACTTGTAAATAAGAATGAACAAGGTTAAAATGATTACTTTCGGGCTTTGTAAAAATCCCATAAAGTAATGACAGCTGGTATTTATGACCAGATGTCATTTTAATCTGTGCATGCTTTAAGGTTGCTTTATTGGGGAATATAAGAACAGAACGCATATTCAATTTTGATGCTTGAATCCATTTTTTTCCCCCCCACGTGTGAATAGGTTATCGAAAGCTCGCTGAAGAGAACCCGCGGGACAGATCCCGGCTGCGACGAAGAGCCTTCGTTCATTAATCACGGCCGTTTGAGCGGTATTCAAACCGAAAGTTTTCGACGGCGACGCCTGAAAACTCTTGGCGGTACACAGTGGGCCGTTAGCAGTTTTCGGTGATATCGAACGCGCTAGGGCAGTCACGCGTGGCCGCGTTCACAAAGACGCGCGGTGAAGGTGAGGCGAAGACGCTTTCGATTGATCGTAAGCACACGCGAAGGCTGGGGAGTCTTGTTTTTGAGGAAGGCACAGGTAGAGACGCACGCCATATGGGCACGGGACGTAAATGTGTCAGTCACGGCGAAACGGATGCAAATTAGAGAGACATAATAGGGCATTCAATCAATCTGCTTCTTTGCTTTATCCTTAAATAACCATTAAAGTGCCTCAGTGACTTTCAGGAAAACTTTTAATGAGGTATTACTTTAGAGCTCATCTGCGTCATGATTATTTCAGTGGTCACTTGGAGAAAGTGAAAAATATTGTGTTTGACTATTTTTTTTGTACATGCAATATGTTCTTATGGATAATTAACTGCATTTGTTAGTTGTTGAATGCATTCCATAGACCTTTAAAGGAAATAGTGCACGCCAATGAACAGTCCAAATTTAGCATCCTCAAGTGTGCTTTTTTTGTATTCTGCTTTTGTTACTTGAATTACAAAGAGGTAGCCTTACTTGCTGCACAGTTGGGTTCTTCAAGGATTTTGTAGGTCACTGTCTAAAGAGATTGGGACTCTTATTAAATTATTCTTACTTTTGTGCTTAAAGATGTTTAAGACCCTATGAAAACAATAAGACAGACCTTTGTTTTTGTGCATATCCCAGGTGTATGATATGATGAATGCTGGAAGTTTGTAAATTTTATGAGCAATCCTGTTCATGTGATTTGCATAAGGAAACAGCCATGAACAAGTACAGATAAGAAAAAATTGATGAATGCCTAAATGTTCTTGGAAATGCTCTTACACGCAATTTAAGATCAAATGTGATCATACACGTTTTGTGAATGGGGCCCATTGTGAGTTTCATATAAACAACACATTTATCCATGGAAGTGTTCTCACAACTTTTCTGAAGTCTGCAAATGAAGAAGTGGAGCAGTATGTGCAAATGTGTTGCATTACTGTTACTAAATCTGTGTGGGTGTGCGTGTGTGTGTGTGTGTGTGTGTATGTGTGTGTGAGATATTGCTGGCACAGTTTGTTCTGCAGTGGACTGTCATTGAAAGCTTCTACAGTATTTGCTGGAAACTGCTTAGAAAGCCTGTGTTACAACTCAATTTCTCATTTACTTCTGTACACTGTCCTGTTCTCATTATTACTGTACAGTATGTCTCATGTTCTTAGGTTCTTTATTGAATGAGTTCCCTATATTGCCACTGGTTTTGTTTTTGTTTTTTGTTATGTTTTAACATTTTGAACAGATCATGTTAGTAGCTAATGGTAACCACCTACTGTCACGTGGAGGTAAAATAGCTTCCCTCATTTTATCTTTGATTCTAAAATTCACCAATGAGGCACTGATATATTTTACAATTTCAGTAAAGACCCTTCCAGATTTGGAACAATGATGGATAGAGTTTAGCCCATTCCTGTCTGCCTGGTATTAATTCCACGTTTTGTAACCCGTTGTTGAAACGGAAGCATCGGGTGTTTAATGAAGGAATGATGATGAATGAAGGAGGTGCAATGCAAACACAACCAGTCTTTTTGTACCAATGTGTTCATTGCGCTGCACAGTTTGTCACAGAAATAGTTCCTGATGTATGTCTTACAGGTTTGGAGAAACAACCACATTTAAAACACTAGTTATTATTTTTTTAGTGTCAGATGTGCGAATATGGAGGAAAGGAATAATAAACTTATCAACTTCTAGCCAGAGAAGATTGCCATTGGATGGCAGGGGTCACATTTGTATGCAGACCCGCAGACTGTGGCAGCACTCTGTAGTTAGCCTGTATTCTCCTGAATAAGCCAGAGCGTGGCATTTATGACTCTGTGGAGTACGTCAATAGGTTCTGATCAATACAGAAGGGACGTTCATTATAGCTATAGATTTTTTGTTCTTTGATCAGACAGGGATCAATCCCACCAGCATTGTTCTATTTTTTTTTCTTTCTTACAGGCAAGGGTAAATAGTTCAGTGACTTCAGCTTCATTGGGGTTTCATTGTTCCTGATGATTCAAATTATGGACAAATTGTGTGAGTGTGTGTGTGCGTGTGTATGTGCACGTGTGTGCGTGTGAGTGTGTGTGTGCGTGTGTATGTGTGCGCACGTGCGTGTCTGTGCGTGTGTACATGTATGTGTGTGCGTGTGTGTGTGTACGTGTTTGCGCTTGTACATGTTTGTGTGTTATTCCATGTCAAATATGGCTACTGACAGATCGCATTTGGTTCATGTTTTCATGTAGTTTTTTGGTGCATATGCAGTGCACATAACACCAAGCTGTTCCGTAGTGGCAAGGTCTGTCTGAGAGACCATATGAGAATTTCTAGCTTCTTTTCTGTTCACAGCATGAGCCTGTAAAACAAGCGGAATATGTATTAGCAGACTCTCTGTGTTCCCACTGAACCTGATACAGCAGGGAAGAAGCCAGGAGCCGGGAGCTCAGATTTATGTCACAATTAAAAATATAATAAGTTGAGGCTTTTTTTAAAGAAAGCCTTATATACAGGGACAATGACACAATTTCTGTTGTTTTGGCTCTGTACTCCAGCACTGTACTCCACCACTTTTGGATTTGTGTTGGACTCTCAGCTATAGTTTGAGGGTATTTACAGCTATATCGGGTGACCTGAGTAGGAATTTAATTTCATTTCATTCCGTTGTTATATTATATTATATAATATATAATTATATATATATATATATATATATATTATAGTCCCCCAATTTCAGGGGAACAAATATAATGGGACAAATTAATGTAACATGTTTAGTCCTTGGCTGCGAATCCTTTGGATTCGATGACTGTCTGAAGTCTGCAACCCATAGACATCACCAGATGCTGGGTATTGTCCCTGGTGATGCCAGGCCTGTACCGCAGCCATCTTCAGCTCCTGTTTGTTTCTTGGGCATTTTGCTTTTAGTCTTGTCTTCAGCAAGTGAAACGCATGTTCAGTTGGATATAGGGAGGGTGATTGACTTGGCCAGTTAAGAACATCTCAAGCTCTGCCAAGCTGTTCCTGCTGCCTCTTTCAGTAGCTGTGTATTTCCTGGGGTTTCAGACTTCAGTTTTCCTTTTGAGCTAGTGAATAGTGTTTAAGTCTGGTGTCTGACTGGGCCATCTCAAACAGTTAACCTTTTTCCTGATTATATATTATATATTAATTGCCTTGCAACATGATAAACTTTCGTTCAATGAGTTTGGTTACATGTCTCTGAATATTAGTGGACAATATGATTCTGTACACTTCAGCTGTCCTTCTGTTGCTTCCATCAGTGGTTACATCATCAATAAAGACCATTGAACTGGTTCCGAATACAGCCATTCAGGCTCAAGCCATCACTGCTTCCACCAGGCTAGACAGATGACGTAGTATGCTGAGAGTCTAAAACAGTCCTTCTTTCTCTACACTATCACATTTGTGTCACTCTGGTAAAGGTTTGTGTGTGTATGTGTGTGCGTGTGTGTGTGTGTGTGTGTGCATTTGTCCTTGTGTATACACAGTTTTCTTATGGGAAATTACATCAATTACATCAAAATTCTTATATTACCAAACTTTATGTTTAAATATAAACATATTTTATTTTCTCCCCTCTTTCCAAAACTTTGGGTGATAAATTTGGACACAGCACTGTTCTCAATAGCGGCAACTTTTACAAATTTAATAGAATTACCTTACCTTCAGAAGGCGGCTGTAAATAATTGAGTCTCTTGGTCTGAAAATGTTGGAATGAGTTTCACCATTCAGAGAAATCAATCTTTCTCTTTCATGAACACTTTTCAATTATGCATGTTAAGATTCTGCGCTGAAATTTCAGCTCAGACTAATGCTTTGTTCCCAATTCTTTTGCTGAGCAAACCAGAGCCATTAGTGTACAGTGAACTTGAGTTCAGAAATCGTGGTAACTGTTCATGGACCCTGGGAGCCCTCATGTTCAATAAAGATTCCAATAAAGGAAGAGCACAAGCTTTACCAGATGTGTGTACAACATTTAAACAAAAAAAACAATTATATAATAGATATATCTATTATCACTGAATAGAATATGACTTGTGTAACTAACTTTCTTTATAGAGTATGCATTTGCAGATTCTGGAACTGGGGAATTTTGTTTAGTTGGCAATGTCATTACGCTCAACTGGAGCAAAACATAACTGGAAATCTGAATGAAAGAGATGTAGCCCTAGGGTGGATAAACAGTGAAAAATGCATTATTCCTCTGATGGTTCGCAGGATGGGTGTACCTAAATACCAGATTTTAAAATGCACAGATAATGTTTTGGTGTACAGCTATTTCCCTGCTATTCAGAAGATTTTCTTTTTCATTCATTGCTAATCATGGAAAACCTATATTGCTTCAGAAAATTTCCCAAATTTAGGCAGCACTAAATGGAAACCAGTTACACTTCCAAACGATAAAAATCTAAAAATACATGTCTGGCTCTTCAACTGCATGGTGGGTACATTTAAAGGTAGGTGATTTCAAAAGAGTGGTATTTCTGCACACGCTGACATATGTATTTATTAGCAGTGTTAGAAACGGTTTAAGCCAGCCACTGCAGTGTGCACACAGCGGGTGAGAGGAGTGAACATCTTTGGTGTGGTGAAGCAGAATTGAAATTAACAACATTTTTTCACTTTCAACGCATTACAAATAAAAAAATGTTCTGCATTAGTTTCAGCAAGTATGTATATTTGTACAAACTGGAAATAATTTCAGCATCATATCAAAAGACTATTATACATGTACTATTATACAGAATGATAGCAGAAATTGTGTGCACCCAACCAATGCATCATTATACATTTTAATTTGCATAATCATCTAAAAAGATGTTGTTCTGGCATAGGGATATTTGGGGGGAGGGGGGGGGACTGACCAAGCACTGATATGTTTTCAATATAATAATATTTTTTGTTTTATTATTTTTTAAAAATCTTTCTAAATTTATTTTTTACTTATTATTGTACAATAATGTTATCATTATTATATGTTCTGTGTTTATTTATTATATGTCTTGTTCATTAGTTGTAATGTATATAGTACTTGCAGCTGTTGAAACATCCTGCATGTTATGCTTTGGAAATACTCTATATTTCTATTACGTTTTATGCTTTACCTTTATATTTCCTGCCAGGTGAATTTAATTGAGAGTGTGAGGGATAAGGAGAGGGAGAAGGGAAGACTGACAGATACAGAGAACTAAACTGCCCTGAGCAGATTAGAAAGAGAAAATTTCAGAAACACTCTGGTTTAAGACCATGAGGCACAATGCTAGCTCAACATTTGATAAATTTTTTTTTTTTTTTTTTTTTTTTTTGCTCGGTATAACCATTAGTGAAAATGCACAGTATGGTACAGTGTACGTCAGGGAGAAAATTAAGAGGATTTAGAAGCCTGCTGATGGCATCTTCACTGAATTCTGAATCCATTTTGCATGTGTAGAGGAATTGGATATTCTAGCGATGCCAGGAAATGGTTCAACAGGGCAATGCATTTGCATGTGTCGTGAATTATTAAAACAGACCTGACTACAGTCCTGACAACAGAATCCTCATTTAATGAACAGTGATTGATTTTTAAATTTATGGAGAGAAGTGGATAGAACCTGAAATTGATTTGCTTTGTAAATATATATATATATATATATATATATATATATATATATATATATATATGCGTTTATTTCTTCATGAATAATGTACAGCAGGTAATGATGTTGCAGATGGGAAAAGGGAAAATAGAAAAAAAACAATGACACAGGATGGAATTATTTTAGGATTGTTCTTTACATGAGTTTACAGTGTAATGTTGGTTCATATTTTTCTGTATTCTGTTCAATGCTTCGCTATTGCCATGGAAATGGGGATTTGGTGTCAACTGCTCTTCAGTGCCCTAAATAAATAATAAAGGGAGTGCAGTGTGGATAATTCTCCATGTTGAGTTGTTTCCCGCAAACGCGGAGAGGTACAACAGAGTTTATGCAAGCTGTTTTACTGTTTATTAAGATTAGTTTAGTTTAGTGCTTCAGACCAATGAGCTTTTCAAGGCATCCAACTGACGAGAAGAACCTACTGTAAGGCAACTAGCTCCCCTGAAATAAGCAGGAGCTGAAGATGCCTGCAGTATAGGCACTTGGTAGTGTGTATGTCCCAACATTGTGGTGACCTTTAATGGGGGATCTAACGTATGCAAAGTGCTGAAATTTCTGCATGGTGAAACCAGTGAAAAAAATCATAGCCCAAAAACTGAGAATGTACACTTTAAGCACAAGTGAATTGTTTGATTACAAATTAATAAAATGTAGAGTACAGCCAAAATAAGAAAAAATATGCATTTGTCCCAAACATTATTGAGATCACTGTGTGTGTATACATATAATATACTGCATATTTATGTACACACACGTAACTATAGATGAATGTATCTTGTTACAGGTTTCAGTTCGTGTAACTCTAAAATAGAAAGTACTGAAGCAGAGGTGTTTTTTCTTCCTTGTGAGGAGTGACACCTCTTCCTGTCTCTTCTTCGCCCACAGTGGGACACCATCACGGAGATGGATGAGCACAACCGTCCCATCCACACCTTCCAGGTGTGCCACGTGATGGAGGCCAACCAGAACAACTGGCTGCGCTCCAACTGGATCCCGCGCGAGGCGGCGCAGAAGGTGTACGTGGAGCTCAAGTTCACCCTGCGCGACTGCAACAGCATCCCCTGGGTGTCGGGCACCTGCAAGGAGACCTTCAACCTGTACTACCTGGAGGCGGACGAGGCGCACGGCCTGAGGTTCAGGGCGGGCCAGTACACCAAGATCGACACCATCGCGGCCGACGAGAGCTTCACGCAGACGGACCTGGGCGACCGCATCCTCAAACTGAACACGGAGGTGCGGGAGGTGGGGCCCATCGCCCGGAAGGGCTTCTACCTGGCCTTCCAGGACATCGGGGCCTGCATCGCCCTGGTGTCCGTTCGCGTCTACTACAAGAAGTGCCCCTCCACCTTCCGGAACCTGGCCGCCTTCCCGGACACCGTCCCCCGGGTGGACTCGTCCTCGCTGGTGGAGGTGCGGGGGGCGTGCGTGAGGAACGCGGAGGAGCGCGACACGCCCAAGCTGTACTGCGGGGCCGACGGCGACTGGCTCGTCCCCCTGGGCCGCTGCGTCTGCAGCGTGGGCTACGAGGAGCTGGACGGAAACTGCTTTGGTGAGTGCAGCCTGCTTTTCCCGTCTGTCTCTGCCGTCCTTCCCCTTTTCCCTCGCTCGATCTTTCGCTTTCAGAGGCTCCGTGTCGGATTGACGTTGCAGTGTCGCTGGAGCAAAGGTGACAAATAAGAAAAGCAAGAAAGTAAAGGTGTAAGTAAAACAAAAGACAATAAAGTAACTTAAATCTGTGGGGATGGACTGTGTCTCTTTCTCACTGTCCTTCTCCCTCTCTTTTTCCCTCTCCCCCATCTCTCTTTCCCCCCTCTTTCTCTGTGGCTCTCCGTTGCTAAAGGCAGGAGTTCCCATCTCAGCTCGACTTAATACTATGATGATGATATTAAATTCAAAAAGGAGCTGTATGGCACTGTGCCCTATGAGGAATAAAAAGGCAGAGGGTTCTGAATTTCCGGCAGGTAGCTCAGCAGCACTGTGTGTGTCCACTAGCTTTCCTATTGAAGTAGTGTTGCTGTAAGTCATGTCTTTCCTGATTTAGAACAATGCATGACAATGAACCAAAGACTATCATTGCTACAATGCAAAAATGTTTCAAGGTGAAAGGTCACTCTGCATTTCTATTTTTGTATGCCACAATTGAGTTACTCTAAAGGGTAATTATGAAGCATCATGTGTACTTGAAATTAAGTACTATAACTATTGTGCTCAGTCACTGTGTTAAGTTGAGTTGAGTTTAGTTGAGTTAAGTTTATTTGACATGGACATCACAATTACAAATCAGATGCATTGCTTAAGTGTTTTAGCATACATGCTAATTCTCAACACTTGTACTGAATTCTTCTGGCCATCTGATATTATAAATAGACTTGGAATAATGTGTGTAGTTACGATCATTTTTGGGGGGAAAAGAGACAGCATCAAGACTGCCCACCTGTTTCCGGAAGCAAATCGCTGTCATAGTGCAGCGCGGGTCAGAGTAAGCCGTCAGTTTCTTCGCAGGTGCTCGGCCGTGGTCTTGTTTTCCATTGTAAATCAGGCGCATTCCCTGCGTCTCGGTGCGTAGCGGCAGGAGTGCGGACGGAGGGTAACCTACCAGCACCGCCGCTAACGTTATCTCCGCCGCGCCGAACCGGATCTGCCAGCGTTGGATCTGTTTAACCGACACACACGACAGCACAAACGCATTCAGATGAGATCTAATAAGTGAAGGGCTTGCTGTTCGGGTCAGATGTTTACCTGGCTGGAGCGGACGGGTCTTTCCGACGGCAAAGGGAAGAAGCGGGGCGTCTGAAGGGAAATCTCGGTATCGGTCGTGTCCCCTTCCCTCTGAAGCCAGTCCGCCACTGGAGCGCTATCAACAGGACCGATCGCGCAATATGAAAAGCCGTCAGACGCGCCGCGGCTGTTGGTCCTCCAGCTGTGCGTCCGTAATAGGGCAAGCAGCTCCGGGACCTCCCGAAGACCCTTTAAAGCCGGGGTTCAAATAGAGAGCTTCCATGGTGTCAAATTGTGGTCTGAAGGCCTGGCCTCCCGCTGTCCGGTGCAGTCAGATAGTTTTCCGGTAAAGGTTACCGCACTTACGCTGTTTTTTTCATGAGCATTGCTTGTGTTTTCCCTCAGTATCCTCAAGCCACCCCACAGCCGTTACCTCCGCGATACCCATGCAAGTGGCAAGCAATGAGCTGCTTCAAATAAAGAGAAATGTGTTATTATTCGCAAAGCTGCTCTGTAATTTATCATTAGCGCACGTCTATAAGTAATAGGTCTCTGTCCCTGAAAGACCAGGGCATTGTTAAAGTACCTCATTTTGTAACGATGAAGTGACCCAAAAGACCTAATCTGTTACTTATACAACATCTGTTCTCTCTCTGTTTGTAGTTTTTGGCTTATGATATTAATATGCAGTTGCAGCTGATAAACTAATAAAAGCTAACCGCATGCACTGCAGATCTCCAAGTGTTTTTTCTTGAGGAAAATAGAGTGGTTGGAGAAAACCAAGAACAGTTTGGTTCAAAATCAATATTACTTGGCCTTATTCAACTGTCTTTTGTGTATTGTGCATATTTCCTTTGAAAAATTCGCATTGAATACATTTTGAGTGCTTCCCAACAAGGCTCAACAGGATTCTAATTTAGCTAAGTATAACTTGTCAGTCTAAGATTATATTTGAGTCATGAAAACCCTGAATTCTGATGCTTTTTGTCCCCTTCCTGGGGTTAATGAACTATCTTTTATAGAGTGATCCGTACAAAGGCACTCTTGTTTTATTCGTTTCTCTGCACTGTACACTGCCCCCTGTCCATAAGTGCCCTGTACATCAAGCTGCCTCAGTAGAAACCTGGGATCAGGATCGCTTGGCCCTGCTGTAAGAACTCGTATCACTAAATGGCTGAAATTCAAGCTATTTAGGTCTGCAGTTAGGGTCACTTTCTACGCTATCTCATGGCACTAACATTTCAAGGGATAGGTGACCAATCTCTCAAACAGAGAAAACAACGTTGCCGGAACACTTAGCATGAACACAGTTCATGGTCTTTTGTGTAGTGGTGTGTAACTTTGTGTATTTTTCTGTTTATTTAGTAATAATATGTTAGTGATTTGTTCCTGTGTATACTGTCTAGGTTTCATAATAATTTCATAATGTGTTTGGAAGACTGAATCTTACTGCTAACGTGAGTCCACTGCATCAGGCTTGGCGCGGAGATGGTCTTATCTGTGCCCAATGTCTAGCTGGTATTCACTGCTGGCATTTATCTTCTTTCATGAATGTCTGCACTTTGCATTTTTGCTATATTGTAAACATGGCGGCATCTGCATCAGCCAAAAAGGCCAGACAAATACATGTTATTTATATCGGGCCCCCAAATCAATATTCCATATTGTGCGTCCCTCTGAGCTATTTGAAGTTTGATGGGTTTATTTCGAATCCAGCCTGATTAATCTGCAAGTCTCATTTACCAGATGTGCCTCCAAGCCATGAAGTGATGCTCGTGCAGCAGCAAACCCACTGCGGTGACATAGACACACAGTATTATGAACGTGCGTTAGCAGGCCTAAGCTATGCCTTTCACTATCGGTTCAGACTGTTTTGACCATGTGGGTTAAGATTAGTGCTGCAGAAGGACAGCAGAGCGGCATTTCTGTTAAGAGTCCACCTTCACGCATGCCTTAAAGTGGATTTGTTTTCATTGGTGCTTGTAGATAAAGATTAAATGACGCACTTCTTTGCAGAACAATTATTTTTATAAACGGTGCTACCTTCAGAGCCTGGGGAGAATCAATGAGAATGACATCAAGCAAATGACGCTAGAAGTTTATTTAAACCACAGTGAATTTCATGGTTGACATGATCTCACTTGCCTGACGGGTGGGTTACTAATTTTTTTTTTTCGCTGCCTGGCCAAGGTATCAATAGGGGAAACGCTGCTGTTATGTTTGTAGTTTAAATAGCTGGAAGTTGGCTAACTTTTAAAGTTACTGTCGATACCGTATTGTTACTAAGTTACTACTCATGAGTTGTTGTTGTTATAGGTATATAGCATATAGGTATTTTGACATTCAGTGGGGTTTGGTAATGTTTCTTCCAGTGTGGTCTGGCCTTTTTTTTTGTTTTGAGCACCAGCTACTCTAATGGTCTCTACATGACTTTGCTCCTAACCAAACAAAGGACCCTGTGCATTACCTCTGACTGAGCCACCCTGTAATGGATATAGACTCTATAAGAAAGCTAAAACTTTGATCCTTAGATAAGAGAGAAATTAGGTTGCTGCAATTTCATGCATGGATAAAAATGTGAGTGGAGATATTAATGATGTGGAGAGATGTTGCTGTGATTAACTGTTAATAAAATTCTTTTTTTAGTTTTTTTTTTTTTTTGCCTTCTACCTCGCCTTCTGGAAACTTCCACTGCAATGTTTTTTTATGTTTGTTCTCCACTATTTTGTAATTTATTAACTAATATCCCACACTAACCTACGGCAAAATTAGCATTTGTACTGTATCGAAAAACAAAAAGTAATGTAGACAACAGCTTGCTTGTTTACTACTTTAAGTTCATAAATGGAAGAAATGTTTGGCAGGTAATTCTTGTAGCAGAGTGTATTCACTTGTGTGATCATGGGCAAAATAAAGACTCATGATCTCTCACCCTATTTTTGGCAGACATGGTTAATAGGTTATGTATGATCACAATGTTGAGCTAACTGAGATGTTCAAGTATTAAACCTTTTCTTTCCAAGTTGCAGTTGTGATAGTATTCTGTTTCCCATAATTGCTGTGCAGCTGCCCTTCTAGATGCTGCATCCTGGTAGAAGTAGGTGCAATGTAAACAGAATCTGTTTTGCAATAGGGAGACTACACAGCCTATTTCTGTTTCTCTGTATTAACAGAGCTGTCTGTCTACTTAAAGAGTTGTTAATGCATGGAACCTACCACTACATGTAGAGACCTCAGGGATCTTCAATTCCAGGCTTGACACAGTGTTGGATACTTGCTAGTTTGTAGGTAAATGGTGAGTGTCGATGGGCTAAATGGCCTGCTTTCCATCATGATGTATTCTTATGTTCTCTTACAGTGCACTGTAGTGCAGGCCTACCTCTTCAGCTGAGCTTTGCCCTGCAGGCTACATATAGCCAGGTGTTTGTGTGATTCTGAACAAGAGGACTGCCCATTGGTTCCAGATTCTGACAGACACAAGTTATTATGCTTTACAGCTGGAAAGCCTTCAGGGGGGAACAAGTCTTAAATGCTCCTGTAGTGTTACCGATTTGGAATGGAGGCATTACTGAAACCTTTGTGGCACTTATGCGCCACTTAACGCCTTTCAAATCAGTGTAAAAAGACACCATATCCCTCTTACATCTTCAGTGTGCTCGGGACACAGCAGCTCTAGTGGTGGAGAAAAAAATCCCATAATCCCCTGCCTTTCAGAGACAGAGAGGTCTGGCACGAAAGAAAGAGAGAAAACCAGCACCCAATGTTCTCAAATCATCTTGTGTCCTCGTTCATCGTGTGAAACAGTGTAGAGAGAAAAACGAATAGATCTGAGAGTTTGAAACAAGTGTTGTGGGTGGGAGGAGGTTACCGATCAACATCCACAGCTGATCTCTCTGCCGCCAACGAGTCTCCACTCATGATGACTGAGTGATGAGAGAACAATCAAAGCCTAAGCTGGGTAGGCTCACTGTGGAGCTCCAGTATCAAAACTGGGAGCGATAACAAAACCGCAAGCTAGAATCCCAAAAGTTTGAGCCATCATTCTCAAGACAAGTGAAAACGTGTGTGTGTGTGTGTGTGTATGCGTTTTGAAATTATATTAACTGCAAGTAGTCTACTCTCAGAATAATTAAGTACTTAAGTACTTAAGTTACTGTTAGCCATCCAATATTGTATATGTACATTTTCATCTTCCATAGGAGTCAAGTAGTTGAGCTTTGTTCCTGGGAAGTTACCTGTGGGTAAATGCACTCCCATTGTGTTCAGGCATCAGTGCTGAAAGTGCTAACAATTTCTGGATTCTCTGTTTACATTGAAAGTTCAATAAGAGCACTTTGCATGCATACTGCATTGCATCAAAATGCATTTTGTATGCACTATCACTTTAAACATCTCCATATGCTGTTATACTGCAGCTGACTCGTTGCCATGGTGATAGAGGAGGTGTTTGGAGTTAACAGCCATCAGCACTTTGTGTCATTGCTGCTAGGCTGGCAATCATCCCCATGAGGAGTTCCTTTTTTTGGGTGGGGGGCATTAAATGAGTAGACAATGTGGTAAATCAGAAAGAGTGTACATATACTCTCATACATAGAAGTTTTTGTCTTGGTATAACAGTAAGATACTGTGTAATCCTCTAGATTCAAAGTGCACACATTAAATCACAGTATGTAGTATAGAAGCATGCAGTAATTAGGTCTGAAGTGCAGAGACGTGGAGCTGAAATTGAACTGAATATGCCGTGTCCATGCTGCATGACAGGCATCCCAATCCTGCATGCCTGTAATGACTGCAAGTATTTATGGTCTTATTTCAGACAGCAGCCATGTGTTTGGCAGTTGAGAGGGTCATATACTGAAATTCTTAAATTACTGAAAAACTGACAACCAGCAGATCATTTTGTGAGTAATTTGAACTGGAACACTGCAAGGCATTATATACATAGATATCCTGCCTCGGAATAATATTAGTGGAAAATTTCTTTCTATTTTCTATTAAAATAAAGGCAAAAGAATAAACAGAAAATGTGTATTTCCCAAGTGCACACCATATATATATATATATATATATATATATATATATAGTGTGTGCACTTGGGAAATACGCTATATATATATATATATATATATATATATATATATATAATATATATATATATATATATAGTGAGCTCCGAAATTCTTGGGACCACAGCATATTTTGGCTCAGTACTCTGCTATTTCTGATTTGTAATCAATTCATATGTGGTTAAAGTGCATATTCTCAACTTTTATTTAAGGGTATTTTAAACATTTTTGTTTCACCGTGTAGAAATGACATCACTTTTTATGGCTTCACAGGTGTTTCTGATTAGTCAGGTGCATTCAGTTGCTTTTTTAGTGCAAGAGAGCTTTCAGTATCTAGCCTTGATTCTAGGATTTTGTTTGCCTTTGCAGTCTGTTATTGGTGTTTGTCAATATGAGGATCAGAGTTGTGCCAATGAATGTCAAGCGAGCCATTATGAGGCTGAGAAACAAGAAAAAAAAGTCAAGGGATATAGGCCAAACCTTACGCGTACCGAAAACAACTGTTCGGAACATCATTGAGTAGAAAGAGAGCACTGGTGCGCTCACAAATGGCAAAGGATCTGGTAGGCCAAGGAAGACCTCTACAGTTGATAACCGAATAATTTTCACCATAGTGAAGAAAAAACCTAACACCTGTCCAACAGATTAGAAACACACTGCAGGTGGCATGTGTGGATGTGTCAGTGACTACAGTCCACAAAAGACTTCCAGAACGGAACTACAGAGGCTATGGCAAGATGCAAACCACTGCTTAGCCAAAAAAAAAAAAAAAAAAAAACAGAATGGTCAGGTTGCAGTCAGTGCAGACAAAATGAGATTCACTTGTTTCAGAGTGAGGGCAAGAGCAGAGTGTGGAGGCCAAAAGGAACTGCCTAAGATCCGAAGCAGCCACACCCCACCTCTCAGATATTCTGAATGTGTGGGAACTCTCCTTTTCAGAGATGACAAACAGCAGCCCATGGGCTCTCCCTGTCCCGCATACTTATCTGAAGTCTCAAAGTCTCACAGAGCAGTTATAGATCATGTCAATCTGTGAAATAAACCAAAAGAACTGTCTTTGCCTTCTGAGCTAAACCAAATTGTTTAGGAGTAGAGTTTTCTTTGGGAGCTTCATTGAATTCATTATTACGTCATCCGTAGTTATGGTTGTTTAACAGCTGAATTTGTCTAGCGCTGTGGTCTCGTGGAATTATTTTAAATTCTGAATGCAATGTTCTTATAAGGAACTCTGTGTAAGTTATTTCAGAATTTGGCTTCAGTTGGCTTGCGGTGACAGAGTGCCAGTCATTGCACTGATGTACAGCTTTCGAGTATCCTAGAGGGCTTTGCAGCGAAGGTGATGATTCACCAACGATGTGTAGCATCCGCCTGAAGGATGCACTTCAGTCCCTTTGGCACCTGCCCCACATCAGCAGAAGCACAGAGTGAAAACTTTAATAAACTACACTGAGAGATGATCAGATTAGGCAGTTTTTGGAGAGAAAGATTTGGAATTTGTCCAAGGGGTACCCCCTGGTCTTTAAGATAATTGCCACAAGTTCTGGAATGACCTCAATGAATCTTTGATGTTGATGAACGTCCCGTCTGAAGTGCCCTTCGTCCTAAAGCCATTGGCCCCATCACTGCACTGCGATTTAATACTGGGCCAAAGAGTATACTGCCCTCTACTGGCCACAATAAGACCACTTCTCGAAGCACAGTCAATCCCCAGTGTACTTATTCAAGGCAGAATTTACCCAAATAATTCTTCATTTTTTTTATTTTATTCATTTTATGTCTCTAAGATGCAATATGTATTGTTTTCTGTCATTTTGTACCCTTTTAGACATCTGTTTGCCAAAAGAACATTTTTCAGTCTGTGACATCATTTTCTGAAACTCAAGGAGATAATACAATTAATTGGGCTCCAAACTTTTTGCATTTAAATTATGGAAAGAAGGCAATGTAGAAAGTATGCACACACTTGTCCTGTGCACATCAAGCCATTTCCATCGTACTGACATTATTAATATTTCACATAATTTGACTGACAGCAGTCGCTGTTCTCTAGGTCACATTTCCATAACATATAGTGTGTTCAGCGAGTCCTTCTCTCTCAAGCTCTTGCCTCAGAATGTGGGGAAATTTAAATATTCTCTGAAAAACGCTGACTGTACCGAAGAGATAAAGGTTTCTGAATGCACTTACTGAGGCCGCGGGGTAATCAAACTCAGGTTTCTCTTCACGAGCAATTGAATTTAGAATTGTATTTCAGTTTTGACAAGATCAATCCTTATTACAAGCCTTGATATAGGTACGGAAGAGCAAATGCTGCAGAGAGGGGAGTTGAGGGAGCACCAGCCTAGCAAGCAGAGAGCCTTGGGCGGCATCAGGAGCAGAAAGTGATGTTACAACACAAGCTGTATATAATTTGTGGTGTCTCTGTGGGATATGTCAGGTTATGACAACAGAAGTTGAATGCTTATATGCTGCAATGATTGGATTTTTGGAGCAGAACTATTGGCTGAGATACCACTACAAATAGGACTGGCGAGGACCAGATATGCTTGGCTAGCCATGCTAGCGTCAATTCATTCCTCGATCTGAGGCCCAAAGGCCCCAGTGGACGACTGCCTAAAAAGTAAGTGAAAAGCTGTGTAAGATTGTAAATTGATAGTTTCATCATTGGCAAGTGCTCCCCACAATGTCCAGAAGTGCCCACATCATTCAGAATCAATGTTGTCAGCTAATAATTTTAGCCATCTATAAAGTAGCTAACATCTCCCAGCATCAAACCTTTTTTGTCAGCCAGTGGCAGACTCGCACCAGAACCCTGAGCATGTCTACAGGGCAGGAAACCACAAAATACATTACTGGAGGTTTTACTGTAGTATCAGTCTGTTGAGAGCAGGCAAATCTGACTACATGTAATATAAAGTTGTTGGAAGAATGAATATCAGCCTGCATTGTGCGACTATGGCAGTACAAGATCATTTTAAGCAAAGGCACATGAGTAAAATACTTTTTTTAAATGCATTTGTCAAGAGAAGGTTACAGGCTGGTATTGCTGTTCACACACTGTGCTCTGGGGGGGGGAGGAGACTTACCACTTTTATGATCTGTATGTAACCTTTGAAAACCAATTAAAGAATGTTTTCAGTGCTTTTCTTTTCTTATTAAAAGTTCTTCAGTGAGTTCCAAGCTCTTAATGTTGCGTGAATAATGATGAACAAAAACAAATATGATCTGCTTAGATGCGTTATTAAAAGATAAATTGAACCCACAAAGCAGAAGGATTGAATCCACACCAAAGGCAGCCATTTTGGCAGCTCTGATTGTAGAAAGTGGTGTCTCATACAGATCATCACTTGGGATTCTGTGTTGTAATCCCTGGAGCCCTGTCCTCCTTCCCCTCGTCTTACCCGGGAGAGGGCACTGCCAGTGGCTGCTTTCTATCCGGTGAAATCAGGACTGTGAATCTAAAGCCCTGTTCAAATCAAAACCGCGACAGCCGACGAGATATGACTGGAAAAATTGTCAAAAAAAAAAAAAACATTTTTGAATGTTTCTGAGTGAAAAGTTCACACACTGTGTCAAAAATGCCAGATAAGAAATTAAATGACCGTTTCCATAACAATGAGTTATGAGACGCTGGACCGTAGACTGGACTTTTGGAGATTTCCCAAACTGGCGGTCTTAAACCCAGCAGAATTTCTTCAGAATGTATACGGAAAGGCTTTTCTCAGCTGGTGGCTTTTTGATCTGAACTGGCCTGGGAAACAGGTGCACAGATGTGTCTCCCACAACCTTCCGTGAAACCCCAACCTGAACTGAACTAATCACTTTCAAACGAGTCGATCCACTCAAGTGTGCCAGAGCTAATGAAAAGCACAGAAAGTGCAGATTAACACCTGTGCCCACAAGCTGCACGCTGCAGTCAGGCTCAAGTTCCTCTGTAGATTGTATAACTCAGAAACCGCTTTAGTTTTTATTTTCTAATGTTCTTTTGTTTTTTGGTGAAATAATTTTCTGTTGATTTTTCACATTTCATATTTTTTACACAACAAACCCTCACCCACCCCCCCCACCCAACAATCTTCCCCAAGCCCCTCCTCCCCCACCACTCCAACCAACCAATGACTTCTCACATCAACTCAACCCAACCCACTCCCCCACACCCACCAGGGGCGACATAGCTCAGGAGGTAAGACCGATTGTCTGGCAGTCGGAGGGTTGCCGGTTCAAACCCCGCCCTGGGCATGTCGAAATGTCCTTGAGCAAGACACCTAACCCCTAACCCCTAACTGCTCTGGCAAATGAGAGGCATCAATTGTAAAGTGCTTTGGATAAAAGCACTATATAAATGCAGTCCCTTTACCATTTACCCCCCTACCAAAAACCTCAGTACACACTTGCCCAAATCCGACATTGTTGGCTATTTTAATTGGAGCATTGTGTCTGAGGGGCCCTGTTTTCTGCTTCATGCTCCTCAGTTTTCACATATTGCAGGACAGCACATAACTGTGCTGTTTAAAAAAATAAATAAAAAATAAAATAAAAACAATGTACAATAATTAATGTGCTATCCATTGTGTGTGTCTAGCCATTTTTCTTCAGGCGGATTTTTTATTCTGTAGTCCTCCGAGCAAAAAAAAATTAAATAGCGTTTTCCTTCTGTAAAAAAAATAAAATAAATAAAAATAACAAGAAATGATTTATTTTTGATTTGTTTTCCCACTTGGCCTGCGATTTAATTGGAAGACAACTGTAAGCATTGATTAGGTCCTCAATCAATCATTTTCATGAGTTCAGATGGGTACAAGGAGAGGTATACAGAAAATTCCCCTATGCTGACTGTCATGGGGAAAGAAAATGTAAGAAAATAAATAAGTACGGTGTGGGAGACAAGAAAAAACAACGGCAGTGGAGGAGAAGGATTTTTCTCACACACTGCCGGGAGAAGCCATTGTTTTCCCCGGCCAACAGTGCACATTGAGTGTATCGCAGCGTGACATTTGTAGGACTCATTTCAGTTTAAAGAGTGACTGTTGGGGGAATAACTTCTGTTGGTACCTTATGAGAAGCTCTGTCAGTCACTAGTAGGGGACACTTGTGGGAATTGAAGTCTGTGTAAGACGTCTACTTTGTTGTCAGTTCTGTGCTCAAGTACATAAACTTATTGAATATATCAAGTAGCAGTATCACTTTGTTACCACTGTTACCACTAGGTTGAAGGGTCATGTGATCACCCCTGTATGTATTAGTTTTCTGTCTCTGGGCTGTGTCCATGAAGTTCCTGGTTGATTTGCCTAGGAGAGAATGATGTAAAATTAAGTTTTATCAGTGTTATTTTGCCACAAAAATTTCAATAAATGTTACATGCTTTTTAAGGTAACCAAAAATTATTTTTTGTTAATTTGTCACAATTGAATAGCAGATATTACTGTCCCCTTTGGGCCTTTTACAGCTTTGTTGTTCTTGCTTGAAGATCTCAATTGGTGGTCCCACTTCACAGCTCTTTCCTGAAATATCCATGTACTTATTCTTACACTTTAGCTATTTTGGTTTGTACAGTGTTGCCTACCTGTTTGTGGCTGCATTTCCAGTGTTGTTTTCTGTTGAAGTCACAGTAATAAGTACTGACTAGATAATTCACTCTTCTTCGACTCCAAACTTCAAAAGTGTTTAATGGGATTATGCACTATGTGACTAATTGTATGTATACAGAAGTTATGCACAGTGTCTACCACCCTGGTTACAGTGTGATTACACAGGTATTCAGGCCATTTAATGTGAACTGAGACCAAAATGGATTGTGAAATGGCGTGTGTGAGTCTTTGCTGTTTCTCTTCGCTCAATAACACAGTGGATCCCAAGGACATGAGGTAAAATAAAAAGACTTTACAAATTGACTGTTTTTTAATATGCTATTGGAATCTCAAAACACATAATAGGAAGTGTGAAAGTGATTCAAGATTTGTTTTCAAGGAACATTTCTTGCATATTTGACATTGGACTTCATACAATTTAAACGAGTATGTGATTTAGGTGTAAACATGGGACCATCTTGTTTGTGTATAACACGGGATTCATAACTTGGCTAATTCGTAGATATGTTTAGGAAGCTAATGTTATCAGCATCCGCTGCTGGTGACCAGGGCATTCCAGTCAGGATGGTTAAAAGCCAAGAAAATCAACCAGATTCCATAACTCAAAATAGGCTACTGGGTATAATGTTTTTCCCTTTTAATCCCATAGGAGTTATTTTGGGTGATGTTGTTCACACTGCAGACAAAGGGCTGACTTTTGTATTCATGTACATGCTGACATAATGTATCTTATTACTTATTTTAATTTAACCTGAAAAGTTTATTTATACTGATGTAAACCAAACTGAATCCAGGTGATGTGACATACAGTTTACACGGTGGCTGAGACTAGCCTGACAGTGTGGCTCCCAATAACTTGTTCACTTGGAGTCTGCCTTTGTGATCAGAGATTTACTGCAGGCTGTGTTGGTTAACTGAGTGAAGCTGGTGTCAGAGACACGGGGCTGCTTCCTCCAATCTGTCTTCGGAAGAGGAAGGAAGCCTCCCTAGCCTCACTGAAATTATTCCTCACAGCGGGAGACAACGGATGCGTTCGGATATTATGGTGGGGATGATGATTATAATGATTATGGCAATGATTATTGTTACAATGATAATGATGGTGACAATTACGATGATGATGATGATGACGACAATGATGATGATGATGATGATGACAATGATGGTGATGGGTGGTGGAGAATCAAATAATAAAATAATAATAATAATAATAATTATTATTATTATTATTATTATTATTATTTGATTCTCCACCACCCACCATCATCATAGTTCAATAATTCATAATAATATATTCACAGCTAGTTAAGACCCAGAAAACCACTGAAGTAATGTAGCAATTATTTGAAAATTGGAATTTAGAAGTGGTGCTGTAGCGCCACCAAGGGGAGTAGTGGCGTGAAAGTTCTTATGAAAGTTCTTACATGGGTCCCTTTTTCATTTCTATACTTTGATAATTTGAATGGAAGCTGGATTGAAAGGGGCTGTGGTCAAATATCCTTTCCACAATTTATGCATATTCATATTTAATTATCTTTAAGAGTCTTGGACCGAGGGGGACGTGCTTCTCAGGCCTCTTGGAGGGAAGATTTCTGAGGGTTCCTGTCAGACTTCATACAATTTGGCCTAATATGGAGCCTATGCAAATGAGTACCATGTTGCAGTATAACACTCCGGGCATGTGGTTGCTCATCCACAATATGGCTGTCTATCATACTCTGAAGTATTCTTGCAATCGACATAAATTTGTGGCCTTACACATATTTTGGGTATGGTCAGCCATTTACACGAAATTTAAATAACAGTCTAGTGGGCATATTTTTACATATCAAACTTTCCTTTCCGCAATTTAACACAGCAACATGTTGTAGATCGTGCGTGTCGAATTTGGTGCGAATTAAGCAAGCGTAGGAGAAGTATGAAAAAGTTTTTAAAAAGGTGGTGGAAGTCCATGGGTTCTATGAAATTATTTGATGAGGCAGATGAGGCAGACGTGATGAGGAAGAAATTTGGTGCATGTACATGGAACGGAAAATGGCCGTAATAATTTTTTAATTGTCGCAATTTTTCAGGTGACGCTAGTGTGTCGGTTGCATGGGTGCCATGCATAATAAACTGGCAGGCAAACTGGACATGCCTGCTGAATTTTGTGAGTTTTTGAGCATGGTGCTTGGTCCCCTAAATATCACACTTCTGAGTTGCCTTCAGAATTCAAACAATTAAGCCACACTTTTTACAGCACATGGGAAAGCATCTGGGGTTATGGATTTGGCTAATATCCAAAATGCCTGGGCTATGCTAATGCTGTTGGACTGAGTTGAATGACTGTCACCAGCAGAGAATGGTATAGCTGGGAGCTTTGAGAGATCAGAAATAAAGCTGGCTTAAAGCAAGCTTTACCCATAGTGGATCCTATTAACTACAATAAATACAGTGTGGCCCACAAATGTTTGGCCATTTATGAATCTTTTGTTGACCCAGATGGGTCAAATGTGTATTTGAAAAAAACTTCCAGAGACATAGTGAGTGTCTAAAGGGTTAAGGTGTTTCATGATTTGACCCAGGTTCGGTGTTTGATTATTCTCAAAATTCCATGCTCGATAGTTTAAAGAGCTTCGAGGAGGGGCGTCACAGTGGGAAGGGGAATAGTGAAATTGACTAATCGGAGTCCCAAGGCAGGGGGTGGGAGGGCTCAAAAAATCTGGACTAAAAAGTTTGCTTTGGTCTACAATTTTAAGGGGGCCCACAGAGACTGCGTATGCACAGGGCCCAGAATTTCATCGAAGCCCCTGGCTGTGAGTAAACTTTGCTGGTAGTATATACTATTCCCTGTTTCCTGAAATCAATTTTGAAACCAGTTAAAGGCACATATTATGGACAGAAGTACTAGGACTGACCAAAAAATATATACAGAAAATTTGAATTATTCGTAGTTTGAGAGAGCAAGTGCAAATGGCTGCATTTGCTATCTTGGTCTCATCGTATATACATTAAATCCTCTCCTTGTAGAAGAAAATGTACAGGATAAGGCCGAGGTAGGAATTTATTGTCAGATGGCATTCTGAGAAGTATCTCAGTTTAGCCCTTGTTTAGATTTTTTTTTCACAACCTTTTTCTCAAAGACTTTTTTTCTGCCCTGAGGAAATGCATTTCCAGAGTATGAACTTAAGATCAGAGGCATCTGATGTTTATATTTTAGTCTGACAAGAAAAGATATGTGGGTGAGTTAAAGAGCAAAAAGATATGTAAATTTCTGAGTTGCTGAACCAAGTTGAAAAATGAACTTGCAGTGACTTCTGGTTCCTCCTCTTTTTTTAAATGTCATTTCAGTGGGTAGCCAGAACAAAGACACCAACACTATTCCCAGGTGCTCAAGAGAACTGCAAATGCACCCTTTATCGGTAGCAAAAACAAAGAGAGCACAATATAGCATACTCTGTTGCCACACCAGTATAATCATTTCTCAATGCTTTTAATGTTTCATTTGAGCTTATTTTTTTACATTAAAAGACTATGAGTCCTTAAATAAGGCATTGCATTACTTGTATAATGAGTGCTTTGAAAAAGTGTGTAAAAATAGACCAATGTCAATAGGAATTCAGAATTTTATTAACAGAGGCTACCCCCTTTTGTCTTTTGTGCCACTGTACCTTTGAATAGAAAGAAGTGTCTGTTGAATTATTAAGTGATGGTTGCCTGTCGACCTCATTTCAACTGACAGTGCCGGAAGTATCAAATTGATCTTTTTGCATAAATGTGAACAAAGGGTTCAGGAAGCGTTTCATGCGGTTACGACGTTGTGTACTTACGTAATGTTAAAACTTTTATATTTCTCTGTTACCCTCCAGAACTCCAGTACCCACTAAAGATAATATTCATTTCACCTTAAATTACATTGTGGTAACCTGATTGAGGCTGGACTGGAAACCCTTGAGTCTATTGATCGTAGGAGATTGAACATCTCCTAAATGTAATGTGAAGTCAATGTTAGCCTCCAAAAATGAAACACATTGTGTTTGTATGACCTTTTTATGATTATTTTGGTGACTGCAGTGTCTTCCATACCATTAAACAATAGAATGAATGAATGTTTGAATTAATGTTTTGTTTATGTTTTAATGAATCTGTTGTCTTATTGATGATTTATGGAACAACAATAACTTCAAAATTAGTTCAAACTGAGTTTTGCTAGCAAGCTCGCAAAGTAATGTCAGCCAGCTAGCTAACTTAAATGGACTGCAACAGAGGCTGTCTAGCTAGCTGGGTAGATTACATTGTTTTATGTAAATTTCTTATTTCTGATAATGGCTCTAATTAGCTGGTGCCGAAAAGCAGTTATTCAATGGCAATCAGCCAATTGCAAGTGTTTTCATGTTCAACCATGACATCAATACCATAATTTTTTTTTCCCATTTTCAGAACAGCACTTACATTTTTTCCCTTGTAATTTAAGAAATATATGGGTCCCAGACCACCCGCATTATGGGCTGCCACTTTGGCAAAAACATTGAGGAGAGACTACGACTGAACGTTTTGGGAATATTTTTTGACAGGGGGCCTGGGCCTCCTTTGTCTACAACTTCAGCAGGGAAGCAGGGAAGGCATAACATCGGGTTACTCACACTGCAGCAGGGGCTCAGCTAACAGGCTAATCCGCTCAGCTCAAAACAAGAAGTGAAAAGAGCAAAGTAGGTCAATTTTCAAAACACTCTGCGTGAGTCATTTCCTCTGTATGGGAATTTACTGTGAACTCTAGATGACTCCGCTGAAGCAGCCCTGCGCAATTACACCAAATCGGCTCGGTAACGCCGCCTATACGTATTTATGTTTGGTCTCGTGTGCTGTATATATTCATTCTTTTGTCGTGCCCTTTGAAGAGGTTCTAAAGCGTTCTCTCTGAAGTAAATGGCCGCTGGCATTTGTTTGCTGCAGTGTTATATAACTTTATGTTCGTTAGAACAGCGTAGTGGAAAATTGAGTTTATATTTAGGATGTTTGCCATTAAAATTCAGATCCCTGAAACAACGATGACTCCAGATATTAAGGAGGATAAACTGATTATCTGTAAGTGCATTCATTTAAAATTTTCCAACAGATGTCAGAATCCACCGTCTGGGAAAATCTCTTATTTAAGATTTCCGTAAGAGAAGGGGATTGAAAAAGAATCCAGGTTCTTACGTGGATTTTAAAAGGCTCTTCTCTACTTTAGACGCCTTAATAAATTTTCAAGTAAAGCATGCAGCTTAATAGTCAATTTATAGGAAGAATAAAAAGAGTAAGAGGCATGCTTAACTGCATTACTTTATCGCTGAAGGGTTATCCACCTGTATAGGTACCTAGTTACTGCAAAATAAAGCTCTAAAGAGCAAAACTTTTCATTTGCATCAGAAAGGAACTTAGCAGAATGGAATTGTGTTGTCCTTAGTAGTCTAGCTGATCATATTTTATATTGGGTTGAGCCTGCAACACTGTCAACAATCAGTCATATCTTTAGGAACAAAGATATGTATAACAATACATTGCATAACCAATTGAAGAGTGTGGTTTGTATATTAAACTGTTGCATATAAATATAAACGTAGTTTTATTCCATGTTACTTAAACATGCAATAATCAGAGTGCAGAACATTTAAGACTGTATGAAAAGAAAAAACACTTTTTTATAGCATCGTCAAGATGGCAAATCAATGTCATGTAGGGTAGGTGGATTAATATTAAAATCATCCTCTGCATTACTGACAAGTTTCATGTGCTGGTGAGCTTTACCGTCTGAAACTGCATGGGCAAATAAAAAAGCAGTGAATAAAATCTGTACAATAACCACAGGGTGTCTAACACACCTGCCGTGCCTGGCCCCCTTACTAAAGACCAGCAAGTGATGATTGAATTAGTGGGATTGCATTTAAGCCAATGCACAGTTGGCTGGATCTATTTGGGCTGCATAACATAAGCAGCATAATAAATTGCTTCATAAACAGAAGACTTGTGCTGCATATCTCCAAATTTGGGAACACATCGCTTCAGAAAAGATTACAACCTCATCTGTCCTCTTTCAGGCACTTTCCAGCATTTTACACCATTAAAACATAACACTTGGATAGACAACACTAAACATGTTGCAAATATCTAAAATTGCACACACAATCTTAATTGTAACCACAGTATTCATCAAATTTTAACAACTAGCCTACTTTTTCTGTTATGTTGTGAGATTTGATCACATTCCATTGGCCATGTATCAGACACTTAAAAATAGACTTGGCAAAACTAAATAGATTACTGTACACAAACGGTTTAATTCAGGATAGAAAGTTCAGTAAGGTTAACGATAATAGACACACTTAAAGTCAATAAGTGAGTGGTAAGTGTAGACTGAGCTGGGTTGTTAATAAGGTTAAGTAGAACCGGCAAACATATTAGGATGTATTTTCTGGAATCAATGTCGCATGGTGCATGGGTGCAGTAAGTGGTGCGGCGATTGGCTGCGCTGGGTGTGGATAGGGAATGTTGGTATTTTCAGGATTACGCAAAACTCATGGTGCACCTGGAAACAGGGCTGGGTTATACTGTATATATTGTCAGTGATATTGTCATATTGAGTGTGGTGCAGCTGAGTTTATTAATAGTCAATTAAATGACCTCTTTTCATTCCCTTTAAGAGCCATGTAAGAATCCATTCCCTTTAAGACTCTGATGTTCCTCACAAGACTTTCTTTTGCGGGAGGTGCAGAGTTGGACTGTCAGAATGAATCTTATAAATAAGAGAAATTTGCTCTGATGTGTTCTAATTTCCTTCTCTCATTACATTACGTAAACATTTATTATTGGTCAGTTATAATTTCCCATTAAACCGGTAGCTAAATAGATTAAATTTGCTATGCTATAATTAAGAAATAATGACGATTGTATTTTGAAGTTTTATTGAACAAAGTTAAACGAGGGCAGAATATACAATGTCAGTGATCCCGTTCACAGCAGTAAAATGACTCTGTGTTGCTCAAACAAAATAAAAATTACAACGCATACATTTATTATTAATTCACAGGCATGGCTTGACTGAACCGAGCTGAGTTGGATGAGTTGTGATGTAATGATGTAATTGGTACAGTCCGGATTCGATCCGGTTGTGAAGGAAGTTTATTGTACATGACTCTCAGAACAAGTCAAATTGTTATTTTTTTCCTGTTGCTAAGCCACAAATGATTTCAAGGATATCTGTATACAGTAAACCTCTGCAGGTCCTTCTGTTGAAATGGTATACCAAACTATTTGGGTTTTGTAGGCTCTGATTGGCTCTGACAGTGCTGGACGTGTCTGTATGTTGGCCCTGGGATGCATGAAGGCTTATACAATGCAGACCTCCAGAAACACCTGGCTCTTAACTGTCGTTCAGAATTTAGCCCAACCTCAGGCTGACATGTGTCCTCCTTCAAACACAACAACAACAGCAACAACAACAACAACAACAATAATACTTTTGGAAGTGTGTCTACAGTGAAGTCCATAAGTATTTGGACAGTTATGAAATTTTTCTGGTTTTGGCTCTGTACTCTAGCACACTGGATTTGAAATGATGAACGATGAACATGAGGTTAAAGTTCCTCAGCCCTATTTAGACTGGAAAATATAAAAATGGGTCTAATTCCTACACGGATGATCCGATGTAAATACTCTCATCATATCAGTTGATCCGTGACATTTTTAACAGCCATTTTTTATATAGTCCCCCTGTGAAATTAAAGCCAACCGTCTGCACTTTAACCTTATATTCTTTAATTTCAAATCCAGTGTGCTGGAGTAGAGAGCCAAAATAACATAAATTGTCTCACTGCACAAATACTTACAGACTGCACTGGGTATAAGGCTCCAGAAAAATCAGACTGACCTAGAAAAACAATAGCTCAAACAAGAGTCTCAGCGAACACCTGCTTGACCTTTAATAAGGTCCGGCTCAAGGATTCCCCGACTAGATCAGCAGACCTGGCAACCTGAAAGCCAGATGCCGCCTACCTTAGATGTATGTCTGGCCCTTTGATCACTGAAAAAAGTATTATTCAGATGCATAAAATTGTGATTATGCCCAGGTCTGCATATTTGATTCTTATGTACAGGCACTTTATATAGGCATCTCCTTTGGTCGCACACATGTCCAGAACATCTTCCTCACACATTGCTTTATAAATGGCACATAGAAAATGCTTGGCTCGCAGGCATCATTAAAAGATTTTAAAAATCAGGCCCCCAGGAAGGGGTAGTTGAAGAACGCTGCAGTCGACTAATGTGCTCACCCCCAGCTCTGTCTGTCCTTAATAACCTACAGCGTAAACACTGGGCACACTAATTGCAAAAGACCCTCATTTTGAAATTGCCCCAGTCATGCTGTGCGCTTTTATTCTTATAGAAGAATCTTTTAAATGATCAGATTTTTTAATCATGTCTAAATTACCTATTGTTTGCCCTTCTGTCAGTGGAACTGGTAATGGCCGCTATGGCTGCTAAAGATTCTGGCTGTAGAGTGAGCTGGGAAGCAGGTGAGTGAGAAGACGTATAAAGCAAGAATAGGGGAAGAAAAAATCTATTTTTTGTCTCACTAATAGTATGGCATGGGTGTATTTATTGTTACAGTTGTGCCTTGTTGTTTGTCATAAAGTGGAAGGGTGACCCAGCTTGTTTCAGAAGTATGGTAGATCAGACATAACCTTGACTTTTGTCTTTTTTTGTTGTTTCAAAATGCTTTATTTTTTATCAGTGACTCACTGTTAAGTAAAAAAAAACTCAAGAGAGAGCTTCTTTCTGTGGGGAAATTTAAACCCCCCAATTTGAAGCAGATTTGTGTTTTGTGTGAAATCAGCAGAGTTACAAGTGAAACTGAAGTCCCGTAAACCAGCCTGTCGGGGCTGTGGATGAAAGCACTTTCTCCCCTGAAATGTGCCACGGTAGTGCTATTTTGACATCTTCTGGACAAACATAATTTGAACAGGAATGTAATTTGAAATATGTGTGCGTGTGAGGGTGTGTGTGTGTGTGTGTGTGTGTGTGTGTGTGTGTATGTGTGTGTTCATGTGTATATGTGTGCATATGCGCGCGCGCGTGTGTGTGTGTGTGTGTGTAAGTGTGTGTGTATTCAATATGCCAGCTACTGCCATATAACTACTTTAGTTCTGTTTTATATAATACTTTTCAACTATTTGCCTATCTAGGCTGATCATTTTGCCTTCTTGTGTGTATCTAGCATTCTGTCAGGTCTGGTTTTGAACACTCCGATGTTATTTTTTTGTTGTTGGTTTTATATTGCTTTAACAATCAGACTGAACCACTGAGTAACTAATTATGTAAATTTACTAGGCTCTGTAAATTCACACACTGTTTTATTTTGGGTTGCATTCCATTACTTTGTAATGTTGCATTTCATTAACTCTGCTGAATGGTTCAGGCAGCCTTTCATATTCCCACTTTCATTAAATACTTTAATGAGGGAGATGAACGATTTGTACATTTATATGTTGCTGTTTATACCAGTACTAGTCTACTATTATGTATTTGGGCTTGCACACTGCCTCCATACTACCATGCAGTATATCACTGGGCAGGTTAGGGATTTTTTTGCTCTTCTAGTTCTTGTGCCATTTGCTATTGGTTACAGTGTGATCTGTCTGTCTGTCTGTCTGTCTGTCATTATAGTGACAGTGGTAAATCCAACTCCATCTACATTAAATAACAATTAAAATAATAACCATATTTGCTTAGAATAATAATAATAATTAGTAATAATCTTTCATAATGACAACAATATTTAATAATAATAATTCTTATTTGTTCAGCACCTTATCATAAAAGGCAGAACAAATATCTATAGAATAATGCTACAGTATGACCTCAGCAGCCTGTGGACGAACTCCAGAATCAATGCCATTTAGCAGTGCTGATATGTACATACATTATGAATATTTTTAACTACCAATCTCCAAGTCCAGTCCTGGAGGGCCTCTTTCTCCCCAGGTTTTTGTGGTATCCTTTAAATAAGGGTGCTTTGGCCCTGGAAACAAGGTATGTGGACTCTCTAGCCAATCAGTGACTTAAATTAAGTGCTTAATTTCTGAAACACACTAAACCATCAGACAGTAGCCTCTGAGACTCTGATTAGAAAGTAATGCTTGCAAACTTTTTTCTGTGCCAGCAAAATACCTCAGCAATGTTCTTCAGATTCCCAGTCTGCCATTGAACACTGTCTCAAGCCTTCCATGTTCCGTGAAAATGCACAGCCTGCGTACCACGCCACCCTTTTATCTCTGTTTTACTACTCCCGGTTGAGACAAATGTCTTTAGTAACTACCGGTCAGTGCATTCCCAATTCTCTGTGAACTGCTTATTTGCATATCAAAGCAGGAAGATATGAGTAAACATTCTTTATGGTCCCATCTGTTCACAGTCCCACTTGAGACTTGAGGTAGAAAAAGGCTCAATATTTCACCAGCATATTCATCAATCTCTACGTACACTGGCTGTCTTATATCATTGAATATTTGCCCATTGTCACGACGTGAGAAAATTGGTGAAAACTTGATTTCATGCGATAGGATCTGGTTGCATGCAAAATGGTCGCTTCATTTTGAAGAATTATGATATATTGATAGAAAACACTCTATGAATGTATGGCTGTACTTACGCGGTGAGATTTATGGTAATGAAATCATAAAAAATAAGTCACAGGCTACCGTTTAAAATGTTTTTTTTTTTTTAACTATTACTTGTTTTTTCATACGGTACACGCAGCACAAACTTGAAATGCAAATGCTTGTCTATACCCTGCCGAAGAGCTTGTGATTTATAAACGCCTGTTAGAGACTGTGCATGTATTAACATATGATAATTCCGACACCCACGCGGCGCACTCGCTCCTCAGTTCCGGCAGCATATGCCAGGGAGAGAGCGAGCGAGGAGCGCCGCGCACATCTGTGGCCTCCAGAGGGATGGGAGAGGCTCCGGTTACATAGGGCCCGCTTACAGCGAGAGGAACGACGGCGAGTTTAAACTTAATAGGCGTGTTCGGGTTGAGGGAGAGCGGAGGGATGAATATTTCGAATCCTGTTTTTCCCTACGTACATTTTTTCTTTCTCAGGGTGAGAAAGACGAATGGTAGAAACTGATTTAGAGGATCCAAAATGAGGAATGATGGTTCCACATTGGGAAAGAGCCCACGGCTTGTTCGAAGGGAACCGGACTAGGGATAAAATCTGTGCTCCAGGAGCCTAATGGCAGGGGCGCTGTTGGGATGGCGGGAGACTCACTTTGAGAGCAGATTTATTTGAGCAGATATACAGTACGCTGTCTCCTTGTGTGTGGGATAGAGGCAGATATGGAATTACGATCAAGGCCTTCAAATTAAGATGTTTTCTCGCTCTATCTCTTTTTCCTCTTTCTCTCTATCTCTCTCTCATGTTCTGCAACCAGCCGCCTATTGCCTGAGTAACAACTAGGGGTGAAAATAATTGCTAATTGGGGGGAGATGTCTATATCCTGACAACAGGGTGCTCTTCATTTATTCACATTGAATTCTGCCATCGAAAAAAAATAATAACATTTTATTTTTGGATTTGAACTTCACTGTAGAAAGTCTGCTTCCCCCTGTGTGCCAGTTTCAACAGTGTCCTCTTATTTGCGGCTCTTTAATCATTCGCTTTGGCTTGAATCTTCAAACTATGAATTGCATCAGTTCCTATCTGCAATAAAAATTGCACTGGCAATGTCTTCATAGATAATTAGATGTGAACAATTAAATGGTTCAGGCTGTTGATAAAGTTCAGATTAGTGACTTCCACTTAGAGGTAGACCTCAATAGCATGACAGACCTTCCGGAGGATTCCAGGGACTGATTGTTTTTTGTCAGTTATTTTTACTATTATCAGTGTAATGTATATGGTATATTTCACGCAGAAGCTCTGATTAAGCCTTTGTTTCAGGAAGCTACACGGTCTCGTTTATATCCTTTAGGGTGGCCTGCCTATGCCCTGGAGAGCTGCAGCGGTCTGCAGGTTTAATTGTTTACTCAGCACTCATCAATTAATGCAGACTATTACACATTTACCTGACCTAAATAATGTTGGCCATTATTCACATATCACAATTCCACCAGGTTGTTTGCAATAATGTTGGCCATTATTCAGATATAAGAGTTGTTTCAGGTAGAAATAGTACAGGAAGAAACTTGCATTACTGCTTTTTACAATTTTGTTTTACCCCGTCCAGTCTGTTGAGATGTACACTACATTTCCAAGAGTATGTGGACACCCTTTCTAATTAGTGGTTTTGGCTATTTCACAACCATTGCTAACAGGTGCATAAAATCAAGCATACAGTCATACAATCTCCATTGACCAACATACGAGTAGAATGGGTCGTACTGAAGAGCTCAGTGAGTAAGATCACAATAAGATAAGTAAGATCACCATGTGCAATGCCAAGTGTGTGCGGGAGTGGTGTAAAGCACACCGCCATTGGTGTCTGGAGCAGTAGAAACACGTTCTCTGGAGTGATGAATCATGCTTCACTATCTGGCAGTCTGACTGACTAATCTGGGTTTGGCGGAATGCATAATGCCAACTGTACTGGCCCAAATAGTGCCAACTGTAAAGTTTAGTGGAGGAGGAATAATGGTCTGGGGCTGTTTTTCATGGTTTTGGCTAAGCCCCTTAGTTCCAGTGAAGGGAAATCTTAATGCTACAGCATACAATGTTATTCTAGAGAATTGTACACTTCCAAATTTGTGGCCACAGTTTGGGGAAGGCCCTTTCGTGTTTCAGCATTACAATGCCCCCGTGCACAAAGCAAGATCCATGAAGAAATGGTTTGCTGAGTTTGGTGGGGAGGGACATGACTGTCCTGCACAGAGCCCTGACCTCTACCCTATCAAACACCTTTGGGTTGAATTGGAATGCCAACTGCGAGCCAGGCCTTACGCCCAACATCAGTGCCCGACCTCACTAATGCTCTTGTGGCTGAAGGAAGTGAATCCCAAAATCTGCTGGAAAGCCTTCAGAGGAGAGTGGAGGCTGTTACAGCAGCAACGGCGGGTCCAACTCCATATTAGTGCTCATGGTTTTGGAATGAGAGGTTTAACCAGTACATATGGGTGTGATATTCAGATGTCTACATACTTTTGGAAATGTGTTGTATTTAGGGGCAGTTTATGCTGCTGCCTATATTTTGAGAGGTACATCTGGTGGAAGCATGTGGCAAGGGACCTTTATTATGACATTAACCGGTATTGTAATGTCTTTGTTCTATAATATGTCAACTAAAATAAAATCAGTGTAGCTGTTTGCTATCTGGTGAATGTTCAGTGGTCACGTCACTATGGAATGACATCCACTGCGTGGCACGGTGAGCCTTGCGATGCCGCAATCAGTGACTTCAGTTACTCTGTTTCGAAACCGCTGAATATGAATTGTGCAAAGAAACATTGATTGGTTTAAACATTTAGTCTCAAGAATTTAACCTGATCAGAAATATGTGGTATGGCAGTCCATAAGCGTAGAACAAAGAATCCGAAGGATCTTTTGAGGAAACAAAATTATTACTTATTAAATAATTTAAATAAATATATATTTTTTTAAAAACACTTTTTTCCTCTGAGCACTTTTATTAAAAGGAAACAACTAGCCAGATTTCCATATCAACTTCCATATGCCCTCAAGTAATCACTTTCTTGTCTAAAGGCTATTTTCTGCAGTTTAAAAAGTTAAAGAAATATGTCCTGAAATAACTAAATAAATGTGTGATACAGTAGAAATTTGTTGTCATGACAGCATATCATGGATCTCATTGAACTGTCATAATCTGCTTGATTTTGTCAATTGCTACAGTACATGTTTGTGGCCATGGGCAACAACCAGGGGAGGTTGGTTAATTATTATTTGCCAGTTCAATTTCAATATACTGTAGCTGATGACTATTATTCTCAAGACTCTTACTCTTCAACTGTGGTCCAGGAGGGTTGCAGTGTTAGTGTGTGTTTCTTTTTCCCCAGCTGGACTCTTAACCACCTTGTTCAGTTAATCATTGCCTTGATTGAACCGATTTAGACTGGCTCTCCAGGTCTGAGAGCCTTAAAGAGAGCCTAAAAGCCAGCCATAGGAATGAGGAACATAGCCGAATAGCCGCAATAAAACCACCAACCCAGTATCATTTCTGAGTGTGTCATTAGTCCAACAGTGTGTCAGTTTAACAGCATTGTTGTTTCTTTTTTTTATTTTTGTGAATTCTATACACCAGGGGTGTAAAACGGAATCCCAAGGGGGCCGCAGCATCTGCTGCGGTTTTTGTGGTTTCCTTTCAGTGAGCTGCCAATTAAATCCTTGAACAAGGGAAGTTAAATGAAACACTTGTGCTGAGAACACTCCAAAAACCCGCGGACACTGCGGCCCTCCAGGACTGGAGTTCGACACCTGTGCTATACACTTTATTGCATGCATGACATTTGGACATGGAAATGCCTTCATGTCCGATGCAATATACATCTGGCAAGATAAACAAGCACATTAACCTAAAAACAGCTTAAATTTACATTTAACAACCAACATGACCTTTCCCTTATTTTCCTCCACATCCGACCTTGGTGGTTAGGTGCATCAAAGTGACACCCTGATTGAGAGCTTTGACGTCCAATCATGTCATTGTCAAGTAAAATTCTTCCAATAACCTGTGTTCAAAAAAGAAAAGAAAAAATGCAAGCCTGTTGTGAAACTAGAAGAACTCCATTGACATGATATTGTACATGGTCCCTGTTGGACTCATATACACTCTGTAGAGCTGAATTAACTCCATTTTATAGCGTTCTCATAGCATGCTGTAGACAGGCACGCTGCATGCGTCACCTCCCGCCATCTCTCTTATGGGCACAGGTCCACCGCTGAGGAGTGCAAACCGTTTCAGCCAATCAGTAACCTCTCACTCTACATCTTTAAAGTCAAGTGCAAAATCTCCCCGCCCTGACGATCCATCGATCCTGGCAGCCTTCCCGAGATAAGGTAAGCCTGACAGGCGGCGGTCTCGCCGAGGAGGCGTTTAGTACGGAGCAGCCCAAATTGCGCGCCATGCGGGGCTGCCGCTGCGCGAGTGACAGATTCAATTTGGTGCCCGGCGTGCGATATAATTAAAAAGCCGCGGGACGCGTCTTCGCGCAAAACCGGGCGAGCTGCCCGCTCGTGGACGGGCGGCACGCGTACTCGTTCGTGACTCTGCGTCCAGGTCCTGAAGCGTTTTGTCGCCGGTGGCTTGCGGTGTCCTGATGCGAAGACAAGCGGCGATCGATGCCACGATGGCCGCTTCTTGCGGTTCCGTCCTCTGCATTCGGTTGTCACTATCAGATCGGATTCTTCACCACTGTTACCACGAATTGTTTTGCTAGCCCCTTGAACCTGAAGACCGCAGACGCTTTGAATGTTGAAATTTGTTCTACTGTACTTTTATCTGTTGTTTATTTGCTCTGCCATTTCTGAGTTTGGAACAACGTTTTTCTGTGAAATTGGGGGATTTATCCTTGAGTGGTGTAATTCCTGTCTGAAATTGCTGCAATTTAAATGCTTGTTTCCAGTAACAAGTCAAGTCTTCACTGAATTATTACTACCAAGTAATGGGGAATGACAGGCCAGAGAGAAGATTGTCTTTGTTTAAAAACTGGTGGAGAAAATAGATTTCATGATATGATAAACCATAGAAATGGCTCCAGTGAAATGACTGTGTGTGTGTGTGCAGTGTTTTGGTTGTTTTGATGCGGTTGTGTGCAAATGAATCTCTTCCCTTCCTCTTCGAATGGATCAACAGGTTTTCCTATTTATTTCCTATTATTTATTCCATATCCTGTTTTGAAAATGGAATTCAAAAGGCTTGCATTTCGCTTTGATGATGCTCCGATGCACAGGTATAATGAAATAGTACATGCCATTTAACACATCTTGCAATACCTCTGGCATTTTCAGCATTCACAAGTATTCCATGTCTGTTTTGTTTTGACTTTTTACGGTGTACTGAATATAAAATATCTGTGGACGAGAACAAATTTGACAATGCAAAGGTGATTGATTAAACTGGTATGGTATTGTTTTGTGTCTTCCATTATTGAATTTGATTTCCTTCACGGTACCTACAGTTTTGTCAGAACAGACTTGACCTTAATTTTAAGGTCATGACAAGGTGTCATGCCATATCATATGGAAGTATTGTGTAGGCTTTATGGCATATAGGGGAAGTAAAGTGTTACTGGAACTTCTACCTCGCATGTATGCATCGTGAGGAAAATAAGTAGTGATAAGTAGGCAACAACTTAATTATGATGTTCCATCCTGTGAGATCACTTCCTGCTAAATCCCCAATGAACTCACACTTGCTCCATCTGAAGTTTCATCTATGAGCTCTAATGGCCCGATTACCATGGAGCAATCTCTTCAATTGAACAAAACTTATGAAATCAGCACAATCGTAATAGTCCAGAAAGCTTAAATGCTGCTTTACCCTTTATCCTCATCAGCTTTTCTGACTTTCATAACCAATAATTAATTTTCATAATTGTTTTTTTTTTTCCTGCCAGTGCTTCTGAAAGATGCATTTGAACATTTAAAGAGAAGATAGCTGAGGCAAGGAAATCGTAAATTGCTGATGTGTTTCTCCATGCGAGTTGGGGATTTTCTGTAGTACCTCCACCGGCTTTCCTGCCCCCGGGCCAGAGTCAGATCACCTGCGTGCTATATTGTGATGCAGCTCTTTATGTGGAGAATGTGCAGCTGCAAGAAGAAACAGGACAACCAAGGAAGCGCTAACCATGCCCGATGTGTTGTGCATGTAGGAATATGACAGCAGGATAGTTAAATCAATTTTTGTAAGAACTGATGATATGCCTACATATGTGTTAATAGGTTATTTCTGTTTTTATGTTTATGTCTTGATAGGAAGATGCAGACAGCACCCTGTTTGAAAATGATTTACTTGCGCTTTAATTGCATGCAGCCATGTCACTTGGCTCTAAATTAGTTATGAGAAAATGCACGCTACAAGATAGTCACACAACATGCGAAATTTGCTGGTTTCTGCTGCCTGATGGTGGATATAAAGATTCTGAAAAAAGACAATCAAGCACAACAGCTGTGCATTTTCTTACTTTCTGTATGTGTTGACTTTTACGTTTGACAATAAGAAAATAACACATGGACAGAAGGTGAAAGGAAGAAAGGAAGCATTTCAGTATTTTGAATTACATGAATATATGCAACGCATATAGATTACATTGCACTGTGGCTATTTAGCCATGGCTTCTCATTTACTTCAGTATACAGAGCGCATTGCTCATTGGAAACTGAAACTTCCAGCATATACTGTCGGAGAAATGTAAATTAAATTTGCATGCACACATACAGGTGTACACGTGTGCGCATGCACACACACACACACACACACATATACACATAAATAATTCGTCAAATAAGCTAATGACCAGCACAAAGTTTTTGCTGTATTTTCTGTAAACATTCAAGAATGGAAATATATCAATTCAGAAGCTCCAGGGAATGTGAAATCCACAGTATGGATTTTTGCCGTCATTTTATGTATATTTTCAGTTTTTACAATAATAGTAATATTGGTTAGTTGGATTGAAGGGACATGTATGTTATCTTACAAAACATTACATTGCATGACATTTATTTGGCTGACTTTTTTATCCAAAGTGACGTACATTAAGTGCATACAGAAGGTCAAGGTCAACTACAAAACACAGGTCCGATAAGGTACAATACTCATAAAACCGTTGTCCATAGCCATGAACACAGTAAGCATAGGCTAGGTCAGAAAGTTTTGATAAGTCAAGAATGAGGCATGATGACAAGTTACAACTATGCAAGTACAATGTAAGTGCTGGATGGAGATGCGGATGAAAGTGCTAGGGGAACAACATAGAAGGATACAAGTGATAAAAGTGATCCTGGTTTGGGAGTGCCCTGCAGAGTACTGATAGGTCCAGGTACAGTCTGATGAGATGTGTCTTCAGACCACGGCAGAAAATGGGCAGGGACAGAGTGGCTCGTAGAGGAATGGGGAGTTCATTCCACCACTGGGGAGCTACAACGGAGAAGCTCCATGGTCGGGATGAGCAAGAACCATTCACCCGGATGGCAGGGAGGGCAAGTCACAGAGCGGAGTGGTCGAGCAGGCGGGGAGGGTTGAATTATATGCTGTAGGTAGGCAGGGGCTGTCCTGTCAGCTGCAGGGTAGGCCAGGGTCAGGACTTTGAATCTGATCCTGGCAGTGAGCGGGAGCCAGTGGAGTGACCTCAGCAGGGGAGTGACATGTAAATGGTAAATGGACTGCATTTATATAGCGCTTTTATCCAAAGCGCTTTACAATTGATGCCTCTCATTCGCCAGAGCAGTTAGGGGTTAGGGGTTAGGTGTCTTGCTCAAGGACACTTCGACATGCCCAGGGCGGGGTTTGAACCGGCAACCCTCCGATTGCCAGACAATCGGTCTTACCTCCTGAGCTATGTCGCCCCAGTCGACATAGCTCAGGATGAACATGTGAACTCTTGGGAAAGTTGAAGACAAGTCATCCAGTGCAGTAATCAAGATGGGAGATTACCACGGCCTGGACGAGTAGCTGGATGGAGCATGTGGTCTGGTATGGTTGAATCCTCCTGATGTTGAACAGGAGGAATCTGCATGTTGCCGTGATGTACTCCTTGAAGTCCAGCTGGTCATCCAGGACTACCCCCAGGCTCTTTGCAGAGTGAGAGGCAGTCACTGTAGTAGCATTGACGGTGATGGAACAAACAAAGCAATCCTGTGCATTCCGTTTGTAAACTGAATATTATGTATTTTAAAAATTTATTACTGTTTGAAAAATTGTGGACTGATTTAAGGAAGGTATTTTCATATCAGAACCAAATGTATTCAGACAACACAGAAATGACACTAGTTGGCTATTAGATAGCAACACTATACAGTAGCATTATAACACTAGCTGGCAAATAAATAACAATTTACTTTGCTTTACATGCTTTCAGTAGAATAATTTAAGTCTCAAGACCAATATCTGGAAAACTAGCAAAATGTTATCCATTGGATTCGTACATTATGATTTGTATTTCATTAATTTTTTTATAAAATGTTATAAATATTGCATTTACATTAGGTGTTGTCGTGGTATAAAATGCATGCATACTGTAAGCCACTCAATTTCAGTGCATATACAAGAATATATGAGCCTTCTGGGGAGATTGACAGTGACTCACCATCCAAGCTGTGTTACATATTCATGCCACATACGCACTGCACATAATGATTATAGTTGCATATATGTATGTGTCTGTGAGTTTGTGTGTGCGGGGAAAAGTTCATAAACTTTTTCTCATGTATAACTCTGATGTAGCCCAAATCTGAGGATGTGCATTTTAAAGTAATGTTAATGAAACACTTCAGGGCAACTTGTCTTAGACAGCATTCATAACGGGCTCAATCTGCAAAGGAGGATGCGTCAATGCACCTGGTTCTTCCAGTACGATTTCTGAAAAGTGTGGGGTATGTTTTCTCGCACTGCCAGTCCCAGGTGTCTCCCACAACCAGCCAGTGTAAATCCCCCTTAATGAAATGGGCAGCTCAAAAAAAAAAAAAAAAAAACAATTAAGGACCCAAACTGACAGATCGTGGTTGGAAAATGAAGCAGGCCTGTCAGATTTGAACGAGTGCGCCGTTATTGGGTGTCAGAACGCATAAGGGCGATCTGTACCTATTTCAGCGCAATCTGTGAGTGCAGCAGCTGTGCCGTAATGACCGAGCAGGAAGTAAGAACGTGGACGTGAAACAGATGTCTGTGTCATCGACGTGATGATGCCAGCACTGTGCTTCTTTTCTTCTCTCTTGTCCTTTTTTTATTCTTATTTTCCCCAAGTGCATACAATAGCTGCACTCTGCGCTGAAGCCAGAATACCCTCTGTATAGGCATACACAAGCTGGCGTTTATTGCAGTGAATTACGCTTACTGAAGTGAATACAGCAATATTGAAATTAAGTGTTAAATAGTTTGAAATTACTAGATTTGCGTTTAAAAAGAGCTAGAAGCCCAGGTTTTGGGTTTCTTTTTTGTTTTTAGAGTGGATTAATTATTAATGTGTTAAATAAAGAGCTGATGGTGTGTGTGGGTGGGTGTGTGTGCATGTGTGTGTGTGTGTTTGTGTGTGCACGTGGGGATGTGGGAATGGGTTTGGATGTGGGTGTTGTGCTCATACGTACATAAACACAGTATATACATATGGGTCAATTCCAATTCTAAAGAGCAAACACAATCAATCACCCTTGTAGTAAAACACCCTTGAATAATGTTCATTTTAATATGCCTTTTAAAAAACTTCACAGAACAAAAAGGGTCAAAATTTGTAAAAAATGATGAAAAATAAAATGTGTTTCAACTAAAGATTTTTCTTGGTTCTATTTTTCAAGATAATTTGACTGATTTCACAGAGGATTCAATAATGTAAACAGAAGTAGTCTGGTGTTAAATGACTAGACAAGCTTAATTTTATAAGGTGTTTAATTGACAAGCTTATTGACACTATTACATGATAAATGAATTTGAATTGTTTTTTGTCTACATCAGGTGATGTAGGCTATTGAAAGACATTTGTAATGTATTTCTTTTTCTTTTTCCCCACATTACTATGTGGCAAAGTAACTATGTACCAGGGAAGCTAAATATTTAGCTTATCAAATTCGGGGACACAGTTTTTGGTTTGTGTTTCTGCACTGCACAGATCCATACATGCTTTTAGTTTTTTTTTTTTTAAATGTGTTGTTCCTATTTTCCACAAAATGAAATGCCTAATTTGGTTATGTTAATTCTCATCTCTGAAAACTCTTCTGCCAAGCAAGCACACACTCTCCCACTAGAATTTATTGTACAGGCACACTGTTGGTGCCCTGCTGACCAGAGGGGGGCACTGGTGTGTGGAGAGACACACACGTCTCTCCAACCGAGATCCCTCCCTCCCAGACCAATTATGCACTGCCCTGCATTCATTAATAATTTCATATTCAGTGCCCTCCAAAATCATTTGCGCCCTCAATAAAGATAGGCAAACAAGGCTGTGTAAAATAAACAACACAGGTAATGAGCAATATTGTATGCTCCAAAAATAGGAATATTATATTCTTTCATTCCAATATATATTTTTTTATTTGTGCAGAGAAATGTTTTTTTTTTTTTTAGCTTTTTTTTTCTTCCCAAAAAGGTATTCATAGTTATTCACAACCCAGAGTGTTACGGTGCTGATAATTTAGATTCATTTTTTTTTAATTTTTTTGGAGGAGAAATAAGTATTTTTCATTTAAAAAAATCTCTCAGCAATTGCATTTGTAGAAAATAATAATATCATTGTCACAGTTTTTGAATGGCAATATAGCCCATTGCCTGTTTTGTTTTTTGTTGTTGTATACAACTGTTTTTTTGCTTATCTTTGTCAAGGGTGCCAATAATTTTGGAGGGCCCGGTGCCCTCAAGCTGTGTGCACTCACAGTGACACAGTGAAGCACTCATTACTGGACCAAATTCCAAACGGGAGTACTTAACAAACCAGTTTTATTTGAAAAATAAATAATTAAAAAACCACCGTTTATTAATGTATCTGGCTATGACATGGAGTTTCTAGTCCATGACAAAATCCAGATCTGTGCACGACTAATTCCAGGACAACCTCAGTGCACTGCTTTGCGTGTAGGACATGATGAACCACAACAAAATCCAGTCGCAAGAAGTGAGCTAGCCTGCAGACCTCTCAGTAACATTCAGTCTGCCTTTAATTTAATGAGAAACATCACCGGTCCTTAATTAGGGTGGCAATCCTGTGTCACCTCGAGTCCAAATAAAGTATTTTTTTTTCTAGAATGTCAGAAGCCTTAATTATTTTTGAATGGGTTGTGCAATTGAACTACCTCTCCAGTCCCCTTTCCACTTCCTGGAGGAAAAGACAGGCACTTGAGGCTGGAGAATCGTTACAGGAATGCATCAAGATGCAGAGCGAGATTGTTTTGAAGTGCGGTCTAATGGAAACTGCCACGCGGGCTAAGGTTTTAGCTGGTCGACAGGCAGCGCTAATGCTTCTCCATCAGACAGTGTCTACCACCGTGGGCCCAGGAGTTGATTGTTCTTCAGCTTATTTACTTCTGAATCCACCGAGACTGAGGCCATCTAGTGGGAAGACTCTAAAGCTGTTTGCTTGGGGAAGCAGCCTATCGAGCATTGCAGAATATGACCTCTACCAAACAGAATACAGACAATATTAATATGTCCCCCCCCAAAAAAATGTGCCTTATCCATTTCAGTCATTGAGGGAAAGATTGCAATGATCCATTCATCCATCTATGCCCGCTTATCCTGGTCAGGGTCACAGGGAGTGCTGGAGCCTATCCCAGTGTGCATTGGGTGAGAGGCAGGAATACACCCTTGACAGGTGCGCCAGTCTATCGCAGGGCATTATTGCCATGATGATAAATAAATTGATTGAAGATAAATTGATTATCTTTCGCACTGGCAATGGTATCTGAATTGATGAAGCAGCCTTCTGACTTCTGTAATTATAGTCACTGCTCAGTGGTTTGGCAATTTTAAAATTCAACAAATGAACTTTGTGTTTGTGTCGAAACGAACAGCTGTTGATTGCATGTTGAGTGATTGTACTGGAGGCTAGTTCTCAGACATTGTTGATAATATGGACAAGCACAATGGACTACAAAACAGTTTAAAAATTATGGGTTTGGAGTCAGATTATCTGTTGTTATAGTTATTTATGTATTTTTTTGTGATCAGTTATTGTAGTTTTTGCACATCATAGAAGTTTATAGGTTTGTGTAGGCGGTCAGGCTTAATGGGCTATGGTCCCCATTTCTCCCTCTTACTCTACCACTTATCCTAAATAATAACAACAACAATAACAACAACAATGCTTTTAATTAAAAATAATATATATTATATATTTTTGTTTTTTGTCTGTCACCTTCAAGTCAGCTACACGGAGCCTAATATGAACCTTTATCAGTAAATAAGTCATTGGAGTAAATAATCAAATGAAAATAAAGAAGCAATAGTAGAAGTGATATAGGGGTCCTACTGATCGTGCCCACATTCACTTAATTTGTTTGTTTTGTTTGTCCAAAGTAATGACAGACCTTTCCTTTTTGTGACCTCTGATTGGTCGGTCACAGTCTATCAGTCATCAACAATTAACCACTAAATCATGATTTAAATTTGTGGGCGGCCATAATTAAATTGTGGGTGAGGAATTTGAATAAGACAAGGAGAGGTTTGGGTGTCACTTTTGTTAGCTGAAGAGTAGACTGTAATGAGATGGAACAAAGTGGTTTTTGGTGATATGTGAGCTCAAAGCAAGTAATTTATTTACAAAAAGGCCAAAATCTTGAATATGAATGACCACTTTTGCATTTCTAAAACTGCCAACAAACTTCAGTTTGCTATAATCTCCTTTTATCATGGTTGTATGGTCAGGTTTATTTAGAACTCAACAAATAATTAGAATTCTGAAATAATAAAGTGAAATAATGTAGACACAACAATGGCTTGGACAAAAAAAAAGTGCTAAGTAAAATGTGTGTCAATATGTAATGACAAGAAGGGGAAGGCCAATCCCACTTGTGTTACTGTAAATGATGTCAGCTCTTCAGCTGGACCAAGGTCCCAGCAGGAGCATGGACTCCTGGGAGACTTCTTTGAAGCTGGGGTCGCGACGGGGTTCCAGCCAAGATGACTTAGATGTGCACTGATCTCCACTTGGGCTCATGGTCACCAGGGAGATATTGGAAGAAAAGTCTGAAGATAGCTGTCCTCAAAGCAGCTGTCAAAGGAAAACAAACAAGCTTGGTTTATTTCGCGGATGGTGGCAGGCCAACTCTGTCTCGGTGATCAGGCGAGATGCGGGTTGGGACACAGAGCAAAGTCCGTCAGTGTTCTTAAGGGTGCATCTGGTTGGGTTAGACAGTGTGTACCATCAGAGCAGAGTTGTTAAAGTTTGATGAGTTTTTATGTTCAAGGGTCACTGACGGAACCTCGTGAGTTCTCTTGATCCAGATCGGTAGATGGTTCTCAAAGGGCATGTTCCTGCCCAAACGGGTGCGTAATCGATCAAGCAGTGAGTTTGTTGCAGGTCCATAGTCCGGGGAGAGACACTTCATTATGCCTTGGTTGACCTGAAAGGTTAATTATGAATGTGACTCAGTAGAGGGCTCAGTCGCGTGGTCAGGAAGTCAGAGTGTACAAATGTCCCTGTGTATCGTTACAAACCAGATGAGACATCATTTAAATGACATCACTGGAGAGATGTGGAATCGCAGTCAGTACCGGACAATAAATTACAAACTTTACATTTGCTTGGTTTTAAACAAGGATATTGATTTCTTTTCTGATCTTGGAACTTCCTCATTAGGATCCATTTTATTGCAGTGGTCAATTTAGGAAATGAAGAGGCTCCGTAGGCCATTGTTAGATTTTCAATGCATATCCTGAATTGAATAAATTGAAATGGAATTGCCTCAACTTTTCCAATGCTTTTGAATGATTCACCTCTTTCAGCACTTTTACTGATAAGAATGACTCAGAAATATGAGTTCTCTTGCACAATGCATTAGGAAAGGTAAGTGCAATCGATCCAAAATTGGTCTATGTCTATGGGTCTGAGCCTAACACAGCTGGGTCAATGGACGTAATCTCAACAAGTACAGAAAGGCTGGTGTTATGACGTGCAGTTTCCTGTACATGTAGTCACATGTCAAGAACCATATTCTACTATGCTGAAACCTATACTACAAGGGACATTCAATAAAAATGAAACAAATAATATTTTTGAAAATCACTGCAACATGTTTTTGTGTTTTGTCATCCAAGACACTTATTAAGACAATTATGTTAAAAAATATATAAATACTTAACCCTTTTTTTTCTTCCAGGTCTTAGGTGGATAATGCACACTATAATTTACTGCAAGTTGACTAGCTTTATTTTTCGTTAATGTGTGTGTTTGCCTCACCAGCCTTTCATTTCAGCGTGTTTGTATTCCCATTATGTGAGCTTAATTTGTGTAAATTACTTTCGTTAATTGATCTGTGCTTTCAGCTCTTAAGTGCTCCTCACCAATGGCCACTCACCAAAATAACACGTTTTTATGCTGGCAGATCTCTGAAGAAAAAAACATAGCCGAGGATAACAAAGGTTGGAAAATGAAGCAAAGAACGAAAAAAAAGCAGCCGATTTATTGTTTGCTCTCGTTCCCTTTCTCGGGTTTAAGCACAGCTGCAGCTTTTTGGCCTTGGTGCTGTATTTGTGACTGCGGCTCGGACCCCCTTCCCCTGAGCACTTAATATCGCCCCATTAAGCTCCAAGTTTCCTCTCATTCAGTCTCGGCCTTCATTGATACAAATGAGCCCAGGACCACACCAGCACTTTGTCCTCCGTCCCTCGCTTTAACTTTAAATATTTATGCATATAAACACTTAGTTAATGGAGTGAAATATCACCAAATATTAAAGGAACGCATGAATAATTCATGTATGAATATGTGGTCATTTTTATGGTTACAGATGCATGATGTTGCGCTCTACTTTAGGGGGGCATGCGGTGTAAATAATAAATGTGTTCTCGGCGCAAATGAATTATTGCACTGCTATTTTGTATCAGCACATAGCATTTGTCATATCATTCTCAATTACATTAATACAAATTGGTGCATGTTGATATGTGTGTATACTTCCTAATGGAACTTGTACCATAGTTGCCCTTGTGCCATAGTTGTTCACCAGCTCTGGGCATTAGAATAGCACCCTTGAATGACTGATATGATCCTTTTTCTATACAAAAGGACTGTCTGGAATATAAACTGAAGCCTTCACATCTGTTCGTATGTATGTGTGCGTGCATGTGTGCGTGTGTGTGTGTGTGTGTGCATGCGTGTGTGCATGTGTGTGTGTGTGCATGTGTGTATGCGTGTGCGTACGTACGTGCGTGCATGCCTACGTGTTTGTGCATGTTGGACGGTGATACAATTTGTATTGTTTTGGCTCTGTACTCCAGCACACATTGGATTAGAAATGAGAAAACAGAAACAGTGAATATGAGGTTAAACTGTTTACTTTAATTTGAGAGTATTTACATTGATATCAGGTGAACCTTGTACAGCCCATTTTATAGATAGTTGCCTTATTTTAGGGCATCGAAAATAATTAATTGGCTGCTCAGCTGTTTCTTGGCCAGCTGTGTGTCATTAGTTCATGTTCAAGAAACCTAAGAAAAGGTCTAGAGTTGATTCTAGGTGTGGCATTTGCATTTGGAGTTGTTACTATTGTTCCTCAATACGAAGACTAAAGAAGTGTCCATGCAAGTAAAGCAGGTCATCATGAGGCTGAAAAATCTGAATAAATTGATTAGAAACATAGCTAAAATATTGTGTCTATAAAATAAAAAAACAGTTTGACACATTTTTAGGAAGCAAGGACACACTAGTGAGCCCAGCGATAGCAAATAACCTGGTAGATGACAGAAGGCTGCTGTCGTGGATGACCGAAGAATACTTTCGATTGTGAAGAAAAACCCCTTTTCAACTGTCAACCAGATCAAGAGCACTCTCCAAAACGTAGGCCTAGGTGTGTCAAAGACTACCATAAAGAGAGGACTACACCAGCATAACCTCAGAATGTTCACTGCAAGATGCAAACCATTGGGATGTCTCAAGCATAGAATGGTCAGGTTAGAGTTTGCTAAAAAAACGTACTGTGCATTGAAGAAATCTATTTCTCTAACAAAATCTTATGGACCGATGAGACAAGTATTAACCTGTGCCAAAGTGATGGACAAAGGATAGTGTGGAGAAAGAAAGGAATTGCTCATGATCCAAAGCCGGGGTCACTTTGGATCATGAGCAATTTCTTTCTTTCCCCACATTCCCCACCATCTGTGCGGTTGTGTTATGGCTTAGGCATTTATGGCTGCCACTGGAACTGCCTCACTTGTCTTCATTGATGATGTGACTGCTGATGGCAGCGGCAGGATGAATTCTGAAGTGCACAGAAACATCTTATCTGCTGAGATACAACCAAATGCCCCAAAACTCATTGGATGGTGCTTCACCTTGCAGCAGTCTCAAACATACTGCTAAAGCACCAAAGGAGTTTTTCTGAGCCAAAAACATAAAATGTTCTTGACTGTCTGAGCCAGTCACCCTATCTGAATCCAATGGAACATGCATTCCACTTGCTGAAGACAAGACTTTCAAACGAAGACTGAAGACTCACCTCTTCAGGCTGCACCTCTCCCCATCCCTCCCTACCCCCCTGTAAATGACTGTAAGCTTAGGGTTGTAACTAGGCAGCTGTTTCGTAGGTGACTTAGGTGCATTAACTGTCTTAACTACTGCTTGTATTTTTTCCATAGATTGCGTTGTTGCCGTTCTCGTTGTGTTAGTGTTAATCAGTTTAACCTTCAGGGTCCAAGTTGAACTATGCGGTTGTTCCCTGCACTTGGACCGGTACTTCTCTCTAGGGGTTTCGTCATACTTGTTCCTGGTTATGGTTATACACTTTGTTGTACGTCGCTCTGGATAAGAGCGTCTGCCAAATGCCTGTAATGTAATGTAATGTAATGACTAAAGGCAAACAGCCCCAAAAACAAACAGGAATTGTAGATGGCTGCAGTATCGGCCTGGCAGATCATCATCAGGGTGATGTCTATGGGTGGCAGACTTCAGGCAGACATCGAATGCAAAGACTTTGCTAGCAAGTACTAAATATGATCACTTTATTAAAGATTATGTTAATTTGTTAATGGGTCTGTTCTAGAAGCAAACATACATGGTGTATATATATATATACATACATATACACACACAGAGTCTTGAAAAAGTATTTTACGTCAGCTGAATCTATCAATTCAGCTGATGCAAAAATTGCATTTGATTAATTGGTTGATTGAGTATCTAACTTTTTTCATTAAATAAAATGTTTTAAATGCGTTTTGTGTTTACTGAGTTTCCCTTTGTCTAATATTGCATTTTGCCTAAAGATCTGAAACCATTCAGTGTGACAAATATGCAATAATAGAGGAAATCAGGAAGGGAGAAAGTACTTTTTCACCACACTGTATATGTATTCACACGCACACACAAAATTTTAATTGCTCTTGGTACAGATAACGCTTATGGGACTATGAAGCTGAATACTGGACTAGGGTGTGAGAGGGACTTCTTCATAAAAATTGCAAACCGTTGCACTGAGGTCACATCCGATTGGGAGATTTACCAAAAAAATCCTGCTGATGCAATGAGAGCTAGCCGTGTGCTGAGCTCAGATTATTAATGAGGGAATCTGTATGCGTTTTTGGCTTCGTACTCACTTAATTACTTGCTAATGCAACTCACAAGTCTTTTAAAGTGCCATTTCATCACTGGATATGATTACATTAAGAGGCATTTTCCTCCACACTCTAAGTACTTGCATATAAATTAAGCAGGTGGGAACAGTCCAATTATTTGACAAGGGCCTCGTACATCACTAGATGCTGCCCTATTAAAATGTCGCTTTCATAGCATGTTCATTATTTACTTCTAATGTGTCACGGGGATTCAGAAATAATTCTAAACAATGCCTCTGTTGTTTGATGTTACTACTGTGCATGCATTTCCAATAAATTTTCCAAGTGGAGAATTTGTGGTCAGTAGTGTGGTACAATGGTTAGGAAAACTGCATTTACTACCCAGACTCAAACTGCAGCTTTGAATTTCGGGTGGCAGGGGTGTCCAGTCTTATCCAGGCCGGTGTGGGTACAGGTTTGTGTTTTGGCCCGTGACTATGACACATAATTCAACAAACTAAATGATTACGGTATTCAATCAAGACTAGTAGAATCAGGTGTCTTAGTGCTGGGTTAAAATGAAAACCTGCACCCACACTGGCCCTTTTCGAATAAGATTGGACACCCCTGCCAGGTAGGATGTTGCCGTACCCTGGAGCAAGGTATTTAACTAGATTTGCTGCACTATGCACCCAGCTGTATAAATTGATTCCATAAAAGTTGTGTAACTTGCTTTGCATTAGAGCATCTGCTAAACGCCTACAATCTAAATGTAGGACAACAGAATGGTTTTTATGTTCCTGAATATTATCAATATTAGGAGAGAGGGGGAACAGTAAATCTGCACAAATTAGGTTTTGTGAATGCTTTATTATGTTCACTGCCAAATACAGTGCCCACGACACCAGGTCAAGTTAATATATTAAATACTGATATCATTTGGCATTTGTATGTGTGCAGGAGAGAAGAACATGGAACAATGATGATGAGTCACATAATTTCGGTATTTTGAAATGTCTGATTAATACTCCGTGCTGGTTTTAAAATGCATGTATTGTACAGTCAAAAATTGAATATTAACTTTTATGTTCCTTTAAGCATGACCTACTTTACAAAAAATGTAATATGGCAGGCTTATGAAATGTAAAGAAATGTTTCAATTGTTCTCTTTCTTTTTTTTTTTCTCCCTCATGCCTTTCTCCAGTAACTAGCGCTGGGTGACACAATCATAAATTCTACTGTGTTATTTTCTGGAAAAAAAGGCAATCTCTGTCACAGAATTCCATTTCCTCTCCTTCTTTCCATCTGCAAGAAAGAGAATTACCATTCAAGTCTGAGCAAAAAAAAAAAGAAAGTTCATTGTACAATACTAAGTATATCTCTGAAGCTGCATCCAAAAAATGCAGTTTCTCTCCAGGACTGGGCCTGAGGTTTGGTCTGGTTCTTTTGACAGCATTCATTTCTGGGCTGTCAGCAGTCTGCAGTTTTTTATATATCTTAATGCTTTCAGCTTAATGGTATCTTCAAGAGCAGCCTTACCTTTGCTTGGCTGGTCTCACACTGGCCTGATGGGCCATTGTATGGGGAACCCATGCTGCAGCTGAGAGGTATGGATTGCGAGAACGCTTATGGAGATATCTGTTGGACTCACTCTGGTGATGTCATTGTTATGGTGTTACTCCTGTCAGTCACGAGTTGGCATTTTATTTTACCCAGGCAGATGGGGTATGTAGTCATGCCACTGGCCTATGACTAGTCCCCCACCAAATTTCTGGTCCCTACATACATACAACACACAACCTCGGACTCGCACACACACACACACACACACACATGCATGCACAAAGGCATGCACACACATGTATTTATCCAGAAAATGTACTCTGATTCTAGGATGTTTTCATTCTTTTTATAGTGTAAAACATGATAAAATATAAATGGTACGCTGAAGTATTTTAGTTATAATACAGATTGACGTGTACAAATCCAGACACGCCAAAAAATAGTAGGAAGATACAGTATTTCTTTCCTTATTGAACCAGGTGACATTTCACAGCCATGGGGAAATAAGAGGAAAATGAGGAGGGAAGGAGAAGATCTGTCTCCTTAATATTTTAGAGAGCGATGCTAATGAAATCACGGACAGAAAAAAAAAATCACCCTCAGACACTCTGAGGGCTGTAGTCAGAATGATAAACAAGCCCCTTTTTTTTCCATATTTAGAAGTCTCTGCAGCTGCAGCTGGTCACGAAAAAGTGTCTCAGATTGAGGAAAATCAAAGCCTCTTCATCACTTTGCCGCCTTCGTGTTTTTTTCTCTCTTTTTTTTCTTTTACTGACTGAAACAGATGATAATACAAGGAAAGTGAAACGGATAATATAAGAGTTGGCACTTAAGACATGTTCCATTTAAGATGTCGTATTTAACATTCTTTTAACTTGTTTGAAGCTCCTTAAGATTAGGGAGTCTTTGCTCCCAGAAAGACACATCTTTTCAAAAGATAAGTTCAGCGTTCTGCTAATGACCCTATGCCATTGAAAAAGGCAAGTAACGCTTCACTCTCTCGATGTTAAGAATCTGAAGATCTACGGTATAATTGTAATTGTAATATCAAAGTATACAGTAGATTAATCGAGTATGTTCCACACGTGAAGTGTCTGCATCAGTATGAATAGCTGAGCAGCAGTTGTCATTATATGCAAAAAATTTATATTTAATGAAATGATATCTTTCATCAAAGATACTTGTCCTCCAGTCTAGACTATGACATTTATTTGCATTATATCAATGTGCTTTGAATATGTTTCCACCGAAATGAAGATCTTATCCTATTTGCAAGGCTAAAGATGATAAATCTCTTTCTGTGGCTGGCATCAGTATATTTAGAATACCAGGGACAGCTGAAACATCAAATCAGTACGAGATCTTTGAAGTCTCTTCTACATGGAAGCTTGGAAGCTCTGCTCAACACTGCCTACCCATTGGCAATGAGAACTGTGTCTGAAGCCAGGTTTATATCAGTCTAGAATCAATGTCTTCAGTTTTGGCTTGGCTCTACTCCTTTAATGCAAATCACTGAGAGATAAAGAATATTTTGTACAGAACATTAAAGTATTAAAGTTAACTTAAAGTGAAATTATTGGAACTGGAATTTGTGAAAAATGCTTTAAAGGTCCAGGAAACTTAAATCTGTGAATTCTTTGCTGATGTGTTGTTTTAATACTTTTTTGCATTCACAAACAACCAAGAAATATTTTTAAATGATTTTTGAAAAACAAACACAAAAAAAACATATACAAGCCTGTGTCGAAATTGGCTTGCTTTCCCCCTTGGCTAAATGGCAGGTTTTCAGTGGGTGGGAATAGCTGGGTGTTAGTTACGTAACAAAACCTCAAGTCCAGTGGAATCCTTTCTATATTTAATATGTAAATGACACTCTAGGCACTTTTGTGCAGGTAAGGCAAGCTAAGTTGCAAATGCCTAACCATTGCCCCTTCTCTGGAGGCAAAGAAACCAATACGCTTTTCCCAGGTACACAATACACTTTTCCCAAAAATGAAGAGACCCACAAGAAATAAGTTTTTTTATTTCTGGAGCCCATGGGCACTGCAATAAAAAATTATTACAATAACCCGTAAAGGTTAGAATTTGCAGAGTCCATTTTCACCCAAACGTGTCGCAGAACGAGGTGGATAGGTAATTAGGCCTTCCGTTAGCTAGCACCAATGAAATAAGCTTATAATGGAATCAAAGACTTCCTTTATTCGGGTGTAAATGTTTGAGACCGCTATAGAGTCTAATGTTAATGGACGGTAGCTCCGTGAAACAATGTTATTACACATTGACTGATCTCCAGTTTTAACTATACGATGGTAAAGCCTAGTTGATGTTGCTTTCTTTTGTTTTGTCTGGTAGTGTAAGGTTACTGCATGGGAAAGTCTACTCTAACCGGCTCTAACCTAGCTAGCTATGAGGAATGATTTACATAGTGTATTACGTGTCTCACGGATATGAATGTTAATGAGCGCAGGGTACATGCCCACCCTGTCCTTGTCTGCTGAAAAGGTCGCAGTAATATAATGGTGTTTTTTTACTAATTAATTGCTATACTAGGGTTAAGAACTTGAAAGAAATGTTAAGAAGACAGTGACATGTCCCTTCTGGGGAATATAACCACAATTTTAATCCAGTTCCCTGGACCTTTAATATGTCTGAGCATGCTGAGGTAGGGCCAAACTGCAGCTCAAGCCCCTGCCCTTTTGCCCTATCCATCCTAAAGTGTCCATACAGCTGAAACTATTTTCGGTAAAGGCCGGTGCCCTTTGCGATCGCAACCTCCCCACCCATTTTAACTCAAACCCCACAAAAAGTCCGTGTGCAGCCCGGTGCCTTACTTCAGGATTTCTTTTCAAATTTTCATACATCCTTGCCATTTTTGACGAGGACTGACTGGATGATGCAATCTGTCGGACGAGCCTTTTGATGTGAGCTACATCAGAGGAACTCTGAGATAAGAGGCTTCGGTGGTGAGGCTTAAGAGACTGTCATTGAGTGACTGTTCTGACCATGATCGATGGGTCATTCCACCGCTACTGAGGGGTCAAAGAGAAAAAAGGAGCAGATCTGTTTGCCGGGGACCTAGAAGGGAAGAACATTTGTGACAACCAGAATTATCAGAGTAGGAGTGGGGTTGGGGTTGGGGTGGGGGGGCACAGGTGTACGTACCGATGGGGATTTGTCAGAGGCTGTGCTGGCCTGGATCAAACACACGTTTGAAATTTTTAATCTTGACAAATATCACCTAAGAACTCTTTTACTATCAAACAGTTAAAAATGCTGATCATATGACATTTGATCTCTCTACTACGGCATTAAAATACTTTGCCTTACCTTTAGATGGTAGCAAAATCTGAAAGAAAATTCAGCACATGCCAGAGAATGTTTAACAAAAAAAATAGTACTCACGAAAATGTACAGTCTTTTAAAATAAGAAAATTTGTGAAAACAGCTACAGTACTTAAAATTGTTAGTAATCTGCAGGAACTTCACTGGTATCTAAAGGGTTCAAGTATTGCCCATACCTATTTATTTCAGGTCTTTGGTCATGGGCTTGAATAGCATTTTTTTTAAGACATAAGTTCTACAAATGACTGCAGCTGTACTCTGGTACATGATACTAAACAGGACGTAAAGAGAAGTGAGATGCACGAAGTAGGCAGAGAACAGAAAAACCGACTTGGCAATGTACGTCCTGTGCTTGTATAGTACACTGTAATAATTCTGTTATAATTCTATTTCTACATTTTTTAGACATTGGTTATTTCTACAGAAGGGATTTATGCTAATGTGACCTCCACTGAAGATCATTCAAACTGATTTAATGCAGCATTATAACTCCGATAATCATCAATCAGGTGAGAGAAGGTTGTGATGAGTCAGTGTAATCTTCGTGTCACCTTATTTACTATTCATTACATTCGCATTATAAATTCATGAACAGAATTTGCTCGTCCTGGGAGGTAAATGGCATGCATGCTTAAAGTTTAATAAATAAAGCACAAATAATGAATGCATTAATTGAATGTTAAACAGCAGTTTTTGAGGTGGCTCAAGTTCACCTGTTCCACAAGTAAATAATAAAAGAGATATCACCACAAGGGCCACAGGACTTCCTGCATTTAATCCAATCTGATCTGCCGATAAGGTTTTACTTTTGGTTGCTTTGCTTCTGAGATAGCCTATATTGCCTTCTTGAACTTCCTTTTTTTTCTTCAAATTTAGAATGACAAACACTCTGTCCCTCACTTCTGGATGGTACGGTCTGCCAATTATAAAGTTGGTGTAGGTGAATTTCCAGTGCCAGCTCATGAAATTCCTATTGTTCATTCATTTTATTTATTGTTTTTATGAAAACGTTACCTTGGCTTATGATTTAGTTTTGCTACTAGGGACATGTGGATAATGCACACTGCATATTCCCATCTTATGATATATGCAGGGAGAATACATGGGACAATTGTGGCATGTGTATGCAGTCAGGGGCTGGCTCTATTTTTGCAATGGGTAGAATGCATTGGGAATTTTAATCTAGAATAGGGACTCTAATTTCATAGTATGCTACCTATCCCCTATTATTGTAGTTCATATCCATGTTTGGCAACTTCTTCAATAGCCCTGCACTGTGCTCTGGAAACCTGGGGAATCCTGAACAGTGCCATAATGCATGTCCCATAGGGGGTACTAACTAACCAGTTAACAAGGCAGATGAAAGGACAGTAAGAAATTGCTTGCAAGCATGTCTGAAATATCTAGCTGTGAATTTAAAATAATGCCTATGGCTCACACCACTGCAGTGTGTTTTCAAATCCCGGTAGTTGTTTATGCCTTGCAATTCTGTAACAAAATATAGTCTTTGTGCCTTCACCCTGTTGTGTCAACCTTATACAAAAAAGTATCAGATACTCTGGAACACATTGTATCGCATTACACTCGGGCAGCTAGCAGACGCTCTTATCCAGGGCAATTTACACAGATTAGGTTTTTTATATACAGTCCATTTACAGAGCTGGGTATTTTACTGAGGCAATTCAGATTAAGCACCTTGCTCAAGGGTACAACAGCAGTGCCCCACCTGGGAATCTCACCCACCTGTGAGTTACAAGCGTGGTTCCCTAACTATAATACTACTTTAAAATAAGCTCATTTTTTTATTGCAATGGCAATGCGAGGTGACATAACTATTTTAAACTGAGCACTGCAGGGTCATGCCATCACATCTCACTGTATATCTGTCAAAATGTCACGTCAAAAACATGGAAAAATAGCTCCAGAAAGGGGAAGGCAGAGATTAACGTGTAGCTGCTCTTTTTGTTATCGCAGTTGACACTGAAGAGTCTACCATCTGAAAATGGCATTTTTTACACTTATTTTTACACAGAGTGAAAGTCAAAACAAAAACCGGAAGCTGGGGAACAAAAAGGTCTGGAAAGAAGGTTTGCCCAGACTGTGTTGATACTTCAAGAGCTTCAGGAATAAAGGTTTTCTGTATTTATAGTGTACTAAGTGAAGAGTGATACTCATTATAATATATATGTAATATATATAATGTAAATATATCATTTTTGTTGCATTATTTTTCACTTATTTTTTGTGTTTTACCTGGGTGGTTAGCACTAGATTGATAAACTGTAGAGTATAAAAACTGTAGTGGAATTTGCATATGCAGTACAGAGGTTATACTTTGTGGGAATATTTATACGTCTTTAAACATCATCTGTGTTCTCATCATCTCCAGAATCTATTTCTTTTACTCCCGTTGGTCTATTCATGTATGCATTATGATGAAAGAATCCATCATTTGTGCCTTATTGTGCTACCATGCACAGAAACTGCGGATTAACGTCATAAATATCTGCCTAATTATTCCATATTTAGGCATAATGTCTCACAGCGAGTGCTCTGATACCAGTTACTTGTCTGCCTGGGGCAAGAACAAAGACACCATCAACAGCAGGCTCCTTCAGACCCCGTTAGATATTTTAATAATTGTTTTTTCATTGCTTTTTAGCAATTTTAGTTTTATTTGCAGTCTGAAAGAGATGGAGTCAGTGTGGGTTCTCAGCTAAAAGATATATAAGAGAAGCTTATGTGGCCATACTGTTCCAAAGCCTGCATTCTTTACATTCACCTTCATAAGTCACAATGTGACACTGGTCAGATACTTTTGCGTGAAAGCCTTTTATTCTCATGTTTATTGAAAGGTTGGGCAAATAACTGACACAGTGATACAGACCGCAGCCTGTTTTAGTGACAACACTAGGGAAAACGCATCTGGGCTATACTGGGATTGCTATGAATTTGTCCTGCGAAAAACACAAAATATCAGGTGTAAATTGCTTGTGAGAAATGAGAATTCACACCAAGTGTTGTATTTAAATGGCTCCAGATTCTGCTAAATGTCATCCTTAGGTCTAATTCTCTTTTCTTAGACAAATTGGCATTGAAGAAAATGGCATTTGACTGTCCTGTCTGACAGTGACTAACAGATGCTTTATAATCAACCCAATACTAAGGGCATCGGCAAAGGCTATTAAAATGAGGCAGAAAATAAACAATTATATGAATTAATACCAATATTATATTCTTCTTTTATTGACTAGTAAAAAGGGTGGACCGTAGTTTGACATTTGAATAACCTGAAATGCAAACAAAATTTTGTAACTAGCATTTAACTAAACTAAATGAACTAAACTGAATCTAATAAGAGAAGTGTGGCGGGGCTGGGCGTGTCCACTGCTCACGTGGAGGACAGATGGGATAAAACAACAGAAACTGACTTTTATTCTTCCAAAAACACCAAGACAATAGAATAGCCAATCTGGCAACCAAAACTACAAACAAAAAAAAACAAAAAAACCCAGCACACACCGTGCATTCCCCAGCTGCCAGATACCTCACTTTTAGGCCTACAAGCCAAGCCTTTTATGGAGACCATAATTAGGTAACAGACCACAGCTGATGTGATTACAACAAATCACACCTGCGACCGTAACTGGCTGTAGGGCTGGTGCTTCCCCCTAGTGGACAGCACCCCAATTCCCTTCCTGGCACCACAGAGAACTTGATATTCATAAGACGTAATTCCATGTGCTACTGTGGCTTTCTTATGTGTTCAGTTGGCTGTGTTGAACCTGTAGCAGACCTTCACATGTGCACAGATGGAACATAACTGACGTGGAGATGATGTATTATAATACCAGTTAAATAGTCTGGCGCACGTAATAAGTAGTACCGTCTGTAAACAATTTTAGTACTACAAAATAAAAGAAAAAAGAAAAAATGCTAATTATTCAATACTTTAGGTTTATACACAGCTAAAATACTCAGACTAAACAACTAACACGTGCCACACTTCCTTCTGTAATTTTCAGGCTATCTTGACAGCATCATTTGCCTGAGGCGGCTTTCATGATGCACGTGTGGTGACACTGCATCTCCCAGATAAGTACATTAGACAGGATGAAACTGCCAGTTCACCGTGGCCTTCATACCCAGGTACGAAAGGGAAAGAATGCCGGTGATCTAATTAGCAATAATGTAGCACCCCCTTCCTCGCCCACATTTTACAACTGCGCTTCATCAAATCCCCACCACAGGCTTGGGGAATTTATTCCTCTCAACCAAAGCTGCGCTGTGGGTGCACTACAGTTCCAGATATTACAGAAAATGAGCCGGACACACCTTCGTTTCTCATATTTTTCTCATATTTTTTCCCCGCACAAATAAAATTTAGATCCATCAGGGCTGCCAGTCAGGTATAAGTAAAGGAAGTACAAGAGGGAGTGCACACTGCCATAGTATAGTTTTGCAGCTTGTTTGTTAGATAGCAGGCTTTTCTTGGCGATACTTATCAGGCCTTCCAATCAGGGAGTAAAGTTTCCACAGCGTATAATTGCTATTTTAATCATAATAAGATACATACGAGCACCTTTGTATTCATATTGCATCGCTGTGTCTGGTCTCTGCAGGAGGGTTGCGGTGCTGTTATAACAGCATTTCCAAACCTCTGTCCAGGATTTATGCAGAAGCCAATACCGACTCTCACTGCTCATACATTTATTACTATTGCTATTGCCAGGGGAGTGGTTTGAACACATTTAGGCCAATGCCTTTCAATTTGTGAGACAAATATGAGACAATGATTTAATGTCACAACTGAACAGTGCAGTTCATTCAAAAATGAAATTGATATGTTTGGAATAAATTGAGGGAAATATTTCAGGAAGAGAGATAATGTTTCATTATTATTAACATTACTATTTACATACAGACATATTGTAATGATGTACAATATTATGATTATTCTTTTTTATTTATTTTTTTAATTTCATTATTATTATTATTATTATTATTAGTATTGTTAGTATTATTATTATTATTATATGCAAAATATATGAGACAGTGTGACTGTTTAATTGTCATATTTTGTATGTTCTGCTGCTCTAGCTGTAATTCCACTAACACACCATTGACTTCAGTTGTGCTGGGAGAGAGAGAGGGTGAGAGAGACATATTTGGGTCTGTACATATTCTAGGTGTGTTCTTTTTCCTGGAAGCTCAGCTGTGCTACTGGGCACTAGGAACACCAAGCGTTCTGCCAAGATTGCAGGCTTGTTCAGTCAAGATGTAAACTGATAATCAGGCCTGATTAATCAATCACTGTCAGGGTTAATCGCTGTCCTCTGGCAGAGAATCTCCAGCTGCACGCGGTCTCCACAGGCCACCCATATGGCCTTTTACTGCAGTCTGCTGATAACCTCTCAGATCTCCTTTAATCCCTACCCCCTACCCATAATCCTAACTCCACATTCCCTCAGAGGACCCGCGCTTTGTGCCCTATCAGTTTACACATGTAAACATGCTCCCTGTGCATAGCATATGCCAGGCTGCACCAGCTCCTACTAAGCAAGCAAAGCTGTTAAATAAATCTGAAATTGCTATAAGAGCTTCGCTTGCTTGCTTCCAGAAGGGGAGTGCCCTGACTGTGTATTCACTGCAATCTCCGCTGCAAGGTTTGGAAAGTGCAAACATGTCCACCTTCTCCTACGAAACACATGAGACACATTCAGTCCACAGTTCACAAGTTAGGCTCAGACAGATATGCAGTTGGAAGAGGGCACCTCATGTGCTGCTTGTGCAGGTAGGGTGTGGTCACTCCGTTGACCAGAGTGGGGTTCCAGGTGTGTGATGGGACACGGTCATCCCGCTGAGTGAAAGGCCTCCCTCCTGGAAGGGATATGATGCTATGGTCAATTATGCACCAGTCTGCATACTTTTAGTATAATTTTAGCAAGACAGAGAGGCCTAAATGTATTGTTTTATAATGAATATGCATGCATCATTTAGCAGGAAATTCCAGTGAAATCTTTAAAATAATTCAAAAACATTTTTGATAATGTTGGTGCATTGAGATATAGCTGTAAATATGATGTGAACCTGAACAAAGAAACTTTGAGCCTTGGAGGATCAGATAATTTCTGAGAGGGTGACTTTGGTTCTGGAAGGTCTTTTAAATAAGCTAATTTGTGCTACGAAGTGAAATGTTGAATCAGCTTAGCTCAGATAATTCAGACTGTGTGACTAATACAAATTATTTATTTTAGTTCCAATTCATATTTCTGTCCCCATTCTCTTTATTTATTTTCCGTTATTTTCTCAACTGTAAGAAATGTGTGTTTTTCATATTAGAATTATAAGCATCTGAACACTTTGCTCCATAACTATAGTAGACTGAACTACCCTGACCGCACTAAAAAACCTTATATGATCACAGAACTATGCTCTCAGTCTGGTATTGTAGCCCAACTGGGTTATGTACAATATCACTGTGTAGAAAGCAAACCATAACACATTATCTATTTTGGCTTTGTATCTTACCCTGAAAGAATTAGTGAGGCCCGTAATATACTGTACAATGGTCAGCTCTATGCAAGAAGACATTTTTCTTTCTGTAGCACAGAAAAGCAATGTACTGCAGAGTCTTTCATCAGAGATGTAATGTAACTTATTTGTGCTGCATGAAATTGGAAATGAGGGGTCACTTTCAATACGCCACATTTGTAGCAGGAATCCTTCTCGCGCATCTTATCAAGCATTATTTGATTTCAAGAGCTGAACTATTCCGCAACATTTCTTTATCGGGTCTCTGCGAATAAATGCTGCGGAATTGTGCTCCTCTGGAAATCGCTGGTCTTCGGCGGCGCGGTGGAGGGAGGAGACCTCGACCCCCGGGCGCGGGGGGCCTTCGTCGCGCGGCGGAGAGGACCTGTCGGTCCGCCGCGGAGCCGCGGACAGGTGAAAAATCCCCCCCCGCGCGTCTGCCCGTCGGCCCACGCGCCCGCCGGCTCCGTCCGGACCTCTCCCGGCCCAGGTCTTGGGCGACTTCCAAAGCTAATTAACCTTGGGAAACTCGGGCGCTGTTAGCGGAGCCCCCCGCCGCTCCGAGCTTTCCGCGCGTCTGTCCGAGAGTCCCCCCGCGGGCCCCCCGACAGCACCGGAGCGCCTTCCTGATGGTTATTGAGTGCCGGGGATTTACCGCCAAATCCATTCCCAAAGCACCGGCGCGGACGTTACTCAAAGTAATGCTGCGCCGGATCCAGGAGAGCATATATTACAGATATAATGAGTATATAAACAATGCAAGGAGATTACACAGCAAAATTTAAAAAGAGCTAAATTAACTCTGACAAACTTTATATGAGATCAGACGGTGCCTCGTGGATATTACTAGAGTTAAAAGTACTCTGTCAGACTTCATTCAACATTTTTCAATGTTTATAAAGTGATTTTCTTTTTCTTTTTCTAAATAAGCCAGAGAGTGAAAAACTGTTATCAGACATCCCTTCAGAAATGTCACAAATTGTTTTAATACCTTGGTATTGATATAGTTCCTGATTTGAAAGATCTGGTCACAGAGAATTACGAGCATGCAATAACTCATGTAACTGAACAGGTGGATATCTCACTTATAGGCCAAATTAACGTTTTAAAGATGAACAAGATGAAATGTATTTATTTATATAACTGACTCTTTTCCAAATTTATTTACAATAAACCCAGGCTCCATCTCCAACTTCCCATGTAATAGAGGAGGGCTCAAGCATTCCACATTATAATGGTAATACTGGTCAGCCCAAATACAAACTAGTAATGCTTTGGTTCTTGAGGAAACTATGTCCTGAATACATATAGAAACAATATCAATGCACGGCCTGATTCATATTCATATTCTTCATCTTCAATGGTTATAACTCCTTTGTTAGGAATACTCTCATTGTGTAGCATGAGGTATGAAAATATCTGGGCAAATCCCCACCACTGTCTAACTTCTCCTCAGTATGGGGCAATGATGACTTCACTCCAGGGAAACGTGACATGAGTTTTAAGTTATAGGCTAGCCAAGGAATTAAGAATATCAGGAATATAAGTGAAAATGGGGTCATGTCCTTTGATCAGCGCTGGACTAAAAATAATATTTCAAATCATCATTTCTTCAAATAGTTGCAATTAAGGAATTCTATCTTTTTATCTGAATAAAACTCTTAGCTTCAATGTCCTCTAACCACCTTGGAGAAGTTTTTTTCTGAACAACTGCCTTGAAAAAGGGTAGCTTTTCAATGCTTTGTAATAAATTAGTAGCAGTCCACAATGACACAACAGTTTAAAAGGGAAGGATGGATAAAAGACCTAAGATGCTGAATGAAATGATTTATGCATAAAAGTTCAATCACAATTAACACACAGCTAAGACTGATGGAATTTTGTAGTAATATTTTATAAATATAATTTGTATATAATATCCTTTAGGAACATGATCATGTTTGTGAGCTTCACTTATTTGTCAGAATGCTTAGAAATTCTCCTGCACACACACATGCATGACCACACACATACCCATAAACACATGCACGCACACACACACACAAACTCACACGCATGACAACACACATACCCATAGATACACACACACACAAACACACACAGACACACAAATTAATAGTAGATTCATGAAGAGTACATATAAAGTATAAACAGAGGGGTAAATAATGCATTAATCCCATATATAGAGTAGACAATTGCATCTCACTAATTGCCTTATTTGCAGTGTATCTCTTTGTTTTCTGCTTTGTGTTGATTCTGCTGTGATTGTATATTACTGTATGTATATTCTTATATTTCATTTTCATTTTTTTGTATGCCAATCTTGTATCCTGTGCTGTTCATTCATTTATTTACTTATTTATTTATTCTCATCTCATTTTTCACTGTAGTGGGTGTTGTTTTTGTGTGCTATGATTAATTATTTTTTTCCATTTGGAAAATATTATTTATAAAAGTATAGATACTCCTCGTTATCTCATCTTTGTCATAATTATAATTATAATATATATTTTCAGTGCATGTTTTTTGCTATGTTAACTGTGATGTATGCAGCCAATGGCCCTGGCCCTGGCCCTGTCTTCACACTTAAGAAACTGTCAAACTCTCACTGTAACTCACAGCAGAGGTGATTCAAGTGTCCTACTCAATTTCAGTATTTCTGTGACTATACAGTAGTGCTCATGCAGTGCTGTTGTCAAATAATTTGGAAAAGGAAAAATGACATGTGGGTGTGGAAGTGGGGTGTTTCATTATAGCCAATCAGATCACCTGCATTTGTGTCCCTTAATTCCTGTGAATGGAGTCATCAGATGCACTCAAAAAAGCCGTAACTACATCCGAAGGATGAAAAATACAAGATCTCTCTGTATTACTGCAAAAACAATGCTGAATTTATTAGCAACTCCCACCTAGGATTGTTACATCATTGACATTTAAACAAAAAACAGTGACACAGTTTTTTTTTTTTCCTTGCTTTAGGCTTGTTCCTGTGGGGGTTTAGATCAGGGTTGTCTGTGAAGCGTATTGTGACAATTGTTTCTGAAATGTGCTACATAAATAAAATTTGATTTGATTTGATTTGACATGCTCAAATATATGCAATAGGAAAAAAATATTAATAAATAAATGCCCAGGCAGGGTAGAGAAAACACATTTCAATCATTTCAGTTATTCAGCAACAGGAATTTCAAATGAGGACGGTAGGTTTTCCCAGTGGAAACCTGCAAAGGTCAAAACACATTGTCTCTACTCGGGTTTTACTGTGTATAGTAATACACAGTATAGTGTAAAATAAATGGTAAATGGACTGCATTTACATAGCGCTTTTGTCCAAAGCACTTTACAATTGATGCCTCTCATTCACCCATTCACACACACACTCACACACCAACGGTGAATGGCTGCCATGCAAGGTACCTATCAACTCATTGGGAGAAATTAGGGGTTAGGTGTCTCGCTCAGGGACACTCTCCCAGGGCGGGGGATTGAACCGGCAACCCTCCGACTGCCAGACAACCGCGTTTACCTCCTGAGTCGCCCCCTAGTAATGTACGAAGGCTTATAAATGCAGTTATATGCATTTGTAAGCTCATGTGTCTCACTTATTTTGGTAGTGTAAGCCTGTTAGGTAGTGTACCTTAAGACAGGACACTACTAATTGTCAGGCTCGGGGGTTGGACTCAAAAGCAGACCAGGAAGTACGGATGAAAATATAAGGCGATTTATTCAGCAGTTCAGAGGTACAGAATCAGCAAACAGTCTCGTAATCAATTCCAGGCAAGGGTCAAAATCCAAAAAATCCAAAAGGACGAAAGTACAAAAACGGTAGCAAAAACAGAGTCGGGTAAACAGGCAGAAGTCGTAACCGGTAACAGGAATATAGACGGCAGGCAAAAATCAAAAACCAGAAAACAGACAGAGTTAAAAACCGGGAATCAGAATACACACAGAAAACCGCTGGAACGGCACTGGTAAACAGAGGCACGATCTGGCAAAGAACACAAAAACTGGCAGGGTATAAGTAACCGAATAAATTAGGGGATAACGAGCCGCAGGTGATGAAAGTGGCTGGGTCTGATTGAATAATGGTCTCAGGTGTGGCAGAAGAGTAGACCGGAGCTGACGGCAGAGAGTGGGCAGGACCAAGGAAACACATGGGCACTGAAAACAAAAACAAAACCATGCACTCACAACTCAAAAAAACACACCGACCGACAGAAAAAACAGACAAGAAAGGGGGAGCTCAGGCAGACATCCGGACACTAATAAACTCTATACTGCTTTCTGGTATAAAGAAAGACCAGAATAAAAACAAAAAATTCACAAAGATAACCAAAGACCACTTCGAAAACAACACGTATGTTCAGAAAACATTTTGAAAAACAGTCATAATGTGATGCTGATTACAGCTGGTTTGATAATTAATTGTAATTATTGTAATATAAATGTAATGTAGGTCAATGTTAATTATTTAACTTGGCATAAGGTAAAGTAGAAACAGAGCTGAGTTCTGAAAAACCTTTTTTCTTTATTTTTCTGTCATAGATGTTCAGTGAATGCATGTATTTATTTTACAAACACACTTGTTTAGAGATAGGCTCTCTCTCAATATCCATCGGTCTCGTGGAATGGCTTGTCTGTCCCCTGTGCCCATTGCTCTTATGGGCACTTTGCTAAAATATTGCCAGAATTATATGGTGGTCTAGATTAATGTTGGTTAAAATGGAAAGAATCTATTAGATCTCACTTCCAGCAGCCGACTCCAGCCCAATTTTCTTTGACAGGACAAAATTATCTGCTTAGTTTTGCTCAAGTCCAGGTGCATTTGCATGACCATTGCCACCAGAATAGGGCCCACCATGTATTTGGTAGTTTTAATACTTTGATAGACAGCTCTTTGTTGTTAAGTTCTGTCAAAGTGTGTGTGTATGGATTACATATGACTGTTCAGTCCTGGATAAAAAGCTCTAAGATACCAACAGGTTTTAGTGGGAGGTTTATGTAACTTCTGCTCTGCAGTTGTCTGGCTGAGATTTTCATCACGCTGTCCAAGTTTAAGAAATTTAGCTCATGAGTGGGATCCAGTTTAATTATGCAACAGCACAGTTTCCAAGTTCCATGTGTTCATTATGTCACTTTTACAGGAAGTACTGTATCCATCATCGGCTACGCCCATGCAGCGCGTGTGCAGTGATCACACGAGAAGGTTGCTACAGTAACTGTGAATTAATCAACAAAAAGACTTTGCAAGGCCGAGTGAATAACCATTCTGCACTCAAGGACAGGTGTGTGCTGGGGGCTTAAGGACACACCTCCTGCTCATCCATCCAACAGGGACCAAGCAGAAATAATATCAATGCAGCTGCGTGCTGTGCTGCAGCCTGAGCTAATCGCTCAGTAGGCATAGCGATTTTCTTCCCGCATATTTATTTTTCAGAGGATCGGCCACGAGTAACGAGAGCAGTCACTGCCCACGCAGCGCAGCCCTAGCGCTGCTCAGACTTTTGGATTTTGTTAACACACGTTAGCAAAAATAAGTTAAATGTGCTATGGCTAGGAGTAGTTGCTGCACAGTCCATTTGCAACTACCAGTGAGAGAAATTCCATCTGATACTACCGGTGAGAGATCAGTGTGAGAATATTAAATTCAGTTGTTTTCAGTAACTCCTATTGTAGGCCCAGAATGGCCAGAAGTTTGCAAACTCTAAATTGAGTTGTTCCAGATTTAGTGGATGTGGCAGGTGTGTGCATATGTGTATTAGCCAATTATTCTTCAAAGGTTTTTCAGCTTTTAATTTGAATATTAAAATATATTTCTGTGTTTTCCCTCCATAGCTTGTAAGCCTGGGTTCTACAAAGCATTTGCCGGGAACATCAAGTGCACCAAGTGCCCCCCTCACAGCCTCAGCCATGAGGAGGGATCCCCATTCTGCCAGTGTGAAAAGGGGTTCTTCAGGGCAGGGAGAGATCCTCCGACCATGGCCTGCACCAGTAAGTTCTGGGTTCGCAAACATTTATTGCACTTTTCTTGTTTTGTGACTTTGAATGGTGGCAAATATGACATTTGTAAATATAATTGTGATGTCAGCTTGTCCTGCTTCATTCAAACCAAAATGGAAACACTTGGGAAAACAGGGGCAACAATTATCTGCAAAACAGAGGCTACCACAGCAGATGTATCTCATCCATGAAATACGGAAATAACATCCTCGCACGCATTGGCTTGTGCATCAAATGCTGCACAGCCATGGCTGACAATAATTATCGCAAGCATGGCTGTATGAGGAGACGTCAGTGAAAGAAGGGTTATTTCTGGGCCCTGTTTGGATTAAGTTTTAGTGACCAAGATGGCTCGAATTGCTCATATGTCATGAACAACGTCTTACTTTGTGTCTGCATAGAACTTTGAGGATAAGATATAATCATTGAAGATCAGCGGTGGAAGTGGGTGTGCATGCTCAAAGACCGTGATATCACTACACTGCTTTGAATTTGAAGTGCAAGGCAAAATATGAGAATCAAACCAACTGACAAAAACATTAAGCCAGTGGTGATAGCATCCATTGAATCTAAGCCCTATTAAGCATGTTACTGTTTCCAATATTTTTTAACTGCCTTTGGCTCAAAGTAAAAGATACAGTATATTAATTATCAATAGTGTGAATGAGTGTTAGTGCAAAAGCAAATTTAATGCTTTGTGTAACATATATGTTTGTTATCTTTTACTTGAACAAGCTCATGTATGAGCTCAGGAGTACCATGAGGTTTGGCTGGAACTAGTGTCTGTTAGAATAAGTACATTTTATAACTGTGGACATCCTACATTTTGTATGTAGGCCACCAGAGGACAAAGCAAAAGTGTTACAAAATACATCTTAAACGTATAATCCTAAACTCTTGCCCTCTTCCGAATCCTAATTCAAGGCACAACTATATCTTCACCCCAAGGTTTAAAACCCCCCTTAATCTAAATACAACCCTTAAGTCTACCCCTAATCAAACCTATTTTAATGTACCTTCACAACCTCTGTAACGATGTGTCCTTGCACAGCAGTTATAAAGTATTTATAAATTTGCGGGTGTTGCTCTGCCTCCATGGTCTAGGTATATGCTGCAGCTATTTGGGAAGAGAAATGTACCCCCACACTCTGTGTGCTCCCTGTGATTTATTGCAAACAACATTTCAACCTACGTGGTCTTCATCAGTTCATCAATAAATCACTGGAAGAATTTCAGTGTATGGTGTGAACAGGAAGAACAGTGTACAGGATGCATTATTTTTTCTTTCCTATATGCTCTGCATTAATGCAGCAGAGTATTTGCAGTAAGTACCTTAGCAAAAGAATACATCGTGTTACAAACCCATTTTCTTACCTGCCCCTGGCCTCTGTGGCTGCAAACATATTTCCTGGGCCAAGTTCCATATGTTCACTGTAACACTCACCAACCTCAATAAAATAATCAGCCTGTATTCAGCGGATTTGGGTCAAATAAAGTTTTGGAAATTTTCAGGATCAGGAACTGAAACAAGAAACTACAGAACTGTGACTATTGCTTTGTGAATTTTTTTTTTTTTTCTTAAACAGAAAGGTGTCTATTTATATACAAAATAATGAGATACGGTATTATGATTTCAGTTAACCAAAGCTTCCTGAACTAGGAATGTTTCGAGTCGAACCATCACATCATTTCGGCTTCTCCATCGTAGGTTAACGATCACGTTGAAACTTGATCTGATTAAAGCGAAAAAAGGCAGAGAGAGACGAAACGCTGTGATGTTTCACAGGCGTGAATGCAAGAGAAATAAAGCAGCCAGCTGCAGTAGTCTAGAGGATTAAAATCTCTATCTGGGAGTGGAACAGGAGTTGATTGATGGGGTAGATGCTCGGAACATGCAGCACTTTGACGGAATGAAAAGGCGTAAATAGCTTTACATTACATGAAATCTTCACGGAGGCTGCGGTTCTGAAAAGAGGTGCGCAGATGTGGGGGTGGGTTTTTCCCTTTGTCCCAGCCCACAGCTATTCTCGAAGATGAGATATGGGGTGAGTTTTATTTTAGGGACTTGGAGAAGCAACAGATAGTAGCATGGGCATCACAATACTGAGGGAAGGCAACACATCTCTTGTCTATGTTGTACTCATGGAACGACCCTAGTTGGACTGTACTCCAAAAAGGTTCGGTATTATATATGCACACTTTTCATTTTTTACTGCCACAGAATAGGAATTTGGACTGTGTGCTTAGGCCGTAATTAGCATAGCATTGCTAGCTTGTGTCTGTCAACTGGAGTAAGCTGCAGGAAAATGTAAAATTTCAGCAGGTTTGTCAGTATGTTTGTTAGCTGCTAGCACAGTGTTATTATTAATTCCTTTACCAATTTTATACATTTTTCCCCTTATAACTTACTTTGCATTATCAGCAACCATGTGACCCAACCACATACTAAAAGAATGTCTTAAGAGGATGAGAAGCCCAGCAGCCCCACAGCTGAACGTTCCACAAAAATTTCCAAATAAAGCACTGTTGCCGTGGTATAAAATATAATAATACTAACAAGTAGTTATTGGGAATAATAATAATAATAGTAATAATAATCTTCCTGAATAAATATCACACTCTCAGTCACCTTCGTTTGCTCCCCTAGGACCTCCATCTCCCCCTCGCAATGTGGTCTTCAACATCAACGAGACCTCACTCTACCTGGAGTGGAGTCCTCCCAGCGACACCGGGGGCAGGAAGGACCTCACCTACAACGTCCTGTGCAAGCGGTGCGGGTCGGACCCCCAGCAGTGCGAGCTGTGCAGCGGGGGCCTGCGTTTCGTGCCCCGCCCCCAGGGCCTGACCAACGCCTCCGTCACCGTGCTCGACTTCACCGCCCACGCCAACTACACCTTCGAGATCGAGTCCCTCAACGGCGTGTCCGAGCTCAGCTCCGTCCCGCGGCCTGTGGCGGCCATCACTGTCAGCACCGACCAGGGCGGTGAGTACGCCTCATCTAGAGCCATATCTATCAAGGGAGCTTGAAAAATGAACCCGGGAGCTAAATAGCGCTAACGCTCATTTCCCGTCCTCCGCTATTACGAGATCTTTTTTATGATCAGACCTGGGCCTAATCATTATTTCAAATAACCCTTTAGACACCAGAAAAATGTGCAATTCATCATGAAATTTAGCACCCGTGTGGTTGTGGATTTTATTTTATCTTATTTTATTTTATTTAACCAGCATCTAAAGAGGTAAAATATTTCAAATGCATATTTGACCCAGGTCTGCTTCCATTTTAAATATTTATGACCAGAATAAAACTAACTCCCAACCGTGTTCTTATTTCACACTTATCCAAGCCTGATTTGAAGCCAAGGGAGGCAATATAGATTAATGGTTAAAGTTAGTGGGAAGAATCCTTAGGAAGGAAGTTATGCAGAGTAACCACAATTCTGTATGTTTGGCTGGCTAAATAGGTAATATATAAAAGGTAAGTAAAGTAAGTTGCAATTGACAAGGGTATATGTATATGAAAAAGTAGAACATGCATTTGAGTTCTGAAAACATTCGTTTTTTATATTAATATTTAAGTTGTGAAATAGCAATATTGTAATAGTAATAGTAATTATGAAAAACGAGAGCATGCTCCTTGCAATGCACAATCATTATGAGCAATTATTATTGCTGACCAGGATATATTCTGTTTCATTTTATTTGATTGTTTTTTCTCTCTCTTTCATGTACTAAATATGAAAACTATTTAGGCACAAACTCCCGTATTTGTCAAAATAAAAAATAAATAAAAAACAGCCATTCCTGTTTGCTTTTAATACACTAGACAGGCATGAATCCATTTATGCCCAGTGTGATGTGAGTGACTGATAGGTCATTTCCACCTCAGTGTGCTCTGGAATGCAATCACGCTTCAGGCAAATTCTGGGCCTGCTACAAGTACTCAGGAGTTGACTCTGTGGAATATCTATTCTAGCCCAAATTAAATGCGGAGGAAATACTGTTTTTACTGGACTGTGTCATGTTTCCCATCTGCTAAATAATTGGTCTGTTTGAAAAACAATGGATGGCATCATTATAATGTCTCCATCAGTGTACAGTACATGCTGGTATAAGCTGGGATAATGCACATCTATTGCACTTGGTCAGTAGAAGTCAGGCACAGGTGCTGTATGTCTGACCAAACCACTTTCTGTGGTTTCATTGTCAGCTATGTAATAGTTTGTGTCTATCTAATTATTTTCCTGAAAACGTCAGTCTAATTTCAAGCTCTAATTAGGTATTCGCATTATTCGCTGCTGTCCTACATTGTCCTATGGGCAAACTGCATGTACGTTACTTTGTACATGCAGCGCGCGCCTGATTCTGAAATCTTAAGCACAAATGGAAATATCTATTAGTGGTTTGCTGATGGGCAGTACAGAAATGACCCTCCATAGTTTTATTTGCTGACAGCAGTTTGTATATTAAGTGTCTGAGCTATCAAACAGGGGAGAAGGAAACAAAACAGAAGGTTTAAGGGTATGCTGACAATGCCTAGGCATGGACCAGGGAAGCATGGGAAGAACAAAATAAATGACTACTCATGTGAGTCTCTTTGGGGTTTGTCCAGGCAAAGCACTGATTCTCAGTGCAATGATGTGCTCCCCTGGTCCAGCATTAAATCTCCACTTTTCCAGCGTAGACCGTGGCTATAAGTCCAGCCAAATGATGCATAGTTGGCCTAAGTGTCACCTGGGGAGAGAAGTTTCAGTCCACAAAAAAAGTAAGAGAATATAGTTCTCTTATAAAAAAAAATCTATAAAAAAGTTTTAAGGTTAACATTTAGTCATAAGTGATGAGAAAAACATAGTGAATGATTTATTGACAATCTGATGCAATTAGCATTAACTATCAATTTTAGCTATTGTGATGGCAGAGGTAGCCTCATGTGAACTGCGCATTTTGTATTTAGCAGTCCAATGTGGTGTGTGAGAATGCTGTCATCTCAAAACAAAGCTGTATGCTTCCAATTGCAGACAGAATATTAATATCCACACCCCAAAATAGATTCAATTCACTGTGGTGTGAGCACACACTGTCAGGAGCCTGGTAAGGTAGAATTATTAACAGAGGGGTAACTCACTATATTGTAAATCTTGTCAGTTTCCATGAGTGAGAGAAAGAGTCTTGGGAAATCACCATCTGGTTTACGGTGCGGCCATTTCACCTGAGCACGCTCCTGTCGTCATCATGCTGATTTTAAACTATACAGCTACACCTTGGTGGAAGAACGAACAGGCAGGTCGATAGTAATCATTGTAAAATTGGGAATTGGAAACTTTTACTTGTATCTCAGAATCTCCCGTGGAACATAGATCAACCAACACACAACAGTCCTACAGATGAAGGGTATATTATTGTATTCTGCTTGGACTTTTTGGCACAGGTGTTTTTAGGAGAACTGATTGCTGAAGCTCACAGGAATCTTTATTTTAGGCAAGATTTGTTCCGGAACATTCAGATAAATATTTTGTGTGACCTCACTTTTATATTTCATACTTAATGCAGTGCTTTGTTTGCACTGTCATAATTTATGTATGGCTTTATGCCTGTACATAATAATCTTTTTTTTGATTGACTAAGAGGAAATTAAGTGTTATGAATGTTAAATGTTAAGGTAATTACAAGCCATTGGTGTGAGCAGTTCTGATAAATACTCTTGATTTATGTGCAAATAGGCAAAAGGAAAGAACACAATCAATCAATATTTCCATGACAGTTTTTAATATATTTCTCCAATATCAGACACAATAAAATGGACGTTTATTCACAATCCTTAAATTGCAGTACATTTACGCATTGTGTATCTTCATCTTGGCCCTTAGAACAGCACTTCAAGGAGAAAAGCACAGAGAAATAATCAAACCAGCTGTTTACTGTATGATTAAAAAAATATGTGTGCCTGGGAATGGATAAAAGTTTACCTGTCAAAGCGTAATGTAGATATAGCTCTCTTATGTTGTATCTACAGCTGTTTAAAAATAATCGCTGTTGGTTCTTACTAGATATCCTCTGAACCAGGGAAGTTGGTCAAGCTCGTCATATAAGCTATTGCCTCCTCAATAATGAAATAAAAAGAACATTTTTAAAAACAAAAGTGGAGAGAAATCAAACTACCACAATTGCGCAATGTGTCAGTGATGGATTTTAGACTGCAGCATCAATGGGAAAGGGCCAGTTTAGGAGGGTTGTAATCTTTTCATGAAGGAATCTTAGTGAATTGTGTCATTACATGAAACCTTCTGTATTATGGTATTCCAGAATAAGGACTTTTATCGAATCATATTTCTCACCCCAAATGCAATGCATCTTACATTATCATGCTGTGAATTTCTTTATTTGCTTGAGCAGCTGAATAATTTTGTTCAACCAAAGGCACTAAGTCACCAAAGACACTATGATGTGCAGACCTCTTCAAACCAACTACAGTTCTTAGTCATGAGAAAAGTAGTTGGTACTTATGTTCAATAATTTCAGGGCGGCAGTGTAGTATAATGGCTAAGGAGTTGGTCTTGTAACCTAAAGGTCACAGGTTCGATTCCCCGGTAGAACACTGGGGAATGGATGCATAAATGGATACAATGTGCGTCGCTCTGGATAAGAACGTCTGCTAAATGCCTGTAATGTAATGTAATTTGAATTAAAGCAACTACAATTATGTACTGCCAATGCATAATTGTGTATATTAATGGCCAATTAGTTAACCCAGCAATTTGAAAAAAAGGTGTGTTTTTTTAACATTAAAAATGATGTTCCATTTGTAAAAAGGTTAATTATTGTTAAAGAAAAAGCCATGCCATACTTAAACTTACTGCTTTTTACACATGCTAATCTGTGAACATATTTTTCATAAAAGGGACATTATTTTAAGCATGACAGTGACCAAATAGTACATAAATGATGTCATTGAAGGGCTTTGGTAAAATGCCCTGTGTAATTTTCATTTGAAAAGCTACAGACATTAAATCATATAATTTTTTCCTGAGTTTTTATTTTCTAAATGTTTTGTAAATAAAACAACAGGAGTCAGAAATTTCAGTCCTGGAGGGCCAGGATTGGCCCTAAAATGGCTGCCAATTTAAAGTAAGATTAAGCTCTCTGCCATATCGGAACTTTATTTTGATTTTGCTACCCTTTTACCCCTACCAATGAAAATACATAGATATATTTAATTATTGCACTTTGAGGCTGTGATTCTAATGCCCTGGCTTATGATGTAGTTATTTATCAGAAGATGAATCGGTCTCAGTAGTGACCACAGCTTTGGCCAGGCTGCCTACAGTCATTACCATGCAATGCTCTAACTAACTGTGACAGATTGGCCACAGAGTTAATTACCAGCCAGGGAAAATTACAATGATGCTGATTGGGACAGGCGTTGTAAACCATTTTAAATGCTCCAAGAACTAACTTCCTGCCAAACCCTGAATAATGAAATACTAATAATAGCAAAGTTAACAAATTGCCCTTTTTGGAATAGTAGCACCTTCCAGTGATATCTGCTTTTTGATTAATTTCTGTTCCAGCTGGAAAACATAGATTTACATAGAGAAGTTGTCGTGTCCTCGTTTTGACTTTAAAAACTGTTTTGGAAAGGGTTCGCCAAACTTCTCGCCTTAAAACATTTACAGTTAATGACAATATTAGTGAATTCGATGAACGTTGCCTGGAAAACTAACAGATTTCAGTTGTCATGGTTACTACTTCCAGAAGGCGTTGTACTGTAGGCTCAGATCCATTTATCTTAGAACTTTGTTTTTTATTTGAGCACTAATTAAGTAGACATAAATGGCCTCCTGTTTCTATTGTTTGTCGAAATGCATGTTTGCTTTTTTAACATATTCTTATTCTCCATTGCATCTAAAACTTGGAATAACAAACAGCCCACACTGTTCTAGCTGTGGTCGGCAGCCCCATGGGAAGCCCACACATAGCTGACTGCCTGGAACAATCGCATTGGTTATTTGGAAGCCTGCCACTCGTTCGCTCTGGGGCGCGCTACTTTAAGTGCATTAAGATTAAACAACTGCTTTGACAAATTTAGTTGATGTCAAAAACTTTTGCCTTTGCACAGAATTTGCTTTTCATAATTGCATACTGAGGTGTAAACACTGAAAAGTGCTATTTAAATTTTCTTTGCAAGCAGATTTCTTTTGGAGCTGCAGATAAGGTGGAAAGAACAATTGCAGCGCGACGCACAGACACTACATCCATATTCATTTGAAGTACAAAGTGACTGCATTTCCCCTATCTGAAGATACAGTGTGTATGATCTTGTAGAATTAGGAACTACAAAAGGCCCATCTGTTCAAGAGTTGTAGAGCTCAGTTAAAGGGACACAGGCTATGCACAGGAATATGATACTACAGCATCAGTACTGTTCTCCCACATCTGTGAACAGTACCAATGCTGTTCACCCACAGCAGTGAAACTTTATCGCTGAACGTTGACATTAGTATGTATATTGCAACATAACAGCTGTATTCACATTTAAATGTTAATGACAGAGTATGTCCCATTATTTCTCTGTCATTTTCAGTCATTTTTGAACACAGCCCCCACAATTCCAACTAGAGTGGGATTTCTGAGTGGTGTAAGGTTTGGGATGTTTGCTGGAATACTTAAGTAATATTTCCATTGGAATAGAATCACATATTTTCAATGTATGTTTTTATTAAAATTATGATTTTTGTTGATAAGTTGTCGTTTAAGCGGGAAAATCCTCAGGGCTGGGCACTTGACAAACAAATATCCAGTAAAACCACAGTATTTTCAGTAAAAAAAAGTATACGTTTTTTTTTTTTAACTAAAAACAAAAACTGTGTTCAGGTGAGCCAGTGATAAAACATTTTTGGCAATATTAGGCAAATGGGCATTTTGCATTCTTTTCATTGCTTAGGGGTGGCCTGGTATTAAGCCTGGATTTTTCCAGTATCCTTGCATCCACACGTGGCCGTCTAGCTTCCTTGTGCTGATAGGAGCTGTCATTAACTTCACCAAGCAGCCAAACAACCGAAGCCTCTGAGTTACCCTGGCACTTACCCTGCCCCCAAGTTCCATATATCATCACAGCAGATTCTGATAGGTGAATGGCACTGCTGTACTGTTTATTCGGTATGTTGTAATGTGCACAACTTGCCTGCAATTCGCTAGTACACAGGGACGTCTCTGATTGGTCTAGAAACATGATAGTAGGCTCAGTTTAGCAGTTTAAATGCTCACAAAAATGTATTGCTTTTTTGATGCTTCTTTGCTCGTCTTTGGTGACCTTTCAGATCAAAGATAGTATTATCGGCAAGACAGTTTTCCTAGTTAAGCTGAAAACGTGTTCTTTTTATGACTGAATCCATTATATTCAGATGAACTTTGATGTGATGTGAAAGAGAATGTATTTTCAAGTTAAAAACTCTGAAGTTCAGGAACTGCTGTCATTATCCATTTTATCAGCAACTAAAATAGACATTACTTTGCACTTATGCCCTATACACATTTAGATTTATTAGAGGCATTGGGGGTGTCCCTTTAGATGGATAAGAGCATATTTCATTTAATGAAGTGAAATTAGAAAGCTGTCAGTAAATGTTACAATCAGGGCATGCGGGGCCACATAGGATGAGGCATTAAATGCAAGTAAACATACAGTTTGTGTGTGACTTAATCTGATTTTCACAAAGTGAGATGCATTTTGGATTATGGGTAATGACAGTCATCCACACACAATGACTGTAGGCCAGCTGTCTGCCCGGATTTTAATTACTGTATGACTCCACAAGGGACAGCTGTATCTCTGAAAGTGACCTCACAGGGGTCGAATGTAACCTGCCGGTGACCAACCTGCAACCTCAGAGGGACCAAATACAGCAGTACAGCGGCCGGCCTACAACCTCACAGGGTCCGAATGTAACCTTACTGTGACCTTACAGGACCACGACAATCTCCATTACCCGCAGTCTGTCTGCCACCACTCACTTGCTCATTTTTCATCTGTGCAGCGTGGGAAGGTGCGAACAGCTGCAGCAGACTTCAAAGAAATTTATTAGACAGCTTTCTCTCCTCGTGGCGGTCCTATTCGTGGATTTACAGCGTGTAAGAGAACCGTACTTATTTCCTCAGCAGACTTTTATCCAGGGCAAACTTGCATGGCTGACATCTTTATGTTTTTCAATTTGCGCAGCTGGATATTTACTGAAGAAGCTGGGATTAAGGTCATTTCTGGACCCGGCAGTAGATTCCGCCTGAAAGATCGAGACAGCTAAAACACCCTGTTAACTCAAAGCGGCATGATAGCAGTTTGGCATCAGAAATCTTTTTTTTTAAACGACTGTCTGTTAAGTACAGTGCGCGTACGCCATTCAAACTCTCCCCTCAGACAGAATGAAAATGCGGTTATCTGAAATGCTGAAAACACAGTGTGGCTCTGTTGTATAGGGTCAAAAGCACTATTTTTCTATATTATATGTGAATGGGGATGGGCATCTTTATTCAGAAACCGTGTTCCATTTTGGGATCTAGATGAGCTTTGTCCTTCCTCCAATAAATCTTTATCATTTCTGTTTCTGTGAAGCCAGTTTGACTGGGGTAACCTGTACACTACCTGCGCCTTTCCCTCCAGGCAACAGTGATCATTTTCAGCTGTGCCCCCCCTTCCCCCTCCCCCCCCCCTCTGCCAGCTGTACCCATAATTACATTGCTGGCTGCTGAGAGGGAGGAGAGATACTTGCCCCAATTAAATATACAGAAAATGCAGGAGAAAACATTCCCAGCAACCCCTTTCCACGTTTGCATTCAGAAAGGCATTCAAGTTCTTTTTTTTTTGGTTTAATTTATTTATGAGATAAAATATCTTTATAAAAAGAGACCTGTCTGAGGTAGCAGCAGTATGTGCATAAGGTCTCAGCTAAATAATAGATAGGGGAACAGCACCGGAATGCAAACAAATACGTGGAAATTTAATCGCTAAGACTGATGTACCCTTTAGGAAATGTTGATAAAAATGTTAATTCAGTCTGCCCATGTGTACTGTATAGCTTTGAGACTCCTGATGCATATTTTTCTCTTTTTAAATCTCCCTTTAATCTCAGGGCAAAGGCTATTATAATATAACGCCAAAAGGGAGAGAGTCTATATGTTGTAGGATACACTACAGCAAAGACATCAGCATTTTATGGTTTAATGTACTGAATGTATTTTTAAACTGTTTGGTCCTGCTCTTTGTCCACTTCAGCAAACTGTAAGCAAATGCATGTTTTTTGCTTTACCAGGACCGTAAGACTTGATGATGAAGGCATATTTCAATATAAAGGCTGAACAGACTGACAATCTCAAAATGTGATGGCAGGCATAGTCCTGGATCCAGGTTAGCACTTCTGTAGCATATCTGCAAGGGCAGAAAGGAAGATACTGAGAATGACTGGGAAGCTCACGGAGGAAGATGTTATGCGGTAAATATTCTTTCCTGAGGCAGAGTCAAGTTCATTTTGACTTTTCAGTTTTTGAGCTTGGAGGAACTTGTCAAAAGTGAGCAGCCAGCCAGCCTTTCTTATGTGCTCGCTTAATAGGCTTTTGTGTAATATCAACTCGTGCCTTATTGCACACAGCTAGTGTTTGTGCCTCAAACAATCTTCCCGTGTTCAAACCCGTGGCTCAGACTCAGAGAGCCCCCTGCTTGTGGCTTCTGTCAGCGCACTCTGTGTGTGTCCTTACTAATCTCAAACTGGGGTGGCAATGGTAAAAAAAAGAGTAAACTCTATGGTGTAAATCATGCTGGTGTAAATGTAGCTGCACCAGCTGGATTCTACCAGAACGTTCCCCCAGTCAAACTAAAGGAAGAAAATTAGTATGTGCGCAGTGCTCCTAGACAATGATAACTGGAGGTGTTTGGCTTATATGTTTAACTTTTCCTGCTGTGATGATGCTGGTTAGCTGAGGTCTACATTATTCTATGGGTTACCTCTTCCTCCTTGTAATGCTGGCATCTCAAACTCCAATCCTTGAGGACTGCGGTGTCTGTACTTAGGTCTTAGAAACAAGGCGTACAGGCTCTTTAGTCAATCAATGGCTTAAACACTCAAGTGCAGAAACACATTTTAAAAGCCTCCAAACACTACAGCCCTCCTAGATTGTAGTTTGAGATCCCTGACACACAGACGGGCGGCTTCTGATGTAAGATGGTGTGCTGGCCGTAGGATGCCACACTGGACTGGACTTAGAACTTAAGGATGTAAAAGCATTTTTGGCTGGACCGCAACAGTGGGGTCAGCCCTATAAACACGAATGTGACTGAGTGATGAAGTTACACCATTGGTCGGCCGAGTTATGAAGTTACACCATTGGTCAGCCAGATGAAGTGTGTTAGGTCCAGCCATATACTAGGTTTTGACCTGGTCTTGTTTAAAATCAGCGGCAAGAGCCTTTTCATTGTGTTTCCAACTAAATGTCTCCCCTGCTCAGCTGTGTCTGGTCACAACTTTGTGGCAGAAAAGAGATGGACTCCGAAGTTGTTGGAAGGAACATCTCCATGGCTTTAGCCATGTGCAGTGCTACAACTTGAACGATTGAGTTAATTTTATTGGAAAGACATAGGCACAATTCTGCTGTAATGTTGGGGAGTTTTGAAGCTCACATACACATCTAGTCCACATCATTGCAAAAAAAAATTAAGGAACCAATATTTTGTAGTTTTTTTGATGCTTTTAGTTCTGGGACGTTTTGTATTTTGTGTCGAAAGCCATTTTGATGCATTTTTGCCCAATTCTAAACCCTAGTAGAGACATAGATCCTCACTTTTTTTTCCTTGCTGGAAGACAAGAGACATTGCTTTTTTTTTTTTTATTGCTTCGCTCGATGCAGTTTTCTTTCTCAGATCAAATCCACGGTGTCTGACTGTACCTGTACAATCCCAGTCAGGCAGAACCAAAAAAATAAATAAAAATAAAACCGACAGGGATGAGCTGCCTTAGAGAGTGTGTGATAACAGCCTCCGTTCTCATCCGCGAAGTGTCTCATTTACTCTCTCTACAAGACACATCTGCTGATCATATGAACCGAGAGGGGTACTGGCACCAGGAGAATATGCCGGAATTCAAATATCCTCTTCATGTGTGCATTCGATCAGACCCGTGTTTGACGGAAACTGGGGGTAAGCTGTCGCTCACTGAATGAGGCTGACGGTACCTTGCGCCCTTTCCAGCTTTTTGTGTACACTGGAGTTTTATTGAGCCTGACAGCCAGGGAGGCGGTCTAAGGATAAAATCAGTCACAGCACTGCGGAGAACTTCCGCAAATGTCAAGTATTCACGCGAGAAGAGCAAAATGTTTGATACATCTCCCAAAAAAAGTTAAGTCAGATCTTGAAATCACCTTTGTGATTTAGAAGCCTTTTGCTTAAAATTAGTCGCACCACAGCATAAAAATAATTAATTTTCTTCCATAATAATACCAATAATAAAAATAATCATTGTCATCATAATCATAATCTTAACAGTAATATTCTTCATACTGAGGATAATTATAATATTAATAGAAAATGCGAGTGTGAAGTCAGGTGTCTTCGAAAAAATAACTGCTGATAACAAATTCATTTTCCTGTTTTCATATTTTTTCCAATACTACTGTTCTCTCCCTGGACTGGCCCTATTACATGGAATCGCTATCCTTCATGTTGAATGTTTTAAAGCCGAATCAATTCTGGGGATGTCTGCAGTTTTGCTGAAGGTGCTATTTTACCCCAGTATCAGCATACATTCAGTTTAATGTATTTAAAGCATGGGCGGTGAGGAAGAATTTAATAAACCATGTGTGAATGGAATAAAAAAAGTGTATTCATGCCGGCAGATTATTAAATAATTCAGAATACACATATGGGACGAGTCTAATACAAATAGGATGCTTCTTTAGAGTGAGCTTTGTAGCGGATGGACCCTTGTTTGAGGACCTGGGTTAATGGAAAAAATGATATTTGAGAAAGAGAGAGAGATAGTTATATCCTGAGGGTGTAATGCGGGGATTTGTGTGCTGGAAATTGTGTGTCTTGCTCTCCCCGGACTAGTGGTGTGCGGCTAGCATGGGAAGCGTGACTCCATTACGGTCCGTGCAGGCCGGTGGGGGAGCAGCTGCGAGGCTAGCCAGGGTTAAAAGGCTTTTACAGCATGCTTGGATCAGCCCAGCTAAGCCACAATCATGCCCATGAAATTGATTGAAGGAAAAGGGGCCAATCGGATCATCCGAAGGTCAGGCGAAATGAACATGAAAGACGCGGGCTGCAGGGGGACACACGAACGAGCGCCGGGGTTCAAGAAGGCTGAACTATCTGGGAAGTTCAGAGACGGTTCGTACCGCCCGGCCATCAGTGAAGGGAGCGTGTCTGCGCTAACTGACTGACAGGACTTTTAGCTCAAGTGCCAGAAAGATGAAAGGGATGTATGAATGATGTAAACTTTCATTCAAACGTTGCCGGGATCAACGGTGAGACTCTCCAATATCACTGAGACGACCTTCAGCGGAGCATTCGTGGCCCTTGAACATCATCACCGCCTGACTATCGGGTGTGTTTTCTGCTGGATTGCTTTGCCAAGTGATTCAAGGGTACTGAATTAATGGCTCCCACTCATTGATATGATTGGGATTATTCTACATTTACAGTATTCATTATGAAGTTTACTAGTTTGTGAAGTTGGCAGCATTCATTTGACTTTCACAGTGTGGGTCCAAGAGGGATTGAATGTACTTTGTTAGAGTGTTGATTTAACACAGAACATTTTACTGTGTGCTGACATTTCTGACGAAGACCTTGACCAGTGCATTTTATTAATAAACAAATTTAATAGGATCAAAGATGTGAAATCGACAATAAAGGGAGAAATCTTTTTTTAACTGGCATCATTTCTTATAAGTTTGCTCAATGCACACCTGTTCAGAAATTCATTTCTCCTAACCAAGTTCAGTTTTGGAAAAACAACTGAAAAAGACAGAGGGTGTTATCTTAAAAAGCTTGATTTCCATGTAATTGCATTTGTGCAGGTTCCTGGGATTTAAATGTCAGTGTCTGAACAGATTATTTGATCTTTACAATAATCGCATGCCCTGGTTGAAACCCACTGGACACTGCTTCCTTATAAATTCATTTACAGGTGACATAAATTTACCGCCAATTACACATGGCAGTAATTAGAGTTGAGTTGTCACTAAGTCATATCTGTATGATGCCGTAATGTCAGTGGTAGACATAATTATGTTGCGGATAAATCGGTATCAATGTCAATATCATAAATTCTTTGATCCTGTTATGGGTCAGTAAAATTAAATGAATGAAATAAATTCAATTAAATTAAGTGAATGAAATAAATGATTACCCCTTCTAGTGTGTGCCAGCTGTACTTGTTGATGATGCCTGTGAAATGCCTGTGGGTCTGAGAAGACACAGTGCAAGTGCGTACTGGACTCTGGAAAATGCTAGACTATTTAGTTCACTTGTTCATTTTACTTTTGCTCAGTTCCCTCCAACATGTATAATTTTTTTTTGCATCATAATGACTAAAATAATGCATAATGTTCTTCCTCCATAATCCACAATATCTTACAGTGTAGTACTGAAGTCAATTGTAGTCAACTTTATTAGTCCTGCCTGTTTATACATAATCCTGTAATCATTATATCTGTGTCTTTCGTGTGATATGGGAAGCATGCATGTGCACAACATTCTTTTGAAGTTATAAGCTGTTGTAGAGGGAAACTAGGCAAGGATTATAGAAAATAGCATGCACTAACATGTGTGTGTGCGTGTGCGCACGTGTGTGTGTGTGTGTGTGTGTGTGTTTATGTCTGTGTGTAATACCGTTCTATATTTAATTTGTAAATTTTCTCACCCTTTGATGTCTACAGAGGCCTTAAAAGCTAAAGTAATAAAGATTTTGATGTGAAGCATCCAGTATATATATATATATGTTTTGTTTTCTGTTAAAGTTAACGCACACAGAAAAGCAAAAGCCTATTCATGTGATTGGCAAAAGCTATATCACTAACATAGAGTTTATATGAGTTTATATCTCTTACTCTAAGAACACTACTTCAGGGGGTTTTAAACCACAATCCTGTGGAACCACTGTGCACACTGGTCTTCATTCATACCGTAATTGCCTCGTCTGAATTGTAAAAAAACATGTTAAACAGTCTTATTTAGATGCTTAATGTGTACTGAAGGATGATTTACCGTTTTAAGGTCACAATATAGGTCATAAATACGACTGCACTCTATGAAGACTAAAGGGTCTGCATTCACATCCCAGGGACTTTTTATCAACCACATCATCGAATACTTCAATGCAATGTACTTTATGGGAAATAATTAATCAGGCTTTAAATATAGTGTTAAACAGGGTTTTTTTTAGGGCAGGTGCAAATCAGTAATCAAAGCTGAAGTTACCATGAAGATGCGGCTGCATGTGGCTCACAGCCAAATCTTACAAGGGAAATTTTTGCATTCAGCTTACTGCCTGAAAATAATGCATATCAACAATAGGAATTGCAAATGTCCATGTCCAGTCCATGTGAGACTGATATAAGCTAAGATGTACAGTCTCACTGTATGTCTTTAACAGTTTGACACCAAGTAAGATGGAATCAATTGAATGATATTCCTGTTTTTAATCAATGGTGATAATAGTAGCTATTACCAGTGTTCAAAATCCTCCCATTTCAAAAATAAACCCAGAAAATTTTCTTGGCCTCTTATATCAGACAATACCAGGGCTTACACATTATTTTCACTTATGCCACATAAAATAGATGTGTTACAAAGTACACAACTTCAGCTGCATCGCAGAATAATTTCCATGGCCTTTTTTTAAAATCCCATGTGACTTTATGAGTATCTGACTAAGTATGATGCTTATGGAACCTCATTTTGATCATGATATTGGTGAATCACATTTTCTTAATAATATTTTCACAAAGGTAGGACATATCTGTTTAATATCCTTCAGTCCTTCCAGTGTTCAAGCTGCCAGTGCCAACGCTTTAACAGATGCCGTCACTGGCATGCTGAGATACAAAATCTTTCCGGAACCTTCCAGTCCCCACCGGAGGTGCGTGCGAGAGGCCGAGCCGCTCTGTTGTATATAGCCCAGAGACAGACAGCTCCAAGGCTCCAGGGACCGATGACAGAGACAAGGCTGAGGCAGACAGGACCTGGCCTGGTCTGTCGTTCCTCTTGCTGATTGTCTATATGACAGCCACAGAGGCTCAGAAGGTCCCACATTTTTTTTTTAATGGTCCAATGCATTTTATTCGGTGTCCATTTAAACTTCTCACTTGACAGAATTTTTATTTTTTTTATTTTAGTTTTTGTCAGTTGACATTTTTCTCAGCGCATCAAAGAATTAAAGTCATAGCCCTGACAGCCTGGATAGGCAGATGAGAGAGAGAGAGTGGAGAAAGAGAGAGAGTGAGAGAGAGAGGAAAGTGGAGTGAGAGAGAGATGAGAGTGGAGTAAAAGAGAGAGAGAGAGAGAGAGAGAGAGTGGGGAATTTCTCTTAACATGTAATTGTCCAATATAGATCACTGTCTGCCAATTAGCTTTTTTATTTCTCCTGTTGTTTTCTACTTAATTTCATTGGTGTCACACTTTACATGGCAGTGCCTTATTATTCAGAAAGCCCTGTGGGCAACACAATTTGCCACTTGAATTTGGCCCGCCATTTTGTGCCCACCATCTGGCACAGTGGGTGCCATAAATGCGACCGTGGGTGGATTTCAGACCACCAGTAAACATCACCAAAGAAGAAGAAGAACTATGTCCCATTAAAGGCAAACCGCAGTGACTGAAAGGAAATGGCACTTAGGGATGTAAAGGCTGGCTCTCCTGTGTGTCTCAGATTAATGTCTCCACTCCGCGGAGGTTTGGGGGCAGCGTAGCGTGCGATTCACTGTCAGGGCTCCTTAAAACATGATGAATCAGCGCTAGAGCAAATAAGAGAACGGCAGTTGGCGTACGGGGCCCAAACAGCCGCTGAGGACATTTATGAAGGTTGTTGGTCGTGGTTCTTGAGAGGCTCCAGGGGCAGTGACACAAAATCAAACTATTATCTGTTGTCAGATAGATGGATAGATAGAAAGATAGATAGATAGGTGGATGGTGGGAAATATAGATAAATACAGTAGATAGATAGTAGATAGATGGTAAGCTTTATAGAGATGTGGACAGCCGGGTAGACTGATAAATACACACATAAATATTTATATGCATAATTTAGCTTTTGCTTATGTACAACTAGGTATGCTTGTCCTACTGGCAGAACCTGAAAAATCAATTCACTTTGTTAGTCCCTCTCATGAATTTCAAAAACCCCAATCGAATCATCCTTAGTTTCATTTTATTAAAATGTTTATGGGCCGATTTCCCAGATTAAGCTTAGTCCTGGACTACAGTGAGTTTTGTATGCAGAATCTCCATTCAAAATAGAATTTAGTTTATCACTAGGCTTCGTCTGTGTCTTTCAAAAGTGGCCCTAAGTGTTTTAAGTCTTTCCTCATGTTTCTATTATGTTCTATACCAGGAACTACTTTGGTTACACTTTTTGAACTTTATCTGGGCTTCTCTCTGCAGCCCAACTTGGGCTTCAAATACAATGCTTTTGCGGTCAGCCTTTATATCCATGAGTATATAGAAATGCCCAGCAAGCAAAGGTAGCAGATTCTAACCCATTAGGGAACCCCTTCTCCAAGGAGGGAGGGATTCAGTCAACTGTGGTGTACCAATGCCTCTTGCAGATGTACGGCCCCCTACTCAACTGGCAGACTGCAGTGTTGAAAAGATGCCTGATAGCTGATAGCATCCAAATGAGAGTGAATGTGACACATCGCTGTCAAAATACATTTAAATAAATGCAAAAATGTTTTTTTGTAAATAGAAGAAAATGTAATATCATTAATAATACATTTGAATGTCAAAATCAAATACAGCTGAGTCTTCTAGTAGAAGTAATGTAATAAAATAAAGTCCTCAGCTGTTTTTTGCTTTAAATAAATCCTCATACTCACACCATTAGCCATAAATTCCACCACTTCCATTTCTATTCAGCATAGGGATGTTAAAAATGAACATGTCGTTTTTACAGAGAACATCTGTTTTCTTGGTGAAACACCTTATTAAATTAGAATGTTATTGTTAGTATGCTATCTGCAGCTTCACTGCTGGTGAAAGCCTAGACTAAATTATCATCAAGAAAGAATGTCTGGACTCAAAGCTTAGCAGTAGCGAATAGCTAATCATTGCTCATAGGATCTAGTATGTTCCCTGCATACTGTAGATGTTAATTGGTATCTTAGGGAAAATGTAATGCAGCATTGTGGCAAGTATGCTTAAAAACTATAACATGAAAATTGACATCCATTATCCTGGGCAGGGTTGCAGGGGGGACTAGAGCCCATCCCAGGCACCAGACAAGAGGCAGGAACACACCCTGGACAGGCCGCCAATCCATTGCAGGGTCCAAACACTCATACCTTAACAGTCCCCAATTAGCCTATCTACATGTCTTTGGACTGTGGGCGAAAGCCCATGTGGACATGGGGAGAAAATGCAGACTCCACACAGAAAGGTCTAGGCCAGATTCGAACCCAAGACCTTCTTGCTGTGAGTCAGCAGCGCTACCCACTGCATCACCGTGCCACCCGAGAATGGACATAAAATTGTTTAATAAGCATAATAATTAGCAATTTTGTAGAATTAATTCTGCTGCATATGCCCTATTCTTGAGCATGTGACCATTTAAAGTTGCATTGGTGTAGAATTCTGCCCACACAGTAGTTTCCATTGTACAAGCATTAGACAGGTATAATAAAATGAGTTCATTTGGTAATTGCTGTTAGGAATAACTCTTATAATAAATAAATGAATAATTAAAAAAAAATGCCAATGCTTTATTTATATAGCACTTTTCAAAATAGAGTTATAAAGTTCTTTACACAGAAATAAAAAAATAATAATAGTGAGATAAAATACAAATAAAAAACAAATAAGACTAATAAAAAGAAAAGCAAGGAGAAATAAAACTTAAACGAGACAATTAAAGTTATTTAAAAGCAACATAAAACAATAAATAAATAAACTTGTCAGAGACTAAAGGAAGCCTTTCAATAAAAGTACATTTTAAGAAGTGATTTAAAAAGAGGACACAGAGTTTTCCAGCCTGTTATCCTCAGGCAGGCTGTTCCAACAGACCTAACAGCAAAAGCACTTAGACTTTAGTCAGGACTTTGGAACAGCCAAGAGGGCCCCACCTGAGGATCTCAGACTGTGCACTGGAAGGTCAGAGATGTAGCTGGGGGCCAGACTATGAAGTGCTTTAAAAGTAATGAGTAAAATTTCAATTCTAAAATGTTCCGGCAGCCAATGAAGAGAGGCTAAAATAGGCGTAATGTGGTCCTGCCTCTTGGTTTTCATTGGAAGCCTAGCAGTATAATTTTGGACAACCTGGAAGACGGTGTAATATTTTCTGGTTTAAGCATGTTTAGGCGAGAATAAATAATGCATGCATCATGGTTTCAGTGTCTCTAAAATTCAGGGCCAGTATTACCTTGACCATAAATCAAATCAGGAAACTCAGATTTTTAACTACCAATTTGGAATTGCGGTTAAGAGGAGCAAACGTGGACTGGATTTGGCAAAAAATATCAAAGATTTCTGTCTTTTCAGAGTTTAACTGAAGGAAGTTTTTTTTAACATCCACTTTGTAATCCAAAAAACAGTTGTGAATTGTAACCAATCTACTCAGGTCATACAATTAGCATAGTAATGATAAGAGATGTGAATAATGTGGCTGAGAGGAAGCATTTAAAGTGAAAATAAAATTGGCCTAAAATCAAGCCTTGAGGCACACCACACTTAGTCAATGATTGAGAGGATGCATTATCATTGATAAACACAATGATATCTGACAAATACAAACCAGAAGCAGACCCTGAGATTCCCACCCAATCCATCAATCTACCAATAACAGCATCATAATTGATGGCATCAACAGCTGAAGCTGAGTTGAGTAACACCAATACAGTACACCCACCCGCATCAGAATTTAGCTAGATAGCATTGGTATCCCTGAGAAGAGCGGTCTCAGTACTACACTGCTTACAAAAGCCAGATTTAGCAAAAAGGTTATTGTTCTCCACTACGGCAATGAGTTGCCTTGCCTTTTTTTTTCAAAATTACAGAAATTAAGGGAAGCTTGGAAATAGGTCTGTAATTACTGAGGATTTGTGGGTCCAGAGAAGGATTTTTCAGAAGAGGCTGATCACAAGTAATCACGACACAGCCAGAAGACAGGGAGCTAGTGATAATAGAGAGTAAACTTGGTCCAATGGTTTTTAAGACAGAACTGAACCGAAATTTTGTTGGGATGGCTTAGGTGGCTGGAGGATGGCTTTATTTGTGATACAGTGTCTATAAATTCAGGCAAGGTTCTTGGCAATAGTTATAATCAGAACATGGAATTTCAGTAAAGCAGCTAGGCTGAGATATTATGGGTCTGATGACCTCCACTTTACCAAAAAGAAAATTTAAAAACCTTTCATTGTCTTTAGAGGAGGCAGAAGCACCAGAGCTAATAAATATGGGTTCACCAGGTTACCCAAGGTGCAAAATATGAATCAGGGATTATTCTTATTGGTAGAAATATGATATGAAAAAGTCTGTGAATAAAGAGCAAAAGACAATATGTTCAGTAAAGGTCCAGGAGTTTACAGAGTATGTCAGGTGAGTTTTGATGGCATGGAGAAAAGTACTAAATATAATGCAGCAATGAAGCAGAAACAGCAATATCTTCCACAATGAGAGACGATACGGCCAAGCCCAGGGTGAAAACTAAGTTCAAGGTGTGACTGCAGGAATGAATTAGACCAGGTACATGGTGTACAAAGTTTAAAAAAAGCCTTTAAGTAGAGTTATCTATTTGGATATTAAATTCGCCCGAAATGACAAACATGTCATAGTACAATATAATAGCAGATAAATATTCTGAAAAATCAGACAATGAGCTGGTATTAGGTTTGAGGGGGGCAATAGATAACCACACAGAGGACATAATCTTGAAAATAAATACTTCAAAGTTTGAGAAGTCATTAACAGGCAATTACCTGCATTTATAATGTTTTTATTTTTTTTTTACATTTTTATAAATAGCAGCAAGACCACGACCACAGCTGCTGGACCCGGACAAGCTAAAGCAGTCAAGTCTGGGGGCTTTAACCCTCTGGGGTCTAAGGGTAAAATGAGGCACACTGGTGATTGTGCGATGCTCTGACATTTGTGTAAATTTCATCAACTTTATATACAGTGATTCCAAAGTGTTTCATATCTTTGTTTTCAGCACAAACTCAGCTACAATAATATGGCAGCAGTAAGTAGGTCATAATCATATGTGGATTGCAAACTGCTCTAAAAACACACAAACTGTAAACAGTAGTTTTGAACATGCACAGGAATGTTGTAATAAAACACACTAAACAATTGTGACTAAGACTTTTGGTCACTGAAATGTGTTCATCAAGGTCTTGGGTATCAAAAGATGACAAAATATTTTAGCAAATCCAATGAGAAATATAAAATAAATGGCTAAAAGTTAGTGTTGTGACTACTATTTTTCAACACCAGGTGAGAATGGGAGGGCAAATGGCCTTTCTGTAATGAATATGCATTGGGAAAGAGGACTTGCCAGCTAAGTAGGCTATTCACACCTGGCCGCATGCCTCCCCACCACTAAGACAAAGACTCAGTGAGCCATTTAGAAGACAGAAACAAAGACATCTTTTGATTTTAGAACATTTATTGAAGTGAACTGCATGGAAGATGAGATAAGACTGGTGTACTCTTGCAACGCCTGCCTGGACTCTTAGCTAGTGGTGAACTAGGCCGTGTTTCCTGATCAACATCTCTGTAAATATAATAAAAACAAAATTGTTAGGAAATGTCAAATCAAATCAAACTTTATTTATATAGCACATTTCCTTCAACAGGTGAAAATTAAATGTGCTTTACAAAAAAGGGACAAACCACTAACTAATGAAAACAAAATTTATGAAATGTGACATCATATACAAACAAAGAACCAAACAAACACAACCAGACGCAGAGAGGTAGCCTATAATTTTGAGAAGCAATGGTTAGAATCGTTCGTAGTGTGGGAATTTACAAGCGCGCATATTAGTGAATATTCCTATGTCCCAGTCAGAAACATAAACATAGGTTTCCTGAGCTAATAAAAAAATGAAGAATAAAAGTCTTGTTAGGAAGGTATCTCACATTTAAAAGTTGCAACTTGCACAGAATGTCCTAATAATGGAGCTAATGCAGCAGGGGTGTTACATACTTACTTACCTCTTCGTGCATGCTTGTGCATAAGGCCATCACCAGAGATCGCCAAGAGTTTTGGCTCTCTTTTTGGCCAGCTGTTGGATTTTGTTCCACCTCAAATCATTTGCTTACATCTCTTTCTTTATGGATCTTCTCCAGGGTTCTTCTGTTCTTATTTTTATTTTATTTTTTTTACCTTCTGGGGTCCAACTTACCCCAACTTTGCTTACCCCAAGAACGTCAACGTTGCAATTTTTCATTTCTTTCTTGAGCAAGTTTGCCAGCTTGATAGAGTGTTCTTACATTCTAGCAACCAACTTGTAATTTGCATTTGGCCTGAAGAAGTCTGCCCTCTGCATGGCAGGTCCCATGATGTGTCCAGTTTTCTGTCTTGTATCATTCCCCAAGACATTTTTATTCTGATCTCTGCTAGTGCTTTCAGTAGCGTTAAGGGTTTTATGGGATGGGGTTGCTAGCCCTGCGTACAGCCCTTCTCCTTTAATATCCAGGCTTGGGATCAGGGATGTGGAGTTTACAAGGGGTATTACATACAGTAGACGAAAGGTTACTTCTGTTTACACCCATAGTCATGCCAAAATAATTGAGCATAATAACAGTCACAATGCTCTGGGTGGATCAATTACCAATAACATTTAAAAAATATTTGATAAACCAGGTAGAATAGGTCCAGGTTCCATAGCAGTGGGCCTATTGAGTGATTTAAAATTGGGGCCTCCAGACCTACAGGGGGAGCAGTTAGACAGGAATAGGGGCTGGGTTGAGGAAATGACCAGGGAACCATCCAGGTGCGCTGAGTAAATTTCAATGAGAAGTCAGAGTTTTGTGGAATATGTTTGCAGTTAACATATGCACATCCAGAAAGTTTGGGACAAGCCATCTCATGAAGCATGAGCATTCCCAAAAAATTGAAAAATTGTCAATAATAAAAGTTGTGAACACTGCGTACTGACCAGAGTCATGTTTGTAGAGTAAGAAGCCTGCTAAATAGTCCAATCCCACAGCCAAATGTGGGGACTGGTCCAGAGATTTAAAAAAAAAAAACATGTTTACTGCAGTACTTCAGGATGTTAAAAAGATGGATAAAATCACATTTAAGCAATTCAGACTGTTGAGATGTGGGGTCGTTGGTGTCCACATGAACAATAATCTTATTAAAATATGGGTGTTTGGAAGGAAGTAGCACACAATTCTGTTAATGATTTTGTGATACTTCCTTTTTCCATATTTTAAAAATGTTAAAATTTCTATGTGAAAAATGATCAATTTTTATCATAAATTAGTTGCAAATCAAAGCATTAATTGATTAATTGGACCAATTAAGCAACTAATGCTTTGCAGGTGATTCCACACAGGTGTGGTTCCTGAGTTCATAAAGTGTTTAACATCATGCCATGCTCAATTTGCAAAGATGCTATGCAAGACCGGTTGCTTATAATTATGGCTAGCATGGCTGGAGGAGGAGACTTCTCTAACTTTGAAACAAGTAATTTTTGGGGCACATTTGGCGAGTGCTTCAGTGATGTAGACAGCTAAACTTGCTGATGATTTATGAGGAACAGGGCCTAAGGTGATGTTGTGATGGAACTCCGAAGGAAAGACATCATCAACAAAGGCCAGCTGGTTGGAAGCACATACTCCTAGATCTTGATGTCTGTGCATCAGTTTGAGAAGCAAGGTTAAACAGGCAAGAGACTCAAAATCACTTGACTGTAAATTTCAATCTCGGACATGAATTCAGTTTTATCAAGAATGGTCTATTGAGAATTCTACTGAGCAGGATACCATTGTGGGCTTGCAGTGCACAAACCACTCAGAGTGTGGCAATGCATGTTTGTGAGTACAGTGGTGCAAAGAACACAGGCAACAGACTACTGAGCAGTATAGAAATTGGATGTGGTCAGTTGAATCATCCTTCACCGACAAACAGATGTGTATGGTGCACGCCCAAATTAGCCTGCAGGCTAATTTCCGACACTGGGGGATTCTGATTGGCTCTGAAAAGGTATAGTATGCATTTTTCTGGCAAGGTTTTAGGCGCACGCACCTCCTTGGAAAGAATGGTCAATACTACTCACTGTTTAATTATTCTGAGTGATCACCTTCATCCTGTGTTGCAGGTGCATGTACAAGCACTCATGCACTGTGCACAAACACAACTTAATTTTGCGTGTTTTTATATTGCCAGAGTCTTGCCTTAAGTGCACTCTCTTCACTTATAAATGATTTATGCATTTCTTTTGAACTACAAATTGTACTACAAAGCATTACTCACTGCTGTGCATGTAACAAAGTGAGTTCCAGGATTTCCAAAGAGCTATGACTTATTTTGCACTAGTACTGCAAAACAATTAGTTAACATTAATAAAAAAGCACTGAAATATACTTAATATGGTTATTTGCATTGATTAATGTTTAATTAAGACTCAGTATGAAGTGGTATCTATTATTTATGAACTGTCCTTACTTGAACTGCAACACAAACATGGAGATTGCTTGTAAGTGGTGAGAAGTTTTGTCTCCTTGTCTGCTATGGACAAAAAATGTCTCCGTAAACATCAATTCTGCATTATTAGACGATGATGAAAAACCAAATGACTGAACAAAAAGATAACATGACAGAGGAAATCTTTGCTCCAATGGCATGTTCCTTTTGTATTTTTATTCAATGCAAGCATGCACAACAGATATAAGTGGATCTTCTGAAAACAGAACAGAGGCCCCTTGTGATTGGTGTGAAGCATAAGCGAGCGAGCTTGCCGGTGTGCAGAATGAACAGCCTGAGTAGCCATGGCGATACATGGCTCCCTCTCCACAGTGCCCACTCATTACCCCTGTCTCAGCAGCCAAACTGACCCCCAAGGTTCACGTTCCGAAGGAGACGACGGGTCAGCTTGGTGCAGCCATCTCTAGACTATTCATCCCAAATGCTCTTGACCCTTCAACCGTTAAGAAAAAAATATATTATTCAGGTGCATCAAAAACAACCCAGCCAAGCATCTGCCAGCATACCTCCCACTAGTAGTGCTTAGAATAAATATAAACCATGCATCTTTAAAGAACCCGTCTACATTGTTTGCGTGCATGTACAATACATATACCAAATTTCCTGTGTTGTTCATAAATATTTCATGTTTTTTGGACCCTTTGCATGATAATCCAGCCCATAAGAAGTGGTTGAATAATGCTTCTCTAGACTGAATATAAAAGACCAGCAGGGATGGGTTTCACATGGCCTGTTCTCATAGTTATATATTTTTATGTTTTTATGTTCCCACACTTGATTGTGTCTAATTCCTCTAGTATGCATTATGTAATTAATTTGCAGATGCCCTTACCTCTGGGGGCTAAATTGCAGCATTTCACAGCCGGAGTAATTCAGTTTAGCTTCATTGCCTATGGGTGCAATAGCATTACCCCCAATAGCATTGAGAATGGAACCTGCGATGCTTACGTTATGAGGGCAGTTCTTTAAATCGCGGTGCCACACCAATGCACTCCTTGGTCTTACCCTGACCTCACTCCCAATCTTCATCAACGTTACCCGGTGGCCGCAATTAGCCATCTGGACGGCTGGCTCTGTGCTCTGGCCAGGCCTTGAATGTGGAGGAAATGCACAACAACTGTTCTGTGTTTTCAACTAGCGCTAGCCCGGTACATAGCGAAATGTTCAGTGTTCGATCAGCTCTGACTCTGTCGCCTGTATTTCAATCTGGGGTCATGCACTGCGTAACTAGTATGCCTTGAACGCACAGCAATTTTTATTGTGCCGTTGGAAACCTTGTGGCTCTCATGAGTTCACAGGGTGCTAGTGGAAAAAATACAAAATACCTGGAAAAAGTTGTACATGCCAATAGGCTACCCCAGTGTTGGCCTAGGAGACAAGAGCTATTTGACTGTGACTCTTTTGGTAAAGAGGAGCAATTCTTATGAAGCTAATGCATTAGTAATTATTTGAATTATAGCCTTCAAAGATTTCTGGGTAGAAGAACAAAAGGTGACAAAATGGGGGGAAATAATCTATTTGTGTTTTTTTGTTTCTTGTTCTCTTCATTATATGTATAGGTAAGGAACAAGAAAATTAGTTTCCATAATGTCTCCCAATAGGCTTCAAGCTTTGGTAATAACTCTCATTGATGTTACAATTAAGACTTTGGGCAGGTGGTAAGCCCTTGTATATATTTAATGTGAAAACAAATAATTCAAAAGAACATGCAGTGCTATTATTCGGTAAAAAATTGACTACATCTTTCTGTTACAGCCAGCAGAATCAAAAGCCATTTTATTGCTTGTCATAACAAATTAGGCTATTGTGCTCGGGGTTTCTCGTTTCCTGCGTGATTTAGAGTTGGTCATATTGCTGCTCACTTGTCATGAGTTACCTGTCGCTAGTGGATGTCCTCGCTAATAAAGTGCTTAAGTATCGGTGTGAAATGGATTTGGGGCTGGAGAGAAATTGGCACCTTGGCGATAATTCCATCCATCTCATTAATTACTTCTGAGAAAGGGGACAAATTAATATTGATTGTGACTAGGCTGGTCCTGAGCTGTTTTTTTTTTGCCACCCTGATGTAACGCCTCATTGCATTCCCAGGTTACAACTTAAGGGAAGCGAACATGCATTAGCCCATTATACGCCCGTAACAAAAGGAGGAACTTCCTGTCTGCAGCAGTATTTAGCTTACCTTCCTTGTCAAGAGCAGGGATTAAATTCAGAAGTAGCCAAGTCATCCGGGGTCTCTGGTTCCAACATTAAAGGGCCCCATTTAGTCCATCTTATCAATGACAGATTATTCTCATTAACTTTTAGCTTTGCTGGAATGTGCCACAGAATTCAAGGAGTCCAGACGGTAAATTCTGCTGAACTTGTGTAATATTAGTTTTTATTATTGGGAAGAAACTACCTGGCCCTAATCTGGAATCAGAAATCTTTGCCTGGTATTGTGCACGACGGATTTGACTGCCAACTATACCTGCCATAGTGTTGCTTGCATTTGGAAAGAAATCTGTCTTCCCTCTCTTTCTTTTGTTTCTAATTATCAGTTACGTGTATCCAAGAGAAATGCAATTTCTACCATATATTCAGTCAACTGAGGACGGCGGAATACGCTTTCTTCTGTGGCTCAATTTCTGCGGGGTCAGGGACAGCTATTTGTAATTCTGCAGGGAGGTGGCGGAAAGTGTTCCATCGCAGCTGTTTCTCTAGAATTTTTGAAATGGAAAGAGGCCATAAGAGAGCTTTGTGAAAACTCAAACCAGAGTCTCGAATTGGAGAAAGAACGGTTTGTGATTTACGGTGGAAGTGAAAGTGTAGGGTTTTTTTTTTTCCTTTGGAGTTGCTTCCTTTGTTCCTAACACTGTCATCAAAAGTCACAGGAACAACTAGAAGTTGGCTGAGAAGGAAACCGGTTGCAGGCCAAAGCAAGCCGTTGTCTGTGGTGGGGGGTAAAATAATACAAATGGCATACATGCATCTCATTGGTCAGCTTTGATAATACCAGCTCCCTTTCTCACGTATGTAGTCCAGGGTTGTGAATATGAATGAACGGAACTGGCTTTCCTTTAAGCTTAATGAAATTGAAATTCATTTGGTCCAGCTCTGTAGACTCAAAGTCATGAATACTGTGCTTAATCACATTCAGTGGCAGAGGGGCAGTGCCTTTCATTAAAGATGAGGTTCTCTGTTTTGCCTAGAGGGCAGATATGCATGTTTAGCAAAAAAAACTTTTGCTGCTTAGAGGACAGAAAATGCCACTCAAATTATGATAGATATAAATGAAGGACAAAGTGAGGGCAAACAAAGTTCTTCTTTTTAGCAAAGTCGAGTTTGGTAATTGAAACAACATATCAAATAAGGAAAAAAAGCCCAACACCACTCAATCATGGATGATTGTCTCAAGCAAAATACCTTTCCGGTTTCCAGCTGCTTTTACACCATCCCAGAATAAGTTTATGTAATCATACAGAATTACCTCTGCTCATAATCTATAATACCAGCAGTGCAAACCTGATCAGACCACTAGTGCTCATGTGTGATTCTCATATTGTTAAAAGCATATAATAAAGCCATGGTCAGCCTGACTGTAACACCAAGATTTCTGCCAAGTCCTAAATATCAATACTGTTTATGTTGTTTTATTGAAAAGAAACTGGGCTGAAGGTATTCAGACACCTGATTGCATCAGTGTAAAAGTGTGTGCTAAGGATATATATATAATATATAAAGCATCCATCCATCCATCCATTATCTATACCCGCTTATCCTGGGCAGGGTTATGGAGGGGTGCTGGAGCCTATCCCAGCATGCTTTTGGCAAGAGGCAGGAATACACCCTGGACAGTCCGCCAGTCTATCGCAGGGCACACACACCATTTACTTACGCACTCATACCTATGGGCAATTTAGAGTCTCCAATTAGCCTTACCTGCATGTCTTTGGACTGTGGGAAGAAACCGGAGTAACCCAGAGGAAACCCACAACCTTCTTGCTGTGAGGCGACAGTGCTACCCACTGCACCGCCGTGCCGCCCAATATATAAAACATGTACTGTAGAACTGTTAATGTTGATGCATTATACAGTGAGTCAGTCTGAAGCAGAATCATGCATGCCTTCCTATTTGCACAGCATATATTGATTTCAACCGGTAATGTTATTTCAGCATTTCTACATGCATTTGTTCATTTTTCTTTTTCCGAAGCCTCTTTGAAAGAAAATCAGGGATTATAAATGAAATTACCTGAGAATGTGTGACCTACGACAGAGAACTTCCAGGCAGACAAATCCGGTGCAAGCAAGTAGGAGAACTCAAAATAAAGCGGAGTTCCAATCAATCCACATACATTCATACAGCATGAAGCAGATTTAGTGCTGAGAGAACAGTCTGACAGAGGATTTGGTTATAATCAGTAGGGCCTTGTGCTTTTCTGACTTCCTTTTTAACCTGCAGTCCTGTCCTCCAGCACCGAGAGAACTTTATTACGCTACTTGGTAAGCAATCAACATATGTCACCATCCTTCGTTTGTTTACAACACAAGGTGTGCAATCATATACTGTAAGTGAAGGGCCAGTACAGATGCATGCTTTTATTTTAGCCCAGCAGTGTGGCCCTAATTCAACTATTGAACTAACCGTGGTCTTCAGTCTAGGCCTTGATTCATTGAACCAGGTGCTGTAGACTAGTGTTGGGCCACAACAAGTAACTGCACCCACCCTTTTTCAGATAAGACTGGACACCTACAGTTTATAACCTTGCACACTTGCACCAACAAGCTCTTCAATTGGCCCTTAATTACATCATTAGTCACTTTCCTTTGATTGCCTATCATTGATTACTGCTATTAGAGTGCCTACAGGGCAGCATTGAGGATAAAGACAGAAATACTGCTTAAATGTTTCTCAGGTCATGCATACAGGAGAACCTCATGGCCCTACATAGGGTTATAGTCAGTGTTTTTACAAGTGTGTAATGATTAATGTGGTTTAAACCATTTGAAAAGTTTTGCAGTGAATTCCAGGTTCCTCCCAAGTCTTGTCTTCTTTCTTATAGAGTAGATAAGGGATCCGGTCAAAAAACATGTATAGAGAGCTACATTTACAACCAGCAAGCAATTACTTTAAATATCCCTTATATATTTTCTCCAGTTTAGCAAATTTAATTCCCTTTAAAAATACCACAAGGATAGACTAAAGGTCAATTCAAGTTACTGCAAACGAGTTACTGCAAACTCCTCAATTGCTGATTTCAGCAGGATTCCATTTGTACTACAATTATTTAATGGCCTTATTTGGGAATATTTTTGTTTAAAATGTGTGTGTGTGTGTGGGGGTGTGTGTGTATGTGTGTGTTTTAACAAAGTTAGTCTACTGATAAATAGCCTTTGCATCGATCAGCAATGGTAAGGTTTAATGATACACACTATAATTAATGTCTGCACTGAAGCAGAGTATAATGAATAAAATGTAAGACTTAGAATAATTTATTTATCTTTGGTTGTTTCTTTTTTACTTCCCATGATTTGGTATTGATGCACTGTAACACGTTTAGACACGGAGCACCATTAATACAGGCGGAATTGATTTTGTTAAACAGTTAATGGAAACCTGGAGGGCAGCATATCTAATTAAAAATCAAATGTTTAGTTTACCCTGTAAATTTAACACTGGTTGACTGGAAAATCCGTCCTGTGCAGTAGGGTAATTGACTTGTAGTGCCTTTAGCTCTCTGCCAAAAACGCAGAGCCCGCTGGGGACTGCAAAGTGTCATTTTCTTGGTTGATTTACCCACCTGTCGGGCTGAACATAGAGCTTAAAGCCAAGACGTCAAAGTGGGTACCGAGCAGCTTCTGCCGAGGTCTTGAAGAACAAAGAGCAGCGTTTACCCTTGAGGGGAGGAGTGAAATGGAGATCTGTCTCTTCTTAATGAGTATAAAACTAGGGCTGTGTTATCTGGGAGAGATATTTGTCAAGTGGTTAAATCTACCCCATGCCTGTCCATTGTCCACGCCATTTGAAATCCAGAGTTTTCATGACTTCAAAATTCCGGGTAGCCTGTAATTGTTAAGGTAGCACTTAACACCTTCAGTAACGTTGTGTTATTTAGCTCAGTATTTAATGATCTGCAGACTGAGGCAAGCCTAGGTAATTGCTACGATTAGCACTGTGAAGTTGACACGTTTTTAACGGGCACGTAATTGTTATTTCTGACCACCCATTGCTGCTCTCTGCCCACAGGTAAATGGTCATAAATCCCATGGAATTTACATTTTCGCACCTCCCGCAATTGCTTAAATTTTCCCCAGCGTAACTAACTCTGCAGCGATGCAAAATTTTTCATCACCAGCGGTGTTGGATTTTGTCGCCCCCTGGTGTGCTCCATAGGAATAGCATCACAGCGGGAAGACTATTCACGGACAAAGAAAAGGCTTCTGCTACAAACTAACTTGAGTAGATTTTTGACACTCAAATCCCCCGAACGGATTCACCGAGTGTTAATAAGGGGCGACATAGCTCAGGAGGTAAGACCGATTATCTGGCAGTCGGAGGGTTGCCGGTTCAAACCCTGCCCTCGGCGTGTCGAAGTGTCCTTGAGCAAGACACCTAACCCCTAACTGCTCTGGCGAGTGAGAGGCATCAATTGTAAAGTGCTTTGGATAAAATCGCTATATAAATGCAGTCCATTTACCATTTAATTTCTCACTCTGCACAGACTTGCCTGTTTGAGAAAGGCCGTATGAGAAGTGGGAATGCGGACCGTCTGCATTTTCACAGAGACTGAGAAACCTGTAGACTTGACCAGGAATTATGAATTGAATTACATTATAAATGCATTAAAACCAAAAACATCTTATACTGTATCTCATAAGGAGAGCTTTTCTTAATTAAGCCGATAAAAACACCCATCAAAAATAATTACCATTATTGATGGTTGGAAATCACATCCAAAAAACTGGTAGGGGAGAAAGGAAAAAGGAAAAAAAAATATGCATAATTGGTTGGTCATACCAAAACTGAATTTGAAAGCATAGTGCACCACACCTTATTTGTATTTATTTATTTATTTATTTAGTCATTAATTCATTAATTCATTCAGTCATTTATTCCTTTTTACTGTTCAGAAACATAATGCATGTCCTCAAACAATGTTGTATGCCTTGGATTGGTCCTTGAGTTAGTTTCCTTTCACTCAGCAGAATTTAGCCCTGGGAAAGGAAGTGTTTGGACTTCAGTGATCATACCAGAACACAGCATGTAGCCTCCAGGACTGGAGTTTGGGATCCCTTCATAGACTGTGCAGCGCTCGTGCTGTTGTAAGCATGTGGTCTCATTAAAGAAGGAAGGCAGAGCATTGTTTGACCCCACCCACAGCCTTCGCTGGGGATTATTGATTCCCTCTTTCAGAGCTTGCTGGCAGGTGTAAATACAGACCTCCCCGTTGCCCTTTTAACACTGCTCTTCTTGTGGAGTTTGTTCAAACTGAAGCTTGTATCAGCCGTCTGTTTTAACAGTCTGAGCGGCAGGCCTGTAGGCCGAGCAGCCAGGTGAGCAAAGGGAGAGGCAGGAGGTGTACCTGCCAGTAGTTATCTGCAGCCTGGCAGTGAGCCCTCCACACCAGTGTAGGGCAGCGCTCAGAGACTGCACAGATGCACACAATGGTCCTGAATTAAAGCAGGAAAGAGGCCCATTCCTGTCTGATTCCATATATTCTATATGCATGTACACACACACACACACACACACATAGAATATATGGAATCAGACAGGAATGGGCCTCTTTCCTGCTTTAATTCAGGACCATTGTGTGCATCTGTGCAGCCTCTGAGTATATATGTGTGTTGTGTTTTCTTTCGCATGCTATATGGTGTTTTTCTTCAGAATTGTACTACAACATTATCTTAAACAATCACTTAAGCAACTGTACACTTATCTGACCCGTATTCCATAAACAGTAGAATTGAAACCTTTAAACTATTCATTTAGTGCTGAAATTCCATATTTCAACTTCTAATGAGAGAGAGAGCAAGAGAGAGAGAGAGAGAGAGAGAGAGAGATATTATGTCAGCAATTACTTTATGGTTTGTGTCGTTGTATATTCCGAATAGCTTGCATTCCATTCTCAGTCCAAGCATGAACAAATGCCCCTTTTTACTCTGGGTCTGTAATATCACTTTACCAGACTCTATCTGCAGTTATGGATATAAATTTCTCAGACAGTGGTTATTATTGTGTGGCGGCTGCTTTAGCATGTCCTGAGTTTATATTTACCCAATATAAATTCAATCAGTACTGGTTACTGGATTCATTTCAAGTGTCATTTACTCAGCTAAACACTTACTAATCTTTGTCATGTAAAATAAGCTTGACCCTTCGGTGACTGGTAAACGTTTCACCCAGTGCTGTCATCCGACATTATCAATGTTAAATATTACAGATTTATAAAACAGTAGTAAGAAAATATAGGCATGGATTTATATGTGCACAGATTCATTTCACATAAGATTCTTTGTCCTGAGTTATTGAGCAAAGTTAAAGAACAGAGAGATTTAACAGCAGCGAATAGCTGTATCCACATTCATGATTTGCAAGCAAATGATTTTATGAGCACAGATGTCAGAAGTATTTTATGGAAAAATACCTCCAAAGACAAGGTAAAAAAAAAAAAATAATAATAATCCTGGGTGTGTGAGATCTACGACAATAATATCTTGCTGTGCAATGTTCACTTTAGGATGATATCCATTCTCTTTGGTCTTCAACCTGACAATATTAATAATGATGTTTTTTTTATTATTATTATTCTTCCTACAACTGTCAGCAAGACGGTACGGTAGCTTCCTTATTCCTGCGTTCATGTGCTGAAGTGATGAACGGTTTCTTTTGCGGGAACGCGTTTGTCATGAATTTTGGATGACTGAGTAGCTAAATGAAGTTAATTTGAGATAATGAGTTTCCTCTGGTTCTTCAAAGTAAATGGAACATTAGCTTAATTGGGTTTGACGGCGTGAGCAGGTGTCCCGCATTGTCTCTTTTGTGCGACTGATGTTCCGAGGTGCTCCGTCTTCTGCTGCGGGGCCGTAACGGGAAAGGGGCCCGCACCCGGTCGTGGCCCCCGGTCGGGGGTCACTGTCGGGGCTTTGCCGCGGGACTTGCGCGGGCTAACGCTAGCCTCTTAGCCCCGGTTATACCGGTCCCCTCGTTGTAGTGTATGCAGTGGTGACTAATGAGCCCCCCCTGGGGAAGGGGACAGATGGATAAAGCCTATCAGTGGGGTGAAGGAGACGTTAGAAGGGAACAGCGGGGTTGTGCGCATGGTGACGTCGGTGCATCTTTCAGGTCCCTCGTTGGTGGGGCTGGTCAAGAAGGACTGGGCCTCTCAGAACAGCATCGCCCTCTCCTGGCAGGAACCGGGCCAGGTGGTGGACTACGAGGTCAAGTATTACGAGAAGGTGCGTCAGTGCTCACAGTCGTAGGAGGAGGTGTATCACTTCATTCATTTTATTACTACAGTGAGGCCTGTCTTCAAGAAATACCATGAAAATGTTATTAAAAATAAAAATAATAAATTCAAATCATCATCTATAATTACATAGTTATTCTTCTCTTAAGTGTGACTCTGTACAATGGAAGAGCATCTGTAAGCAGAGAAATTAAGCTCATGATCAGGATTTAAATGTTTTGGCTCATGATTAAATGCAAATAGTTGCTTTTTGTCCTTCCAGCTTGATGGCCTGTATAACCTTTTAAAGCTGTAAGCAGGCTGTTCAGCATCCTGGGACACCTTGGTGTGAATAACATTACTCAAAAATAAAACGGATTGATTGATATGCGGGAGAGAGCACCATCTTTATTAATTTTTAATCTCCAGCTGTCCGTGGCAATTATACCAAATGGACCTGTTACATATCATATCATTAATTATGATTATTACTCTTTGAAAGTGTAGTTCATGTATTATAGTTTTATTTGCTGTTATTTTGATTATTTTGTATCACTGTGCCCTTCTCCCCTTCCCCAGCTGTCCATGGAAAGATACCAAATGGACCTATAATATATCATATTAATTATGATTATTACTCTTAAAAAGTGTAGTTCAGTTAAAAGTGTATGTGATATAGTTTTATTTCCTGTTATATTGATTATTTTGTGTCATTGTGGCTTTCTCCCCTTCTGTTTTAGTTTTTTTTTTTCCTTTCCCCATCCTTACTGGTTCAGTTACTTGCAAGCATAGTAAGCTTAAGTTATGTTCTGGGTTTTGGTGATCTATGCTCTGTCCCCTCTGGCACACAGGAGCACGAGCAACTCAGCTACTCTTCCACCCGAACCAAAACGCCCAGCGCCATCATCGCCGGCCTCAAACCCTCCACCCGCTACATCTTCCACGTCCGCGCCCACACCTCCACCGGCTACAGCGGCTACAGCCCCAAGTTTGAGTTTGAGACCGGGGACGAGAGTAAGGAACGGAATACACTGAAGAAACTGAAGACACATTGAAATGAAACAGATTATCAAGATGTTGCAACACTTTTGTTTAGTTATTTGTTATTAGTTTTTTTTTCTTTTGCACAAATGCACAATGCTAATATGTTTTATTTTATTTCTTCGTTTGTCCAGAGTGACTTACACATCTTACTTTTTTTTTATAATGTCCGTTTGTACTGCAGGATATTTACTGAAGCAATTGAGATTAACTGCCTAGCTCAAGGGTATAAAACCAGTTCCCAACATAGGATTTGAACCTGCAGCTTCCAAGTTACATGCTCAGCTACCTAACCGTTACAATTCGGTACACCACTGCCAAACGCATCGCTTCTGTTTATCTGCAGTGCACGTGTCTGCTCGGCTCTCGGCCTTCCTTTCTGTGTGTAAGAACGTGCTTATCGGCTCATATGGGAGGTTTGGGTTCCGGCGTTCAGGAGGATTACAACCTTTCTCTGACGGCTTCCAGTAATCGCCCCGCTAGCCTTTCTCTACTGGAGTAGCCTCTAAGAACCCGAAACCCCGGTCCCCAGGCTAGCCGTCAATAAGGTTGGATTCAGTGGGATTAAACACAGGCTGTGCAGAGTTGGGGGAAATGCTGAAGCGAACAGGGTGTGATGACCTTGGTTTATCCAATGCAGTTTCTCTTTTATTCCTCAATGGTCAATCCAAGCACCAGCTTTATGTTGTTCTTCTATGAAACGTCCAGAATATACAGGATATGTATATACACAGTGAATATACCGCCTAGGTCTATTTTCACTGCGGATAGTGCATATATACCACTCCTTTGACACGTATCATATGTCTCCTCTTCTATCACTGAACTTATCTCTCATGTAACTATAGACCAGGGATATTCGGCTGGTGGACTGAGGTACTCTAGGCCCCCTGATCATTGAGTTACATGCACAGTATTTTATGAAATCTGGCCCCCAGGAAAACATAGCCGAAAAATGCTGCTACAGTATAGGTGCTATCATGCATCTCCCAATGGAGAAAGATGAGTGGTACAGTATACTTTAATAATCTTAAACTGAAACAACCTGTTACCTTACAGTAAGTAGTCATCTTACATTGAATTTACCTCTCATTTACACTGATATTACCACATACTTTCATCTGAATGCATAATTCCTCTTACACTGACTGTATAAAACTGAAAGCACCAGTTGTCCCTTAATATACAGAAATACCTCAGTATATATATATATATATATATATATATATATATATATATATATATATACATATATGTATTTCACTGCATCCCATTCATCCTATGGTCCACATACCTCAGGCATTGAACTGAATGCACTATTCAACTCACATGACTGAATATGCCACTCAGCTGCATTCCTCACCGAAGAGGTCCATCAGACCTGTCAAGGGTCATTAGGAGAGCGTGCGTGTGACAGCGTTCGCACAGCTGCTCTTTCGCTATCCGAACCTGACATCCAAGAGTCCAGTCTCCGAGCACAGCCCGCGCTCATTAGCGCTCGCGCGATTGGACCGGCGTCACTCAGTCCAGTCCCTTAATGCATGCGTGAGCTCGAGAGCGGGTTTGAGCGTCTTTTCCAGAATCTTCCGCGGAGATCTCCTGCCTCCCCTCATCCCCGGAGACCGCCTGTTAATTACAGGCAGAGAAAAAGCAGGCCTGCGAGCTCTCCCTATTGTAAATGCCGCATATTAACATTCAAATGATTCATCTGCGATTCGACCGCTGTGCTTTTATTTCAAATTGGTATTCATTAGCTGTGAGTAAAAAAAAAAAAAAAAAGGCTGACAATTACAATCACATTTCAATTGAGTTATTAAGTGGTGATTAAATAGGCTTGAGGAATTATTGACAAAATGGGCGATCGTGAATATTAAGTCGGTCCAATTTGGCGGTACAATCATGGGTCAATTACAAATTCATGGAACACATTTAACCATTTGAATTATACAAAACCATGATTCGTTCCCTACAAAAGCTGGCCATTGTGTCTTAATGCATTAATCTGTCTAGTTCTATTCAGAATGAAAAAAAGGTTTTTTAATATTTATGCTATTACACATTTAACAGTGCAATTACACAGCAAAATGATCAACCTTAAATCAACTCTAGCGGTGTAAAATAAACTTTAACAGAGTACAGTAGGCTCAATATGTACCCAATTAGAGTTATAAGTGCTCTATCGCGGCTAATGTTACACTGAAGATTTTGCTGTGTGTGCTAGTTGTAAATGCTGTAATATTATATTTTATTTGAATTTCAGTGAATAGATAATAAACAAATAGATATTGACCTTTGTGGGGGAAAATGTTTAACTCTTACAGTAGATGTAGAAAATAGTAAAATATACAGTACCAACAGTGGCTCTAAGCATTCATGTCAGTTCATTTACTATGTGAAAAGAAAGCGTCTTTCTGTTTTTGACAGAATGACGTGTTTTGCTGTGCTGCTGCCATGTCTGAGTTAGTCGGGCCATTGAGATGACTGACACGTGCTCTTGGCTCTCTGTTCCCTCAGCCTCTGACATGGCTGCCGATCAGGGTCAGGTGCTGGTCATCGTCACGGCAGCAGTGGGAGGGTTCGCCTTGCTGGTCATTCTCACGCTGTTCTTCCTCATTACCGGAAGGTAAGAGCTCCTGATGTTTATCAGCTCCCGTAAAAGTGTTCTTCTATTCTAGGGGTTTTCAAACTTCATCCTGCGGGATCCCTGTAGGCTGTTTTTTGGTCACAGACATTCTCTTGATTAATTAAGTTTGTTAAAAACTTTTTTTCCATTAAACTTATTTTAATGTGCACAATATCAGCCATTGGGACCCCGCTGATTTCACCTTTGAGTCTATATGTAAAAAATTCTAAATAGCGACCCTTTTTCTACAGGAATCATATGATTATGATGAAAGCAGAAAATGAAAATAATGTCATGTATTACAGAAGCAAAAGCATTCACTGCTTTCCCGCATTTCATATCAAACGTTTTAACTGTGTTTGAAACAGAAAAACCAGCATAAATCAGTGTCCCTCAAGAGCTTGAGAACCCGTGCTCCTTTTAGTTTCATTAAGGCAGTGGTTTTCAGTCCTGGTCCTGGAGAGCTGCAGGGTCTGCTGGCTTTTGCTGTTGCTGTACTTAGCAGTTGGGTAGCACAGCAAGTGATCACTTAAAGCTGTTGATTGCAAGGCTGTCTCAGGCCACCTGGCTTCTTGGGTCTGAATCGGTTGCTGATCTTAAGGCAAAAAGAAAAACCCACAGACTCTGCGGCTCCCCGGGACCAGGACAGCGAACAGCTGATCTAATGCGTGTGACTCATCTGAATCTGAATCGCATTTTAGTGGTAAGGGCACCGATATTAAAATAACAGCCTGGGAGTTTATCTTAAGATCAGACACGGCCTTGAAGTTCTGGAGGTTGATTCACCACCCAGATGGCTGGTGGGGTTGCGGTGCTTTTCGCGAGCCATGAATAACGCAGATACGCGCCGAGAGAGAGAGACCCCGCCCGGCAGGAGCCGTCACGGAGCCCTTCCCACAATCCATCTTGTTAATGCTGCGAGACGCTGGGCGCCCCTAAGCACGCGCTTTTCTTGACCGCGAGGCCGGCGAGCGACAGGCCCGGCCGAGCGAACCGACGCCCAGGACAGGCGAAGAATCGCCGCGGACGCGCGACCTCTTTCCTTCGGCAATTACGCGTCCGATTGCTTAATGGCGCCCGTCCCGGCGGCAGGCTCGAGCGGTTCGCGCGGGTCGCCGGGAAGGCTCGAGCGGTGACGGCTGGCCGCCGTTTACCGGGGCCGGTCCGCTCCGTCACGTCAGCGGCAACGGAAAGCTCCGCGCTTTAAAAGCCGTTCGCCGAGACGCGCGCCGAGGCCGACGCTTCCAGAAATGTACTTTACGTGATAACTTAAAGGTCGCGCAACGTTTTTTTTAAATGCTAAGAGACGATAAGAGAGGCAAAAAAAAGTGAACATTTTAAACCAGCAACATTTAAAACGGATGTGAATATGTATGAATGAACTCAGCAAAGGTCACTGTTGAGCAGAAAATTGGCTCATTGAGAGTGAAAGCTATTTTGTCGAGGAACGCAAAATGCTACTGCTCGGTTGCTATTTCTGGTCGGTGGACAGTTTCATTGCTTTAAGGATGGAGTATTCAGGAGCCCAGACAGCTCCAGTATGCGCAGAACATTTTGTTCCCTCCCCGGATGCGAACATCTGGCATGCGGAGTGTATTTTTCCTTAATGATCTACTCTTCCTGTATACAGTGTACGGCCACAGTAGGTGTGCTTGTAGCAGTCAGAGGGAGTGCACATTGATCTTTCTAACTGTGTAGACTTAGCTCATTGGGAAGCATTACAGAATTTTTGACAGACAGAGCTCTAATGTGAGCGATTTCCTCTCTTTTCTCCCTCTGCAGTTGCGCTGCTGCTTATATGTTTGTGTTATTACCTTTTCACGCTGGGTGGAAAATTTTAATCGCCTGGATGCATGCGACTGAAATAATTTAGTACTGCCAATAGCTTCCAGAACACAGAGAACTACCAGTGGATTCCCATTGGATGAATGTAGTCAGGCTGAGAGGAAAAAGAGATCTGATCTTCGCTGAGAGATCCTGACAGCATGAAGCTAAAATGGGGGGCTGTATGTGAGATCATGTGACAAAATGGAGCAAACCCTGCTATTGTTATTTTGAAAAACTTCACACCTGCCTAGTAAAGGCATGGAGGAGCATCTATTTTTGGAGTTAACAAGAGTGTGCAGCTTAAATGTGAAGTAGTCATTAATGAGGTAAGGCAGATTTCTAATTAGATTTTTATTTTTCAGAGTATGCAGGACAGAGAGAGAGAGATAGAGGGAGAGAGAGAGAGAGAAAGAAAGAGAACACATGCTATATAGACCTGTTTTCTCTGTAGAAACAGTGCAGTGATAACTTTGAACTTTCATGATATTTATCATTCAGAGGAGATGGAATCCATCACTGTAACTGAAATATTCTGGCATCAGGGCTGTCTGCCAAGCCTGGCCTTTCGATCTCTTCGCGACCGCACACGCGCTGCCGTGATGCACCGCCACGGTCTGAATGTGAACCAGGGGAGCGTCTCCAGTTGCCTGCGGGGGCACGTACGAAATGAGGGCGCCGGGTGGGACGTCCTGTATCCGGACGCAGTTCTGGTTTCCAGCTCAACCACCCCGTGTCACTCCCTAATCTACTGCCTCACCTTCCCCTCGAACCCAGCGCCGCGTCTATCCACTATGCATGAGGCTGCTGTCTGTCACCATGCCAACGGCAGAGGACTCGCTGTCACTCTGAAGGAGAGCCATTCAGTCTGCAGGCTCGCGCTGTGCAGAGAGAGAGAGAGAGAGAGAGAGAGAGAGAGAGTTAAAAAAACTGCTGAAAGCACGCATTCACCATCCCAGAGAAAGGTATCACTCGGCTAATCAGATGTTCCATCGCTGAACACGGGTTATTTTGTTTTTCCGAGGTAGTTCACCTTCATGGAAGGGCATATTGTTTCTTTTTTGTGTTTGTTGTGTGGACTGTGGGTGCTGGTGAAACATGCACGCCCCACCCATACTATCATGGCCAGTAATCATTCCTGCATCCTCTTTGCTTCATTCATTTATTTATTTATCTATTTATTAGTTAATTCATTCATTCTTTCATTCAACAATGGCACATACGCATGCACACTAACACACAAATATAAACAGACATTCACACACTTACTCAAATATGCACATGTAAGATCATATACATACTGTATGTGGCATATATATACATGCATACAGTATATGCAGTCATGGACCTAAACATGCACTACACATGTATGCGTGCACACACACACACACACACACACATGCATGTGCACATACACACACACACTGAATATACAGTGGAACAAACCATAAATGAATTGTTCACATGATCTCTTTCTCTCTCTCTGAGTTCCTCTCTGTGGTTTTATACAGTCTTTACACTTGTGGAAGCTTTATACTTGTTTCAGCCTGGTTACAAACCTCCAGCTGGATTAAATATTACCTTTTTTAGCATCTCTTCAACAGCATCTCATTACTGCTACGGTCTGTAAGACCATTCAACAACGTTGACACGATTCCTTTGACCATAATCTTCACAGGTTCCTATAGCACCAAACCAAGCTGCAATAGTGTTATGTTGTAATTACTTTATCTGTGAGTTACATACCGCATTTTCCAATGGTATTTAAGGTGTTATTAAAGTGTTAAGCCTTTAGTCCACGATCTTTGGAAAAATCGCAAACAAAATCTTAATTGGGTCCCAGAGCATTTTAACAAAGTTAATTAAGCTGCCAGTATCTAGGTGTAATCATAGGGATACAATGTTCCCTCACAAATGATACCGTCGCTGCCATGGGAACCTTTATGTGGGTTAGGAATATGGGCTTCGAGTAGGACAAGGCATCTGATCGCAATCTCAAATTAAAATGGAGATCTGTTAATCTTGTTCATCTTTTTTGTTGCCTTTTCTAGTAGAATGGAACTCTTTCTGAGAGTAAACGTTACTGTAGGAAAATACTTGGATATGAAGGAACCCGTGCCATGTGATTAGTCACATACAAAAAGAAATTCTGTGTTACTTTTAAGAGGTATATATTTACATTTTCTGCATTTTCATTTGACAGACATTCTTATCCTGAGTATGTACAACATAAAATGGCACAAGCATTCCCTTGCAGTAGCAGAATATCCTGGAAATATGTTTATTCATTAATTTATTTTATTTAACCTTTTAATCAAACTATTGCAAATCTGACAACAGGTAGGAAATATACAAATAACAGCCAGTTTCGGCTACTATTTTACCTATTTTTACGTGAAAACGCTGCTATTTGTCATCATTTGTTAAAAATCTCCATATTTACAATATATTACAGCATGTTCCTCTTTTATAAAAGGTGTACACAAATATTGATTTTAAAAATTGAAATAAAATATCTTTTAAAAGTGTTTAAAAAAAATAAAAATAATAATAATAATAATAATTTGTAATGCTAATGAATGGCAAAGGAGGCTGGCACAGTTCCTGGAGGTTTTTGAGTCTGAAGTCTGACTCAGGCCTCTTTGCCCCCTTGGTAACCTCTGACACCTGTGCCCCGGAGCAGTGGGATGGCGAGGTGGAGAGAGGTGGGCGGGCCGCGTTCCTCTCCGCCTTTGCGTTTTGATCACTCCTTTCATAGTGACGCAAAACCGCCATTTACCACACCGCTGTCCCTTTCCATCTCCTCTGGGTCTGATGTCATGCAGGTGCCAGTGGTATATCAAAGCCAAGATGAAGTCGGTGGAGAAGAGGAGGACTCACTGTCTGAACGGACACAGTAAGTAAAATGCCCTTTTGCAACCTCTTGGTAGGAACCTCGTTTGAAAGAATCAATACGTAACCATGCAGGCTTATGCCTCCGCATTTACATGGTCGTCATGTCTTTTTATCAGTCCAATCAAGTATAGCCAGATTCTTTTTGTGGCTGTCAATGCAAGTTCAAGTGTATGTCCTATTACAGTATGTGAAATCCTGAGATTTATAAAGATTTTTTTGAAAGGCCACATCTGCACTGGCTTATGGTGAAAGACCACATCTTCATTGGCTTATGGCGAAAGACCACATCTTCATTGGCTTATGGTGAAAGGCCACATCTTCATTGGCTTATGGTGAAAGGCCACATCTTCATTGGCTTACGGTGAAAGGCCATATCTTCATTGGCTTATGGTGAATGGCCACATCTTCATTGACTTACGGTGAAAGGCCATATATTCATTGGCTTTCATTAGTTTTTTTGTTTTTTGTTTTTTTTGAGCATACCAACTTTTTGGTAATATTTTTAAAGAGGAGATGACAGAGAACAAACTTGTGCAAGCTGTAAGTTGATAAAATAAAATGTCTCAGAGGCTGTATCATTTACAGTAAGTATTGCACAAAATTAAATATGGCAATGCATGTAATTTTAAAACATTTCTGGCATGAGGAGTTGCATATGCAGTATGTACCAATTTTCATGCCTTTTATGCTTAACTATGAGACCCACTCAATTCAATGTAGTGTGCCTGAGTTACTGTTAAATCCCTCTGAATTAATGTTAAATCCACACCCGCTAATGTGGATTTAACAGCCAGTTAGGTGGAAAATAAAAAATATAAATAATAAAGAAAGCAAAAATAATAACATAAGCCACCTGTGTTTTTCACATTGTTTCATACAATAACAAGACAGGAAGAATTATATAGAGGCATTTCTGCTCTCTAGCCTCGACCTAATTATCTACATTTACGTTTTGGCATTTGGCATAACCTATTATCCAAAGTGGCTTACAAATGCTTACAAAAATGTTAGGCAAAGAGCAGAGATGGTACCAATTTATCAGGGCCACAGCCAATGGTAGGAGTCAGTATATGAGCTACAACAATATTTTAAGTGCCATTTTAGGTACAATCGGAAGTTTTAGGAGCTAATGCATTAAGTATAAATACACTACATTTCCAAAAGTATGTGGACACTTGAACATCACACCCATATGCAGGGGAGAATGGGGAAATGACAGTTTTTGTATGTAGTGCAATTCTGAAAATATTACGAGAGATAGATTAATCATTTTTAATACAAAGAATCTTGGCTATGATTACACACCACAATTAAATTTCTGGGACATAACATTTACTAGCAACCTGACAGAAAGTGCAGAGAGCGAAATGTTACATTTAACCCTGTGGGTGGGGTAAAAACCAACACGGCATGGGGGGATACCTAACAGTCTTAATAGCTTTAAACATTAACACAAAGTAAGACAATTCAATACAATTCCACGTTAAATGGTAAGAGCAGTCTTTAGTCTACTTTTTCATTACATTCATATGTTTTTTGTGCCCTATCTATTTTGGTGAAAATCTATCGCAAGGCTGCACATTCTCTGGTTCCCATCTAATGTCTTTTCGATCCAAACAGCTGTATCAGTCGATGTCACATGTCACCACGTAGCCTGCAGTTAAAGTTGAGTTAAATATATTTACAAAGATCAGGTCTGAGTTGAACAAATCCAATCAATTGGTTAATCAATAGTCTACTGACAACAGGCTAACAACCCTGCTAGGTTTATCCCCACAGGAGGGTATCTGCACTTTTGCCTGGCTAGCAATCCCTCCAAGCTAACATGCTATATCAATATTATGTATGATTACTTACATTTGGATTCCTTGACAATACACACAATACAGTGGCAGAAAAACTAAAAAAAAAAAAACAGTTACTTGCATATAGCCAAAACAGACTTTTGGCAAAATCTCACATAGTGTTTATTGAACTCTCCCGCTGTTTGTTAGAGACAAAAAGGTTATTCTGCATGATTAACCTGAAAAGCATCATTCAAGCTCGATGCATCTACCTAAAAAGTCTGTTACATTGTACCCTGTATTAGATTTGGCCCCGCTCTATGCTACTTGTTGAACATCTCATTCCAAAACCATGGACACTAATATGGAGTTGGATCCCTCTTTTCTTCTGTAACAGCCTCCACTCTTCTGGCTTTCCAGTAGATTTTGTAACATGGCTGCGGGGATTTGCTTCCATTCAGCCTCAAGAGCATTAGTGAGGTCGGGCACTGATGATGGGCGTAAGGCCTGGCTCGCAGTCGGCATTCCAATTCATCCCAAAGGTGTTGGATGGGGTAGAATTCAGGGTTCTGCAGGCCAGTCAAGTTATTCCCCACCAAACTCAACAAACCATTTCTTTATGGACCTTGCTTTGTGCACAGGGGCATTGTCATGTGGAAACAGTTAAGGGCCTTAACCAAACTGTTATCACAAAGTTGGAAGCACACAATTCTCTAGACTGTCATTACATGCTGTAGTATTAAGATTTCCCTTCACTGGAACTAAGGGGCCTAGCCAAAAACACGAAAAAACAGCCACAGACCATTATTCCTCCTGCACTAAACATTACCGTTGGCATTATTCGGGCCAGTACAGTTGGCACAATGCATTCCGCTGAACTCAGATTCTTCCGTCTGACTGCCAGATAGTGAAGCGTGATTCATCACTCCAGGGAAAGTGATTCACTGCTTCAGAATCCAATGGTGCTGTGTTTTACACCACTCCCACCGACATTTGGCATTGCACATGGTGATCTTAGGCTTGTGTACAGCTGCTCGGCCATGGAAACCCATTTCATGAAGCTCTTGACAAATGTTCTTGTGCTGAGATTGTTTACAGAGGTAGTTTGGAACTCTGTAGTGAGTGTTGCAACAGAGGACAGATGAGTTTTACATGCTAAACATTACTGAGCTCTTCAGTACGATCCATTCTACTGCCACTGTTTTTCAATGGAGATTGCATGGCTGTGTGCTTGATTTTATGCACCTGTGTGACTGAAATAGCCAAAACCATTAATTAGAGGGGGTGTCCACATACTTTTGGAAATGTAGTGTAGTTCAGCCTTAGTTGAACCAAGACAGAGTTTGAACCGGTAAATAAAGAAAGGCTATTTAGTTCTGTTTGATATAAAAATGGCGGCACATATATTTACTGTCTTTCTTCCCAGCTGACTCTCTCAAAAACTGTTTTATTCCTGCGATATAAGAAAGTACAGGAACAAAGGCTGACGTTGCTATTGAGAGAATTGATTAGGTTTCCTGTGGCACTAGCTGATGCATAAAAGAATGCGCTTGCTCTGAGTCACGTCCTGCAGCCATTTTGGTCTGTTGTGTATGACTTGCCTTCTGAGCTCTGTGCAATGTTGCATGAGCTCAGGGCATACAACCCTTCTTTTTTGTTTTCTTTGCTGTTTTTTATTTTATTTTTATAGAATGCCTTTTGTCTGAGCAACTTTCTTTTGTAGCTTTTCTATTTTATTCCTCTGTTGAAAGGTGAATACAAGAGAGGGGGTGAGGGCAGGTTCTGAGGTCTCCAGACTGGCCCAAATAACTGTTTGAAATACCTTAACTCTTGCAGCACCAGTAAAATTCCTGCAGACTCCTGACAATTGTAAAACAGGCATATATTGTTCAGGGCGTTCCAAACAAAAAAATCTTCTTTCATGTGTACGTATTGTGTTGATGACATGTTTATCTGAATGTGTTCAGGGATCTGCTGGAATATTTCCTATAGCAACATCTAATTTTGCAGTTTTTCAAATATGTATTTGACCCTGGGCCAGTGTTCATAAAGTACCTCAGAGTAGGAGTGCTGATCTCAGGTCAGTTTTGTGTTGTAGCTTATAATTAAAAGGGTCAGTTATACACAAGGGAAACCTGATCCTAGATATGCAATCCTACCGGGCAATGCTTTATGAACATGGACCCGGATAGGGCTGGCCCGAATGCCATTTTTTAGGCTTTGGACATTCATTGGTGTTTCCGAACGAAGCTCCGAACGTTCGTTCTCACAAAAACACATTTAAAAATTAGGAATACCGTAGGCCTATTAGCTGTAGTTCATTATAGATCCATTGTATAGCCTAGCCGTGAATGAAGGGTTTCAAGTTTCATGTGCCCGTTTATTGAAAGGATCAAATAACACAACAGTTATTTCCAAAATTAAATTTTACTGCACACAGTCGTTATAAAATCAGCAGATCAGTAGCCTAGTAACAGAAAAATGTAACAGGTGCAATCTCAGCACGATACAATAAAAAAACAATCACTGTCGGACGAAGCGCACTGGCAAATAAAAATAGCTAGCCTAGTTGTATTGTGCATACAACTTTATTAAATAATAAGTAGGCCTAGCTTGGAACATTTTCAAAATGTTTAAATAAACGAATGGCCTCGCTCGGCCAAGGCTTTTGATGAAGGCTGAACAAATAACCTGACAATATGAAGTCTTACAACGAGCGTCCAAATAAACAAAATAAATCGTATAATCAGCGTTGTTGAGGAGGTTGATGATGCTGAGGGCTGCGATACCAGGGGATGCACCTATAATAATAAATTGGCTATAATAATAATAATAATAATAATAATTATTATTATTATTATTATTATTATTATTGTTATTATTATTATTACATTTATTTGACGCCAATCGCCTATGCCTGTAACAGCAGTTAGCCAATGCAAAGTTAGCTAGCTAGTTCATTAACTAACTGCCTACAGGATATCTTTTCACCGACAAATTAATTATAGACATAGCCTACTTGCAGATTTCAAATGAGCACTCAGATTTGCTGTGCCGCCGTGGTATGCCAGTTGCTTGATACATATGTGACACTGAGCCTTTTTCTTGTCATTGGTAATTTTGAAGTGTTTCCACACATCCGATTTCTTCGCAGTTGCCGTTATGCTAATGGACACGTGGACTGAAGCGTTTGTAGAGTGAGTGACGCACGTTGCGTTGTCTTTTTATTTATTTATTTTTTTTAGGTTATCTAACAAATTACAAATAATAATAATAATAATAATAATAATAATAATAATTAAAAAAACGATTTATCTGAATCCTGAATTGAGATTCGAATGCCAATATATCGAACGAATTCCGAACCATTCGAACGTTCGGGGCCAGCCCTACACCCGGGTATGGGAGTTTGCCTGTAGTTTAAAAAAAATGTTTCTGTTGACCCTGGAGGCGAACGCCATCGCTGCCTGAGCTCTGCCCCTTCCCAGCCTGCAAACGGCAGCACCGCGTATGCTGTGCCAGGGCCCGCGCCGTGCCGGCTGGCAGCCAGCCTGGCTGCGGATACGGAGGTCCGTCGCTATACGCCGCCCGCATAGGAGGCGCCGTCCTTTTGTGTGGAAACGCTCAGCATTGTCTGAGGGAGCTGCAGCTGCGTCTGGGCGGGGCTTTCTATGAAGACCCCTGCCGCTCCTCGTTATCCATTCAGTTAGCGGCTCCACACTATGTCCCCATCTCAGGCAAGGCCTCCAATAGCAGGCTCTCTCACTGTGGGCCCAGGGCCGACCCTGCTGGGTCTGTCACTGCAGGGGATGCACACGGTGCTTTTCACGAACACCTTTAAGCCAGCATATCATTCATTATTATATTCACACATAGTTTGGCAATCGATGATATTCATTAATAATAATGTTCCCCGCATGGAAAACATGTCGTGCTTTGCATAAATTTGTATCTGTAAGTTGAAGCCAGTGTGATGGCAGACAGATGCCCTTCAAAACTGCATTGCCTGCTGTTCATTTGACCTTTTTTGGTATTTTAAGAGGATCTATATTGAGGGCTTAGTTAAGTTTAAATTTGATTGATACAGTAAACAGGCTGGTCTCATCGACTACTGTTACATTTTACAACCTTGCCTGCTGTTGGGAGAGGTTTCAGTTTTCATAGTGACATCCCAAGTTTCATTTAACCATTGCAACTCATATAGATTACAATTTACATACAGTACATTTGTGCAGGTGGATAGTTTACTGAAGCAATTTAGGTTAAGTACTTTGCTGAAATTACTTTTAGCAGTCTGCAGTATATTGTGTTTGTCTCTATGTTTGTGTATTAAACATTGTTCTTTTTAGGAGTGTGCACCGCACTCTTGTCTACTGTCTTTCATTATTTCATGGTCCTGAGCCAGTGTAACCTCAATGCACTTTGTCCTTTACAAGTGAAATGACTCAGGAACGGGCTGGTAGTACTTTATGTGACACCATGAGCTCCAGGGCCGGCTCTAGCCTTTGTGCCAGCCTGGGCAGGATCGTGGAATGGGGCGGGGGGAAACAGGGGTGTAATGGGGATCACCAACTGAGAAGAGGCCCGGGATGGGACAAACGATCATAGACTGTGGTGGCGGGGGGATTGCACCAACTATCATTAACGCAACGCATTCCAACCGCCCAGATGGTTAGCACTTCCCCATACAGATGGCACCCTAGGTGACCGCCTGTATCGCCCGTGCCTAGAACCAGCCGTAATGAGCTTCTCTGTCACTGAAATCTGCTTAAAAGTGCTAAATAGGTCATTTTAATTTAACGAAATAAATAAGCTGCTATTTAGGCTGAATGTTGGTCCAAGCCACAGTTATGCTTTATGCAACTCACCTGGTTCTGTGCCCGTTCTAGTCCCTTTTCCGGGAATAAAGACGTACATCGACCCCGACACCTACGAGGACCCCGCTCAGGCGGTTCACGAGTTCGCCAAGGAGATCGACCCGACCCGGATTCGCATCGAGAGAGTGATCGGAGCGGGTAGGTGTTGTCGCCGGAGGCAGGTTTGTCTTGCTTTCGATCCCGCTGTCTGTCTCACGAAGATATAAAGCATCCTGTTTGCACTGTTCCTTATCTTCAGCTTCAGCTAAAACCACTCTAGAATTAATATTTACTTCAGTTGGTGTGAGAGGATAAGTCATCTTAATTATAAGTATTTCCAGTGCTTGCATAAATCCAGTAATATAAGAGGCCATCTCCTTTTTATTGGACAGGTGCCTTAATCACCCTTTCTCATATTCCTAATTCTTTTGCATCGTGTCTGGTGTAAAAGTAATTTATTTCAGCTTAGTCTGACAATAAGGAGAAATTAAACCTTTTCCAGATTAGAGTAAAACAAAAGAGTGTTGCTAAGAATAGGTTCTAGGACAATTTGTTTGCAAGTGAAAGAAAGGATCTTTAGAATTAAATATTTAAGGAAGTGGAAATTCTATTCTCAAACAGCTCATGTCTGCCATCTAGTGGTGTGCCACAGCAGTTTCTCAATTTTCTGTCCTGAGGCGAATAGCCGTCTACGGCTGTGTGCACCAGTGGTTCTCAAACATGGGAGTTGGGACCCAATGATGGATTACAGGAAGTGTTGAGATGGAATATAATAACTTGTTTAAAATACAGGCTTCCAACTGAAATTCAAGTCAGTCAATTTAAACGCGTCTCCTGTTACATGCACTTCTTAGTGTACATGCAGTTGTTTTGACATGTAGTCCCATATTTGAACATCAGAGGTGGGTCATTCTTTAAATGGGTTATGGCTCACCGAGTTCAAGAACCACTGATGGAGACATAAGGGAGAAAGCTATTGCATATCCTTTTTACGTCCTATATCCAATGATGGTCATAGACCGAAAATCATCAGTAAAGTTTTGCCAGATGGAAGTGTTTTTTTTTTAAAGCATAAAAAAAGCTTTATGTTTTCCTTGCTAACACCTGCAAATGCTAGTCTCAGGAAGCGAAACTTCTGCTTGTGCGATTCAGGTGAATTCGGGGAGGTCTGCAGCGGGCGACTTCGATGTCCCGGTAAGAGAGAGATCCCCGTGGCGATAAAGACTCTGAAGGGCGGGTACGTGGAGCGGCAGAGGCGGGACTTCCTGCGAGAGGCGAGCATCATGGGCCAGTTCGACCACCCCAACATCATCAGGCTGGAGGGCGTCGTCACCAAAAGTAAGGCGTCGCAGACGGGTGCTTGACTTGGCAGCCAAGCATCTCACAGCACATTTCAGTCACGTCACGCGTTGCGTTGGCACACAATAACCCGTGTCACCACGCTGGGTGAAGACCTGACTTTATACGCCGCCGTGCGAAGTGAAGGTGGACTGATTTATTTTGTAGTCGTAAAAATGTGCTTTTAGCCTATAGCCGAAACATGTCTGTTTTGTCCTTCTGAACGTGAGGTGAAGGCTGAAAACAGGAAGTAATTATATAAAATAAGTCCTGCCAACCTTTATGTTCGTAGGCTTCATTGATTTATTGATTTTCATTTATTGATCGTGTTTTTTTTTCACTGCTGACGTCTGACAGCTATCACATGCCTGGTCGTTGATTAAAGCAAACACAGGATAAGCAACTTGCTCAAGGCTATAAAAGCCGTCACTCACTGCTTGTGGTTACAGATCAGGCGTGGCTAATGACCGGAGCAGATACATCTCAGCATCAAAGCATTGCAAGCTATTAGATGTTATAATCAACTGTCCATGGCAACCCATACCAAAACACAGATAATCACAAACACGCCCAAGAAAGATGCGTTCCAAGATTTTGTGTGCTGTCTTACTAATCACCTTTGTCATTTGTTTATACATATACAGTATATACTCTGTCTGTTGAGTGGGGGCTTTGCTTTGGTCCATTATCCTAGTGGTCTAAACAATGTCCCAGGTGCGTGGAGGTAAAATGGGAACTATCTGGGAGCACTACAATAGTGTAGGCTAATCCTACAGAGACAGAATGCAGGTAGCCCCTCTGCTGTAGTTTCTCTCCTATTTTTATTTTCTCAGCCATCCCTGGGAAGATGTGAGGAGCCAGGTTCCTTTAGCCTCCATTTCACACCAGAGTTAAACTGACTGGCAAATAAAGGTTCGGGACTGACCGTCAGTGCCGTTGTGTCCTTTAGACACAACTGCCCCTGCTGTGTCAGTATTAGCCAAGACCCACTGTGTGCACAGGGAATATACTGGGGGAGGGGGGGGTTGTTTGCTCTGTCCCATGAGCCACACTGATCTAAAGCACAGTATGCACAGGATACCCAGCTCTACATTTTAAGCTGTGTCTCCCTTCTGTTGAAGCTGAGGCGTTTGAAAATTTGTCATGGAATTCTTTAAGGAGCATGACCATTCCTGGGCAATGGGCATTCAGTACTGCATTTTAACACCCACCACAGACTTCAACTGGATGGTTACCAGGTTACCAAATAGGACCTCCTGTAGTTAAGAAGCAGAGAGAGATAGAGGGAATGAAGGGGCAACATATCTAGTGAATCTAAGGAATCTGTGTCTGAAGCCAAGGAAATATCTGTGAATATGGAACAGCAAATAGGGAGCGGGCAGAATCAATGTTGATGAGGAAGATGACTATAATGATGAAGACGATGCTTGTGATTATGATGATGCTTGTCATTCTGACTCACTATGTACATTCAATAAGCTTGCTGTATTGAAAGTCTCATTCGAGATCATCATCATTCTAGATGCTAACTCATTATGGTTATTTCTGTCAGCGAAGTAAATAATAAATGACTTAATTAGGCAAGCTCTACTGGAAGGACGCAGTGCCAGGAATGTTTGATTAAAGGTGACATCATCATTGATTACAGGTGAAATGTCATTGGTCCAAAAATACTGCAGAGTATGTTAGGTTGTGATAAGATGACCTCAGCCAGCAAATACAAACAGGGGGCTGATGTGGTGGTTAAAGTACAAGAGTCACGTTGAGAAAGTCACCTCTCCCATCCAATACTCATCCAATTTCTGTCAACCAATTAGCATCAGACCTGTAGACGAGTTAGACCAAGGAACTGTATAAAGCAATTAATAATAATTTGTGGGAAAAAGCAAGAATAATAAACAGTAAATAAAATAAGTGTTTATATTGTAATTGCATCTCTGTAATTGCATTTTTTTATGCAGCCTGGTCAAGCATATTCCATTTAAATTGTGAATAATTATTTTCTTCATTAGAGAAACATCTCTAAACCCACCAGGATAAGTGGTCTCATAATGGACCTGTTGTCTGAAGAATTTTCCACTTTATTCAAGAAAGAAATAAATTGTGCTTTTCATTGTTTACAGGGTTGAAAATAATTGCTGTCCTTCCCCTGGGGCAGAGAGGAATAATATTGGTATTTTTCGATCTATTAGCCCCCAGTGTCCCTGATGGCGAAAGCAGAGGCGACTGTAGTCTTTACAGAGAGGTCATACTCTCTTTGTGTAACTTCACTTTCCTCGCTGTGGTATCCGGCCTGTTTTTTGTTTCCTTTTGTTTCCAGCTCAGAGTAAGCCCTTGCACTAAGGCCATACAACTCCAGGTCCTGAAAGCTGCAGTGCCTGCAGGTACTGTATTTGCTCCAACCGTGCGCTACACCACCTGATTTCACTAACGAGTTAAGGAGGTAAAATAATTAGTGAAATCTGGTGGTGTAGTGCATGGCTGGAACATATATCGGCAGACACTGCAGCCCGCAGGACCTGGAGTTGAGTCGCGCTGCCTTATGTGGTACGAGCATTAAACATGCTAATTCCTCTATGTTACCTGGTATAAATGTAGCCGGCCTCTTACCCAAACCGAACCACAGTGAGCCACATTCATGTGTAACTCAAAGCGATATGTGATTCAAAGCCTGTTCCATGTACAACGGCTAAAGGCAAAGTGGTCATTAACAGTTTCCTGTCTGCATTCAAGTAATCCGTGTAACGGGATTCAATTGACATTTTTGACTAGGCGCTCGATGACTCACGTTTGCAGCGCCTTTGAGAGAGGAGACAAGCGGGTGATTCAAAGTTCAGGCCGTTGTTTCTGCGGCGTGTCAGCTGTGACAGCAGTCAGACACGCCGAGAGCACTGTGCCGCGCGACGCGTTCGCTCCCTTCGTGATGCCTGAATCCATTACTTGGGAGGACACGCTGTCACTCCGCGTAGTTTGAAAAGTTGAACCTGCGAGTTGAAGAGTTGAACATGATCACATGAGTGTGTGTGGGACCAGTCCAAATGCAGCTGGTGGGGGGTGGGGGGTTGGGGGGTGGGTGGTTCTGGAAGAAATGTGACTTTTGAAACTCATTTCCTTTGCATTCTGCATAGTTTAGACTGTACACCTGTAATAGAATAATACAAAAGCAAGTGCCGTCAATGATGAGGACTATGAGTATCAATGGAGGGTCATTCCCATTGGGCACTTCGTTTATCCATGCTGGCCTCTTCAGAAAACCCCTGATCTATGTGAATATATACATATATACCTATGTGTATACTGTGTATATATACATAACTATGTGTGTGGGTGCGTATGAATAACACAGAATACAGCACAAGCAGATTCAGTAAAACGCAGTCTCTGAGATCGTGAGATGGAGGTGGTGATGATTTTAGGTCAGGGAACCATAAGCTCATATTCCAGCTGCATGAGCATGCAGAGCTACTGTTTCCCTGCTCCCATAAGGCCACTCTGTCAAGCGTGAGCCCTCCTGCCACATCACACACACACACACATACATGCGCACACACACACACACACAACACACACACACACACACATGCATGCACGATCGCAAGCTGCTGACAGCTGGGGGTGACATGAGGAAGTGAGTTGTCTGGGTGATCTGTCTGTCCCTGATACTGGATAATGCCGCCCACATGCGTTCACTCAGGCAGTGTGTGTCCCGGTACTGCAGAGTGCACTGCTGCCATCGCACACAAACATACACACACACACACACACACAAGGAGCCTGCTTGCTGCCTCTTTCTCTCTATCGCTCTCTCCCTCCCTCCCTCCCTCTTGCTCCCTTTCCCTCTCTGTCTTTCTCTGTCCATAGTGTACTGTACCTTTGCACTGTGTCCAGGTTATGGTAGAAAGTAATGCAGGTGCAACGGCTTAAATATATTCACATCTCTACTGGTGGCAGGCGATTTTACTCTGAGGATTTTCAGAAAACAATATTCAGTGTAAAGAGGCTATGGTCTCTGTAACAGCACACACATTTCTGTCTGCTTTATTCTATCCTCCAGCTTCTTGATAGAAAGATAAAGAATTACAAAATGCACTTAATGTTGTATTATTTGGCTTTTAATATCTAAATTATGTTCATGCTGACAGTTTAAAACCTTTTCCTAAGCATTGGAAGATCATTTCCGAGTGATTTGAATGAAACACGCATGAGTAATGTAAAACATTGGTTGTCAGAGCTGTGCAGTCGGCTAGTTATGAGTGCTGTAAAACCGGGATTTTGAACGCACTTATGTTGTTCGGCCGCGTACGTGGGAAATGTCAGAGGCTGTGTCATTGAGGACGATTTCGGCAAATTGATTCTGCTGAGCTCTGTTCTTGCGCTGACGTTGAATAAGCACCCAGATAACATTTAGAGTTATTCTCCTGAATTTATTTCTCTTTCTCCCGGACTTGGAACCACGGCATGGCCATTTTTCTCCCGGAACCACTCACTGAGGCAGTTTGCTCTCTCATGATTCACAATCATATATATATTTTTTTTTAAATAGTGCAGTCTCTGTCATCTTAGATTATGAACCAAAAACGCGAGGAGGGCAGGGCGATGCTCGGTTCAGCAGCTGATCGATGATCTAGTCCAGCTCGCGCTGCCCCGCCCTCTCTGACTGATGAAATGGCGTACAGCTCTGCTAGAGTGCCCTACTGCTGCTTTATCTCAGCACAATGTCCAATATAAAAGTTTGATCTGGGAGATTGTTAGATGGCCTCGTTCACACAGGAAGAAGGAAAATCACAATACTTACTTTGATACTATTTAACTCTAGATTACCGAGTTGGATAACGCCATGATTTAGAACCAATTCAGGCATTATAAAGACTTACAAACAGTGTTACTGTTTCAGGTAAAACTCTGTAATCATTTCCAGTGCATCTAAAAAAATTATAGGATGCTGGCATTTTGAGTCAGTGACAATCTAAGGATGAACATAACTCATGTTGAGTTGTGTTAACCTGGTCTTCTTGATCGTGTGGTCCTGCTCATCTGGACATCTTTACCGCTTGAATCTGTGGAATTTCATCATTGACCAGGTCACGAACTGCTGAATCGCCTTCATCTTCTCCACCGTTTGAATCTGCCTGAAGCGCAAGGCAATCGAAGCCTCATTGCACTTCTTAAGACTTGCAGTCCTTTGATTCCTGTAACCTTTAAAGGGTTTGAAAGCTGATTTCATCACACATGTAGGCATTTGAGCACTTGCTCAATGGTACAATGCCATTGTCCTACATGAGAATCGAACATGCAGGCTCTGCGTTTACAAGCTTTGTTCGCTAACCATTACACTACACCGTTACACACTCCCAGCTTCATGACCATTCTCCTTTTCTGCTCCCTCTGCAGGTCAGCCAGCCATGATCGTGGTGGAGTTCATGGAAAACGGCTCCCTGGACTCTTTTCTGAGGGTGAGAATTTATGCCTTCACAGTACGATCCAAGAATGGAAAACCTAGAGAGAGGATATGTTAAATGGAGACACTTTTTTCCCCCAGGGTCTCTTTAAAATGTTTATTGATTCGCAAACCGATGAGTCTTCCACTGCTGGTTCGTGCTACCTGAATAAACGTTGGTTCCCAGACACGTCCTTGGGAGCAGATACGCAGTCGCGCGCGCGTTTAAAAATAGCCCATCCCGCTGCTTTTGCTGAAACAGCCGCAGTCTGCGAACTCCGGCCTGCTTAATCGCGGCTCTGTCGTGGGCAGATGAGAGCTGTGATTGATGGTGGGACAGTGCACGGGAAGGCCTCTTTTGTAATGCCGTGGTATTCCTTGAACATTATCTCATTTAAAGTTAAGACAGATGAAAACTCCAGAGCGGTCTTATCTCAACACTCGCAATAGACCTGGCCATTTTTTTTTTACCGTATAACATCTGATATGTCTTTGTATTGTTCCCTAAAAAAATATATTACCCTTAAATCACCGATAACGTTGCTGTTGTGTTTTCAATGACTAAACTCCCTAAGGAAGAGCATGTCCCCTGGTGTTGTAAACAGATCAATTGTACGACATTAGCAGTGGAATTCTTAATATGGCTAACTTTGCTAAAAGCAGGTCAAAGTGACTCAGAAGAAGACTGTTGTAAAAGGGAACCCAAACAGGACAAATGTGAATGTTCCATACTCCACTACAATGCTAATACCAGCCATTGTCTTAAAAACACACGGTAATATCATCACTGTTTATTGATGAGCGATTGAATGTTTTCTTTCCTGGTGTTTAATTGTTAATGGTTTTGGGAATCTGCTTCCCATACATTCATGTTAGATGTAGACGCACCAGTTAAAAATAGCTTGTCTTACACTTTCCATAAAAGACCAAACATCCTGAATTTTAATGGTTATAAAATGGCAGTTTCCTCTGCGTCATCCCGTATGGATTTGGCATCTGAGATTGTGAAAGGCACTGAAATCAATCAATCACTCAGTAAATCAGTAGATACACATTACGGCAGTGTTTAAGAGGTTGACGTGTAGTTTTCCCACTTATTTCCTTCAGAATAACTGCAAAGTAAAGTCATTTCAGAATGATTTCTTTAGCCCCGTCTTCATGTGTGTAAAACTGAATGCGCTGAATCTTTTTATACATTCAGTGAAGATTTGACAGAGGATGTTGAGTGATGACAGAGTGACAGGCTGCTGATTGCTCAGTCTCCCGCTGTGCTGTCACGCGGCTGTCAATAGCAAGCTGTCAGGGTTTACCGTCCGTCCTGAGTGAACGGCTTCAAAGTCAGACCACCGGGCCAGCGCTCTCTCTCTCTCTCTCTCTCTCCCCCCCTCTCCCCCTCTCTCTCTCTCTCTCTTTTCTCTATCTATTCTCTCTTTTCTGCCTGTGGTTCGTTTGTTAATTGTTTTTCTCTTTATGTTGCTTGTATATTATTTTAATTTTGAAGTACAGTAATTTTTGTGGTTGAACAATGTCCCAATAAAAGGGGTTTTAAATCTCAAATCTCTCTCTCCCTCTCTCTCTCTCCCCCCCTCTGTTTCTCAATTCAATTCAATAATGCTTTATTGGCATGACTGTATACAACAATATTACCAAAGCAATTCAAAATTAAACAATTAACAATAACAAATAAAACACGATTAATACCATAAATTAACAAACAAATAAATAACCAAAGCCAAACCTACAGACAATCTACAAGATAAATGACAAACACTAATAAGGACAATAATAAAAATAAAGACTACTAACAATACAGATAACGGAGATGGTGCCTCACTGGTAGTCCCTCATTTTGTGACAGGAGGCCACATATCTTGCAGCCAATGCCACACATTCTTTTTTCTCCCCGAGTATGTAGGGGAGTTTTTCGAGTTCTGTTAATTCTGGGAAAGCCAAGAAATCTTCTTCTTCTGTCATGTCCTCTTTTTTGTCATTCTGTGATCCCCTGTCGCAGTGGCACAGCCTCTCTCTGGCCCAGGTCTCTCTCACTCTCTCTGTCTGTCTCACTCTTTCTCTCTGTCTCTCTGTCTCTCTCTCTGTCGTCTCACTCTCTCTCTCTGTCTCTCTCTCTCTCTGTCTGTCTCACTCTTTCTCTCTGTCTCTCTCTCTCTCTGTCATCTCACTCTGTCTCTCTCTCTGTTGTCTCACTCTCTCTCTCTTCTCTCTTGCTTTTCTCTCTCTCTCATTCTTCTTCTTCACTTCTTCATTCATTCTACTTTCTCTCTTGCTATTCTTCCTCTCACTCTCTTGCTACATACTCATCTATAATCGCATCCCTAAATCTTCTCCCGTTCTCTCTCTGTCTTGCTCTCTTCTGTCTCCTCTCTCCTTCTCTTCTTTGCTCTCTACTCCCTTTGTAATCAATCCTTTTGAATTTTGAATCTCCCTCTTCTCCCCACAGAAGCACGACGGCCACTTCACGGTGATCCAGCTGGTGGGCATGCTGCGTGGCATCGCCTCGGGCATGAAGTACCTCTCGGACATGGGCTACGTCCACCGGGACCTGGCCGCCCGCAACATCCTGGTCAACAGCAACCTGGTGTGCAAGGTGTCCGATTTCGGCCTGTCCCGAGTGCTGGAGGACGACCCCGAGGCCGCCTACACCACCACGGTCAGTGCAAGCCCCCCCCTCGAGGGGCTGAACTCCCAGAAGGTCACACTCGTATATCTTATAAACCGCTGCTCCTGCTGGCGCTACACGAGTTGTGTACATTATGCGTTAGCACGCGACTTTATTTCGACTGGCTGTCCCCTCGCTGCTGGTCACCTCTCCCAGTCACAATACCTCTCTGTTCTATCCGCCCGCCCCTCCCCCCATTGGTGGAATTAACTTCCCACATGATCAGCGCAGCAGAATCATTGGCCACCTCTTTGTCCTTACCCACCCCCTTAGCAGTCCTATCTTTTGTATTAGTTCAGGTTGTAGTGTGTTTGGAGTTTTATGTCTTTCTACTTAGAGCTTGTTATGGATGTATTATGAATGTATTCAGGATTTGTATTTTTGTTTCTGGTTAGCATAGCATAGGTGGTTCTTTGCCAGGTCTGGCTCTAATACAAATAATTATATGTAACACTGGGTGATACACTTATGCTCACTTTCATTGTAAGCCACAATGGACCTGTTAAATGAATAATGGAATACAATTTCAAAGTCCTCATTGGCAGCCACTAAACAGATGCACCGCTGATTGGTTCAAATGTAAATCGGCATGTTCCTTTTGTAAGCAAAACGGTCTGCAAAAGACCAATACCAAATTCTCCTGTGAGCAGTATGACAGTTTTGTTGCTTTCTGGATAAAAGGTCATTGAGACTGAATAATATAATAATTTCCTGTATTTAATATTGTATTTTTCTTTTGGAAAAGAAATAATGATTTTGAGTCGTTAAGCGTTCAGTGATGTATTTATTCACTTTAGCCATGTATTCATTTCAAGAAGTGGATTGGCTTTTCTGATGCTTTTAATACCACTTACATTGCATTAATTTAGTAGACGCTCTTATCCAGAATTACTAAATATGAAATAATATTTAAGACCTTCCAGTTGAGTTATGTAAGCAACAGTGCTTGACTTGGCTAATAACATTCCCGGCCCAGTGAGTGCAAGCGCAACAATAAAACATTAAATGCAAGCAAAATAGCCTCCACCGAGAACCATTATACACGGTGTGAGTAATTCACAATAATAACACAGTAGCCTACATAATAATACACCGTTCATTTGGTTTTACGTAGGTCCTCCCTTGATGGACTCCTGCCTGCAGAAACAGCCTTTGCCCAGACGAGGCTAGCGCGACATGCGGTACTTCAGGGCTACTTAAATAGCACCACTGACAGCTAATTGAACAGCGCAGCTGCAAAGGCGCTCTTCTACTCAGCTGCTCAGTCAGCTGATTAATAAACACCACTGCCACGGCAACCAAAACTTTGCTGCCATGGGAACACGCCCAGCTAATTGGCAAAACAGTAGAAGGCCAAACTGCACTAATCACATCAGAAACACAGAATAATACAACTGCCCACTCAACAATCATCCAATAAACTAAGTAATGCAGGCATGAAACAACTACAATAGTTACTTCAACAAAACTACCAACTCAACACTATGCTAGCTACTAAGCTTAATATAGATAGTATGATATTTAGCTTAGAATGATAGATAGCTTAATATAGATAGTAGCTCACTCCATATGTGATGAAATATAGCAGTAGGTCAAAGAGGGGCGTTGTCACGAAATTTGACATTAGCGCGCTCACCCCACCCCCCCACCCCTCCACCCCTCCCTCCCTGAATGAATTTGTCTTTGGCACTGACCTCATTCTCCCACCATGCAAGTGAAAAACTGGCAGAAGTCAACCTCTAAGGGATTCGGCTGTAACTGGCAGTTAATGCAGAACGGAGCCGCACGTCCTGGTTCCTCACAATGTTTCTAACGTCCTTGCTTGTCTCTGTGCGGTATTCTATCACTTGGCTCTGTGCTGAATCGGTTTGCTCTGGGATTGAGAACAGCTGTCCTTACAGTCTTGTGTGGAAGGAGAGATAGAGCCCCGCAAACACAGCCGACACTGTGTGACCCCTACTTCACCGCTGCTGCTGTGGGAGCTATTGCATTCTGGGGGTGTAAGCCTTTTTCTGCATGACAAAGATACAGTATCAGCACACAGATGATGCTGGCTGGATTGGTCACAGCAAAAATAAATAGACATTGAGGATTTGTGTGGAATTATGTTTTTTTTCCCCCTTGTGTGGAAAGCGCGGAGGCAGACAGACACATTGATCTAGCCCCTGCAAAAGTGACGTGAAGGTTTCACAGCTAGGATGAAAGCACAGGCAATGGCCATCCTTTTCATTTATTACGTTACAGTATATAGCAGACTCTGTTAACCAGAGCGACTCACACAGACTATATATTATTTTCACAGACAATCCATTAATACAGCTAAGTACTTCAATAAAGACCTTTGGGTTTAGTACCTTGCCCAAGTGTACAGTGGCACAAGTTTTATGTTACAAGGCCAGTTCCATAACCATTATGCTATCCTGCCACCCAGATGTTAACCTACATGGAAATGTACTTCAATGAAAACACTTATGTGCTGATGCCATTTTAATTCAGTCTTCTTTCTGGACTTGTCATATATAGGAATTCATGGTCTAATTTGGTTAGTGGATGTCTCACTGAACAATTCTCGACCGCCCCAGATATAAAGCTGTGTTGGATGATAATATTGAATATGTGACATCGACGTTGAAAGGCGTCATTTAGATTTATGAATTGATTAACACTAAAAGCTCCAAGATGATTAAATTGTTCACTTGTCTCTCAGTATCAGAATAATTGTGTGATCAAAGTGCAGATAAGGCTAATTGGAACTTTAATAATATGCCACTCTTAATTAATTACATAATTATGAACTTCGAGAAGCCTGGAACTTTCTGCTACTGAGTACTTAGGTTAAGTTCAATGTGCTCTTAATTTCAACGTGCTCTGAACAACACTGTCCTCTAGTGGTGCAATGTGAAAGTGGTGCTTTTTTTGTCCAGAGTGTACCCAGCTTTCCTTAGTAATTTACAATATTAAATGTTTCAAATTAATTACACAGCAGTTTTTCATAAAAATGATTAGCTATAAATATTAAAATTATTATTATTACTCCTATGTAATGCAGTGTAATTATTATGTTGCTACACTTCAGTTTATGTTTTTATACTGAACCAGCCCATATTGCTACATCAGAGCTACAGGAGATTAAATTGCAATACTGTGGCAGAAACCTGTGTTTCACTTTGATATTTGTTTTGAGAAGTTGTGATTGTGACTGCCAGGGACATTCTGAAAAGCCAGTCTAGTTCTTCATGTGTAATCTGTTAAAGATAATGGACATCTTGCAGTCAGGAAGCATTCACCCAGACTGACTGACTCACTATGCAAGCTTATGACCAGGCTGCAAATCCAGTTCTGAACCAGTTACCACCTATTTACTGTGTTCAGTCCGTGTTGTACTTTGAAAATCAAACTTAAAGGGTTCACAAAAAAGTTGTGCACTCGGTACTCAATAGTATTCACTCATGCTCAAGCTAGCCGACTGCACAAACTGTAATGCCAACAAGCAACCAGCAAACAACACATGTTCTATTAAAAAATATGTATAGGTTAAAAATGAGAGAGAAAAGGTGCACAGAATTAGATATTTGCGTAACCTATGACAGCTGTATATATTACATGTTCATTTGCATCTTTAGGTGTGATCCTTTCCTAATTAAATTAGTAAATTATATAGGGTAATACTTGCACAATGAATTTAAATAAGATATTATTTGTATTTAAAATTAAGTATTCAACTGATGCTAATTGAAAGTATTTGACATTTATAGAACTGGTTTTGGAGATTTTGCTTTGTAATGTAATATGTGGCAACAGTAACATTTTCAATTCTAAAACATTAATCTCTTTCATGGATATAGTGCTTTCTTACTTAGCCTGGTTTAAATATTGCAGTTACATGTGAATAATCTAGTTTATTATTTCATGAAGAAGGTTACAGCACTGAAAAAAAAAATTGAAGGACAAACTAACCTTCAAATGGCCAGAATAAATGATGTGTTGTACATGGTGATCATACCTTTTTGTATTGCATATCTTAATGTTATAAAACAATAGTTATATTCTAGTTCTATTTTATTAACAGTGGGTCAAAATAGCAGGGAGTCTCTGTGTGCTGGGTAGTGCACTGAAGGGAATTGTGTCCGATTCTGTGTACAGGGTGGAAAGATCCCAATCCGATGGACATCTCCAGAGGCCATCGCCTACAGGAAGTTCTCCTCAGCCAGTGACACGTGGAGCTATGGCATTGTCATGTGGGAGGTGATGTCATACGGAGAGCGGCCCTATTGGGAGATGTCAAACCAGGATGTGAGTTGTGGTTTTAAAAAAGTGGACATAAACCATGCACACCACACACCACACACACACATGCACACACACACGCATGCACGCACATCCACACAATATATATATATTCATTGTGCGTTATATTCATTGTTATAATATGTCGTAATTAAGGCTATCAGATGATTTTTTTTAATTAACGAGTAAATTACCAGGTTTGCTGTGATTCATTACATTTTTTTTTAATTTGAGTTTTTGAAATAATATTTTAACGGTAAAGAAAATACAGAAACAAGCATAATTCAAATAAAATAATACTAGCTTCTTAGATAATATCAAGAACAATGCCACATTTAAGGTCTGCAAATCATCTATGGACAATTGTAGACAAAACGGTGCTCTGGACTATGAGATTACTGTCAAAGACAAACTTTGATTAATCAAAGCCCAGGAGACAGCCTGTAAAATTGTTTTGGCCCTGGATTAAAGGATCATTAATCATGTTTCACACAAAAAAATCTGACTGGATGATATTACTACTCACTTCTGTTGGATGAAGTTGTTGTTGCTTAACGTTCTTACAGTAACTAATGTTAGCCCAGGCATGCCAGAAGTAGACCATGCCTGCAGCATGACATCTCTCTTGGTGTGGTCTGAAAAATTATTATAAGCATTAATACAAACGAGACCATATGAAAAAAATACTGTATATACCTTATCACATTAATATTTCATGTGTTCTATTCACAAATACAAATAGGAATATGCAAATGCAAGTTAGTGTATCATATAATATCACTAGCATTTTTAGAGATCAAATGTTGCTTTACTAGTTCTCCGAACCCTTCCCTTTTTAGATAATGTTATCTAGCTTGTCTAGCTTAGCATATGCATCTCTTTCCTACAGCTGGTGGAGTTGCTATGTGACAACAACTGGCCTTGCTGCATGAGTTGATGGCAACTCTTGCTTAGAATTTTGCCCTTTGACCCGGACGTTGTTTCCTGCAGGTGATCCTGTCCATAGAGGAAGGCTACCGTCTCCCAGCCCCCATGGGCTGCCCTGTGGCTCTGCACGAGCTGATGCTGCACTGCTGGCAGAAGGAGAGGAGTCTGCGGCCCAGGTTCACCGACATAGTCAGCTTCCTGGACAAGCTCATCTGCGAGCCCAGCAGCCTTCTGACCCTGGTGGAGGACATGGAGAGGTGCCAACCTCCATACTTACAGCATAGTGAACACAAACATGGCAACTACGGAAAAGAGAGACTGCAGTACTGGCAACGAACAGGCTTCCACATTAGGTGTGGCCTGGCCATTGATTATGCAAATGATTTCCCAACATGCATAGCGTTGTGTATAAGTGCTGAGCAGACCTGGTTGTCTGTAATTCTGGCAACAATGGTTGCAAGAAGGGAGTTTGTTGGCTATGAAAGAGGGTTGATTGTTGGGGCACATTTTGGCAGGAGCTTCAGTGACCAGGTCAGCTCCCCTTGCTGACGTTTCAATGATATCTATGGTGATGCTACCATGGAACTCAGAGGGAAAAACATCAGTAGAGGGAAACAGTGGAGGGCCGACACCCTATTGGGTGGCATCACAGTGTTTAAAACTTTTCTTCATTAACTGTAGGTAATTTTATCAACTGGACCACACTAGGAGTACTATCAAATATAGCAAAATAGACACTTTATTTCTTGAGTCGGCTCCATAAATGTTAAAGGGACAAACAAAAAACAGGGAATACATTTTGTTAAAAGAATGTTTGACTTTTGAAGTATGTTAATAGTTTTGTTAATGTAAACAGTGCCATTTACTTTGGAATATTAGCCTGGAATATTAAGATTGAAAGTTATGATGCTTAACTTTCTCAGTGTATACATGCAAGTATGTTAAAAGTTTTGTTAATGTAAACAGTGCAATTTTCCTTGGCATATTAGTCTGGAATATTAAGATTGAAAGTGATGATGCTTTAACTTTCACAATGTATCATGCAGATTACGGCAAACAAAAGTTCTTTTTTAAGATGTTTTCCTTTTCTTCTGTTGATCTGCTCCATGCACCAATGAAGTTTGCCAGAGTCTCCAGATGTTTCTGACTACCCCCTGTTCATCTCCATTGGTGATTGGCTGGACTCTATTAAAATGAGCCAATACAAGAACAACTTCTTGGCTGCGGGCTTCACCACTCTGGACTCCATCACCAGGATGAGTATTGAGTGAGTGGGAATAATTTTAATCATATTTGCTAATTATAATGGTCACTTGAATGTAATATAATATGGCATAGAAAAGTAGTACAAGATCATCTTCTCAAAGATATTCCCTTGATGGGGCATCATTACATGCAAATGGACTGCATTCTGGAAAATTGGAGTAGTAAACTAGGAATAACCTAAGTTTGTGTGTGTGTATGTGTGTCTCCACATGTGTCTGTACATATGTGTGCACACTTGCATGTGTGTATAATATGTATGTGCTTGCATGTTTGTGTTATTTGTGCATGTTTGGCCTCGTGCATGTGAATTTGTGCATGTTTTGGGTACATTTATTTGTGCGTCCACGAATGCGTGTATATATCTTTGTGCATTTCTGTGCATGTGTGTATGCATGTTTGTGCGTTTATACACATTTTGTGTTGGTGCCCATGTGTGTGCATGCGTGCGTTTGTGTGCATGCTTCCATACGTGCGTGCTTCCATACGCTACCTCTTTTCGCAGGGATGTCAGGCGCATTGGGGTGACTCTGATTGGACACCAGAGGCGGATAGTCAGCAGCATACAGACGCTCCGGCTGCAGTTAGTCCACGTCCAGGAGAAAGGCTTCCACGTATGAGGCCTCGGACCCACAGCCCTCGTACCTCAGCACTCTACCCAGAGGTAGACTATCTACTGCACGCACGAGGTCTGACTACTTCCTCAAACCGCAAAATGGCGTCCACGGACTGCCAGCGAACGAACTCAACAATAAAGACTGCTTTTTTTTACGAGCCACCGTTTCAGTTAAAAGAGGGGAGTCTGGGTTTCTACAGATGGATAGTTTCTAAAAAGTCAACTGTAAACATCGCTGCAATGAGAGTATTTTCAAGAACAGCTAACTTGCAGGCTTAAACAAATGTACGATACATTTGAGAACATAATCTTTCTTTCTGTTTTGTGACCATGTAGCTGCTATCAAATGTGCAATCAGAGGATTTTGCTTGTTAAATTTATCATTTTTCAAATTGAACATGTTAAAAAGGGGGGATGTCCTTATTTTATCAAACGTATTCCCAGAATACCTGGTATTGCAATACTTGAAAAACTAAAGAGCCAATCATGAAGTCAGTTTCTGAATGTGAACTTTTAAGTGTATTATCCATATAGCAATTATCTTAAAGTGATATTTATATATGTGAAGTCCTGTATGTGAACGCCCTGGTACAATTTGCATACAATTTTATTGTTATGTTGAATACAACTTCCTAATTTAGCAATATATGCAGGTATTTCCAAAAATATATATATACATATTAAAATACATATTTGCAAGCGCAGACCCAAGTAAATGCTAATTGTGCACCCACCTCAACCCGTTGATTTAAAGGCATTTTTTGTATACTTAGAAAGGCAAATGTAAAGACAGAGTTGTGGTGCATATTCAGATAACTGTCTATCTGTGACTGTAAGAAAGCCGATTCAGTGTCCACTCACACAGAATCTGGTAGTTTAGGGACTGTTTAACCACAAGTTTACAAACTCAGACCAGCAAATGACTTCTGCCCTGTTTGAGTTTCTAAGAGAGTGAACAGTCGGAAGTCATAAAGCTGGGGAGGTGTGGTGCTATTAGGAAATCATAGGACGATAGTTGTTTTGACATAGCTGAAAAATTATCTAGTTTTCTTGTGGGTAAAACAGAATTCAAGGGCGATGAATTACGGATTATGCAGGGTAGGCGCCAGCTATGAGATAGAGAGTGAGAGAGACATAGAGGGCAAAAGAGAGAGAGAGAAGTACTGACATACATGCATACACACGCACTCACACACACTCACACACCCATGCGAACGCACACACAAGCACCAAAAAGCACCTTGATACATACCTCGGATTAAAAAACAAGCACATATTTTCAGAAGAGTAAGAACGCTTGACAGACGACCCATAGCTGGTGTTCACTGGGAGACTAATTGGCCTTCTCACACAAGATCGCTGAACACCCAGAAAGAGGAGTGATGCTGTGTAGCATGTTACTGCTGAGCAATGGGAGGTTTCTTTGTACAAAGTACAAGTACTTATAATTCATGTGTTTTATTTTTGTATGGTTTCCAAAGAGGCATCGTCAGGTCATGGAGACTATTTATGCCTGTTTATGAGTATATTTGTTCAACAATAAAAGTTGAGTTCAGTGCTGTCAGAGCCTGCGTATTATTTTGTGGTAAACTCCACTCCTGCCCTATATTACAGTATACCATATCCCTGCCGACATCCTATTCATATGCAGCAATGACTCCTTTTACCTTTTATAATCGCATTTAACATGTTCTGAAAAGAGGCAATCAAGTACACTCTTCAAAAGGCAGTTTGAGGGTATAGCGCTGTAAATGGCAAATTGATTTGAGTGTGGAGGTAAATAGAGCATAAAAAGGAGTATTCAACCCTGAATAAATGCTCGGAGTTCAAGCTTTGTTTAGCCAAATTAGTTGGAATAGGCAGTGCAGCAACTGCCAGTCAGACAGTGATGGGGATAACCTATCCCTCATTATAACTGGACCATGTCTGCTAGCCAGTAACAGCAGTTTTTCCGAGCAATTTTACACTAAGTAGTTTTCCACATTCACAGTGTGATTGCCAAGTAGTTTTCCACATTCACAGTGTGATTGCCACATGTATCATGTCCAGTAATAACAAGTTGCCAGCTAGACAATAGCCACCTGTCCTATTGTAGCAATTCTTAACTTTTGTTTCACAGAAAGCAAATTGATTATAATGCTTAAATCCCTATCTGTCAGCGCTGATTAGCATGCAGCCCTTATCGCGGTGGGAGGGGTTTGGTGCCACCTTAGCGCCGTTAGCTCCTTTTGTGGCGGATTTCAGCACAAAGCCCCATTCATCCGGACCTGCGCGAAGGCTGACGAGGCGATGTGCTGATGCTGCCCGCTCCGACGCCCGGCCGTCGCCCCTCCGTCAAACGCAGCGAGCGCTAGCCCTGTTCGCGCGGCTACCGCTCCTCTTCTCAGCTTTTTTCCTTCCCCGAATGTGAGCGCGGGCGGGTCCGCTACGGGTGCACGCGCTGAGAGCTCGCACGGATTCCCTTTCCCGCCGACGGACAGGGACAGGGCCAGGGAGTGACACGCACAGGTGAGGAGGGGTTCGGGCAGGGCGTGAGGCAGCAGAGTTTTGATCAGTTACATTGTAATTGCAGAAAAATGGAATTCAAATTATGAGTCTGGTTACAATTTCGCATTCTGAAGCAAAGTGGAATTGACCCCCCGACTCTGTAATGTAGGATTGCTCTTTTATTTTAGGAATGTTTCAGAATTTAAGTATGTCTTAAATTCCCTTTATTCTGTGTAACACAACTGAAACAGAACTGCATTTAAACTGACAGTTGGACAGCTGAAAACATCTGCAGCTTTGGAGTAATCTGCAACAGCTGTAAGATATACTTAGCCAATGGATGAGTAGATTTATTTATTTTTATATACGGAATGATGCATTATAAAAGTGTGTAACATTATATCAGACAAATGTATATTATGCAAGCACTAATCATAGCAGCGCACAAACAGTGCATGGATCTATTAGGTGTGTCTATACTACTGTCTGTATCCGTCTTCATTTGTAGCATAAGTCACACACCAAACACTACAATAGGGGTCCTATGTTGTTTTTTCATGTTCTGGACAGTGTGTGGCTGTAGAAAGGATACATTAGTAAGCTTCCGAAGGCATAAATTACAAATCACATGGCAGCCCTACAGAAGTCGCCATTGTGCAGATGGTTTCTGAAACCTCCGTGATCGGCTTGTGGATAAATTGTGGATCATCGACACTAAGCGCTTTGTTGCCCATGGATATAACGGACGAGCAGCTATGCAACAAAGTTGTTTTGTGAATGGCAGCAATCCAAAAATCGGTGACAAAGGTATAACAATGACAGGGCCTTTCGGAAAGAGCCCTGTCATTGTTTTGTGTGTGTGTGAGAGTGTGTGTGTGTGTGTATGTGTGTGTATCGCTGCCAATTCTGCCCCCATTACCACATATTTAAGCGGAATTACCATTGTATGTTAGTGACAAGTTCATGTTTAAGTTTTTGTTGGATCTGTTTTAATGTTAAAATCAGTCATTTATACATATTTGGCCAAAGTATTTCTTCCTGGTGATAACTAAATGTAAACACAATATATATATATATATATATATATATATATATATATATATATATATATATATATATATATATATAAATTCATACAGGCACTGTTCTGCTTGGTGGATTGATGTCAGGAGACAGAGCTTTGATATTCTCCGTTTTGATCTCACTGTAAGTTATAGTCTGTATTTCTGACTATGGTGTGAACAGGGTCAGTGGCTTTATGAAACAAGAACAGACTGAATTCGTGCCCACTGATGTCACTGTCTCGGGTTCTGACCTTGCATGGGTTGGGAATTAATACAGTTATCACAAATTATTGCCTCTATCACAAAGATACAGAAACAAAATTGGTAAAAGCTCAGCTCTTCAGTGCAATCATTTCAATGACAAATTTCAAACTTGAATGTACTCTGCATTTAATTTTCACTTGTCTCCACAGGAGGAAGTGGGAACAGGTTACTGTAGTTTATCTGAACTGACCAACAGTCAGACGTTGCAACAGAGAACCATTCGAGCCAGCAATGAGAAGACATCAACAGGCGCCACAGAGATGGGTCTGTAACTACGGGCAAAAATCGCATTATCTTATTGGCACCTGGTAGACAGTCTCATCCAGAGCCACTCATAAACAGAAAACAACAGGAATATAAAACGGCAATATAGGCACAGCAGGCCTGTTCATAACTGAGCAAGCTAACAAATAGCGTTGTCAATTTAAGTAAATAATTTGAGTGAATGGAATATATGTATACGGTCTATGAAGTAAACAGAGTTTATGAAAATAGACTGAGACAATAAAGAAGACTGCCTTCTTTCCTGGTGACTGTCGCGTCAGAAATGGGAACTATGTTAATCCAGCTGCTGGGCTTCTTCCTTGGCCTTCTGGGATTGCTGGGGGCCATGGTTGCCACGGTGATGCCGCACTGGCGCCGCACCATGTCGGTGGGCTCCAGCGCCCTCACCGACACGGCCTACATGAAGGGCCTGTGGATGGAGTGCGTGTGGCACAGCACGGGCGTCTACCTGTGCGAGCTCCACCGCTCGCTCCTGGACCTGCCCCGGGACCTGCAGGCCGCCCGGGCCCTCATGGTGCTCTCCTGCCTCGCCTCCGTGCTGGCGGCGGCCGTCTCCTCCGCGGGCATGGAGTGCACCAGCTGCGCCCGCGGGTCGCCCGCCAAAACCGCGCTGGCGGCGGGCGGGGGGGCGTGCTACGCCGTCGCCGGCCTCCTCTGCCTGGTGACCGCGTCCTGGACCACCAACGACATCGTGCGGGAGTTCTCCAGCCACCAGCTGCCCGGCGGCGTGAGGTACGAGATCGGCCAGGCCGTCTATGTGGGCTTCGTCTCGGCCGCCTTCAGCATCGCGGGCGGGGCCGTCCTCTGCCTGTCCTGCGGGAAGTCCCCCAAGCACTCCCTCTGCCGTCAGAAGACCCACGATGCACTGCAGCTGCTCCCCATTAAGTACCAGCCCCCGGTGGCTGAAACGGGGACCGACCTTCCCCCTGGATTGTCCGACTCTATTAGCGGATACAAACTAAACGACTACGTGTGAGCAGGGCTGGACAGCCTCTGTTGTCAGAGAGATGTAATTGCTTGAATCTTCAGTCGCAGTTTTTTTGAAAGCTGTTCTACGAGTGAGTTTTACCTGCATTATCAGATGCCTGCTTTTAGCACCTTTCTCATCTTTATGTCATTAGTGCAGTCCTCTTAGACTTGGACATTGACAGCAATGCAGTAATCCTCTTATTTCTCACTAGGAGATATTTAGCACTAATATATTTGTCTTCCATTGTCATTCACAGGGAAAGCATTTAATACTGAAGCTATCAAACAATATTTTTGTTGCCTGGATTGCAGGTTCATGTACCATATAAAAGGTGGGAATGCTGGTGGAAGAAATGGCTGTATATTGTTATTTGCTTCATTATTGCAGCCGTGTTTGAAGTATCTTTGACCGTGTTTGCCTTATCAATCTTCTTAAAATAACCGTTCACTCTACAAATTAGGCGAGAGGTATCATTCTTCTATCAATCTATCTTAATTATCAAAATTTGAATTAATAGTGGGGTAAACTATAAACTGGTAAATATGCCCATGCCTTTTAAATGTTGATTTAATTAATATAGAAATTGAAAGTATGTACAGTATATTCATAAGTATGCACATCAAATAAATGTATTTCTGACACCAACCGTATAGCCAGTTGTCTAACAAATAAAAACAATCTGATTATGTGTTTTCGTATCCACACTTCTGTCCAGGGTATAACAAAAAGAGATGAATGTGCTCCCTGCTGAACTCATTTTAACCTTGACTTGTGGGTAGTCCAGTAAGTTTGATCATTTCCCCCTCTGGACTTAGTAGAGCATCTCACTGTTGCTCTTGGGTCCCTTCCAGTGCAGAATCAGTGCAAATGAATTGTACAAATCGTGATGAAGGGGCAAATTTCTTTGCTTCATTTTATTTATATGGACATTAATCACAATTTATGGTTTTTAGTTTATTGTAGAAAAATGGGTCTAAAAATATTACACAGGGGGGTGTGTTACCTGATATACCAGTCTTTATCAGCCTATATTGTCTGATATATTAGCTTTTTTATGATCTCTTCTTGTGCATGTGTTCTAATGTTCTGAAATTGTCAACATGATTTCTTTTTAATGCAATGAAAATAAATTTAGAATGTGCTTACTTGTCCATTCAGAAATCCACATGTCCAGTGTTATGATGTCATTTTGACTCAATGCTGACAGTGTATATCTAGAAAATATTTAGCATAATTTTTAATGCCAACTTATACAAGTGTAACTGTAAAAATAAATCCATAAACGTATTTATGAAATAAATGTTAAAGCCATTAAATTATATCCCAATAAATGACTGTGTAAATTTCTTCCCTACTTTGAATTCAGGTGAAGGCCAAAAATTTTCTATTCTTAAGTATTTGTAAGAGCTGTAATTTACGACCCAAGAATATGGATATTCACTCTGCCTTAAGTGTTTTTCAATTAAGGGAAATGGGTGACAGAAATGCAAACAGAATTCTGCCTAATTTACAAAATTAGTGGGATTCATGCAGGTATATTCTCACCTAATGGAAATTACACTACAATGCTACGTGAATCCGTCTGTCACTTTGGCCATTCAACCACACGGGGGCACTATTGCTGTATGTGCTAAGGCCAGAGTTAGTAATATAATAATAATAATAATAATAATAATAATAATAATAATAACAATAATAATAATAAATGAATTAAATTAAGGCTCATGGATACCAGTAGCGGTAGTCAAGAGATCCATGATATGGCATTGTCAAAAAAGAAAATGTTACCATTATACCTGTAAAATACACTGTTATTATACAGGTACTACAGCATAATTAAAACTATACAATTAGTATTCATAGTAGTACCATACCCATACACCACATCAGTATCATACCTGTGCACAAATACAGTTTCACCTGCACACTGCAATACTGTTATATCTGTATAGCTACATTTCAAAACATGACAGTTTAATTTCTGTTCAGGGGACCATGGACGTAATGAGGGGAAAAGAGCAGCTGTTAATGCAGCAAACCAGAATAAAATGTGACATCATCCCTGAAAAGCTCTCTCTGTCTCTGAAAGTGAATGATGCACAAGAAACAGTATCTAATCAACATGTAGAAAACCCCTATTTGACACAATTCACACAGTTTAATTTGTCAACTTCAATCTTTAAAGGTCCCACCCCCAGAGTTAGAAGCTGGCCAATGACGTCTCAGCTAGAATGGTGGCGGCTAGAATTTGCGGATCAGCAGTGTGCGGACTCCTCTCCATCACCAGTCGCACCAGCTCTGGCGGGAAAATTTGGCACAGATCCATGAACACCTTATGCCGCGCATCTTGGTGCTGGCTGAGGTCGGGGGCGGAGCCAAGGCCTGGGGCAGGGCTGTGGACAGGGCAGCAGGTGGAGTAGGCGGGGTGTTCCCAAGGCAGAGCCAATGTCCACTGACAGCCCTCAAGCCTGTCCTGGCATGCGAGGTGGTCTTGGCTTGTGTGTGGGGGTTGTGGATGGTGCCCCGCCCAGTCTCCCGCAGACTCCGCCCTGTGGACGGGGCTTCCTCCGTGATACAGCCAGGACTCCAAGGCACCCTCATCGCGGGGGAAGACAGTGGACCTCTCTGCCATGGCCCAGGTGATAGGACAGTTATCACCGGGGCAACTGGAGCTACTCCCCACACCAGATAGCTGGAGATTCGGGGGCAGAGCCGTGCTAGGCAGGTCCTCAGGGCAAAGGCTATCGACAAACATCAGACTCTGAGAACTATAGAGGAAAGAGTGGGAGGACATGCGATAGTGGATTTGCTGGGGTGACTGGGGGAAGTGGTAGTACTGTGGGCTGTAGTTTTCAGGTGATTGGGGCCAGTGGTTTTGGGGTGATTGAGGGCAGTAGTTTTGGGGTGATTGGGAGCAGTGGTTTTGGGGTGACTGGTGGCAGTAGTTTGAGGGTGATTGGGAGCAGTGGTTTTGGGGTGATTGGGGGCAGTGGCAGTACGGTGGGCTGTAGTTTTCAGTTGATTGAGGGCAGTGGTTTTGGGGTGACTGGGGGCAGTGGTTTTTGGGTGACTGGGAGCAGCAGTTTGGGGGTGACTGAGGGCAGGGGAGGTGAGGGTGGTGGTGGTGGTGGAACTTGAGGTCCTCAGGCCGTGAGCTGGAGGGCAGGCTGCGGCTCTTCACTAGCACGGCTTTGTGAGACCTTTCGCCACACAGCTCCTCCGCCATTGAGCACTGAATCTGGGGCCCCCTTTCCACGTGTTGGAACTTACACTTGTGACCATAGGTGCACTTTTTACCTGTGGAGGGGGATGATGAAAAAGTGCTATTCATCACAATTCAACAGCAGATTCTGCAGTCCTGAACAGAAACTTAAACTTAAAGGGTCAATTATAACATACCCATAATATAATGTAATATAATATAAGACGAGGCTGCCCAGTCTTATCCAAGAATGGCTGGTGTGGGTCCAGGTTTTTGTTTTAGCCCAGCACTAACAGTAGACACCTCATTCCACTTATCAAGGTCTTGATTAGTGGGCCTTTTCTGATAATATTGGGCACCAATATTACACTAAGCTTATACACTTAAATATTAATAATATATTTGAATTAAACAAATTCATTTTGTAGCGGTGAGGAGATTGATAAGTGGAATGGGAGGAAGGGCAGAACTGGGAGAAGAGTGGGGAGGCAGAAGGGCGGGGCAAGCGGAAGGGTGGGACATGCGGAAGGGGTGTGGCCAGTGATAAAATAGGACTTACCATAAGGACAGGGCTGCTTGCTATGTTCTGGAATAATGGGTCTCTTCCTCAGGAAATTGTCCAGACTGGGGCCGTGCCGCCCCAGAGGATCTTCCGGCAGCATGAATCTGCACGTCCATAAAAGGCAGACAGGCAAGGGTTAACACTCCCGCACACTCGAGAGATTCCATTCTGCTGAACGCTTACCCATAAACACATCTCCTGAACACACTTTATGCTGCTGAACCCACAATTGCAAACAAAACCTCCTAAACTTTCTCTCCTGCTATATCCCACCTGCAAACACGACATCGACTAATACACTATTCTTCTGCACTCATTCTCTCCTGCTCTACCTTCTTCTGCAAACACAATATCCCCAAAACATTATCTCCTGCTGTAGCTGCTCCAGTAACACAAGCAGTTTTGTGTAATTCCCTGGCTCTGCAGTTCCCACAGTCTCAACCCAGCTCTGAGCTTCGTAGCTGTATTATGTCTGACTGCACCACATGACTGCACACATGCATAGCCTGGTCATGCACTAACACGGCATTGAGTGATGTCATCACCTCAGGCCTGCTCCTGTTTCTACGCTGTGCCATCTGTGTGGTTAAGAATCTAGTTATTAACAGGCAGGTATGCTAATGGCAAAGGCAACCTCCTGCTGATGGTGAGGAAAATGTGGTCCAGTATGTTTTTTATGTTTGAAGTCATATTAAGGCTAGCTTGATTGATTTTCGTTGTAATAGCTGAGCATATTGTAAGAGTACATCTTTGCTTAAATATACATGTAATCCAAACAGTGAGTCTAAATGGGCTGAATAGCCTGTTCTCATCAGTGTGCACTTTTATCCTCTTAAGTAAGAATCAAGCCCGCAGCCCCACCATAGCAAGGCTCAGGTTTCCAAACCGCTGGGCTGTTTGGTAGCCTTACTTGTCATTGACAAAGGAGTACATCAGCAGCCGCTCGTGGATGAGCTTCTTCCACTCTGGCCTTTCATTGACCACGCCCCTGTAGTCGTCGTTGGAGACGACGACGCCGTCGGACTCGTGGGCCAGCTTGACAACGAAGCGGCTGTGGTGGCAAACCGACCTACGGCCCCGGCGCCAGGACGGGGTGAACGCCACGATCTTCTCCTGCTCCAGCCTCCGCAGGATGTCCTGTCCTGAGAGGGAAGACGCTGGTCAGCACTGCATTGTGGGATTTTGGGATCCTTGCTAGAACCACATTAGCAAAGGTTTCATCCCAGGCTGTCACATCTGGAGTAATCACAAGGCCCATTGCCTTATTGGAACAGAGACAGGGCAGTGTAGTTCATCATTCTGAACTACACTGCTTACACAGAAATTTAAGAAGAGGCGTAAACCTGGCACAGAAGTCTGCCACTAACAGGGTTCTGCGGTCTAACCAGATGGTTACCTCCTGCGGTCCCTCTGTCCTCTTCTCTTGTACTCTACTTTTGTCATATCACAGTTGATGAATATTCATGATGAGGATTTCCAAATGGCAAATTTTCCATCGCCACCACTATTGTCCTTCAACATAGCCATTCATGAATACATTTTATTTACACACAGTAGACCTTTTTACATGGTTAATAGATGGATGCAAATGATACAGAAGACCCTAAATAGATTACGATCACATAAAATCAATACTTAATCGACCTTTAGGAGGGAATTCTATTAGGGGTTGTACTACAGAAGGCCCCATCATAAAAAGTGTGATGCTGGGAGCACAGGATGGACGGTTGGTTGGCTGTGAATGACCTCATCTGCCTGGATGGCTGGTAGGGGTGCAGGAGGTCAGAAATGTAGGTGCAGGACCTACCAAAATTAGTAATGATTTATAGGATAGGTGGGGTAGTTGTGAGTTGAAACGACGGGAGTTATATGTTTTAGTTTAGAAATGATACCTTTGATGGGGGCATCAGGGCGGGAAAGGTGTTTGCGCCAAGCGGGCACAAATGCAGTGATGTCTTTGTGCCCGCGCTCCAGGAACCAATCCACTGCCAGCAGGATCCCCCGACAGGAGAAAACCTCTTTGTTCCCGTGGCTTTAATGAGTAATGGGAAGGAGAGAGGCAGCCTGAGAAAGGGTTTACACTGCAGTCACTGTATGAGAGGACTCAGAGGAGTCACAGCATGAGAGTGGATTAACATAGGAGTCACTGTCTTAGAAGACCAATAAAGGGGTCACAGCCTACGAGAGGATTTACATAAGAGTCAATTTTTCCGAGGACTGACAACAGAGCCACAGTGTGAGAGAGGACAGGAGTCACAGTGTGAGAGAGGACAGGAGTCACAGAGTGAGAGAGGACAGGAGTCACAAAGTGAGAGAGGACAGGAGTCACAGAGTGAGAGAGGACAGGAGTCACAAAGTGAGAGAGGACAGGAGTCACAGCGTGAGAAAGGACAATTTAGTTAATTTCTCATAAGCATTAAATGAACACTGTGTTTAGCCAGCCAGAAAGAAAAGCATTGTTTTTACAAATGCGAAGATCAAAGATTTAGTTTCTTCCCCTGCGGCGCAGTTTCATATATCAGCCATGTCATTGTGACTGATACATTAAGCTGAACTGAAATATTAAGCTGAACACCTCCCCTCAGGCTCCTTTCAAAAACAACTAAGCTGAAGCCCCACCTCCTCACCGAGGGTCCGCTCCCTCAGGTACTCACCTCAGGGCCAAGTTGCTGCCATCCAGGATGATGGGCCGAAGGTTGTCGTCCACGGGCTCAAGCAGGGGAATTGTATCGGGCTTGTGTGAGGCCCGCAACAGGGAGGTCTTTGGGGGACAGGGCGATGCGGAGTCCGAGCAGGACAAGATGTGGTTCTGTCCGATCATGGTGCCCTCTCCTGCCCTACCCCACTGTCCACCACACCCCTGTCCACAGGGGGTAGGCCAGGCGGTTCTTAGGTCAGCCTGCTCATCAGCATACACCGTAAAGGAAATCCAAATCTTGGTTCAGGTCCAGGATGCACCCTACTCCATCAACCAGGTGGTCCCCTACATAATGGCCCAACACCACCAAAAGCACATAACAAAGCGTCTGAAAGAACTTGCAAGATGTAGAAGAACGAGCAAACATCCCCTGTAATATGTTCAGAAAAATAAAATACTATAGAAGATGATTCAGTAGTCTTATTGTTATGGTATCATTATGAAGGGAAAAGTGCACTAAGAACTGAAAAAAGGGAGTGTGAATAATTGTGATCTTTTCAGAAAGATAATATGCTACTTGTTAAACAAAAAACATTTATTTGAACAGTTGTATAAAAACTGAGTTTCTTTTTTGACTATACAACATTTGCATTATCACAAAAAAGACCATCTGTTCAATTCTGCTTATAGTAAATGTAAACAACGTAGCTCATAACCTGTATTGTCTTTTTATATGTATTTCTTCACTAACCAGAACCAAGAGAATGGATAATGTTGAAGGGAACTGCATGTGTTAGTAGGTAACGTTATCTTCTCAAAAAAAAAACCCTCAAAACACTCACCTTAAACTGCAGGTGCAACAGGTTTATACAGCAAAAAAAAAAACTGGCCTTTCCAAAAAGAAAGCAATCTTTAAAAATTAAAGTCAATGAATGTCAAGTCATTTGAATGTCAAGTCTTCACCAGCGACAGTATTTGCATTTTAGAAATGAGAAAAAACTTATTTTATGATGTTTAGCATTGCGCAATGATGACAGATTAAGGGTAATCACCGTGATAAACGACTGCTGTCAATTATGCCCTTGAAGGCAGTAACATAGCATTTTATCCTCGGTAACCCAGGCCAAAAACAAACAGGAAGAAAGACATTTAGAACTAATTTTATTACATTTTAGAGTGCTTGAGGACATTCTGAACACATCTAGATTTCTTTCACTCACTGAATATGTACTTTCTCTAGTGCATTGCAGGTAATTACCCATATTGCCCTTTGGCAATATAGGCCTTCTCAACAAGGTCTAGTGCAGACCTCATCAAGTCCAGTGTAGATCTTAGAAAAAATGTTCAGTATAGACCTCATCAACAAGGCCCAGTGTAGACTTTATTTACAAGGCACAGAGTAGACCTTATCAACATGCCCTGTGTTTATCTTATCAACAAGGTTCAGCGTTGACCTCATTAACAAGGTCCAGTGTAGACCTCATCAAAAAGGAGTACTAAAGTAGTAAAACCTTTGCAAGAAGGTCCAGTGTTGACCAAGATCAAGATGCAATTATTTTCCTTTACACCAAACAACTGGATTTACTGAACCACTGCCATCCAGGTGCCTTATGCTTAAAGGATCCACCTCCATAGAAGAAAGTAAACTTCCACACAAACCTGAATGAAAATGTCATGTAATTTCCCTTTACCACTGAATGCATAGGTACCATTTAATACAACATGATTCATGCATGGACTAATGCTCAAGCATGAAAATTGCTCCTACATCAAGGCATGACACAAACTGCCACAAAGATCAAACCAGTCTTACCTGTGGGCACAGGGCAGCCCATCTCGTTAAAACACTGAGTTTCGGAGTAGACTTGCATTGCAGTACTCTGGCCTTTTCACAATCAACATGCATGAAACATATTACCTCAACAGGATAGGACTGCACATGAGGTTACCTTTAGGTAGGTCTTGCTTGTTTTAAAATTTAAAATGAACTTGGTGTTCCTTTAAACAATGACCATCTACAACATGGAATTATTTATTCTTACGTTTTCTTCTCCTTTATTATTAGGGATCCAAGCACTGCAGTTGCTGGAACTCTATTGGGATCGGTCTGATTTGTATTTATTTATTTAGTTTTTCTGCACTAAAAGTGTTTGCACTGCAAGAACCGTACATCACAGAGCAACAAAATTTGGCAGGTTGGTTCCCATTACCATCTGCTACTGGGATAAGAAAAATTACCCAGATCGGCTAGATGGTGACCTTATAGGAAGAAAGTGACATTTTTTACCTTTTCATAGCTTTAACATTTGAACCATTCAGTCAATCATCAAAATTATTTTTTTCCTCAGATTCCCTGACAAATAACAAATTTGTCACAAGCACCATTGAAGTCTGCCATATTGGATTTCTTTCCATTTTTAATTTTTTGAAAAACTTTTTTTTTTTAAAGACCGTTTGACGTATTAAACATGGAACTTGTACCAATTTGTACAGTAGACAGTCCTCTAAAAAGTTATTTAAAAAGTTGATACTCCAAAAAACATGGCCGCAGTAAGCCAGTAAAAATTGATGTGAGTGTGGCTCATCACGAAAATGCTAATAACTCCCAAACGGTTTGATGTAATTTATGAAATTTGGAGCTATATTGGCACTCATGCCCCTAGCCCAGTCCTAAACCATTGGCCCAGTTGAGTCACATGGTGGTGCTATAGAGCACAATATATATTTTTAAATTGATAAATTCATTAAAAATTACTCTTGGCGTTTAGACATTTAAAACGTGCTGTAGTGATCAATTTCCTCATCTGGAATATATATCTGTACTTTTTTTTGTTTCCGTCATCTTGAATGGTATTGGCCATATTCCTCTGTCCCCAGTTTTGGCCAAACCATGTGAATGGTACAGGGTACTTCCCTTTGGTCACTGCGTGATTTTGACACTGATTGGTGTAAGTGTCGAAATATTGGCCCTGTTAGCTTGGACCCCATGTATTGCTGCTTGCAGCTATATTTACTATTATTATCATTATCATTATTATTCAATACATCCAATTTGTCAAGAATGTTTTTGTCTGCTGTATACCACACAATAAAACTCATGATACAAACTGTTACCGAGGGAGACAACATGAATCCAGTCCACAAATCTGCTTCAAGTAAAACCTGAAATATCTGAAATATAACTTTATTTTCAATAAAAATAACCCTTACTCTCTTAATACTTATAGAACATGTAGACTGTGGATTGGAAAATTAAGGAACCGTCAGCTTCAATGGTAGAATAAATACAATCAGATCCATGCAGGGAAACAACTCCTCTGTCTCTGCGATAAACCAATCAACCAGTATACAGTAGAAACCTACGATTACAACTCAACTATAATTAAACTGAAATGTATACATTCATAAAAGCAGAAATAATTTACCTCTGTTGCCTGGATGCTGGAGTGACGCAGGTCTACACAGCTGTAAGCTCGTCACATTCAGTTCTGAAACCTCTGCGTCCTCTAGCCTCACCTCCGCTCATGAAAGTACCTCTTCCCTGGGTCATGTCTTATTTGTACTCTGCTCCTAGTGGTGGACTGAGTTCTCAATGAGTCACTGCCCAATCTTCTACTACAGAATGAAAACTCCTTGTTCTTGGATGAACAAACTAAGATTTTTCCCTATCTGAACATAAGTATTTACCACTAGTTGAATTTTCATTTATCCTTTGTTTTACCAGAATACCCTGGGCAGCTTACATTTTAACACTAAACCAAATTCATAATTTTACTTATAGAACAATATCTTCATTCTGTGTCTTATTGCTCTATGGTAGTAAACATTCTGTTGTAGGTCAGTGCGATGACACACATCAGTTGCAACTCAATTAATTTTGTTTTTGCTCTGGAAAGCTCATCTCTGAGACAACTTCTGCTACAGCTCTGGTTCTTACATTTTGAAATATATTTATTGATTTTTTTATATTGAGACCCAAATTAGGAATACCTTCTAAATGATAAATTTAGTACCTTTAAAAAAAATAGTCAAATACACATACTAGCATAGCCTAGTGGACTACAGACTCATTCCAGGACCCACTTCATACACTCCTGTGACCCATTTTTGGTCCCTACCCGTAGTTTAAAACACTGCTCTACAGTGCAACATGCTTCTTTACATGGCAAACCAGAATCTAACACACCAGCACCATAAAAACCTCTGACAATGAGCATCAGAGCGAAGATAAGATTTAAACACTTAAAAACAGTCAAAAACAACACACCTCAGGCTCCTATTGCAGCAGCAAACAAATGCAGCTGGGAACGTGCTCTTGTGAAGAAAGTACTTGCTCCCTCCTGCCTGTTAACACTTTCTGAGTTAAGAGAGGAGATTGTGTTTTTTCTTCTCTGTGCAGCAAACATACAGAGCATGTGCAGGGAGATTCCATAGTTTGTGTGTGTGTGTGCGTATGTATGCACAACCATACACGCATGTTGCACCCCAACAGATATCATTCAAAACATTTGCATTCAAATGTTTTGGCATGAAAGCTGTTGTTTATACTTTTTGAGTCCTTTTTTAAGATCAGACAAATCTGAGTGTACCTGGTGTTTTAATGATTTTACGACTATAAATTAGTGAAGTTGTCATTTTTTACATTTAAATTCCCAACTTCACATTGTAAATTGCCACATTGTAAACATTTATTGGAAAATAGAAACTTTGATGTTGAGTTCAGAACCTTTTTTTTTTATTATTATTTGTATGGGATAAACATTTTTTATTATTTTTTTAAATTAGCACCTTCAAACATTTTCAAAACCTTGAATTTCTATGCTCATAATTCAGCACTCTTCTCAAGAACCTGTGGATTCAATTGGATTAGCGTATAGCCAATGTTACATAGAAAATAATTTTGCACGTACTTGTCAAATAAAAAGACTTTGTGACTGCAAGAGAACACCGCTGATGGATTTGTGTAGCCGAACAGTACCTGGTATATACAAAAACACACAACATACCTCCCATAACGCCCACTGCAACTGAAAAAAAGTATAAGAACATTTAAGCCAATTCTTTTTGGCTCCACACTTCTGTTTTAATACCACATATCATAAATTACTGAGATTCAACTTCGAGCAGCTGCTGTACAGCATTATCTGTATCCCATTGGCTGCTGAATCAAAACATTTTGACTGTTACAGAAAAAAGATGATGTCCCAAGACAGACCCTTAGGGGACCCAGCTTTCCACAACAGCCTGCTCTGCCTTGACTAGGTTTCATTTCTTATTTTTTTTATGTAGTTTTTGTTTTAAAAATTAGGGATGATGGTAATTTAACCCAAAAATAGAATTGAACTGGATCCATATTAAACTGCATGGTCAGCAGAGTAGTCATTTACAGCTACAGTATGATACTTTCTCCAGTTTTGCAAATTGTGCTGGTTGCTGTAGTTACACAACAGTTTTACTGCACCATTTTTCCTACCTGTTCCATCGGCAGAGAGCATGCCATTATTCATTTCACACTACACAATTAACATCAGCCAACGTAACAAGATACTGTGGGTCAAGCAGCGGCTCTCTGTCCCCAGTATATTTAAGAGTCATCAAAGCTCAATTGTGATGCATCCCACAGGGCATTTGAGACAGGGAAGTAAAAGCAGAAAACAATTAGCAAGATCCAAAAAATCTTCCCTGACAGGGAAGGTTGGAACTGAAACTGAAAATACCTGTTTCGTGTAAAAAAAAGCTTTGAACTTATTCCCCTAATTTGCGTATAAGAGAAGTCAGTGAATCCTCTCCACTATGTAGACTGGCCTGTTGGGCATCGTTATTCTGTAATTGGCCATAAAAAAAATTGGGAGACAGGGGAAAAACAAATCTAGGTCTTGGGTTTTTAAAAGTTATTTTGTCCTTGGTGAAATTTTTCTTGACATTTGAGTATGTTCCTTCTTTTTCTATCCAACCTCTAAAAGAGAGACTCTCCTCCCCATATTCCACAGCACGTGGCTGCTGAACACTTGACACATGAAAGCAATTATCGAACACCTTTTAAAAAACAGAAACACAAGTAAATAGAAAAAAAATGAAAATGGAAAAAAGAGCCAGCAACACCACAATGTTCAACGACGATCATTTTTTCAGCAAAGCAGTTTTACAACAGCCACGGTGCATTTAAGTTTTTAGCGTGTGTGCATGTGTGGGCGCACATTGGGAGAGTGTAGGAGTTTGAAAAGGGGTGGTGGTGGTGGTGGGGCATCGAAGCGATAAAGGCCACTTTCCCTCCGGTGTACATATACTGTTGCATTTGCATGGCATGTCGCGCCAACTGCTTGTAGACACCATATAACTTGCTATGGTGCCAATAATTTCCACTAATCACAGTTTAGAGACTTCTGCATTCTTCATGCTTAGCAAAGCAACAAGTTCCCCGTTGTTAGTACGTCACACTACTAGACCTCATTTTATTAGCAATTTAGAGTATGTCAGTCTCACCTAAAGAATAATAAAGGGCTTAAAAAAAAAAATTCTTCATGTTTTTCTCGTCAGATCTGCATGATACACATATTTTGAATTTTAAAGGGAACTAGGTTGTATCCCTGAAATCCAAACCCCTCTAATTTCAATAAGTTATTTTTTGTGATGAACACCACAGGAAACACTGGGTTTTATTTTCTTTTTTTTAATGAAATAAACAAGCTGGAAAAAGTGATTCCTTTTTTAACTCATCAACTGATGAGGTACACACAATGTTCATACTGTTATGAATACATTTACTTTCTGTACATTATCAGCTTATCGGCGTTGCAATAAACACTCACCATGAGTGTTAGGCTCCTCGGTGTCTCCTATGCATTTGGAATACTTTGCCTCTGGCCACTGACCAACAATACTACATATTTTGAAAACATAACTGAAGCCGAGAAGAACATTTTTGAAGAAGAAACCAAGAGATTCTTTTGCAAGAAATATAATGCACATTCCATGGACCATCGGGATGCTCATTTTCAGGCTGCGCGGTTTGGGTGAAACACACAAGTCCTTTTTCCAACTGCTTTCCCTCAGTTTGTGACTGGATTCCCTTTCACTAACAATACAAAAAGTCCCTTATTTAAGTGCTACAAAAACCCTGTGCTCTGTCTTTCAGAGGAGGCTACAAAACTGCACTCCTTCCTCCCAGACTTCAGAAATGAGGACGAGTTTGTGGGTCCTGGGCCCAGAACGCGTGTCCGTCCAGACGTGTAGAGGCTGCAAGGGCGGTGCTCAGGATCCTGCTTCCTGAATGGAAGTCATCAGCCGGACCCCAAACATGGCCTCCCACCGGGTCCTGACCCAGTCCACCAGGGCCTGAGTCAGCTCGGCGCTCCCAGAAAGCAGCACCCATAGCCTCTCCTCTTTCTCCACCTGGACAAGAAACAGACACGTATTTAGACCTGATGTTTCTTTACCTTAACTAACCAAGCGGAGGCCAAAACCTGAACAGGTGGTCAGGGAGATGCTAAAGAATCAACAGTGTATCGCATACACAGTAAGGCCTGTCAATAAAGAATCTCAGAAGTTACAGAAAGGCCTTATAGCAGGAGTGTCAAACTCTAGTCCTGCAGGGCCGCAGTACCTGTAGGTATTCGTGGTTTGCTTTCAATCAGGACACTTGAGAGCAAGTTGTGTGGACACATTAGCCAATCAATGACTTAAGCGAATCACTTGTACTGAAACACACCAAAAACCAGCAGATACTGCAGTCCTCCAGGACTGGAGATGGACACCCCTGGACTATAGCAAGCCTGTATCTGGGCAAGATTAATGTTGGCAAGGACATGTTGTAAATTCTTTTCCTCTCTTTAGCACGTTTAATGTCTTCCTCAAACCTGTATCTCACCTCATCATAAATGTTAATGTTGACTCTGCAGGGGTCACAGGCGAACAAATGGACCGAGCTGACACAGCTGATTGGCTGAGTCTCCTGAACTACGACACTTCCACTGGATGATGGGTGCTCACTGGGTGTTGCATCAGGCAAGCTCTTGCGCCATTGGTGGTCTTCGTTGAGCAGGTACATCGTTTCCGGAGTCACCAGTACTGTCACTGGGCTCAAACTGCCACCTGGGGGAGAGGGAAAAAAAAGAAACAGAAAGGTCATTTTAAAAAAACACAGCTGAGCCTTTCAAATACCAACAAGAAATAATGAAAGAACTTGTGAAAACACATGTTCTCAAGAACCAAGAGATTAGCTTAACCAAATAGATTTGTTTTTCTTGAAGATCCTCAGGATAAATACTGAAAAAGAGCAGCCTTGCACAGCTCAGCTGTAACCTACCAGACATGATGAAGGCCAGGACATACAGGAACTGGGGCTGATAGTGCTCAACGTCTTGGCTGATATCGCACAGCAGTGACCTGTACAACACGGAAACACAGCATTATTTTTGGAACCCATTTACCCTCAGGACCCCCGACAGCACAGATCAGCCGAGAACCTGCCTACCAGAGGTGGTGCTGTGGGTTCAGGCGGGTGCTGGAGATGGACTTGAGTTTGCTGTTGGATTTTGGAGCAAGTTCTTTCGCGATTCCTGAGAGACAGACAGTGGTGTTAGCGATGTATAGATGTCAATTGCCAAAGCACAAAGTCCTTACCATGCCTCTATGAACATGGGAGTGTGAGCTTTCATGTTTAAAAACTTGGATGAAATTCTGGAGCTTATGAAGGACAGGAAGTGACATCACATGGCTAACCAACGACTAAATTTCCAGACAACAAACACCAAAATACCATTCCAAACAAAAGGCACTGAAAAGTAATTTATAAGAAATTGATCATTTATACATTATCAATTTCCTTTTGACCCAGCTGTTCTGCCTCCAGGATGGTTCCTGATTTTTTGTGAGCATGTAGTAGTCTTTCTCTATCTATAAATTTTAAGCAAAAAAAAAAAAAAAAAAAACACTACCAAACTGTTTTTCACAGAAGTACGTCTCCCAACCCACACCACTTCCCGCGCTTCCTCATGTGATGTGTTTTTGTCAATCACATGGAAGGTGCAAGGCCTTGCTGCTGACTTGACATCTTTTCAGCACCCAATAGACATCAATGGTGATGTTTTTTTGCTGGAAACATTTCACATGGCCTCTAAAGGTTGGATGTCAACTACAGCATTAGGTATGATTTTTTATTACACCACATGTCAGCGCTGATTTCCATGACACTTAAAAATTTGATAATCGTTAATATGCTTCATTGCACTGCCCTAGTGTGTAGGTGCATGCAGGTGGCATGATTTTTCAGTGGCATGTGAACAGTGTGCAGATATATGCAGCATGCATTAGCTAGCAGTGGTATGCGTGCTTGCCTGTGAGGAGTCCAAAGAAATGCTTGCAGCGGGGGCGGTCTCGTACGAGCAGGGTGTAGGCAGACCCCCCATCTTCGAACTCCATGTGGATGCTCTGGGACCCAAGGCCCAACTCCAAGTAGCTGAGCTCAGTGATACGATGACCCCCTCTCTTCAGGAACACATCAGAAGGCTGCCTTCTGTTAGGAGAGAGACAAAGAGAATATGAAAATAAATTCAACAAAAACAACTGTCAAAAACATTTCCAACTAGACAACAGCTCCAAATTTTTGAAGCACTGCAGTAAAATTATACCCTAATATTAAAAAGGCAAAAAGCATGGGGACACCCATTTCACCTGTTTTAGGTTTAAATCTGTTCATCATCAAATTACCCATTTATTGATATCCTGATCGAAATCAGAAGAGCAGCCAAACAAATGTGATGCCTTTTCTCTACATGTCTTCATGAGATGCCTGACGCGATGGATGAGGGATGACATTGAGAGCATAATTCACAGAAAATTCCCCTGTGCCCCACTGGCCAAACTCTTGGGTAACAGTGAATTACAAATTGCAAATTAAATAATTGCCAAAGAGCTAAACCTGTAAAAGCCATACTAAAAGCCTTTAAACTAAATAGACTAAATATTCACAATATTGATCCCATAAAATGGCTAATAATTCAATATTCAATACGGAAATCAATGAAACAATAGGGTATTAAAAAGAACAAACTTTTAAATCTTGAGTTTCCAAGAAAGCCTTATTTTCTTCCCTTAACATGAACACTGCTGAAGTTGTTTTTTCTTGCTAAAAGAAGACCAGAACATTGAGGATGTATGTATACTAGACAGTTAAGGACTTACTGTGTTTCCATGGTAATCTCTAGGATGTAGATGGACTGGTCTGACACAACCAAGAGTGACGGAAACTCCACAGGGTTCCCAAACTTCACTGCGGACATCTGAGATAGGGAGTACACAGAAAGAGCACATGCATAAGCATAGGGAGAGCACACACGCGTGCACATACACATACACTCAAAAATACACACACACACACACACACACACACAAAGAGTGCATGCATACATGCGTGAGAGCGAGTGACCTAGGGAGGATATGTGGAACAGGGTTAGAAGACTAACAGCCTGATGCATATACAGATTCTGTGGCCGTGGTAACACATGGGAAACATGGAAGTGACAACACTTTCAGAATCTGTCCCGTGTCTGGGGGAAGTGGATCAGTAGCGGTTATAAGCTCAGTTTATCCCTAAAAGCGGGCAATGTATTTCCTGCAGAAAAAAACCTTGTACAATCTAAATCACGTATGTGGTGTGGGGATGGCTGGTGTAAGCAGCCACACCTGCCCTGGGTCAAACTAATTAGACCTGGCCAATTGGATAATTGGTTAAGAATTAGATAATTGGCCAGGCTAATTGGACCCAGGAACAGGAGTGGCTGCACCTGTGCGTAGTGAGGTAATCACTGCGCACAGGTTAAATCTGCCATCCCCACCCACACCAGGGAGCCTCTCTGTCATGACAGTGTTTTTACATCTGCTCCTCGGCTATAACATCTTGCCGACCCTTGCAAATAAATCCAGACTGTTTGCAAGGGTCGGCAAGATGTTATAGCCGAGGAGCAGATGTAAAAACACTGTCATGACAGAGAGGCTCCCTGGTGTGGGTGGGGATGGCAGATTTAACCTGTGCGCAGTGATTACCTCACTACGCACAGGTGCAGCCACTCCTGTTCCTGGGTCCAATTAGCCTGGCCAATTATCTAATTCTTAACCAATTATCCAATTGGCCAGGTCTAATTAGTTTGACCCAGGGCAGGTGTGGCTGCTTACACCAGCCATCCCCACACCACAACGTAAAATTACCCATTTGTGGAAAACACAAAACTCTGCATTGGCTTCGGCCCATGAGTTAATACATCCCCACGCCTCTCTGACCCCCTTGCCTTGAGATGGCAGCGGAACTCCTCAGAGTCGCTCTCAAACACCTCCACATCAAGGAAGAGCTTCAGCCGGTGGTCCACAACCTCACAGTCCTCAGAGATCATGTCAAACGGAGCTGTAAGACACAAAGAAAATGCACAATAATTACATGTTTTATTTTTTCCTCATCGTTTTCTTTACCATTTCAAGGAACCTTTTATCATGTTTATAATGTCTTGCGCATGGATAATTCCTGTCCTTGTTCCATTTTCTCATGCAACATTTTCATTAAATTGCAACTCATAATTTTGCGGAGATGACAGCATCAGTATTCCCTCACTTTTTACATGTTAAAATATCAAGAACTGTATGCAATATTGACATGAATATTGACATCGACAGTAAACAGTGTACTGTTGAATTAGTAGCTGGAGTCAACCATTTCATTCATCTACAACATCACATGCGTACAGTCATAAAGTCATAAATGATATAATTAAAATCTATATTTTCATGTTAACCTTTGAACCTGTGCATTTTCCATTTCCACAGTCCATTACACTGGGAATTACAGACAAATAATAATAATGGGCCTGTATGTGTCTACAGTAAATGTACAAAAAACATGTTTCCCTATACATTTCACAATAAAAACAAACTTTTAATTAACACACTATCCATGTTCCCCCAAAACATTAAACCCTAGGTCCAGGTTTCATTATGGTACACATGTTCAATAATATTAAGGATTCCTAAATGTAAATTAAGACTGTTTTATAACAAAAAAAAGGTTTTAATAACCAGAGAGTTTTAAAGAGATTACAGTTAGGAATATGGTTAACCCAAGGCTCTGAAACCGCTCCACAATGAAAAAGAGGAATTGGTCTTAAAGCCCTTCTTTCCCTCCTGCTCACTGAAGAAATTCTCCTTGTGCTCATTTCAACCTATGACCTGTTCCACTGATCCATATTTTTTGGGAGGGGGAATTCTCCTTCCCAAACCTAGTCTTGCCAGCTTGCCCTCCAACCGATTTCTACCCGAAACCCAGCTTGCCCTCCAACCGATTTCTACCCGAAACCCACCGAAGTTGGTTCCTTCCATGTTCAGATGCGGGGCCAGGAGGGGCGGGGTGGCCTTGGTGTCGGGGGTGCTGGTGTAATTGTAGCTGGAGTACAGCTCCTCGTTGGCAGGCCCACTGGGGGTTTGGAAGGCGGCGAGCTGGGAGGGGGGGCTCCTGTCAGTCAGGCTGCTTCCATCCCCATCCCCGATGTAGAAGGTGTGGCTCCGGGCGGTGAGGAAGGTGTCCGACAGCCCCGTCTCCATGTGAGCAGGGCTGCCAGTAGTCAAACTGGCCTCCCCTAATGCAGGGTCCTATAGACACAACCAGCACCGCAGATTGATGTAGGCAGTATAAGGCTGTTTTTATAATCTCATCATGTTCAGACCTGGTGCTCTACTATATCCTGTTAGTTCTTCATCACGGTTTATGGCCAACCAAGCAAAAGAGCAACTGCCATAATCATAAAGGATATTTAAATCAATGAACGTCTTGTATGCACATGGGCATGTATGCACATTTCCTTGGCTTGCAGCATTCAGCCATTTTTGGCCACATCCTTGTATCATGGCACATGGGTTACCATTGATGTAGTCAGCCAATGATGTGCAATTTCATGCAAACATGAAATAGCTGTATAGCTTTGGGTCTGTAAAGTCACATGATGAGTAGCCAAGGTGGGTGGTACATGGTTTCATAACGCATGTTATTTATAGTGTAACAAAATATTTCCTTGTGCAGCCTATATGCTTCTATGCTATAAACTAGGAGCACATTAACCAGAGAAATTAATTAGGCCATGAATAATGATTAAATCAGCCCATGCATAATGTGCTCCCCATAGATCCATATTCTTAACTGAGAATTTTGTCTACAAGGCTGTTAAAACCGTGAAAACAAAAGGATCTAGTTTCTTAATAGTCAGCAGTTCCTGAGCAACAGGGCATTACCAAAAACAATATCCCTAGAGCACGACGCCCAAAATGGAACAAAACCACAAATTCAGAATGACGAAACCATTACAGATAATCAGTATAACCTCCATTGAATTGTACTCAATACTTTCTGCTTTACACCCCATGCCACTTTGTTGGAATTTTCACAGCGACACGGACATTCCATGTAAATTTGGAAAAGAAATTCCCATGAAGGCTCAGATCTTCCTAAAATTTTCTGCAGGCATACAGAGGGACCTGTAGGTTATAATGCAGGGGTTCAACAGGCACACAGCAGTGAATGTTGAAGTTCTCAATGTTATTACCAACTGTCTACCATTCTGGCCTGTGGCACTGTGGAACAGTTCTGACCTACAGAGAACCTTTAGAACACACAGCTTCAAACGACATGCCTTCTGCAAACCACACACCTGGAGACGATGTACCTGAGCGCTGGAGTCATGAAAGGTGTAGTCGCGATTTGCATCATCCTCCTCAGAAGATCCCTGGACAGGAGTACTGGTGGAGGGAGCCAACTGGTCTGCCACCTGGACCACGTGATCACTGCCACACACGGGACAGCTGAGTGCACTCCCTGCTGGTACAAAAACAATAAATAAAATCTGTAAGCACAGACACCAGAACTCACCTGCCAAAACTCACCTCACAGTCGCGACCAGAAATCGGCATCCACTGAAAGAAAGCGGGGTCATATGGGCACCCATGACAGGAAGTAGGGTTAAATGGGCATCCATAAGTGGAAGTGGGGTTATATGGGCATCCAAGACAGAAAGTGGGGTTATATGGGCATCCAAGACAGAAAGTGGGGTTGCATGATCACCAGTGGATCTTCCAGTGGACAGTGACACCAAAACATAATAACTCTTTGAAAACTTCTAATCCAGGATGGCCAGCATGGTCAGAATGTCACACGTGCTATGAAGGGCCTACATTTCAAATGCAAACTGTTTTCCTGGAAGGAGACAGCACGTTCTAACTGGTAGTACACAGAAACTTCAGTGGTTGGTGGCTTGTCAAGGTTCATTTGTATGGTAAGAACATGGATTTACATTACATTACATTACATTCATTTGGCAGACGCTTTTATCCAAAGCGACGTACAAAAGTGCATTTTCATGATCGGATTTAATTTCATAGGCAGTGTTTTTACTTCTGTACGGAGTGCATTTTTACACGCACTACGATCATTGTGCAATCGGAAACCCTAAAAGTATATGGCAGGTTTGTGCCAAGGAGGAACACCACCATACTGTTAATCAACCTTGGCCAGACTGCAATCTGGCAGGCTAACTGGAGCCAATGAAAAAAATCTTATAAACTGTAAGTGGAGGCAAACAGCAAAAATGTCACGTAGAATTATGATAAATGTGGCTGAGCCTTGGACAACCTAACTAAAAACAATAAAGTAAAGAGTAAAAAAGCTCACCGCCATCGGCTTGTCTGCTCTCATCCTGGTCCCCCAAATCCCTTCCAGTAATCTGCTTCGCCCCCTGCTGGCAGAACTCAGCACAGCACTTCAGACACTGCATGCGTTCGATCTGCTGATGGCCTTGCGGAGCCCTGCGCTTATTTTCCTCCACCGCCTGAAACAAGATGTCTGCCAAGGCCTGGAGGGCACACGGGAGAAGAACAGAAGCATCCGTAACGACACGGAGAAAGGCAGAAATGAAGACCGACGCTACGATATAGGGACAAGCATACGATCGAATCTGCGCTCGTGTCAGTCATCATACGCTGGCCGCGTACTCGAGATTTTCAGGCTGAACGCTGGGGTACCACGCACCTGCTGCATTTGCTCGGGGTTCTCGTCCAGCATGACGTAGCGCCGCTGGCGTCTCGTGCGGTTGATGTAGCTGAAGTGCAGATCCACGGCCGGGAGGCGTGTCTCCTCCTGAGGGGCGGAGCAGGAGAGACGAGGAGAGGGATCAGGGCCAAGCGGACAACGCGGACAGGGAACACAGGAAACCGTACTGGCGATGAGAACTTCTGTATAATTAAGAGGAAGAAGACGTCAACGCGTGTCGACGAATTCCACTCGCGTCGATTCTGAACTGAAGAGACCAATGGGTCCCTGGATGAGGATTGGCTGGATTGGCCTGTGAGGTTAAAGCAGCAGTAACCAACCCTGTTCCTGGGGATCTATCATTCTGTAGGTTTTCATTCCAACCCTAATTTCATTTCAAACCCACACCTGACTCCACTAATCAGTAGTTCAACAAGACCTCTAGCTGTTGAATGAGGTGTGCTGTGGTAGGGTTGGAGCGAGACCCTACAGGACGGTAGAGCTCCAGGAACAGGGCTGGTTACGACTGGGTTAAAGGCTCCAGGAGTGTCTGTGAGATATCAGGGCCACGCCCTGTGTCAGGACTGGGCCTCTGCCTTCCACCGTGTCCCCTGACCTTCTCCGTCCAGGCGGCCAGAGAGGTGGTGACCTCCCGCAGGCTGTCCAGCTCCAGCTTGGTCAGCACACGCCCACTCTGCATGTCCACCTCCAGCATGTGACCCGACTTCACCCGCAGGAACAGGGGACCCCGGGCCGTCTTCATCCCCTGGTCTTCCTCTCCCTCCGACAGCACTCCCACAAGCAGGGGTAGGCACAGGTCAACTGAGGGAGAGAAACCACATTGTCTCAGTAGTTTTCCCTTCGCAGCACATCACCACTAAACCTCACCCATCAACAAAAAAAAAATAAAAATAATGAAATGTTATTAAATGAAATGTTGTTGTGGGCAGCTAACAATGTAGCACAAAGGTGGCATTGAGCTTGAAGCTCCAGCAGTGAGAACCATCTGATGTTTCTCCAGTTGCAGTAAACCGTGCCGCAATTACCTGAAGAGAAACAGGCTATATCACTGCCACCAAGAGAAACCACACACCCCCAGCTCACACTTTCTCCCACCGTTCCACCCCCACACCATCACACACTGCATCCTGCCCCCCCCCCACTGTCTTACATTACAATCTGCCTCTGCTCCAAACCCCTCCACCCCCCATCCCACACACAATATGTCACCCTGCAAACCATATCATTCAATCTCTCCCAAAAGGAATCTGCTACTGCCAAACTCAGAAGAATATAACTGATGCAGGGCCACCCACTCACCCCCGAGCTCTTCCTCCTCCTCTTCCTTTTGGAGGGGGGTGCTGCCGTTCCCCGGGAGCTGAATCTCCCCCACGCTGGTCTCCAGGGTGGAGTCCGTGTTCTCCACCCCGTGCCCAGGCCACCGCAGGGTGGACTCTGTGTCGGCCTCCGGCTCCAGCCACTCCTGTTTGGGCTCAGAGGTGAGCAGAGGGGTGGCGTTCTGCTCCAGTTGGGACGGCGGCGACACCTGGTCAGGAGGACCCGCGCTCTCTGAAGGGGGGGCGGCACAGTGGCCGTTCACGACCCCCGGGTGGTCGGGTTCCGAGCGGCCGGCTTCCCGCGGCTTCTCCAGGTGGTGATGGTAGAGCAGCCAGTCTTCGCCGAGCTGATGGCGGAAGGTCTCCATCCTCTCTATGTCCTTCTGGTGATGGAGCACAATGTCTGAAGGAAACCAAAAATGCACTTAAGAACACTTACACACTCACACACACAAACTGCAGTTACACTCATAACCAGATGCACAGGCACACAGTCAACCGGCAGTGCAGACAGCCACTTCCTCGTAGGTAAATGCGCACCCTGCAGACTAGACTGGGTCCTGAGGTCATGGTCTGTGTCACTGGGCTCCGAGATGCTGGCTCTCCTCACTCTGACTTTAGTCTGAAAGCACAGAATCCACGGGGACACATCCTCAGGCCAGAACGTGTTTTAGGGTTCGGACAGGGACATTGTGATGACTGCATATAAAACAGGATCGCTGCTTGAAGCTTGCAGACTAGGAATGCGACTGCATCTTTGGTTAATGTATGCGCTGAAGGAACTGTGGATACGGTACAAAGGAAATGTGCATGTTGCAAAATAGTATGCCACTATTACTTATTCGTATATTTGTTACTGTATGCCCTTATTTGAATTTCAAAGGGGGGTGGGAGGGGGGTTACCTTGGATTTCTTCTTGTGCAGAGGTTTCACTGGCGGCTCACTGAGACACAGACTGTCACTCATCTCCCCCGCCCCACTGGACACCTCCTGGGGGCTCTTCTCTGTTGCCATGGCAGTCTGGGACATGGTCGGTGGCATCTGGCCAATCACCTGTCCCAGCCTACGCAGAACCTGGAAAATGCACACACACACACACACACACACACACACACACACACACACCAATAATGAAATTAGAACCAGCCATCATAAAATCTCAGGTAGATAATATTCAAGGGCATGAAAAATAGGTCTAACCCCAGACCCTAATCCAAACTGAATCCCGACAAAAAGCCTTAAGTGAAAATAAAAATTGATTCAAATAGCAGAATCACAACATTTTACCTATGCCATGACTGCTTTCCAACACACACGCTGTTCAAAATGGTACTGTGCCTTCATTTTATGGAGATTAGTAATAGGAAGCAACGACATCTTGCTTTTTCAGGCTATTTAAAAACTAAAATGATCATAAAGATGAAATATGCAAATATACTTCTGCTTTGTACAACAGGTTGAATTACGTTTTTTTTTTTTTTTTTTTTTTTTAAACCCTCAAAATGAAATGGTCTGCGACTCACACCGTCTGAGAGGAAGTGTAACTTAAAAACGAGCACTCACCTCCAACTCACATGATGAGAGGAGGCAGCCGTCCAGATTGAGCTGGGATGAGAGAAACATGAAATATGAAACGTGTTCATGATCAAAATACATCTGAGCCAAAAGAAGGCTGCCTGGAACCCCCTGCTATTATCGATTAGCAGCTGCCCTCCTGAATCCATCAAACATGCTTCCCACCACTCACAGACCAGCGTGCTCATTAAACTCTGGAAACTGACTGTCGCAGAACTTAAACTGTCAATAGCCTACTTGTCTAGCGACACTTGTGCGACACTGGCTCTCAACTGCAAGGCAGCTGCCTGTGAAATAGCATTTAAAAGTGTAATACAGCATACAACAGATCTAATTAATACTTTCAAGAGAACTCATTTTTCTTTCATGCAACTTAATTATCATTACAAATTCTTGTTTGTTTGTTTAAAATTACATTTATTCCTGAGAGTACCAACCAATGTTCTCCACCACTGCACATTGTTCAGGATAAGAACAGATGCAATGAAGTTAATGTAATGTGATGTGATGACCTGACCTCCCATTAGTATAATGTTAGTAGCCTACTTGGCAAAAAAAATAAATCATTATCCAGTAAGCTATCTAATTGGACCACTGTAACACACAATATCTGGTCTTGGTGAACTAGCTAGCTTAACAAAGGGACCGTAAAAAAAAAAGTTTTGTTGCTTGTGTATCTACTGGTCCCTCAGCTCCCATTAAAGTTCATCAGAGGCCCCTGTGTCACATTCAGTAATAGCCAACTACACTCGGCCACCCCCTGCCCAGCAGTAGTAAACGGGTGAGTAACTCACTCTGCGGAAGGCTGCCTTTGGGGATATGTGACGCACAGCACAAAGACGGTGGTTCTTGTGAAAGTGCAGCGGGTTTCCCTCCAGTTGAAGCTGAGACAAACAGATAGAGACAAGGTACAAGAGAAGAGTCGTCACGCTGACACCGAAAAACAACACATGAACTTGTGCCCTGTGTGCTGTGTGTTTTCCTTCAAACACAATCCTCTGCCTAAAATGATTCAAGCTAAAACTAGACAAAGGTGCAGAAGAGACGGTTTTCATGGTAAAGGCTCAAGTGCTGCATTTATAGTTGAGTATTATTACTTCCTAGAGGTATAGGAAATACAAGCATTGAACACGGCAGCAGTAGCTGCAGTCCTTACATTCTTGCTATCCCATTTGTCAAGGGCATGGTACTTAACCTGAATGTACATCCACAAATGCATTGTATGTAAAGAAAGTAATCTGAGTAAATCACTCTGGATACAAGCGTCTGCTAAATATATGTAAATGTAATATTCATATCTAGAAAGCATACCACAGAAATACAGTATTATTGTGCCTACACTACACCGAGTACATCTGTATACTACAGTATCACTACATAAGCACACTATATTATCATTACACAATTTCTGTATCATTGCAGTGTCACATTAGTATTACTACCCTACAGTACGATACGTGCACAGCAAGATGATTGCATAGCTAGCATAACGGCAAGAAAAATAGATTTCAACCCGACGAGCCAGCAATAAGAAAGTCACTGAGCAAGGTAGCCAGTTAAAAAAATGGCAGTACATTAGCCTGCAGTGCAGGTGGGGGCCATAAGAGGGCACTGTTGAAAAAGTGCTAGCCTCACCGTGTTGAGGTTATGCAGCAGAGACAGGGGGGCCAGTTGGGAATGTTCCATCAGCAGGTTGTAGGCCAGGTCAAGGTGCTGCAGGGAGCAGAGCTGTTCCACTCCTGCAGTTTAAGTGGTGCATGTGAACAAAACACACGTAAATATCTTCCTCAAGAAACAATACAATACACATATAGGTTAGGTTAGTCTGCAGTGCCTTAGTACCTTTAGCCTTCCCAGGCATTTCAAACTCCTCTCTCCTCTTACCGTTAATTGTTTCCAGCTCATTGTTCCTGAGAACCAGTTTGACAAGCGTGGCCCTGCAGCTGACCGCCAATACAGGCACCCTTTGAAGAAAATTGTACCCCAGGTTCAAATGCTGCAAGTCACCCAGTGGCTGTAAGAAGAACAAGACCAGGTCAAAACCTAGTATATGGCTGGACCGGCCGACCAACGGTGTGATGTCATAACTCGGCCGACCAACTTAATCACCCACTCATTCAGTCACTCAGTCAGTCAGTCACAGACATGAGCGTTTGTAGGCCTGGCCCCGCTGTTGCGGTCCAGCCAATAAATATGACCTTTAAACACGCCTTTTTGCTCACAAAATGGTCAGAGAAAAAGAGACACCATTCATCTCTGATTACTAATAACAGCCGTCTGGCTGGTGAAACATTACTGCAAAGACAGAGGCGTCAGAGGATACCGGTCTTTGAATGGTCAGTTTTATGTGTGATGGATATGCACCGCACCGGCCCATGGTACAGTACCCATTATGGTATAGCAATTTATGTGTTTGGACCAAACCATTCGTTCATGGTGCTCTGCACTGCAGTTCCTCGTAATAGGAATTTGCTTGCAAAATAATTTTTAAAATATAAAACTAGATCAGCTAAAGTTGCAGGAGAACTTCTGTTTGCATGTGACGGCACTTTCTTCTGTATTTTCCAAGTCAGTGAGAGAAGGAGCATAAGTTTATTAATCTTCTTAATTGCTTAGTCCATTTGTAAGCCTTTCAGGGTGGGCTGTTATGGTAAACTGAGGTAGAGTATCAAGGACTGTGAGAGATTGTCTTTTGTATGTGCTGTATATATTGCGGTACGTGAATGAAGAAGAGGAGGATAGGACAGGATTAACAGTACCAAGAGTCAGCACTACCAATATTTTTGTAAATATGCTGAATCACCAATATCGCCATCCATTCGGCTGACTATGGATAAACCCCCAGCTAACCAACACCCTGTCTTTACTTGAATGAGTAGGAAATCCCAAGGCAAGGCAAGAGGGACTTCAGAAGACCAGGAGATTTTCGCATCAAAATGGACGCGTGCTGCTAGCTCTCCAACTTACCTGCAGAAACTCCCCGCAGGTCTGGATCCTGTTATGGCTGAGGTCCAAGGACCTCAGCACGTTCAGTAATCTCTGTTAAGAGCAGAAACAGAGAGAATGTATGCTTAATGGTAGATGATTTGAATCATTAGCTACTGAAAAAAAAAATCACAGCAGCTCACGGAAAACACAACCCTTAATCCTGTGACAGAAAGGCCCTTGGGCGCTGGGAGCTGGGGACTCACCAGAGACTCATCCAAGCAGCTGATGGAGTTGTAGCTGAAGTTCAGCGTGTGCAGCTCGAGCCACGGCAACGCTGAACTGAGATCCCCTCCACACAGAGACAGGAGCTCCTGTCACACACACACACACACACACACACACACACACAAACATAAACACACACACATGCGCACACACACACACAGAGATACACATAAAGGGTTATTCAAGAAAACATTAGAGCTTTTTACAAAACTGACACAAATGAGCACTATCCTTAATAAATCAGTCCCCATGTTTCTGAAAAGCTATATATGCTGTACCTGTAAAGAGCAGAGACTTCTAGAACAGATGAAGACCTGCAGCTCAGAGTAAACAGCCCGCAGGCCCTCCAGACAGTGAGGGGGGATGCGCTTCAGCTGTTACGTGAGAGGAAAGAGCATCAGGGACAATGTTACACTCACTCAGCCCATTGCACACACTATGGGTTTGTTTTAACTCACTTGAATTGCTTGTGCCCTTAAACAGACTGAGTATGGTTGACTGAATCTCACCAAGTGGCACAAAATAATGTAGATAAAGCAAGATTAATGGGTATGACTCTTCATACTGTACCTCCAAGTATCTGAGGGATTTGAAGGGGAAGATTTTCACAGCCGACTGGAGCCTGACGCCAGGAGGATTAATGAGCTGTACATAGAAGATCGGGAGGAAGAGAAAGAAACAGCTATACCATTTAATGACATCAAAATGAACTTAATGTAGATCAAATCATTAGAATTCGGGATGTGTTGGTCAAGACTGGAGATGGAATTAGAGCAGAGAGCAAATTTTCCTCCCCACCAAGTTTCTGTAATTAAGAGAAGTTCTCTTGGTCCTATGACAGGGCCACGGAAGTGAGAGGAGAGGTAGGAGGTGAGGCAGTGAGGCAGAGGAGAGTACCTTGAGGGAGATGGTTTTCTGCAGCATGTCGAAGAGGAACTGGACTTGCAGCATAGCGGGCGTGTCAGGTGGGTGTGACGCCAAGGCCAGGAAGCCGTGCTGATTGGTCCGCGAGTGGAGAAACTGCTGGAAGAGGCGGGTGAGATGCTGCAGACAGCTAACCTGCAGAGTCAGGGTGCTGCTGCCATCCAGTACAGAGTCACCTTCACCACAGAGAGAACAAGACTTATTAGTCATCATAGACACAACAAACGACACATTAGCAGGAGAAACCATGTCTCAGAACTGGTACAAAGATACTGGTTTCAAACAACATCAGGGTCCTATAGGTTACCATGTTCGTGACCTAATATGAGGACTTGTTGTGTCAGTGAAACAGGTGTAATGCTTCAAGGTTTATGACTGCTTACAGTACAATACCTTCCTGAACATATCAAGCAATTCATAATACTCTGAAATGGAAGAATGTCAGAAAGACACATACATGCTCATAAAAAAAATGTATTCAGTGGCCATCATGTACAATTCCATTTCAGTTCAGCACGTTAGGTAGCCTACCATAATTCCAAACTAAGGTAACGCATCAACAGTATTTTAATCAAGTTTCTCAATATTTCAAAATATTCTTCTTGAACACAGGCCTTCCAATTAGCATAAAGAGGCAAAAGATTAAGTGCTATTTTAGAGTGAATTACACCAACTGTCATAAAGGATCCTAGCCCTATAGGTCACCACTGTCCTTGATCACCAATTTGGATGCTAGGGTCAGGCTGAACTGCAGGACATATCACAGCATTACATATGGTCTGCAACTTGGCTCAGATGTTGCTCCACTCCATCTAGCATGTTATGTTTTATGTAACCTTAAATGTAACACTGTCATAAGGCTCTTTTCTGAATGCAAAAGACACTCCCTAATGCAGTCGCAGGCATTGCAAAAGCATATTTATAGAACCAACAAGAATGAAACCAAAGAGCTAATTAAAATAACACAGTAAAATGAGGTACCATCATTCCGCAGCAATGTAGCCAGAGTCCGCACAAGGTTCAACTGTCCGCAAGAGGGCGAAGACATCCTGTGTGCGTGAGCGATATTAAGGGTCAATGCAACATTCGAAAAACTGCCATTGGGTGTTTAAAAAGAAAAGTCACTTCTTCATAAACTTCAAGTCTTTGGATTTCCACATTATGCCACATTCCACATTTAACTGAATGACAGTCAAACTTAACTTAACACCACAGTCACATTTTAATATGGAAAAATACAATATAGTCATTGGCATTATTATTAGTAGTAGTAGTAGTCATATTATTATTGTTATTATTATTATTATGATTGTTGTTGTTTTTGTTACTATTGCTAGATTCAAGAAACATGTAGGGATGTTTTGCTATTATGTTTGGCATTTTGGCATGTAATATCCTGGAGGAGCAAGAGGTCAGATCCATATGTATAATAACGTATTGTCTTGTACACTTGTCAGCAATACTTCCTCTAATGAAAATTACGGCCTACAAAGGCATGTATGTTTCCTTTTCATTAATCAACGCTGTCACTTCCACCCCAGTGAAACTATCGAAACAAGTGTGAAATAGCAATCACATGATCACCATTTCTGAATGCTCAATAAATAAAAAAGCATTACGCCAAATTATGCATCAAACAGAATGCAGTACGCTGAATGCAACATATTCAGATGACAAGGTTCTGACGGCGTTCTGCATTTTCAGTATACATCTAGAATTCTTACACCGAAAAATGTACATAATGCAATAGCAACTGATGTGTACCAATATAAAAACTAAGCAAATTTATTTAAGTTAGCTAGGTAGCTACAGTAGCTACTTCTATCGACTATTGTGGCCGGCGTCCTTTGGATTGATCCTATCTCGTCGGACAGGATAGCCATTTGACGTTAACGTAGTTACAACATGGGCAAAACACAAAAAACAAAAGCTAAGTTATGAGTATGTGCGTCACGAAACGAATCAAACTAACTAGCACCAAGTTAAGTTACACGTTAGCACGCTAAATAGAAGTTTGCCAAGCTGCAGCTGATTTCATCAATCGCATCCCCGAATGCGTCTTGCAAATATTAGCTCGTTTGGTCGCTTTGTTTATAATACAGTTCAACAGCTAACATACAGCTGTCAAGGTAGCTAACAAGCTGGGTAGTGTTGGATAATATAATAGCTAGCTATCTTTCAAACAAATTCTGTGCTGACATACCTTATCGGTCTGTATACACCAGCAGATGTCCAAAAGTGGGAGGAAGGCTACAGTTTATTGACGCTCTTCAAATTCGTTTTCCCCAATTCATTTGAACTAGAACTACAGTTCTGTGACAATACCAAACGTTTCCAAACATTCACCTCTTCTGACTGTTGCTGACATTTTCAAGCCAACGATGTCATGTTTATACACTTCCTGAAACTACGGTGGCCGTAAAGTCGAAGATGAATTCTTAATTATAGCTACGATATTTCTCCAGCCAAATTAAATTGTGATCAATGATTCAGGGACTTTATTGAAACTTTGGTTTCACTTATTTGCAAAATGTGAAAGTAAAATCTCATCTGGTTCCAATGTGATGAAATTTCAAACCAAATTATAAAATGACAATAAATAAATAAATAAATAAATAAATAAATAAATAAATAAATAAATAAATAAATAAATAATAGTCGGGAGAGGCCCATTTCTGTCTGCATGCTTAAGTGAGTGTAATAAGTAATTATGAGCTGTTTAAAAGCTAACGTGTAAAATAAACAAATAAATAAATAAAAATTTTAAAAAACAGAAGGGGATTTGAGTCTGATAACACCTTTGTGTTTCAACACTGGTCAGATACTGCAAAAACTGAAACCAGAATGGCCATATTCTGCTTTTTTCAATTGTCCTTTATCAAATTTTTGTGACTTGTTTCAGATGCAGTGCTACAAATCTGAAAGGAAATATTTGTCTGATACTTCTTTAAGAGCAATGTAAAATGCACTAGAATTGGGTTTACAGGATGCTTGGTGAGATTTACCATTGACATGCAGAATGAAGCAAAAGCAGGAAAGACCAGACTGAAGTTTAATTTGCTCTGTGAAGTGAAAGTGTTGAAAGTGTAGAGAATGACAAACAAATTCATACATTGTTGGAAAATTATGTGTTGCAGGCTCTGTCATTGTAATGTAGTTATTTTAACTCTCCTGTCATAATTAATGAATGAATTATGTAATTTATGTTCAGTACCTGGCTATATTTATATATTTATTGTTACAAATACAAAAAAGCAAAAGATTTGAAATATATGGTAATAAAGTTGAAAAATTATGAATAACATTGTATAGAATAACAAACATACTCGAAAAGCAGGCACTTGATTAAAATGTTTATTCAGTCAGGTAAAGCTGCAGCTAATACATGAGTGTCTATTTAGTTTCCAAAATAGAAAAGTTGCAGAGGATTCCAGGTAACTGAACTATATTTTCAAACGCATATTTATATAATAATAATTTGAGTATGGTACATACACCCTAATTTGATTGATTTGTAGTGAATCCTCCTTTAAAAAATCTGAGCAGCGTCAATGTTGTTTAGGCCAGAGAAGCCTAAGAGCCCTTTTGCCAATATCCTGGAAGATCATGACAGAAGCTAGCGGACGTATTCAGTCAGGGCTACAGAAACACAAGAAAAAAAGTGGGTGGGTGTAGGGGAAGAGCAGGACCGTATTTGAACAGTGACAGAGAAGAGTGTGTATTCTTTACACCTTATTGGACGTCCACACGGGCAAACGACTGGTCTACTCCGAGATTGTTCTCTACAAAGATCTCGTATTTCCCCGCATCCGATGGCTGTGCCTTTTTGATTGTCAGGGTTGTGTTCGTGTCCCCTATGTCGTAAAATACTCTGGAAAAAAAAAGACAAATAAAAGTTACATACATGCAGTTACATATGCACAACTGCAAATAGTAAAATTTATTTCACATTTCAAGATGTTAATTTCTATATTAATTAAGCTGTTTTACAATCAATTTTTTTTTGTCTTTTTCTACACCACAATAGCCTGTCATGCTCATTGGTAACAGACAATTTGTATTGTCACAGTGAATGAACATTACTATTGTATCATTTGTATTGTTAATTTGTACAGCATGCTTCTCCTGTAAAGACCAGCTCAAAAATAGGATCTTACACACTCTATTCCAGTAATGCAGTTCAGTTTCCTGAAAACCAAAAGGTTATTATACGGCCCACTGCTGGAGGATTTGGTTATTTCCAATGTCATCAACAAAAGAGGTTTGTTTTTGTTTTTTTGTTTTTTTTACCAAAGAGATTTGTTTTTTCACCAATCAGTGGCAAAGGAAAACCAGCTCATTTTACAAATATGTTTGTATGCCTGCTTGACCCTTTACTGATACTGACTGTATTGTATAAGTGGCTATGTTGGCATACTCTTAATTACATTTATGTAATTAAGAGTAACATAAATGTAATTAAAAAACATTTGTGCTGGCAGCAACACATCCTTACTTAAATTAAGTAATTTGCTAGTTAGTTGGTTCTTGCTGTGCTGAATACTTATTTTGGAGGGCATACACCCCTTCAGTCAAATAAATGTTGTTATTTTCCCATTTGTAAATTTGGAAAAGGTATCCACGTTTCTTTTTATTATGGTTTAATGAACAAGTTTATAGTAAAAAAAACAGTGATTGCACAATATCTATGATTATTTTGGTAATTAGTGAAAGGGTCACTAACCTGTCATCCTCCTCGATATCCTGCCCATCCTTCATCCAGCCCACATCAGGAGGTGGCTCCCCGCTGATATCAGCCCGCAGAGTCACAGTCGATCCTTTCTTCGCCTTCACAGTTTCTGGCCCTTTTGTAATTTTGGCAGGAACTGCAGAACCAGAAACCAAACCATTATTATTCTCTTCTCCATGCAACTCCCAAACAGCATCAAAATATAAAACATGAAATCAGAACATAATAAACAGGCAGTGTACTCTTGCCAGTCATGCTTTGAGGGGGTTTAGACCAGGAAATACAAATATTTAATTTGTTTGAACCATTGCAAGACCAGGCCATTCATCCCATCTATCCTTGTTTACCTACAGACTAGAGCAGTGGCTTCCAACCTCAGTCCTAGGGGGCCACTGTGTATGCTGGTTATTGATCCATCTACAATTGTAATTCCAGAATTTTAACAAACTGTTAATTTCTCTTCTTTAGGTGTTTTTCGTGATTAGGGGGATCATTTACCCTCTTAAGCCACATTACGTCTGATGTTTGCATTGTGCTTATTGTGTCATATTGCAAACTATTACATAAAAAGATTTTTTTTTTTACTGATCAAATTAAAGATTGCAGTGAATCATTAGGCTCCTAATTGGTCTAAGCATGGACACATGGCCACTAATCATTTGGTAGATAATGTAGAATTCAAAGACAAAGCAAATTACAATTGTGTTAATAGGTTTAAAAAATTAAACACGTTAATAAGCCTAATTAGGAGCCAACTGAGTCTTGGAAGTACTTTTGAAAGTTTGGCTGCAACTGAGATTGTGGTTTGCAATCACAAGAAACCAGTGTGAGCATATGAGTAGCTCAGCGTCAGCTAGTTAGTATCAGAAGAAACAACATCAAGCTGTTCATACATTTTGTGTCGGACAAAAAAGTATGAAGTGATCACTTTGTAACAGATTACTAGATTATCAGGTAAGGCAATTGTCAGACTGAATCTGAAGAGGCTGAATTGTGTGTAGATTGACACGTTTCAGCGGTGAAGAAATAAGTCCTAGTAGATAAACATTAATAAGGGAAGTGAATTGCTTAGAAAATTATGCACTTGTCAGTGATTGATACAACTTTCAATGTCATTACATGATCTAATGCCTTATGCTGAAACTTAACAAACATATTTAAAAAATCTGGATGGATTGATAGCGCTCAATGTAAGCAGGAAATCATGAAATTTAGATTTTTGGCCTTAGTATCCCTTGAAACCCTCGGGCACTAAATTGAAGTAAATTTCTGCGGCCCCCTTGGGCAGAAAATAAAACCTAGAACATTTGCAGATATTTGAATGTAATGACTTGCTATATTCTAATAAATTGATCAGTTGATCATAAAAAGTATCCTCAACCCAGCCTTAATACTGATTCACAGTAATGGATACACTCCACATTACACACCCTCCACTTTGATGCAGGCTGAGTCTGAGGTCTCCCCAAAAGTGTTTTTGATGGTAACGGTGTATTTCCCCAGATCTGCGAGCACCCCGTCCCGCACCACCAGGGCCACCACGTCTGGGTCCTCAAAAACGTATCGGTACTTTGGCCCGTCCTTCAGCTGCTTGCCGTCCTTGGACCAGACGATGAAGGGGTCGGGGAAGGCGCTGACCCGACACTCCAGCTTTGCAGCGCTGCCCTCCAGCAGCACCACATCCTTCAGCTCCTGCAGAACCTTGGGGGGACCCTTCTCCCTCAGCTCCTTCCGTGACCTGAAACAAAAAAATGTCTGTTTCTAAAACAGCGTAGTCTAGTTGCACAATACTGCTGGGGGTATTGGATGTTTGTCTGCATTACTCAACACAAACTGAATAATGAACAGACAGTTATTTAATGGAAAATGCCAAAATAGACAGATTGTTTAGGGGCAATGTCTATACTGAGACATGCCTGAACAGAGGCTCGTTCAGGCTCTTAAGTCAGCAGCCTGAAAATGAAGGCTAGAAATAGAGGGTATAGAAACAGAGGAGATAGGGGAGCTTGGATGGGTGGGGAGCAAACCTGAACTGAGGAAATTTTCATTCACTCAAGACAGTGAGGGTCACTAGATTTGGACATCTTTTTGAGGAGAATCCCATTCAGTAAAGCAGAAAAATCTTTAACTCAAGAAAGTTGAGGCTGAAAGTGGAGAAACTGAGGAGGCACAGTACCGGTGTCCTCTGTACGATGCCTGGATGCGAATCGCTGCCTCTTGAACCTTCGGATCATTGATATCAAGAAGGCATCCAGGAGGAGGAGGTGCGACCTTGGCTTTGGACATCTGGAAAATACAAAGAGGACCAGCTCTATCTCTATATGTCCTATAAGGAACGTCCTCTGGCATAGGCTAGTTAAGCCAGCTGTTGGTCTTAATGAGTCCTCCATATCCCTACACTAAGACTCGGGAATCCTATCAGATACCAGACTGCTTATTCATTGCCTTCATGAGCACCATTCATGTAAAAGACCAGCCTGTCAGCACAATCATTCTGTCACCCATGAAAGTGCAGGCCTGATTACTCTAATATGTGTGCATGTATAACCTTAAGGAATAAGGGAATTATTTTTCTATTTTTTCCTTTTATTTTTTTTTATGTTTTTTTCTGAATAATTTTTATTATTCTCTCCTGATTGCTGGGTATCAACCTGTTTGTAAATGGCTAAATTGTTCAGCGATTGTTCTGGCAGAAATGACCTCTGTGTGGATGAATTATGTTTGACAATGTTGGATAAAATGTATGGTTGTACAGTAATTATTTTCATTACACCCATGAACACATTGCCTTCAAACATTACTGATGTTTAAGTGGGTTATGACCATACTTACAATACAATTATCAAAATAAACAAAACAAAAATACAAAATGTCTCATGGCTAAAATGCAGTCACAATTATGGGTGGAAAATATTTTTTCCCAAACACTATTCCACATTTCTCAGGTTCACATACTCAAAGGTGACATGATTACACCTGGTAAGTTACTACTTTCTAAATGACTGTATTCATTTAAAAGAATAAAACACTTACCCTGGAGGTGTCCTCCCTCTGCAAAAGAAAGGCTGAAGGTGGCCACCCCCTGGATCTGGTCTTATAACCGCTGCTTCAGAGGGACTTCCTGTTGCCAACGGGACTGAGGGAGGAACAGGAGGAGATGGACAGACATTCCAAGACAGCGCCTGCCCTTTTTTGGACCAAGGAGACTGCTGCCTGGTGGGGCGAATAAAAAGACATGGCACCCGCCTCAGCTCCCGAGAAGCAGCAGAGCCTTATATAGCCTTCACATCAAACGCCCCAGAGGAGACCAGGGGATTTAGGGGTAGTTAAATATCGTGAATTGGGGGCAAGGGGTTGGGATGAGATGAAATGTGAGTGCTCCCCAGTGAGGTATCAGCAGGTGGGCCTCAGTGTGTTTTGGGAGAGGAGTGTCTCACCCCAGATTACCCCTTTGGCTAGTGCGAAAGCCAATGCACTGCTCCGTCTCTCCTGCAGCACTAGCACAAGCAAACGCACTGGCCACCAATTCATCGTGTTCTCGTTCTGTGAAGACCAGCTTTCACCAGGTTTATAGTCAGATTTGGTCGGAAGACAGCTCTAAACCTGAGAGCTGATTTAATGTATGTATTCTGAGCTCTTTGTCAAGCTGTTCCTGTCAACATTTGATTTGCATTGCATTTTCTGTTCTGTTATGGTGCATATGAAAAAGTTTTTGTTTACCATGCATTGTATACATCACTTCGCAACATACACACTGAAGAGGAGACCTTCAAGTCTTGATCTTCAAATCAATTTTTCTTGTGTTTTTTTACTTGTTTTTGGTGTGGGTGGGGTGTGGTCCTTCCATTTGTTGGCCTTGATCTTCCAAACACTTTCGTATTTGTTGTTCTGTTTGGGGTGGGAGCATTTGGCTTATTGCACTTACAGTAACATATTTGTTTGAACCAATGAGTGCATTTTCACTCTGCAGCAGGAGGCTTTGATCGGTTAGATCACTGAGTCATGAACAGCACATGACTCCAGCTCAGTCTAGGGTTTCCAGTCACTAGTTTTAGTCAATATATTATATCCAAGTATGTAGCATAATGGTGGGGGCTGGGCAAACCAGTACTGCAGTAAATTTGGCAAATAGTTTGCTTTGAAGAGTTTACTATATCAGGTTTATAGATCTTGTACCTTTAACTGCAAGGTACAGGTCTACACCAACTCTGAAGTTGTAAGTTTGATTCTTGGAGGGAGACTGCTGTTATACCTTTGATCAAGGTACTTAACCTAAATTGTTTCAGTAAATATTCAGCTGTATATGCAATGGATGTACATTATATAAGTCATGCTGCATAACAGTATCTGCTACACGACTTGTATAAGAAAACAATTGTAGCATTAGAATGTGCACAATTCCAGAGACACTACTGAATTCCAGCCATTTAAGAGCAGCTGCATTTTGAAAAGCAAATGTTTTTTTTTATTGAATACAAACATATCAACAGTTATATTTACATACAAAAATATTCCTCGTGTTTTGAAGACAAATAGCAGATATAAAAAGATTTTAAACAAGGGCAAACATTGACATTGCTCATGTCTCCCATATCTGTGATCACTCCGTTTTATTTTTAAAAGACTTGGTATTCCATCAAAGATAACAGCATACTCCATAACAGGAAATGTGTATTTTTGTAATAATTCACTGCAATTATATAATTGGCCATTTTCATTAAGTAGTTGTGTCACAGTTCTGTTCCAGTATTTAAAATTGGTTGAAGGACTTTATGAAAATGCTTTCAACGGAAAAGGCAGCTACAGCCCTCCGGGTCTATGAGAAGAATGGTCATTAAGGGCCCTGGAACTGGTAAGATCTTATTTGAACAAAAGGTGAAAAGATCTGTCACTTATTTCTAATCATGTACCCCTTTTGGCGCTCAAATACCTTCTGTGCCATAGGACCCACTTGGCATCTTTGCTGCACCTGGGAGCCCATGCTATTCGTTGTTCCTTCCTGTGGGGTGAAGCTCTCAGTTCGCATTGGCAGTGCTTTCAGGACATGCCTCCAACTGGGGGCAGGGGGAGCTAGGAGACGTGTGGCTTGGTTCCCATGTACTGTGCAGGATACTCAGCCAGGCAAAGGGAGCTGACTGGGTACCTGGCTCACCTCAGAGGATCCAACCCCCTCTTTGATCCAGATGTTGTTGTTTTGTTGTGAGTGGTATTGTTGTATTGTCTTGGTCTTGGCTATGTTATTACATAACACAATGTTTTGAGGTAGTGTATCTTATTTTTCAAAACAAAGTTCAACGATTCCATATTTACTTCGTTTACTGTTGCCTGATGGGCGTGTCATATATGGCAGAATATACAAATCTTGATAAACCTTTGGTTTTTTTAAAGAAAAAAACGACCAATTACGGATAAATCTCATCAAGCAAGCACAAAATCTTTTTATTATTATTATTTTAATTTTTTTTTTTTTTTTTCATGATGACATTAAAGTTCATATCCGCCCATTGTTTCTCGTTTTTACAAATCTTAATACGCAAGTATGTCACAACCTTCCTTATGGGAATACCATCAATAGCTACGCGCAACAGGCCATCATCTGACATGTCTTTCAAGGGAAACCATTGAAAATCTAATGTCCAGGATCATTTGAAGTCAATGTGAGAAACATCGATATAAGAGTTGGTTTGGGGAGTCATTTTATTGGCTACACTTTATGGTGGGTATAGTTGTGCATTCTGTCCATCAAGCGCGCATCACAACTAGCCTACTCGTGTTGTCTTGACCATCTCTCATTTGTATTTCACTCAATTGATCTGGAAAGGAGGCGGAGAATTCTTTTCTCCTTGTTATGCCGAAGAACATGTGATTAGCATTACGGTAGGCTACTTCAACTATTCTTGACTGCAGTTAAACTTCCGAAAGGATTCGAGCAACTAGCGGATTTACATCGCAGGTGAAGGTAAAGCTAAAATCTTCGTCTCTTTATTATATCTATGTGTTTATTCGTTCGAATGCCTGCCACTTATGATACAGGAATGCAGTATCTTCTCTGTTGTTGGGATTGGAACGTGATTTATGAAGCGAGACGCCAACTGGTTTGGACAGATCGGAATTTCTGGGGAATTCATTCCGTTGTTTTGCATACCACCATAAAGGAAAATAAAATGTATTTTATTAATTGCTTTACCTGAAATGCACTACCATAGCCCAGCCTAATTGCGTTTTGACTTTTTTTCAATCAACAAAGAACGATGCTGCAGTAATGAAATAATGCTTGTAACAGGGTAATGCATTAGTAAATGGGTCTCCATCTAAATTCAACCAGGATTTCCATATAAATTCGACCAGGATTTAGGCGTTTTACGGCCTTATGTTTCCAATTTTCCTCATACTTGCGTCAAGCAGTCTTAGTGCACAGAATTAATAGTATTTTGGTCATGGTATCATGCGTAGTTTACTTGATAAAGGCCTCTGAAGATGTTCCAAAATTGCTGCCAGTTGGGGGAAACAAAATTTGGTCACAAATTTTTGCTGACCATTTGTTTAAAGCAAGTCTAAAAATTACACCAGCTGTAATCTTCTGCCAAATTCTTCTGACCTTACTGTGGGGAAAGTGGAAAAGCTGTTGGCTCATATGTACTTAAATCAATCCACATGCTTTGAAGGTAATTAGATTTTCCTTATAACTAGATGATTCATGTTCTCCAAGGAGATGATTGTTTTACAAGAGGCTTGAGAATTTACTAGTGTGATCTTACAGTGCTGTGAGGAGGGAACTGTAGATTAAAAATCAATTCTTATAGGCCTTCATTCATTGTCACACTGTCACAAACCACTGTCAGGTGCTTCCAGTTTGCTCTCATTTACCTTTTGTGCAATACAGTAAGTACACTGTAATTTACCTTCTGCTTTTAGCAAATTTATATTTGTTAAATGTGAAAAAGTGCCCATTAAGCTGTTTTTATGCCACAGGCTGGCAAGTTATAATTTCCAAGTACCATATAACTTGTATATTAAAAATGTAAATATTACCAGTGTATTTATTATTACTATGGTAATAGAAATCAGTTTACCTTTCCAAGTTAATTTGGATGGAATACATTCACGATTAAATGTATAAAATTAATATGTGTGATATTAAATGTATGAGCCATAAGGCTTGGTCTGTGTTGCACTGGTATAGGTAGTGTTTCATTGTGACTTTGACATGTCTTGTTTGATCCAAGGCAGTCTACAGCTCCAGCATGTTATCCGCCACTCCCGTCCCCAATAAGCTAGATCTGTCCAGGCTGACTGATGACGAAGCAAAGCACGTGTGGGATGTCATCCAGAGGGATTTTGATCTCAGGAAGAAAGAGGAGGATAGACTTGGGTGAGCATCGCTTCAATGAAGCGTATTACACTGGAGAATCCACTTACCATGAAAAAAGTCTAAACGCGATCTAAGTTAGACAAAGGGGGATGTCTTTGCATTATTGCTAAAGAATAGAATGGCGTTTGATATAAATAGGGTCTGAATGAGAGTTGTAGTGAGATGTGTGGTATGTTTAAAAGAATACATGCATATGCAGTGCTTAAGTCTCTTAGTGAGACCTTTAGCATGTGCAAAACCAATAACATGACCGATGATTGGTCATGGTATTTATTTTGCACCAATCATTGGTGATGTTCTTAGTATTGTGTGTGCAAAAAGGTTTTGGATGTGCTAAAGTCTTAGTGAACCAGGTCCTTAGTGTGGTTGTGCAGTACAAACACTCAAATGTGCACAATAGGGGCAAAAACATGAAATCATAAAAAAAAGTTGAATACACATGTTCCTGTGTTTGCAGAATGCTGGAATGTAATTTCCAGCAGTCTGCAAGCATTGTCATTAACTTAACTGTTGTACTACAGTCTTGTTTTTGCACCAGGGATTCATTTAAGCCTGTGATTGGCTAAAGAATCTACACACCTTGATTTTAAGATCTTAATTACCTGCTGAATAAAAGGAAAGCCACAAATACCTATAAATGCTGCAGCCCTCTTGGATTTCAGTTTGACATCCCTGAATTAATTCAACATAATTTAAGTAGGCATGTAGCCTGCTAAGCTGCTTGCTGCCACAGTAGCAGTTCCACCAGTTACAACTTAGCCTGCTGATATGATAATGATCTTTATTCGACCTCAGAGATGCAGACACACTCCAGACACCATGCTGGAGCTGGTGAAGAAGGGAAATGACAGAAATAGACTCCACCCTCCCATAAAATTACCAGGCCAATGGCGGGACCTAGGCAGTTCCTGTGGAGCACGGAGGTCCGATCTCTAATCAGTTACAAAGGCAAAATCATGTTTTTTTTTCTGTAGGGTACTATCCACAAGCTGAAATCAGAGATCACAATGGTGTTACTGCAGTGATGGGTTAGGCTGCTAGCTTGCTTTTATTTACACTGTTACAGGTGTGGCAGAGGTCAGGTGCTGTTACAGGTGAGCAGAGTTCAGGTAGTGTTACAGGAAAATTTCAGTTTTGTGGTTTAATATTTGAGGTGTGTTGAAATAAAATGAATGTGTGGAAGCCAGGACCTCAAGCAACTGCTGTACTAATTTCCATGCAAATAGGAAGTTCTTTTTTCTAATAATAAAATATCTGGAACTTTTTGTTCATGAAGTTCAAATTTTATAATAGAGCAGTCTGTGAGTATTTGAGTAGTTACACAAGGTTTGGTGTTTTGGCTCTGTACTTCAGAAAATTGGATTTGAAATGAAACAAAAATGAATATGAAACTAAAGTGCAAACTTTTAGCTTTCATTTCCAGGACCAAAAGTAATTGGACAATTGACTGCTCAGCTGCTTATTGGCTAGCTGTCTGTTGTTGCATCATTAATTCATGCACCAAGAAAGCTAACCTAAGTTCTACAGTTGATTCTAGGTGTGTAATCTGCATTTGGCACAGTATATCAGTATCAAAAAAGACATGTTTGATGGTCACATGAAGTTCCTTTACTGTGTTATTGTTTTATGTGTCTCTGAAGTATTGATGTAATTTGTGAAACAGACATGATCCTTCAGACTGGAAGATTGCACATTGAGCCATCCATCGAACATAAGAGTGAGCGGAGGTTTAGGAAAGTGTGTGAAAGCTGCCCATTGTGAGTCTGTTTATTGGGACGATCATGGCAGAGTCACAAGACTGGGCTCCACAGTTAGTTAGTATTTTTTTTTTTTTCCCAGAAAATACAAGATGCTTCAAACACAAAGAAGCCCTTTCTCAGAGGTTCCTCTTTTCCCACAGAGGAGGTGGCCTGATTTAATTCATCAGCATTATGTACTGCTCATGTTTGCTCTGCACTAACACAATGTTTTGCTCAGTTTAAAAAGCCACCTTCTATTGTATTTCATGGTCACCTTTCACACTAACATGAAGAGCTACATGATCCTATCAGATGCCTCAGGTTGTGGTGCATTCGTGTAATGCTACATTAGTTAGGCTGCAGACAGTCCATTTTGAAGAAATAGGGTATTGAATCTTCATGTAAATGGCCTGCATCCCCCATGTCAGTAGAGTTATGACTGTCTTGTCTGCAGTCTCTTTGATTAAATTTATTTGTTAATATTTAGCTTCCAGACTGTTATAAAGTAGTTGTGATGTTAGTTGAAGAGGGCTTGGATAAATGTGAGGAAACCAGTCATGGTTATTACTGGTCTGTACAGTCTGCCTAAAAAAGGTATTCTGAAAAGAAATAAGATTTTGCCATCAGGATGGGGTTTTGATAAATGCATGACACCTTGTTTAAAAGAATATGCACAAGAAAATGGTCTTAATGCAAGTTCATTTCAGTAGTGCAGGTAGGTTAATGCCATATGTCTTATGCAGTTAAATGCTTCTTTCTGGTTCCATGTCGTTACTCAGACTGAGGAGTTCAGTTGCAATACATCTCCAGGCCTTAGTTTCAACTTTTCATTTCGCCTGTAATGGACAATGCGAAAGTTCAGATCTGAGGGGCTATTTCAGTCCACTTCAGTAAACATGGGTCATGACAAGGATAAACATGAGTACATTTGCAACAAACAGCCATCTATAATGGCTCTCACAGATTGGAAACATTCCACTCCTTGTTAAGCCTGATTGGTTAGCATGCATAGAACTACTGGGCTCTTTTTCGCAGACTAACTAAATCCTTAATTTGTTTAAGAGTTTAAGATGGTCTGGAAGTGCATTCCAGAGGGAGAGGGAAATGTCAGAGTGCAGTCTAGTCTTTGAAGTAGATGTCGAGTGACATTGGACCTAAGATGGGTGGGAGCATGAAGTTGCACCTGGCCATGCAGGGTATAGTTATAGTTGTCTATCCTCCAGACCAGGGCTGCCCAGTCCTGTTCCTGGAGTTCTACCATCCTTCAGGTTTTCATTTTAACCCTAATCTGGCACACCTGATTCTGCTAATGAGCAGCTGAACAAGATCTCTAGCTGCTGAATGACGTGTGCTTTGTTAGGGTTGGATTGAAAACCTACAGGACAGTAGATCTCCAGGAACAGGGTTGGGCAGTCCTGCTCTATACTAAGGTTGAGGAAATTTGATGAATTTAATTCAAATAACCTTTTGTAACTAAATTCAGATTTCATTAACTTTCTGGTTTGGTGATAGAAGTCTGACTCAAGCACGTCTGGTTACCTAAGCTATGAGCCACAAATGCTAATTGTCTCTGTCTCTGTTTCATGTCTCTGTCTTCATCATGGCAGGGACCTGAAGACAAAAATCGAGAAAGAGGACACCAAACGCGAGCTTTTGGGCACGCAGACCAGCCTGACGGATTCCCACTGCATCCGCTGCCTGCAGCCTTTTAAATTCCTGGTCAATAGCAAGCGCCAGTGTCTGGACTGTCAGCTGTACACCTGCAAGGCCTGCAGCCGCTACAACAAGAAGGATCGCGGCTGGGTGTGTGACTCCTGCCGCATGGCCAGGTGAGTCTGCCACACACTATACACCTGAGCAAGTGAGTCTGGACAAACACCTTACACCAGAACAGGTGAGCCTACCACACACATTACACCTGAGCAGGTGGGCCTGCCACACACCTTATACCTGAGCAGATGGGCCTGCCACAGTATTCTGTGTGGCAAAACGTTTCCTCTGTTTTGTCAGAGTTCTGAAAATTGGCACCTTGGAATGGTACCACGAAAATGTGCGCTCCCGTTTCAAGCGCTTCGGAAGTGCCAAGGTGATGCGGTCCCTGTACAAGAGACTGAACGGAGAACGCGGCTCCCAGCCAGATCTCTCAGGTGGGTACCGTACGCACCCAGCCGCACCCCTCCTTTAGATTTAGCATACCTGGCACCTGGCTTTCCTCCAGTGCAGTCAGTGTCCCCTACCCAAAGGTGAAATACTGTATGATGAATGCCATTTTCTTTCTGTCCAATCACCTGTAGACAAAAGGGACTTAGAATGTCAGGTGTTAATGCATGATCTCTGATAGCATGCATCCAATCATGTTTGGATTTATTTATTTTTTTATTCACTGTGTAATTAAGACTTGGAGATTTTAAAAAGGCCATCATACATGTGAACAGTACAGTATTTGCCTATGAAAAGGCTTCAATGTTAGGGAAACAATACTTTCAGTGTTAAGAATATGTAGTTGGCAATCCAATCTATAGTGATATTTGTGTGAGCACTTTGCTGCAAGTCGTGTGGAAGTTCAGTCTGAATACTTGTGTGGAAGGGGAAAGCAGTTTCATGTTGATAACGATGCTTAGTTATATTCACATTTTTATAATGGTCTGATATTGTAAGAAATGTTATTGCTTTATTTTGATGGTACAGACAATGTTGAAGCTGCATCACTGCACTTATAAGATAGGGCATCTTTTTTCCTTTAGGTATCTATGATAGCCATGAAGAAGATGGCTTGGATTGGCCGAGATGCAAACCGGTAAAGTGTCCCTCAGTTTTGGAGGTCTTGTATCCCTGCAGTGCTTTTAATATTGCAATGAATGGGTGGTATGAGCACAAGATGTCCTTCCGTGCTGTTTAATTAGAACCTTGTGGCTTCCATTAGCTGTTCCGTTTAATGAAGCTCATCTGCAATCTAATTGGAGTCCTGTGGGCTGATGCTTCTGGATTCCTGCAGTAAAATGATGTTTTAGTGGCCAACTCAATTACAACAAACCCGGTCTACACCAAGAAAAACAGAAGCAAAACATTAGCCTCTTCTCTGCCTTCAGTCCCTATTGCACTACCACACTGAAAGATCATTCGATCCAAAGAATTCCTACCGTGCATTAATTTCTACCAGGCGTTAATCTCTAAATAAATATTTGAATGTTGTTTTAAACATTCTTTGTATTATTATTGCTATTACAATGAAATGCGGGCGGCATGGTGGTGCAGTGGGTAGCACTGTTGCCTCACAGCAAGAAGGTTGTAGGTTCGAATTTCAGCTTGGGGCCTTTCTGTGTGGAGTTTGAATGTTCTCCCTGTGTCTGCGTGGGTTTCCTCCGGGTGCTCCAGTTTCCTCCCATAGTCCAAAGACATGCAGGTAGGCCGATTGGAGACTCCAAATTGGCCATAGGTATGAGTGTGTGAGCGAATGGCGGCCTGTCCAGGGTGTATTTCTGCCTCTCACCCAATGCACGCTGGGATAGGCTCCAGCACCCCCCGCGACCCTGCTCAGGATAAGCGGGTATAGATAATGGATGGATGGATGGACAATGAAATGCATATATCAAAAAGTAACTGTTATTTAAAGAATTATTTGAATGCTATATTATTATAGACTATTATATTATTAGAAAATTATTTTAAAATATTATAATACTATTCTAAGAAAGTATATGTAATATAATTGACTGAATATTAGGATTCAGCAGCTTAATATCCAAAATTCAAAAGGTCTAACCTTGTCCTTGCTTATCTCTCTGCTCTTCATTTGGAATTGTGCTCAACCATCATGTTGTAATTGTCTTGTGCTAACTGTTTGGGAACCATTAAGAGCATTAGACCTTTTTTTACGATTAAAATTATTCCTGTTTAAATGTTATAAAAAATTATGTTTTTGCATGGAGCTGTTTAATAAACTCTGGCTACGTAATCCTTACTCTTATTCTTTAGCCTTAAGTCCATTCCTTTTCTATGGGATCAATCCCTGGGCTTGATTTGGATTTTGCTTGGTAGTAATTACACGGCTGTATCCATCCATTTGATGATTGTCTTTTCTGATCTCTTTTAGGGTCATAAATCCAAGCGTCGGCTTACGGTCAACCCACCCGATTTCGATCTGGACAACGAATACTCCTCTCACTCTCCTCCTCCCCCCTTCCAGGTACCAGCCAAGCGCACGTGTCCTGGTCATTACCCTCCCATCACACGCAGGTTCCACTGTGTCTGAGGTTTCCACACACAGTTGGAAAAAAAACCTACCTTTCTGAGAGGTTTCATTCATGTATTTTTACAACTATAGTTCCAGCACTATACATATAACCTCATACCACTGATTGCCACGTGATTGTCTGAGGTCTAATGGACTGCCTTCACTGCAGTGGAGGTTTGTTCTTCAGCCTCAATTTTTCGTCATGCTGTGATGGTGTTCCAGTGTTGGACACCAGGTGTCGCCTGGAGTCACAACTGCTTGAGGTGCAAATGTGTACGCAGGCAGCTGTATAGTTAACCATAGTTCACATGCTTTGAGCAGAATTGCCTTCTGTAGCCTGCATTTTTTTTCAAAGCGTTCAAAATATAAAGACTTCTCAGCTGATCTGTCATTAGCTGTGAAATTGCAGATAGCTCCAAGCCAATGGCTGTGTACAGGGGTGCATTGTGGGAAGGTGCTCTGAGCAGGTCGTGGGTAGCCCGGATGGTGTGAAGAGACCCTAGTTAATTGGGGTGGGGGGGGCTGCTGTCTTTCAGCAGACTACAGAACAGGAAGGCTGGAAGGGGAAAGATCTGGAGTTTACCACAAACCGGCGGAAGAGCTTGGAAAAGTCCACGCGCTCTGGTGAGTCACACACCCTGGACACGCATTCGGCATTTAGAATACGGCTCACACAGCTCCTTATTTACAATCCATTTATACAGCTGGATATTTACTGAAGTGATTCGGGTTAAGTACCTTACTGAAAGGTACAAAGGCAGTGCCTGGAAAGTCAAACCTGCAACCTCTGTGCTACAAGCCTGGTTGCCTAACTCCCACACATGGAAGGAAGAACGTGGAAAGGTCCCAATGCTCTAATGATGCCCACTGTGTACACAAACACCCAAACGTGTGTCCTCTGCTCCCTAGATGAAGGGGGGTATCAGCCGCACAGGATGAAACGCACGCGCTCCCTGTCCAAGATCGGCAATTCCAACGGCCCCCAGCACCTCCTCCGCAACGAGGTGGACACCTCGGACGAGGAGAGCTGCGGCCGCGCTCCCTACCAGCCGGGGCCCCTGCGCCGCCACAGCCGGGCCGCCCTGCAGGAGGGCGTGGGGCAGACCGCTCCCCCGGTGTGTGAGGGGGCTCCTGCCCCACTGTCTTTTTCACACGGTGGTTTGGGTTGGAATTAGAACAGCTAGCAACAGACGTTTTCAATTTGCCAAAATGTATGAAAAAAAAAAAATGCGCTGGATCTCTTTAACCAAGTGGTCCCACTACCTATGAGCTTCAAATTCTAAAAATTTCTCAAAACAGCCATTTACAACATCTAAAAACTATTTAGATTAAAGTCTGTAGTGTTGATGGGATATAGCTTGGATAGCTGAAATCAAAGCAATGCATTTTCATTGTGAAATAATTGTGTGCTACTGTCAATTTTATCAAATTGCAATTTGCATATACAGTATGTGTATGTTTAAATATGTACCATGAAAGCATAGAACATCCTCTCTGATACAGATTTTTGTTTTACCTTTATAATGTCTTCCTTCCCTCCCTTCCCCTCAACTCTGGTGCAGATCACAGAACTGAACAGGCGCATGTCAGCCATCGAGGGTCTCCTGAACCATCTGGAGCAGAAAATGCCTGTGCCCCCTCGACAGGTAAAAGCTCAAATTTAAGTGGTTAAGAAGGGGTGTCGTTTATATCGTTTGTCTTGTTCATAGGTTTATTATTTGCAGTTGTTTTTCTTAACCATTGCCTACTACGGAAGCATTACTATAATTTCTTTACTAAATTGGTCTTTGATACAGGCCAAACAATGACATGCTGTCTTATATGATATGACACAGGTTTTCTGTCATTTGTGTTGGAATTTGTTCCAAGACCAGGGAGCGAAGTGGTCAAAGGTTATTATGTTTATTTCCAAAAAGGGATTTTTAATTTCAAACTTTAAATTGGATATTCAACAACCACGTCCTGTATATCGGGTGTTGATATGTCAGCAAATCGGCAGCATAACCATGCTGTTTCCATGTTATTGACGAAAAGGTCACACGATCATGCGCTTCTCCAGAGCTTTCCCTGGTGTCGTCACGATTGATGTTCAGTCTTGTCCTCGTCTTCTGCAGCTGGAGCCCCTGACGGTGGTTCAGCTGGAGGAGGAGAACCTGCGGATGAAGCTCGGGGAGCTGAAGAACATCAACGAGAATGGCGTATCCTCAGAGGACGAGGAGGCCAGGAGGCCCCCTGTGCTGAGGGAGGTCCGGAGAAGGAGCAGCGTGGCTCCTGTGAGCCATTTGCCCTTCGAGCGACTGCTGAATGCCTCCAGTGACGAGATTCCCTCTGACGAACAGAAGGTCAGTGTTAAAATCTATAGACGCGCACACATACACATACATCTGTACTCCCAGATCAGCAAGTATAGAGCATCAGTATCGCACTAGTAGTACCAGTTAACTGCTGATCAAGAACCAGAATAGAAACCCTCACTTGTGGCACTTGTACAGGCTCATTAATGATGAAATGTGACATTTAGATAATAGATTTACAACCTGGTTCTCAGAGAATGACATTTTAAATTTATGTTTTTATGAGAACTGTATTGTGAAAGAATGAGGGACAATGTCCTAAGCTCAGTAGCCTCTCTCTGAAACTCACTACTCTCTGAGATGGAACAACCTGACGCACACTGGATCTAAACTCACAATTCTAACCACTACCACTCTTAACCCTTTAGCTCATTTGAAAACCTGCTGGTTATTACTGAATTAACAAATTTTAATATTTAATAAATTCTAAGCAGAGTTGAAATCTGATTAAGACTCAGACACATCCACATATTGGAGCTGGTATGGATCTACTGTGTAAGTGCGAGTATATCTATTTGTAGGGCTGGTTTAGGGAGTCCTGCAGAATTCCTGCCCTCTGGAACAGGAGTGGAGCAGCTTTGGCCACAGACACTAGAGGCAGGATACGATCTGCATTTGTCTTTATTGCTTTATCGCGCGCTCTGCTTTATTGCTCTCATTCGGTTAAGTCACCACTCTGTGGTGCATGGATGAGCCCTATGAGTCCAATCTGGACCACGTCAGTGCCAAGGGTGGCTGGTCGCTCCACAGGGCAATGCCCAATTGGTGTTTGCATCACCGAGGTTATAATAATAACTTTATATAGCGCTTTTCTGAACATGGCGCTCAAATCACTTTCCAGAACAGTAGAAAAAAAGAGGATGAAATAAACCAAAGTAACACATGAGGGTAAACCAGTTGGTAAGAGGAGTCCATCTTACACAATACAACACTGAAAACCTTATTGGTCGGGCAGATCAAGGTTTCAGCACTGCACTGCCCTGTAGGTCTGGTACTCTGATTCAGTACCAGACCAGGAGTACATCACTGTATTACACTCCAGTGTTTTAGCAGGGTAAGGCATCCAACAAGCATGCTTTCACAGACTAAAAATATATTCTTGCTCTGGTAAGTTGAAGTTAAACTAATATTCACTAAATCCGTCTGTTGCAGTCCAAATCAATCCTGTCTGGCCACAAGTTTCAGAGGTGTGCCCACGTGTCTTCCCCTAACGCATCTCTGCAACCTGCTGATTCCTGTTCCGTTTACCTGACTTTCAGAGATCCATGGCAGCAGCCCTGTGTGACATCACAGCTGAGTTTCTGAGAACCATAAATGCAACCGAAAAGGCGATGGCACAGTTCATTCCTCCTAAGTCTAACGCCCTGTGCCCTTTAACGGGGACGGACGCCACGCAAGCCGATGAGGCTTACAGGAATCTTGAGGAAAATGTAAGCTGAATTGTACCCATCTTCCAGCCTAATGAAAGCCAATGGGTGCCACTGTAGGCAGATATAGCAGTCCAAAGTAATACGAATGTATTTTCTGTCACAGTATCCTCCTGAGAACCATGAGAACCAGCAGAAAAAAAGTTTATGTATTTAAAATTTAAATAAGTATCTTGGATGAGAATTTGAAACGTGCTGCAGTTAAAAAATATATTTTAAGCGTAGGTTTCAGCATAGTTGGAAAATATGGCTCTTGAAATTAAGACCCTATAGGGGACATATATGACACGCATAGTCTTAGGAGGATATAGGACACAATGGAAATTCTTTGTGCATCTTGAATGTAATGGGTGCCTATTGTGGTGTACTGGTACTGGGAAATTCTGCATTCCACAATATTTAAATACCGTGACGTATATTAAAGTGGTAGTAGATTTCTAGATATACAGTGGGTTTGGGCTTGTTGAAGAAATACTATATATAAGGCTTTGTTTTAACATTTAGCATACAGTACATTATGTACATTATGCTGTACATTTATAATGTTCAGTACAATAGCACATGTACTGTACATACTGTTCATTAGTTTTCTATTAGGTAAGAGCCCTTCTGTCATGTATCATAGCAGCTTTATGATTAATAAAATTGTTCACTTCTGCTGTCTCTGAAAAATTCAAATCATGAATATAATTATGAGACTGATTTTTAAACTTCTGATAATTTTACATACAGTAGGCTCACTTCCGGTGGTTATTGCATTGCTCAATGCATTTATGCTAGTAAAAGTGTTGAACCCATGCACACCTTTGTATTAGTTTCAGTGACCAGCACATTAGTGTTGACACAAAATATGCATGTGATTTTACACTCAAGTTGGCACAAGGCACATTGTGGGTTTGGTTGAATCTGGCCATGTTGTTACAGGTCTACATGACAGCAGGTAAATCCTATGACCTGGAGAAGAATTTGCAAGACCTGGAAGAGACCGCCAAGAGTCGCTATTGTGGTAACACTGACTCTGAGCTGTCAGAGCTGGAGGATAAGGTGGCGAAGGCCGCTGTTAAGGTGCAGACCGCAGAGAGTGAGGTAAAGACACGGTGTGTGTAAATGTCTGAGTGTGGTAAAGACACAGTGTGTGTAAATGTCTGAGTGTGGTAAAGACACAGTGTGTGTAAATGTCTGAGTGTGGTAAAGACACAGTGTGTGTAAATGTCTGAGTGTGGTAAAGACACAGTGTGTGTAAATGTCTGAGTGTGGTAAAGACACAGTGTGTGTAAATGCCTGAGTCTGGTAAAGATGCACAGCACGTCTGTAAATTTCCGAATGAGGTAAAGATGCAGTGTCTGTAAATGTTTGAGTGTGGTAAAGGCACACTGCATGTCTGTAAATATAAATACCTTAGTGAGGTGAAGACATTATGTATCTTTAAATGCCTACACCAGCCTATAGCCATTTTTTTAACAGTGGAAATATTTGAGTATCAGAAGCACTGGTATCCAAACAATCCGGTTTTATGTGACAGAGCCAAAAAAAATCTCAGAAATGACAAGCACCATGGCACTAATCAGACCCCTGTCACAGCAGGTTTTTTCAATCACAGCAGTGCTGTCCAATCACAGCTGCTTTCCATTAGGATGCATTTTAATGGGGTTAGGAAGTTAGGGAGAGCTCCATCACAGCTTTAAAATAATCAGGAATGTACTTGATATGATTAATATTAACCAGATTACAGTAAATCACAGCAGCGCTTGGTGTAGTGTACAACACTGTAGGTCATAGTATGGCATTGACCACAATACATGTTTGTTTTTGTGCTTGCGTGTGTGCATATATGCAAATTAACCACTGTTATTTTCTAGGGTACTCTTGCATGCATGCATGCTGTTCACTTCCATAAAGTCCATATCCTGCTCTTTTTTTCCAAGTTACCTACCAGTTTAATGCGTGTAAATGTGTCTTAAGTGTATTATATATAAAATGTGTTGCATATACAGTACATTTTAAATTGCATAGCATTACATACTACAATTACAAATAACAAGTGTGCAGCACTTAATATTTACCACGATGACTTAGTTCGTAAAGCTTAATGGTACAATGTAGCTGTAATCAATTCCAAATAACTGTGATGAAAAGCGCAGATTCAGGGTTGCAGTGTGAGTGTCTGTCCATGCTTTGCTTCTGGAGGGATGGCTATATAAGGAGACCCCAACCACAGGCATGGCTGGTTTGGGCAAATGGACATCTTCCTGTCTGGCTACCAGTGATCTCAGTGCAGCTTACAGTGCTGACTTCTCCTCTCTGTAGGTCTCTGAAATAGAAAACAAGATCGCTGCATTGCGAGCGGGAATGTCTGTGGAGAAGTCTAAGAGAAAGGTAAGCAAACCTCTTCCCTTGTCTACATCATTAGTATCTCAGAAGTAGATTTTTTCTAGAAAGCGCTTGACTCTTGTCCCTTTTCCAAATGGACTAATATATCAAATGCACATTATTATTCACTCACATCTCTTTAGTGGCTTCATTTCCTAAACTCAGGCCCCTGTCCATCTGTCTGGTGTCTGTCTGTCTGTCTGTCCATTCTGTTCTTTCAGGCATCAGTCACAGCCCAAAGGAGAAGACTGTCCCTCGACTTTCCTATAAGTAAGATCACACTGCAAACTCACCCTCAGTTATGGCCCCTACCCATTACCTTTGAAAGCCAATGGAAATTGATATTTTTACACAATGCTCTTAGTAATCTGACATAAAGCACCTTATCCTGCATCAGTTGTATCAGAAGTCTCTTCTGCCTCACATACACATTTTGTATAACAATATACAACATTTCAAGTTCAAGATTTAAAAATTTACAACTACTTGATAAAAACAGCCTACAGTGAAAGTTTGGTATGTGCAATACTCATACATTACAGAGCTCAAATTAAAAAATATGTTTTTGGCAGAGGTGGAAAGTCCAGGTGTCAGAAAGTAAAAGTCCTGCCATGTGTTTTTTCCACCCATGAAGTCAGTCAGCTGATTTCACAAATTATTTCCACCTCTTTGATGAATAATTGTGCTAATTAGAAAATCCAGGTGATTGTAACCCCCCTGGTATTAGGTGTATTCTTATTTTTTCCTCTGCAAATTTGTGTTGGTGTAGTGCCCAATTTTAGATTTTAGATTGAATATGCAGAATCCTCAGTTATTTGGTTCGTGTGCATAAAGAAATTGGTCAAATGTTTTTATGTCCATTCACTTACTTTATTTTTTTCTATGTGTCTCCCAAATTAGAAACTAGCAATGATTCTGGATTTGGCAAGACGCCCTCAGCAGTGTGATTGTCCCCTGATGTCCGTGGAGCTTCTCCATTCAGTTTTGTGCTGCGATTCTTTTGGAGCTGCGTTCCCCTGTTACAGATCTGCTGGTGTCAATCAGAGGCCTTGAGCTCCTCCCCTTCAGCAAACGGTACAGCAGGGATCATCAACTCTGGCCCTTGAATCCAAATCCAGCCCTGGTTTTCTTTTCTCCCAGGTAATTAGTGCTACTGATTGGCCAGACTGTCTTCACACCTGACTCCCAGGCAAAGGGAGGGTGGAAAACCAGCAGGTCTCGGCCCTCGAGGACCGCGAGTTGCTGATCCCTCCAGTACAGAGTTTACACACGCCAGTGATTACTTTTAAAAAGTTAATGCATGAATGATGTAGTATTCGAGTTGGGATTCTCATTTTTGTTTTGTCAGGAGTACAATTGTAATCATAATCATATTGAAATTGAAAATATGATTATGAGGTCTGACCTGATACCACAGCAAAAAAAGAAAAGAAAGCAAAGGCTGTGAAAAATTAATTAGGGAAGGATTGCCTTGGTATTGCTTCTAAAAATGAAGAAATGGATCTACCACAACTAAAATATTTCATCACATGGCCTCTGAATGGCGGTACAGTGAAGTGAATGTGCCTGAGGGAGGGCATTGTTCTCATTCAAATGGCATCCAGCCATACCTGCAGGGCTCATTATAGAGTCAGTTGCATGTAAGTGTGCATGACAAACATTATTTTTAACAGCTGGTACTTACAATAGCATCTGGTTTAGCCTGAATAGTACTGTTTTAAACGTCTAATAAGCACATAATGTTAGAACTGCTTGATTACTATCTCTTTTTTTTTTTACCTTTTTATGTTCATTATTTTATGTATCTGTATCATTGTGCCTTTATAGAGTCGTGAACAGATATAATTCCGTCTGAACACAATTAAACCCTACTCTACCTGAGCCCAAACCAAAGCCTAAATCTACAATGTTATTGCCTTTTTTTATTTCATATTTATTCAACGATCATTGACAAGCACTCGCATAAATCTAGCACATCGTTAACAGTAGTCACAGTAACCTTTACAACTAACACACAAACATGGCCAACCAATTCTGAGTGTTACACAGAGGTGATTTTGATAGATTTGCATAAATCCAGCGCACACAGAAAAATTCCAAACCCTAAAAATAAACATAAAGTTTGTCGCATTCCAAAGGAAGCTAGTTAACAAGCCAACTTGTATATACACTACAAAGTAGTACTATAATGTAGAACTGTTGATATTTAATGATAAATCTGTGTAGCAAAGGCTGGCAATTTTGTGTCCCAGAAAATGTACTGCTCACAATTTTCAGTCCAATCCTCATCTGGACTAGCATTTCTCGCTATGCTAGTGGAGACACTGGTGTGTTCAACAGTCAAAGGAATTGTCATATTTTACTCACATGGAAATGATAGCCTTTCTGAATCTGAGCCAAACTCATGGTATAAATGCTAACATAGGCTTGACCCAAACCAAAGGCACTAGAATAGGCCGACCTGACCAATCCCTAACCAGACACATAGCATTGGGGCTCATCAGGCTCGAACTGTAGTAGACCCCTGCCTTTCTACAACTTTCTAAGTTGTTTTGGAAGCTCTGGACTTCATGGTCAAATTCTGCTTTAAATTCACAAAAAATTTGAAAATTGTGGAAAGGGTCTGAATATTTTTGCAAGCTACAATATTTCATTATTTTCTAGTTTCAGTTGAATTTATTTTGCCTGCTGCTTGCAATTAAACTGAATGCCTCAAAATGTATGACCTGTAAGTCTATTTATGCAGGAAATATTTATCAATATTTATCTGATATTTATCAGTAAAAGACTTAAAAGTATTATTTTTCAGTGATGAGGAATGGGTGGGCAACAGGTCTGAAAGCAAATTGTGTCAAATGAAAACAGTACGTAGCCAAAGTAAAACTGAGTTCTAAAGCATCGTTTTAAATTGTTCTTTTTTACTATACCTCTAACTGCAGAGACTGCTACAAATGCTTTATTTCATTTAATCAGAAATAAATTTTGTATATTTATATTTATATTTGTCTCATATACTACCATCTGCAAATGTCAATGCAAATGAATAACAGTTACTCGTGTTCATTAAACAGTGTTAATTAACATTAACACAATTTTTTTTTGTCTGTTTTTCATCCTTAACGTGAAACTCTTCAGCTCTTACTCTAGTACTCTATTTTATCTTCTGGGCTGGAAAATGAGTTAATTAGTTAAAGCCGCTTTTACCCAGATATGAGACTTTTTACGTGGGTAGTTACACTGATCATGTTTTTCTTTCCCTCTGTCCTGCTTCTTCTTTGTACAGGTGACTCTGCTACAGATTAGTCTGCTTGCACAGTTCAAAACAGGGGTTTCCCCTAACCAGTGTCATGCCATGGCACCAAAACGATTCATTCACATTTACCAAAAAATATTTCTGTCAATCAATATCCGAATAAAGGATTTCAAATGTCAAGCAATTTGTGTCACTGAAAAGAATGTGTGTGGTACTTAACTAACTTACTTTGGATATGTAAGTAACTTTGAGGCCTTAATGTATTCTGTTACTGGCTGCTGTTCTCCAGTATGAGCACTGTTACGGTAAGGACAGCCAATCACAGACCTATCCATTCTTACTCATCAGTGTCCATTTGCAACAAACCATGACCACATACAAAACTGGGCATCTTTTGCAACAGCTGTTGCCTAGGAGCAAGCAGAATATTCTCCATTTGTATTCTTATTCCTAATCGCTTTTTTTTTTTTTGCTCTTTTTGATTTTACTGACTATTCCTCCAGTCCCATGACCTTATGAGAGATAAATCTAAGCTCTGATTGTTTGATACTGCAAGGATATGTGACGGTTTGAGTAACATGCTGTAATTCCTGATCCTGATTACTGCAGTTCTCTTTGTTAATGCCTGCACCAAATGCCTTATCCCATCTGCAGTTAGTTCACCTTCTTGGGTTCAGATTGACTGTTGAATGAGCATGAAATGTGTAAATGTTGAAACTGAGTGACTCCTAATTGAGTATAAAATCTGTAACGGTTGAAGCTGGGCTTGTTCCATATAAAATAACGGTGTCTGAATGTATTCTCATCTTTGTTTCCTGAAGTACATGTGTATTTGCAAAGCTGTATGTCCATTATTTAAAGACACTGTAAAATGCATCGCTTTCCAGACTTATTTTTAGATTAAAATATTTATGAAAATGTTTGTCATTCTGCGGTAACCCCCCTAAGGTTCTCAGCCAGGTCTGGTATAAGGGAGGTGATGAGGGATTAGACACAGGCCCAGATCTCTGGCTCAGCACATGGCTCCAGAGGTACTGAGAGTTAGGCCTCAGACAGCCCTGCTGCAGAAACAGTCTGTGATTCTATTAAAATCTCTGGTCATGTTATTACTGCTGAGGCAACAGGCCAGTTACAGCAGGTGACAGGATAATATTCAGTCTCCAGAAAGAGCCTTCTAACCACAGCTATAGAAGTGCAAAACTCAGATCGTTTCATTTATTCTGGCCAAGGTTATTTTCATCGATGTGTTTTATATGAATTATATGTGTGTTAACCTACAAATTATCCAATTTGCCGTTATGCTATTCCCACGTGTTTCTTGTGATTAATATTTGAATATTACATTAAGTCAGCACTTGTATTATGTGATAATAGCCTCTCATGGAATTAATACTGGGTATTCAAATATTCTAGCTGCAGGTTGGCAAAATATGCAGGTAAAATCTCATGTTTTCACTGATAACAGCCCACAAAAAGCTGTATTTTACAGTTTTACCATGCTTTTTACTATTTGTTATACAGCTCAGGGAGTTTGTGTTGGTGTTTGTGTGTGTGTGTGTGTGTGTGTGTGTGCAAGCTTGCAACCTTGGTTGCATAACCAATACCCTGCAGAGCCATCAGGAGACGGACGCAGACTGCCTTCTATCTCTTGAGAACTTCCCCCAAAGAGAACGAGTGAGTCACAGTCAGTCAGAAGCAGTCCCACAGCACAAACTGATCGACACTATAGATCTCAGTGTGTGAAATGCCATGCATTCAGGTTTGCTTTCTTTTTGCGCAGGGCTCCTTGTGTAAGCCTAGCCCATTGAGCAAGAAGCTGCAAGAGGCACTTCCTGTTTTATGCACATGAGAAGACATGGGACTTGCCAAAAGCAGAAGTGGTTTGGACTGCAGCAGATGTTTGAGGCATGTGCTTTGGAGACACGCTGATATGGGACACACTCACAGGGGACACAGCAGAGCACAATTGACCTGCTATAAAAATTGGCTTAAAAGCAAAAATCTTTTTGAAACATCTTTCACTGCATGAAGTAAAACATGAATATCATTTGTACCGCACTGCATGACATACCCTTTTGCAGGCAGTGTGTGTGTGTGTTTGTATGTGTGTGTGTCCGTGGGCATGCGTGTTTGTGTGTGCATGTGTGTGTATGTGTGCCTGCGTGTGGGCATGTGTGTGCGTGTGTGTCATCATGAACATAACCTCCCATGTCAGTCTGGCTCTGAAAAAAAAGAAATCTTACCTGATATGTGCAGGCTTCCCCTTTACAACAACAAGTACATTGTGTTGAAGTGCTCTGTTTATTGTATAGCTAAGTATTCTGTTCAATTAATTACTTTTTATGCTGTTCATTAATCTTTCCTTCCTGAGGCACCTAATAATGCAAAATGCCATACTACATCATACAAAACAACTTCTGAAGCATGACTATTGTGATAATTTGAAATAACTGTTTTATTGATGCTAAATACTGTGGTTAATTTATGGTAATTTATGCATGTGCAGGAGAGTATTCACAGCACCAGTGTGAGAAATGGAGATGCAATATTATTAGCCTGTTGCTCACATCCCTGCTACCACTGGATTAATTTAGCCCCATGTATTACATTTTAAGAAGTGAGACCATTTTGTTCATGCTCATAAAGGTTCATCAGTGTTTGCTAATGTATGTACAGCTCAGAATCCATTAATTCATTGTAAATATCTTAAAATACAGTTTATGTTTTGGCTTGGATGGATGACTCCAAGCCTGTTTGGGATTGATGTAGAATCTAGTCATGACTACATGAGCGCTTAAAAAGTTAGACTTCAATTTGTCTTTTCTAACAGAATGCAGAACAAGTAGTCTATTGTAACCCACTGATATTAGTTGTGCTAAGAGGGATGATCGATATGGATCACGGAGAAGAGCAGAGGGGTGGGTGCTTCAAAATACACACCACTCCAGCTAACCAATCAAAGCCACTGAGATCTGCCACCACAAATGAGATTGCGGTTCATTTTCCGTGTGTTTTCCAGGCACTTCCCAGAATGTACGGTAGCCTTTGCATGTCAGTGTCTCATGTTGTAGCTCTGTGAAGAGGAAGCTTAAAGTTTATATAAACAACTGGTTGTTATGGAGATAAATATTTCAGTAACTGCACAGCATGAAGCTGCTTTTTTTGTCATTGAGTTTGAAGCACATGACAGACTAAGATATGCAGCAAAATATCTCACATATCACTGTGAGACTTCCTATATCTCATATATTACTGTGAGACTTCCTACAAGCAGGGTGGGTGATGTGAAGTGAAGCTGGCCAAGGTGTCACTGAAAGGTCAGTGGGGATGAAAGAGAACTAAATGGGATCGCTCAAGAGAACAGTATGCTGTAGGTTGGGTGGGAAATTGCAGCAAGTGCCAAGAGAGCACCACTGAAATGCAATACAAATGTACAAATGTATACAATGATGAATACAGGAAAACATAAAAAGCAATAATGTTCCCCATAATAGTGGTGGTAATTCTGTAAATGCACTGTGCACCAGATTTCAGATCATTTCTTAATCATCAGACAAAAAGGAGGAGGGCTTCTCCTGCAGGCCCTCGGGCACCACTGCCTGATTGTCGCCCACAGGAGAAGCCCCGCCTCCTTTTTGTCTTATGATTAACCCATTTAAGCCCGCGGGCAATTAAAGTTGCCGTAAGTCTCTACCGCTTTTTTTTCTATGTGAATATTTTTTGGATGACTATAGATGCTTTAAAAAGAAATATATGGGAAAGATCTGGCCGTTAATGGGTTAAGAAATGATCCAAACAGCCTTATGGATGCTGAGGTTAGCAGAAGTACCAACACCCCTATACAGTTCAGCATACCACTTCCCTAAGATTGCGCTCTCCCACATAGCTGTAGGAGTCGAGTAGGCAGCTCTTGTGATCTGAGATTCAATATCACGGTAAAAACAACCACAGGTTTCTCCTTAAAACTGTTTATTTTGCGGTATGGAATATGGTCAAAGTTCTGTGGAGCAGCCAGTGCTGGTTCAGCGTGGCAGGTGTGTTACAGTTTAACAGGTGTGCTACATTGTGACAGGTGTTTTTCAGTGTAAAAGGCGTGCTACATTGTGGCAGGTGTGTTACAGTGTAGTAGGTGCATTACAGTGTGGCAGGTGTGTTTCAGTGTAACAGGTGCTCTACATTGTGGCAGGTGTGTTTCAGTGTAACAGATGTGCTACATTGTGGCAGGTGTGTTTCAGTGTAACAGGTGTGCTACATTGTGGCAGGTGTGTTTCAGTGTAACAGGTGTGCTACATTGTGGCAGGTGTGTTTCAGTGTAACAGGTGTGCTACATTGTGATAGATGTCTTATAGGAGGAGGAGCTGCGGGTGGAGCTGTGCCTATAGTTAGACGGCTCTATTTAAGCCGTTGATTGGCTAAGGAATTCACATACCTTGTTGTCAGGGCCTTAAGGATAGCTGATTGAAAGGAAAGCACAAAAACCCGCAGGCACTGCAGCCCCCTTGGGATTCAGTTTGACACCCCTGTTTTAAATTAATCATTGATGACTAATGTTCTGAATATTTTTGGTAATTTCCTGATTAATGATTAATGATTTCACTGTTACTGTGGTCCAAACGAGATCTTGCAGAAGCAGACTGCAGCACATCCCAGAGTTCAGCAAAAAGTGGTATCATTTATTTTAGATTTCACAAGACTGTCCAAAAAAAAAAAAAGGATCAAAGTCACCCATCCTCTTGTCCTGAGAATTCAACTTCGAGTTCCTGGGTTCCCTCAGTGTCTTTATATCGTGCAGCTTGTCTGTTAGTGTCAGCTTGCTATGGTGGAAGTGACTTTACTGAGACAGCAGCTCAGTGCTGGACTGTCTGTAGATCTGTCTGTCATCCTCTTTAAAGATGACGTCAGCTCTAAAAAGGGGGCGATATAGCTCAGGAGGTAAGACCGATTGTCTGGCAGTCGGAGGGTTGCCGGTTCAAACCCCGCCCTGGGCATGTCGAAGTGTCCTTGAGCAAGACACCTAACCCCTAACCCCTAACCTCTAACTGCTCTGGCGAATGAGAGGCATCAATTGTAAAGCGCTTTGGATAAAAGCGCTATATAAATGCAGTCCATTTACCATAAAAACGGGAAAGATGATATTTTGTGAAGAACTGTTGGTGTGTAGTCTATTTGATGAACCATTGGAGTACATATTTTAATCAAGACTTTGAAGCTCATGAGGTTGCACTGATCGTTTGTTTTTCATAATGCTCATATTTTTGTCATAGTCCAAAAAAAAGAAAAGAAACAGAATTCAGTATTTTTGTGTATTTATTTTAATTCCTGCTTATGAGGCAATATGCTTTTTGGCCAGCAATGCTTGACTCACCAATTAAATTACATGCATGATAACTGTTCAATGTGAACAGGTTTTGTTTGGTTTGGAAGAAGTATTAATTTTATTTTTATTTTAACAGTGGCCCTGAAGTCCAAAATATCATAAACAAAGCTAAAAACAAATATATTACAAAACGAAGAACACCTGTATTCAAGAACACAAAACAAATGGCAAAATCACAAATTGATTCTCTTACATTGTATTCCTTCCTGTAACTTGTTCTTTGGCACTTCCAGGCCAAGGCTGTCCAAAGTTATGGACTTATGTACTTTTGGTCCATTTTACCCTTGTTTTATGTTTTGTGTTTCTTAGTTGCTATACAGGTCAAAAACAATGCATCAGAACTTATGCAAAAACTTTGATCCTATTTCAGACTTTATGAGGACTTTCACTTTAAACTTACAGACAGTACATTAAAGAAAATTCTCATACATCTTTGGATCAAAACTGAAGCAATATTTCCCCATTTAACATGGAAGGCTATACTCAATGGATCATGTTACTGATAAGAGAAGTGCATCTTTTTATGAATCATGAGACCAACTGACAATTAATTCATTTTTACCACAAAATACAGATCATTGGACCCTTATCCTTTTGTAAAGTGCGTGAGATTCAAGGGACCCATGTTTTTATTAGTGTGCCCCTACTGGAAACAACGTTTTACTATTTCCGCCGTAATAGTTTTTTTTTTTTTTTTTAAATGGCACAAAGCACATTTCTCGTTTTAAATCTAAATTTCCGAACACTTCACAGAAAAAAAATGTGTTCTCAGTTGTTCTCATTTATTGTGGCATCCTTACTGATGGAGGACTGAAATACATGCAAATAAATAACCCAAATATTTCTCCAGACCGCTAGCATGACATCACACCTTTCTCTATTTACATAGTAAAAAAATACACTGCCAGGTACCAGCCACATGATGGCAGTAAAATACCATATGACTCACCATTCTCGTAATAGGAACGCAAATGAAACCTTTTTCACTGAAATCAGAATTTCTTTCTGAACAGTAGTAATTCCATCTCATTATTTGATTCTTTATCTTGATATACAGTATATGAAAATTATGTGTGTATTTCAATCACAGAAAATATCACAGCTTTTTAACCAACAATTTAACCAACAATAAAAATGTGTTGCTATTCATCACAGTTCGAATACATTACACATTCTCTTCTGCAGTGGTGTTTGTGCTGTAATATTGCAGCCTTCTCAGCCAGCTATAATTCAGTTCTTCTAAAAAACGAATTATTATTCATATGTACGTAAAACTAGAAGCCCATTTTGATTGGGGCTGCACAGATGTTGTGAGACTAATGTAATTGCTGCACCTCATTTGGCAGCCAATTGGAAATGGCACTGGCGGGCGATCTCCCGGTCGCTCACAAGAAGGTAGAGGTGTTTTCTGATGACTGAGAGGCAGGCTGGCCACTCTGGGGCGGCCTGGCACGCTCCAGGACCCGCCATCTCTCGAGCAGACGCCGCAGGTTCCTCCGGAACTTCTGCCCGACGAAGGCGTAGAGGAAGGGGTTGACGCAGCAGTGCAGGAGCCCGACGCACTGCGAGGAGAACAGGGCCACGTACACGGAGGTCCGAGCCGCGCACTGGTAGGGCACGAGCCCCGCCCGCAGCAGCGTGTCGGCCATCAGCGACAGGTGGTACGGGGCCCAGCAGACCAGGAAGGCGGCCAGCACCGCCGCGATCATCCGCGTGGCCCTCTGCTTCTGGGAGCCCTTCGTGTGGAGCAGGTGGGCCACCGTCAGGCCGTAGCAGGCCAGCATGAAGGCCAGCGGCAGCAGGAAGCCCAGGAAGTGCCTCAGCACGCGCGTGGCCAGGCGCCACCACTCAGCGCTGCCGGGGTCGTAGTACTCTGTGCACACCGCCCGCTCCGAGCCGTGGGGCTGGAAGGAGTTGTTGAAGAGGGTGGGGAGCGAGAGGGCGCCCCCCAGGGCCCAGACGGCGGCGCACGCGGCCCAGCAGCGGCCCTGCCGGCGTTCGTTCCTGGCCTCCACCGCGTGCACGATGACCTGGTAGCGGTCCGCGCTGATGCAGGCCAGGAACAGGATGCTGCTGTAGAAGGTGGCCTCCTGGACCAGGCTGACCAGCTTGCACATGGAGTCGCCGAACACCCAGCCCATCACGGCCGCCGCGGCCCAGAAGGGCAGGGTCAGGGCCAGCAGGCCGTCGGCCGCCGCCAGGTGGATCAGGAAGAGCTCGAAGGGCAAGAGGGGCCGCTTTCCGGAGCTGATGACCAGCCCCACGATGCAGTTACCGGGGATGGCGAGCAGGAAGACAAGCACGTAGAACGCGCACACGCCGGTGTCCACCATCCGGGACCAGCCCGCCCCTTCGCAGGTCACAGTCCCGCGATCCAGCACGAAGGTCTGGTTCTTAACGTAGTCTGAGACATTTAATAAATCATACAACTCAGAGTAGTCCCCCTCAAGGAGAGAGAGATTTAGTTCTGTCAGGCCTAGAAACAAACACGTGGGAAAAAATATAATTTCCATGTATCACAACTTAGCCACACATACTGTACCCATGTATAAATTAGAAATACACCTACACCTGCACATGTATGCACTATATAAATAACCCACATATACACATTTATGCACTATAAGAAATATACCCACACATGTGCATGTACAGTATGTACTAAAAATATACCCACACACACACACACGTATGCACTGAGTAAGTTTTGGCTATCAATGAAAAAATAAAACCTTTTTTTCTCTCCGGTCATTCATGTTGTCAATATACCTATAATGTTGTACATATGTTGAATCCATTTGGTGGGAATTTCTGTATATTTTGCATTAATCTCTTCTTATGAACATGGTTCAGTAAGTATAGTGATTAAGTTATGGCATAGATTCTTACCATTCATTGCAAGCCCCCGTTTCTTGCTGTGGTATGGGAAGGATTTTACCTGAAATGTCTGCTGTCACAAGAAAGACTGCACACATCCAGGTACTTTAGAGAAATTCTGCCATTTCCAGCCTTCCCTGTCTATAATCCTTACATATTTCCGACTGCCAAAGGATTCTGGGATGGATACAAGTCTCAGCTGGCCTCTCTTCAATGGTGGCTGCTTTAAGGATGAATGTGGCCCACAGTTGTTATCAGATGAGTAGCTTCCTTCTTTCTCGTTTTTCCATGAGTGATTCGCTATGTCCAGAATGATGACCAGAGATTCGTTCTGTAGACTCTTTAGACTGATGGCCCCAGTAAACGAAAGATACCTATCAAATACGTGGAGCCCTGAACTAAAAGAGGAAAGACTCAGGAAATATCTGGTTTTATGAGGGGGAAAAAGCAGAAGACATTGGTCATTTGAGCACAGAAAATACCCCTGTCACAAGACAAGTCACTACTGCAAGCTCACGAGATAACAACATCATAACAACAACAACAGAGCAATTTGACTAAACAATGGAAATAACAAAATTTCAGAAGCTTTTTAAATCTCAATATTTATCACATAACTCAATGCCAACTCAATTCAAGTCTATAAATGTGTTATAAGCATTTTTTTATTTATTTTTTTAAAGTAAATCTAAAGAATAGTCACACAAACCTAGCAAGCTCATCATGCTAAATTGATGTAAGAATACAGATCATTAAATTTTAATACAGTTTAAATCAAAACAGTTTGTTGTAGTTTTTGGGGAATATGCTTATACTTGTAGGGCTAAATTGTGTAGTGTACAATGCAGGTATTTTCTTTTTTTTTCTAAGGTTTTACTCTTGTGCTGAGGGCCCCTGCTTTGCATGTTCTGTTGAATGCAATGTCTATTCCCGTGAAGTGTAGAACAAGTACAAATTATATTTGTCTTTGATATCATCATGATACCTGGTGAGAAATATACATTTTGATTGTTTTTGTCTGGTAATTTTACAGCAATGTCTAAATTTCTGTTTGGGCTTCAGAGACTTTAAAGTTAGGTTGTGTCATATCCTATATGGTATTCCCAATAAATGTTATACTGAAATAGAAACACATAATTTGCCATTCAGAAAACATCAGCACACTTGGTTACCATTTGCATAAAGGTGGTATGTACATTTTGTATGTGATTATCTGCAGTAGATGTATCATCTGTGTGGAGAATTCCACGTGAAGTTGTGTCTACGTCTATATTTGAAGATGTAGTATGCGTGTGTCAGTGTTGTTTATCATATTTCCATGTGAATCTTTCAGGTAAATTTGTGTCAATGCAGTATGCTAGACATATCATACAATCCAGGGTGTAACTGGCGCTAGAGCCTTCAATACATGATATCTTGTCCATTTCTATAGTGAAAGATTCATAAATGAAAGGTCAATAACTGTGCCAAGGAAAGAAAAGGATAGCACCATTAGCATAACCTCACCATTAGCTGCATGTTATTGAGCAGTGGCCACATTTTAATCATTGACAAGTAGACTGTTTATTTTTACCCTCTAGAGGCATATTTCAGGGAAATCCACCATGCGCACAGTGACTCAACATTCGACAGTCAGAAATCCAGCCACAGCAAAATCAGAAAGAGCACGCTGGGGGCTTTCCTGTCATAAACAGACGAAAGGAAGTAAAGTCACATTCTACACATTTCTCAATTGAATGCCTTTTCAGTTGCTTCAGTTTAAAAGCAATGACTTAAAATTTAACCACACCTTCATTATCCTGTAAACACCTAAATAGTTTGTACGCAATTGCACTTTTTGCACTCTTGTTGGTACACAATTTTGTAACTTGTATTCTAGCTTTTTTTTTTTTTTTTTTTTGAATGACCCAATAGGCAATACTAATCCATTCTTACTATTACAACTGATGTTCAGCTGCAAAAGGATGAAGCAATTGGGCTGTGTTTGGTTTAACACTTTTATTCTCTTATACTTTGTATGAATCCATCATGTTGTCCTCAATATATCTGGTGCACACTGTGGATAATCCTGTATATCATTATATTTCTTATTTGCATTCTCAGCATTATAGCGACTTGTCTTGAGAGGAAGAAGATTCACCCCTTATATTTAGTGCAAACCAATATCTTTCTTTTTTTTAAGAATGTCCCCCTCCCCAGTTCCCCCTATTTGGAATAGCCCGTCTTTTTTACGAATGCTCCCATAATTTTCTTGTTATTATGATATATTTTATCATTATAATGTAACAAAAAAGTTATTGATTATCAAAAAAAGTCATAAGGATATGCTATAGAGTGCCACAATTTGTAGTTTGAAATCCCAGCAGTGAGTTAGCATTTTTTGCCCATGAGTTTGACTCCTCAGCAGATTTACAGTGTTTTTTTTTCCCCCATTTTGATTTCTGCAAAAAATAAGGTCTGTGGTTACAGTAACTTAAGCTTAAGCATTTTGTTCTACAACATAAGTTGCACCCTTTAATATCTCAACCATGAATTAAAAACTTGTTTAGTGCTTTAAAAAAAGGAAGTTGCTAACAATTTGCTACATTGAAACTACAACAACGGTCGCATCCTGCCAACCACCGCTCGAAATTCAAACTAGCCCTTTTGCACGCAACAACCGTTGTTCTCCCAAGGAAAGTAGCACAGGGATTTACAATACATTCTCTGAATAAGTTTGCTCAGAAACTATTATTCATTTTAGAAAGTGGGTAACTGAGGTGTCTCATGGCGTAATCTGTAGAGCTCTGTCCACATGCTCATACTGTATATTTGAAAAAACAAGTAAGTAACCATGTTAGTTTGTTGAAGTAAGGGTATATAGTCTAAAATAGCCTAAAATATGCCAGTAATGGCTTGGCTAATGAATATTAAGTTCTTAACATTACACGCACCATGTTTGTGTTTCATTATGAAAGTTGTGAAAGTAAAGTGAGCACAGTTCACCTTTAGTATTTCTGCATTTTGGAGGAAAGCGGGCAGAGTGCTGGGGGGTGGGGGGCAGGGTTTGGGATGTAGGAGATACACCATTAGTAGGGAGTTCCCTGTGTGTGCTTTTTGGGTTTGACAAGTACAATTAAAAATCAATGTCTATATCTATCTATTTTTTACATGGCAATAAACTTTACTTGTGACAAAAAGCCTGAGGCCTACAGCCCTTAAGAACAAGGTGTGTCTTCACTCTTGAACATAGTTCCCATAAGTGGCTCAAAGCCACCTGTACTCTCAAAGGTCAGAGGTCACTGAGCTCTAAAGTGGTGTTGCCCGGGCGATACTACAGGTTTCTATGCTGCATTAAGTATGGGCAGTTATTCCAGTCCATCTCACATTCTGTTGAAGATATAAACCTTACAGGTTTGTAAGCATTCTTGCTAAACGCTCTTTAAACAGCAGTAAAATACTTTGTGCTATCTCCGTTCAGAAAGCTACCACTTTATGAGCCTGGAGGCTCAGCTTCTGTAGAATTGATACCTGTCGTTTCCTTAGTTTGGTGATCAGACCAGGAATGCCTTGTATGTATAATTGCTTTGTAGTTGGGTGGTCCTTAACAGTAATAGTTACTTTCACAGTCTCATAATATGAAAAGGACATTCCAGCCGGATTGCCACACATCCAGGTTTCAACCAGAGAGGCTGGTTTTTAATTTTTGTAATTTTTTAAAAGTCAAAATATTTTGTTTTCAAACAAATTCAAAAACTGAAGACCCATTAAGTCAATAATATTACCAAAAGTTTTGGATTACTAGTACTGTTCATATTCTTCATAAATGTTTAATATTTATAATCTGCAAAAATCTGTGAATAGACCATTGAACACACAGATCTTCATATTACCACAGGCAACACAATGTATTAGAGTATGTTCATATTCCAAATAACCTTCAGGTATAAAAAACTAAAATCTGGTTTGCAAACAGTGTGAATTTAAGTCAGTTTTGGACAGGATGCTAGCTATACTCAGAAGATACCAGCTGGATTATGACAAGACAAGTAATATCAGAAGAAGTGAAATGAAAAGGAAGCAATAATAAGAAATGAAAGTGTGTTAGTTTTATTCATTCTAGCACAAGAGGCTGAACATTCAGTAAAGATAAAAATGCAGAAAAATACTGCAGCACTGTTGCAGCTGTGTAACATGGCGGTGTTGATGAAGTTAAGGAGTACACATTAGTTTATTAGTGCAGAGTGCACGAGTTGCTGTAGTCAGCCGGTGTTTCAAATAGAACCTAATAGCTTACTAGATGGTTACCAATGCAATGTTTGCATACTACTTGTCTCAGAGAGAGCATGTGGGAAAGTGTGTTTAGGACTGCAACTGTGCACACAAACCATACACTTCTATTCCATTGACTTGAAATAGCAAAGCAAAATACAACTTAAAAAAGGATTTTTTTTAAATGTAAAAACTAAACTGAGAATTATACACTCAATTATTCTGCACTTACCCTCAAGAAAAATAAAACTTCCTGAGCCCTTACTTACCCTACCCTAAGAAACATGGCACTAATTACAATGGATAGTCATTTTTTATCTCCTGAGTTATTTCCAGCCAATACGTTGGTAAGCCACAGTATCTTATCATATAGAAGTTCAAAGTTTTAACACTTCTGATTCCACTGATATCATAAGTATCAATACACTGCTATCAATCCACCCAGCTGTTGCATTTCCCTTATATGAAAATGTCTAACAATGATGATTAATTTATTAAGAATTCCATAATAAACAAAAGCATCCATCTATCCATCCATCCATCCATTTTCTAAACCGCTTACTCCTGTTCAGGGTTGCTGACAAAAGCATAGGAATAAAATACATTTCAACATGTTTTAATGGATATTCAAATATCCATGTCATAAAAATGCAATATGTGTATGAAGAGACATCCACACTCTTTGAACTGCATGCAATATATATTCTAAGAAATAACTGTACTTATTCAAAATATATAATATATTATGAAATATATGAACATTTTTAGAGCCTCAGTCCCGTATTGACAAAATGTCCTCAGACGGACCCCTATGTAAATGGAATGCTATCGCAATTTAACAGAAAAGGAGTTCTGTGAAATGTTTCACAGACAGCCTATGACAAGCTAATACTGGACTGCAGTTAAAGATTAAGGCCTGACTACACACACAAAGCCGAGGAATCTGAGCGTCGTCTTCACAGGAGATACCTGTCAAAGATACCCGTTCATTTTTTGCATGCTTTCTATTTCAAATGTCAAAAGGTGGCAAACACTTAAACCAAAATGTGAGCGGACAGGCCCAGAGAAGCCAGAGTGCATAGGGTGAAAGAGAAGAGACCGTACTTCACATGTCTACGCTTGTCACAGGCCTGTTTTTATGAACCTGAGAGAGAAAAATAGCCATCAGCCCTATCCTTATGTACATACTTAGGTATTATAAACTTGTTCTTAAACATTTACCAGCTGAATATTTGCTCCTTTTTATCCCCATAAATGAGCATATTGTCTGAAGTTGAGCAACTGTATATAGTATGTCCTGTGGAATCTTGCTGTTTTTAATAAGCAGTCTTAGGAAAAATGACATTACTTTTGAGTTACGCATCAAAAGTATAATAACAACTGTCATAAAAATTTCAGAGTGTTCAAACAATAGTCAAGCTTCATCAAACTGGAATGGTGAATCTTGACTTGAAGCTTCTGAGCATTCCCATCAAATGTTTAACAAACATAAACAAACTTATGGCTTTAAACATTCAAAACAGGCGAGCAATTCACAATGGGTTTATAACAAGACAGCTGTTCCTGTAATTTCATAATTATGTTCAGAATTATATTAGGATAAAGTTAATTTTTTTACACTGGAACTGTGTGGAACCTTTTTATTGTTATACACAAGATTTAATTTGATGGTTGTCAAATCCAGTAAACTGAGATATTGGTGCTGCAATATGGAAGTTATATAATGTGCGTTTCCATTCCATTCCATTTAGCTCATTTAATCACAAACCTGTTATGCAACTGAAAAACATATCATTGGTGAAAGAAGGACTGTGGTTGCTGTAGGCTTGGGATGTATTCTTGGAAATTAACATTTTAAATGTTACATAACATTTTTTCACTCATCTACATTTCACAGAATGTACTTCTTAGCCCTAAGATTAGTGACTGGTCCATTCTGAAATATTTCATGACCAGTGGTCTACGTTGTATGTAAAGAGCAACCAAGTTTTTTTGTGTGTGAAATATCCATAAATAAATGCAACTGAAAAACATATCATTGGTGAAAGAAGGACTGTGGTTGCTGTAGGCTTGGGATGTATTCTTGGAAATTAACATTTTAAATGTTACATAACATTTTTTCACTCATCTACATTTCACAGAATGTACTTCTTAACCCTAAGATTATTGACTGGTCCATTCTGAAATATTTCATGACCAGTGGTCTACGTTGTATGCGAAGAGCAACCAAGTTTTTTGTGTGTGAAATATCCAAAAAATTTAATTTGTCATGGGATTATCTGACGGTATTTTTACTATGTATTGACATGTGGTTTCCTGATCTTTTTAAATCTACAGCTCCATCCTCCAGTATCAAGGGGGTGCTACAGGACTGAAACCCCCTGCTATATGTACAACCTGGCGTATCAATCAAATCAAAAGTATTAATTGGCGGCCTGACCAGGGTGTAATCCTGCCTCTCACCCAATGCACGCTGGGATAGGCTCCAGCACCCCCTGTGACTCTGCCCAGAATAAGCAGGTATAGATATTGTATGGATGTATGGATAATAATTATGATAATAATAATAATAATAATAATAATAATAATAATAATAATAATAATAAGAATAATACATATTTATTTTATTAGGACCTTATGCTAAATGCAACACAAAGCACTTAATGCTAACATAGAATCACATAAAAGTGTAAAACAATACCAATACAAATTCTAGGATTTAAAAAAAAAAAAGATAATACAAGTAAAAATATAAACTGAGCTCAGAAGTTATCAAGGTAATACAGACAAAAATTAAAGAGCAAAGGAATAGACAATAAAACACAATACTAAAATATTATCATCCAAAAGCCATGATAAAAAAAGTAAGCAATTGTTTGACCGGCCAATTGTATTTTCTTGTATTCATTTGAAAAGCATGAAATTGGCTAATGTGTATTGTTCATTTTTTGTTTTCTGTGTGCTTGCTTGGCACAAAGCTAGATTTGCAAGAGCTCAGATTATATTTCTCATTGTGTACATTCTGGTAGTAAACTCAGATCAATTAATAGTCAATACATCATTAGTGCACCAAATGATCAGTCATCATTCAATCATGGTGTTGATTGGCACCAATTTATTTGCAGAGAAATTAAATAATAAATAAATAAATAGATCAATAAATACATATTTACACTATTCCCAAGCATCTATTGAAATTTAGATAGTAACTAATATCTTAAAAGAACACCACTCAAAAAAACCCAAAGAATGTGAAAGCAATTCTACCGGCTTAACACATCTGAGACTATGTTCCTTTTTTCCGTGTCTCCTTTTGTGAGACTATTCAGCCCTGTGACACAGATAATTATAGGGGTGGTAGCAGAAGGAGGCCACCATTCTGTAGCCCATAAATAAACAGCAGGCTAGCTATTTCTTCCCTGGGGCATGGAGCCATGCGAAAATATGTATGTTTTTCACTTCTGCATAGGAGAAGCGTACATCAGCTGCGTGCGAATAGCAGTGAGGTATGATGGGTAGAGAACTCAGATCGTATCATACAGGTTGCAGTTTCAGTTCCTTGGCTGGGCATTGCTGTTGCACCCTTGAGCAAGGTGCTTCATCAGAATTGCTTCTGTAAAAATATCTTGCTGTCTAAGTGGATATTATGTATTCAACCTGGATAGCCCTGGGCCATTCTTAAATATTTTATCCTTAATTCATTATGAAATAAAAGGCAAAAGTGATCAGTGCTCCTTTTCTGTGATATCATTCTTTATGAATAATGACCCCCATTAGACATATTTTTCACTCACAGTTTTCATGTTTCACAATCATGCCTCAAGCAACAAGCATGAGAGTTAAATTCAGAGACATAATCTTTAAGTATCTGATCATATAAAAAGCACTCACCATTCTGCATCAGTACAAACAATCTGTGTCGCATAAAACTAGCCAGCTCTAAAGGTGATTAAATGGTCCCATATAGATAGGGTTTCTTATACAGTATATGCGTGTCGTGCATATAGACACGATTTTGGAAAATTGCAGGGTGATGTGTCAATGTGGTACATTCAGGGTGTAGGGTACAGAGAGGAAGTGTGGTACACTGAGGGTGTAGGGTACAGTGAGTAAATGAACAAATTAATAAATCAAAGTTATAGTTCTTATATTTCTGAAATTTCAACATTTTATGATTTGCATCAGTATGTGCTTAGGTTATTGTGTTTGAACTCTTTATAAAAATGAATATTACGGTACTTACATGTGTTAGCATTACACAAGGTGGAACTGAATTTATTATATGATGTGATCAACTGTTCTTTCTCTCCTGAACAGTGTGCTAAATAAATCTAAATGCTGTTTCAGCCTAAATATGAAAGTGTTGTCCAGGTTCAAACAAAAGTCTACAAAACTACAAAAAAATATAGAAAAACCCTGACACTACAAGATATTGAAGCCTTTTTGTTTTTATTAACTTTCACGTACTTCAAATTCAAATTCAGAATTTCATATCAAATATGTTTTTCAGAGGTTTATGGTTGCGTGCGGAATGGATGGCCACTGAAGACATGTATTTTATGAGGACGATTTATAGCCATGAAAGAAATGCAAGAACTTGAGACAATGTTGGGCGTGTTATTGTGATTTGTAAATATAAACAAAGCCATTTTGAAGATCATCTACAATTCATTAAAAGGACAGAGATCAGCCTGTGAGTAGTTTATAAAACGTGGCTTGTTATTTATTGCTGCAAGGAACTATTAGTGTTGATGCTTCTGTTAAATGCCTCTGTCAAACCATGAATAATGTTACCCTGTTGTAATTACCAGCATTGCAATGCTGCAATTTTCCTTTTTCTTTTGATGTTAAGAGGCTCAAAGATCATGGTGTATCATTATAAAACCTGCTTGACTTGGACATTTTTTAGTAATTTTATATCGGCACCAAATATTCTGCATACCATAGAATTGCAGTTCTGGTTGTTAACTTAAGTGTTGTGGATGAAATTACACTTCAGCCTTTTATAGCATTAATAGCCATTCCTTGTGACTGGTATGTCCTGGTAGATTCTTACTGTCACTCCTCTTTCCTGAGCTGTTAAAGAGGCAACACAGACATTTCAGAGTTTCACCTGAGGCAGGTAAGTGACCCAGGATGTGCCAACTCTTTAATGTCATCTGAGTGATCTATGTGTTTAAGGGGAACATTTGTGCATCTGTGTGTGTGTGCGTGTGTGTGTGTGTGTAAATGCAAATACTATTTTGAATTGTTCTTGTACGCAGATATAAAAGACATAATGCATTCAAACAGATTGTGTGAAATACTGATTGACTAATAAATCAATTTGTGTTTTGATGTCACGATTGAAATGATGTGATGTTATGTACAATGGAAACTACATTCTATATTTGCTTTGGAAGGCAAAAGCTGAAACGTTTTCCTTGTATTTGTGGGTATATTGCAGTTAACAGTAGACTTAAATTTAATAAAAAATAATTAAAATAATCAATGTTGGTACTTGTGCATTTGTTTCAACACCCAACAAAATTACTAAAGACTCATGTACATTGGTCTGGATAAGAACATTTATTAAATGCCTAAAGGTAAAATGTTGAAATTAACTGCATTAAATGATAGCATTGAATTTACAGCTGTTCTCTTATATTTGAGGTTTACTCAAATGCGAAGGTCTTCCATAACCAACAATTACGGAAGAATGTAAATGTCAGTGTCTTGGTGCCTGTGACTCAGGGATGTCAGGGAAGTCTGATACTTGTGATATTAGCCAGGGGAGTGATTTCCATATTGTTACTGACAGATAAAATCCAAGTTCCCAGTGTCCAAACTTTGTAAAAAAAAAAAATTAAAAAGACCTTTGAAAAGAACTGAAGAACAATGCTTTTCTATTCTACTACATTCTGGTTAATAAATACTCTGCCTGCAGTTTTACAGGTAGTATATTGTTTGAAGTAGGCGGTGGGAAATTTTATTTGTCTCCCTTGGCTGGTCCCAGTCATCAGAGATTCATTACCTACAGCCAGTGGACCCACTTGTCTCTGTTTGCTCATATTTACTGAAGTACTTGGTTCTAAAATGTACTCCAAAACCTGTTCATGATACCCTACATTTGGGTATATATTCAGTTTCACTTTCATTCTTATTTGATTGAAATTTCGTTTTTTTTTAAATGTTTTTCCCCTTTTCTCCTCAGTTTGGAATGCCCAATCAGGCTCACACTGCAAGGCTTGTCACCGCCTGGTGAGCACACACAAGCATGCGCTCTCAGAAGCATGTGATGTCAGCCTCCACAGTTCACATATCAGGCTTGCCAAATTATGTACATCCTGTCTGTTACTTAGAATAGGAAGAGAGGTGAAAAGGGAATATATTATACAGTACATGCCACGTATGAAATAGTCCCCCCCCCCCCCCCACCCACCCACACCACTCCACCTGGTTGATAGCAGTGCATTCTTCTGGGGAGGGGGGTCATAAGGGTGTAAAGGGGTGCATGACCCAAAATAAGGCTACGAACCGGCATGCTGATGTAGCTTCAGTTACTGATGTTGTGTATCCCCATCCTATTGCCTATCCATTTTATAAAGAGTGAAGATACAGAATTGACAGGGAGGATCTAAGCCTAGCTTTGAATTGTACAATTGACCTACATGATGTATATTAATAAACTTGCTTTTAGCTGTGTGTGAGGTTTTGAATGGTCATTTATTGTAGATGCTTGTTTATTTTTATCTATTTATTTTTGAAGTTTTGTCAGTTGCACCCCTATTTGTGCCTGCTTTACTGGCACCAGGTGTATGGCTGACCCCTGGGCAGCTGTGGGATGAATCATATTCATTTTATGCATGAGCCAACTTGTGCTTTCATGGTTACCAGGGGCGTAACCATGACCTACAAAGTACTGAGGTCAAGAGACTCGGCTGTGGTGGGGTGAAGTGTGGTGGGGGTGCAAGGTTAGGCTGGGGTATGGTCTTTTTTTCCATTCATTTTAGTGATCTAGTGATTGAGGGTGCATTTTAGGGTCTAAATGCTGTACATATGCCACTAAATAAGGCTTTGAGAAAATATGAAAGGCCATTCAATGCCTTCCTAAAATAATTGCAACTGATGTTCACACTAAATAATGACATTAATGATAGGCTTTGGAAATGGACATGAAGATAAATACCGAGGATATGATCTTGGTGTCCTCAATGGTAGTCACACCCCTAGGGGTTACAGACAAAGAATGCATGCTCAGTGAATGGGGCTGTTTTCTGGGAGAAAGAAAACATTTTAGAAACCTATGGTAATTCAGTGATGAAAATGATGAGACAACACAAGAAGTTAGATGGGAAAGCACTTATTTATTGATCATAAAAGAACAGATGGGTTCACATTCTGTATAAGAGGCCCGCATAGCATATGCACGGGCATTGGGTAAAGGTGATTGTTGAGCATCCAGGACAGGCGTGGGTCACTCCAGTGCCTTCTTCCTTTGCTGAATATTCTCTGCCTCCTTGCTCTTCCTACTGCTTTGCTCAGGGGCTCCACCTTCTGGCTGCTGTCGGAACCACTCACTTTTCATTCTTTATCACAGGACTGGGGAAAAGAGTGAGAGGAGGGGTGAGATTACTCTCAGCAGTGTGCGTAAGAATAAGTGCGTAATTATGTACAGTATATGCACTTGTATGTGCGTGCATGCACGCATATATGTGTGAACGTCTGTGTCGGGGTGCATGCATGTATACGTATGTGCGTGGAGGGGTGCATAAGTATGAGTGCATGGGGGCGCACCGTGAAGATATATGTATGTAAATATGGGGGTGCATATATGTGTATCTGTGAATGGGAGCGCTCTCAAGGTCACAGGGTCAAAAGCCGCATCCCTCATCCACCTGTCCGCCCAGGCCTCACCTGTCGTCATCAGGGAGGCCCTCCAGCAGGTGCCTGTATTTGGCGATCTCCGCCTCCAGCTTCATCTTCACATTGAGCAGCGCCTGGTAGTCAGCAGCCTGGCGCTCCATCTGGGCCCGGACCTGGCCCAGCTCCCCCTCCAGCCTCAGGATCCGCTCGTTCAGCTGGCTCATCAACAGCCCGTTGCGGTTCTCCGTCTCATTCAAGGTCTTCTCCAGGGACTGAATCTGTAGAGACAGACAGAGACGTCAAAGGTGCCCCCCTATGAGTAGCCACATAAACAGATGGGCTGCACACCGATGTGCGTAACTATGTTTATCCGTAGCACATCCGTAGCCTAAAGAGTGGGGCAGGGGAGTCACCATGGTGTAAAGGGCCTGCAAGTCAATCTCCAGGGACTGTCTCTGCCTCCGCAGTTCGTTCAGCAGATTCCGCTCCTTCTGTATGGTCTCCGTGTTCTCAATGACCCCAGCCTTCATGTTGTCAAACTGTAAATGAGAGTGACAGAGAAATATTATTCACTATCTCGCTTTATTTCCTCTCACTGAAAAAAATGTAATCAGACGAGGCACTCTCTGGGGGAACTCTAGCAGTCCAAGCAGGAAGTCATGACATATTGTGATGCCATCACTGTGGCACGGTTCGGCCCACTTCACCTTGCCCTGATACCAGGCTTCTGTCTCCTCGCGGTTCTTCTCTGCCACTTTCTCGTACTGCTGGCGGATCTTGGCGATGATGTCGCTCAGATCATTTCCCTTGCGGGAATCCATCTGCACCGTGACTTTGGAATCCTTGATCTGGTCGCGCAGGTCAGCAACTTCCTGCAAGGGCGGGCACAGCATCAGAGTAAATCAGCAATATTTTCTGCATTATTTTGAGTGGAGAGGTACAGAGGGGATGTGATGTTGTGTGCTACCTCCTCGTGGCTCTTTTTCAGATATGCTATCTCCTCTCTTATAGACTCGATCTGGCTCTCCACCTGCAGACGGTTAATGTTCGAGTCATCGATGATCTTGCGCAGGCCAGCGACGTCCTTCTCAACACCCAGCCGCGTGGCCTGCTCAGTATCAGCCCTGCAGGAGGAGCTCCACTTAGCTGCACATATTTTGCGTTTGTAATAACGTCGCCGTTCGCAGGGCAAAATTTAAATATCGTATTTAATCAAATTAAGACAAAAATAGCCTATCAGATTCCAAACGGAATGATGACATTAATTCGCCGGGAGTGGCCAATACTTTGATCTAACCATTTACACAAATCAGTCAGTAAGTATGATGAAAACGGGTTTTCAACAAAATCTCAGCGATACTTTGTGAAAGCGGTGCGCTCATCGTTTTTTTTTTTTCTTTTCTTTTTTTAGTTTAATGCTGCAATAAATTAACCGAAGCTCAAATGTCTCACTTGACTTTGAAGTCGTCGGAGGCCAGCCTAGAGTTGTCAATCCGCAACAGGAGACGGGCATTTTCCATAGTCATATCTCGAATCTGCAAAAGAATACTGTTGAATTACTGTTCCTGATATCAGGAAACGGACAATTATTAACACATTACACAGTGGATAGTTAAAGATAAATAAATTATTAATGTTTCACAATTCATATTAGACGTAATAAAATTCACATTCCACAGAAATGTTGCATTTTAACTGTAGCCTACATAAACTGTATCATTTTAAGTAGTAACTACAATTTGGCGTTTCGTGATTTATTTATAGGCTAATCCATTACAGGGAAAAAATAAAGTAGCAATATATTCAACAGAAGGATAAGTGACGTAATATATTTGTTAACCTGTTTCCTGAGATCTTCCAGCGGCGTCTCGATAGCGTCCCAGTCTCGTTCATTTGTGATTCCTCTCTTCAACAAGATCTCTTTAATTTGGTCTTCCAGATTTTTGTTGGAATTCTCCAGCATTCGCACTCTGGACAGATACTTGTCCAGACGCTCGTTCAAGCCCTTCATGGTTTCTTTGCCGCCTGCCGCAGGGGCAGCCGAAGTGTTGTTGTTCGGCTGATTGTTCGGGCGCAGCGCGTTCTCAAGACCTTGAAGAGTGGACACAGAGGCGCGCGCGCCTGTCCCACCAGCTCCCCCAAACATGCTTCCTGCGCTGGAGCGTGGCCCCCTTTGGGACTTGGGGGCCGAGGCGCTCGCGCTGGAGAAGTTGCGGGGAGCGGTTTTAGACATGATGAGTGAAATTTAGGTGTCTTCACCGAGAGAGAAGTAGCGCAACTAGAGTGAGTAGGTGCGCAGGTGTGTGATGATGGAGTTGAAGAGCCCTATTTATACTGCTGTTTGCAGTATTACCACGTCGCCCGACATTCAGAAGAATGAGCTATGGAATGAGGAAACGCCTCTGCCCTCCAGGGTTAAGATTGCTTTCATGTTCAACTTCTTGAGCTGGTTTTTTTTTTTTTTTTAATTGCTCCAATGAAAACTGATGTTACAATTTAGAGTAACACTCTTATTTTTCTACTTCAGTTCTGTGTCCAAGAAAAAGTGAAAATGTGAGATGTTAATTAATATTGTATTTAAATGTTTTATTATAGATTTGGTTTATTTTCTGGTCGTAAGGTTTTTTCTATTTTTTTTTTTTTTCTTTAGTGATTTTATCCTATCATTGATTTTCGAATATTGATTTCTGTTAATAATATATTTATTTTATTGCATAGAAGCCACACTGACACGAATAAAGAAAGCAGTAGGGATGATTTTGTCTTAAAAGCTATTTCATCAAGCACCAGATGCAGGGGGCATTTCTGACCTCGTAATCCTAATTGTACATACGTATGAGCTCATGAATTTCAGTGTATTTCATATGAGGTTGGAGGTTGGACACAAGTAGGCTATACCTGCAATTGGTACGCAAATTCTACGGTAGATGGTAGTTATCGCATATTTAGTCTTGTGAGAAATTTTTAGTGGGCTACAAAAAAAATCCAGTTTAGCAAGGGGTAGGCCGCGGAACTCAGAGACTGAATAATTCATGAGAGGAGGTCCCCGCAGCGCTTTATATAGCCCTACAGCGTTGACACTGTGTCGTCGTGGGGCTTAGGTGTCTTACTTGTGCATCATTTCACCCAGAACATCAAGCTTTTTTAACAAGATGGCTAGTACTAAACCAAGCACTCCTCGCAGCGGTTTAAAGACGAACCCTACTCTTCTGAAGAATAACTCCCGCAACGAGGTTGACCCACGCGACCATCAGAACAAGTCCCATGAGAAAGACCAGATTGTTGGGCTGAACGACAAATTTGTTGATTTCATCGAGAAGGTCAGTGTCCCCTTGATTTTCAAAGTTTACGCATGCATATGGGCAGTGCATTATGCAGTGTTATTCTTCTGTATTCTTCTGTCAACGAAAAAAAAATCTGATAGTTCGCTGATCATTGCCAATTGTTAGGTTTATATTCAATTAGACAAAACATATATTGCATTGCCATACAGCTCCACTGTTACTAACCATACTACTTATACAATACATTTTACTAATGGTAATTATTATTACTTATTGTTCGATTTTATTTATTGACTTCATTTGTTCAGAGGATTTATTTTAGATCATTATAGTCGTCTATCCAGACAGCATTACCAGAGTAGGTAGGCTATATATTCTGCCAAATCATATTCTGGATAACAGAACGGCGGCGCTCTGCTTCCTTTCTTACTGAAGTGTCAGTAGTGAAGTGATTGTAATCTGGTTACATGTTTTCCAAAAAAATTTTAAAAAAGCATGCATTGTCCAAGCATCGTAAAACTACTGAAAAAGAATCTTGGTCTGCGACTCTCTTAACAGTCCTTTGATTTCCAACATCGTCCACTGAATCAAAATTATTTTAAGATATTCGTCAGGCTATTATGAAAGCCTATAATTAAAGACACATGTGAGAGGTGAACGCCAGAAAGCGCGGAAAACAATTCCTGAATTATGGATTGGAAATGTATGAATGTATCCATTCGCATAGTATGTGAAGTGTCTGCTCTTGAAGTTGCCACTAGATGATTTTGAAGCTAACAGACTGACTTGAACTCGGTGTAAACCAAGTTGAGTAAAGAAATTTAATGGAAGTAGCTTGTATTTATTATTCTGAAGTATTTGCTCAGTGGCTGTATAGACAAGGCCTACTAAATGGCTATTAGGCAAAGGGACCAGTAAGAATTTAATACAAGCCTTTGTTTCAATATGAGCCTGGTAACCTTGCTAGACAAATAACTCAGCTTTATAGTCAGTTTACAGACAAGACGCACCTGTCGGTCACAGTTGCGCGCGGGCATAAACGCTTTATATTGACCAAGAGCGACTCCTACTGGATCAAAAAAAATTTTTTAGAAGGATAGATTTTAATCCATGATGGCACGAAATTGATATATTTGTATTGGACTTTCAGTGAGCACGACGCGGAGGCAAATTTGCTTAAAGGTTCTGAAAGAAAATGTCCGTGATTATAATTTCTCCAAAACCAGAAGTAGGAGTGTGAGCAACATCCCCAGGATCACTTTCCTATATTATACCACGGCCATCCATAACCATCTTTTGGTTCTGCATGTTCATATGTGTACATACTGAGCGCTCTGCATTGTCAATGGCAGATGAAGTTCGGGCATTATAAATATAATAAAATATCGTACTGTTCTCTTGGGCCCGATCAAGTGGTAATTAAATGATTAACTGAGATATTTGTTGTAATTAGCCTCATGATTGTTTGTCCAGTGGCTATAAATAGTGCTTCTATGGACTCATTTGTGGTGGATGAGAGAAATAACAATCTAGTTATTTCTCTGGGCCCAGTTTACTTGGTGTTGTAGGGTGGTATGTTTTTTAATTCACGAACATAGTCTGGTGAGTTACTTTTGATCATTGCAAAATCATGTTTACAAAGTAAAACATGTTTACCAAATAAAACAACTGCATTTAATTGTAAATCAAATTAGGGTTTGTTAAATCCAGGTTTTACTAATGAGATTCTTGAGATTGAGATGTTTTATTGAAATTCAGTTCACCCACTGGTCTTATTCTATTGTTTTGTTTGCTTTGCTGCGGAGTCTGTCAGTAGGAACAGCATGGCTATTTTTCCTCAGTGCTCCTTTTCCACCAGAGTGACCTTGACTTCTTACTGGTCCTGGGTTCTAGGTCCGTCGCCTGGAAGAGCAGAACAAGGTTCTGGAGACCCGTCTGAAGATTCTCCTGGAGCAGGAGTCCTATAAGGGCAACATCAAAGAGATTGTGGATGAACTGAGCAACAACTTGCAGCGCCAGATCGACGGGCTGGCCCTGGACCGGCAGAAGCTTCTGTCAGAACTGGGCAGGACTCAGAACGAGGTGGACCACAACAAGAAAAGGTGAATGAAAATCTTATGCAGACAGGTACACAAACTGGGTGAGCGTGGGGGAATACATAACTAAGCACTTACAAAAAAGTCCTGTTAAAAAAATAGTTATGATTTAACACACTTCAGCTCACCACTGTTTCCCCTTTGACCTGCTGAAATCTGCATTTGACAGATATCAAGATGAAATGCACGGAAAGACTGAGGCAGAAAATGATTTTGTTATCACCAAGAAGGTATGAGAATCTGCTGTCATTTCCTTGCTGTACATTTATATCTTGGAATTGTTTGTATCTCTTATTCTAGTAATCAGAAAACATTGGTTTCCGTCAATTCAGCACTCTGTTCATTCAGTGAATGGATGTTCCTCACGCGGGTGTTAGGGTATCTCTCATGATAGATTTATTGACAGAGCTGAAATACTTCTTTTTTGTTGAGTCTGGTTGTAATCACTGTTGCACTCACTGAGTGCCATTTTCTTACCTGCAATCCAGGTGTCCATGGCAGAAACACATGATTAAGCCTTTAGCTCTAGCCTTTAGCTGTTTTCCTATACACTGTCATTTCCTTAACAATGGGCTATAAATCTAGCAAACTATCTCCTGTGTATACTTTAGTTTGTTGTTTTGAACTCCAAACCTTCAATTCACTACTGTTTATTCCGAATGGTGTGACTGTTAATAGATGCTTAAAATAACTTATTGGAATTTGCTTTGAAGCTAGAGACTCCTTCAGGGCCAAACTTGCCAAATATCATGGAATTTCTCAACATTTGAGGGATATGATATGTAGTCTTAGTACTAGAATATAGTGCTGTGAACAGTCTGTGTTTTCTGAAGATAGGAGGTCTGTAGTTAGTGTTTTCTGAGAAAAGGAACTATGTTTTTAATCTGGTCTTTCAGGACGTGGATGACGTGTATCTGCAAAAGGTGGACCTAGAGTTGGAGCTGGAGGACCTGATGAGTGAACTGGACTTTCTGAAGCGTGGCTATGATGAGGTAAATCTCCAGTTTGATGAGAGCTTCACTTACAGGGATACAGGGATTTTATTTTTCTGGACATGCTCCTCCCTCCCTGACTGGCTATTTTTTCTCTCTGATCAGGAAATCAAGGAGTTACAGTCCCAGGTGCAGAATGACACGGTGATCCTGGAGGTGGACAACGTGCGGGCCCTGGACATGAATGAGATCATCGACGAGGTCAAGGCCCAATACGAGGCGATGGCAGCCCGTGGCCGAGAGGAGGCTGAACTCTGGCAGAAAAAGAGGGTAAGCTACACGAGCCGCTGCAGGCTAAGCAGAAGCGCAGCTCTGCACTCTTAAGGCTGGAAACATACTTGAGATTGTGGTCATGCATATCATGCAGTCATTCAGAGCGTTCTTTGCACATTTCCTCAAAAATGAACGCTATGTATATGCAAGGTGCAATACCCGTGTAAACTGTGGGGGCAGTATACCTGTTATGCCTTGAGGCATAACAGATGCTAGGAAGCCAGGAAGGATGGTGGAATCATTTAAACAGAAGTCCTGATCTGCCCCCTAGTGGATATACCTTTTAAACCTCCAGTCAGACAAAAAGTAAGCAGACAAGTATGTGAACAATGTCGCCTGGGACGCAACCACTTCATGTGTACGTAGTGCAAGAAAAATTTAAGTATGTTTCCAGCCTAACACTGAAATTTATGTTTCTCTACTCTTCTAGTCAAATCTCTCAAATTCAACACATTTTATAAATATCCATGCAGTGGCATGACCAAGGACATATAAAAATGTGTATACAAAATGTACTGACAAATTTCACAATGCACAATGTCCTGTATGCTGAGGCCATTCTTCCTCCTGTTCCAGATTAATGACATTTCTCAGGAAGCAGGGAAACATGAGCAGGATCTGCGAGACGTGAGGAAGGAAATCGCTGAGTTACAGCGTCTCATTCAGAGGCTAAACGCAGAGATCGATGCCCTGAAGAGACAGGTGAGTCAGTGTGCACTCCAACAGAGACAGTAGTGGTACCCTACCCCTGACCCCCCCCCCCCCAAGCCCCCACCCCCATCCCATCTCCTCCCCCTTTTGTCTGACCACTTCCTTTACCCTTTTTGTCTATTTTCACCCCCTCCCCTCCCTTTCCACTGTCACTCACTCCAGAAAGAGAACCTGGAAAAAGCGATCACGGACACCGAGCGCCAGGGAGAGCAGGCACGGGAGGATGCCCTGGTCCAAATCCGCCTACTGGAGAAGGCACTAAAGAAGGCCAAGCATGACATGGCGCTTCAGGTTCGCGAGTACCACGAGCTCATGAACCTCAAGCTGGCCTTGGACATTGAGATTGCCACCTACAAGAAGCTTCTGGAAGGGGAGGAGATGAGGTAAGGGGCAGGGGGACATGTACACAGTGCGCCTGTGTGGGGTTCAGCTCAGAAATACACACTCTCTCTCTTCTTTGTGTAGACTGGCCAACCAGAACAAAGCTCCAGCTCGGCGTAACCCTAACAACAAGTTGGGTAAGAACATTGCTTATTTTATGACAGTTCAGTCACTGATCCTCTCTGAGAGGTACTATAAAGCCACTATAGCAATTCCAGTAGTTCATTCTCATGATGGTCAGAGCAGCCCCTATCGATGGATTCCCTGAGCATCCCATTCAATATTCACATTTACATTTAGGCATTTAGCAGGCATTGTTAAACAAGTTATAGGTTTAATACACACAGGTTTCATACATGTTTAATTCATACAGGTTTAATACAAACAGGCTTAACACATTAAGGTTTGCAAGTTTAATACATACTAGTTTACAGGTTTAATACTTATAGGCTTAATTCATACAGGTTTGATACATACAGGTTTAATTCATACAGGTTTTAGTTCATATGGGCTTTATTCATACAGGCTTAACATTTAACGCATACAGGTTTAATACAGACTGATTTAATCAATGAACAGAGCTGATACTCAGTCATCACACTTCACTCTTCCTTCATGCTCTGTTGGCTGTCATAAATGCTGATGTCACATTCTCTAGGATGATGTCATAAATGTGCTGTCGGGGGCGGGTGTGCTGAAGTGACAGCCTGCTAAAACAAACTTGTCTCATTTTTTGCTCAGATTTCTAAAAACAAAACCCTGCCTTGCTTATGCAGACGACCGGCCACCATCCCAGCGACGTCAGGAACCCCATAAAGCCACCCAACCTCCCCCTAATAAGACCCCCAAGAAAACCATCCTGATCAAAACCATTGAGACTAAGGATGGAAAGATTGTCTCAGAGAGCAATCACATCTCTGAGGAGTAACACAAGATCTGACAAAAAATCACACCCTCCATATGTGTACTACACCCCCCCTTATCTCTCACCTTAAAGGGGCCCTGGCATTAGTCTGTGTATTGGTTTGAATGCTCAGTACAAGAAATATTTGTTGTTTGGGAGAAGATTGTTTGATTGTTCTGCCTGTTCAGCTCTATCTGTGTTTTGCTTACGAGTATAATTTGGGGACAATGACTTGAATGCGCACAACTTTTCTTGGGAATTGTTTCAAGATAAAACAGACAGATTTTGTAAGTGTGGTGGGTTTTTATTTGTATGCTGTAATCAAAGATTTTCAGAACAACTGAAATGTCCTGTGAAAAATAAAAGGGATTACTGGTGACAGGAATGTGTTGCGCCTTCTGTGAGTTCATTTGTTGTGTGTGTGTGTGTGTGTGTTCATGATAAAGTAACATTTTTTTACCGCAAATAATGCTAATGCCACACTATAAGTATAATGCATATGTCGTATTTAGTTATAATTTCATCTAATATTTGTACCACGGAATACAAGACAAGATTTGTACATGAGACCTAATGTACCAAAGATTTGTTATCACAGGATTATATAAACTGGAAATAGTCAGGGAAGCAGGCTGCTGGGAATAAGGTTTTAAATAGAATGCATGCCAAGACTGATTATATGATTACTACTATTGAGATTACCCTTTAGTTTTTTTACAGCGGGTCAAATGCTGAATGCATTAATGGAATTGTTCTGATCACTGGCATTATGACCTCACTCAGAATACTTTGACATCACTTAAAAATTAGTAATGTCAAATTACAGTAATTACGATTAAGTGTTTTATATGTGGTATGAACCCATACATAGCATATGCAGTTATGACTTTACGATATGGCATTAAATATGATCTTTCTTGATATCAGGCTGTTAGGCACCAAAGTTGAAAATTGTCTTTAAGCATTGTATGCGATTGGGAGTTAGAGACTTGAGGGTGTGTTGCATGAATTGTGGCTCATGAAACAGCTTTGAGTCCATTTTTTTTTAGCTGCTGATTGATGTATTGTTGACACTTTGGTAATAAGACTGCAGATGTGGCTCATGTGTCCCAGGCACTCTCTTGTGGATAAAGTGTTGGCAATGTCTTGTGTGACAGGTGGTCATACTGTATCAGCATTTCAGGGACCCTTTTTGGTTTATCTTGACCACTTATAGTTTTGTACATTTTCTATACTAAAATCTTATTTGATCTGAACTTTCATTGTTGATATTAAAGTGTACCAGATTGATGCATTATTGAAATTCACAATGTTCTGGGTGTCCTCAAATCGTAGCAACACCCCTGGTTCAATACACTGAAAAATGCAATTGTTACATAGTAGCCTCGTCTGTATCTGAGGGACTCAGAGACAAGCTTGGCATATTTTATGGGCTTATAGCCCTATAACAGATCAGAGGCATCTGATACACCTCTAACTGAGACACCTGACACATCTCTAATAGAGACAGGGGTGTAGCACAAAATTCTGGGCTCTATACATAAGCAGTCTCTGTGGGCCCCCTTCCTCGCTTGATCTATGTCTCTCACGCATCATTCCAGGCTTTTAGAAGGGCCATCCCCCATTCGGGCCCTGGGTAGTCAGTCCCACTTTTCCCCCCACTACGACGCCCCTGAACAGAGATTCCAGTAACTGAGGTTACAACATGACTGTTAAGTGTCGCTACATTTCTGCATAGGGTCCTACGTGAGACTGAACTAGTTGTACTGAAAATCATGCAACCTCTGAAGAGTTTCTTAGGGGGAAAAAATGAATGACTCAAAATAACCTGCAATGCATAAACATTCACTTAAGCATACTGGGCATGCACTTTATCACGTTATCAGTTGGCAACTCATTTAACTGTAATGTTAAAGAAGTAATATTTAATGTATTTCATGCTATTATCAGATCTTAAGTAAGTCCATAGTCTAGGCTTAGGGGGCCATTATCAATATAAGCGCCATAAAACTCTGCTATCAGTGTTGAAACAACGTTTAAAGGTCTGAGTGTGGCAAACATATAAATTGAAACGTGCAGCCATGGTTTGCCATGAGTGCCTGCCGACAGTAAAAATGAAGACCTTGTGTAGGGCTCTCTCTGTACTTCTTCTCTGCTGTAGGGTCTGCAGCAATGCGGAGCAGAGGCAGCTGGACTTCATGCTACTGGCAGGACCTCTGCCCGCACGCCTGCACAGCTTTAGCATGCAGCATGTAGACCCCCAGCCTTTGTCTTGGGGAGGTCCTGGAGCAGATGCCTTCGGCTGCAAGGGGCCGCTACCTGAGCAATTGAGAGACTATTTCCGATACATCCGCGCCAGGGGAGTGACTCATTTCAAAGTTCCCTTGTCCTGGTCGCAGCTCTTGCCTGTTGGAGACCCTGGCCAGCCTGACCAGCAGACAGTGGAGTGCTACCAGGCCCAGCTGAAGCTGCTGAAGCAGGCAGGCCTGGAGCCGCTGGTGATCCTGCATCGCTCTGCTATCCCAGAGGCCTTCAGGGCCAGACACGGCGGCTGGGAGAACCAGGCTACGGTCGACCTGTTTGAACGTTACGCCAAATTTGTCTTCTCTGTATTTGGGGAGCTGGCAGATTTTTGGGTCACTTTCAGCCATATCAGCGAGCTGGTGCAGGAGAAGCTCAGAGGTGCAGCATCATCATCCCAACAGGCAGCAGTGACGAATGCTCTCCTGGCTCATGAGAAGGTCTACATCACATACCACCATCTTCTTTCAGGTAAAGACTCCATTTACCTCATATTTTCACACTTGCACCTCAGTAAGATCTCAGTGTGTCAGATAAACCTTAAAATGCCACCACCAAAGAGGAAAATTGGCTAAACAAAAGAGGCAGACTTTTTAATGCAAAAATTGCATAAAAGCACACTTTAAAGTGCATACTGCAGGTCTAATATATATGTGACCCAAATCCTTTTTTTATAGATTTTTTTTTTCATATGTTAAAAACCACCTAAGAACTATGCTATAGATAGAGCCAGCAGTTTATCTTGTCTTTTTTCCTTGCATGGTACTTCAGACCTCTGCCAGCTAGAGGCCCCAATAGCCACTTTGTCAAGCCCCTTTTCAAAGAATTATTCCATGTGCACCACCTCAGTAATTTAAGTTGATAAAGTAATTGCCAGTAATTAAGCACAGATGATGATTGAAAGTGATGTTTACAAGAGACACTTATGTTAAATGCAGTTCAATTACTTGCTACGGTATTTGAAAATGTTGTACAGGGGCATGTTAGGTTTCGTTAGAAGTTAGAAATACCCAAATTAAAAATGAGATCAGTTATATAACATTGAACTTACATTGAAAAGATGTTAAATACAAAATAAATTAATGATTTAAAAAAATAATTAATCAAGTCTTCAATCAAGACCTTAAGTAGAATCAGGTGTCTTAGTGTTGGACTAAAACAAAAACATGCTTTGTATGGATGCATTTTTTAAAATGCAGTGATACTCAGTCGTGGAGTGTCTGCTGGCTTTTTTTTTTTCCTTAAGACCAGCGACCAATTCATACCCAATTGCTTTTACTGATCAATTGCTGTGCTACTAAAGTGCCTAGTTACAACAAAAGCCAACTGACACTATAGCTCCCCAGAACCAGGAGTGAGGACCACCGGCTCAAAGATATGCTTTTCACAGCATTTAAACTTCCATCCATGTTCACTTTCCCTCCTGACTCTCCCCATATTAGATCATGTAATTGTTTTTTATAAATGGCTCAATTATACGATTAGTCACTTGACTGTGCTGTTGGAGTGCCTATGGACCCCTGGGGGATAACCATTGAAGTACAATACAATGCAGGTCACATGGTGTTTTTACACAGAAATATCATTTTGAGTTTGTCGCTGTATGAACAGAGGTAGCACTTTCAGAAAGCGTTAACTTTAGGGATGCAAAATGAAATTCGTATCTCAGCATAGTAACTTTTTAAAATTTAACATGTATTGCTTATGTGACTTCAGAAATAGATGGAAATTAAAACAATGAAAATAAAACAATGAAAAGACATAGCATTCTGTATAATGTGTACATCTGATATGATTTATGTAGTGAGGAGAAAATTGCATTTGATTTGTTGTGCCAAAATTCAATTTTGGTGGTTGAATATCATATATTCATTTTGATGAGCCTTTCTTTCTGACCAGCAAAATATGGAAGTTTTGTCCAATTATTGAGCGATGCACTGTTGCATAATGCAGGCATGTTCCCTGAGAAGCTTTGTGTTATGCATTTAAATGTAAACTTTTATGGGAAATAATTAGACAATAAACCTCAATGGTCACATTAGGCTTTTACAAATTATTATGATAATTTATAACAATAAAATAATAAAATATAATTAAAAGTTATTATTGAATTATTTTTATAGCCAACAGTGTATTTTTTATATTAAAAACTGGTATTCAAATAAGCAATATGTATTCAGTCCACTTCCGAGTCACAAGATTGTGTCCTTTTTTCATAAAATACATATCTAATCAGCATGTGACCTCTACAACCCTTATGTATGTAAATTTACTTCTTTATCTCTGAGCGAGTGGGATTATAAATTCACTGCACTGCAGTTCAAGGCCTGTGGTATCACCTCCCTGTGTGATGCACACGCACACACTCACACACACATACACAGGCACACACTCGCATACACATACACAGGCACACACACTCACACATACACAGGGGCACACGTACACATACACAGGGGCACAGACACGCATACACAGGCACACACACATGCACACACACACAGGGACACACGTGCACACACATACTCAGGCACACACGCATGCCCACGCATCCACACACACACACACACACAGAAGGACACACATGCACACACACACACACACACACACACACCAAAGCACCCACACACAAAGCCATACAAACACATGGTGCTTGACAGGTGTTACAGCAAACATGAACTGTAATCTAAGCAAGACTCAACAATGTACTGAATATGTTAAGTTATCTAAGTCAGGGTTCAAACAAGTTATGGAGAAACAGGCAAGAGCTCCATATTCATTTCTTTATAGTTGAAGGCCCAACATGAACCTCTGTTCTCATCTCCAGGGGGACAGGTCTCTCTTGGGGTGGATAGCAATGATGTCTCCATCTTGTCTCAAAATGAGGCCACCAGTAGGGTAAGGAGCAGGGCACAGACTTCTACAATAAAATCACGATATGAGAAGAACAGTGATTGTTCAGTACACAAAATATACACAGAATACGGAGCACTGTGTTGGTTCGTTTGCCATTTCTTATTTGTGTGTGCTCAGCAACAATTGTAAACCTTCTGAGCGGCAGAATGCTCTCTCACACAGGTACCACTCGATTTTTTGTCTGTGGAAGTCCAGTATGACTGCAGCCAGGAAGCAAGCCTGGAGAAAGAGCTGACAACTATACAGGTGATGATGGCAGGGCTGATTCTTTGTTCCAGGGCTGGGGAACATCTTACCTTCTCTTTAGTCCTTTTACTTTGCATCACACAGCATACTCTACCTATGGATATAATCCCTACCCTGCCGCATCTTTGAGTGTTTATTTAAGTGCTTATTACCTCTGGATATAACCTCTCCTCTGCAATATATTTGAGTATTTATGTGAGTGCTTATTACCTCTGGATATAACCTCTCCTCTGCAAAATATTTGAGTATTTATGTGAGTGCTTATTACCTCTGGATATAACCACTCCTCTGCAAAATATTTGAGTATTTATGTGAATGCTTATTACGTCTGGATATAACCTCTCCTCTGCAATATATTTGAGTATTTTTGTGAGTGCTTATTACCCCTGGATATAACCTCTCCTCTGCAATATATTTGAGTATTGATTGATAAGTGGTTCTTATTTTGCTGACAAAATAGGAGCTTCTTACTCCTCATTGATGAATGTGTGGTATATCTGATCTTATAAAGATCATCAGAAGTCCTGTGACCACTCCAGAGGAGCCTTAGCCTTTGTTGTGCTCTGTCTGGATTTGTGTGCTACTCTCACTATTAACAATGACCTCTCTTCCAGGGAACCAGTGGGGGCCTGCCAGTTTTAATCTATCAGTTAGATATCAAAGGCTGTGCCTCAGAACATGACAGCTACCAGTCCCTCACCAGCATCCTGCAAGGTTAGACCAACACACCTGCTGCAATATTCAATACGCACTCAAAGATATTAAACTCTTTTTGGATGGCAATAACACTGGATATTCTTTATACATACTTTGTTTGATGATGGCTTATTTGTAATTTGTTTCATTTAAAAGAATTGCACAGAAAGCACAGACCAGATATATTATGGGCATTTTAAGTGCAACAATTACAAGTTCATGATGAGTCAGTGATCAGTGATCAGACATCTCTGGAAGCGATATCTCTGAAACCATGATCAGATAATTATGAGGCACTCTGCAAGTTTAATCGTCCCAAGATAAGCTATGTTTATTATTATGCTCACTTTACAGCTGGTTTAAGGTGGCATATTTGCTAACTGTTCATCTAGAACTGAGATGTCAGCATAAAATGGGCTGCAACTTAATGTGCATAATGTAATATTTTTCTGAGCCCTGGTAAATAGATTTTTGTCCCCTACGGGGGAGAGGAATCTGTGGTCTTAAGCTCAAGACTATGTTGTGTGCCCAGAAGTGTGTACTGAACCCTGGACCTGGAAATCTTAAGCTTCTTTGCTATTTTAAAACTTGCCATAATATGTTTCTTGGCTCCGCACATCTAAGCCTAACTCCTTCTTCTTTGCCATATTTCTTGCAACGTTTTGCCTATTTTACTTGCACTACAGGCTAAAGGTATTAGGCTACCTGTGGTTTTTAAAAACTTAAAGAACATAAGAATTCACTCAGTTTTATTACCCCAATACCGCCCTCCAACCCCATTTGCAAAATGATTGGATAGGTTTCCAATAATTTGTTTAAAGTCGTTCCTAAGATTATTGAGTAAAACTCAATTGTAATTGAAAGAAAAAGTTTATACTTTGATTTGTTATTCAATAAATGTGCATATGAACTGAAAGTTATTTTTTTAAATCACATGTGAGCTATTGCTTTTGGCCTGTACTGTATGTGTCTGTATACACACATGTGAGTGTGCTTATGCATGTTGTGTGTTTAAATAATTATAGATAACCCTTAGTGATATTTTTTCAGTCCTGAGGAACCCGGACTTGAAGATCTTGGGCTGTGACATTGTTAATCTGTTCGATCAGCTGAGCATGGACCGCACCCCTAAAAGGTGTCTTTCTCTCACATGCTTAAACTTCACTGCTGAGCGAAATTGTAATTTTTTTTATAGTGAAATTTTTATTTTTTATTTTTCCTTCTCTTTTTACTCAGTCCCCCCAATTTGATAGGTAAAGCAGCTCGCCCCTCATCCGCATACAAACAGGTATGGGAGAAGTTCAGTGTGCAAACTCCAGCAGACAGAGACAGCTTCCTGGCTGAATCATTCCCTGAGGGGTTCCGGTGGGGAGCCTCCAGCGAGTCCTTCAAGGTGGAGGGTGGCTGGGCGGAGCACGGAAAAGGGGAGACCATCTGGGATCGGTTCGCCCATGAAGGCAACGTCCTTGGGAACCAGACCGCCGACTTAGCCTGTGACAGCTATAATAAAGCAGACTATGATGTCTACCTCCTGAGAGGCCTCCTCTCCAAGACCTACCAATTTTCCCTGTCTTGGGCCCGCATTTTCCCCTCCGGCCACAGGGGGAGCCAGAGCGTGGAGGGCACCCTTTACTATGACAAGCTCATCGATGCTCTCATTCAGTCCAACATCCAACCCGTGGTGACACTGCACCACTGGGACCTCCCACAGGAATTGCAGGACTATGGAGGGTGGACTAATGACTCCATCACTGGGGCCTTTAGAGAGTATGCAGACTTCTGCTTCTCCAGGTTTGGAAACCGTGTGAAGACTTGGAACACCTTCAGCAGTCCCTGGGTTATAAGCCATGCGGGCTATGGTACAGGAGAGTACCCTCCTGGTATCAAAGACCCTGTGGTTGACTCATATAAGGTGAATGGAAGCAAACCATCTTAAGATCTGTTCATCTGTATTTTTTGTCTTTTACTTTAGCTTTTCCTTATATTTTTTTGCCTATTGCATTTTTAAAAATAATTTTCTATTATTATTTTCTTTATTAAATTTGTATTTTGGTTGAATCTTTATGAGATGGAAGTGTTTTGTGTACCCCACAGCATACTTGTATGTGAGAAGCACTGCAGTAATGCCACTTAAAAATGATAGTAAATGCATCCAGTTACATTGGCTACATTTTTTGTATTGTTCATACAGTAGTCAAACCACTTGTATTATAGTGCATCAATTGTATAGCTAGATATTTACTAAAACTGTTCTTACCATAAATAGCATGTAGCTGGGCATGCTACTCACAACATTCTGATTACATAACTATTCCAACTTACTTGGGTGCTGCAAAGACAGATTTTGCTTTTTGGTGGTATGAATCTGATCCATGTTTCATGTTTCCCCACAAGGTGACCCACACCATCCTGAAGTCCCATGCTGAAGCCTGGCACGTTTACAACGATAAATACCGGCAGGTGCAGGGGGGCAAAGTTGGCATCGCCCTGAATTCGGACTGGGCCGAGCCCCTGGCCTCATCCAGCCCTGCCCAGGACGTGGAGGCAGCAGAACGGTACCTGCAGTTCATGCTGGGCTGGTTTGCCCACCCCATATTCGTGGATGGAGATTACCCACCTCTCCTGAAGAGCCAGATCGGAGCGAAGCAGAGTGAATGTCCTGGCGCAGAGCCCGCTGTCCTGCCCGTTTTCACTGATGCCGAGAGGAAGCGTATCCAGGGGACGGCGGATTTCTTTGGGCTGAACCATTACACGTCCCGGCTGGTCAACGAGACCAAGGGGGGCTGCCAGACCGGGCCAGCAGGGGTGGGGGATTTCATGTCGCATGCAGACCCTTCCTGGCCCACCACTGCTTCCAGCTGGATTTGTTCTGTCCCGTGGGGAATCCGCAGGATCCTCAGCTTCATCACTGCAGAGTACACGTCTGTCACCAAGGTCCCTATCTATGTCACAGGGAATGGCATGCCCACGGTGGGAGGACCTGAGGTGCTCAATGACACAGAGAGAGTGCTGTATCTCAGGAGCTATATCAACGAGGCCCTGAAAGGTCAGAGTCTTTTCTGGGAGCAGTCTGGTCTTGTAAACATTTGTATGTAATATATATATGAACATTATACATAATAGATTATGGATTTGTTATTAAAGTTGAAGGAATGTACAATGCAACTGAATTAATCTATTTTTATTGTTTTGGAACAGCTATTCGTTTAGATGGAGTGGACCTGCAGGGTTTCACCGTTCAGTCTTTGATGGATGGGTTTGAGGGCCCGCAAGGTTACAGTGAACGTTTCGGTTTGCACTACGTCGACTTTGGGAGCATGGATAGACCAAGGACCCCAAAGGCCTCTGCCCATTTCTACACCCAAATCATGAAAAATAATGGCTTCTCTACCGTGAGACAATGGAGGATCCTTCCGAGTAGCTCTGCCCCTCAATTCCAGACAACTAGGCTATCTAGCCTACCTCCATCGGAGGTCCCGTCAAAGGCCAAAGTGGTCTGGGAGAAGTTCTCCCGCCAATCGAAGTTTGAGAGGAAGCTCTACCACTATGGGACCTTTCCTGAAGGATTTCACTGGGGGGTCTCATCCTCAGCATATCAGGTGGAAGGCGGCTGGGATGCAGATGGGAAAGGTATGAGTGTGTGGGACCAGTTCACCCATACGCCCGGCAGCATTCCCAACAATGACAATGGAGATGTGGCATGTGACAGCTACCGCCAGACAGAGGAGGACCTCTACATGCTGAGAGCCCTAGGGGTGACATCCTACAGGTTCTCTCTGTCCTGGTCCAGAATCTTCCCCAATGGCCAGAAGGTGTCCCTCAACCAGAATGGTGTGGACTATTACAATAAGCTCATTGATGGTCTCCTAGCCCACAACATCACCCCCATAGTGACACTGTATCATTGGGACCTACCCCAGGCCCTAATGAGCATCAATGGCTGGGAGAATGTCTCCACCATTGCCTTGTTCAGTGAGTTCAGTGAATTCTGCTTTGCCATCTTTGGGGACAGAGTGAAGTTCTGGGTGACCTTCAATGAACCCTACACCATAGCGTGGTCAGGGTATGGACTTGGGGCTATCCCTCCTAATGTCAAGAATCCTGCTGACGCTCCCTACAGAGTGGCCCACAACCTGCTGAAAGCTCACGCTATGGCATACCGCACGTACGATGAGAAGTATCGTAAAGCCCAAGGTGGTGTGGTCTCCATCAGCCTCAATGCGAACTGGGTGGAGCCTAAGGACGTTGACATTCCAAGGGAGGTGATGGCTGCTGACCGTGCCATGCAGTTCCAGTTGGGCTGGTTTGCTCACCCCATCTTCAAGAATGGTGACTACCCGGACGCCATGAAGTGGATGGTAGGAAACAAGAGCGAGCTGCAGGGCCTGCCAGAGTCCAGGCTCCCTGTGTTCACGGAGCAGGAGAAAGCCTACATCCGGGGCACTGCCGACGTCTTCTGCATCAATGCCTACACCACAAAAATAGTGCGTCACATTACCCCCAGGCTCACCCCTCCATCCTACGAGTATGACCGAGATGTGGGAGAGGCGGAGGAGACTGACTCTCCTGGGACAGCCATTAATGGCCAGAGAGCCGTGGCCTGGGGCCTGAGAAGGCTTCTGAACTGGATCAAGGAAGAGTATAGTGACCCTGAAATCTACATCACAGAAAATGGGGTGGCCACCAACTCTAAGACTACTGTGGATGACACAGACAGGATATTCTTCTTTAAATCCTACATCGACGAGGCACTGAAAGGTAGGCCCTCAGTCAGTATTTCACTAATCCTAGCCCTGTTAGTCTTTATATATCTAAAAGGCTCACATAAAATAAAATTATTATTTCAATCATAATTTCCAATTTTAATATATCTGCCCTTATTGTTGAATACTGGCTAGGTCATGTTGCCTTTGTTGTTTGGACTCTGTACTCCAGCACATTGGATATGAAATAAAATAATGAATATGAGGTTGAAGTTTGTCAGCTTTAATTTGAGGTATTTACATCCATATCAGGTGATCTGTGTAGAAATTACAGCCCATTTCATACATGCCCCTCTAAAATTGTGGGACCCAAATTCATTGTTTTGTTTGAAATCATACTGGAGTACAGAGCCAAAATAGCAGAAAATGTATACACAGTATGCTAGGATCTGGACAATGGCAGAGCAAGACCAGTGTTTGCTGGTTATAGCTGCACAACCATCAAACATATTTGAAGAAGACGTACATTTTTTGAATGAGATGCCTTAATAGTGAATATGGTGTGTGTGTGTGTGTGTGTGTGTGTCCCAGCTCATAATCTGGATGGAGTTAGACTGAGGGGATATGTGGCCAGCTCTCTTATGGACTCCTTTGAGTGGCTCCATGGCTACACCGTGGGTTTCGGGCTACACCATGTTGACTTCCAGCATCCAATGCGCCCCCGAACCCCCAAATACTCAGCCCATTATTACCATCGCATCATGAAGGACAACGGATTCCCTCTGCCAGAGGATGAGAAGCCAATATATGGATTCTTCCGCAAAGACTTCTTCTGGAGCACAGCGACTGCATCCTATCAGGTGACTGTGCTTTCCCTCACCTCTGTCCCCGATTGGCAGTACTCTACAGGGAGATAGGAACCATGGATGTAAAAATTGTTATGCTCTCATGGGTACTGATCATGTGGAATATTTTTGCATTTGTAATGGAACTGGTCAGTCAATCTCCCTTGCTGTTCTCCAATGACAGGTCGAGGGGGGCTGGAGGGCTGATGGGAAGGGACTGAGCATCTGGGACAAGTTTGCACACACCCCCCTGAAGGTCGGCAATGATGACAATGGTGACATTGCCTGTGACAGCTACAATAAGGTAGAGGAGGATGTGGCCATGCTCAAGAGGTTGAGGGCCACCCACTACCGCTTCTCCATCTCATGGCCCAGGGTCCTGCCTGACGGGACTCCCAGGACCATCAATGAGGCCGGTCTAAAGTACTACCACCGGCTGGTCGATGCGCTGTTAGCTGCAAACATACAGCCACAGGTGAGGACAGTGAGAGATCAGTGAGATTGCCCTGACCTTAATCCTGCAGGATTCTGCCTTGGAGTCAGGATTCATTTTGCACAATGAGGCACATCACTTTTCAAAAGCCCCTTTCACACATGGGACCCTTAACAAGTCCAGGTTCAATTATCCAGGGTTATGTAGAGGTTTTCCGCATTCACAAATAGGAAGATTTTCTTGTTGAGTCTGTTCACACATAACAAGACCATTCCAAATAGATTAAACAAGGCAGGATGTCTACCTGAAGCAATGGAGGACAATGAATGTCAACATTTTATTAGTTTGTCTTTATATTAGCCAGATATTTCACTGAGTAATACTTTTGGCAGCGATATAATTCCTACCAACACAACACAGTTAAAGAGTAATATTTACTCTGATCTCCAGAAATCTTACTAGGCCCTGATCCAGAAAATCAACATGGAAAATTGCTGAAACATTTACGGGTTAAGGTGCACATGAAAAAGGGGCTAAAGGGTCATGTCCCTGAGCTGGATATCCTCAACTGGTCACATTTTACCCTTTCAAAGGAATTTACCACAACATACTGTATGTTGTGGAATACATCACAGAAACCAAAAAAAAAATTAAGTAGTATTTAAGCAAAACCTGCAAAACTTGTGATACCATAGTTTCAGCATTGCAAAATTGTCATATTACTCAAATGTGATGATATCATCGCATGAAATTAACTTTCACACTTAGTGTTCTGATTGTATACTTCCTGTACCCCACAGATGACGCTGTACCACTGGGACCTCCCCCAGGCCCTGCAGGATCAGGGGGGCTGGGAGAATGACACCATTGTCCAGAGGTTCAAGGACTATGCTGATGTCATCTTCAGTAGCCTGGGAGACAAAGTCAAGTTTTGGATCACCATCAACGAGCCTTACAATGTGGCCAATATTGGCCATGGATATGGCACTGCTGCACCAGGTAAGAGTCTTAGCACATAAGGAGGTTAGTTTTACTGAGACATAATGCCCTAGTGAGGACCTTTGTGCATAACACGGTCAGTTTTACTGAGCCATAATGTCCTAGTGAGGACCTTTGTGCATAACATGGTCAGTTTTACTGATTCACCAGGTAAGGACATTTGCTCATAATGCAGCTAGATTTAATGCACCAGGTAAGGACCTTTGCACAAATTGCAGTTAAAGAACTATCATGCTATAATGCAATTATTGGTATTACAATTTACAAATTAGTCATTTAGCATATGCTTTTAGCCAAAGTGACTTACAAAAGGGCCTTCAAGTACCAAGCCCTATGGGAACCGGTCAAGAGGAGACAGATCCCCTCCAGACTACTTGGTAGGATTAATCTGTGAGATATAAATCAAACCATGCGGACGGAACCTGAGATGCCCATCTCTGCAAGGGATGAGAGAAGGATCCTGTAGTTCAAGGTGTCAAATGCAGCAGACAAGTGGAGCAGGATGTGAACAGAGCCCCTGTGACTTGTGAGGAGAGCAGTCTCAGTGCAGTGGCCAGTCTTGTATTCAACTCAGGCATGGGTCATATGAACCACATGTATACCTGCTATTTATATAAAGATACCGATCTTGGTGGAAGAATCAATTTCTAGACAGACAGGGTAAATGCATGAGAGAGCACAGAGTAACCGGCAGCTCTCCTGTTACAGGTATTAGCTTCAGGCCCGGAACACTGCCCTACATCGTGGGTCATAATTTGCTGAAGGCACATGCGGAGGCCTGGCACCTGTACAATGAGAAGTACCGCCCTAAACAGGGAGGCATCATCTCCATCACCATAAACTCTGACTGGGCGGAGCCTCGCAACCCCTACAAGCAGGAAGACATTGATTCTGCCCGGCGAGTTGTACAGGTGGGTGCACCTATGTAGTATCTCTTACCTGGCCCAGGTGAAGTCCTTCGTCCCAATGCCCAGCTGTAGCAGATTAAACCTGCAACAGAGATCCAGGCATGTGTGAGGGAGAGGTTTTAGGGTACAGATGAATAGGTTCCATTTCAAATTTGGATCACCTAGTCATTGTGCAAAGATGTCAAAAAGTGCTTGTTGGCAAAATTCTGATTTATAATACAAACAAAGCTGAGTGACAAAGCTGAGGAGCAACAAGTGTTTCACCTCCCCTCCCCCACCTATCACCCCCGCCCAAAAAAAAAGATGAGCTCCCTTGAATGTCATGGTATACATTACACACTGCATATAAGGTTAAGAGATCACAAAATCAGTGCTGCACTAAAATATATGTCTCTATAATGAGAGATGTCTGTGCTGTCTTCTGCCCTGCTGCAGTTCTATATCGGCTGGTTTGCACATCCTGTGTTTAACGGAGATTACAGCGATGTCATGAAGAACATTATTAGAGAGAGAAGTTTGGCGGCTGGCCTCCCTAAATCTCGGTGAGTAAGAATACCATCTTAAGACCCTTGAGCTAAAAGAAAATATGGGAAATAAAACACTCTTGAAGGTTCATAATCATACATGACGGAAAAGGGCATGATGAATGAAATCATGCCCTTTTGGAGCGATGAATGAAATTCCGTGTTCCCCAATACCCTTTTACAGGCTGCCAGAATTCACTCCGGAAGAGGTTCAGAGAATCAAAGGCACCTATGACTACTTTGGATTCAACCACTACACCACTGTTCTGACTTTCAATGTGGACTACAAAAACCTCCAGCACTATGATGCAGACAGGTGATCGCTGATTCCTGATTCATTCATAAAGCTTTAATACACCACTTGTTTCATATTATCCACAGTTGGATGAGGGTACAAGCACTTTCGCATGAGATTCAACCCTGCCATCATCTGGTATGCAGGCTTATGGTCAACTCCATTTCAGCGCAGTCAGTTCAGGAAATTAACTGAAATTCAATTCATTCATTCATCATGAATATCTCCATAGAATGCAACGGGCTTTTCCTGAATTGGCTGAATTCAAATAAACTTGACCCCAACCCTGCATGCATGACCTTGTTTTATACTGTATAGCTGTATATATTCTCTCGTTCTCTCTTAGGGGGGCGGGGACCATTGCAGACCGCACCTGGCTGGATTCGGGATCAGCCTGGCTCAAAGTCACACCTCCGGGGTTCAGAAAGATCCTGAATTTCATCAAGAATGAGTATGGGAACCCCCCCATTTACATCACAGAGAACGGCATCTCAGAGCGGGGCCCAATTAACCTGAATGACATCCACAGGATCCATTACTATGAGAACTACATTAACCAGGCCCTTAAAGGTACAGTGTCAATCTCGCTTAATGCTATAGTGCAATGATACTGCCTGTACAATGTTCTGGGAACATTCAAAAGTGATGTACTCCTTTACAGACATTTTCATCTTTCATGTTTCAAATATCACCGCTGTTCACTTCTTTAAGGATTTCTGTAGTTGTTAGCTGTCCCTATTCCAAAAACACATGCGCACCTACATTGGTAGTGTTTATTTTCAAGGCATGTGCAATTCAACAGAATCAACCAAAGTTTTTTTCAGATTCAATTAAACAAACCTTAACAGTGATAGGCGGGTATCTTTATGAATAAAGATGTTTGACAAATTAGTCGCTACCATAAGTGTCAATCATTTGATAAAAAAATCATTTACATTTGCAAGGAGCTGTTCCAGCAAACATTCCATGTGGCAAGTAAAACAGGACCTTACTTTGATTTAGTGCCTGGTTTATTTTTCTGTGACTATATTGCATATGGCCAGACAGAGAAAGTGCATATTTGATTGAATCCCACTGACGATGTTTTCTTGCTAAGTTTACAATTGTAAAATTGTGTCTCAGCGTATCTGCTGGACGGCGTAGACATTCGGGGCTACACGGCTTGGTCTCTCATGGACAATCTGGAGTGGGCCACTGGCTTTGCTGAGAGGTTTGGCCTCTTCCACGTCAACCACTCTGACCCAGCACTACCGCGCGTAGCCAAACAGTCTGCTGCGCGGTATGCCACCATCATCACCTGCAACGGCTTCCCTGACCCCGCCCTCGGCTCCCACGAGTGTCTGACCCCAGAACCTGAAGGTAAAGAAGATAATATTCACATACAGGAACTGCTGAAACTTCTGAACATTACATACTGTGTCTAAGTATCTGTGTTCCGTATTGCCTAATATGTGCATTTTTGAATAAGCTACTAACATGAGCAAGAATTTTAATATATATTATCAGAATTTGTGTGGATAGGGAATGTATTCAGAATGAACAGTAATGTGAATATGTTTGTGTCCTGAACATTAGCAGCCTTCTGAATAAGCAGTAGCCTATTCCTAAGTGTTATGACAGTATGTGCATTCTTATCCTGATGTTATTAAGAGAAAACAAACACAAGTGTGAAATTCTGCAACAGAAGCAGTGTATAAAACAGAAAACCCATTTCCTGAATTTCTGACTTCATTTCCTGATCTGCTACTGTATTTATAAATGTATTAAATGTACACACTTTCTTTACCTGACACTGACTTAAAACAACATCTAAAATGTACACACATGTAGGTATGTGGTGTGTGAGCATGTGTGAGTACGTGGTGTGTTTGTGTGTGTGTGTGTGTATGTGTGCATGTGTGTGTATACATGTTCCTCATTGATTATTCTTTCCACAGGAACCAGCTCTCCCTCACCTTCTCCGCCTCAGCCTCCACCAGTAAAGGTCCCGGAAGTCAGGTTTTTAGGCTTGGAGGTGTCCCCCTCTGATGCGGAGGTGGCTTTGTACATACTTTTCTTCTTCTCTATTGCCGGCACCATTGCCACCATCTTAATAGCTTACCGATGCAGGAAGGCAACCCGAAAGTCCCAGCACGAGGAACACATCAGCCTTCAGAAAAGATTTTAAGAACTGCAGAGCGCATCTTGCTACAGAAGACATTTTTCAGAAGATTATTCTTATATTATGTTTTACTAGATTCGTTTTTATATCATGTTAATTTATGAATGATGTACTTTTGCATTGTATAAACTTTTGGAATGTTAGCTGAAATCTAGTCAGGTTGCTATCTGGCAGTTTATCATCTGATTAAGTTATTTGAAGCAAAGGTGATAGCTTTCCCTCTTTCAAATGTGTCCACCTCTTGTTATTTGACAGCCCTGCTTTCCAATCACAACATACTTGCTTTGTCTGCTAATAATGGACCTTTGAACTTTGGCCATGCTCCAATAGTAGTGATATAATATGCTTCAAACAAGTGCTAGCCACAGCCACTGGAAGGCCTTCTTCCATAGTCACTGGTACCGTTAACCCCTCCAAAGCTAATATGAACTGTTTGACTTAATTTTTATTTGTTTGTCCTGTGGTGAAAATTGTGTTTGTTGTGTTTTAAGGATTAAAGTTTTTTCCTATAAAGTTGACACGTCAGTTACCGTTTTTGATGCAGTTGAAGTAAATTTGTCCTGGTGAAGGTATGTCAAATTTGGGAGTATATCAAACACAGCATTCACTATTATTTTTTTACAACAATGTTCCCAGTCTCACATTTTTGTCTACTGGTGTAGTATTATTTCCTCCTATTTTCTAATATCTACCGACTGTATGAAAATATGACATATACAATTGCTAGGACCCCTCTTTGCTCTCATGCTCCTCACTCCCTAGTAGCTGCCTGAGCTTAAGATTTCACAGCTAAAACTAGCTGACAGTTACGTTATTCTGCTTCATAAAATGAGAAAATTAGCCTTTTATCATTGGACAACAACATAAACATATCAGAAATGAAATGAATAATGCTTGCATAACATTCTCTACATAAGTTTGACATGCTCGAAAATTTAAAAAGTGAGTACCCTATGTTAACCTACAGTAACCTATGTTTCTATCAGTTTCTAAGGGTTTATAAACAGCATGCCATACACAAGCTGCATATTGAATTGTTAACATTTCTTGCGCCATGCATGTGGCTGTGGAGAACCCCTGCAGGACAATAAAATAATTTATTGCAGGTGTCCACTGTTCATGATGTTCTTTCTCTGATTAGTTGGGCAAGACAGAGGCTAGGGTGGGTAACGGCCAAGTCTACCCACCCTTGTCTCTGCCGCTTATAAATATAGATTCATGTTTAATCAGTAGTCACATTCATAATATTTATGTGTAAGCCAATATGTTTCAAAATCCCATTATGCAAAGGTGGCACACATTTATTGTGACATCTCTCCTCAACCACGGGACATTTTTTGATTGTGACAGCCACTATAATTTTGTGGCTCAAAAGCCAAGTGATGCTGACTGTCCAAACCAATTGCATCAAGGTGATATTGACCGTATACCAAGGCGATGAGAGTTACAACTTTCTTTTGAGGAATGTAAGGTAGACTTGGCTAGCTGTAGAATATATTTTAAAGTAGAAGTGGTCTTTAAAATGAATACATTAAGTTATATATCATAATGGTTATCAACGAAAAACATTTTGCTGAGTTTCCAGCAGATGGCAATGATAACCCATAGAAAACAGGCATTTTGTTCACGTACTGACTGAGTATCTATGAGATTTGTTTTTTGAGATAAAAGGGTTTATTATCCAGGACTGGCTACAGATATGCACTGTTTCATTCAGATAAGATCAAAGGTGAGACAATATCCTGTCTTATCGCTGTCTGCAATTGTTTATTGAAATTACTCCCATTATCCTTGTGAAAGATTCCCTTGATTGTCCTGGCTAAATGTGGTGAAGAGGTCACGCACAGACAGATCTCGCTGGAATCTCAGTGGTGTAACTGTCGGTCAACAGGAACGTTCAAACCCAGTTCATTTACCTCTGACCCACAGCAGGCGGCACTGCCCCCTGCAGTTGTTGACGGTAGACGCTGGGTTATGATACATGCATAGGATTATGGGGCAAGCAACTGCGAGTGAGAGATGCACCTGTTTCACAGCGCTCCATTCTACCCTCCTTTGCTGTGATGTCTTGAGCATACACATGCATTAATAGATTAAGCAAACCTGGTAGCAAGGCAGAAAACTTCTGCTTTGACAAAACAATATATAGCTAGTTTGGTAGTTGTATATTGGAGTATCTCCAATAATTCAGATATTATTTAAGGTAGATATCAGGATAATGTTGTCAACTGAGGAGTTAATTATTTCCTATCCTGGTATAATTATTCTGCCTCTATGAGGAGCTGCAGAGAGCCCCACATTCTGCTATATGGCACCGCTCCCCTGTGGCAGATAGTATTTCCAGAAGCCCTGTTTTGGAACAGAATGTCTGGTTTTCAAGTTATTTCAAATTCAAATTATGATGAATTTCAAATAGTTTATAATGAATTCCATCTTCCATATCCACTGCTACCCTTTTTTCCTCGTTCTCCTTATCCCTCCTGGAAGTGCAATCATGTCCAGCACCTGATAGTTCTGCTCCTGAGGGGTGAGAGTGAGTGAACAGACCCAGGCCCACTACAGAGAGCTGTGCAGTGGCGTATCCAGAGTAAGTGTAACATAAGCCATGTTCTGCCTGCCTTCTATTGAAAGGCTCAGCTTGAAAAGCTTTCATAGCCTTATTTTGCAGGCATTGGTGATACTGTATCTGCATCTGAGAAAGAGAAGAAAAACCCCATATCTTGTAACAATTTAGTAAATCCCTCCTCATCTTTTGCATGAATCCTTTCATGCAGCCCCGCAGTGGAGCAGCAGTGTTCAGAGTGAGCCAGCAGGACTGTACCACATTATCCCCTCTGTCTGGCAGTACCGTCCAGCAGGACTGTACCACATAATCCTCTCTGTCTGGCAGTACCGTCCAGCAGGACTGTACCACATTATCCCCTCTGTCTGGCAGTACCGTCCAGCAGGACTGTACCACATAATCCTCTCTGTCTGGCAGTACTGTCCCGCAGGACTGTACCACATTATCCCCTCTGTCTGGCATTACCGTCCAGCAGGACTGTACCACATTATCCTCTCTGTCTGGCAGTACTGTCCAGCAGGACTGTATCACATTATCCCCTCTGTCTGGCAGTACTGTCCAGCAGGACTGTACCACATTATCCCCTCTGTCTGGCAGTACTGTCCAGCAGGACTGTACCACATTATCCCCTCTGTCTGGCAGTACCGTCCAGCAGGACTGTACCACATTATCCCCTCTGTCTGGCAGTACTGTCCAGCAGGACTGTACCACTTTATCCCCACCATGCAACAGTACCATCCAGCAGGACTCTACCATTTTATCCCAGCTATGTGACAGTACCATCCAGCAGGACTGTACCATTTTATCCCTGCCATGCAACAGTACCATCCAGCAGGACTGTAGCACTTAACCCTACTATGCAACAGTACCATCCAGCAGGACTGTAGCACTTAACCCTACTATGCAACAGTACCATCCAGCAGGACTGTACCACTTTATCCCCGCTGTCCAACAGTGCCGTTCAGCAGGATTGCTGGCACTGTGTTTTCTGCTCCATTTATGGCTTCTTCAGCCTTCAGGGGAAAAGGGTTGAGACTGAAGCAGTGATACCCCACGACCCCAGACTCACCCCTAACCTTATCACCAGTCCCAGACAGCGGCTTTGTTTTCAACATCCACCAAGCTCTGGGACAGTAGCACAACAGGCCACACACCCACATTATCTCCACTTATCTCTCTCTCTCTCTCTCTCTCTCTCTCTTTTTCTCTACGTTCTGTCCCTCTGTTACTTTATTCCCAGCGTCTGCCCTCTCTCACTCCGGGCTGTGGTTCCAGCAGGTGAATCCAGGCTCCGTCAGACACCACACGACTCACGGGCAGCACCAGCATGAGCCACGTCTGCATTTCTAGGGCACCAGGCCCAAGATAGGAGGAAGGAAGAGAAAAAACGATAAGAAAATTGCCTGTAATGAATTGCAGAAGCGCAGGCTCTCTCGCAAGGATCTTGGAAATTTTGGAGAATCGAACGTAATTGGAAACAGCCCTGCTGCACCAGATGATGAGACTTTGAAGTCTTTTTTCTTTCTTCCTTTCATCCCCCACTTTTCTGTGAAGGGAGCTGCTATTGGGAAATCCTTCAGACAGATAGCCACAACCCACATTAACCCTTTGCGGGTCTTGGGTTTTTGACAGCTGTGGTGAACGATCACTTCCGCACGTCTGTCTGGGATGGGAGACACGGTGAAACCAAATTGCTTCTCGGATGACTTGCGGCCATAGCTCCCACTCCAAGCGTTTGCAATTTGTCACAGTGCATTGTGGGAAAGTCTGGGTAGGCTGTAATTAATGGCCATAAATCCACATTAAACACATACAGTGTCTCCCGCCCTCTGCACTGGCATCCCAAGGGAAAGGAAGACACTATAGCATGAGTGACTGCTGAGCGGAGTTGAGGGCAGAAGTCTGTTTTAACACAGCAAAGTGATGGGGGCTCTCGTAGAGTGGTGGATGGATCCAAATCAAATCATTGCTTTCCCAATCAACAGAGGTTAGATATTGAGTGCTCTGTTTTGATGTCACAGAATATTATAAATCAATTCTCTAAACTGATATAAGCTTTATAATATGAGCCTTCGTTTTGGTCCCTTCCTATTTGCATCTGAAATAAGCAGAGGGCACTGATGCTGAGGATGAATAAAATGTTGCTGTGAATGTGGAAGGCAGTCTTGCTTTAAGACTATTCAGGAGAAAGCAGCTTCACAAGCTGAAGCTAAACAGTAGGTGTTTTAGACATGGAGCTAATGTCACTCAGAGGAAATAAAACGAACTTGACTTCCACATGAGCCTCCCTGAGTCTCGGCTTGTCTACGAGAGGGGAGGCAGAGGATCAGTCTGTTTGCTGGTGGTTCAGTGGGGGCTTTAGGATTTAAGTTGTTAAATCCTTCCTAAACCCTCTAAACCCCAAACGGCTTTTGTCCGTATGAATGTAGGTTCGGTGGAGAAATGAAAAAGGAGAACAATCAAATGACATAGCAGTGGTAAAACAAAGTCATGGAAACCATGGTGGAAATAAAAACCAGGGGGTACGAGTAGGATGAGGTTCACACGATGGTCTTGAGAGGTGGCTGCTGGAAATCCTGGAAGAGAGATTACTTAAGCGGATGAACATATTGGTGGCAGTGCTGTAATGTTATTATGGTTTCTCCCAGCTGAATCAGTATCAGAGATCAGAGATCACCAGTGGAGTTTTATATTCTGCTGCCTGATATTTTGGACTGTGTTCTGGCTTAGTTTAGAGACGTCACTGCAAGTCTGTCACTGCAGCCCATGTGAAAGCTATTATACAATTAGAAACTATTAACAGGACTATTATTGTAAGCCTGCTTCAGAGTGCAAAATTATTATAATCTAATGTAATGTGTGTGTCAGAAAAAAAAATGTGCACATACACACAAAGTCACTCACAGTATATGCATGCATGTGCACATGTGTACAAAATGTTGGCACTTAAATTTGCAGTTCATGAATGTTTTGGTTTTTTTTGGCCTATTTGGGTGTATCTTGCAAAATATTTTACCGTGGTGTCCTGGGGTTTTCAAATTTAGGCAGTTAATTGGAAAAATTGTTAATGGGAAATTAGAGTGATTGAACTAAACTCAGTGCTGCATTTCCTGTGAATTCAGAAGCAGCAGACAAGAACTTTTAAACATCCCCGGTGATATTTGATTAAGTGGAAAATTCTCAAAATTTCACAATTCACATTGCTTTTGTAAATGGAGAATTTCACCCTCAGTTCCACTGAAGTTTGTAAAGGCCTTGTAGTGAGTCAAAATTAATGGATAGTTCATTTGGGACCTTTGTGATTTAACATTGGTTATATTTCTTTGCAGAAATTCTGAAGTGAGATTATTAGAACTGTGATTACCGTGCATTACATTCTCCTGTGAACAATGAGCAGCAAAGCAGCCTGATTGCATTTTAAACAGATATGCATGAAGAAGGATGAGCACAGTTAGGGTTCGGGTACAGAGAGGGTTAGGGTACAGTGGGTTAATCTTTCAGTACAGGATGCTGTGAGGGACGGGTACAGAGAGGCTGACCATTCATCTCTACCTGGCAGCGGCATCATTGGAACTAGTGACAATTAGCATTGTCTAATATTCCTCATATAACCACGTGTGCTTGGGATAGCAGTGTAGCGCAATGTCATGAGATGAGTGTGATGCACTGAACTGCTACACAATCACAATCCTATACTGGAATCATGGGAACACAAATACCCAAAGCATGATTTAACTTCAAGCTTGCCTGTCATTTGTAGGATCACTGAAGTCCTTTTGTGTACATTCATTGAAAGCAACATTCACAGTTGTGAAAGTGAAAGATCCCGCTAACATCAAGACTTGAAAGTTTTCACAGTAACTAAACAGTAATTGTTTGCTCATTTCTTTGATTCCTGTGACACATGTGTGCATGCAGACCCCAGTAACGCTCTTCTGTCACTGTAGGTGTGGGAGTCTCGCTCTGCTCGTGTGCAGAGAGCCCCCAGTTTCGTGAAGCACAGAATCAAACGGGACCGTTCACATGGCTCAGGGCTTCACAGATGCTGCGCAGATGCATCAATCTTTAAATCATCCATATGGATCACCCTATTCACGGAACAATGCATATCAGCCAGCCCAAACGCAATAAAGATCAGTGGATCTATGTGGCATCTGTGGAGCTTTGATCAAAAATAAATAAATCAATCACTCTCACGAGGTTTCAGGTGTTACTGGGCATGTGTTCACATCAGGGAGCAAGAAGGACTGACAGACAAGAAAGTCAGACTCCCTTCATTGGTTATATACAGTTAGAAAATCCACTCTATCTGCATGGATATTTACTGTACTTAACACTAAATTAGGCTGTTTGCACATACATACATATATACACACATAGATGCACATACATACATACTGTACATACAGTACATACAAGAACACACACATACACACATACATACATACATACACAGTGTGCTTTTGCCATGCCTAATTAGGGTTCTTAACGCACAATACATTTGGGTCCTGAAAATTTTTGAAGGGTTCTGCCTTTGCAAGGAGGATCATACTCATTTTAAAAACAACATCTGCAGTTACAGCAGCACACTGTAACATTATCAGTTGCATACAACATCCTGGTAAAAGCATCATGGTAACAATGGCAAATTGTGACTTCAGTATGGCTGACAACCTGAGACTGACTTTCTGAAATTTTTATATTTGTTTTTAGAAAGTGTAATTTGATTCAACTTATGTGGTCCATAATACATATGCTATTTTAATTTTGACAATGGTCTGATTAGCATCTGCTTTGATTCTTGCTTGTCCCTCTTGGTAACATCCAGCTGGGTGATAATTGTGTATTTCAAAGGCAACTGGAACATCACCTCAACAGGTTTCCATATGATTTGCAGGTTGCTGTGTCAGTCTGTTGCTCAGGAACAGTAAGCTGCAGAGTAAGGATAGGATATTGCTTCTGAGACAATAACAAAACCACAAATTTTCTATTTATCTGTAGTAACAGCACAGTCTTCATTTACTCAACTGAAAAAAGGCAACTGAACTACTTACAGCAATCCTGAATTTTTCACACCACGGCCTGGTAACTCTGACATGCAGTAATTCTTCTATCAGGAAACTGCTTTAGAAAGTGGAATATGAAATGTGACAGCGCCTCTTCTTTTCTCTTCCCAGATGTTTCTACAGAGAACTGAGTGGAATTCCTACATCTGCCATCCTGGTGAATGGAAGGTATATATATATGTCCAGATCTGTCTATCAGCCTATATTCTGTTCCCAATGTGGATTAATAATAGGCCCAGGCTGGAAAATGTATGAAAATATATTTGTTTTTCTCAGTGTTTCAAACATATATAAAAAAAACTAGACATCTGCTTTGAAGTTTGTCTTTGACATGGACTTCAAACCACAGTTTCCAGAAAAAAAGTATTATTTAAATTTTTGCAATCCAGCTCAGAAACGAATACACGCTCAAACACACACACACACACACACACCCCACATGCTCACACACATGCAAACAGCATGCACACTCACACACACATTTTGCTCCATGACTCCTGACCCAAAACTCATCGTGCAGAAAGGGCTCATCTTGCTCCTCCTACCCGCAACTCACCCCACCTAAAAATAACATGAAATGAACCATTTTTGAACACATAACTACATTAAAATACAAATAATTAATTATTAAAAATTAAATGACATTAAAAAATGATAATGTTGAAGCCCATTTTGTGAGAGAAACAGATAATCTTAGACAGGGAAAGTGTGTGGAGTCCTGCTGTACTGATCTTTCAAATGCTGCATGCTGCTCAAAGGAAACACGAGGGCGTGTCGAAGCTCCGACGGCCCTTCTGTATGGTGTTTAAAAGGTGGTGCTTTGCCCTCTCGCATTCTGTCTTGAACAATGGGCGTGATGTCAAAGGAATGAACAAACTCTGTAGTTCTGTATGGTTTGATTTAAAATGTTGAGGTTCTGGTTATGTTTCTGTGGTGCATCCATAGGCTACTCAGCCAAACAAAACAGAGACCCCTGACCCAGCCACCTTCCTACAATGACATGTCTGTGGCTTCTCTCCAAATCCTCACTCTTATGCCCTGCCAATTAAAAGCAGTCGGCGTGACATTACCGCCTCCCTCAGTTTACAGAGCCAACTGTACAAACTGCACATCTACATGTGAGAACCGGAGATGTGACACAAGCACCATGTTTGTGAAAGATGGCCTACTTCATCCCCCTCAAAATTGTCTACAGGTTTGTGAGGACATTTTTTTCAGTCCAAGAGCCTGGAGGACAGACAGCATGAAGCAGCCAGCGTCATCGAAAGTACCATGAGCCTCTCATGTGCGCTAATTTTGGTCCCTGATCTTGATAACCTCAAAGGGGAGAGTGGGGTTCTCCGGATTCCGGTTCCCGGACTGAAGCAATCTGCGACCTTCCTTTGTAGTTAAACTATCAAGACTTGTTATTTGTAAGTTAGTACATGACGTCATTCTTTACCCCAGCTTTTATCTGACAGCTCTTAAATGACCTATTTCAGTTGTCCACGTGTGTGTGTGTGTGTGTGAGTGTTTGTGATAATGGGGAATAAAGACTCCCACGCAAGATGGTGAGTGTGAGCTGTGGCTAGCGTGATCTCTGCTAAAAAAAAACTACATGGTTTTTCTGTTTTGCAAACACCTTACTGTGTGACCTTTTACAGAAGCCAGATCACATTTGTGGCAATCTAGCTGCTGGGGGGCAGGGGGGGGGGCTTTACACCCTTCTGATGAATGCAATGTTCTGACCAGCCCATGGAGTGGTTGTACATGAATTGGAGTCCTGGCCACCAGAGACCAGGCAGTCCCTCAGGAGGCTCCAACCTCCATCTCTGAGGGCATTCGTTCTGCTCTAGTTTTACCATATTTATTGCTCATCTCATTTCCTCTTTTTACATTCCTTCTGAAACTAAAAGCGGTAGAGAAAGTTTTCCTGAACCTCATGGAGTCGACCCTGCAGTTTTTGAACGCCTCAGATGTGGGTTAAGTGCTCCTGGGGCACCTGCTCACTGTGTACTCAGAGCCAGTGAATTTACTCTGAACATCGAACATACCTGCTTACCACTGAGTTGACAGAAGAACCATTTCCAAAGCGATGAAGGCAGAGTCTTTGGTGGCAGTATTCTGTAAAGGACCCAGCTTTTGCAGAAATGCAACCTGAACTGAGCCAAACATCTGCCTGATTGGCATGCTGGGAAGTCATTCAGCTCCTAAAATAAAGATTTCCTATTGGGCAGCCAAAACACCCTGAACTGGATATGTTGGTTTTATCTTGGCCAACATGTCAAGTCCAACTTCTGATGTGAATGGTCTTCATGTAAGATCAAGGTTTTTGTAAACCATATGCCAGAACGTAGACACTTGGAATCAAGTCAGATATTTTCCATTCAAGAAAACTCAAGCTCAATATTTTGGTTTGTTCTGTATTTTTAATAGCATTTCTGAAATGCCATGTTATACACTTTATTATATTCTAAATATTTTGGAACCACTTCTGTAAACACTTTGCCTGTACAAATATTCAGCACCTGTTCAGAACAGAGCAGACATCAAAAAAAGAAAGTAGAAATGAGGATTAAGTTACTTCTCAGTATAAATGATGGAGCAATGATTAAATTAATTACTGGCAGACACTATATTACTATTCTTACACCTGCTTTTCCAATCCAGGCACTCTCTCTTACAGACATTGTATATCCCAGCCCTGACTCTCACAGATACTCTATAACCCAGCCCTGACTCTCACATATACTCTATATCCCAGCCCTGACTCTCACATATACTCTATATCCCAGCTCTGACTATCACAGATACTCTATAACCTAGCTCTGACTCTCACAGATACTCTATATCCCAGCTCTGACTATCACAGATACTCTATAACCTAGCTCTGACTCTCAAAGATACTCTATATCCCAGCTCTGACTCTCACAGATACTCTATATCCCAGCTCTGACTCTCACAGATACTGTATATCTCAGCCCTGACTCTCACAGATACTCTATATCTCAGCTCTGACTATCACAGATACTCTATATCCCAGCCCTGACTCTCACAGATACTCTATATCTCAGCCCTGACTCTCACAGATACTCTATATCCCAGCTCTGACTATCACAGATACTCTATATCCCAGCTCTGACACTCACAGATACTCTATAACCTAGCTCTGACTATCACAGATACTCTATATGCCAGCTCTGACTCTCACAGATACTCTATATCCCAGCCCTGACTCTCACAGATACTCTATATCCCAGCCCTGACTCTCACAGATACTGTATATCTCAGCCCTGACTCTCACAGATACTCTATATCCCAGCCCTGACTCTCACAGATACTCTATATCCCAGCTCTGACTCTCACAGAGACTCTATCTCAGCCCTGACTCTCACAGAGACTCAGCCACATGTATTGGCAGCCCCACATGTAAGAAAACAAACTGATGACCATAAGGTTACAAGCCCAATCCCATGACAACCACCCTGCCAACTGCTCTATTAAGCATGGCCTGGTCATAAAGATAGGGAGCTGGCATAATTTTTGTGAGCAGGTGTGCTCCTTTGTGTATCATGCTGTCTAACAGACATTCTGACTATTACTCCAGAGGTAATTGTGCAAACACAGCATAACTGCTCTGTTGCCTACTATTATGCTAAATAATAATAATAATAATAATAATAATAATAAATAAAAATAAAACTTAATTCCCTCGTTTTTAATTTAATTCAGTAAGGAACCAAGAGAAAGATTCCAACACTGCGCTTTACCTGGGATTCACTTTTCCGTTGGAATAACACTGTTACAATGCTCTTTACTCCAGAGTCACTTCAGCTTAGTTGCTATACTAAACATTTAAACCAACTTTTCTGTCTCAATATATATGGTGATTCCTCTAAATATCATCATTCCCATCTGGGGTCATCTCTCATACAGTAGAACACGATCAAAACACATCATTAATCGTCAGATTTATAATTGCAAAATAATATACTCGTGATGAATTTGTTCAATTACAAGAATCCTTACTTATGGTTAAAAACCATGAATAAAATTTGGTAACATTACTTCAAACTATTTTGAAAGACTTTAATGCTTTTATATGCTTTACAAAATTCAGTCTAATAATTTAAACAAGCAACAGAATATTCCTATAAACTTTAAAATTACCTAAATTGTCACGGTTGAGGAGGGTGGGACGCAATTGCGGACCGAGGGGATCTAAAAGTTAACCCTGAGGGATAACCACCAAATCGCTGAGCGATAGAAAGGGAAGGGGAAAAACCAAATAGGATATTCGCAGCCCGGCGGGTAGAAAACAAAAAGAAAACTAAAGAGACGAGGGCAAAATGTCCTCCACAGCGCAGAGAGATAACCAACTCGAGAAGAAACTAAACGGTGATCAAATCAGGCAGATAGGATCAACACGGTAACTTCTGCCGATTCTCACACCCCTACACACTAAGAGTCTGACAAACAATGAGTCTGCGCTGAACCCCAGAAATCAGGGGCTACATATAGGCCTCCTACACCTGACCCTCATCAGGGACAATTAGCTCAGACAAATACCTGTGAGGTGCTATCACCTCACCATAGTACTCATACACCTGCCCCTCGTCAGGGTCAATTAACCCGCCGAAATCAGAGAGAGAGGTGCCACCACCTCACATAAATACACAGAAATTGTTCACTATCATAAGACAATGATGCCTCCACAGAAGAAATCGCGCTGTTGCTAGATATATAGGTTATCTCTTCCAATTATGGGAAAATTATCCCTAACCAGTAGGCTACGAGTTTCAAATAAAAGGAAAAACGGTTTGGTAGGGGTCCGGTATTTAAAGGTTGAGCAAATACTTCGTATATCTGTGGTCTTGTGGAGTTCTTTGCTCGCTAAAAAAATCCCCAGTGGTATGACTATTTATAAATCATTACTTCTTATTACATCGGATAGGGCTTTTATACGATCTGGTTTGAAACTGGCTTCAGTTTATTCCCCTAATGAACGTCTCGAAGTTTTTATAGATGTTTATCACAACAGCAAAAAATAAAATAAAATAAAATATATATATAAATTTCTCACACTCTGAAGAAGGGATCGATGAGATGAGAAAAGCTTCGGCTTATAGTTTTTGCTCCGGATCAAATAAAAGAGCAAAGGATTCATAAAGCGCTTGAAGGTAAAAATCCTGTCTCAAGGAAGGCATTTTATATTTGAACAAAAAATATATTTAAAAAAAAATGTTTAAAGTTACAAAACCTCAGAACCCATTATCGGCCAATAAAGAGAACGCCAATTGCCTGTGAAGAAATAAATTAACTATCCAGTCTGCAAGTTTTATACCTATCAAAACTAAATTCTCAGCTTATAAAAATGAGTACTTTTTATAATTGCGAAGGAGTTATATGGCAATGCCGTATAAAGTAATTGAATTGTTTAAAAATTATTCATAAATAATAGAAATGCACATTGGACGACATAGGTAAGTAGGTCAACGAAATCAACGGGGAAAAAAGATCCATTGTATGAGGAAACAAACATGCATTGTACTTCAAGAAGTTACTCCACTTGTATTGCTCCATTAGAATGTATATTATAGGGCTTCGTATTCAAATATTCACAATAATTCCTTTTATACATACATTATACATACATTTCTGTTTTGAATATAATGACATAAAGGTATACACTCTGCGAAAATCCCGGCTCGTCATTCTGACATTGAAAGAACAGCGTTTACTTTACTAAGAGGTGTAATATGATTGTGATTGTGCTCTTTAATTGTTTTTTTAAGCATTTTGATTCACTTTGACGTCCTTCATGCTCCACTGGAGTCCGTCCGGCCGGATTCTTCAAGTCCTTTGGCTTCGTTAACCGTTGAAGTCAACAGGCTACACAATAAAACAAGGAGAAATGCATTAGGCTACAAGATGACGCGTTGTAGGTAGCCTACCTGGGTGCCTTTGCTATTGAAATGCCTACATATGTGGGAAATTGCTGACGAACATTGCATTGACGCACTGACGTTTGATTCGCATGACAGATAAATTTAATGTCCGTCTGTAGGCTACTTATGGAAACAATGAACGAAATGGTAACCTTAACTGAAACCACGCATAAACGGGACGGACCTGGGTAAAAAGATAGTTCCACCTATAGTTGTTTTAGACCTTCAATTTCTGCAGTTGTTTCTCCTACACGTGAGAGGTTTTGTCAAAAAACAAGGCAATCAAACTTCCAGCGATTTTATTATTGTTCAACATATCTTAGCCTACGTTTGTATGTAAATTGCCCAACATTTCGACAAGTTGTAGGCCTACATAAGGACAAAATGAGTGATTGCATCAATGTAGGCTATTTGTCACTCGTCCACATTTGTCCCCTTTTTTACACGACAGGCCACGTCGCACTCGTAGTTGTAAACATACTGATTAGTACAGACAACTGTGTCGGGTACATTTCGTTTTAGCAAGAAGGTTAATCTAGCCGCTAAAAGCGATATTGTGGGAAGGCAGTGTTTGGAAGTGTTTTTTGTCGAGGCATATAGGCCCTATGAATCTACAGATATAGGCCTACTTTACTTTCCTGAAGTGCGTAGCTCCAGAAACGCGGATAAAGGAAATAAAGTTCTGGCATATAAATATTCTCAATTCTTTACCCCAAGTAGTCTAGCTTGAATCTGGATGAACTGGCCTAGCACAGATCACTATCCTTTGATTTAAAATAAAGGGGATAGTTGCGTCAAAATAGCCGAACTGTGGAGAATTGTTGTTTGTTAGGTTAACAATGCACATTGGTGCCTCTGACTTGGCGATATCACATTGTTGTATTCCTGAGAGTTTCACCAATACTCTTCATTTATGTACGTTGCTCTGGATATCAGCACCTGCTACAGTAAGTATTTGTAATGTTATGGCAGTTGACATGTTGACAGTCCACAAGTAGGCCTGCACATACTTGTTTTGCTTGCTCTAAATGATGATAGGGTAAAGAAGATATTTCTGTTTTAAAATAAGGATATTTTGTGGAAAACAGATGATAATAATAGCACCGTTAAACATGCATGTACAGTTCATTTAATCCATTGCAGGAATAGAGGCTTCTTCCTACAAGCACATTACTCTTGCATGCGAGTAACTAGTATGTAAGAGTAATGTGTTTTTAGGAATAGAGGCTTCTATAATCTTCTTCTACACGCTGTTCAGTTTGAACAGGTTGTATTGTGTCTTTATTGTTGTTAAAGTTTAAGTCCTACCATCTTTGTATGAAAGGACAAAGCGCTTGGGGACCTCTACAATCCTGGAGCTATTTTGAGTGCAGGTCACTGGATGTTTTTGCATGCAGCATAAATCAAATATTGGTTTGAACTTTCTGGCCAATCTCAGGCACTAACATTCCTGTGGTACAATAGCAGGAAAAACGTCTCATTATAGATCCAAATTAGTCATGAGGGACTTTCATAGTTAATTTGTCCTTGTCTTCAGTATCTCCCCCATGCTGTTAAACAAACTTGGGCTGAAATTATTGTCAAGATATCCTGAAAAGTGACTATTCACTGTTTGATCTGCCATCTTTAGAAACGTGGTTTTAACATTTGTAATCCTAAAAGTCATTGTATAACCCCTAAAAAGTGATTGTATAACCAGATAAAGAAAATTCTATAAAGTGACAATTGTGCACTGTGTGAAATGATATGGTCATTTTCTAGCATGTATAATGCATTTATGGGTATACAATGTTTTTAATTGTGGCTTAATCCACACTGTGGCTGACTAATAAAGCATGTAGGAACCTGCCATACGAACTAAGACGGTTTGATTCCCTGCCATTCCACTTTCATATATTTTGTGTGTGTTCTGCTAAATGTGCATGACCTTAATTGTGGATGGTGTGTGATATTTCAAAATAAATAAATAAATAAAACAAAAAGATGATAGTAATATGATAATCGCGGTTTGTCACTATCTTTGTCATAAGGAATGACAGTGGGCCTACACCATATTGAATATGCAGTAGATTAAAATAGAGCTAGTCAGTATGTCCCTAATTTAATTGCCCTGACTTTAAATTGACTATGTTCAATTCTGTTTACGCCGCACTTCAAGGTTGGGCAACGAGAGTCCTTCTATTTCTCTTCTTAATTGTTTTGTGCAAGATTTTATCGCTGCATTATATTGTACTATAATACAGGAACGGCTTACTAATATTACTAGTAATTGTCATCATAATTTCATTTGAAATAGAATTTTTGTATTTACTGTGACTGTCGAAACCTACCCCTGGCATTACGGATCGTAGGCTACTGGAGCTAGTGGGACGCGGACATGGACCACGCGCCCTCCATCCGCCAGACTGAGAAAGCGTAACTGAGTCTTTCATGAGCGACGTAACTGCAGCTTGACATCTTGTTATCCATCTCGTCGCTTTGTAGGACCTGACAGAGAAAATCTATGTATCTGGACGCAAGTTTCAGTGTCTGTATCTTACTCAGTTTGTCCGACGGCAGCGTGGGGATGATTTTCCGTAAGGAAGCAAAGGCTTCGTTGAGAGACTGGGTCCTCTGTCTCTCCCTTACATTCGCTAAGACCCGTTGATTTTGGAGCTCCTCGTATGACTGCGCGCTGCTGGGACTCGATTTTTTGCTTCGTTTAACTGAACAGGGACTGCAGTCACCGTTTAGATTCTTGCTGCGCTTCCTCTTCCTTCCGAATCTTCTCGGTTGTCTGTCCTCCTCTTCGCTGGTAACTGAGCTGTCCACTGGGGAGACAGGCGATCCCGAGCTCGCTTCCATTTCTTTAGAAAAAATAAAAATGCGAGACCAAATAGAGAAAATAATCCCCTTTTAAGAATCCGCGATGGGAATATACGTGAACAGGGTTAAGATGTAACATTTAGATTTGTATTTACTTTCAGTGTTTACACCTGTTAAATGATCAGGGTATCCAAACTTTAACTCGAACTGAAGTTTGGCACAGCTTTCCTCGTAGGATTTTCACTTAATTTTTTGTTTAAAACTTTATCCCAGTTTCGGATGCTAAATAGTTTTCTGAATGAAGGGGGTGGTAGCTTCGAATTCTCATTGGTCCACCAATAAACAGGAGGGATCGGTTTTAAGTTACATTACATCCCGAGACACTGACTCAGTGCTGCCTTTCCCTACCCATTTTATATTTTTTCGCCAAATGTGTTTATTTAATTTATTTGTTTTATTTATTTTACTTTGTATTATTTATTTATTTATTTATTTTATTTGGGGGGGGGGGTGTCAATTGATATAATTTAGCCCTTTGTGGGAAAATGTGCTGTTAGAGGTTTTTTATTCAAATTAAAATATCACATTTGCCCGTGACCAAAGTGAGTTTACATTATACATACATTATACACATATATTTACCTTGTCTTACTTACTTGGTCACTTAAATCAGTTAAATCTGTTGCAAATACATGTACTTGCATAAAAGGTAGCATCACCTTGATATAGAAATATCCATGCTGCATATGCATGATTCTGTATGTCTGCTGTAAGAAATGTTGATGTGTATCAATGAATATTTATGTGGTGTCTTGTAGTGGTTATGTAGGGGGCCTGTGTTACAGAGCATCGTGGGTGTTTGTGATATAGTACAGCACACATAGGGTTCTATCACAATAACAAATCCATTTTATGTTAATAAAAGGGTAGAGATATAGTGTAGATTAAAATGAAATGATTGAGGCATAGTGTTTGTACACTGTTTTTTATGGAGAGCCTAGAAGGGAGGATTTGGTAGGGAGGGTCTCTGGGTGAAAGCAAGTCCACTTCTGTATAGACACATCGTATACAACCTCTGGAGGCATAATACCATTGTACAAGCTGCTTTGGAGTTACTTGAAATGTATTTCCTTGCTCTAGACCACAAACCCCTGGATGCCCAGATGCCCAATACTTTACAACTGGCAGGTTGCCAGAAATGTCTGTAAGTATCTAAAACATCCTTCATCATGCACAAAACTGTCTTGCCCAATAGAAAGCATACACAAAGAAACATGTCCAGTGTTAATTCAATTCCAGCAGAGCACATATGAATCCAATAGGAACCATATGTACTCTGTAGCCATTGATTTAACACTGGATATTTCACTGTGCAGTGAAACTGAAATAATATTTTTTTTAAAATGAAGCTATCTCTTTAAATGTAGGGGCCTCCTGACACATTTCTAGAAACCACAAAATATCCTGCCAAACGGGGTTCTCGTCATTGCAGGTAATCGATGTATATGGATCACCCCATAACAGACTCTACTCTTTGGCCCATGACCATGGCTAGACCTATGGCTGACCCAGGATCAGTATGGCCCAGGAGTCCACCACAAAGCCTATGGGCAAACAGCAGTTGTTTATTCTGCTGATTGAAGGGGCCTGGCTTACAAGCAGGAGACAAGGAAGTAAACATCAGGATTATAGTTACGAACAGTAAACTATTCCACACAGAAACACACACACATGCACAGATGCACACACACACACATAAACACATACTGTACCATCACATCAGACCCAGCCCACCCACTTCTTTTTCTGGATGCAAGTATGGTGCTCCTCTGTGTTGAAGCATCAATAAGCCTGGACTTATGAAATGTTTTTTTCCCTTCAACCCTAACCCACTGTACACTTACTGTCATGCTGTCTTGTTATTTGTACAAGATGGTTCTGTGCTCAATATGTCTACTTTTTGTGTATTCCACCATGGTTATGTTGGTTACTTGTAGGGTATTGCCTGTTTCTACTGTTCTGACTGGCTGTGTACAGCAATTCCTCACTGAGGACAATATTCTGTTCTATTTTATTCTATTCCATTCAGCAGATTCAGTTTATTGCTTTATTAATCTCTGAACATAAAAATTGACACCAGTTTGCACAAAGGATGTTACTGTGGCAACATGAATTATTCATAGCCCTTGCACTACCAGAAACATTGATGCCTAAACAACACATGCATTGACTTTGTCATTGTCAACACCCAAATCCGTCTGTGGGCCGGAGACGTGGACACACCAATTCTGCCCAGCTTTAGTTGAGGAAACTGTATTTTGCGCCACAATGTGACAGAGCTATAGAGGAGCTGGCCCAGTCATTTCCAGAGATAGGCTAATTTGTGACAGTCCAATGCAGAGATCAGGAGTGACCTCAAGGCTTAAAGACAATGTATTATTGTTATTGTTATTGTTATCAGCATTATTATTATTGCTGCTTCAAACAGTAAAATAAAACGGCTGTCCTATGTGGAATTTGTGTCTATGCATTTGCATACATACAGAAGTAACATGAAGTAAAATAAAAATGACAGTTTCACTTTTAGTCAAGAAA